>NC_091742.1:43131386-44503886 GCF_043380555.1 Nothobranchius furzeri | reverse complement strand
GTTTCAGCTTACTTCAGCTATTCAACAACTTCAGCAATCAGTTACCAAATTTAGCATATACTGCTAATTTCACAGTTCAGCTAAATGTAAAGATTAAACTGTTAAACTTGTCCAACTGATATAACAGGTGTTTAGACATTTAAGCTGTCCAGATTTTTATACAATGTTCACAGATTAAAGTTTTTTTTTTTTTTTTTTTTTTTTTGCTATTTAGCATTATTTTTCTCTATTCTTCACTTACTTTTTGTGCTTTATTTGCTTGTTGGTGCTTTTTGCTTCTACATCTTTCAAGACATTCAGCTCATTTGGACAGTTTTGCTTTGTTTCAGCTTCAGTTAAGCTGTTCAGCAGCTTCAGTTAAGCTGTTCAGCAGCTTCAGCTTACAGTTTCAGCTATCCAGCATTCAAACAGCATTTGTGCAATAAATGCAATTTTTCTAGTTTTTTTTTACTTTTTCTCCTTTAGCGGAGGGAGATTTCCAGACTCAGTGTGTTAAGCGCATCCTACCTGTTCTCCAGGGTGGTCGAACCATTGAGGGGGTTCGGCGCATCCTACTCGTTCCCGGGGTGGTCGAATTCCTTCTCCTCTCCTGCTTTCTGCCCCCGTCCTGTTCTTCTCATAGAAGCCGCGGATCCTGGAGCTTCAAGGGAGTTACACCCCCTACGCACGCCATTGTTCTCCGGGGTGGTAGGGCTGGTCTCCCCGCTCTTCTCCTTCTTCCCTGCACCCAAGCCTCTGCCTGAAACCCAGCAATCGTGCTGTGCACCTGCTCTGACCGGTTGTCGAGTGCCTGCCGCCGATCCTGGTTTCCTCGCGTCGCTCCTACAGATTGTCCATTTCCTGGTCCACGCTGGTGGGGCTTAGGCCTGCAGGTCTCATGCTCCTGCAGTTCTCTGCCTGGGTCCCACGCCTGCTCCTGCAGTTCTCTGCCTGGGTCCCACGCCTGCTTCTCTAGTGTTCCTGTGTCAAGTCAAGTCAAGTGTTCCTGTGTCAAGTCAAGTCAAGTGTTCATGTGTCAAGTCAAGTCAAGTCAAGTGTTCCTGTGTCAAGTCAAGTCAAGTGTTCCTGTGTCAAGTCAAGTCAAGTGTTCCTGTGTCAAGTCAAGTGTTCCTGTGTCAAGTCGAGTGTCGTGTTCCAGCCCCAAGTCGAGTGTCGTGTTCCAGCCCCAAGTCGAGTGTCGTGTTCCAGTCCCAAGTCGAGTGTCGTGTTCCAGTCCCAAGTCTAGTGTGGTGTTCCAGTCCCAAGTCGAGTGTGGTGTTCCAGTCCCAAGTCGAGTGTGGTGTTCCAGTCCCAAGTCGAGTGTCCTGTTCCAGTCCCAGGTCGAGTGTCCTGTTCCAGTCCCAGGTCGAGTGTCCTGTTCCAGTCCCAGGTCGAGTGTCCTGTTCCAGTCCCAGGTCGAGTGTCCTGTTCCAGTCCCAGGTCGAGTGTCCTGTTCCAGTCCCAAGTCGAGTGTCCTGTTCCAGTCCCAAGTCGAGTGTCCTGTTCCAGTCCCAAGTCGAGTGTCCTGTTCCAGTCCCAAGTCGAGTGTCCTGTTCCAGTCCCAAGTCGAGTGTTTCCTGTCCTGTCCCCAGTCTAGTCGAGTGTTTCCAGTCCTGTCCCCAGTCTAGTCGAGTGTTCCCGGTCTCTTGTGTTGTGTAGCCTTGTGGGCATCTGGTATCCGCCCTTAAGGGGGGGGGGGGGGGTACTGTCACGTTCTGCCCCTGCCCTCCTGACTGTGTTTCTCTCCTGCCCTGATTAGTCCGTATTGTTCTCACCTGTCTCTCGTTAACCTGCCCATGTTTCCCTAATTAGCCTTCTGTATTTATACCACCTGCTTTGCTCCTGTCTTTTGTCAGATCATTGTTGCTTGTAGTCCTTGTGTTTTGTTCCTGTTGTTCCCAGTCCTCCATTAAAACCATTTTACTTTTACTGAAGCCTGCATTTTTTACCTCCTGGTCAGCTCTGCCACACATGGTCCGCCGTCATCCACACCTACATCGTGACAGGGGGTTGTCAAAAATTTTACTGGTAAAAAACGGGGTCCCTTGGGAAAAAGGTTGGGAAGGTGTTTTATCGTCTGTTCCCGCCTCTCACATTGCTCCTTATTTAGTAAAATAAAAACCTTTTTACTTACCTTCTTGCTCTCGTATGGTGATTCTGCATGCCGTGGGTCAAGAGACTTCCTCCCGCCCTGACAGAATCATCTGGCCAAAACATTGACTCCATTGCAGAATCCGATCCATCCGTTAACTTTCCGTCCGCCGTTTCTGAAACACTCTCCCGTCATGAACACACCATTCATAGCTTGCTAGAACAATCCTCTGACTCCCACCAATGGTTACTCCATGTGGACAACATGTTACGCACCCTCACTGCCAAGCTAACTTCCCCGGAACCTTCCGCACAGCCGCCTCCTGTTTCTCCTCCGTCTGCACATCCGGTTCCGGCTCCAGCCATAAACTTCCGGATACCCAACTCACTCCCTTCTGACACATATTTCGGTGAGTTCGGCAAATGTCGTGGGTTTTTATTCAGCTGTCAGTTGGCCTTTGGCAGATCATCCGAAGCATTTGTACTAGATTCAGTAAAGATTTCATACGTTATCGGATTACTCCGAGGCAAAGCATTAGATTGGGCCGAGGCTAGGAGTCATGACACCAATTTTCTGCGCGGTTCTTTCTCACAGTTTCTGACCGAGTTTAACCAGACTTTTGATCATTCTGAGTCCTCAGCTGAAATAGCTAAAAGATTGTGGAATCTCCATCAGGGAAAGCAGACCGTAGCTGACTTCGCGATAGAATTTCGCACACTGGCAGCAGTCTCCTCGCTAGATCAAGGTTCACTCATTGGAGCATTCACCCAGGCATTGAACAATCGCCTCCAGGATCAGTTGGCGTTATGCCAAGAACCCCCTGACCTCGAATCACTTATAACCTTGGCATTAAAAATCAAAAAGCGTCTCAAAGAGCGTTCTAAGAATTCTCCAGTGTCACATCTACCACTAATCCAATCAAGAAATGTTCTGCCACCAGTTACTGCACCATCTGGAGACGAGCCCATGCAGATAGGCAGAACAAAATTAACCTCAGAGGAAAGGCAACGTCGTCTCACCTCCAACCTCTGCCTCTACTGCGGTCAACCTGGTCACCGACTCGCAAATTGTGCCCTGCGTTTAAAAGGGCAAGCCCACCAGTAGTTCCGGGAATACTGGTGGGTGGCAATATTGCTTCTGAAACCCTCTGTGCCCTGTCCTGTGTAATCATGTTTAATCAAGGGAGCTGTATGTTGAAGGCGCTACTGGATTCAGGCTGTGAGCGTAATATGCTGGACTTAACAGTCGTTCGAAAGCTGAATATCCCTACTATTCCTCTTCCTACTCCTCTGAGAGCATCATCCCTGGACGGCAATAGTCTTACCACCATCACCCACCAGACTGTGCCTGTAACGTTACAGGTATCAGGTAATCATCAGGAGAGCATTTCCTTTTTTGTATTTCCATCTCCACACTCTCCTGTTGTTCTAGGACATGACTGGCTTGTCACCCACAATCCCCAAATTAACTGGAAAACGTCCCAAGTTACCATTTGGAGTGCTCATTGTTTGTCTAACTGTCTTTGCTCTGCTTCACCTTCCAGTCCGGCCTCTAACCCCGATCCATCGGTTCCCCCCGATCTGTCAGGAGTACCAGAAGAATACCACGATCTCTCTCTCGTCTTCAGTAAGGACCGAGCCTCTTCTCTGCCCCCTCACAGACCATATGACTGCGCCATCGACCTTCTGCCTGGCGCCACACTTCCATCCAGAAGTTTGTATAATCTGTCCAAACCTGAACAACTATGTATGTCCACTTACATAAAGGACTCTCCAGTTTAATCAGGCCATCTACTTCACCCCTGGGTGCAGGATTTTTTTTGTCTCCAAAAAAGATGGTTCCCTGAGACCCTGTATCGATTACAGAGGTCTCAATCAAATCACGGTCAAAAACAAATATCCACTCCCATTACTGTCCTCTACCTTCGAACCAGTACAAGATGCTACTATATTTACAAAACTGGACCTGCGTAATGCCTATCATCTTGTTCGAATCAGAGAAGGTGATGAATGGAAGACCGCGTTTAAAACTCCCTTAGGTCACTTCGAGTACCTAGTCATGCCTTTTGGCCTCACAAATGCCCCTGCCGTTTTCCAGTCCCTGGTCAACAAAGTCCTTGGAGACTACCTAAACAAATTCGTCACAGTATACCTTGATGACATTCTAATCTTTTCCAAATCCCCAGCAGAACATCGTCAGCACGTCAGAGCCATACTTCAACGCCTCCTGGAAAACCGGTTATATGTGAAAGCAGAGAAAAGTGAGTTCCATGTTCCATCAGTAAAGTTTCTCGGTTTCATTCTCGAGAGCGGGCGGTTGAAGACTGATCCGGATTTAAAGAGCAGTGTGTCACTTCACCACGCCGGATGATTACTCTTTTGGGTAGCTCTAGCCTCCGACCCGACCTTGACTTTTGTATTTTTGCTCTGATTAACCTGTCATCTGAAAATCCCCTGATGCCCTCTCCTGCTCTCCTCCAGGTTCCTCACAATCTCTCACCAGCTCCAGAACAAGACCCGGATCTCAGCCTGCCTGACACACTGCTTCATCCCCTGGCCGCCCGCTCTCAGCCGCTCACCTACCAACGTCCATTCCTGCTCCTACACCTCTGGACAAAACAATCTCTTTACCTGTGGATCTCCTCAGCTCACCCGGACCTAGCAACCTTCCTGTGCAATTTCCACTACCAAGAGGCAGTAAGACCAGTCTTTCAGATAACATTTCCATTTGTTTACGCCTCATATTCACTCTGTCTCCCTCCTTAGAATCTCCCCTTGGATTCCTGCTACCAGTCCTGCTTCTCGTCTGTTCCCGTCTCTCACATTGCTCCTTATTTAGTAAAATAAAAACCTTTTTACTTACCTTCTTGCTCTCGTATGGTGATTCTGCATGTCGTGGGTCAAGAGACTTCCTCCCGCCATGACATCAGCTGGCAAAGCTGCTGTTGAATGTGAGCATGCAGAACTTGTAAAACTACCTGATTTAATTTAAGGAAGAAAGTAAAATCAAGCTGCTGTTATTTATTAGTTGTTGGGGTTTATAGAAACTAAATCTATCTGCAGGGCTTTGGGCCCAGGTAGAGTTTAGACTTCAGACCGAACCACATCCAGACTTGTTATCAATAATATCGTGTATTATTTACAACAATCAGAAAATTCTGTAATGTTCACAGACATCCACACCTTAAAAATGAAATAAAATCAATATTAAAAATAAAAAATGATTAACATTGTTTCTTCATTAAAAGATCAGTTATCTGTGACACCCCCCCCCCCCCCCCCCCCCCCCATTCAAAAAATGTTTTATCTCATTTCACAGACTTTACCATCTGATAGACCCATGTCCTTACACATTTCCTTGTGCTGATCCAATACAATTTTTCCAAATCACTAGTTGGGTGGGTCCAGGATGGAGTATGTAAGATGATATTTCCATTAATCATGTTACCTTTGGATGCTGTCGAAAGAGTCCAAGCCTGTGTTTTTGCTATGTAAATCAGCTTAACTGAAATTATTGACTCACTACAATAAAAGTGTGTTGTG
Organism: Nothobranchius furzeri; assembly: GCF_043380555.1. NCBI lineage: Eukaryota > Metazoa > Chordata > Actinopteri > Cyprinodontiformes > Nothobranchiidae > Nothobranchius > Nothobranchius furzeri. The sequence continues at coordinate 44,498,273 of NC_091742.1, read as the reverse complement.
GATGTCTCATATCCCAACCGAGCAGCCAACCAGTCTGAATTTGCAAGTGAAATATTCTGGCCACTGGGGCGAAAGTGGCTGGGTGGCCTTTCATTAACCCTGTAAAAGGTCCTTTTGGCACATACTGGCTCTAGACAGCGATTTAAAAATATGAAAAAGTTGTAAAATATCCCTATAAAAATTACTAATGGGGACTCTTTGCTTTTTTATGCCAATATATAATAAAGGCATTTGAATAAAACATAGTTATCATCAGTAACATCTCTCAGTGGAAGTCATTTGAATAATTCCAAGATGTACTTCTGGGAAAGCAGATGTGAGTGTTGCCAGGCAATCAGCTCCTGTAGCAATGAAGGCTGTGGTAATAGTATGCAAGAGCCGAAGGGACAAAGGCTGTTTCAACAGTGCGTGCCCTGAGCTGGATTTGCAAACAGCTGATTGCATGAGTTCTGAGCCTGACTCTGAGCCTCATGTGATATGCATGCACAAGGCAGTGTCTACCGACTCTCATAAAACAAATGGAGGAAAAGCCATTGCACCAAAAGCAACAGCTTTTTAAAGCTGTTTAAGAGCCTTACGGGTGCACACAAATCCTGCGGAACATATTTCTTAGCAGTTCATGAAATTCAACAGCTTTCTCGACAAAACTAACAAAACAAAGATGCTGATGGAACAGGTAGTCCTTATAAAGCAGAGAAATATGCACCGAAAAAAGATGAGTAAAAAGATTTTTAGACTATTACATCAGGGACTTTTCCTATTTGAATTCTTTTTATTTTTCCAAATGTGTTAAAATAACTGAAAACTGACGCAGAAGAACCATGCATAATTATATGTTTGACTCACAGCTCAGCCGAAGCTGGAAATATTCTAAAGAAAAGGCCCGTAAAAAGTCTTCATAAATAAAATTACTGCTTTAAAAGAGTGGTTAAAGTATTAAAATGTGTTACCAAGATTAGAAAATGTAGTTCATGCTTAATAGTGCTGCACCTATTGGTAATACTTTTGAGCAAGGCAGACAAAGGTGCACTATTGAGGAATATTAAGGACTAATTGCTGATGAATCATTAAACAAAAATAATTAGGTTTTTCTGTTTTATTTATTTATTACTTGATTATTTTTTTTACTGAAACGCCTAATTATTTCCTGATAACATTTCATTTGGAAGCCTAATGATTAGTTGTCAATTTCAAATAAAGTCAGTTGTTGTCAGTTATTAAACTAAATGTGATCAACAGTTTATTTTCTAGTAATGGCAATTAATCCCTCATTTGTTCTCCATTGGCTGGATACGTTTTAATGCCCTAATGAAAAATGTTAAGTACTTGAATCATATGTTAGATTCAAAAGGTTAATTAGATGATCTAATATAGTATAATGGGCTACAATAATGAATTACTGTTTAAGGCTAAGACAATGAACGCCAAAAGTCTAAGCTGCCAGGTTTATTAAATGACCATGTTATAAAAATACTTGGTACTACACATACAGAACATTTCTATCAAGTGAGTCAACGCTTGGAAATACTGGTCAAGCCAGTCGACGTTAGCGCTCTGATGATTAGTTTCCCATATATAAGGTCCTTTACGGTAATAGAGCCGTAAGGGTGGCCTTGCCACAGAAAAAATTAAATAAAGGAAATGAAAGGCAAAAATATTAAACACATCTTTTTTCTTTAGATATACTTTCACATTCTTTCTGGAGTAAAAATGCACAATTTTACAGTAGATTTTTGGAGAAATAGAATTGGATCACCTCCTAGGATGAATGTGGCAGAGGAGTTAAGTGTCCGTCTCGTCACTGGAGTGTTGCAGGTTTGAGCCCTGCTCAGTCTTTCACAGTAATGTTCTGTGTTCTGAACCTGTGTGTGCGTTGGTGAATAACTGTTGCGAAGCGCCGGGGGGGGGGGGGGGGGGGGGGGGGGGGGGGGGGGGGGGTAGAACCCTAGAAGGTGCTATAAAAGTACAAGCAACTTAGCATAATGCCTATCCAAATCATGCATTTCTGTCATTTTTAGGAATTGTTTTCTCCCAAATCTTGATATGAGATTTTTATTGCTAATTGATCGGCTAAACTACCGTTACACACCGTATGCTCGAAAGAAGTCCTGGTATGCTGAGAATAAAAATTCAAAAGTGCACTTAAAGCACTGACAAACACACTTCAGTACAAAATAACACTACCGGGTGGAAAATGGAGCCCCAAGCTGGATGACGCAACAGGCCAAGCTACAATGAGGAGAGAAGCTGGGGTTTGATGTGTCTCTGAGTGAGACGGGTTAAAACTCTCTTTAAACAGATCACAACCCGACACTAACAGGCCTGTCAACTGAAACAGGACGGTACCGAACTGTCACACAGAAAGCAGGCTGAGGACTGAACAAAGGCGAGCTTGGTCAAAGGAGGCGAGTTCATCTTGTCCAACATTTCACTGCTTCTATCTCTCAGCATTTCAGAGCCTTCTTGTGAAACGTCATTCTCATATAACTGCAGTTTGCAAAAGGCCAGCTGTGGTGTTCAAAGGTTTCAACTCATATAAAATCACTGCTGCAGGTATTTCTTTCCTCACATGGATGCAAAGAAAGGAGTGGACACCTTAAACTTAATGGATGCTTGCCAAGCCGACACAGACCTAGCAGATGGAGAGTTCACCCAAAGAGGAGTGGTTAGAGTAACAACCTGAGCTAAAACCTTTTAGATCTGTATTCTCGATTTCAATTATTTCATTCATTGATATTGGCCTAAATAATCATTCATATAGGACTCTACAGGACAGCACGAATAGAGCTTAAAAAACAACAAAACTGAGAAAAAATCGGCAACATGCCGATTGTCACTTGTAAGTCGCTTTGGACAAAAGCGTCTGCTAAATACATAAACATAAATACATAAACATAAACAAAAATCAAAATGACGAGAATTTTTTTGAGAAAGTCAAACCAGTAATAGTCAGAATTATCATGTTAAAGTTGACATTTTTAATTAAAAAAAAATTAAATATACCATACCATACCACCTTTATTTATATAGCACTTTAAAAACACAGCCATACGGCCGACCAAAGTGCTGAACAGTCGCACAATAACAGAGATAAAAACATAAAACAGAGCAATAAAATACAGTCAACAGATAAGAAACAAGCCAATAAAAAAGTTCCGATAAAAACCTTACAATGGATGATAAAATAAGAGTAGTAAAAACCAAAATAACAGCTAACTGTTAAAAGCAAGGGTAAAATAGTGTGTCTTCAGTCTAGACTTAAAAACTGCCAAGGAGGATGCCAGTCGAACTGCGGCTGGAAGTTCGTTCCACATTTTAGGACCGGCAACAGAGAAAGCTCTTTGTCCGCATGATTTATAACACGCCTTTGGTACCTCGAGGAGCAACAGGCTGGAGGACCTGAGTGTGCGACCGGGAGTATAAATCGCAAGAAGATCAGATAAGTACACGGGGGCAAGACCATGGAGGGATTTGAAGACAAAAAGCAATATTTTATTTTGGACCCTGAAAGTGATGGGCAGCCAATGAAGGGATTTGAGAACTGGAGTTATGTGCTGGCGCCTGTCAGTACGTGTGAGGAATCTAGCCGCTGCGTTTTGGACGAGTTGAAGTCTGGGAAGGGTTGACTTATTGACATCCAGCAATATTGCGTTCGAATAGTCGAGCCTAGATGTGATAAAAGCATGAACAACTGATTCCAAATTTTTCCTAGATAAAACTGCTCTTAATTTGGACAGATGGCGGAGTTGGAAAGAACAGGATTTTACAGTGGCATTGACCTGGGCCTCCATCCTAAGAGAAGAATCCATCTTTACACCCAGGTTCGTCACAACGGTTTTTAGATTTTGAGAAACAGACGAAAGATCTGGGGTTTGGAATGGGCTAGATCTGACCAGATTAAACAGGATCAGTTCAGTCTTGGAATCGTTGAGATACAGGAAATTTGAGGCCAGCCAGCATTTCAAGTCTCGTAGGCAGTCTAGAAGAGGCTGGATTGATTGCTGGGGTTTCACCGACATGTAAATCTGGCAGTCATCAGCATATAAATGATATTGAACAGAGTGTTTTTTTAGGATTAAGCTGAGTGGAAGGAGGTAAAGGCAAAACAACAAAGGGCCCAGAATAGACCCCTGCGGGACCCTACACGAGAGAGGAGCAGAGCGAGATGAGAAGTTGTTTAGCACCAGCCATTGGGACCTGTTAGACAAATAGGACCTAACCCAAGTTAGGGCTGGACCACGTATTGCAGCAACCTCCTCTAAACATAATAAAAGGATGTGGTGGTCGACGGTGTCAAAGGCGGCGGACAGATCGAGAAGTAATAACACAGCATAGGCGCCAGAATCAGTAGCCATAAAAATGTCATTAAAACACAGAGGAGAGTGGACTCAGTGCTGTGCAGGGGACGAAAACCCGACTGAAAGATATCCATTATGTTATGATCGGCTAGAAGAGTCGATAGCTGATCATAGACCACCTTCTCCAGAATTTTTGCCAGAAATGGAAGCTTGGAAATAGGGCGATAATTGGAAATAACTTAGTCGTCAGAGCCGGGTTTTTTTAGAAGCGGCTGAACCACAGCATGTTTGAAGACAGGGGGTACAACACCGGAACTAAGACTGGTATTGATAAAGTATTGGATAAAATGACCTATTGTTGGGAACACCTCTTTCAGGAGGCGCGGAGGAAGGATGTCGTCTTGGGAACCAGATGGTTTCATCGACAGAAGCAAAGATTGCAGACATGGTAGGGAAATCGCTTGAAAACTGAGGAAGGGCGCTGTATTAAAGGTTAAGGTAGGCAGGGTGTACAGAGGTAAGAATAAGCTAGCCCTGATAGAGGAAACCTTATCAGAAAAGAAATCAAGAAACTGATCCGGGAGATTTGGTGCAATAACTGAAGAGTTGGACTCACGAGGAACGAGAACTGAATTAATAGTTTTATAAAGAACTTTTTGATTGGACTGGTTTGCAGAAATAATTTTAGAAAAATAATGGCTTCTGGCATGCATAACTGCTTGTTGATATTTGGACCAAAGGTCCTGCAAGATCTGATATGCAATCTGGAGGTGGTCTTTTTTCCATTTGCGCTCAGCCTGTCTACAAAGTTTTCTCAAACTTTGAGTATGAGAGTTGAGCCAAGGGTCAAACTTCGAGCTCAAACTTCGAGTATGAGAGTTGAGCCAAGGGTCAGATTTATATTTGGAGTGAGAAGGTTTCAGAGTAGCAACAGAATTTAAAACTGTAAGACATTTATCATTAAAAAAAGCGATTTGATCATCCAGACTAAGCTGACTAGGCAGATCAGACACAGAAAAAGCACTGACAAAAGATCCTGCTGTTTCAGAGTTAATGATGCGCCGTAACGAACGTGACGGACAGAGTGAATGATTGTTAACAGGTAAAATAATATCAAAAGAAATAAGCATATGGTCAAACCAGCAGACTTCTAAAAGAGATAGACCATTTAACAACAGACCAGATGAGAGCACAAGGTCGAGCGTATGTGAGTGTACATGAGTTGGAGCATTTACAGACTGGGTCAAACCAAAAGCATCAATTAGACTAATAAAATCTGTGACAAATGGTTTTTCCAGACAGCAGATGTGAATATTAAAGTCTCCAAGAATAAGAACACGTTGATATCTAGTGAAAATCTCAGCTAAGAGAGCAGAGAAGTCAGTTATGAAGTTCTTATCGTATCTGGGGGGGGGGGGGGGGGGGGGGTAAATTAACACACAGAGGAGGGGGGGAGAAATTGACAGTTCAAAAGCACTCCGTTCAAAGGAGGTAATTTCGGTGGAAGGAGAAAAAGGGTTTGAGGTACATGAAGATTTAAAAATAGTTAAAAGGCCTCCACCACGACCGCATTGTCTTGGAGAGTTAATGAATGAGCATGCAGGGGGGAGAGCCTCCACTAGAACAGCTGACTCACCCGGGGCGATCCAGGATTCCACGACGCAGAGAAAGTCCAGTTCTTGATCATGGAAAAGATCCCTTAGTATAAAAGTTTTGTTTCTGATGGATCTTGCGTTTATAAGAGCAAAGCTGATGGAGGTCGAGTCTTGACGAACATTCCGAGTCGTGGAACAGCCTGCCGATGACGTAGGCACTAGGAGAAGGTTTGCTAGGCAGATTCCACGACGGTGCAGCACCATTGACACAGAGCGGATCTGTGGGCCCGCCAGATCCCCGGGCAACTCCAACGGGATCAGACATGGAACTGCCAGATCCAGGGAACGCCAAGAGGAACACAGACTGGGCCCCACGCTGACAGAAATCCTGAAGGGGGCAGGTGAGCGGGCCAGAAGACCTCTAAGCTTCACCAGTCGCCCGGCTCAACAGCCGCGACGGCGATGCTTCCAACCACGGAAGCGACATGGCATCCGGCACAGGTAGAGAGGAGGTCCAGGGAGCAGCGGGCAAGAGGTATGATGGAAATCCTTCACGGCAGGTGGAGAAAGGCACATTGCCAACCGTACATCCAAAAGAGTGGAGCGATCAGACTGAATGATTGCAATTATCGGGGAAAGAAAGTTCAGAAATATCACTAAAAACAATAGGAGACTGCAAGGTGGACGGCCGGCCAAAAACACTGGCGCCATCTTGCCACACCCCCACACACCCAAATTAATAAATTCTGCTTTTGACGCTGTTGACCATAGCATACTTATAGACTGGCTACATAATTGGGTTGGTCTCTCAGGAACAGTGCTGAGCTGGTTTAGATTCTATCTAGAGAATAGGGCGTATTTGATCGGCACTTGTCAATCTGAAAATATTGTCATGCGATTAAGGAGTCCCACAAAAGTCCATTCTTGGACCATGTTCAGTTTAATTTATATGTGCTTCCTCTAGGTCAGATTTACTGTGGTGTGTCCTATCATTGTTATGCAGATGACACTCAGACATTTATACTATTTATCTGCATTCCTGGTGACTCTGTCTTCTATTGATTCATTGTGTCCCGGTGGCTGCCTGGTGGGGTCTGGGTGCCTGGGCTCTGCTGGGTCCACGGCAGGGGTGGTCGCCCCTGGGTCCCGGGTCGCTGGGTCCCGGGCTCGGACAGCTAGGGGGTGGGAGGCTGCGGGCGGGCCTGTGGGCTTTCCGCTGATATCTCCCGGGACTCTATAAATGTTAAATGGCCTATATTTGATATAGCGCCTTCTAGATTCCTGGAACCCCTCAAGGCGCTTTACAACACAATCAGTCATTCACCCATTCACACACACATTCACACGCTGGTGGGGATGAGCTACGATGTAGCCACAGCTGCCCTGGGGCGCACTGACAGAGGCGAGGCTGCCAAGCACTGGCGCCACCGGTCCCTCCGACCACCACCAGCAGGCAAGGTGGGTTAAGTGTCTTGCCCAAGGACACAACAACAGCGACAGACTGAGTGGGGCTCGAACCTGCAACCTTCAGATTACGGGGCGAGCACTTAACTCCTGTGCCACTGTCACCCCAGCATTCAAAAACAATAACAATAAAGTTTTAAGTATCAGGCGTGACATTAAAAGCAGACGCTTTGATGCTCTACCTGAGAGTAAATCTGTAAGGCTTGTCACCAGCATTCAGACATCAATTCTGTTTGCTTCACAGCCAGACAGGACACGGGAAAAATAAATGAATAAATAAATAAAAGCTGCACTGAGGTCAAGCAGGACCATGACAGAGCATTTCCCAGCATCAGCAGCCATCAGGAGGTCATTATGCACCCTTCCAGTTGAGTGTTGCTTCAGAAAGCCAGACTGGAAGGGGTCAGAGATCTTTGACTTTGAAAACCAGGAGTTGAGTTTCAACAACCTTCTCAAGTACTTTGCTGATGAAAGGTAGCTTAGAAATGGGCCTAAAGTTACTGGTGGAGCTGGCGTCAAGGTTGGGTTTACATTTTTAAAGCAAGATGGAACACAGCCTTGACTCAGTGAGCTGTTCATTATAGTCAACAGAGATGGACTGATAGAGGCAAGGGACCCGACTAAGACAGAAGGAGGTAACACATCTGATGAGCATGATGAGAGCTTTATCTGACTGATTATTGAGGTTAAGTCATTTAGTGTGATCGGGGAGAAGGAGGTGAAAGACTCGGAGCACTGGGGGGCCTCCTCACTGATGGGGGAGGGCTGGTGGAATGCTGGATCTCAGACTCAACACCTTGTTTGCAAAAAAGTGGAGAAATCTGTTACAGTCATCAGCTGAAGATAGCTGAGCCTGCTGCAGAGGAGAAGACACGATGCTGGAGATGGTATCAAACAAAACCTTAGGATTATTCTTATTTTGACATATGAGGTTGCTGAAGAAAGAAGACCTGGCATTTTCTACAGATTCCTTGTATGACTCGAGAAGTTCTTTAAAATATTCGTGATGAACAACCAGACCTGTCCTCTTCCACCGTCGTTCCGCTTTTCTATAGGAGCGTCTAAGTTCAAGAATCTGGTTGTTCAGCCAGGGTGAACTGGAGGCACTGGAACTGCGGCTGGTTTTGTGTGGGGCAACCTGATCTAGAATTTTGAGGCAGTGATCATTAAATGAGTTGTTAAGGAGCTCTAGTCATCAGAGGAAGGAGGCACAAAGTCAAAGAGGGAGGAGAAATTTAAAATGGTAGAACTGTTGATAATACGTCGTTGCTTAGCAGAGTCTGGTAAAAGAGATTCAGAATTTAGGTTAATATGAAAAGAAACTGACTTATGGTCACTGAACACAACATCATTTATCTGCAGCTTATCAACAAGAAGTCCGTAGGAAAAGACCAGATCCAGGGTGTGGCCTGCTCTGTGAGTGGGACCAGACACGTGTTGAGAGAAATTAAAAGAATTCATCATGTTTAGGAACTCCCTGGTAGAGCTGTTAGATAGATCCTCAGCGTGGATGTTGAAATCTCCAACAATGATTATCCTGTCTAGTTTATTAGTTGAAGATAGGAGATCCTGAAAGTCAGATAGGAAGGATGAAGTAGATCCAGGTGGACGATAGACCAGAATCCCTTAAACTGATAGAACTCGACCAATTTTAATCATGATCATCTCAAATGAGCTGTAGGAGGATATAATTTGGCATGAAAAGTGTTTTTTAAAGATAACCGCTTCTCCGCGGCCTGTAGTCCATGGAGCAGAGAAGAGCAGTCTTGAGGACAGAGCTGATGGAGATGAGTGACGTCATTTTCGCGCTGCCACGACTCAGGAATCCATAAAAAAAATTATTTTTCGGTGCAGAACAGATCGTTTAGGATGTGAGACTTGTTGGCGATGGAGCGTGCATTAATAAAAAGAGAATATCATGGTCCTCTGTATCAAAAGTGGCCGAGAGATCAATGATCAATTGACCTTCACTGCCACCTTTATGCTGATGATTGTCAGATTTATTTCTCCATTGGTTTGGTTCCACTCATCCTCTCATTGAATGCCTCTCAGACTTAAAGGTTAGCAGGTGGAAATAATCAGTAAATTGGTTGTTCTGATGTCCAAACAGTACATCTTGAGAAAAGGTTCATACCATTCTGCATGCATATTTTAAAATAAGAATGGTTTAAATAGAGAAATAATATATTCCTTTTAAAAAAAAACATTGACTGACTTTATAGTTTTTGTCCAATGCTAATTTGAGTTTGCAGCCTGATGTAATCTTAAAAATGGGATCATAGCTGGAATGCTCTGCTTAAATATAGAGCATTATGGGAGTAAGAAGAGTGTCTGGTGGCACGTAGAAGAACCTGTTAGGCTAGTACTAAGTTTAGAATCATGCTTGCCTTCATCTTCAAGGAGATTTTGTAAATGCCCCATGATCCAGTCATGTTCTGATAGGTCAGTGACATCCTGTAATGGAGAGACTATTCCAGCCCTATATGGAAATCAATAAACCAGAGTTTACTGATAACTTATACATTTCTAAAATCAGACGATTTCATTGTCAAAATGATGAAGTGACAGAAATAAGAAAGTGTTTAATCTCTGGTGTTTCTCACGTTTAGATTCTAGGAAGAATTTGAGTGTTGAATTAAAAGGACGGAGAGTTTTTGGATGGGGTCTGAACATGGTGTATCGAAAAGAGAAAAAAGTCAGGACACCTTAAAGAAAAGTTAGATTGTTAACTTCCATCTCAGTCACTTAATCTCCGCTGACATTGTTTGTTTATGTTGCAGATGGGCTGCATAAATTTCATCCTTGCCATCATAAACTCTAACTCAATTAGCCAGCCGGGTGTTACAAGACACTTTGCAGGATCCATTGCAGCAAATCACAAAAAGCAGATGGGTGATATTTTTCATTTTTTTCCCGCTTGGCTTCAGATCCATTATTTTTCCTTATTTGTATGAGCTTCTGACTCATTGAATATTCAGTTTGACTAATAAAACCAGTCTCTGTCAGCATATTAATCAATTTCCCTCTGGGATTAATAAAGTATTTTTGATTTGAATTGAACTGAATAATGTTTGTAGCCTACCAATTTAAAAGGATACATATTCACATGCACTGTACTTTTTGTATTTTTTCATATGATGAATAATTCATTATGGCTCTTCTGTTTTAATTCAAGTTAATTTCCTCACGTCATGTTTTCACCACCTGTTGCCTTCTGTCTTCAACTTTTAACCCCATCTATTTCCCTCTTTCACTTCTGCTTTTATATTTTCCCTCCCATTTTGCATGCACTTGGATCCTCTTTAATCAGTCTGTCTTTCACTTGCCAACATTGCTCCTTTTAAATAATTCTCACGTCCCCACTTCATCTACATACCAGCCTTCTCTCCTCATCCATCGCTCACTTCATATCTCCTTTTTCTGCTCCCTCGCTCTGCCGGCGAGCCCACCCCAGCAGCCTTGGCCCTCCTAAATGCATCATTTCTACCAAGAGATATCCTTCAGCACTGACCTCTGTGCTAGCTGGCTGCCTGCCATCACCACTAAATGGACTCATCAATCCATCTTGGTTCTTGGATGGCCTTGATTTTATTGTCTCGCGGAGTCTTCTGTCATCCTGTTCATCTTTCAGCCTTAATGTCATCCTTTCAGATTTTAACATGTCTGCATTTTCTGAGCACACGCTCTTTGATTACATTGAGCCTGAAATGGCAGAGAGCAGGTGGACTGAGGCAACGGATTCACGGGCATGGATGTGTTAGACTTCGTGGAGTTATTCACTCGGCTGGACAGGACAACCATACCGTGTAACTCAATTTATTTTCCCACTCATTACAACTGAGGACTGATTACACTTTTTAATGTGCTGATGATTTATATTAGACGATGCTTACACCTCCTGATTAATCATGCTTAGCTACCAAACCACAGTGGTGGAAGAAAACAAAGTGATGTGGTGAATCAAAATGACATACACTCTAAGTTCGCTGGTGTTATGGATTTTATCAGTATGTTTACCAATAACTCGTTTTCTGATCGAAGGCAAAAGGAGAGACATATTAAGCAACAAGTCAACCAGTTATAACTACGGATGTCCTGATCAGGTTTTTTTTTGCCCTTGAGTCCGAGTCCGAGTCATTTGTTTTGAGAATCTGTCGATACGAGTCCCGATCTGATACTTTCAATACATAAAAAAATAAAGAAAAGAAGAATGTTCCTTATTTTTTATTTAATTGTATTTATTTAATTGTATTTTTTATTTAATTACATTTTTATTTTAATGTTTAACAACAGATCACTTTTGTGAGGTAGCTTAAACAACCAAGTAATAAATAACATAAATTCTTCACTTTTGGACTTTAGTGCAAATATAAAAAGTCTAATATAAAAACAGATAGCAATTCAACTTAAAACACCTGGCAGGGGTCGACTTGCCTCAGCCCCCAAAATGCTTAGATACGCCCCTGAGCATGGGACGGAGTTTTGAAGATGATCTGAATTGTATCAACTATATAAATACTACATGCTGATAGGTTATTGTTTTATACAGGAACAAACGTGTAATGGGATCACTCTACCTACATTTTATTTATTAATGAACTTTGTTTTGTTTTCTTGGTTTTTATTTTCCCGTCTTCCTGTCCTGTCTGTCTCTGATCTTCCTGTCCTGTCTGTCTCTGATCTTTCTGTCCCGTCTGTCTGTCATCTTCCTGTCCTGTCTGTCTCTGATCTTCCTGTCCTGTCTGTCTCTGATCTTCCTGTCCTGTCTGTCTCTGATCTTCCTGTCCTGTCTGTCTCTGATCTTCCTGTCCCGTCTGTCTCTGATCTTCCTGTCCTGTCTGTCTCTGATCTTCCTGTCCTGTCCCGTCTGTCTCTGATCTTTCTGTCCCGTCTGTCTCTCATCTTCCTGTCCTGTCTGTCTCTGATCTTCCTGTCCTGTCTGTCTCTGATCTTCCTGTCCCGTCTGTCTCTAACCTTCCTGTCCTGTCTGTCTCTAATCTTCCTGTCCCGTCTGTCTCTGATCTTCCTGTCCCGTCTGTCTCTAATCTTCCTGTCCTGTCTGTCTCTGATCTTCCTGTCCCGTCTGTCTCTGATCTTCCTGTTCTGTCTGTCTCTGATCTTCCTGTCCTGTCTGTCTCTGATCTTCCTGTCCCGTCTGTCTCTGATCTTCCTGTCCTGTCTGTCTCTGATCTTCCTGTCCTGTCCCGTCTGTCTCTGATCTTTCTGTCCCGTCTGTCTCTCATCTTCCTGTCCTGTCTGTCTCTGATCTTCCTGTCCTGTCTGTCTCTGATCTTCCTGTCCCGTCTGTCTCTAACCTTCCTGTCCTGTCTGTCTCTAATCTTCCTGTCCCGTCTGTCTCTGATCTTCCTGTCCCGTCTGTCTCTGATCTTCCTGTCCTGTCTGTCTCCGATCTTCCTGTCCCGTCTGTCTCTGATCTTCCTGTCCCGTCTGTCTCCGATCTTCCTGTCCTGTCTGTCTCTGATCTTCCTGTCCTGTCTGTCTCCGATCTTCCTGTCCCGTCTGTCTCCGATCTTCCTGTCCCGTCTGTCTCAGATCTTCCTGTCCCGTCTGTCTCTGATCTTCCTGTCCTGTCTGTCTCTCATCTTCCTGTCCTGTCTGTCTCCGATCTTCCTGTCCCGTCTGTCTCCGATCTTCCTGTCCCGTCTGTCTCTGATCTTCCTGTCCCGTCTGTCTCTGATCTTCCTGTCCCGTCTGTCTCTGATCTTCCTGTCCCGTCTGTCTCTGATCTTCCTGTCCCGTCTGTCTCTGATCTTCCTGTCCCGTCTGTCTCTGATCTTCCTGTCCTGTCTGTCTCTGATCTTCCTGTCCCGTCTGTCTCTGATCTTCCTGTCCTGTCTTATGGGGTGCCATTTGTAAAGTCAAACAGTCATAATCTAACAGTAATATTTTTGGTTATTTAGCATATCATAAGAGAACAAATTGGGAGTTCACTTTTTCAAAGTCATATTTTCACCATGTTATTCATACATTTATAAATGCTAAAGTTTTCCAATAGTTAGCAAGCTAAATATTTAATTTATAGTTAAATATTTATTTTGCAAACTAAATATTTTTTTTCCAACAATATCTTTATTTTTTTTTTTTTGTTACATTTTAGCAACTAGCAAACATTCCAACACACTAAACACTACATGAACATATTCTCCTCTCAGACATCTAAAAGAAAAGAAAGAAAAAAAACAGTCGATTTATCACTCCGTTAAAGGCCTAAATTTGACATTATCTCAAAACAAATGTCATTGTCCTCAGTCCTCATCCTCCTCAACTAATACAAATCCTTCTACAAAGTTCACAAACGGTCTCCATACCTTCTCAAAAACATCCAATTTCTTTTTCAGTATACATGTTATCCGCTCCATTGGCAAAACCACCATCATTTGTTTTATCCACTGTGTGATACTCGGCTCCCTTGTTCTTTTCCATTTTAAAGCAATTAATCTTTTTGCATGTAACAGACCCATATCAATAAACATTCTGTCGCTTTTTGTGTACCTCATGTTTTCAGGATACAATCCCAAAATAAGAAAGCAGGGATCCAAAACAATCTCTTTGGATAGTATTTGTTTCATAGTTTGTGTTACTGCAATCCAAAAGGATCCTATCTTCCTGCAACCCCAAATGCAATGCCAAAAATCACCTTTCCCTTCATTGCATTTATTACAAATGTCTGGTATATTAGGGTTATACTTATTCAACTTTTCGGGAGTAACATATATTCGCATCAACCATTTGTATTGCAACAACCTTAGTCTAGAATTGATTGTTTGTTTATGAACTTTTGTACAAACCAATTCCCATTGATCCCTGGTTATGTCCTTTTTTAAATCATTTTTCCAGGCGTTCATTCTTCCTAACGAATTTTCAGATGTTTTGGACCTAAGTAATTTATATATTTCTGATATTGCCCCTTGTTTCAAACTGCTTTTACTTATTATTTCTTCCAGTTCTGATTTTGGTGGTTTGGTGCAGGTATTATTTTGATTTGCTCGAATGTAACTTCTAATTTGGAGATATTTGAAAAATTGCTTTCTATCAATATTATATTTATGTCTAAGCATATCAAAGGACATCATTTCTTGAGAGTCTGTTGGATATAAATCTTGGATTTTTTGAAGTCCTTTAATTGACCATTGTTTAAAAACTGTATCTTCTCTTCCTGGTCTGAAATTCTGATTTCCCCACATTGGTGTAAACTGTGACAATACAACAGGTTCATTCATATATCTTTTTACACCATACAATGCTTTGACCATGTTCTTCACCATTGGGTTTTTTGCCTTTCTAATCAAGTTTACTGCTGTGTCTGAGAAAAAATATAATGGTAATGGTGGATGCAAATTCATACTTTCCATCTCTGACCATTGCGGGGCGTTATTTAAGTCAAAATAGTATCTTATAGACCTTATTTGACATGCCCAGTAGTACCACTCAATATTTGGACACATGACACCACCCTCATTGTATGGTAGATGTAACAATGACAATCTTATCCTTGGTCTCCCATTTTGCCATAAAAAACCGAGAACAAGCTTTTTGATCCTGCTAAACCAATCCACAGGAGGTGGCAAGGGGATGTTCTGATACACATAAAGCACCTTTGGCAGTATACTCATTTTGTATATATTAATCCGACCCATTAAAGAAATTGGTAGAGATATACATCTGTCCACTATCTCTGTTATTTCTTTAGAAAGTCTTTCATAATTATTTTCCACAATCTCACTTAGTTTAGACGAAATCCGTATCCCCAAATACATAAAGTCCCTTACTGTCTTAAAATGGGATGTTACTGTGGGTGGGTTGTCCCTTTCTTCCTCATTTAGCAACATAACGGATGATTTAGATTTATTAATGACATATCCTGATATTTGACCAAACTCCCCTATCAATCTAAGCAGAGCAGGTATTGATTCCTTTATTTTTGAGAGATATACTATTACATCATCAGCGTACAACGAGATCCTATGTTCTACTTCATTCACCATAATTCCTGTCACCGATAAACTCGAATGTACGGCTATAGCAAAGGGTTCCATAGCTAATACAAACAACAATGGACTTATCGGTGAGCCTTGTGGACATCCCCGTTTCACCCTTATTGGTTCAGAGACATTTTTGTTTGTCAAGATTTCAGCAGTTGGATTTGAATGTAATAATTGTATCCATCTTGGAAACACATCTCCATACCCAAATCTAGTCAGAACATCAAAAAGATAGGGCCACTCGACCCTATCGAATGCTTTTTCGGCATCCAGCGAGAGTAAGGCACTCTCTGATGATTTGTTTATTCCGTCTATAATGTTAAAGACTCTTCTTACGTTATGCAGACCTTGGCGTCCCAATATAAAGCCATTTTGATCTCTATGAATTACTGAGGGGAGAGTACCTTGCAAACGTGTAGCTAATATTTTACCTAACACCTTAATATCGGAATTGAGTAAACTTATCGGCCTCAAATTTTCACATTTATTACTCGGCTTTCCCGGCTTAGGTAGCAAAATGATTTGCGAACCCGTTACTGATTTAGGAAGACTTCCTTTGTGTAATGATTCCTGATACATTTCCAATAATGGTTTCACTAATTTACTTTTAAATTTTTTATAAAAATCAATTGGAAATCCATCTGGTCCCGCTTTTTTACCTGAACTCATACTGTTAATTGCCCTGCTTATTTCCCCTTCGGTGATTTCTGCATCTAATTGTTGTTTTAAGTCATCTGCAATAGTAGGAATATTTATTTTATCCAGAAACGGATTTCTGGAGGTTTGATCTGATCTATCCTGAGATTCATAAAGTTTTTCATAATAGTTTCTAAACGCCTTATTTATTTCCATCGGGTCTATTATCATTTCCCCTTTGCTGCTTACAATCGATGTTATATTTTTCTGCACTTCCAATTGTTTAATTTGCCATGCCAATATTTTTCCAGGTTTTTCTCCTTGTTCATAAAAAGACTGATTTAATCTCAAAATGTTCGAAGCCGCTCTATCTGCCGATTCTTTATTGTATTGTGCTTTTAGTATTAGCAATTTTTTCTCTGTTACTGGGTCTCTACTTTTGAATACTAGTTCCTCTAGAGTTTTAATTTCCTTTTCCATTTGCTGTCTTGTTTTACATGTTTCTTTAGATTTCGATGAAGTATATGCAATTATAACTCCCCGTAAACATGCCTTAAATGCCTCCCACCTAATACTAGCTGATGTTTGTGAACCATTTATAGTAAAATATTCATCTATTTCTTTTTCTACAAAAGTGAGGAATTCTTCATCATTCAGCCATTTCTGGTGTAAACACCATCTACGTTCCATTATTAAGTTTTTATGTGTATATATGATATTGCAGGGAGCATGGTCCGATAGTAATATACTGTCATATGAGCATGTCCTTATGTTTGATAGTAGGCTTGCTGATACTAAAAAATAATCTATTCTGGAATATGTATTAAATGTTTTTGAATGGCAGGAAAAAATTATATCGTCAGGTTTTAACTGTCTCCAGATGTCAATCAACTGAAGTTCCTTCATGAAGTTAAGAATTGTTTTTCGGCTTTTGTTATGGGCCTGGTCAGTCCCAGTTGGTCTATCCTTACAGGGATCCAGTACACAATTCCAATCCCCTCCTATGATGCATTTTCCTTGGAGTAATGAAATTGTGAGAAAAAGATTAGTAAAAAATGCATCATCATCTGTATTTGGTCCATATACATTAATTAAGTTAATGGTTTCTTGTATAAGTAATCCCTGGATGATCAAATACCTACCAAATTTATCTTTGATTACATCCTTAACCTGAAAAGGTACTGATTTATGTATTAATGTGATTACTCCCCGAGCATTGGATCTAAATGGTGCTGCATACAACGAACCTTGCCACCTCCTGCCAACCTTAATATGTTCCTCCTCCAGCAAGTGCGTCTCCTGAAGAAAAATTATTTTAGCTTCCAGATCTTTCATTTTGGTCATTACTTGCTTAATCTTTTTAGTACTTTTTAAGCCTCTACAATTCCAAGAGGTACATTTAACTTCCAGTTCCCGAGTCATCACACCTCACATGCACTTCTAAATGCTTAAACTTGTCTGAGAGTACGAACAAAACGGAACACAAAACACGAACTTTAAGTGAACAAACCATACTTAAGAAAAAACACAAAAAACCCCACCCACCCATTTTCTGGGTAACCCACTCAAATGTTCCACTTCCAACTTTAACCATGTACAGATCCCCGTTTTAAGATCTGCTAACTTAAATGACTGGCATTATGCCTAGCTCTTCCCTGCTCCCTGTGTCCTTAATGAATCCTTAAGCTTTGCTAATATTCCACTGCCCCTTAATAATTAACTACTTTTTTACTGTCTTTAAACAAAATTGAATAAATTCAATAATTAAAAAAATAATAATCGTAATTAATAACTAAATAAATAAAAATGAAATGTAAAAAAAGTAGTATAATATAAAAGATTGAAAATTATCATTCTTCCTATCTAGTTAACTGTGCAGATAAAAAAAAAAAAAAAAAACAGAAAATCGCTTTATTCTTAATTACCTTCTACTTTGATGAAGTTATCTATATCTTTTTCCAAATGAATCATTACCCCAAAATGTTAGACCTTATATTATCGTCCTCATCTCTTGTTCTCCTGGACCTTCTTTATGAAACCTTGGACTTCTTCTGGCGTGTCAAATCTGTAGACTTTTTCCTTGTATGTTACTATCAATTTAGCTGGTGTTACGATGCCACTCCTCAGTCCCATCTTCCAGAGTTGTTGTCGTACTACCCCAAACTTCTTCTGTAGTTTGTGCACCTCTGTGGCGACGTCCTCGTAGAATCTCACCCTTTTGTTCTTGTACAAAATATCTTTTTTCAGTCTTGCTGCTCTGATCATCATATCTTTCTGTTTATAGTTAAGAAAGCACATAATTAATGTTCTTGGAGGTTCCTCAGGCTTTCTTTTTGGGCCAATGCGGTGTGCTCTCTCAATGACCAGAGGGCTCCTTGTTGTATTCAACTCCAATACATCCGTTATCCAGCTTTCCAGGAATCCACAGGCGTCCGCACCCTCTTCTCCCTCTGGAACTCCGACCAACCTGAGATTATTGCGTCGGGATCTGGTTTCCAAATCCACTAATTTATCCATCAACACTTTATTTTCTTTCTCTAATCTTGAAATGGTGGTCCCCATCACCACATGCTCATCTTCTACATTTGAAATGCGTTTCTCCGTTTCCTCCACTCTCCCCACACATTCAGACACTTTTTTTTTGCATTTCATTCATGGCTGCCACAACCTCATCTGCCTTACTGGAAAACTTGGCCACTGCACCCTCCAGCTTGTCCCAAAGTGCAGTTTGCGTGTTTGCAAGCTTGCTTTCAATACCTGCAAACTCCTCTCGTATGGCACGCTGCAGCCTCTCCTCCATTTTGTCATTATCCGCGGGGCCGTGTTCACTCGTGCTGGCTGGCTTGTCAGCTGCGCAGGCCTCGGACACGTTAGCTTCACCGCTAAACCCCGATAACTTGGTTTGTGTGGTTGACTTAGTCCTCTCCTTGGTAATTTTACCAGGTCCAGGCATCGTGGGTCTAACGCTTATTACGTTGTCGTATTTTGGGGCGTTTCTTCTTAATTTAAAGGATTTAGCTGAGTTACCAACAGGAGCAGGTCAAAGCTCGACCGGTTGCTACGGTGACGTCATCGGAAGTCCGCAAACTAAATATTTAGGTCTGCAGACCTAAATATTTAGTTTGCAAAATAAATATTTAATTCACTAACTAAATATTAATTTACTAATTAAATATTTATTTTGGAACTAAATTAAATATTTATTTTACAAAAAATTATTTAGATCCCAGCTAAATATTTATTTTGGAGCTAAACATTTAGTTTGCAAAATCAGTATTTGGGAAATAAATATTTAAGTCTGACCCAAAAATACAAAATATAGTGTGGAGCTAAATAACATCGTGGGAAATAAATATTTAGCTGGTACGTAAACATTTAGCTAATATGCAAATACATTTGCCTATAAGCGGAAGTTGATTACCAAAATAAAAGCTGGATCTCGCTAACTTCTTTATAAACTCTTGCTTCGAACCAGAACTTGTTTTATCTCCGGTTCTATTCTTCTGAACATGTCCAACGTGTTGGCTGAAGAAGAACAGAATGTCCGTCTCTGATCTTCCTGTCCTGTCTGTCTCTGATCTTCCTGTCCTGTCTGTCTCTGATCTTCCTGTCCCGTCCGTCTCTGGTCTTCCTGTCCTGTCTGTCTCTGATCTTCCTGCATCTCCCAGTCCTCCAGAAAAACTCCTGCCTGCTTCCTTCTTTTTCACCTCTCAGGTAACTTTTTAACTAGCAGATCAAATTGATCTATTGACCTCAAAAAAGCAGAGTGACGAGCGCTGCAGCGGGGGCGTGTCCACACGTCATGCTCAAATACAGACAGAACTTACCAGAGAGAAAAAGAATGGACACGAATGACTGTGTGTTAATTATATATTTTTGGTGACGCCACTTAGAAACTTAGAACATGTTGCTGTGGCCGTGTGCAGAACGCAGCTGGAGTTCATGAATAATCAGCGGTCTGCCTGCATCTCTGCTGCTCTGCCCAAAAGAATCCCCGCTACTCTGAGTCTATATAATAATATAATGTAGGTAGAAACTTCATTTCACCGGCACTCACAGAGCACAGACGCTTCTGCATTTGCTCCCTTATCTTTTTTTCCCAAGGCTCGTTGTCCTGTCTGCCCACAGAGCGCTTCTCTGCATTTCTTCTGGAAATCCCTATTTTTTGGAAATGGGTTTAATTAATTGGTCATTCAACGCGATTGATAAGATCTTTTCTACGATGAGAACGGAGGAGGGGGCTCCCACTTGCCCTCAAGGGACACACGCAGCAGGATATGCGCTCGATTCCTGGAAGGTCTGGAGGATCGTTTGCCTCTCTCAGTTGTCCATTGAGGATGTCGAAGACATGTGGATATTTGGCTGGATGATCACTGGATTTCTTCTGATCGGAGTGGGAGGATATCTGGTTTTCCAGAAATTTGGGGAGACGGGAGCGATTGGAGTGCGACCCGCACCCACGGAAAGCACTGCCCGGGCGGTGACCTCACAGACTGGGACGTTACTCGAGGTGAATCGTAAGCTGGACAATGTCCTAGCTGCGTTACCGGTGTTAGTGTGCAAAACGGATGTCATCTCGGAGAGGGTCACCAGACGGTGTGGGGATGATTAGAACCTAATTGGCTTCACTGGAGGACTTGAATGATCAATACAGACTTCAAGGCAGAGAGGAAAATTATCTCTGCCTGACCCAAACAAAGTCTTGTTATCCAAATCTGACGCCAAGGCAGCCTTGAGCTGCTAACAACAACCCCCACGAAGGAAGGAATGCAGACAGATGCTGTGAAAACCCGTCCCCCCCCCCCCCCCCCACCCGCCTTCAGATTGTGAACTTCTGCCTAGCGAGGTCATCAACCTGCAGGAACTCAAATGTGCTCTGCGCTCCTCCCAAGATCTCCCTCCCTCCTGTGGATACAGCTGGCTGAGCGCCACACAGGGCTGCTCCCGCTGGGGGAACAGCCCCCCCCCCCCCCCCCCCCCCCCCGCGTCTCCCTATCGGAGTCTCATGTTGTGAACTGTGATCTTCGTGCTTATATGCTTGAGGTGTTATTTTTTTGCATAGTAAAGCTGCGCCCTGCCGGGAGTAACTCTGGTTTGCCTTTTTTTCCCCTCACCCCAATTTATCCTCATGTAATTCCCTTTTCATTTTTAAGGTAGCGTGACTCGTGTTGCGAATTACCACAGTCACCAATTCTTGTCATGTGTCTTGCCCATGTATGTCTGACCTCTGAACTGTGTGTACTGAAACTCAATTTCATTTCTCTGTCTGTCTTGCACATGTGGTAGAAATGACAATAAAACTGACTTTGAACTCAAGTGGTGCTCGCTGCAGAACCACAAAGGCGGAGCTGCACCAGAAGGTGGAGCTGCACCAGAGTCAGCCCCGCCCATTCCAGAATCAGCCCCGCCCATTCCATCAGAGTCAGTCCAATTCCTTCCAGTTGTCAGACTTGATAGCATTCTGGAATCAAAGAGGGTGTTATAGCTAAAAAATGCAAGATTGAGGACGGAGTTGAGAAGTTAATTGAACAGTTTTTGTAAAGGTTCCATATAATTAAAAATCTAACTTTTGGAACTTTTAATCATGTTATATTGTCATTTCCTCATAAGAAACACGCCAAAGCCATTTTTAGCCTCATTCATGCATTTTCCTCCCATCTCAGCTTCAATTTGGTCTCCTCCCCCGAAGCGGGTCTGGTCTTGGTTCTCAAATCTGGATATTCTGTGAATTTTCTGACAAATTATTTCTGAAATGACTTCTGCTGAGACACCGCCAATAAACCATACATCCCCATCTCAGAGACACACTTGGAGGCACAATTAGATGTAACGCCGCATGAGTTATAACAGATGTGCTGGTGTAGTGGTTGTGGAATCAGGTTGACATGCAGTTTTGTGCAGGTTCGCCTCCCATTAGTGTAAGTTTTAGGTAGTGTACAACCTCTTTTCTTCATTTCTAGCTACACTTGCCTGTACTATGTTTACAACAATTTACTGATATACCGTTTAACATATAATGATTAATGTGATTTTTTATTTATTTATTTGTTTATTTAGCCAGTGTGAGTCCATTTGTGAGCAGAGTTTCAACTAAAATGCTGTTTAGGAACGACCAAATTCAAAGAACTTTTAGAGACATAATTATTTTGCTGAAAATAAACATTACAACTAAAATATAAACAAATTAAATGTTTCAGCTGGCTAAATAGATTGCTGACGACCCCACCGAGAATCGAACCAGCATCAGCTGAGGGGAAAGCAAAAGTTAATTCAGGCATCTCGCCACTAGACTACCAGAGCCCATTCGAAAGTCTGCTATGCTGTTATACAGCACTTCTGTTAGACCGGCTGTAGGCAGATATTCGCTAAGAGAAAGCTTTTCATTTCGAGATATATTCAGTCTTTGCCATGTAGCAAGTTATATTTATCTTGTTTAATTGGAACATAGAACATAGCATTAACGACTGTAAACTAGTAACAGCCGTAATTCATGTGGGTCAGGTCAGTTTGCGATAAAGTTGAAAACAAAAACGGAAGTCAGTGGGTAAGCTGAGTTTGCGTGAATGGGCGGGGCTGACTCTGGTGCAGCTCCACCTTATGGTGCAGCTCCGCCTTTGTGGTTCTGCAGCGAGCACCCTCTCTTTGAACTGGATCTTTTTTGTGCACCTTCTGGGTGTGTAAGTTAAGGGCATCAGGGGAGCCTGACAACCTTTAAGGAGAACCAAGTTGCTCTCCTCTAATTTGAACTCAGTATTGGAGTCGGGATCGGGAAGTAAAGCCCGAGGCCTGATCAGTTTGAAACCACGTGATCGGGGCCGATTTCCGATCATGTGATCAGATCGGGACATCCCTAGTTATAACTGTGGCACATGCATGAGGAAAATGCCCCGAACATCTGGTCAGAGACTTTATTCACACAAAAAGATAAGAAAGAAATGGGAGTGAGAGAGAGAGAGATTGTGTGTGTGTGTGTGGGGGGGGGGGGGGGGGGGGCAAGAATGTGTGTGTGTGAGTGGCTTGTGTGGGTGTGTCTGAATAAGTGAGCATGCAAAGAGGCATAGAGTAATACATATTACATTCACTTGATTGAATCAATGATCAAGAAATAATAGACATAACATTTCCATAACAGCTTGTCCTTGCACTTTGCACCTGACGGTGAAGGTTTAGACCAGTAAACGTGTTCCATTGCACCATGATGAAGAAACGTGTAAGGTCCACCATGCCATCAAAATATTGACACACGAAAACATCCTCCTGAAACAGAAAGAAAACATCAATTTGACATTTTTGTTTTTCTACAACAAAAAATAACTCATATCAAAACTTGAAAATTTTCTATTAAAGTTTAAATTTGAATTCTGCATAAAAACATTCTGCAAAGACAATTCTGCATGACTCGAATTTAACATCTGTTGATGGCAGATTATAAAAACAATATTCACATGATGCAACTTTCTGTAATAGCCATCTTTAGAATATAAGAGATTGTATCTGAAATATTTTGTGTTGGCAGGAAATGTATGTTCTTTTACTTTAACACTTGTTCAGTTGTGCTTAGATTTTCAGTCTTGTCAACTAAAAGTACTGAGTACTCAGTTTGCAGTTTTGTAAAGTATTAACTAAAATAAATTCAACTAATTTGCATGACTGTGCACATGCATGAATTATATGAAGGGGCGTGGCATTGTAAAAGGTGTGATTGGTTGCTCAAGTCCCTCTTCAGCAGGGCTGTGCTAACAGAACTGGGGCAGAAATTTGCAAGGAGCCAACAGCGATGGCACATACATTGGAGAATCCACTTGAGATGGTGGTGTTTAAAAACAGCATTTATTTGAAAAATTACATAATTTCATGGCCACCAGTTGATTGATGTAATTATCGAACCACACACACACACACACACACACACACAGCGGGCTGCACTCAGTGAGTACTGCTCTCAGCAGAGATATTTTCAGATGCAGACGAACAAAACCGCTCAGAATACCGCAGCAGCACAGCGAATGTTTTAAAAAGGTAATCCAAGGAGGTGGTAAATTGCACACAGTCTCTCCTGCCTTCGATTTTCTTGTTTTGTACTTTGACTTTAGTGCTAAGCTAAAGGCTTGCTAGCTAAAAAGTTAGATTAACAATTGAGCTTCCAGATCCTAGCAGACAGGTACCAGAACGTGTTTTTTCAAAATAAGAAAGTTAAGCTCTGGTGCTAATGACTGTTATCCTCGTTTGAATGCAGTTAAAAGACCAGCTGAGCCTCAGCGCTGTAAACCTGTTTCTGGCTTCTCAAACGACCAAGTAAGCACCGTTACATAAGCTGCTAACAGCCCAGACGAAGCCATCGAAGATCTGCGGCGCCTGGGTTGCAAGGCAGTAGTCCCAGGAACACGCAAACGCTACAGCTCTACTGGACCAGCTAGAAGGAACATCACCATGGCAATGCTTTCAGCTTCAGAGATGACCACGTTTCTTTAAATGATATACAGACACATATGTCAGACTCAAGGCCCGCGGGCCAGATGCGGCCCGCTGAGCATTTTTATGTGGCCCGCAAGGAAAATATCAAAAATATATTAAAACTGGCCCGCTGGCCGATTTTGCCACAAAGACTTCAACTCCCATGATGCTTTGCGGCGTCAGCACGGAGCACACGCGCCCCCTCCTTTGTGTTTTCTCCAGCGCCTGCCGCCGGTGTCTGCAGCTCCGCTGTCTCGGACAAACTACACTCCTCTCACTCAGCGCCGAGTTCACTCAGCTATTTTCTGACGTTGAAGCCCAGAAACGGAGATTCTAGCCGCTCAGTAATGTGTTCACGACTGAAAGAGAAAGTTTTCAAACTAACGTCCAGACAGAGCTGATATAACTCCAGCGAGCAGCAACACGCTCAAACCAGCACGGCTCTGTGGCTGCTGTGGTTGTGTTTCCTCCCTGACACACAACAACGTGGTCAAGCTGCTCAGACATGTTCATCAGCACAAACCTATGTGAGCACCTGTTGTCATCTAATGTTGTCATTATGATGAAGATGAACAAAACAACAGGAGTCTCCTCCTCAGCTCAGATCAACCCCATGATGCAGGTATCTGACTGGAACAGGTGAGCATCACAGTAAACCAGTGGAGCAAACTGAGCTTTAAATATGTTGGTTTTATGCTCTTTTTCTGCTCCAAAACATGAAAGTTAACAGGTGAGATGTTGCATTTTCATTTAAGATAAAATGATATTTTTATTTTGTTGTTGGCACGTGAGAAAAGATTTAACCTACAGTAAACAGGAAGTGGAAAGGCTGCAGATAGATGAATAGAATAGAAAATCCCTTTATTGTTCCTCAGTGGGGAAAGCTAGACGTCACAGCAGCGATGACACGTATTACAGGAGAAAAAAGGAGAATAAAAAATAAGAAAAATGAATAAACAAGAAAACATAAATCCTGAATAGATTTATAAAATGCTGATTATACCACAAGTAATGAATACCACTGATGCCTTTTATTTAAAACTGACTTGCTCGTGTGTAATTTGGTTATTCCACATTGAGTGTTTGTGCAAAAATATGTTTGTTTCCACATTAAAAGGTTCAAAATTGCATACATGTTGATAAAGAAAATGTGCAAATTTGCCGTCACTTTTTCAAAAAATATTAAGTTTGGCCCTCGACTCCGTCCCAGAGTTTCATTTCGGCCCCGTGTGAGTTTGAGTTTGACACTCCTGCTATAGATGATCTAGGACGGGTGTCAAACTCAAATTCACACTGGGCCGAAATGAAAATGGGACTAAGGCACCGGCCAAAGTCAAATTTTTTTTGGGAAAAAACAGCAAATGTGCACAACTCCCTTTCTCTACAGATATGTGCTGATGAAACTTTTCATTAGGAAACAAACCTATTTTGGCAGTAACACTGAATCTAGAATAACCAAACTACACACAAGCATGCCAATTATAAATAAAACAATTCAGTGGTGTCCATTATTTATGTCTCAATTTTTTAAGTCTTGGTAGTCCTTAAATTGTGTATATATTCAGCAATTTCACTAGGGTTCACCATTCAAGTGACTTAACTTGTCAGTGATTAATTAAGTATTGAAACATTTAAACTCCCTAAACTACAACAGATTTACAAATAATTCTTCATATGGGTAGTGTGTCGTGTTGGGCTTTAAGTGCTTGAACCAAGACATGCAGAATCAACACAAGAGACTAATGTAAAATTAAACAAAGGTTTTATTAATCTGTGCTCGACTAAGGACGTCCCAAACTGGGAGATGCTGGGGTGAGGGGGAGAACTGGACCTGCAAGTTGAGTCGGATTACTAGGAGGTCTGGTGGTTTCAAGGTGGAGGAGGAGTGGAGGTCTTACTGTGCTGCTGAGGAGATGGTTTATAAGGTTTGTTAGATCTGAGGAGGCCGGATCCAAGTGTCCAGTGGAGTCGAGGTAAGGGTTCCAGAGGGGGGTGGATGAGCGGTGATGAACGGGACTGTGGGAAGGAAGATGCAGGCTGAAGAGAGGTCCAGGGTCATGGCTGAAGGGGTGCAGTCGAGCTGGGAAAAACAAGGAGCAGCGTCAAGTAGAAACATCAAAAATATAACTAGACTAGAGTTTTACTAGAGACTGAGTGGTGTGAGAGTTTCCAACTGGATATACCCATGTGGAGTAATCAACTGGCGTTGATTAGTGGTCTTCCTCCTCCTTTTAAGCCAGCAGTGGCTGATGATGGATATGCTGCAGCTGGTCCCATTCAGACACCTGTCTGAGCTCACCTCAGACCATGACATAGTGTTGCAATAAAATAGTCCTTTCCAACTCTTACATTTATCTCTCATTTATACATCACTTAGATGCAAGTAGACTTTTAAATGCAATATTTAAATTGTAGTTATTACACATTCATTTCATGTGGAAAATTGTTGAAATTTCCATCCAAACAGAAAATGTTCTAGTGTGCTCCATGCAAACATGTATTACTTGGCCAGCTTTCCTCTTTAAGAAGGCGGCGTAACTGGGTTGATAAAGTCCAACAAAGTGACACAGAAGGTCAGAGCAAATGTATTCTGTAAAGTTTTAACAAATAATAAGACAGTATGTTTTTCGCTAGACTTGATTGTATTTAAAACATTTAAAATGGGGATTCAGTGTCTCAAAAGTACAAATGAAGATACTGTCAGATTGTTTTCTTTCAACCGTTGTTCTAAACCAACACGGCTGCTTTTTTGGCTCAGCAGCAGACTGTACCAGGTCTCAGTGAAAACTATTGTGGTTTCCAAAAAGTTGACAGTGATTAACACCAACCTGCAACATTACTGTAGCTTAGCAGGAGGTTGTTTTCTCACCCAGTGGTGCCAAGTGTTGACTGTCATGTCATCAGGAATAATTCATTTGCTGCTAGATGTGTACTTGGATGAAAAGTGATGCAAGGCTGCCAACTCTCACGCACTGAGCTTCGAGACACATGCATTTGACCCTCTTCACACCACACCTCCAACATCTCACCCTGCTCAATCAACCCCCTTCCCAGTCTGACACATTTAAAATTTCAAAAGTTGGCAGCCCTGGTGATGTATGCTGGATGGAAAGTAAACTTACAGGTTCTGGTTCCGTCGTGTTTTGGTCAGATGTGTCTTAACTATTAAAAAAATCACCAAGGTGTGATGGAGGTAACCATAACAAGTGCTGTTTGAATTATTTAATTATCTAAGCCCTAGTCTAGTGCTTCTTCTGTTTTCCCCTCTGGCTGAAAACAACCCAACCCAAACAAGCACAAACTCACTCTTGCTGTAAAAGCACCACATTCTGTCAGAAAACAGACACATGTTCTGCTGAATCTTCAAACATACCACGTTCTTCTTCCAAACATTCTGCATGATCCACAGTGATTATGATTTCATCCAGCTTCCACACAAACCACAAACCTTTGATGTTCATCTTTAAGACCAGGAGTTGCTTCCATCTAAACTCTCATAGATTAGCAAAAATGTAGATTTTAGCTCAAAATACTCAGTTTTCTGACTGAGCAGTGTAATCATAGCCTGGCCTGCCAGACTCGTCCTCTGTTTAATCCTGCACAGAGACAGAGTCTGGTAACTCACAGGCAGAGAGGCACATGAGGGGCGGAATTAGGCAGCTCAAAAATAACCAGTAGCAAAAAGTTGGAAATGCCGACTGTACTGCTGTAGTAAAAAAAGGCATCTGGCAACGGCCCAATCATCTTTTTTTATTTGAAGAAAGGCGTTTAGTGCTTCTACTTGTGGTTTTAAAGACATTCAAGTCATTTAGAACAGAGGAAAGAGCCGTAGCAAACTCCGCCGCTGCTTTCATTGTTTATGAGAAACTGAGCATTGCTGTGTGTGACGTTTACGAAGCTGGAGTTTTTTAGCTGTAGTCAAAAATGGCGTCTGGCGACAGCGCAAACATCTTTCTTTACAAGAAAGGCTTTTAGTGCGTCTACTTGTTGTGGTTTTAAAGATGTGCCCAAGTCATTTAGAACAGAGGACAGAGCCACAGCGAACTCTGCTTCAGTCGCCATGTTTATGACAAACTCGACGTTACGGTGTGTGACGTGCGCTGCTCAGGGGGTGGGGTTATGTGAATAGGAGAGTTCTCAGACTCTTTCTCTGTGCAGACTTAAACAGAAGAGTCTGGCAGGCCAGTGTAATCAGGAAGTGTTTTACAAGTGGCGGCTGATAACAATAATTCTTGGTGGGACTATGTGCATCTCAGTCCATTATATGAATTCAAATGACCAATCTGAAAACGAGTTCCAAAACAATTGTTCATTTGTCTTCTCCAAATAAGACCCTTTACAGATAAAGTTGGTTTTCATTTTTACATATAAATTAGACTATAATAATGCTCAAATAAATACACAGGCCTATCATGAACGCCTTTAACAGAAAATGCTGTTCATAATGCCCATTTATGTCCTTATTCACATTTTGTCCTTGGTTTGTTTTCCAGCATGAGTCGTCAGTCTCTATGTGTCATCATTGATTATCTGCTCAACGCATGCACACCTCAAAGTGTTCCACCCTTATTTGGCAGTAACAAGACAAAGACATTGAACTAGAAAAAATTAGAACAGCATACAAAAGTTAATTTATTTCAGTAAAAGCAAAAGGTTCACAAACCAAGTACTGACTGAGTACATATGCATGATTACACTCATTCATAGGTCTGGCATTACTCTATTTGAAGTCCTTCTTTTATTGATTTCATGTAATACTCTAGAATTTTCTGAGATTCTGAATTTGGGATTTTTATATGCTCTAATCCCTACTTCACACTGGTAGCATCAGCAGAGTGAAATGGTGGCAGAATGGTTAACTTTAAACTTTTGCTCCGGGCCAGCGTGTTTGTGCCATCCTCCATTAGATCACGTTTAACTTCACAGCTTGATATCGACTCGTATATGTTGTCCCTCTCCAATGCCAGGAACGATGCTGGGAGTAAATAAACCATTAGGTCACATCCACTGATACTGTATTTGATTTCCTGTCTAGCTCTTTGTTTACTGCAAAAATGGACATGTCCCAGATGCTGCATAGAGCAGAAATTGAACACGATCCTATCTTCCATGGCGCGGCGCAGCTTGCCTCTTCTGAGACACGTTGTCATGAGCCGGGGTGAGTACTCGACATGTCATCGAATTATCTCTGAGTTTCTACCTGCAGGAGAGGGAGCGCAGCTGATCATCATCAGACTGATCAGCGGGGCGGCTTTAAAAGGAGGACGGTTATCCACATTCGATGCCGGATGATTATCTACTGCCTGGTAGATTCTAGCCACACTGTGATCTTGTAACTCGTCTCGTTTTAGAACTTTGAAACTCGTTTAACCTGAGCTCGTTTTTCTGTTTGGATAATCACCCACAGACTCACCTCATCGTGGGATCCACTTCCGTCTTCAAGTCAGAGGATTATTTCACCGGTTCGTTGCCTGGATACCTTCTCCACCCAGCTGCCCCACTCTCCACCGATCACGCTCTCTCTCCGCTGCCTCATCCTCATCCGCCTCGTCCATTCCACTCATCCACTCCGACTATCACAAGTCCCTTCTGGAAATCACCCCGGCTCACCTCCCCTCCACATTCATCCCGAACTTCCTCACCGTAAGTTCCGCCTTCAAACATTCCTTCTGAACTACAACTCCCATCACTCACCTCTGGTCTCCCTCTCAGTTACCGCTTCCGGATTCGTCCTCCCGCTGTATCTCCAGTACGCCTTCAGTTCACCTCCACATTAAAATTTTTTTATTTTTTTTACCTCGTCCCCGTGCATGATTCTGTATGTCTTGGGTTAGACACCTGCCTCAAAACATGACAGAATCATCCGGCCAAAACTCTAACCCTACAGAATCAGCACTCATTAACATTTCACACAGATTGACCCAACAGGAACAGACCCTCCCGTTATTAATGGAACAACTCTCAGCATCTAATCAACGCTATACACAGTTGGAAGCCCTGGTTCGCCAAATACATGAATCTCTGTCCCAGCCTCTTCAACCACCTCCACCAGTAGACCCCCCCCCCCTCTGTCGCCTCTGAAGCCACAGGACCTCCACGATCGGAGGAAGCTTCCCCCATGGAGAGTACCCATTTCCGCATCGCCCCTTCACCACCATCTGTGACCTTCGAGGGTGAGTTTGATGAATGTCACAGTTTTATTTTGCAATGTAAATTGGCCTTCGAATGTTGCCCTACAGCTTTCTCCACGGATTCAGCCAAGATTTCGTATGTTGTGGGTCTTCTGCGAGGAAGGGCTCTAAGGTGGGCTGAAGCAAAGAGCCATAATGACTCGTTTTTAAACGGATCATTTAATGACTTTTTGGCGGACTTTAAATTAACTTTTGGTTGTTATGAGTCCTCCTCAGACATTAGAAAGAGACTCCTAAAGCTTTCCCAGGGAAGAAAAACAGTGGCGGACTTGGCGGTGGACTTCTGCATTTTGGCAGCCCGGACCACCTGGAATGAGGACGCCCTCATTGGAGCCTTCACCGAGGCGCTTAATGACAAGGTGAGGGACCAGTTGGCCTTATGTCCTGAGCCTAGCTCTTTGGATGGTCTCATCAGGCTGGCCATATCGATTGACAAACGCCAGCGGGAGCTAAGGAGACATGAACACGAGCCCCTAGCCTGCTCTGCTCAAGAACGTTCTCCTAGACCTCCTGGACGTCCTGTTTCTGATCCCTCCCCCTCTGAGGAACCCATGCAGATGGGAAGGATAAAGCTCACCCCAGAGGAGAAGCAGCACCATCAGAGGTCTTGTTCTGTGCATGTATTGTGGAACCGCTGGACATTTTGTTAATAACTGCCCTGCTCTGTTAAAAGGCAGAGCCCACCAATAAAGCTGGGACTATTGGTGGGCGGAACTTCTTCTTCTGTGAGTTCCCGGTGTTTCTTTCCCTGTGTTCTATCTGTTCCTTCCAGACAGATTACCGTTGAGGCCCTGTTGGATTCTGGATGCGAACAATCTCTTCTGGACCCCCATCTCGTGGAAAGATGGAAGATACCCACTACCAAGTTGTCTACCTCTCTCTCAGTATCCTCGCTCGATAAATGCAACCTGTCCACAATCACCCACCAGACTGTGCCGCTGCACCTGTTGGTTTCAGGTAACCACACTGAGACAATAACGTTTTATGTGTTTCCCTCTCCTCAGTCCCCCCTAGTGTTGGGACATTCCTGGTTGGTCCGTCATAACCCCACAATGGACTGGAAGGAGAACAAGATTCTTGGTTGGAGCTCAGATTGTTCTCTACTTTGCTTGCGCTCAGCCTCACCTGCCACTCCTGATCACCCTACTCCTCCTTTGGAAGATATAGACCTGTCCACTGTTCCACCGGTTTACCATGACCTGAAACAGGTATTCAGTAAAGACCGCGCTTCCTCTCTACCTCCCCACAGGCCGTTTGACTGCGCAATAGACCTCCTGCCGGGAGCCCCCTTACCATCAAGTCGTCTTTACCACCTATCTAAACCAGAGAGAGAAAGCATGGAGCGCTATATTCAAGATTGTCTTGCAGCTGGAACCATTCGTCCTTCCTCATCTCCTCTGGGCGCAGGGTTCTTTTTCGTTCCAAAGAAAGAAGGCAGCCTCAGACCATGCATAGACTACAGAGGTTTGAATCAAATCACAATCTGTAATAAATACCCTCTGCCTTTACTCTCCTCCACTTTTGAACCCATCCAGGACTCAACCATTTTCAGCCATCTAGACCTCCGTAACGCCTATCACCTGGTGAGAATAAGAGAAGGAGATGAATGGAAGACAGCATTCAAAACACCCCTAGGACACTTCGAATACTTGGTAATGCCCATTGGACTCACGAATGCTCCAGCCGTCTTCCAATCTCTGGTGAACTCAGTACTAGGTGATTTTCTGAATCGTTTTGTGACTGTTTATTTGGACGATATTTTGATCTTCTCCCAGAACCAGGAACAGCACATCCAGCACGTGAGAGCGGTATTACAATGGTTGCTAGAAAATCGCCTCTATGTAAAAGCAGAGAAATGCGAGTTTCATGTGTCCACAGTGAAGTTCCTGGGATTTGTGATTGAGAGCGGGCGGCTGAGAGCAGACCCAGAGAAGGTGCAGGCAGTCACAGAATGGCCCACACCCACCACCAGAAAACAACTACAGAGGTTTCTTGGGTTTTCTAACTTCTATCGTCGCTTTATCAAGAACTACAGTCAAACTGCTGCTCCGTTAACCAACCTGACATCCATAAATGAACCTTTTGTGTGGTCCTCCAAAGCAGAATCAGCCTTCAAAGAACTCAAAAATAAATTTACTAATGCCCCAATACTACACCGTCCTGATCCGCAGCGCCAGTTTATTCTGGAGGTCGATGCTTCTGACACCGGGTCGGAGCCGTACTCTCTCAGGTAGCAGAAGGGGATAAGAAGCTTCACCCTTGTGCCTTCTTTTCCTGTCGTTTAACACCAGCTGAGAATAGGTATGACGTTGGCGACCGCGAACTACTGGCCGTAAAGCTGGCGATCGAAGAGTGGAGGCATTGGCTGGAGGGAGCAGAGACCCCATTTCTCATATGGACGGACCATAAAAATCTCATTTACCTAAAGGAGGCAAAACAGCTGAATCCTCGCCAATACCGCTGGTCCCTTTTCTTTTCCCGATTCAACTTCCAGCTATCATACAGACCCGGTTCTAAAAACACGAAGCCTGACGCCCTATCCAGGCAATACGCCTCGGATCGGGAGACTGAACCTGCCACAATTCTTCCCCCCAGCTGTGTCGTAGGTGGGGTCACGTGGGAGATACGAGACCAGGTCCTGGAGGCGCTCAAGACCAACCCCGGACCTAACAACTGCCCTCCGGGAAGACTGTATGTGCCCCAACCACTCAGAAGCAAGGTTATCCACTGGGCGCATACAGGTAGGTTCTCCCTTCATCCGGGGGTGGGAAGAACGGTGGCCCTCATTAGAAGGTCGTTTTGGTGGCCATCCATGTACAAGGATGCCAAAGACTATGTTTCGGGTTGCCACACTTGTTCCCAGCAAAAGGGGGACCATCGCCCTCCGGCAGGACTTTTACAACCTCTAACCATTCCCTCACGTCCCTGGTCCCACATTGCCCTGGACTTTGTTTGTGGTCTCCCCAATTCACATGGTTTCACGGTCATTCTCACAGTTGTTGATCGGTTCTCCAAGGCTTGTCACCTTGTCCCTCTTAAATCTCTCCCTTCCTCTGCAGACACAGTGCAGCTCCTGGTTAAACATGTCTTCCGCCTCCATGGGATTCCTGAGGAGATCCTGTCAGATCGTGGTCCACAGTTTGTGTCTCGTGTTTGGAAGGAGTTTGCGGAGGCCCTTGGAGCTCAGGTGGCGCTAACCTCAGGACACCACCCTCAAACAAATGGTCAATGCGAGCGCATGAACCAGGAGCTCGGAGCCATGCTGCGCTGTGTCTGCTCTACACATCCTTCCTCCTGGAGCACTCATCTCCCTTGGGTCGAATATGCACACAACAGTCACGTTTCCACTGCTACAGGCCAGTCTCCCTTTGAGTCCTCCCTTGGCTACCAACCCTCACTATTTCCCCAGCAATCCCCGGTGTCACCCTCCGTTCCCCACTTCCTCCGTGGGGCCCGTAGAGCCCGGAGATCCACCAGAGCGGCGCTTGACCGCACGGCCAGACGGAACAAGCAATTGGCGGACCGCCGGCGGCGCCTGGCACCCGTCTACTCACCTGGACAGACGGTGTGGTTGTCCTCCAAGGACATTCCCCTCAAGGCCTCCGCCCGCAAGTTGTCCCCGCGGTTCATTGGTCCGTTGAAGATCCTCGACGTCCCCTCAGCCTCCACTGTTCATCTGGACCTTCCCTCTACCCTCCGGGTTCACCCTGTGTTCCAAATGTCCCTTGTGAAGCCTGTTGTCTCCAGTCCCCTCTGTCCTTCTCCTCCTCCTCCTCCTCCGGCTCGCCTCTATAAGGGGGACCTTGTTTACTCTGTCCGCAGAATCCTGGCCTCTCGTCGTCGGGGGCGTGGTGTCCAGTACCTCATTGACTGGGAGGGGTACGGTCCGGAGGAACGCTCTTGGGTGCCTGGTTCCTTCATCGAGGATCCTTCCCTCATCCGGGAGTTTGAAGCTACCTCTGCCAGGACGCCAGGGGGCGTCCGTTGACGGGGGGGGGGGGGGGGGGGGGCACTGTCATGAGCCAGGGTGAGTACTCGACATGTCATCTAATCATCTCTGAGTTTCTACCTACAGGAGAGGGAGTGCAGCTGATCATCATCAGAGTGATCAGCGGGGCGGCTTTAAAAGGAGGACGGTTATCCACATTCGATGCCGGATGATTATCTACTGCCTGGTAGATTCTAGCCACACTGTGATCTTGTAACACGTCTCATTTTAGAACTTTGAAACTCGTTTAACCTGAGCTCGTTTTTCCATTTGGATAATCACCCACAGACTCACCTCATCGTGGGATCCACTTCCGTCTTCAAGTCAGAGGATTATTTCACCGGTTCGTTGCCTGGATACCTTCTCCACCCAGCTGCCCCGCTCTCCACCGATCACGCTCTCTCCGCTGCCTCATCCTCATCCGCCTCATCCATTCCACTCATCCACTCCGACTATCACAAGTCCCTTCTGGAAATCACCCCGGCTCACCTCCCCTCCACATTCATCCTGAACTTCCTCACCGTAAGTTCCGCCTTCAAACATTCCTTCTGAACTACAACTCCCATCACTCACCTCTGGTCTCCCTCTCAGTTACCGCTTCCGGATTCGTCCTCCCGCTGGATCTCCAGTACGCCTTCAGTTCACCTCCACATTAAAATAAAATTATTATTTTCCTTTACCTCGTCCCCGTGCATGATTCTGTATGTCTTGGGTTAGACACCTGCCTCTGTATGTCTTGGGTTAGACACCTGCCTCAAAACATGACACGCGTCTGAAAATGTCCACCTTGCGGCTGGTTTGAAACATCCCCATCAGTGTTGGGAGTAACGCATTACAATAGTAGGGAGTTACAGCAATATATCCTTTTTTCAGTAACGGAGTAATATAGTGCATTACTTAAAATAAATACGGCAATATATTACTAGTTTCAATTTCGATAATGCGAGTTACAAGTACATTTAGGTTTGAATTGATGATGTATGCATGAAAAATATGCTGCAGACCAAAACAAGCTGAATGCCATTGAAGAAGATCCACTGCGCACTTCCGGTGGCTTGTTGTATATCTAGACCAGATGCGCGTAACTTGCCAAAACCAAAACATGACAGAATCAGGAAGGATGACTGAGAAAGAAACGGAGATCGACTGCACATTTACTCGGTGGCATTATTCACACTATTTTCAGTTTGTGAAAGAAAAGGACAGAAACATTATAGTGAAGTGCAATTTGTGCGCTATGTCAAAGGAGCTTTCAACTTCAAGGAACAGCACCAGTAATTTGAAAAAACACATTCAGCGATGCCATGGTAACACACTGTTGACAGAGAGATGCTCTGGACCGTCAGACGACAGAAAGTTCCCAGAAGAGGACGGCACCACTCCAAGCAAAAGACAGAAGCAACAAACTTTAAAAATTCACAAAGTCTCCGAAGCTACTAGACCCACGTGAGGTGGAGGTTAGTTGCGGAGTACATCGTAGAAGACATGCAGCCCCTTTCAACTGTGGACTCGCCAGCTTTTAGAAAGCTTGTCAACACAATTCCTGTTACAAATGACAAGGTAAGCTGATGTGCTTTATTTTAGTATAAATGACTCTGTTTCATTAGCTAACTAAATCTATTTTTGAGGACCTAATAAATTAGATATGCTTAATAATAACAGGGTGTCTGCGGGGTCACTCTTTAAGTCTTGAAAGTTGATAAACTGACCCTTATTGTTTGTATAAGTATTAAAATCAGAATTGTTTTTATTGCCAAGTAAGGTTTCACATTACTAGAAATTTCCTTCTGTGGAATGGTGCTTACATACAAAAGGACCAAGTGACATTACGTATCGTATGTCACTAACATATGATACGTAAAAGATCAAAGTTAAGGTAATAATGAGAAGAATAGTAAATAATAAGAAACTTAATGTGATTATGCAGATGTAATTAGCACACAATTATCCAAAGCGATTTACAAACTAGTGCAGAACTGTGTAGTTGGTGTTTAGGCGTCCAACAGCAGAGGGAAGAAGTTTTTGTGGCGAGAGGTTCTAGTCTGACTGGATCATGCCTCAGAGACCTTGAGATGTACAGATATCTGGCGGTATTTCCAGCGTACCACACAGTCAATGAGGAGGTGAGGATGGACTCAATGATGGCCGTGTAAAACTGGACCATCATCATGGTTGGCATCATGCAGTTTCTTCAGCTGATGCAGCTGGATGCAACCTCTGCTGGGGTGATGGAGCTGACACTGAGTACACAATCAGCTTCATTGTCTTCTGGGCATTCAGCTGTTAGGGTTACATTAGGACACTTGAGGCGTGAGTGTCCATGTTGAAATAATGTATGGATGTGTCAGGGCCATCTGATGCACCATCAAAATTACATCATTCAGATTGAAAGACATTCAAAGGAGAAATTCAAAGCATCATTCAGATCGTCAGCTCGATGGGAAACTTTAGGCATGTAGTTGGTTATTTGATTAAGCCGTTTCTCAGCATTCCACACAGAGGCCGAGTCATTAGCTGACAATTGTTTCCTCCTTGAACCGTCACCTTATTGTGGTGGAGGAGTTTGAGTGCCCTAATGATCCTACTCCTCCTTGAACCGTCACCTTATCGTGGTGGAGGAGTTTGAGTGCCCTAATGATCCTAGGAGCTATGTTGTCTGGGGCACTTGGTGCCCCTGGTAGGGTCTCCCATGACAAATTGGTCTTAGGTGAAGGGTGAGACAAAGAACGGTTCAAAGGATCTTTCATGGCGGTTAAAAAGAAGAGTCGGAGTACCCGGCCCGGAGGGTTACCGGGGTCCCACCCTGGAGCCAGGCCAGGGGTTGGGGCCCGTGAGCGAGCGCCTGGTGGCCGGGCTTTCGCCCATGGGGCCCGGCCGGGCCCAGCCCGAACCGGAAACATGGGCTCGTCCAACTGTGGACCCACCACCCGCAGGAGGAACATGAAGGGTCCGGTGCAATGCGAATCGGGTGGCAGACCAAGGCGGGAGCCTTGGCGGTCCAATCCCCGGACAAGAAAACTAGTTTTTGGGACATGGAACGTCACCTCGCTGGCGGGGAAGGAGCCGGAGCTTGTGGCAGAGGTTGAGCGGTACCGGCTAGATATAGTCGGACTCACCTCGACACATTGCATTGGCTCTGGAACCCGAGACCTGGAGAGGGGTTGGACACTCTACTTTGCTGGAGTTGCTCCGGGTGAGAGGCGGAGGGCTGGGGTTGGCTTTTTGTTAGCCCCGAGACTCTCTGCCTGTGTGTTGGGGTTTACCCCGGGGGACAAGAGGGTAGCTTCCTTGCGCCTTCGGGTCGGGGAACGGGTCCTGACTGTTGTTTGTGCTTATGGGCCAAATATCAGTTCAGAGTACCCACCCTTTTTGGAGTCCCTGGGACGAGTGCTAGATAGTGCTCCATCAGGGGACTCCATTGTCCTGCTGGGGGACTTCAATGCTCACGTGGGCAATGACAGCTTGACCTGGAGGGGTGTGATTGGGAGGAACGGCCCACCTGATCAGAACTCGAGCGGTGTTTTGTTATTGGACTTCTGTGCAAGCCGCAGTTTGGCCATAACGAACACCATGTTCGAACATAAGGATGCCCACCGGTACACTTGGTACCAGGGCAGCCTAGGTCACAGGTCGATGATAGATTTTGTAGTCGTATCATCTGACCTGCGGCCGTATGTTTTGGACACCCGAGTGAAGAGAGGGGCGGAGCTGTCAACTGATCACCACCTGGTGGTGAGTTGGATCAGATGGCAACGGAACATGCCGCGTAGACCTGGCAGACCCAAACGCATAGTGAGGGTCTGCTGGGAACGCCTGGCAGAAGAACCTGTCAAGACGGTCTTCAACTCCCACCTCCGGCAGAGCTTAGACCACGTCCCGAGAGCAGTGGGGGACATTGAGTCCGAGTGGGCCTTGTTCCACTCTGCGATTGTCGAGGCGGCTGTTGCTAGCTGTGGTCGTAAGGTGGCCGGTGCCAGTCGTGGTGGCAACCCCCGTACCCGCTGGTGGACACCAGAGGTTCGGGGAGCCGTCAGGCTGAAGAAGGAGGCCTACAGGGCGTGGCTGGTCTGTGGGTCTCCGGAGGCAGCAGACAGGTACCGGATAGCCAAGCGGGGTGCAGCAGTGGCAGTTGCCGAGGCAAAATCTCGGGCGTGGGAGGAGTTTGGTGAGGCCATGGAGAAAGACTATCGATCGGCTCCAAAGAGGTTCTGGCAAACTGTCCGGCGCCTCAGGAGAGGAAGGCAGCAACTCGCTCACACTGTTTACAGTGGGGATGGGGAGCTGCTGACGTCAACTGGGGCTATAGTCGGACGGTGGAAGGAATATTTTGAGGAGCTCCTCAATCCCACCAATGCGCATTCCGAGGAGGAACCAGAGCTGGGAGGCCTGGGGATGGACTGTCCGATCTCGGGGGCAGAAGTTGCTGAGGTAGTCAAACAACTACACAGCGGCGGAGCCCCGGGGGCGGATGAGGTTCGTCCTGGGTATCTCAAGGCTATGGATGTTGTAGGGCTGTCATGGTTGACACGTCTCTACAACATTGCGTGGTCATCGGGGGCAGTTCCTAGGGAGTGGCAGACCGGGGTGGTGGTCCCCATCTTTAAGAAGGGTGACCTGAGGGTGTGTTCCAACTATAGGGGGATCACACTCCTCAGCCTCCCTGGAAAGGTCTACTCCAAGGTACTGGAGAGGAGGGTCCGATCGATAGTTGAATCTCAGATAGAGGAGGAGCAATGTGGTTTTCGTCCTGGCCGTGGAACTGTGGACCAGCTCTATACCCTTGCAAGGGTGATGGAGGGGGCATGGGAGTTTGCCCAACCAATCCACATGTGCTTTGTGGATTTGGAGAAGGCTTATGACCGTGTCCCCAGGGGCACCCTGTGGGGGACGCTCCAGGAGTATGGGGTGGGTGGCTCTCTGTTAAGGGCCATTCAGTCCCTTTACCAGAGGAGCGTGAGTTTGGTCCGCATAGCCGGTAGTAAGTCGGACCTGTTCCCAGTGAGGGTTGGACTCCGCCAGGGCTGCCCTTTGTCACCGGTTCTGTTCATCACTTTTATGGACAGAATTTCTAGACGCAGCCGTGGTGTGGAGTGTGTCGAGTTTGGTGGCAGGAGAATCTCATCTCTGCTTTTTGCGGATGATGTGGTCCTCCTAGCTTCATCCAGCTCTGACCTTCAGCTCTTGCTGGGTAGGTTCGCGGCCGAATGTGAAGCGGCTGGGATGAGGATCAGCACCTCCAAATCTGAGACCATGGTTCTCGACCGGAAAAGGGTGGCTTGCCACCTCCGGGTCGGGGGAGAGGTCCTACCTCAAGTGGAGGAGTTTAAGTATCTCGGGGTCTTGTTCACGAGTGAGGGTAGGAGGGATCGGGAGATCGACAGGTGGATTGGTTCGGCGTCTGCAGTGATGCGGACGCTGAGCCGATCTGTCGTGGGGAAGAGGGAGCTGAGCCAGAAAGCCAGGCTCTCGATTTACCGGTCGATCTACGTCCCAATCCTCACCTATGGTCATGAGCTTTGGGTAATGACCGAAAGAACGAGATCGCGGATACAAGCGGCCGAAATGAGTTTCCTCCGTAGGGTGGCCGGGCTCAGCCTTAGAGATAGGGTGAGGAGCTCGGACATTCGGGAGGGACTCGGAGTAGAACCGCTGCTCCTCCGGATCGAAAGGAGCCAGTTGAGGTGGTTTGGGCATCTGGTCAGGATGCCTCCTGGACGCCTCCCCGGGGAGGTGTTTCGGGCATGTCCTGCCGGCAGAAGGCCCCCGGGTCGACCCAGGACACGTTGGAGAGGTTACATCTCCAATCTGGTCCGGGAACGCCTTGGGGTCCTGCCGGAGGAGCTGGTGGACAAGGCCGGGGAGAGGACGGCCTGGAGCTCCCTAGTTGGGATGCTGCCCCCGCGACCCGGACCCGGATAAGCGGAGGAAGACGAGACGAGAGACGTTTCTCAGCATTCCACACAGAGGCCGAGTCATTAGCTGACAATTGTTTTGGGAGTTTCTCAGGAGTTTCTCAGAGTACAGAGATTAAGCATTTCTCACCTCCTTGTGAACCTGTTTTTGGCCTGTTTGTAACTGGCTTGTCTTTGTCTGCATTCCTGAAAGCAGCCTCTTTCTCGTTTCTAAACTGTTTAGCTGTGAACCATGGTTTATCATGTTGTAGCTCACCCTGGTGCATGCTGGCACAAGTGCTGTGTACTTATCCAGGTTGTCTGAGGCTGCCCTGAACTTGTTCTAGTCTGTTGAGTTTAAACAAATGACCCTGCAGATACCCTGAATAAATAATTATAGCCATTTTGTTTTTATTGTTTTATGTTCAATTGATATCACACATACACTGTTTTGCGTCACAGTAAAAATGTACTTTTAAAATCAATCTTTTCATTTTGCATTTTGTTTTTGTTCAGGACACTCTGCCAGACATGAAAACATTTGCCAAGGAGTTGGATACGTCATGTGCTGATATGGAAAAGGAGCTGAAGAAAACAACTGAAGCCCAGGAGTTTGTATCAACAACAGCTGATATATGGACTGCCAATAATAAAAGCTTTTTAGGAGTGACGGTACACTGGATTGATGCAGAGACCTTGGACAGAAAGAAGGCTGCTATAGCCTGTAGAAGGTTCAAGGGTCGACATACATATGATGCAATTGCAACAGAGCTAGAAGACATTTTTTCCCAATACGGACTAACCCGGGATAAAGTGACGGCTTGAGTGACAGACAATGGGAGTAATTTTGTAAAGGCATTCAGGGAATATCAGCCTCAACAAGTGGGGTCAGAGGAGGAAGAGGAGGCTCAGAGCAATGGTGATGTAACCTTTACTGATATTCATACTGTACTCGTCAATAATGAGGATGCGCAGCATGGTCTTCGTTAATTGCCCCCACACCACAGATGTGCTGGACTGGACATACACATAATCTTATCGCAAACAATGAGGTTCATACATGGCTGGGATCTAATGTAGAATCAAGGGCTGTGTATCGCAGTGCTACTGCAAAATGTTCAGCAATGTGGACAAAGGGTAGCCGTTCTTCACTTGCTTCTGAACACCTGGAAGAAATTGGTAGCAAAAGGTTGGTCATTTCAACAGCAACTCGGTGGAACTCTTACTTTAATGCCTATGCACGAATTACAGAAATGCCTCTCTCCGTCATAAACAACATTTGTACAAAGCTTCAGGCCATCAGAGCATGCGCATGCGCTGGCGGCCCGATCACGGGACACACGGCGGTGTTTGAAGCAGATGGCAGCTTGTTAATCAACTTCCACAAACAATTAAGACGCATTTCCGCCTAATTTACTCACTGACAATGCAAAAAATTAATAAATCTGGTAAATATAACACACTCAAACTGGAGGTAAGTGGGGAAAATGTAGAAAGTTTGCAAACATATATTGACGAGGATTTTGAGTTTTTTGTCATGGGACCGAAGACAGCAGCAGCAGCTGAGACGGAAACACCTGGGACCAAGAGGAGCCTTCCCCAGGACTCGCCCGAGGCCTCATCTCCCCATAAGGATGTCTTAGATTTACTACAGTCCATAGATAAACGGCTTCTGGGATTTGAGGGACGACTCCACCTGCTAGAGGTGCTTCACAAGGAGTTCCAGCACCTCTGAACATCTCTGGAGTTTAGCCAGGAGCAGGTGGAGCGGCTCACGGCTGAGAATGCGTCTCTGTGGGAATCGGTTTCCTCCTTAACTGCAGGAATAGATCGGATCTCCCGGGACAATAAAGCTCTAAAGGAGACGGTTCTGGATCTACAATCACGCAGCATGAGAGATAACCTGGTGTTCGCAGGCCTTCCAGAGCAGGCCGGAGGAGAAGCGGAGGATTGCGAACAAACCATCAAGAACTTTCTCCACACCCACATGAAGATACCTGAGGAAACGGTTAAAAACATCACCTATCATCGGGTACAGCGCCTTGGAGCCAGGAGAACAGGCAGCAGAAGACCTCGTCCCATTGTGGCTAAATTTGAGCACTTTAAGCAGAAAGATCTTGTTAAAAGCCGCGGGAGAGAGTCATACGCACTAACCAGTCAGCCAAAGGGACATCCCCTTGGCCAAGTAGCCAGGGCACATGATCTATCGGGACATTGTGACAGGACACTCACACTGCCACATCTTCCCTAAAATCCCTACCAACAAACCTAAAAAACCTAAAATGTAAAATGATAAGATAACATTTTAGGATACTGTTACACACTTAAAATATTTTACCAAAAGTAACTCAAAGTAGTGTAACTCAGTTACATTATTGAGACCATAATATGTAATACAAACATATTACATTTTTATGCTGTAACTAGTAATATAAAATTGATTACTATTTTAATCAATTCAAATCAAATCACTTTTTATTGTCACGTCACATGGGCAGGTACACTGGTACAGTACATGCGAGTGAAATTCTTGTGTGCGAGCTTCACAGCAACAGAGTTGTGCAAAAATACAGTAATGTAAAAACATGTAAAATATAAAAATGGCTAATCTAAATATACAAATGAATAAAGTAAACATAAGATAAGAGATATAAAATATACAGAGGGTGGTATGTGCAAAACAGTGGCATTAATGTACAGTATGGAGCGTGTAATGTTGTAGTTTCAGTAGTGAGGGTGAGGTGTCTGCATTGTGTTCAGCAGTCTGATGGCCTGATGGAAAAAGCTGTCTCTCAGTCTGCTGGTTCTGGACCGGATGCTGCAGAACCTCCTTCCTGATGGAAGTAGTCTGAACAGTTTATGGCTGGGGTGACTTGAGTCCTTGATGATCCTCCCCGCTTTCCTC
Organism: Nothobranchius furzeri; assembly: GCF_043380555.1. NCBI lineage: Eukaryota > Metazoa > Chordata > Actinopteri > Cyprinodontiformes > Nothobranchiidae > Nothobranchius > Nothobranchius furzeri. The sequence goes on along the minus strand of NC_091742.1, from coordinate 44,454,848 downwards.
AGGCACTGCTTCCTGTAGATGTCTTGGAGGGAGGGAAGCTCACCTCCAATAATCCTTTCAGCACACCGCACTACTCTCTGGAGAGCTTTGCGGTTGTAAGCGGTGCTGTTGCCATACCAGGCGGAGATGCATCCAGTGAAGATGCTCTCAATGGCACAGCGATAGAAGGTCCTGAGGATGCGGCGGTTCATGCCAAATCTTTTCAGTCTCCTGAGAGAGAAGAGGCGCTGCTGTGCCTTCTTCACTGTATTGTTCGTGTGCACTGACCACGTAAGATCCTCTGCCAGGTGAACTCCAAGGAAACGGAAACTGCTCACCCTCTCCACAGCATCGCCGTTGATGGTGATGGGGGGGTGTATTCCTCTGCTCCTCCGGAAGTCCACTATCATCTCCTTTGTCTTTGTGACGTTGAGGGTGAGACTGTTGTCCTGACACCAGTGGGTCAGGGCGCTGATCTCCTCCCTGTAGGCCGTCTCGTCATCGTTGGTGATGAGACCTACCACTGTGGTGTCGTCCGCATACTTCACAATGATGTTGGAGTTTCTCGTGGCTGTGCAGTCGTAGGTGTAGAGTGAGTACAGGAGAGGGCTCAGCACGCACCCCTGCGGTGCACCAGTGTTCAGTGTGACGGGGGATGAGGTGGTGCCGCCCAGTCTGACCACCTGGCGTCTGTCAGACAGAAAGTTCAGGATCCATCTGCAGAGGGAGCTGCTCAGTCCTAGATCCTGCAGTTTCCTGTCCAGCTTCGAGGGAACGATGGTGTTGAATGCTGAGCTGTAATCTACAAACAGCATTCTCACATACGTGTCTCTCTTCTCCAGGTGTGACAGGGCAGCATGGAGTGTCAGGGCTATGGCATCATCAGTGGACCTGTTGTGGCGGTATGCAAACTGTAGAGGGTCCAGTGAATCGGGCAGTGCAGAGCAGATGAAGTCCCTGACCAACTTCTCGAAGCATTTGCTCACGATGGGGGTCAGGGCTACAGGTCGCCAGTCGTTCAATGAGGAGATGGTGGAGGATTTGGGTACAGGGACAATGGTGGCCATTTTGAAGCAGGCTGGGACTACAGACAGAGAGAGGGAAAGGTTGAAGATGTGTGTAAACACTCCAGCCAGCTGACCCGCGCATGACCTTAGGACGCGGCCGGGAATCCCGTCCGGACCAGTAGCTTTGCGTGCGTTCACCCTCCTGAAGCACCTCCGCACATCCTCTTCAGACACAGTGTGCGCACTGACGTCATCCGTGGTGCGCTCACTGTCCGGTCTCATGGAGTTCGCTGTGTCGAATCTGGCATAGAATGCGTTTAGATCCTCACACAGAGAGGCCGTGGTCTGCAGTGTGCTGGTTCTCCCTCTAAAGTCTGTGATTGTGTTTAGTCCCTGCCACATACTCTGGGGGTTGTCAAACTGTTGCTCCACCCTGTCTCTGTACTCACGTTTGGCTGCTTTGATCATCTTCCGGAGTTGGTAATGTGCGTGTTTGTAGTCTGATGTGTTCGCGGAGGCAAAGGCGGTGCTCCGCGCCGCCAGCGCCGTTCGCACATCTCCATTAATCCAGGGTTTTTGATTCGGGAAGGATTTAACTGTTCTGGATGGGACAACATCTTCCACACATTTCCTGATAAATCCGCAGACTGAGTCTGTGTACTCATCAATGTCTCTAGCAGCCGCGTGAAACATTTCCCAGTCCGCCCGATCAAAACAATCCTGCAGCGCAGACTCCGATTGGTCCGACCAACGATGCACCGCCCTCAGGGTTGGAGCTTCCAGTTTTAGCTTCTGCCTGTAGGCAGGTATTAGCAGGATGGAGCGGTGATCTGACTGGCCGAATGGGGCGCGTGGGAGGGCTTTGTACGCATCTCGGAAAGAGGTGTAGCAGTGGTCGAGTAGCCGGTCTCCGCGTGTATTGAAATGGATGTGTTGGTGTAGTTTTGGTGAGACTTTCTTCAGGTTACCCTTATTAAAGTCCCCGATCGTAATAAACGCCGCCTCTGGGTGTGCGGTTTCCTCATTGCTGATCGCGCTGAACAGTTCTCTGAGTGCTCGGTCAGTGTCGGCTTGTGGGGGAATGTAAACAGCCGTCATAACCACCGCTGTGAATTCTCTCGGTAGCCAAAATGGCCGGCACTTAATCATCAGGTACTCCAGGTCCGGAGAGCAGAAGGATTTGACCGGGTGCACGTTCGCATAATCACACCAGCTGTTGTTGATCATGAAACACACACCGCCACCTCTGCTTTTCCCAGTAAGCTCCTGTGACCTGTCCGCGCTGTGCACGGAGAACCCCGGTAGTTGGACTGCGGGATCCGGTACTTTGTCATAGAGCCAGGTTTCTATGAGACAGATCGCACTGCAGTCCCGCATCTCTCGCTGGAATGAGATCCGAGCCCGAAGCTCGCACAGCTTGTTCTCCAGGGACTGCACATTAGCCAGTAGTAAACTGGGTAATGGTTTCTATTTGAAGCAGTGATCTGCTGCCATCACCCTTGGATCACATCAGACACGGAAGCATGACAATGCACCGCGAAACGCCATGGAATGAAGAGTGCTTCTAATCAGCGCTTTTGTTAACCCACGGTCTTGATCATATCAGCTGCGAAGCACTGCGAAGCACTGCAAAGCGCGATGAAGGCTCGCGCAACGAAGGCTCGCTAACCAGTAATCTCATAAAATGAGAACAAATGCATTTTCTAATAAGGTCTATTTTTAAGAACAAATGCATTCCACTACAACATAATATTAAACTTGAGCTCTTTCTGTGTAAATCAACAATAAATGTGTGTGAATGAGAGGGTGAGAGAGAAAGGGGAAAGGAAATCCAGCACCTTCTAGCATGCTAGCTGTAGCAGGGGCACTACTGGTCAGTTCCCCGGAAGCATTAAATTCAGTGACGCTGATTGGCCAAAAAATTTCCAGCTTTCCCTAGCGACTAAACATGGTTGGCTACTGAATGCAGTTTAGGGACACTTTTCCTTGCACCCCAAGAGTGATAATGAGTCTGGAATATTCACTGTTTAAAAGAGACATGCTGGTGAAAATGAAGGGTAAATTATTCAGATTGCATGTAGGCACAGACAGCTGAGCAAAACTAACTTTGATAGTAAATATGTGGATAAATATTGTACTTTAAAATTTTTATTTTTTTAGATTATTTTTCTCTCTTCATGACAGAGAGGGTGCTGCCCTAGTGTCCTTTATGGACAAACTGCCACTCGGTGTTACTGGACAAATATTAGCTGAGAAATGTTCTTGTGAGTCAACTGCTGATCAATAAGCCACTCAGCCCATAGGAAACCTTCCAAGCAGGTCGGAGAGATTGTTGTTCTATGTGGACATGCTTAATGTCAGTCACGCTCTCCCAGCTCTCCAAGGCCGGTAAGAACATTTGCTCTGCACTATTTTTAGAGAGGCTCAGCATGTTTAGTCATAAAACACCTGACCCTTTAAATCATATCCCACTGAGCTGAGGATTGAAACCTTGTTTGTATCATTATTTCCACACTAGTAGCAGAAGTTTAAAGGAAGTGGCTATTCAAACACAGAGACAGGCACCCTCTCACACAGATATTTTTATCAACCTTTGTCAACATTCATCTGTTACTCTCTCTGAAGGTCCTCCATCTACCTGCACTCCTCTTTCACTCAAGACTGTACCCACAGAGGTGTTCGCTCTGGAAAATTTACTTAGACTGAAATTGCATGTTTAGAGTTTTGCTATACATAGGTACAGCACTTCCTACATGTGGGACGGAGATAGAAGTAAGTACTAGGGATGAGCGAGTACACCATTATCTGTATCTGTTCAACCATCTAAATTATCTGTATCTGTACTCGGAGTGGGCGTGGCTTAACCCGGAAATGGGTGTAGTTTAACCAATATGTTATTTTAAGTCTGATCAGAAGTTGCTATGTGTATTGTTTATATGAAAGCATTTACAGAGCAGCCTCACAGTTGAGATTAAATGCTTTTGATCACAATAGTAAAGGAACTATTACAGAACAAGTTTTTCAATAAAATCAGAACATTAATATTTACGTGCATGAATTGAGAGAGAGAGAGAGAGAGAGAGAGAGAGAGAGAGAGAGAGAGAGAGAGAGAGAGAGAGAGAGAGAGAAGAAAATATCTTTTCTATAGCGCCTCTCAAGATAAAAATCACGGGGCGCTTTACAAAATAATAATCAGCATTTTTAAAATCTATTCAGGATTTATGTTTTCTTGTTTATTCATTTTTCTTATTTTTTATTCCTTTTCATCTCCTGTAATACGTGTCATCGCTGCTGTGACATCTAGCTTTCCCCACTGAGGAACAATAAAGGGATTTTCTCTTCTATTCATCTATCTGCAGCCTTTCCACTTCCTGTTTACTGTAGGTTAAATCTTTTCTCACGGGCCAACAACAAAATAAAAATATCATTTTATCTTAAATGAAAATGCAACATCTCACCTGTTAACTTTCATGTTTTGGAGCAGAAAAAGAGCATAAAACCAACATATTTAAAGCTCAGTTTGCTCCACTGGTTTACTGTGATGCTCACCTGTTCCAGCCAGATACCTGCATCATGGGGCTGACCTGAGCTGAGGAGGAGACTCCTGTTGTTTTGTTCATCTTCATCATAATAATGACAACATTAGATGACAACAGGTGCTCACATAGGTTTGTGCTGATGAACATGTCTGAGCAGCTTGACCACGTTGTTGTGTGTCGGGGAGGAAACACAACCACAGCAGCCACAGAGTCATGCTGGTTTGAGCGTGTCGCTGCTCGCTGGAGTTATATCGGCTCTGTCTGGACGTTAGTTGGAAAACTTTCTCTTTCAGTCGTGAACACATTACTGAGCGGCTAGAATCTCCGTTTCTGGGCTTCAACGTCAGAAAACAGCTGAGTGAACTCGACGCTGAGTGAGAGCAGTGTGGTTTGTCCGAGACAGCGGAGCTGCAGACACCGGCAGCAGGCGCTGGAAAAAACACAAAGGAGGGGGCGTGTCGGCTCCGCGCTGACGCCGCAAAGCATCATGGGAGTTGAAGTATTTGCGGTAAAATCAGCCAGCGGGCCAGTTTTAATATATTTTTGATATTTATCTTGCGGGCCACATAAAAATGCTCCGCGGGCCGCATCTGGCCCACGGGCCTTGTGTCTGACATATGTGACGTAAGGATAAAGGAAGATCATTCCAATATGTTTATGTATTTAGCAGATGCTTTTGTCCAAAGCGACTTAGGAACACCTCGACTTTTATATCTGGTCTTTGAACTTCTAGAAGGTTCTGGTGGGTGGACCTTAGGGCTCAGGGAGGAGCTTGACCATGTAGAGCCCAGAAAGTTATAGTCACGACTCTAAAATGAACTCTAAAGTTAACGGGTAACCAGTGCAGAGACAGTAGAATAGTGAGTCGTGGTGGATGGCTGCTTATACTGAGCCAGGATCCTCTCGAAGTTTCTTCCTGTTAAAAGGGAGTTTTCCTCTCCACAGACGCTAAATGCTTGTTTAGTATGAGGATTGATGTAATGACACTGACACTAGTCAGTGACTCAATGCAACCTGCTGGGTTCCTTATATAGGAAACATTTTACTGATTGGCTAAATGGCCTGACCTGTATCGTAATATTTATTATGTAAAGTGCCTTGAGATGACTCTTGTTGTGATTTTGCGCTATGTAAATAAAATTGAATTGAATTGAATGATGTGAGTTCTTCTGTTTGCTCCAGTTAGTTCTGGACCAACTGAAGGAGGTCAAGGGCTTTTTCCTTAAAACATGTGAAGAGTGACCAACAGTAATCTAGACGGGTGGAGAAAAAAGCATGGATACCCATTTCAAGTTCATTTTTTGACACCAATCTTCGCAGTTTGGAGACATTTCTTAAGTGATAAAACCAGTTTCGGACCAACGTTTTTGCGTGGCTGTGATGGCAGGACACGGGAAAGATGAGTGATTTACATTATTTAACTACATTTCTTTACAGTTAACTTTTGGTTACAGATATGAACATATAAAAACAAGTTTGATCTCTGTTAAACTTTATTAAGTTGGGTCAGATAATTGGGATGTACTACCAACATTTAGTTAAACTTGTTTGATCACAGTTTCTTTTGTGTAATGTTAAGTTTGTTTGTCTTGAGTAGCCAGTAAAGGTGATGTGACAGAGGGAGAAGCCAGAGCTAATACTTCCTGAAAGGCCTTTACCACTGACTGAAAATGGGTGGGGTGGGGGGCTGTTGTTTTTCCATTTATTTAAATTGGTTTACTAATTGTCTATTTAATCTGAAGTAAATGTAACCCTAATGACAAGACATTTATTCCAATACTGTTTTAGTCTTTAATGTTGTATTTGTGGTCCTTTCCCTCTCGTTTGTAATGGACTGTCCAGCCAGGATAAAAACCTCCATTGTGTTTCCTGTTAGAAGGTCGTTGGTGTTTTGTTTGCTAAGGTTATGCTGCTGTACAGCTTTCTAGTTAAGTTGATTAGGGGCCCCATTTTGTCATTTTTGTATTTTTGTTAAATTGGGTGAATAAAACCCTGATTTATTCACTATATTTAACTTTGTACTGTACCAAGTTCAGTGCCTTGGGCTTCCTGACAGGGTTGCGGAAGGCGCTTTATAAATAAAGCTTTGACTGATTGATTGATTTTTCTGATTCCCTTTTCCTGTGGCTCATTTAAAACAGTTTGGTCCCTGACAGCGGCCATCAAGCGACAAGATAGATAGAGACAAGATATAGGACACTTACTGCCTTTGCAGAAAAAAGAAACAAAAAGAGAGAGAACTCCTTCACTTTCTTGCTTCATAGCTTTTAAGTAATATCATATCAGCGACTAAATGTAATAATAAAACATGCATCTCTTTCAGAAAGCGCTCATGCATTGTCTGAAAAATCTATGAAAAGCACAGATGAAAACGCAGTGCTTTGGTTTTCAGCTACATTGCAATGGTGGTCTAAACACACAGCATCTGTTTTACTGCCCACAAACGCAAAATGGCATTTAATTGCAATTGCAAATGTACATCTGTGTGTCTGTGCATATAAATGAGACAGGCCTCTTGTTCTCATGGTAACACATGCAGCATGTAATGTGCTGACTGACCTTGGGGGTGTGGCGTTTCCTTTTTTAACCCTCTCAGGCTCAAACTAAGTTTTGATAAAAGGACGATCCACTAAGTCCTTCAGGGGTAATTCCGAATTAAAAAATGCTCATGAAATACGTCTGTGGAGTAACCAGGTAGATAGGTTTAACGTTGCTAATCTGCAACACCTGCCTCCAGAGGGTTAACAATTTTTCCACATTATTTTAGCTGCAAGGTGAGGCTCTTGGTCTTCACATGGAAGCTGGTTTGCGATAGTAGAAAAATTAAATGTGGTTTAGTTCAGCTCATTTTCTCTGGCAGCACATAAATCTAAAAGAACTCCAAATAGTTTGTGTAATGAGAAAACAAGTCTGTCAGAAAAACAAATAGCGTTCGGTTTTATTTGTGGCATTTATCTTATTAGGAAATGACTGCGACCATTCAGGTGATCATTGTGTAATGTTTCAATTTGTACGAGCAATGCATTACAATGATACATGAATGAGTGTGTTATGTTCACAGGCCTGAGGGGGGCACTCCAGCTCTTTTCTCCATCCACTTGTCACTCTTTTACTTCCATCCTTCCTTTTCATCCATGCTCCCTGTTTTCTATCCTTCTTTTGTTCTGTGACTCATCACTCCTCAGTCTTCCTCTCTGTCTTATTTGTACCAATGTGCTCTCTCATTATTGCTTCTCTTCCTCTGACACACACAAGCGTACACACACACTCCCAAGTACTTCCAAAGCGCCACTGATTCACGTCTGGTGGACACCCATTTCCCTTCATTCACTCCCCCTCGTCTTCATTTCTGTAGCTGTCTGGTGTCTGGATCAATTCTGCAACACTTCCTCCTTCTGTCTGCAATTCACCTAGAATAAAACACATTAGCAATCAGGCATACGCAGCTTGACCTTATTTCTTTTGCATTCATTACCACCGTAATTTTGTATTGGTGCAGGTTATAATGGCTGCGGCTGAATATAAAACAGTTTACCAGTTAGCTGTTAAATGGAGAAAAAACCATGACAGTCTGATGACGCCAGACATTAATTTTACTCTTTCAGTTTGACGTCACTCATCAGTCCCACAAAACCTTATTTACTTAATTAGAATCTGTTCAGTCTTTTAGAAGAAAAAGGAGAGAAACCAGGCCATCAAGAGTACACAAACGCAAAACTGTCAAAATTGTATAAATACAGTTTAATAATTAATCGTATTCATTCATTTTCCAAAGTAAATCGACATGTCTGTTTGAGGAACTAGAACGGCTCAAAAATATTAGATGTTTGATTATATATATATATATATATATATGTATATATATATATATATATATATACATATATATATTTTTTTTTGTGCCTTTGCCTAAATTATTTGTGAGTTTATAACAAACTACGCAGCCATCTAATTTTCATGGAGCATCAGGTTTAATTAGCTAATATACGGTTACTACTATGTGATATAACTGATAATAATTCTTTATTAAATCATCAAGTAGACTCATTTGGTGTATTTAAGATCTGAAAAGAGTCATGAAATATTAAGCATTTATGTTGTTTCGTTCATGACTTTGAAGCAGTCAAGACATTATTAAATCACTTTAGATAAAACAGAATATGATTGTAGTCAACCTGTAAAGTGAGGAAATTATTTATAAGACGGAATAATTGTGTTAAAAGAGTGAAGTCTTCCTTCTCCATCTGGAGGACCTTGGGTTTTGCAGGCACTGGTATGTAGTGGCATAAAGGAAACCGGGAGATCGAATTGTATTGACTATCTTCCCAGATGGCAAAGTTAGGAACGGTAAACGGGGACTGTTTTTATATAGGTGTAGCAGTACGAAATGCCTGCTCCAATTTTATTGGTCTAGAGCAGTACGCCCTCCGTACGTAGGAGGGTGCTGCTGTTATAAAAGGGGAGCTCCTCCGGTGAGGAAGTAGGTTCGGGAAACAGCCGGTCCCAGTATGCCGTCTTGGTGTTGCCAGCCCGTGTCCTCAGGCTGCGTTTATGGTGCGATTGGCTCTGCTCCAACTGTGCTTGGGCATTTGTGTCAGTGTTGGGTGTGACGTCATCGTAGACGAAGCATTGGTAAATGGTACTGTTGTGGTCAGAAGTTTACATACACTTGTAAAAAATATAATATAATGGCTCTACTGAGTGTCCCGTTATTTCTAAAACTCTGATTTTTCTCTGATAGAGTGATTGGAACAGATACTTCTTTGTCACAAAAAACATTCATGAAGTTCGGTTCTTTAATGTCTTTATTATGGGTTAACAGAGAAAAGTGATCACATTTGCTGGGTCACAAATATACATACAGCAGTGCTAATATTTGGTTACATGTCCCTTAGCCATTTTCACTTCAATTAGGGGCTTTTGGTAGCCATCCACAAGCTTCTGGTTGAATCTTTGACCACTCCTCTTGACAGAATTGGTGAAGTTCAGTTAAATTTGATGGCTTTCTGACATGGACTTGTTTCTTCTGCACTGTCCACATGTTTTCAATGGGGTTTAAGTCAGGACTTTGGGAAGGCCATTGTAAAACCCTTATTCTAGCCTGATTTAGCCATTCCTTTACCACTTTTGATGTGTGTTTGGGGTCATTGTCCTGTTGGAACACCCAACTGTGCCCAAGACCCAACCTTCGTGCTGATGATTTTAGGTTATGTTGAAGAATGTGAAGGTAATCCTCCTTCTTCATTATCCCATTTACTCTCTGTAAAGCACCAGTTCCATTGGCAGTAAAACAGCCCCACAGCATAATATTCCCACCACCATGCTTGACTGTAGGCATGGTGTTCTTGGGGTTAAAGGCCTCACCTTTTCTCCTCCAAACATATTGCTGGGCATTGTGGCCAAAAAGCTCGATTTTTGTTTCATCTGACCACAGAACTTTCCTCCAGAAGGTCTTATCTTTGTCCATGTAATCAGCAGCAAACTTCAGTCGAGCCTTAAGGTGCCGCTTTTGGAGCAAGGGCTTCCTTCTTGCACGGCAGCCTCTCATGGAGATGCAAAACACGTTTGACTGTGGACAATGACACCTGTGTTCCAGCAGCTTCTAATTCTTGGCAGATCTGCTTTTTGGTGATTCTTGGTTCACTCTTTACCCTCCTGACCAATTTTCTCTCAGCAGCAGGTGATAGCTTGCGTTTTCTTCCTGATCTTGGCAGTGATGAAACAGTGCCATGCACCTTATACTTACAAACAATTGTTTGCATTGTTGCTCTTGGGACCTGCAGCTGCTTTGAAATGGCCCCAAGTGACTTTCCTGACTTGTTCAAGTCAATAATTCGCTTTTTCAGATCCATGCTGAGCTCCTTTGACTTTCCCATTGTAGCGTTTGTGGGCGTTTGTATCCAATGAGCCCTATTTACCTGGCCTAAGAGAAGTCACCAGCTGTAGTCACTCATAATCACTCACAAGAAGTTGAGGCCATGCTATGAAGCTCAGTTCACTGACACGTTTCTAAGTCACCAAAATTGCTAGATCATGTTGCTGTATGTATATTTGTGACCCAGCAAATGTGATCACTTTTCTCTGTTAACCCATAATAAAGACATTAAAGAACCAAACTTCATGAATGTTTTTTTGTGACAAATAAGTATCTGTTCCAATCACTCTATCAGAGAAAAATCAGAGTTTTAGAAATAACGGGACACTCAGTAGAGCCATTATATTATATTTTTTACAAGTGTATGTAAACTTCTGACCACAACTGTACGTACCTTCTGCAGGTAGATGATATGTGAGTCAAACAATCTAACATCAGCTCTCTGTAAAACCAGGAATAGATTGAATCCCCGTTGCTGCTGGGCAGGGAGTCCCCTTCTGCTCAGGCGTTATTAGCAGGAGGACCGGTAGGTGTGTGCTGCGCCGTCTCCACACTTGGCCATTTGTTATTGTTTGGTAATTTCTGCCTCTTCCTTGTCCTTTTAGATTGCTCCGTGGTCCGGCCGGAGGCGCCGCTGTTTTGCTTCGTTCCCTTTACTTTGTTTCAAATTAGTTGTTCGGAGGAAGTTCCCCCAGGCTCATAGCTGGAGTCCAGGAGGAGAACAGCTAATTTCCATTTGTACAGATTTTATACCATTTCTAATTTTGTCTTTGTGCAGGCTGAGGCAGGAGGTGTGGAGTGTGGCCTCGGAGTTGGCGGTCCCGTTTGCGAGTGTGGTGGTGCTGGGTTTCCTCACGTTGGTATGAATGCTCACTTGCCCTGGGTGAATCCTTTATATTTTCTTTATTATTTTTGCTGTGTTGGGGCTTCTCTGCCGCGAGTCACCTGCCTCCCTCACTAGCCTCAGTCCTGCTGGGTAACACACTTTTGCTTGGTTAAACTGATGGTCTAAACCAATTGTTGAAAGTTATTGTTTAGACCCTATTGTTCGACCTTTTTGTTTATTTAAACTTATAGTTAAACCATATTTAGTTAACCCTCATTTGACTTCATGAATTAATTTAATTAGTGAGTTAAATTAATTTCCTTTTTTTCAATTATTCTCTTCATTGGTTTATTTTCTTTTGGGGCATTAATCTTAGTGTTTTATGGTATTTTACATGGCCAGTTCATAAAAAGTCTTTTAAACCGTTTGTTCAATAAAATAAAATAAATGAATTGTGATTTCTGAAACCACGTCTGCTGTCTCAATTAAGTGGAAAGGACCTGCGTGCTTTAACTATTTCCTTGGGCGAAATTCCCAAGGTGGCATTGTTGGTAACAATTGGCTACTCCGATTATGGTAATGACTGCTACAGGTCGTCCGGAGCATGCCAGAATTTAATGGTCTTTGCAATATTTGTACTCAAGTAGGTACGATTGCCATACTTGGCGTCAACAGGTCATAGACCACTCCCGTATTGCCACATAGGGAAGAACACAATATTCCAGGCAGATGAAACCGGCTTGACTTTTACTGTGTGGTGACCCCTGCCCATAGGCAGAGCAGGTTGTTGCCAATGTCATGGTTACAAACTCACCCACATTACCCCGCTTCTCCTCCAGCTTCACTGGCTGCCAGTCAACTTCAGGGTTCATTTCAAGATCCTGGTTCTGGTCTATAGGGCCTTACATGGACAAGCACCATCTTACATTGGTGATCTTCTTAGTCCCTACACCCCCAGCAGGTCCCTGAGGTCCAGTGACCAAAGCCTACTGGTTGTGCAGCGCACCAGGCTAAAGACCAAAGGTGACCGATCATTTGCTGCTGTGGCCCCCAGACTCTGGAACTCTCTCCCCCTGAGCCTGAGATAGTGGACTCAGTGGTCTCCTTTAAAAAACAGCTGAAGACTCACTTGTTCAGGCTGGATTTGTGTGACCTTCACCACCCTCTCCTTGTTCTGCTCTCCCTACCTATTCCATCTTCCTCAGGATCCACTGATTTCCCTCTTTCCTATTCACTCTCTCTCTTTCTTACCATTTTTTAATCACAATTGTCTATTTTTTGCTCATTTTAAATATATTTTTAATCATTTTTTTAATTATTTTTTATTTTTTTTACATTTTTTGTTTTTGTGATGCGCCTCGTGATTTTTATCTTGAGAGGCACTATAGAAATGATCTTTTCTTCTTCTTCTTCTTCTACAACAGGTAATAAAAAGTGGCAAACTATGTCACAAGATATTCAGTAATGATTAAGGGAAAAAAGCTGATAGTTGCTGGATGTCCAATGGCTGTAACCTTGGGTAAATTACCTCCAAGCATGCAAACTAAGGTTGCCTAAAGACACAAAATTCACACCACACACACAGATGCATGGATTCAAGACAAAGATGATTTAAAAATTTCTCTTACATTGATCATGGCAATGATTGCTTAATTTCAGTATAAGTTAAGGGAAATTGATTAGTGGTTTGGGTGTAGTATAAAATTGTATTGCTAAGTATTTGCTATCAGGCCAATGAAAGAAATCTAACCCCTCTTAGAAATTACATCTAATTATATAATTGAGGATTTTGCTTTCTTGTAACAAAAACGACCTCACTGCTGATTGTGACTCTTTTGAGACTAAGCACATGGTGGTATGGACTAATCACCCAACACAAAATAAAAATACAAAGTCACTTCTAGCATGGATCTTTTTTAGCTGTTTATAAACAATGTATATGATGTTCATCTTAAATAAGGTTTAAAATGCAATGATTCATTGGCCTTTCTACAGGAATATATTTGATTTAATGTTGGACTCCAGGGGGACAGTTATCTGGGGTGGGGGTGGGGGTGGGGGTGGGGATTTTAATCTAAGGCTTGATCCTAGAATGGACTCATCTAACCTGACTATTCAGGCAACAGCTCTCGCCAGAAAAGTCCGTAGCTATATGCTAGAGATGGGAATAATGGACATTTGGAGAGATCGCCACCCATCTACTAAAGATTCTACTCATTACTCTGGCTCATTTAAAGTATATGCAAGGCTGGATTATTATTTTATGTTAAATGCAGATAGATTTAGGGTCAGGGAATGCGATATATTGACAAGGGATTTATCTGGTCATAGCCCTATCTCTTTATCTCTACTGGTGGCCTCGAAAAAGCGTCCCACTCTGTGAAAATTTAATTCACACCTATTTAATGATTCAACTGTAGTTTTCAAAATAAAGGAGGACATTAAAGAATTTTTGGAAACTAATGACACGGGAGAGGTATCCCCAACTATTCTATGGGACACGTTCAAAGCGGTAATAAGAGGTAAATTAATTTCTATCGCCTCCCACTTTAAGAGGCTCAAAGGGCAGAAATTAGCCGATTTACAGGCAAATTTTAAGTTGAAACAGCAGGCAGATGTTGACTCCCCAACTCCTACTATAAAGCAGTAAATCAGGCATTTACAGGGTGAAATGTGATATTTTTACACAAGAGGCCCAAAACAATGTAATCTTTTTGAGGCAGAAATATTACGAGTTAGGAGAGAAATCTGCAAAATACCTGGCTTATAAATTACGCAAACAAAGGGAGGAAAATGCGATCTACCAAATCAAAGATACCAAAACTACTAGTCTGTTAACAAAATTAGAAAACATCCACCAATGTTTTGAAAATTTCTTTAGGGAATTGTATTCACAACCTACTGTGACAGAGGAGAGTAGTATTGATGCCTTTCTTATTTCTTTAGAACTACCTGCACTCCTGGGTCCCCAAAATGAGTATTTAAGTCACCCCATTTTGGCAAGGGAAATTAGTACAGCTATCTCCAGACTAAAACCAGGAAAGGCAGTGGGCCCGGATGGTTTCAGTTCTTGTTGGTATTGCTGTTTGAGGGCAGAATTATTCCCCATACTTCTTAAGTCATTTAAATACACCCTGCTGGAGGGAGTAATCCCACCCTCTTGGAGGGAGGCAACTATTTCTATTATCCCAAAAGAGGGAAAAGATAGGTAAGAATGTGGGAGCTACCATCCAATCAGCGTCCTCAACCTGGACTACAAATTGTTTACTGCCATTCTCACCCGTAGGCTGGAAAATCTGTTACCTGACCTCATTAACTTAGATCAAACTGGTTTTATTTGCCTTAGACAAACAACTGACAACATTAGAAGAATCCTACACATCTCTACTCAATTACAACGAAACAAAACCCAATCAATTATAAGTAGTCTAGATGCGGAGAAAGCTTTTGACTCTGTCAGATGGATATTTTTGTACAAGGTCGTGGGGAAGTTTGGATTTCAAGATGGGTTTATTAGAGTAATCCAAGCTCTTTATGATCGGGCCGTCAGCTCGTTTAAAGGTGAATGGCGATTTGTCTAAGTCCATTGTTCTGCAGCGGGGTTGTAGGCAATCTCGCCACTCCTTTTTGACCTATTTATAGAGGTTTTGGGTCAATCAATTAGACAAAATTATAACATTAAAGGTGTTACTCTGTCAGGAGTGGAACACAAAGTAGTAATGTTTGCTGATGATGTAATGGTCTGCCTGGAGGATCCAGAGAGGTCATTTAGTGAATTGATGTATACTCTCACTAACTTTGGAATGCTATCTGGCTATAAGATTAACATCTCCAAAACACAGGTGATGACGCTGAATTATTCAGCCTCTGTTGCCCTACGTAGGAAATTCAAGCTCTACTGGGATAATGAGAAAATTAAGTACCTAGGAATATATCTAACAGCGGACCTCCCTGGGCTCTTCCAGGCAAACTACAAATCAATAGCTCTGGGTATAAAAGCTGATCTGCACAGATGGAATCTGGTCCCATTCCTGAGTCTCAGTTCCAGGCTAAAAGCAATCAAGATGAATGTGCTCCCCAGGCTGCTCTACCTCTTCAGAAATTTGCCAATAGATGTGAGTGACCACCAGTTCATTGAATGGGATAAATGGATATCCAGATTTATCAGGCAAGGCCAAAAGCCAAGGATTAAGTAAGCCACCCTCTAGCTTTCCAAGGAAAAGGGAGGACTGGGTCTCCCCTGCCTCAGGAACTATTACTACGCAGCTCAGCTAACCCCCCCTTCAATTCTGGTGTGACAAATCATACGTGGCTAGGTGGAAGGAACTGGAATCTAACAGAAGGGCGACGGTGGCACAGGAGCTAAGTGCTCGCCCCGTAATCGGAAGGTTGCAGGTTCAAGCCCCGCTCAGTCTGTTGCTGTAGTTGTGTCCTTGGGCAAGACACTTAACCCACATTGCCTGCTGGTGGTGGTCTGAGGGACCGGTGGCGCCAGTGCTCGGCAGCCTCGCCTCTGTCAGTGTGCCCCAGGGCAGCTGTGGCTACATCGTAGCTCATCCCCACCAGTGTGTGAATGTGTGTGTGAATGGGTGAATGACTGATTGTGTTGTAAAGCGCCTTGAGGGGTTCCAGGACTCTAGAAGGTGCTATATCAAATACAGGCCATTTACCATTTGTCAGTCCACTTACCCCTACAGGCAGGCCCGGAGTGGCTAATCGGGAGGGTCTGGAGAATTCCCGGTGGGCCGCGCGATGTTTGGGCCGCATGGGGCCGGTGCTCTCGTTTTTGTTTTTTATCATTTTATTTTTATTTTTTGGTGCCGGTGTTCAGTCATGGCACTGAGGCCGCCGGGCTGCTCTCATACGCTCCTCCCGGCTGTCTCTGGCTGGCTCTACCTGCAGGCTGCAGCTCGTTTTTTTCCCCAGTATGCGCCTGTGCGCACCACGTGACCACGCAGTTGACGGAAAGATGGAAAGTAGAAAGAGCAAGGGTGGCGCGGAGAAGGCAAGAATTAAAAAGAGGAAAGTGTTGGAAACAGATGCAGCCAAGGCCGGATTAACCATATGGGCAACTGGGCAATTGACCAGGGCCCACGAACTCTAAGGGGCCCAGGGCAGCAAGAGCACGAGCAAAATACTGTAGGCATATCTGTAATCTCCCGCATTATATTAAACTAGGGTGACCGTATGTCCGGTTTTCCCCGGACATGTCCACTTTTCACTCTCTGTCCGGCCGTCCGGACCGGGGGTCCGCGGTCGTATTGATGAAAATGTCCGGCTTTTCATCCAGGAGCAGGGATCGAATTATGGGGGAGCTGGATATCTACACATCCAGGGGAGCCGGAAACAAGTTTTCTATCTATATTACATCATTTATGGACTCTTCTGAGCAGAGAGCACAGAGAGCGGCACAGCGCGTTCTTGCGCAGCGCTCCAGGCAGCTGCTTCCAGCGCACGGTCCATTCTCAAAGTGGCGCAACCAAAAAACTATAATTAGCACACGATCGTTCATGTCCGCACATATTCTCTATTTTCTGTCTTATTTGGGCCTGAAGCGCTCTGCTACTGCGCAGCTCATCACCTGTGCTGCGGTGATTTCACCTCACTGACGCAGCATCGAAAGGCGCTCTCCGCTTTGCGGTCAGGAGATCCCTTTGATCTGCTCAGAAGTAACTGATGAGGTGAAAAAGTAAGAACCCAGGCAGCAGATTTTCTGGAGAGTTTAGAGGAGATGCAGGGAGATGAGAGACAGACAGGACAGGAAAATAGTTCAATAAAAACAAGAAAACAAAACAAAAAGTGTTGAAAAGTAAAATGTAGGTAGATTTATCTCCACGACACGTTTTTACCAGTAAAACATTAAGTTATACACATGTAATATTTATACATCTGATACAATTCAGATCACCTTCACAACTCAGTCACACCCAGGGCCGTTTCAAGACATTTTGGGGGCCAAGGCAAAATGCCCCCCCCCCCCCCCATAACTGGGCTCCCAGAAGCCTCTGTGTAATTCATACCCTCTCCAGGAGTGTTAGTTATACAGTGTTTATAAAAGCCCCTCAGATATTACTGACATGTTCTAATATTATCAGATGAAAAAGTAAATTATCAGACATGCTGTCTCATCTGCTTCTTTTCTAAACTTGCAAAAAGTAACAAAACCATTTGAAAGCCACTATTTGTGGATTCTCTGAAAGTTTCCATGGAGTGTGTGACAACTTATTTTATCATTGATCCTATCGTCTAATCTCACAGCTGAAACAAGCATCCTTAATAATCTGTGCACAGGAAGCTTACCAATGCTGTAGTAAAACAAAAGGTATAATAATTTATTATTAATAAAACCTTGTTGCAGCACTAAAGCAGAAAAATGAGATTTTGCAGTAAATATGCAAAATATTTACATATGAGTTGTTTTAGAGCCCTTTTATTGGCAGAATCTGATATTAATTTAATTCTTACAAAAAATGGGTCCCAACATGGTTTGTGTGGCGTTGCCATGGTGTGACGTCATAGGCACAGATCCCCTGTCCTCTTGTTTGGAAATGGAAATATGATCACCCTACATTAAACAAACTGTCCACCCGGGCTTTTGCGCTGCACAGAGACGCTTCGCTGCCTACGACTGAACGTCAGTTGAGAGTCAGTCTCATGCAGACTGACCAATGAAGAGAGGGCCTCAAGTTAAGACCCTCTCCTCATTGGTCAGTCCACACGAGGTGGGTCAAAGGTTACTCTGGGCGGCTTAGGTGTGTTCTTGCTGTGTCTTTGTAAATCCATGCTTTCGTTCTTTTTTAAACACAGAAACAGTTTTGTTTACCTGTTTGTAGCTACGGTTTCGCCGAACAGCTGCCGGGCAGTAGAGGGCGACAACGTCCTCTGCTGCCCGCAGATAAACGGAGAAGGAAGTGACGCGCCACCATCAGCGTCAGCCTGAAGAAGCCGGCAGCTGTTCGGCGAAACCGTAGCTACAAACAGGTAAACAAAACTGTTTCTGTGTTTAAAAAAGAACGAAAGCATGGATTTACAAAGACACAGCAAGAACACACCTAAGATGTTCAAAGAGAAATACGGACAACAAGGAACGAAGGACTTCCGCCGTTTGGAACGATTACACCAGAAACGCGCACGTCTAATAAACCACCTTCGCTTCTGTTTAAGATGCCGGGACGAAAACATCACACCCACAAGCCTACAGCTGAAAACATCGATCCGGACCCAGACAGCACAAAATATAATAGAAAGAGCACAGAGAGCACTGCTCAAGGAGAGGATAAGGAACGTCATAACCAAACAGAGGCGTGTGGAGGACGAACTGGAAAGAGGACACCTGGACTTGAAAAGGAATTACAAACTTGATAAACAAATGGAGGAACTAATTAAAGGACACATGATGGAAAAACAGGAACAAGAGTTCATAAAAGTGAAAGAAAGACACATAAAGAAGTTAAACAGACTCATAAACAAGAAAAAGAGGGGAGAAATACAAGGCAACTCCACACCAAACTCATGGGTATGTAACATTTCACAATACAAATTAACAGAAGCAGAAGAAAGCATATTAAAGAAAAGTTTAAACTTTGCAGTCACACCAAAAGAAATACCATATGATGAATTTATTGTAGCAACAGAACTAGCATGTCAACAGATCACAGATGAGGGAAAGAAAGCAGAACTCAGAAATAACGTAGTTGGGATATTAAAAAACAGCCAAATTCAACACAGCAATATTACAAAAGAAGAACAATCAGCCATGACAGCTTTATCCAAAAATGAACAGATAATTATTCTACCGGCAGATAAAGGAAGAACCACAGTAGTTATGGACAGAGAAAAATATAAACAACAGATGAAACAGATGCTAGAAGACAAAAATACATATGAAATACTTAAAAAAGATCCAACAGAAAACATTAAGAAAAACATGAAAAAATTACTGAAGCCACTGCACGAAAAAGGCAAAATAACAGAAAAAATGTACAAACACTGGATTCCCACAGCAAACATAACACCAAGAATATATGGAACACCAAAAATACATAAACAAAACACCCCACTTAGACCAATAGTTGACAGCATAGGTACACCAACATACAACATGGCAAAAGATATCAGCAGAATCATCAGCCCGTTATTAGGAAATACAGACCAACACTGTAAAAATAGTATAGAATTGGCAAAAGAACTAAAGGAAATTACAATAGAAGACAACGACATACTCATCTCACATGACGTCACATCTCTGTTCACAAAAACACCAACCCAAAAAACCATAGACATAGTAGTTAACAGAATCAGACAAGACAAAACTTTACATAAAAGGACAAACCTCACAGCAGATGACATAGCACAACTGATAGGACTGGTAGCTAACTCCACTTACTTCACATACGACAACACAATATACAAACAACTAGAAGGCTTCGCCATGGGTAACCCGTTATCAGCCACCCTGTGCGAGTTTTTCATGGAAGACCTGGAACAAAAAGCCATAGCCACCGCCCCCCCAAACTGCAAAATAAAACTATGGAAACGCTACGTAGACGACATACTGGAAATCATACCAAAAGGTCAAACAGAAACACTAACACAACACTTAAACAATATTGACGACACGGGCAACATAAAATTCACTTATGAGTTAGAAACAGAAGGCAGCATAGCATTTATGGACATGAAAATCACCAGGCAGACCGACGGGACCCTAAACATAAACACATACAGGAAACCAACACACACAGACCAATATCTATTATGGACATCAGAACACCCCACCATACACAAAATGTCAGTAATCAGAACATTATATCACCGAGCAAACATAATAACAGAAGAGAGAGACCGTAAACAAGAGGACAAACACATACAACACGCTTTAAAGACCTGCAGATACCCGACATGGGCAATAAACAAAGGAAAACAACAAACAAAAACAGAAAGCAAAGAACAACCCAAAAAAAGAACCAGAAACCCAGAAAGACAAGAACCAAAACCAGTGATAACCCTACCATACATCAGAGGCATAACGGGAAAAAATAAGAGCAACAATGAAAAAACACAACATAAACACACCAACAAAGCCATACACAACAGTTAGAAACAGATTAGTACACCCAAAAGACAAAATATCAGCTGGACAAAAATGTGGAGTCATCTACGAAATCCCATGCAAAATATGCAATAAAACATACATAGGAGAAACCGGACGCCAACTCAATACACGGACAATAGAACACAGAAAGGAGTGCGAGAAAGAGGCAAATCGTAAACACACAAGAGCAGCAAAAGAAGAAGCAGAAAGCACAATAAAAAAGTCAGCCGTAACAGATCATTGCTTAAGAGAAAACCATATAATGGACTGGGACAGCACACGGATCATAACCACCGAACAACAAAAATACAAAAGATGGATCAAGGAAGCAATAGAGATAAGGAGACGTGGATGTGGGACCATGAACAGGGACGACGGAGTTTACACGCTGGACCACGCATGGGACTGCATCGTCGGAGAGGGGAGAGCGGGCAGTAGAGGGCGACAACGTCCTCTGCTGCCCGCAGATAAACGGAGAAGGAAGTGACGCGCCACCATCAGCGTCAGCCTGAAGAAGCCGGCAGCTGTTCGGCGAAACCGTAGCTACAAACAGGTAAACAAAACTGTTTCTGTGTTTAAAAAAGAACGAAAGCATGGAGTTACTCTGGGCGGGTTACGTGTTGTCAGGCATTCAAGTATTGAGTATATTTACTGCATATTACAGTAAAATATTCTGTATGTGACCATATTATGGTGATCCTTGGGTCGTGATGATGGAGCCCTTGAATATTGTTGCCCAGGGTACAACAAAGTGTTAATCTGGCCCTGGATGCAGCTAAATGTGCAAAAATGAGCACC
Organism: Nothobranchius furzeri; assembly: GCF_043380555.1. Taxonomy (NCBI): domain Eukaryota; kingdom Metazoa; phylum Chordata; class Actinopteri; order Cyprinodontiformes; family Nothobranchiidae; genus Nothobranchius; species Nothobranchius furzeri. The sequence goes on along the minus strand of NC_091742.1, from coordinate 44,433,730 downwards.
TTTTTTTCTCAAACAAGCTCGCGGTCTTTAACTTCAAATGAAGATAAAACGGGTAAGGCAAGTCAAGATGTTAAACTTTACCGGCTGCAAATCACCATTCAAGTTAATTAAGCATCAATAATGAATTATATGGCATCATGACATAACGTTATGTAATATAATTAACAGTATGATGTGACTGATGCCACCAAACTGTCTTGTCAGAGTCAAACACAAGATCCAGTAGGCCTAATAAGCACCAGGCAGAAACCCACCGTTCCAGAGCGGGCATGTACAGGTAGGATTACTTATTGAGTCAGTGAACTGAATATTATTAAAATTAATAGGATGAAGGCTATTTGTGTAGCCTGGCTCTATATGAAAGTGTCCTAAAATACTAGATGATTCAGCATTGATCAGAAAGTGTGTAAAAAAGGAAAATGAATGCTGAATTGTGACCATTTTCACACAATGTAGTGTCAGAAGAAGAGCCAGGAGCCAGCAGTGAGGGTATTGCTCCTGTTGGGATAGAAGGTGAGCCAACTCATGTGCAAACAAGCAAACATCAGTTTCATTATAATAATTTTAATTTCCAAATAATAGTAGTGACCTGATGTATTTTTATTAGTAAATGCACAAAGCCCACAACAGATCGCTATTAGAATGAAAGTAAAATGAAATAAGCCTGCATATTTTGCCATAGAAAATATTTTAATTGGTTACAAAAAATGTGTTTTCCATATCAAATGTGCTAAAGCTTTACAGATGATTATTTTAATTGTGTGCAGGTGAGTCTAGGGAAACTGGAAAAAGTGTGAAAGGGAGTGCTGAGTCATTTCATTTTAAAGGTTTGAAAATCTCAGAACAGCTGTTTGAACAGAAGGTAGATTGTTATATTGTTAGAGGATGTGTTGTAAAGAACAACGTTGGAGATGTGCACTGATGTTCAAATAAACCTACATTGTAAAGCAACTCTTTCTTGCACTGAATTACAAGGCTTTACCGAGTAGTGTGCTTTTGTAGACTATACATATAAAGTTCTAACATGATTTTAATAATAAGTCGTTAAGTGGGCCGGTCTGGGGTCTGAAATTCCAGGGCTGAAAATGTGTCCCACTCCGGCCCTGCCTACAGGCTGCTATTGCAGACAAAGGTCTAATGTGCCATCTGAAAGGGCTGGGCAACCCTTGGCTGGCCCACACCCTTCAAGCCTGGCAGAAGGTAATCAACATTTGTGGGCTACAGAAAATGTTAAGAATTTTTAGGTGATTTTCCTTTGTTTCAGATTTCGCTCCAAATAGACAACTCTAATTTTAAATCATGGTTGAATTATGATCTCACAACATTTCTTTCTCTTACCCATAGAAACACTGTTATCAGCTTTGAGAACTTACGAAACAAACATGCGTTGACATATTGTGACTTTCACAGATATTTACAGTTGAGATTATATATCATTCATGATTGCAAATTGACTGATTTTACAGATGCTGAGTCACAGTTTTCCCTTATCTTGAAAAGTGCTTTAACTATGACACCAACTAAATCGATCTCAAAACTATACAAAGCCATCTCTAGTGCCGGTGAGACCAACACTTTTTATATCAAGGACAAATGGGTGAGGGAATTGGGAGCTGATATTTCTTCAGAGGAGTGGAGCAAAATTTGGTCTTTCCAGTGGTCAACGTCCAGCTCAGAGAGCTGGAGGGAACATGGCTGGAAGAATATTATAAGATATTTCAAAATGCCATATCAGCAGAGATACGCCGTGCGGGAGACAATGCAGCGCTGTCCCAGGTTAAAGGAATTTTGGACGGGAGTTCAGACCTCGTTAAATACAGTTTTGAACATTCAAATCCCTTTGGACTTTAAGGTTTTATACATGGGGCTTGTCCCCTTTCTGAAATGTAGGAGTTGGTGCAACTACTCTTGGTGGTATGTAAGAAAACGATAACAAGAAGATGGCTGAGCCCTGTCCTCCACACACTGGATGATTGGAATGGGAACATTTTAGAGATATTTAGGATGGAATAACTGACATATTTGTTAAATAACTGGAAGACAAAATTCTATGAAATCTGGAGCAAGTGGATCTTATTCATTACCCCCTCAAGAGCGGACTTTATGTGATTCAACTGTTAATCAACTTTTCGTAACTGTTAATAATAGTTACTGCTAAATGAACATATAATCATTGGTAATGTGTATGATGAGAAACCTGACTCAGCAGTTCATCCAGATGTTCTGTTATCTGCTGCTTACCCCTCCTCTTGGGTGTTTTTCTGCACACAGCGTGAATAGGTTCCTGTTCTCTGTTGAGATAATAGCCATCCTGTTTAACCATATCTCAAGGCTGCAAGTCTGCTGTTTAGAGGATTGTTCAAATTTAACCTTGTACACACATGTGTCCCCTCCCTGCTTGAGTGAATAAATCTAGCCGTTTCAAAATGAGATCAGAACACTTCTGGCAGCTGCTGAAGCAAGTCGGCAAACCTTGCATGAGAGTTGCGTGTTCTCCCTCTGCAGCGGTGAATCTTATTTTGACTGGTTTTTTGACTCCAACATCAACTCAGAAGCAAACATCTTTTTCTCCAATCGCTTCGAACCTGTCTTGGTCATTTCAGGACCAACAATTTGGCGTCACGAACAGGATTTTTCCTCCGAGAAAAGGGGCAATTGGAGATCATTCGACTCTGACCTGGTGAAAAGGATTGAGACACAACCAGCCGCGGCTAAAAAAAGTAAGCAGACCTTTTAATTCTGCTCATTGGACTTATTCAAAAGCATTTGTGTCTTGAATTCCTAGTAGCTAAGGTCCTAAATTTTGCTAGAGTTTATGTTGGAAAAATTCATAGGTATATAGAAAAAGGTCCGGGACCTAATATAAACGAGAATATTGTCTCAGGTTTTGCTTGCCAAATATTCATCGACGGATGGAAAAAATATAACTGGGTTATATTTAAGCAGGGTTGGAGGCCCTGGAGACTGGGGACCCCTAAATTCCACTCAAGGTCTGGGATCTGACAAAATTACATTTTCCTTAAAAGAGACGAGTATATGAGGAATATGATTTAGTTAAACACAATATAGATGAATGCTGAGCTTCAGTCAATTCTGTCGGTAAAACAGAGCTGACTGAATAAATTGGATTACACAATAAGGGGGCATAATAAACTCTGGGAGTAGTGTTTGCCTCTTTGAACTAGAAACAAAATTTTTGGGCCTTTAAAGGTACCAAGTAACTGATAAAAGTACAAAAGCACATAAATATATAAAATACACAAAGAACAGCAGAGTAGGAAATAGTTGCATTGAGCGGTACACAACTATAAGCCGCAGATAAGAGGGTAATGAATGAATGTGGAACTAACTTTATAAATAAAGTAGAGAATTAACCTTTGAAGTGAGAAAAATACAGCACACTCTTGTGGATGCACAGGTAAGAACTTCCCACCTGAAAAGGTAGAAGCGGAAGTTACCACGACAGTTTTTCAGTGCTGTCTCACTCAAACACCAGTGATTAGAGTTCCCTAGGAGCTGAGACCTCACTGGTCGAAATTGCCACCAAAAGGTCACAATATGGAGGGTGAATTCGACCAAGAGATAACCGATGATGGGTGGGGTCCTAACGAGGTTTTGAGTTCTCTGGGAGAACAGTTAGCCTGTGTAGAAACAGTACTTAATGCCACCAATGACCCAGCTACAGCGACAGAACAAAGAAAGTTGTTAAGAAAGACAGCGGAGAAGTTGTTAATGAACAAAGGCAAGGATATGAACAGTTCAGGGAACTGGGGAATGATTTGGAGGCACAAAGCAGAAGAGGCAAGAAAAAAGGAGGAGGAAGCGTGCGGATTATTAGCGATGGCAGGAGTATTAACGAGAAGAAAGCACAAGAATGAGATAGATAAACAAGCAAAGAAAAGGGGAAAATTCACACAGTGGGTCATGTTATGGAATACAGCCAGAACTAATATGACAAAACAGAAAAAGGTAACCAAATTAATGCCGCCACCCTACTCCCCGGTCCAGCCCGCTCCAACTGCCCCGGTGCCTGGCATCTCTCCAGTAATTAATATCACTGGGGGTGTAATGTATATAGAACAGGAAGAAGATTATAAACAGGAAAACAAAACAGGCCGTGTGCACCAACCCGAGGGACCCAGTACCCCCATCTCTTCCCTATCCATGATAGGGGATGAGCCATCTGCATCAGACTCTGCCCAATTTCAACCTTTTTCACAAAGAGCAGCCCGGGAAGAACAAGCCCAGTTAATGTCCGAATTAAGCAGGATAATGCAGGCAGGTTCTACCCCTGGTCCTAATGTCACTCCCTGGATTATATCCAGTCCTCAGGTGACATCCACCCCTTGCTCACAGGCTCCCTCTGAGTCTCAAGGTGAGCCTAGGACTTCACCCAATACACAGACTCCTTCTGAGTTTCAAGGAGAGCCTAAAATTTCGCCCAATAATCCATTCATTAACGAATCCGGATCCGTAACTATAGTAACAGGAGTAAGGGGCAGTGTTAAGTCCGACACAGCCAAAAGTGACAGTGATGTTGTAACCATGTCTTTGACCGGTCAACCTAGACCAGACTCCCAACCAAGCCGTAATTCTGATCTGACCCAGACCCCGTCAAAAATAGAGCTTCTTGAGCAATCAGTTTATGAGCAATCAGAATAATCAGAAGACGAAGAGTTAATCCAGTTCTCTTCCCCTGCTCCCATCAGGCGATGCGGCCCAAAGACGCGTTCACAGGGGCCAGCGACCCCTCCCATCTCCCAATACCCGCTTATACAGGCTAAAGCCCACGGCCCAAGGGTGTACCAGCCCTATTCCTTTGGTGATATCCAAGCCTTAGTGGATAAACTTCCTGATATAAATGAGGGAGGGAATGCATGGCTAGCAGATCTAGACAGATATACTACATGTCAGGACCTTGCCTTGGGAGATTTCAGAGCAATCATCACCAGATGTACCTCAAAATCGCAGGCGGAAGATTTAGAACAAAATGCAGGCACCCAGCACCTCCAGAATTCGGTTCCACTGACAGCCTCCCTTAGAACGTTAGGCCCAGCGCTTAGAAAACAATTCCCGCCTAAAGATCAAGGAGGCATACAAAAATTTAAATGGGACAGGAAAATGAACCCCACCTCTTTCCTGAACAAAGCAGTAGATGATTGGGTTAATCACACAGGCCAACATCCAAGTAAAAAATCCACACATGGCATATGGTTTAAGAAAGCTGTCCTCCGAGGGGCTCCAGACTCTGTGGCTCAGAAAATGGATGACAACCCTGATTTGGCTGATTGTGACTTTAATAAATGGAAAAACCACTTAATATTCAACCTTACAAAGGTTCAAAAGGCGGAGGACAAGGAGTCTGATAACTTAGAGGACCTTCAGAAACAACTACTGAGGGTTCAATTACAGGCTGCGTAAAAGACAACTCTAATTTTAAATCATGGGAGAAAAGGGGGATAAGACTAGGAAGCACTCGCCACTACTGCCCCGCCTCCACCACCGCAGTTCAATCCAACACCTGATTCTTACCCAATGCCACCATGGCAGCAGCCGCCACCCGCTCCTGCCCCATACCCAGCGCCCCAACAAAATATACCTCAGCAATATGCCCCGCAATTTACGGGTCAGCATAGAGGTGGTTTCAGGGGTCGCGGACAAGGGAGGTCTGCTAGAGGCCGTGGGGGACTCTCTGGACAGGATGTATGCTATAACTGTGGTCAGACTGGACATTGGACCCGCAACTGCCCTCTGCCCCCTAATCCCTCACGAAGGGGGCGAGGTTATGGCGCAAGACCTGCTCACACTGCTCCTGGATTTCCTGTTGGAGCACCTGCCCAGATGCCGTGATGGGCTGGGAACACTGGGAGAATGGTCCTAGAGCATAGGACACCCCACATAGAGACTCTAACAGTCCGGGGAACACGGCAGATCCCCTACTGTCTATATCTGTTGATGGACTATCTCGACCGTTTTTAGTCGACACTGGAGCCACTTGCTCTACGATCCGCAGTGTGCATCCATCGAAATCCTCCTCTCGTCACATCACAGTCATGGGGTTCTCTGGGGAACCACAAACTCTGCCATATACCCTCCCACTGCCTACAACCATTGGACATCAAACTGTGTTGCACAGCTTCGTTTGCTCTCCCACCATTCCAGTGAATCTCCTGGGAATGGATCTGCTAGTAAAACTGGGGGCTACCATTTTGTGTGGACCCACAGGACTAACTGTCACCTTGCCGGAAGGAACGGTTCTACCATGCCATGCTGACACTGCTGACGCAGCCGATGGAGTATATTTGCTTCAAACGCTCACCAACACGCTGGACTATACCGACATCTATTGGGCTCTCTTACAGCCAGAAACAAGAGATACCCCTGGCATTATGTCCTTGTACCAGCAGTGGAAACCCAGGCTAACACAGATCCATCCATATGTTCCCCCTCCTGACCCACCTCATTTAACACTGTTTTACGACAGGCATGAAAATTCCTGGTACCAAAATTTGTTCCAGGACCAACTAGAAGGAGCCACCTGGAGCATTCAGACCCAGGATATCTATGTGGCTGATGAGGGTGTGGCTGCTGCTGCCCTCCTTACACCTGATCAGAATGCTTGGTATATAATGGCGGATGAGGCAGTACCTCATGTCTCTCCTTGGCCATAAACCCTGCCCACCAGGCCAAGGAGCTGGGGGGGAATGGTTAAATGTTCCCTGGCGACCCAAGATTGGCAAACTACCGGTTTACCCCAAGTACAGTTCTCTCCCTCCCCTAAAACATATAAAATTACTTCAAGCACAACAAATGTTGGAAGCCTTGAACATAACATAATTAGTCGGTCCCATGGCAGGGAACGCACTGACCACGCAGACACTCCAGAGATGTAGTCCAAGCTCCCTGACTCCTTGTGGTCAACAGGTCCAACTGACGTAGGTCTGGTCACAGTCGCTCTCGTGACCTTCCATCTAACTACATCAAGCCCTCTTTGGATCCCTCAGTACCCACACAAACCTGTGGCTGAGGCGGGGATTGCAGATACCATCTCTGGACTGCTGGCCGCAGAGGTTTTGGAACCGTCCATTTCACCGTGGAACACTCCTATTCTACCTGTAGAGAAAAAAGGTACTGGAAAGTTTCGTATGGTCCATGATCTTAGACAGATAAATGCCCTCCTGGCCACCGACTCTTTACCTGTACCAAATCCATATGTGGCATTGACCAATTTGCCCTCGTCGCATGCTTGGTTTACTTGCATTGATCTGGCTAATGCATTCTTTTGCCTTCCATTGCATGACTCCTTGCGAGACATCTTTTCATTCACGTTCAGTGGACAGCAATGGCGTTACACCCGTTTGCCACAGGGTTTCGCCTTGTCCCCCGGTTTGTTTAACCAATGCCTTAAAAACTTGCTGGAAACATGCCCACTACCCGCAGATTGTATTCTCATCCAGTATGTAGATGATTTGCTTCTGTCAGCTCCCTCCGCAACCTCCTGCCTACAAGCCACTCAGAGTATGCTACATCACCTGGCCACGTTAGGATTTAAAGTCAGTAACCTTTCTAGGCCGCCTGATCTCACAGAACGGCGTCTCCCTTTCGCCTGAACACCGAAACTCCATTCTGCACCATCCAAAACCCGTAACGGTGAAAGAAATGCTCTCTTTCCTTGGCCTCACTGGGTACAGTAGAAACTATGTGTCGGATTATGCAGGTTTGACCTCCTCTCTTCGCGCACTCATCAAAGAGCATGGCATGCGTCAACTATCTGCCAAGCTCGATTGGACTGAACAAGCCGAGAAAGCTTTCATTGAATTAAAACAACGTCTTTCCACAGCGAGCGACCTTGCTATCCCAGATTACTCTTCCCCCTTCTTTTTGGACGTTTCTGGAACAGGAGGATGGATGAACGGTGTCCTGTTCCAGAAAAAAGGGGGGCAGAGACAAGTGTTAATGTATGTTAGCATACTATTGGATAACACTGAAAAGGGTCACCCTCCATGCACCCAACACGCGGCGAGACTCGCAAAAATTCTTCAAAAACTGCACATATCGTGATGGGATACCCCCTGAAAGTACTAACATCACATAGCATGGTGGCCTATGTGAACTCCCAAACATTTACCATGACCTCATTGAGGCAGAGGAAACTGAGCACTTTCCTAGAAGGTGTGGGCGTGGCTAAGCCTCAAACTTTGGCCTTTCGTCATTACTTTACTTGACTTAATAACTCCCATGTGCATGATCAGATCTTTTTCAAACTTTGTCTGTGTGATCATTGACCATATCTGTAAAAAATGACAATGTGGACAGCTGACATCACCTAAGCCCCGCCCCCTGACTACAGGAAGTCTATTTTTTTATGCTGAAATGGCCATATTTGTCCCCTCTAATTTAGTCAACATGACACCAAGGTCATGCACTGTCTTCATGATGCTGTATTGACCATTCAGATTTGATAGCTTTCCAGAAAGGGAGGGGCTTTGATGCCATGGCGAATTCTGGCGTAACGCCGTAACCTTACAATTCAATTTAATGGTGAGCTCAGAGGGGATGCTGAGTCAGGGTGAGGTGCGGACTAGGAGGCCATTCGCGGTTTCTAGTGTCAGGGTGGTTGACGTTTCTGTTCTGCCAGACGTGCCCTGGTGCCCCGGGCTGCCGGCCAGGCCGGAGCGGCGCGGAGCTGCGAGGGCCGAACGACGCTGCTTGCAGCTTTAATTGTTATTGTTGTTGTTTTGTTGAATTGATAAATTGTTGGGTTTTGTGGTAATGAATTTAGGATGATGATTGTGTTTGTTTTCTACTTTTTATATCATTGTTGAACTCTTATTAGAGTTCAAAAGGGGGAATTAAATAATAGTTACTGCTAAATGAACATATAATCATTGGTAATGTGTATGATGAGAAACCTGACTCTGCAGTTCATCCAGATGTCCTGTTATCTGCTGCTTACCCCTCCTCTTGGGTGTTTTTCTGCACACAGCGTGAATAGGTTCCTGTTCTCTGTTGAGATAATAGCCATCCTGTTTAACCATATCGCAAGTCTGCAAGTCTGCTGTTTAGAGGATTGTTCAAATTTAACCTTGTACACACATGTGTCCCCTCCCTGCTTGAGTGAATAAATCTAGCCGTTTCAAACTGAGAGATCAGAACACTTCTGGCAGCTGCTGAAGCAAGTAGGCAAACCTTGCATGAGAGTTGCGTGTTCTCCCTCTGCAGCGGTGAATCTTATTTTGACTGGTTTTTTGACTCCAACATCAACTCAGAAGCAAACATCTTTTTCTCCAATCGCTCCGAACCTGTCTTGGTCATTTCAGGACCAACGTAACCTAGCAATTTAATTTCTTTTTTTGGCAGCAGCACAGGCAACCCCTCAGTTCCTGGTTATGTTTACTGTTCCATATAAATGTGTTTAACCCTTTAACTATTACACATTCCCCTCTCGAGCACAGTCTCTTTTCAGTTCTTTAGATATTAATGAATAATAATAATGCATTGAACTTATATAGCGCTTTTCTAGACACCCAAAGACGCTTTTCACACACTCTCACATTCACACACTGCTAGTGATGGTAAGCTACTTGTAGCCACAGCCACCCTGGGGAGGTCTGACAGAGGCAAGGCTGCCATTTGGCGCCGTCGGCCCCTCTGACCACCACTAATACAGGCAAGTTGGGTGAAGTGTCTTGCCCAAGGACACAACAGCAGGATACCCCTGGCAGGAGCTGGAATCGAACCCATGACCCTCCGATCATGAGGCAACCCGCTCTACCACCCATAGGCGTCATTTTAACCGGGGACATGTCCCCGGCAAAATTTGTGATGGGCAGCTGTGTTCCCCCCACTTTCAAAAAAAGCCTGCTGATGAGGATTTTTGTTTTACCAGCTCAGATCTCATGGGGGGGGGGGGGGGGGGGGTGCAACACCCACACTTTTCCAGCGGTTTTGCTCACCTCCACACCAGTCTGGTTTCTTTACGTCGAACTCACTCTGTTTGCCTCATCTCCTTCTTCCCCTCCCGCTTCTGACAGCCGATGTCGGGTTTCCAGGAGAGCAGGAGAGGGAGGGACGGAAGAGCTCGACTGAATTCATAATTTTACATCTTGACATTAGCTCTACAAAGTCTGAGTTTGATAAAGTGAAGAACAACAATTTGCAGAGGTTTATAACAGGCGCGGTGCCATGCAGGTTTTCATGTTTTGGGTGTGCCACGGTAATTTTAGACGGACCTTAATAAGCAGTGATTTAAGTGAAGCAGGCAGGTCGCGCTAGGAAATTTAGTTTAAAAAGACGTCATAAATGTTTTCCCCATCATTTTAATTTCTAAAATATGAAGTAAAAACTCACAATTTAATTTTCATTCATTTGTCATTAATATGTAGTCTACACCTGTGCGTTAAGTGGACCACCTTCCAGTAAAAACAAAGCATCCAGCCCACCTCTCCAAATGCGTAAAATGTGCATCAGCCGCTAGTTAGGCGCGCCGCGCGCACCGTCAGCTATGTCAGCTGTCAGCCCAGACAACAGCAGAGCAACTAGAGAAAGAATAGAGGATAATTCTGTCTGGATGTGGATGGAGATTACATTTTACAGCAGCCTGATCATCATTTAAATACACAAACCATCACCTGGCTTCTAGTCCATGCTATCAGCATTATTTTAATTGGTGTGTGTGTGTGTGTGTGTGTGTGTGTTTTCCACATCAAACACTGGTCTAATCAACCAGACCAGCGTGTCCAGTAACCAATTAATGTTACAATGAAACCGTTTCACTTCATGTAGGCTAGGAACATTTCACCTGCCGTGGCCCGACCGCTTCTGCTCCACATAAACTTTGTGCGTGATCAAATGTCTCTACAGGTGCTTTCTGAGATGAAGAGGCTATTCTGCCTCAGACTGGATGCGTCATGCGTCTCCATATTAGAGACAGGAACAAGCGCTATTCAGCCAAAGTTTAATAATCAGAGAACATTTTTCCAAGTGACACATCCCTCTGAGAGACCGGGTTTCCAGACTGCTTCAGTGGGAGGAAATCTTACCGCATCGCCGTAGTTCTGCGCTGCGAACCCCTCTACAGATCTTCAGCCCACTATCCACCGTGGGCGCTCCGAGCAGCGCTGAACACAGTGTCCAGTATAAAGCTCTGATGTTCTGATGGGAATCAAGTTACCTCTGCGATGTGTGTAACGATTAAAATGTCAGCTCATCCATGCGCATCAGTGTGCGTCGGGGTAATTCTTTCAAAACAACCAACATCCTTGAGTTTATCCGTCAAAATAAACAGTCAAATGTAAACATCTGTAACCTGCCATTTAACTGTTTTGCCTTCTTGTGAAGATTGTTGCAAAGAGAAACAATTAAACTTGATTAACCCCAGAGCCATGCGCACTGCGCTGTACTACGTGACTGTAAATGAGGGGGAAACGATTTAATCGGATCCTTTTCTTTTCAACATGGTTTAATGTAAAGTTTCATTCAGTACAAACTTTAGTTACACCAGTCTAACGAGACAGAGCCTGGATTTGTATTCTGAACAGTTTAAACATGTTTAAAACGGAGACATGCGTGACGCGTCTAAAATTCGCACCTGCTCCGCTATTATGGAAATTAAACTAACAAGATGAATAATATGAAATTATTTTAGGCACAGACAACATCCCCCACACTTTTGAAAAGCTTGCAATGCGCCTGGTCGCTCGTATACGTCAAAGTTATCTTTCATAAAAAGATAATCAATAAAACGATTTATATAAAATGGATCCAGAAGTTGTAGCCCGTCTCTGCCTTCAATTTTTGGTATTTTTCACCCTGTTGATGGTTTTACTGAGCAGGTGCCCCTTTTGTCATACGTTTCTTTTTAAAACGCTGCGAGCACAAGCATGACCCGTCAACCCGGTCTCACAGTAAGACCGGGTTGGAACTGTTCAGGTTTACGCAAACAATCTTTACATTTAGAATTGGCATACAGATGTAAAATTAATGCAGTAAAATATAAAACTTTTTATTTAAATATCCATTCATTATTTTACAAGCACAGAGAGACGCATCAGATGGATGGAAGAGTCGCACGCGGCTCCAGAGCCGCGGGGTGCCGACCCCTGTGCTAGCCTACTTTATTTTCCCCAGCAATTTTTAAACCCCACTCAATTGTATGGTTATTGTCCCCAGCAATTCTGAAAACAAGCTGACACCTTGCTACCACCTGAGCTACTGCTGCCCCAAGGGACTCTCCTTGATACTCCTCTGTGAAGGCTGGGATGCTCTTACTGTCCACTACTCATCTTGGATTCAATTGGGGAGGGGGATGGGGGGGGGGGGGGGGGCTGGAATGACCATGTTTCTTTGTCATTTACATCTTGTCTTGTTTATTGATATATGTTCATTCCAAATAAAGATTTATTAAAAATATAGATAAAAAATTCTCTTACATTGAACATGGCAATGACTGCTTAATTTCAGTATAAGTTAAGGGAAATTGATTAGTGGTTTGGGTGTAGTATAAAATTGTATCGCTAAGTATTTGCTATCAGGTCAATGAAATAAATCTAACCCCTCTTAGAAATTACATCTAATTATATAATTGAGGATTTTATTTTCTTTGTAACAAAAACGACCTCACTGCTGATTGTGACTCTTTTGAGACTAAGCACATGGTGGTATGGACTAATCACCCAACACAAAATAAAAAGAAATAGTCACTTCTAGCATGGATCTTTTTTAGCTGTTTATAAACAATCTATATCATCTTAAATAAGGTTTAAAATGCAATGAGTCATTTCGGATCTTAAACTACACCACGTCAGTCTTTGTTGATTTAACAAGTTAGTCTATCAGGATACTCATACACATTATAATAAGGTTAGTATTAATGTTTAACATCCACTTCAAATGAATGTTAAAAAACATTTCCACTTCAAAAAGAGTTAAGCCCAGTGGCGGCTGGTGAAAAATATTTTTGGTGGGGCTGTGCTATTTTTTTTAAACAAACTTGTGCTTTCTGAGCTTTGTGCACAACTTCACTATTTCCTGAATTAAGCACAGCTCTTTTATTTCCTGTCTTACATCATTGGACAAACTGATTAATCCAGGTGTGTCTGACTATTGGCAAACTGCCTTGCGGACCAAGGTTGAAAAATACTGCATTAAATTGCACATAAAATAACACTACCATAAATGGTAAATAGGCAATGCAAGAGGCAAGTAACAAAAACATTTTGTTTAATTTCAACATTTGAGTGAACACGAAAAATTATGAGTAGGTCACTGTTACAGTAATGGTAGTAAACACTACTTAGACAAAATGCCAGAAATTTACACTGTTAGGACTTATGGAAAGTGGAAACACTTTCATAGGAAATAATGTCATCAGTATCCTCTTACAAATGTCATATTTCCCACTTCCCAAGCTGGGAAATTTGTTTGCTGCAGCAGAAGTGTAACAAGTAAAATGGAATCAGATTGATGTATGTACAAATTTACTTGAAATACACATTTACATGATTAAATATGTATAATAGGTATGTGTGTTGAAATTAGTTTTTACAGTTATTGCACATTAAACAATGTACATGTTATTAAACAAATGTCCCGGTTTGTGGGACAACCAAGGATTTCTGATTCTGATTGTCTTGTTTACAGAAATGTAATGTACAGCTTACCTCTGCACCCAGCTGCTGTTCTCCCTGTCCAAACGTCCTCCGTTTCTTTGTTGGCTGCTGCACTGATGCGCTGCATTCCTCAGTCAGAGAATGAATGGAGTCCCCAATGAGACACAAGTTCCACATCCACCTTCCGTGGATCCCATTCGTTTTGAATAACAAACACAGAAAGCAAAATAACGCATTAGCGTGATTGCATCCAGCTAGCCACTGCTTCCTGGTGTACCAATTTTGGGAGAAGCGTCGTGTGTACAGTTTACCCTTCTCCTTCTCCTGCTGGCTTATTTTTATGTCGGGCTGATCTGGTCCAAGCTCTTTGACATTAAGTTTTTCCACCATAGTTCTCCTCTCGAACGGATACTGGAGGAGACCGAACTGAATTCAGTGGCTGCTGAGATCCGGTATCCATGTTGTAGGCGCACTGTCTACGTCTGTGTCACGACCGTCAAAACGTGCTGGAGTCGAGACTCTCCGAGTTCTACCGAACACCAACGAAAGCCTTGGCGGTAGCTCTATCGCCCATCATGCTTCTGAAACGTTCTGAAACAACGTCAACGCTGATTGGATACATTCCCATTCCTACCCTTTGATTTTCTTGTCAGCAATTGGACAACTGGTCCCGTCCTGTTTGGGCGACTGAAAAACAGCACACAGCCTACACCGCTCGGCAGAGATCGGCAGAGACCGGCAGAGACCAATATAGATATATATACATATATGATTTATTTTTGTTACAAAACACACAATTAACTTAGAATATGTGATTATTGTTAATTTTATTTATTTATTTTTTAAAATAAAAATTAAAAACACAGGGGAAACTGGGAGGGCGGCGCCCTATCGCCCTCTACTGGCCAGCCGCCACTGGTTAAGCCCTCTTTGTATCTGAGGGAAAGAGTGAAATCCTAAGGTATTTTGGTAATGCCTTTTCAACGTGTCAAATTCTGATTTGTACAAGTTTATAAATAAGGAAGTTGAAAAAACAGAATTACCATTGTAGAGTTTACTACACACTAGAATCAGCACTGTTGCTATTCAGTTGGAGATTCTGAAAATGACCAATCAGATTAACCTATGAGGCTTAGATCATGTATAAATATCCCGGATACTTATATATCGATCTAAGTTCATACACCAACCTGTTTGGTCTAATTTTAATTCAAAGATTAATGTTTAATTTAAATAATTAAATTTTATAGCAAACGTTTAGTTTGAATCAGAAGCTAAGAATCTTTGCTTTTCAATAACCAGAAATATTATACCTTTTCTGTGTTTCATTTCAATAATGAGGCAAGTTTAAAAATGAAGAAATATTATTACTAACAATTTTAAACTTAAAGATTTGAAACGACATTTATAAACGACAATTTATGGATGACAAATTAATGACTATTTTTAACAGCTTTGATATTAAACTTGTTTTAAAAGGCAAACCTGTGGCTGGATGGAAGCTAAATTGGAAATACGAGTTTGGATGCGTGAATGGAAATATCAGAAGATTTCTTTCAGAGAGAGAAGAAGCGCTCTGGATTAAAATGATGTTTTGCAGCTAACTGTTGTTTACTTAGAGAGAACAGCATCAAATGTCATCTGTCAATTAGTGTCTACCTCACTCAGTTTCCGGAGACCCCCTTTCGGATCCGAGATGTCAAGTGGAGATGATTTCCTCCAGGCACGAGGATGGTAGAAGGACCTCTATGCGACCAAATCAGTCCTGGGTTGTCTCCGTGGGTCACACGACTGATGAACTATTGGCGTCTCAAAGTCCGTAACTCTGAAGGAGTTTTTCATCTTAAGTCAAAAATCAATAACTCTGGGTAGTATTTTTTCGTCAGCTGGTTAAGGTTTCGTTTATTCTTAGCTATTCTTGTCAGCGTGACAGAACAGCTTGGCAGAGGTTAGGGACGGCCGTTCCCTTCCTCAGTGATGTTGGTTCAAGAACTGAACGTGAAGCTGTAATGGTTAGTTTACAAAAGCTCTCAGGACACTCCCACTCTCTCAGCAAGAAAGCTTTGTCGTGCGTCAAAAACATGTGATGCAGTTATCGTTTATCTGGACTCTGTGTTAGATGGATAAGGTGAACTTGACCTTCTTTGCTGAACACATCTTTTACTGTCATCAACCATTATCATAATTAATCATTATTATACCCAAAGCATAATAATAATTAATTTCATGTAATTAAAATACCTTTATACTGAACCAAGTGATCATTTATGATGATTATTTAGGGATGGGTACCTTTGACATTTGAATCGATTTGGTACTAATTCCCAGTACCTAGGAATCGATACCGGTACTTAACGGTACCAATTTTCGATACTTTTGAGTGTTTATTATTGTAATTCTCTTTTATAAATAAATATATATTTTTTCTCAATGTATAACAATATTTGATAAATATCACGAAAAATAACATACAACTGTTTGTATTTTAACATCGTCCTTGTAGTTTTATAAGCTGATAATTAAACTGAAGCAAACATCTTTACTGTGAACTAAATTTACTGTGTATCTTCATTCCTTTTGCCGTCTTTTTTCATTTGATTTTTCCTACTGGGATGTTAGAATTTCCGAGGAGAAAGCGAACGCACCATTAGCTGATAACAACGGTGGCAATGGAAGCTAACATATCAAGCTAACGTTATCTTAAACAGTTTATTTAACTGCTGGAGCAGATTAAAACGATGATGCCTCACACTTAGATCGTTGTCACTGGTTTCGTCTTCACCCAATCACCCGTCGCATTTAGTAAAGTGAAGCCAAACTTTAGAGCGCGTTCATGTTCTTCTAGTCAGAAATTCGGAGTTCCGAGGAGAAAGCGAACGCACCATTAGCGAAACGGAAGCTAACATATCAAGCTAACGTTATCTTAAACATTTTATTTACCTACCGGAGCAGATTAAGATGAGGATGTCTCACTTAGATCGTTGTTGCTGGTCTCATCATCACCCAGTTACCCATCACATTTAGTAAAGTGGACCCAAGCTTCAGCGTGCGTTCTTTCTACCATACTGCTCTGTTCACAACTGACTCGCAGCGAGCGGCGACATAACGCTCTTGCGCATGCGCAGCTGTCTAGGCAAGTTCTCATTATGAAGGACGGGTACCGAAATGAGGCACCATTTCAAATGATGTGAATCGGTGCTCGGTCGGTACTATGGAATTCGGTCGGTACCTTAAAAAGTACCGAATTCGGTACCCATCCCTAGTTATAATAAACAGTAATAAAATCAATGAGTTTTATTAATATTATTATCTAATTATTATTGTCGTGAACTTGAAGTGTCCTCTTCCTGGGATGGAACAGCAGCAGATAGGTGATATGTGTCAGGTTTTGTGGCAGAGCTGAAGCGTAGCAGAGATAGTCTGTGGCCCAGACGCGGAGTGGTGGAAGTAGACAGCGTGGTACAGCGTGCTTAGATCCTTGGTTGGGTTTTGAGGGCTGGTAAGCCTGAGAACTCGATTCAAAGTCTGGTAGGACTTTGACCCTGAGGACAGGGAATGGACCCAGGAAGCGAGGAGTGAGCTTCCTGGAGCCAGCTGGCATCCTCAGATTGGCGGAGGAGAGCCACAACTGGTCACCAGACCAGAAGACGGGGCCAGGCCGGTGGCGGCGGCGATGTTGATGGGCATACTCCGTGTTGGTCCGGGTGATGGCCGCACGGACCCAGATCCAGGCGAGCCGACAGCGGCGGACCAGCGTCTGGGCAGCAGGGACCTCCACCTCAGGCACCTGATGGTCGAACAGAGGGGGCTGGTACCCATAACAGGTCTCGAAGGGAGACTCGTGGCAGAGGAGGTCTGGAGGTTGTGGGACAGTTCCGCCCACAGGAGGAAGCGGGGCCCGGTGGTCGACTGGGACAAAGCGAAGCAGCGCAAGCAGCGTCCAAGCTGCTGGTTAGCTCTCTCCGTCTGACCATTCGTCTGCGGATGGTACCCAAAGGACAGGCTGGTGGAAGCGCCGACCAGGCGACAGAAAGCTTTCCAGAAGCGTGAGACGAACTGGGGTCCTCGGTCGGAAACCACATCCTGAGGGAAACCATGGAGCCGCACCACCTGTTCGAGGAGCAGTTCGGCCATTCTCTTGGCAGTGGGGAGGCCGGCCAGGGCCACTAAGTGCACGGCCTTGGAGAAACGGTCTGTGATAGTCAGTATGGTGTCCAGGTGGTCGATGGCTGGCAGTCCCGTGACAAAATCCAGCCCGATGTGTGACCACGGCCGCTTGGGCACAGGGAGAGGTTGTAAATCTCCAGCGCAAGAGAACTTGGATCAAGCACACACATCAAATGCAGCAGTGAACTCGCGGACATCCCTCCACATAGACGGCCACCAGAGAGCCCGACGGAGGAACTGGAGGGTACGGGCTTGTCCTTGATGTCCCGCGAGCCGTGAACAATGCCCCCACGTGAGTGCCTCTTGTCGGCAGGAGGTTGGAACGTAGAGACGGTTTGGTGGAGTCTCTGTGGGCGCTGGATTGCCAGGTAGTGCGGCCCGTATTGCTCCAACGGCCATTGGAGGGAGGCCAGGAAGCGTTGAGTCGGCAGAATGGTCAGAGGCTCCGGGGGGCTTGAATCTGGTGCGAAACACCGAGAGAGAGCGTCCGCCTTGAGGTTCTTGAAGCCGGGCCGGTAGGCGATATGAAAATTGTACGGCTCGAAAAAGAGGGCCCACCGAGCCTGACGAGGATTGAGTTGCCGAGCGGTCTGAAGGTGGATGAGATTCTGGTGGTCGGTCCAGATCAGAAAAGGGTCGGCGGTCCCCAAGAGCCACTGCCGCCATTCCTCCAGAGCCCATTTTATTGCCAGCAGTTCTCTGTCACCAACTCCAAAGTTCTGCTGTGTGGGGGAAAACTTCCGTGAGAAGTAGGCACATGGGTGGAGCTTAGAGTCCGGACCCCATTGCGAGAGGACGGCCCCCGCTTCCACATCAGAGGCGTCCACCTCCACGACGAAGGGCCGGGTCTGGTCCAGGTAGAGGAGGATGGGTTCCTTAATAAAACGCCCGACCAGCTCATGGAAAGTGTAACCGGATTACAGGATACAATAAGATAATTAAAAGAAAAAATAAACAAATGGGCCAATAATTAGGTTCGGGGAGAATTGGAGGTTGTTTAAGAATGACTGGAGTCACGGGTATAGCATGAAACGGTTTATATACTAAATTTTAATAATAATGGGAGATATAACACATAAAGATAACACACAAAAACAGATGAAAACAATCGACAATAGTAAAATGCTCGGTATGAGATTTGATCATATGAGTCACAAGTCAGCCGGCGTCAAGTCAAATCCCCACGCTTGGGGTGAAAGTCAGAGTCCGGTGGTGCGATTTTTTCCTACCGCACCGTTGAGATTGTTCACAGAAGAGAGCAGTCTGCTCTTCAGTTACTTGAGATGTCCTGGTTCGTTCAGTGGTTAAGGCTCGCCATCTCCCTCGTCAGGAAGAAATCCAGTTCTCGTTCCAAGTGAGTGATCGTAGGAGTCGGGATCAAACCCAAGGAAAAAAAAAAACCCAGCCTGTAAACAACAGGACTGTTAGCAAGTTGGCATCGACCCTTCTCGTCACATCACAGCATAAAGTCTTACAGACTTAAACAAATGCTTCACTCTATTGGCATAGCCAATCATGTTTGGGTTCACAGTTCAACTAACATAACATCAATTTGATTGTCTATTAAAATAATTCTCAGTAGCTCTGGAAATATAATTACATATGACAACAATTGTTCAGCTCAATAGGCTCAGTTAGATTCTATTACTCTACACTATTCGACAAGAAATACATTCATGACAACAAGGATACATTTAGTTGTGTTTCTATACAGCATTGTGACACCTTGTATATCTGTAACACAATAAATAAATAAATAAATAAACAAACAAATAAATAAATAAATAAATAAAATTTTCTATAACAAAATTAAACAAAATATAAATTCTGGTCCTTTGGTCCACCTTTGTAAAATAATTCCTCCCTAATCAGTTAGCTTTTATTTATTTTTATTTATCTATTTTTTTTTTATTATTAAATGTTTGGTTAAGGGACGCATTGCTAATTCTATGGCGTTAGCTATAACGCCCCTGAGGACCTTGTACATCTAGGCCGTACCACCGTTAACTGGCGGTTTGAGCCGTTAACTCCTGGGAATCCCATATGCCGTACCGCCGTTAACTGGCGGTTTGAGCCGTTAACTCCTATATGCCCTACCACCGTTAACTGGTAGTTTGAGATGTTAACTCCTGGGATCTAACGTCTAGCAGCCCACTGCTGTCACCTCGGTTGCTGTAATTAGCTTTTTGAATTTAATAATTTACTGAATTTAATCTCATTCACTCACCAACGCGCTCCAACGGTTCCCTCCTACAGAGGATTGGTTCACTCTGTCGTCTCCACACAAATCTATAAGAATGGAATTAATTTGATAAGCTATTTAAGTTTCCTTTTTTTTTTAAGTTGCATCGTTAGCTTTTTCTCTTCTTTTTTCTTTACTCACCGCGTTGGTTCCAAGTTCCTAGCTCTTATTAGAAGGAGTCAAGTCCGCCTCTCCCTCTATCTATGCGGCACCCAAATCAGGGTTCTTCACGGCCTCGACCGTTGTTTTTTTTTTTCTCTCTCTCTCTCTCTAACCGCTCAGTCTTTGCTTTCTGTATCTGCGTGCTGCACAGCCGTTTGTCTCTCCTCTCGCTCAGCTGCGTCGCACGGTTTTATTTCGCGGAGGCGGGACTTATTTCTCTCAGCCAATGAAATTTCAGATTCCCACCTGGACCAATAGTATACAGCTTTCCTCTTCTGTTTCTGTTAGTGATGTTCAAGATTCTTGTTTTAACCGATGTTTAATATTAAACTCGTTATTTTAGTTATTCACCCTTCCAATAATTCATTATGAAATTATCTATTAGTTAATTAGATATCTATTAATTAGTATTGTTAATTTCCTTAATTTATATTTTATATTTTATCTAAATTGAGGATGGATCATATTAGTAAGCCAATTAGTTAATACCTCATTAAGGTTCTAGCTTCTGGGTTACATCCTCCCCCATTAAATATCATGCACGTCCCTGTGCATTGTTTCTACGGGGTACACAACTTCTTGAGTAAGAGAGTCAATAAAAGCTTTATTAAGTCCTTGGAAAAGGGACCTAACTACGGTCACTAGTGGATTGCCCAATTGAGAGTAAGTTAGTCTTTGAGGAGGCTGACTACTTCGTTCAGATCTCCTGACATACATCTCTGGTTGCACAGTATCATGCTCATCCGTTTCGGTTTGATTCTCAACTGAGACAGGACGAAGTGAGCTCTCTGTTTCCGACAGAGCTGATGAGCTATTCTCTAAGACTTTGGTCTTTTCAGATGTATGTGTCTGATCGTGTATGATGGGTTCAAAACTTACATCACGTTGCTGCGACTTTAGGACACCATCCAATTGAGGTAGGTTTGTGTTAGTTTCATCCCCCGTTTCTACGTCAGGTAAGTATACTTCGTTTTTTTTCGTTTTTTCAGGTAAGTATGTTGCTGCTTCTTTCACTCTTTCAGGTAAGAATGTCGCAGTTTCACTCATTCTGTCAGGTAAGAATGTTTCGGTGTTGATGCCTTTGTCAAGTAAGGACAATTCAGCATTTTCATTACCAGCTAAGGTTGGTTCCTTGCGATACCCTGTGTGTAAGGATAGTGTGTTTTGTTGTTGAATATTATTTACCGGTCCTGAATCTGCTATGAGTTCCCTATTTGGCAAGGTGACCGCTATTTGATAGGATGGTCGGTTTAGCACTTGTGGAAGATCAGAGTAATAAAACTCATCTACCTCTTCGTCAAGTGGCTCATCTGGGTCAGGTTCTAAGGCTGAACTCTGTCTTGTATGAGGTCTGCTAGGTTTCGTAACGCGTTCTGTTTCATTTTCTAATGAAGAGAGAAAACCACAAGGCAGTAAAAGATCTCTGTGGAGTGTTCTGTTGGGTCCTTCTCCGTTCTCTGGTTTTACAGTGTATACTGGCAAGTTTTCCATCTGTTTGAGAACTATATACACTGTTTGCTCCCATTTGTCTGCTAATTTATGCTTTTCTCTTAAGCGAAGATTTCGGACTAAAACACGATCTCCCACACCTAGTGTGGACTCACGAATGTTTCTGTCGAACCGTTCTTTGTTCTTCCTCGCTGTTTTTTGAGAGTTTTTTATGACAATGTCATAACTCTGTTCCAGATGACTCTTCAGTTCTTTAACATACTGAGAATGAGTTATAGAGGGCTTGTTCAAATGCGGTAACCCAAAGGCAATATCTATAGGCAACCGAGGCTGCCTACCGAACATTAGCTCGTAGGGAGAGTATCCCGTCACGTCATTTTTTGTACAATTGTACGAGTGAGTAAGTGGTTTTACAAAATCGCGCCAGTGATGTTTCTCAGTGGCTTGTAAAGTTCCCAACATGCTGAGTAATGTACGATTGTACCGTTCAACGGGGTTGCCACGAGGGTGATAAGGGCTCGTTCTGACTTTACGGATACCAAGTAAAGAACAAAGTTCCTTGATTGTACGTGATTCGAAATCCCGTCCCTGATCACTATGAAGACGCTCAGGAAACCCGTAGTGGACTAAAAAATGTTCCCACAGGTTCTTCGCGACGGTGGTGGCTTTCTGATCTTTGGTTGGGATGGACACTGCATACTTTGTAAAATGGTCTGTAATCACTAAGACATCTTTAGTGTTCTTACTGTCTGGTTCTATGGAGAGAAAATCCATGCAAACTAACTCCATAGGTCTGGTGGTGGTAATACTCACCATTGGAGCAGCTTTGTCAGGGAGGGCCTTCCGACGGATACATCTTTCGCAAGTTTTAACTTTGATTTCGATATCACTAGCCATTCTTGGCCAGTAAAAACGGGACCGAATGAGATCTGTCGTACGTTCAACCCCAAGATGCCCCATATCATCATGTAGGCTTTGCATGACTGTTGAACGTAATGAATCAGGCAAGACTAACTGCAATGATGTCTCTGGTCCTAATTGGCGTCTCCGGTACAGTAAATCATTTTGAAACTCAAACCGTTTCCACTCTCTCAAAAGGTTAAGAACCACCGGGGGTTCTGCAATAGTATCAGTTGGCGGTTTATTGTCAGTCATAAGCAGCTGAATGACTCGGCCAATGGTTGGATCTTTCCTCTGCAAGGAGACAAGGTCAGCATGGTTATACTTGGGCACAGCAAAGAAACTGTCACTATTGTCTTCCAACTGGAATAGGTCTGGAATGGCCGCTGCAGACATGGCAAGTGACTGAACTAAACCACAAGGAGAATCAGTCTCATCCAAGACCATGTGCTTTTGGCATGTTGCCTTCACTGCTTCGGCTTGAAGTTGAAGCTCGACTTCTTTGACAGAGGATAAAAGATGAGATCGGAACTCATCTAGTCGTTGGCATTCCTCAGTGAATTTTGAGTTGTCTTCAGGTTTATCATGCAGCCTCCTAGACAGGCCATCCGCGTCAACGTTCTGTGTACCTGCACGGTATCTGATGTCAAAATTATAGGTGGACAACGCAGCTAGCCAACGATAGCTCGTTGCATCGAGTTTTGCCGTTGTTAAGAGGTAAGTTAACGGATTATTATCAGTAATGACAGTGAATGTGTTCCCATACAAATAGTCATGAAACTTATCTGTTATGGCCCACTTTAAGGCTAGAAACTCCAACTTGTGCGCAGGGTACCTAGTTTCACTAGAGCTTAAACCGCGACTTGCATAAGCGATTACCTGTGTGACACCGTTTTGCACTTGGTATAGCGCTGCACCGAGTCCGGTCGTACTAGCATCTGTGTGTACTAGATATGGGAGTTTTGCGTCAGCGTAGCCAAGAACTGGCGAAGTGGTAAGTTTTTTAATAATAGTTTGAAAGGACTTCTCACAGTCTTGGCTCCAACGATTCCCAAAGGGTTCTTTGGGGTTCAAGTACTTTGATCTACATGGTGGTGTTTTAAAGTTTTTCCGTTTGGGTGGATAACCAGCCGTGAGAGATGTTAGTGGCTTGACAATATTTGAGTAATCTTTAACGAAGCGTCGGTAATAACCGGTAAATCCTAAGAAAGATTGGAGTTCCTTCAAAGTCTGAGGCTTCGGCCATGTTTTGAGTGCTTCCACCTTATCTGGATCGGTTTTTATGCCATCTCGAGATACTATATGTCCAAGATAACGCACAGATGTCTGGAAAAAACGACACTTATCTGGTGATAGCTTGAGTCCGTATTCTCTAAGCCGTTCAAGAACGTGAGAAAGTCTGGTTTCGTGTTCTTCCAAGGAGTTGGAAAAGACGATCAAGTCGTCTAGGAAAACTAACACTTCCTTCAGATTAATGTCCTTCATACACTTTTCCATAACCCGTTGGAAAGTGCTTGGAGCATTTGTTATTCCTTGTGGCATACGGTTAAATTCATAAAACCCAAACGGGCAAACAAAAGCAGTTTTAGGTTTATCCTTTTCACACATCTCTATTTGATAGTAACCTGACTTGAGGTCCATCACAGAAAACCACTGTGATCCAGCGAGAGCAGAAAAGGACTCCTCCAAGTTAGGCAGGGCATATGCGTCGCGAATGGTTTGCAGATTAAGCTTTCTATAGTCTATACATAGACGTACCTCACCATTCTTTTTCCGAACTACCACTATTGGTGAGGCAAATGGAGACTCCGACTCTCTTATTATACCGGTTTCCAAGAGGGCTTCCAAATGTTTTCTCACGGCTTCATAATCATGTGGATGGATCGGCCGAGATTTCTGTTTGAATGGGGTCTCGTCTTTTAAGTTGATGTGATGTCTTATCTGTTGTGTATGACCAAAATCAAGATCGTGGTGCGAAAACACATCGGAGTAAGTGTTAAGTTTGTTGGTGATCCTCCCTTTCCATTCTTCGGACAAGGGCGAAGTACCGAAGTCAAAACTGAGAGGAGGGTTTGAAGGTGAAGTCTGTTGCTGCGAACTACACGCCGCAAGTACTTTCTGATCACTTTTGTCAGGTTCTGGATATGGCATAACACGATCGGCTTTAACTAACTCAGCGATCACACAGTTAGTGGGTAATGTGATGTCATGGTTAGTTTCGTTTCTTAGTACAACAGGTACTTTGTATGGACCATGTGAAGGTAAGGAAATGAGGCAACAGTCTACAATTATACCCCCTGGTAGAGAACCATTGGTGGGTTGTTCAATGAGTGCATAAGGCTCATGCTTGTTTTGGCTGGGTTGCATAAACCCTTCTAGTAACAGTTTTTTATTTGCAGGGAGAACTTCTTGGGTTCTCCCTCGAAGCTTCACCACACCAACTCGTCCATCTTTGCTTTGTTTTTTTCTGACTGCTAAGGCTTTTAGCACGTGTTGGTACCCATAAGAGAGTGCCTTGGAATCAGGTAAGTTATTGGCAGACAATTGCTCATACAAAGGATCGAGTGTGTTTGTGCCAATGAGTAGTGGTGTATCAGAGTTTGAGCTTATATCCGGAACCACTAACGCAAGGGTAGGTAACTCAAGTCCAGACTGATCGAGCTCTTTTGGAAATGTGACACTTATCTCTATGTATCCTAAATAAGGAACTGCTTGACCGTTTGCGCCCTCGACTTCTAACAGATTACTGATGGGTTTAATTGAGAGGTCAGGTAAGTGTTCTTGGTAAAAAGAATTGGCAATGGTGGTTACCTGGGACCCTGAATCCAGTAAACAATTACATTCAACACTGTTAACTGAGACTGTAGCTGTGCATCGCCCACCCACTAATCTTTTGGGAAGTTTTGGCACTGAATGA
The DNA here is from genome assembly GCF_043380555.1 of Nothobranchius furzeri. Lineage (NCBI taxonomy): Eukaryota > Metazoa > Chordata > Actinopteri > Cyprinodontiformes > Nothobranchiidae > Nothobranchius > Nothobranchius furzeri. The sequence continues at coordinate 44,408,283 of NC_091742.1, read as the reverse complement.
GCATGAACTGGCTTGCAAAAAAGTCTCTCTGTCCTTTCCTTAGAGGGACTTGGTTCTACTTTAGCACCTATCTGTCCCACGATAGGAGCTTCTACCGGTTTAAAGGAGGAGACTGAGCAATTGGCTTTGACATCTCCCACTCGCGCTGCTTCTGTCTAAGAGCAAGTCTTTTAGTTGCAACTAGTGCTGGATTTGGCTCGTTGCTACAGCTAGAAGCTATGTGCCCATCTTCTCCGCACTTAAAACAGTATCCAGGCTTTGGTCTGGGCACCACTGCTGTTATCTGCTGAATCTGTTTGGGCTCATCTGGAATTTTAGTCCCCACACGGGGTTTTGACTCTTTTTGAGTTTTCTTTGCCTTTTTATCTGTGTTGTTAACCTTAAGCTGTGCAATTTGGCTCCTGAGCTCAGCGATTTGTTTGCGTAAGTCATCACAGTTATCATCTATTTCCAGTTCACAAGTGTTTTTACTCTGAGAGCATGTTGTTTGCACAGTTGAATACACTCTAGTTCGTTGTGCCCCTAAGTGTTGTTTCATGCGTGCTGCTTTAGTAGCCTGTTTGTCTTCTTCAGTGCGCAGTTTGAGGAGAAGTGCTGTAAAATGAGGCGGGTTGTCTTTCTTTTGTTCGAGTTGCAGGTTTGAAATCAGCGAGCTGTCCCAACAGCCTCTGCAAAACTGCTTGAGCAGCTGCTGGTCGGCGTCACTGGAGGAAATTCCATTCCTCTGAATAACTAGGTTTAACAAGGTGTATAACCTCTGAAAGTAATCGGAAGGTTTTTCACCACTGTCCTGGTTTGTGTTTAAGAAGCGAGCAAAGAGCTCGTCGCCGTCTTCGACAGCTGCGTAAGCTGAATCGAGATGTTCAAGGTACGTTTCCGGGTCGGATTTTGGACTAAGAGCTTTAACGATGCTCGCTGCTGGGGCTGACAGACTCTCCACGATTCTTCGTACAATTTGGGACTTGGTGAGTGAAGGATCATTTATGCATAACACTACACTACTACGCCAAGTATCATAGTCAGTTTCAAAAGAAGGGTGTGGAACTCGCCCTGAGAACGGTTTTAGTCTGTATTGTGAAGTAGGCGGAGGGATAACCTCACTGCTTTTAACAATGTGTTCCACAATAACTCGCTGAACCTCAGGTGTGTTTAAAAGATTTGGTGGAATGCAAGGGTTTTGTTTTCCAGTCTCTGTAGGTGGACAATTGTCCTTTGAGTTGTTCATATAGTTAACTTCTGGTGTTAAAGGCAGGGAATATGTAACTTGGTCACTATGGAGCATTGGCTCTGGTTCAGTGACTGGTTCAGATGCATGGGTATCCCTTCCTAAAGATTCCCCAATTTTTGCCAGTTCCTCCATTAGAAGGTCTTTAAATGATTGATTGCTACGCGCAGCTATGTCCCTGAGCTCTGACAGATAGGCATCAGTGGCAGATGTGCTAGTTTCTAGACTGTACGCGCTGGCTAGGTCTTGAATATGAAAGAAAACATCTGGGTTCCTAGTACAAGGTTTGTCATAGGGTAAACATTGTTTCTTTAATTCCTTAACAGTGGCTTCATGTTGAAACTCCACAATAATCTGATCACAGTTTGGTAACTTAATGCGCCTGTTAACTGGTCCGAATCCTTCCATAAACCCAAAGACTTCGTTATCAAGGTCTGTATCAGTTAACCCACTGATTAAAACAGCATTTGAAACTTTGACCTTTTCTGTTTTCACAACTTCCATTTTAAAACACTCAAAAGTACCAATAATGCCAAAATGGCAAACCACTGTGACCTCCAGGCACTCTTATGATGTCAGTCAATGGTTAGCTAAGGTAACAACTCTACAATTCTCCTGGCTGGCTCGCCAAGTTTTATGTAACCGGATTACAGGATACAATAAGATAATTAAAAGAAAAAATAAACAAATGGGCCAATAATTAGGTTCGGGGAGAATTGGAGGTTGTTTAAGAATGACTGGAGTCACGGGTATAGCATGAAACGGTTTATATACTAAATTTTAATAATAATGGGAGATATAACACATAAAGATAACACACAAAAACAGATGAAAACAATCGACAATAGTAAAATGCTCGGTATGAGATTTGATCATATGAGTCACAAGTCAGCCGGCGTCAAGTCAAATCCCCACGCTTGGGGTGAAAGTCAGAGTCCGGTGGTGCGATTTTTTCCTACCGCACCGTTGAGATTGTTCACAGAAGAGAGCAGTCTGCTCTTCAGTTACTTGAGATGTCCTGGTTCGTTCAGTGGTTAAGGCTCGCCATCTCCCTCGTCAGGAAGAAATCCAGTTCTCGTTCCAAGTGAGTGATCGTAGGAGTCGGGATCAAACCCAAGGAAAAAAAAAAACCCAGCCTGTAAACAACAGGACTGTTAGCAAGTTGGCATCGACCCTTCTCGTCACATCACAGCATAAAGTCTTACAGACTTAAACAAATGCTTCACTCTATTGGCATAGCCAATCATGTTTGGGTTCACAGTTCAACTAACATAACATCAATTTGATTGTCTATTAAAATAATTCTCAGTAGCTCTGGAAATATAATTACATATGACAACAATTGTTCAGCTCAATAGGCTCAGTTAGATTCTATTACTCTACACTATTCGACAAGAAATACATTCATGACAACAAGGATACATTTAGTTGTGTTTCTATACAGCATTGTGACACCTTGTATATCTGTAACACAATAAATAAATAAATAAATAAACAAACAAATAAATAAATAAATAAATAAAATTTTCTATAACAAAATTAAACAAAATATAAATTCTGGTCCTTTGGTCCACCTTTGTAAAATAATTCCTCCCTAATCAGTTAGCTTTTATTTATTTTTATTTATCTATTTTTTTTTTATTATTAAATGTTTGGTTAAGGGACGCATTGCTAATTCTATGGCGTTAGCTATAACGCCCCTGAGGACCTTGTACATCTAGGCCGTACCACCGTTAACTGGCGGTTTGAGCCGTTAACTCCTGGGAATCCCATATGCCGTACCGCCGTTAACTGGCGGTTTGAGCCGTTAACTCCTATATGCCCTACCACCGTTAACTGGTAGTTTGAGATGTTAACTCCTGGGATCTAACGTCTAGCAGCCCACTGCTGTCACCTCGGTTGCTGTAATTAGCTTTTTGAATTTAATAATTTACTGAATTTAATCTCATTCACTCACCAACGCGCTCCAACGGTTCCCTCCTACAGAGGATTGGTTCACTCTGTCGTCTCCACACAAATCTATAAGAATGGAATTAATTTGATAAGCTATTTAAGTTTCCTTTTTTTTTTTAAGTTGCATCGTTAGCTTTTTCTCTTCTTTTTTCTTTACTCACCGCGTTGGTTCCAAGTTCCTAGCTCTTATTAGAAGGAGTCAAGTCCGCCTCTCCCTCTATCTATGCGGCACCCAAATCAGGGTTCTTCACGGCCTCGACCGTTGTTTTTTTTTTTCTCTCTCTCTCTCTCTAACCGCTCAGTCTTTGCTTTCTGTATCTGCGTGCTGCACAGCCGTTTGTCTCTCCTCTCGCTCAGCTGCGTCGCACGGTTTTATTTCGCGGAGGCGGGACTTATTTCTCTCAGCCAATGAAATTTCAGATTCCCACCTGGACCAATAGTATACAGCTTTCCTCTTCTGTTTCTGTTAGTGATGTTCAAGATTCTTGTTTTAACCGATGTTTAATATTAAACTCGTTATTTTAGTTATTCACCCTTCCAATAATTCATTATGAAATTATCTATTAGTTAATTAGATATCTATTAATTAGTATTGTTAATTTCCTTAATTTATATTTTATATTTTATCTAAATTGAGGATGGATCATATTAGTAAGCCAATTAGTTAATACCTCATTAAGGTTCTAGCTTCTGGGTTACATCAGCACGGAAAGCCTCTGGAGTAAGGCAGAAAGGGCGAGGCTGGTTGGTGGTTTTGGTGAGGGAGGTCAAAGGTGCTGTGAGGGAACTGAAGTTGCGTATGAACCTCCGGTACAAGTTCAAGAAACCCAGGAAGCTTTGCAACTGCTTCAGGGTCGTGAGTAGAGGCCACTGAGCTACTGCCTGAACCTTCTGAGGGTCCATCTTCAGGCCCCGGTAGGAGATGGTAAAACCCAGGAAGGAGGTGGACTCCTGGTGAAACGCACACTTCTCCAGTTTGCAGTACAGTTCATGATCCAGGAGGCGGGACAGAACAGCCCGAACATGCCGGATGTGCTCTTCGGCCATGCGGGAGTAGATGAGGATATCATCCAGATATACAAAGACCCAGCAGCCCAACATGTCTCTTAGCACATCTGTAATGAACTGCTGGAAGACGGCGGGGCTGTTGCAGAGGCCAAAAGGCATCACTAAGTATTCACAGTGGCCGGTGGGCGTGATAAAAGCGGTCTTCCACTCCTCACCCTCCTTGATACGGATCAGGTTGTACTGCGCAGGTCCAGTTTGGTGAATACAGCAGCTTGGGTGATGGCGTCCAGGGCGGTGCCCATGAAAGGAAGAGGGTGACGGTCCCGGATCGTTATTTTATTTAACCCTCGATAGTCAATACAGGGCCGGAGATCTCCCTCCCTCTTCTTTACAAAGAAAAACCCCGCAGCACCGGGGGATGTTGGGGGACGGATGAACCCCTTCTGGAGGGCATCCGTTATGTAATTGTCCATAGCCTGGGTCTCCGCCGGAGAGAGGGAGTACAGGCGACCCCGAGGGGGGGGGGGGGGGGGTTGCCGGGCTGGAGCCTGATCTCCAGGTCATAGGGTCGATGAGGAGGTAGCCTGGCAGTGGGTTCTTTAGCGAAGACCTGAGCGAGGTCGTGGTATTGAGGAGGAACGAGCGTCAGGTCTACGTCTTTAGGAGGAGCTGCTCCAGTCCGAGGTGTAGGGGAGCCCCGGTGGTTCTGGCAACCCACGCCCCAGGCCAGGACCTTACTGGTGGACCAGGAGATGTGAGGCTCATGACGGCAGAACCAGGAATGACCCAGGATGAGTGGCGTAGCCGGAGCCTGGATGACCAGGAAGTGGAGGGTCTCCAGGTGTTGGTCAATAGTCATGTGGAGATCCTGGGTTCGGTGGGTGAGGGTACGGCATGATTGGCCGGCCGTCCACAGAGGTCACAGGAATGGGTCGGTTGAGAGCAGTGAGGGGTATCTTGAGCTGAGTAACCAGTCCTTGATCGATAAAACACTCTGCGGCCCCAGTGTCTAAAAGAGCCTCCAGTCTGGTCGGGCCTTGGTCCAGGTGGAGGGAGCCCGGGAGAGTGGTGCAGTGTGGGGCCGGAAAAGTGAAGACTCCGGGCGGGACAGCCCCTACTCCGACCCGGAGGGACCGTTTCCCTGTCTTTTTGGGCACGTGCCACGGTGGTGACCCAAATCCCCACAGTACGCGCATCGTCCCTCCTGATAGTGCCGTGCCCGTTCCTCAGGGGGGAGATGTCCGAGCTGCATCGGCTCCTCCGTCAGTTGGTGAGCCGGACGACGGGGTGACGTTCTGATGTGGATGGGAGCTGACACTGTGCTCGGCCCGTTCAGGATGCAGGGGTCCAGTTGGAGAGCCAGATCCACTGCCAGGTCCAGGGAGGTTGGGGCCTCGTGCCCGATCATGCCCTCCCGGATTCTTGGTGACAATCCCTCCAGATAAACGGCTTTTAGGGCGGCGACGTCCTAGGTCAACCGAGCGGCTTTCGTCCGGAAGCGAGAGGTGTACTGAGCCACCGTCTGGGAGCCCTGACGAAGCTGAAGCAGCCGAGTCTCATCCGAGACCTCGCTGCTGGGATGAACAAATGTCTTTTTCATCTCCTTCACAAAAGTCTCATAGTCATTGCAGACAGGAGATTTTTGGTTATAAAGAGCCTCCGCCCATTCACCGGCTCGACCTGTCAGCAGTGAGGTCAGCAGGGCGACACGAGAGCAGGAAGTAGGTTAGCGTGCCGGCTGGCACTCAAAAGTCATTGCCAGGGTCGCCAGCATGCCCTCCGGGGACCCCCTGGTTCCGTCCCACTTATCTGGAAGGCTGAGGCGTGGTTCCATCGTCTCAGAGACAGCCGAGGTCTGTCGTTGCAGGGCAGTAGAAAGCTGGACAACTAGCTCGGTGAGTGACTCGATCTTCGTGGCTTGGCGATCAGCTACGGCACGGAGCTGGTTCATTTCTGCCGTATGCTGATCAATAGTTGCGCGCAGTTGAACCACTTCAACACGCAGATGAGCGAACTCTGCTGGGTCAACTTGTGACTCTGTCATCCTGTCAGGTTTCGTGGCAGAGCTGAAGCGTAGCGGAGATGGTCTGTGGCCCAGACGTGGAGTGGTGGAAGTAGACAGCGTGGTTAGATCCTTGGTTGGGTTTTGAGGGCTGGTAAGCCTGAGAACTCGATTCAAAGTCTGGTAGGAACGATGACAGAGTAATGAATGAATGCCGGCACTTCCGTTCATAGTGTCGGCTTGATGACGTCGGCAGGCCACGTTGGTGGCGGGAATGTTGGGAAGTGGTGGCGAGAATGCTGGGAAATGGAGTCAGCTGGAGGAGTTCGTGACAATATGCTCTTCCAGACATCATGGCTCCTTGGTTAATCTGTGGATTTAAAAGTACTGTTTGACCCAGCTGGGTAAATGTGACCTTTGCCACAAATTAGAGAACCTTGATGATACTACAGACCCCCCTTTGTCAATGGTAGGTGGTCGCCAGAAAACCACCTGTTGTTGGCAACCAAAGACGTTAAGGGACTCCCTTTCTGATGACACTGTTGCAGTCCAGGTGAAGGCTGGAGAGAGGAAAGCGTTCCCTCTTTCAGTGAAGACAGGAGCACATCCTGAGAAGTTGGTTAAGTCAAAATTTGCAGATCATTGTAAAGTATTCCTCGAGAAGATGGCTATTTCCATAGCAGTTGATTATCATAAGTAGTAATGCCAAAGGCGTATGCAAAGGATAAAGCAGCCCGTGTTCCCACACAGAGCCAAGCAGGAGGATGTAGACAGATGACCAGCCATCAGCAGCAGGTCCCTGGATGGCCTCCAGGCGACCTCTCAGCGCAGGCACTCAGGACGTCTCGAACCACGACCGAAGCGAAGCCCCATGCGACAGGAACACCAGGCGGGCAGGAACACGCTTAGAGGACCCTCGGATGGCGAAGTCCCCCATGGATGGAGGTCCCTCAGACAGCGAAGACCATTGGTGAAGCTCATGAGTGAGAAGAGCAGAGCAGCAGTGAGGAAGACACACGAAGATTGCGTTTGATGCAAATCAAAGAAATAAATAATAAACCTGTTACTTTGAGTACCTCTGTACTATGTGTGAGCATTATATGGATTTAACCTTTAAATGAAGAAGTGGGTGAACTGCTTACATGTGATGCAAAAAGATGTGGTGCATAAAAGCATGAACAAAAACAAATAAAAGAAATCAAACCCTAACTGATATGGGAAAAATCACCTGCACTAATTAAAGATTTATAAGAATGAAGGGCAAAATGGCTTGTAGCCCTTTAACTCATTCACTGCCAGCCATTTCCTGATCACTAACGGCCTTCGCTGCCAGCGTTTCTCACCGTTTTTACTGTTTTTTTAAGAGTCACAGAACGTTGCGTGCTAGCATGATGTCGATGCCAAAACAACCAAAACAAAGCGGAGACTCACGTTTCGAGCGTTATCCATTCTTTCATAATGCGTTGTTGAATTGTGATCGGCAGACGCTTTTCCGGTTCGCGCCTCACTTTTTTTTACAGGAACGGCCCAAAACGATCTCCAAACACATGGATGTGTTGCTTCCTGATCATGTGAACTGTGACGTATATGGATGAAGATCGGCTTCAGCGCTGAGATGTTTGTTCTCAGCGCGGGGGCTCGTTCCGATGCTCAAACAGTAAAAAAATGTAAATGACGACTTTAGTCGTCATTGGCAGTGAACGGTTGGATCTAAAATGACGACTTTAGTCGTCAATGGCAGTGAATGAGTTAAGAGAAATTAACCAAGTTAATCCCTAAAGTTCTCAAACTTATAGCACTATAAAAAGATAGAAATGTAAGTGTCAACACTAAAATACAAATCAGTGGAATTAGTAGTCCCTAAATGTGAGGGTTAGTACCAAGATAACCTGGCTGAAGGCAGTTATCCTGATTAAACCTCAAAAGTTATCATGACTACTAAATATTATCCAATAAAGAATTGATTGAATTTGGATCGACCCATCAGGTAGTGAGACATCCACCTTTCACTGTTATGTTCTGGAATCGCATGATTAATGGAACCACAGCAGACCACAGCCAAAATTCACAAAGCCTGTGTGATATGTTTAGACATTAGGGCTGCAACAAACGATTATTTGGATAATCGATGAATCGGATGGGGTCTCGACACGATTAATCGATTAATCGGATTACATAGGGACATTTTTAAAAACTGCTAGGGAAACATTATTTCTCTCCTTCCTTCACTTTATTAAACACAACATTAGAAAACAGTTCAATAGCAGAAAAACAGCATGCCATCACCTAAATTGTCTTATAAGGTGTATAGACAGAGACCCTAAGCTACACCTATCTGTGACCTAAAATGCTTGGTCCAAGTTAAACAGCTTAAAGAGCAGGTCAACCCCTACCAGAGTCTAACTCCACTCCCACTTCGTGTTTGAAAAATGCAACACATGCTGTTGCCTGGCAGACCGAGAGGGCGGAGCCGCTAACAAATAGCGAGGCTCACGACAGCATTGTGACATCATAACGTACCAGTTTACATCATAGCATACTTCTTAGCCAATAGCGGTGGCAGATTTAAATTAAAATACAGTGCAGAGTTTTTACCTGACAACGGCACAACACTGACAGTTTTAGGCAGAATATTTAAATTTTAACTAAGATGCACTGAAGTGCCAAATTATTGACGACACGTGTCTGCAGCACGATTAGACACTCGTTTATTTAGTTTATCAGCAAAAAAAAAAGTTTATTTGGGGGTAACTTGCTCTTTAAGGGCAATTATCATCTGTTTTGTTTGATCTCATCTGTAGACATTTATTATAATTGGGGATGTCAAACAACTAATTTTTAAATGTAATTAAACATAGGCTGTGAAATGAATCAAAATTAATCACTATTTCCTTAAATGACTGAAAAAATACCAAATAAAACAAAAGTAAATGAATGCCATCCTCCTTGCGATGATGCCATGGGCAACTGCCATAAAGTCACATCAAGAAATGCTGCTGATCATTCCAATGATCCCAAATAGACTCACATTAGGCCACATGAAAGCAACTGAACCCAAAAATATACTAACCAGTATATACTGCACTCACACAACACGCCTGCAGCAACAGTTAGGACTCCTCCCTCCCTTTTAAAAGCGTTTTCGCTTCTGAGGGCATTGTGGTTGTAAAACCACATGTTAGTAGTCTGGCCCCGGTGTGATCAACCAGTTTCTGCGGGAATGTGATGGCCGAACCGGTTCACAGCGGCGCGAGCCCCCCCACGCCTATCTAATAGCGTCGCGCTTACGATTTTATAGACTTTTTTTTACGAGCTTAGGGCATGTCTAGCGTGTGTAATAATCCGGGGCTTAGGTGAATCACCGAGACACCGAGCTCTCTCCTTCCTTGCTGATGATTCTGACATGCTTGCATTTAAGACGCTGCATCATCACTGCAGCACTCCCGTGCCATGCTAAGTCTGACCTACAAACGTTGCAGGTAACGAATGTCGTCGCCTGATTTAACTGAAAATGCTCCCAAACTTTAGTAAGTTTTTACTTTTTTGGGTCTCGCTGCTTCTGCCATGTTTCCCTTCCAAACACCTGCCGGCGGTCTGCGCGCAACGGCGGGCGGGCGGGAGGGGGCTTTAGAAAGAGTAGTGCAACACAACGAATCGATGACGCAATTCGTTGCCAACGTTTTTAGTAATCGATTTTCATCGAATTTATCAATTCGTTATTGCAGTCCTATTAGACATGTCCATGCACACACATAACCACAACAGGACACGCGTGATCCGAAATCAGAGACCCCAGTGGGAGCGGACGGAAGTTCACCCCCCCTTCGAGTTGGTGGCCAGCTATTTCGGTGGATTTAAATTTGGTTTTGTGGACCCATAGATAAATGGGTGCTTTGTTACCTTTGGAGATGTTAATGATTTGAAACACGACCGGAGGGAGTTGTTTTGGGTACGGACCTGATCTTTCCTGCAAAAAGTTATCAACCATTTTACCAGAGGTGACTTTTGTGTGACCAGAAATAGGAGCTCTGAGGACATGAGGAGTCATACTGCCCCCTGCTGGTTTCTCAAGGCTTGTCTGTGAAACAGGAAAAGCAGAACAGACAGGATGCAGATTGTTACCACATGCACGCTCACTAATGAAAGGCACATAGCCACCAGGCTGATCTGGCTGGTACAGCAGGTGATGGATGGGCATCAAAAGATCTGGTGGTCCTGGAAGTGGGACCTCAGAAGAGGACCTAGATACAAAAGGTCGTGTTAGAGGAGGCTGCAAAGAAAACACCCATGTTTAGAATCAGACACAGACATGTAGCTAGCAAGAGGAACATAGTCTGTCCAGGAGAGTGAAGCCAAGGATGATTTAGGCTAAAGACAGGAGCAGGTGCAGGCTTACGACGATTCATAGCAGATGTGCTCTTTGCAGGAACCCCAGTCGACACACACATGCGATCAGAAAGACCAGGGTTAGCCAGTAAAGTTACAGGGTGACGTGCGACCCCCCTCTGATAGGTAAGTCACCCACCTGAGGTCCAGGGGTCATCAGCGCCAGCTGTAGTGTAGTAAGGTCAGTGGATAAACTCTAAATAAACTATGTTCACATCCAGAATCGAACATGGGTCTTTGGCAGGAGAGTCCGACATCTTACTAGGTGAGCTAAAGCACCAGTGATGTCTTTTGTATCTATAATATTTATATCCTTGATGACAGCTGAAACAACGTTCAAAGAACGGTTTGGAGCGAAAATGTCTATTTTGTTGCTAATTTGCAGGAAATATCTAGAAGAAAGTAGCTAAGGGTCCTCAGAAATGTAGCTAGATTCATCACTAGGCGTTACGAACAGCAACAAAGTTGCTGAGTTGGCACTACCTCACTCTCTGCTGCTAAAACTACCGATAGCAAATGCTACGGGCTATGCCTGAGCGTGAACGTGCATGAAGCAGCCTGCTCGACCAAGCAGCTCTCTTTTTCTGTGATTTTACAGAAAAACAGGCAATCACAGTAAAAATGCCAGGGCTCATTCTACAGGACCAGTGCATTGCAGGAGGATTTATGAAGAAGACATTTATTATTTCTATACATGTTTTGGCTGTCAAACTTCCATAATGCCCCTTTAAGGAACCGTAAGACATACGATTCCATAGTAAATATGAAATCAATCTTACAGACCGTTGGGTTATATTAACCAGATGATTGGAACTTTTTATTGCAGGGATTATGTAACACTTGTATTAACTGAGAGACAAGAGAAGAGAGAGTCACCTTTAAAATGTTCAAGAAGATTTATTTCTAAACAATTTTAAAGAATTTTAAACAAGACTAACTCTAACTCTAAGTGATGAATGGATCTGGTGTGAATGAGACGTGAGATGAATGGTGTATGTGGGAGTGATATTATATGGAGAAGCAAGTCTGAAAGATGTTGTGATGTTTTGCTTTAGCTATGACCGGAGTTATGATCGGAGTTTCATAAACACGTGAGACGCCATATTGTTGCTCTACACATACCCTTCAAATGAGACCTCCGTACAGATCCAGACTGCCAGGTCCTCGAACCCCCCTTTTGGTACTGGAGCTGATGAAACAACGTCAGCAGTACGACAGACTAGTCTTTGGATGGTCTCCAGGTAAAAAGCGACAGTTGGTTGACAGCGTCAGATGGACCCGGTGGGTCAGTGAGCTCAGCTTTTATTCTGAAAGGAACCGTTGCTTGGTTGGAAAAATGCAACAGATTTTATCCAGCTTGTTGGTTCTTTGCTTAAAAAGGAAATCCGGGTGGCCGGTCTGATACTTCTCTTAGCATACGGTGAACTGTACTTAAGTTGTCGTGGGGACTGGTTTTAATAATCTGGATGTTTTGATTTCTGGTCGAATCAAAGTTGGCAGATATATTAACACCACAGAGACTATGCCATGCTTCAGACAGGAAGGTTCTGATTGGATGAGTAAAAGCAATGTGTCGTGCGTTTACATTACGTGCCATCAGAGTGTCTAGTGCAGCTAGATTAAAGTCAAATTACTTATTAAAGCATACTAATCATAACATTGTCATTTCACAGATTGGTCAACATTATATTATTTACTAACACTTTGTTTGATTAGCTTTATTAAAAATAGAGTTCTTTGATTTATTAAAGGGGCATTATGGAAGTTTGACAGCCAAAACATGTATAGAAATAATACATTTCTTCTTCATACATTCTCCTGCAATGCCCTAGTCCTGTAGAATGAGCCCTGGCATTTTTACTGAGATTGCCTGTTTTTCTGTAAAATCACAGAAAAAGAGAGCTGCTCAAGTCGAGCAGGCTGCTTCATGCGCGTTCACGCTCAGGCATAGCCCGTAGCATTTGCTATCTGTAGCTTTAGCAGCAGAGAGAGAGGTAGTGCTCCTAACACCTAGTGACAAACCTAGCTACATTTCTGATGACCCTTAGCTACTTTCTGTAGAACTTTCTTCTAGATATTTCCTGCAAATTAGCGACAAAATAGCTATTTTCGCTTCAAACTGTTCTTTGGTTTGACGTTTCGGGTGTCATCAAGGATATAAAAGTTACAGATACTGTGAATGTTATTAGAGTGTAGCTCACCTTGTAAGATGTCTGACTCTCATGCAGAGGACCTGGGTTCAATTCTGGGTGTGAATATAGTTTGTTTAGTTTCTTTTTTACATTAATGGTATATTTTTTCACAGTAAGATGCCCAAATTTTTATTTGAGACTCACCGAACGGCATTGAATTCACAGATAAAAAAGATGTGGTTTCAACTTTCATTTTGGAACAATTTTCCAAGCAAGGGAAGGGAATGATCTGAGCATGCAGGAGGACTGACCCATTATAAACCTTTGTCGGCTGTGCTGAAGAGAAAGGTACAGAACCAAATTATTTAATTAATTAGCTACGAGTTCTCCTGTCCTCTGTCCTCCGGGCCACACACGAGACTGTCTCAGCTGTTATTTTCGTTAAGGAGTGTGCACATACAGCATGCGCACCTCGTGCACGAGCCTACTATTGAAGCTGCTGTTACATTTTTGGCCTGAGGGGGAAATCGTCAGCATAAAAATTCAAAAGTCCGTAAAGTCCCTTTAAAAGGAAAGAGTCCTTTATCTTCATTCTTATCTCGAGCTGGAAAGGAAGCAGTTTAGAAGCAAATGCATGAACTTGAGGCAGTCTCATGTAGATTAGTTCTGTGTCAGAGGCATCTGAGTGGAGAGGGTAAATAACCTTTGGTGGAATAACTCCTTCATGACGTTACATACCCCCCTTTTCCGTCCAGAGACCACCTGACATTGAACAAACCAGAGTCTTGAAGGACTCCGACAATAGAGCAGGGTGCAATTCCCCAGGAAGAGGCCAAAAGGGGTGAGGTACGAACCCCAATCCGAAGAACAGTCTCACATACTCCTCGGGAAGCATACAAGTCAGCAGATTATCAAGATATCCCCGTAGAAGTAATAATTTGAAGCAGGAGCAAAACTTTATATATCCACGGGTCGGGAATACTTCCAAAATAGTATATTGATCTTTATAATAGCACTAATCGTGATCCAGCACAGGAAAGAGCAGCAGGTAGGTCATGTTAGGTATTTTCTATGCGCCACCTGAAATAACACACCTTACACAATTAGAAACAGAGGGGAGAGAGAGAAGGCCCAACCCCCCTCCGGAGTTTGCCATCGTCTCTCTCCCATATTACCTTTCCTCTTTTACCTTAAAGAAAGTCAGAGCACATACAGATAATTTGGTAAATCGTAACAAACCTCAAAATACATTACAAAGCTCCCTTTGCAACGGGTGAGGGAAAGGCACAGAGACACACTGAAGTCAGAAGCCATGATTCCTCTCACAATCAGCCACAGCTTGTGAAGAGCTTTTATTTGAACATACACACCCACAAATTCCACAAACACCCTTCTTGGCCTCAGAAAACAACTAGCGTGACCACTTTGGCTTCAACTAATGGAAAAACACCTCGAGCAGAAAGGAGTTTTGTGAAAACACCCAAACGTAACAATTACCAAGGGTGAGTGAACTCTGCTTGATAATTAGGTCAGGGTTTTTTCCTAACAAATCCCTCCTGTTCAAGCAGAGGTCACCTTAACCACACATTATTAACAAAATAAATTAAAAGCCACCAATATGAACAACCTAATTCTAAATTGATTATAACAATGATTATACTGATGAAACAATATTAAAGAGTGATCTAAGAAATCTAAAGGATAATTTAATCTGAGTTGATAACAAGAACGTTACAGAATGAAACCAACTTTACCAGGCAATATATTCATCGTCTGCAAGCTCCTTTTTTTTGTCTTAGGAACCAAAGCATTATTCTTCCTAAAACTAAGCAAATCATGACTAGGATAACACGAGCTGATACCGGTTACCAGATACCAGCCAATTCAGTCGATTCGTTGGATTTCAGGAAGTTGCTAGAGGGGGAAAGTTGATGTTAATGTTAATGTACGCAGCTCTAACTGTGGCAGAGCTGAGGTCAAAGGCTTTGTCCGTGGACTGGAAACTGTAGTTTGAGCTCAACAATGTCTTCCGTAGAATGGTGTTGCCCTTTCGTCGAGATGAAACAGAAGGGTCATCACAGACCCACTCTCTTTCTTCAGCTCAAATGTCCTCGAGCCTGTCAGAGCAAAAGATGTGTGCGTGAACAACTTTGATGATGTTACAGCAATAACCATGAAACCAGACGGGAGATTTGGGGTACTGGATCTTGACATCGTTGGAGGCTGGTCACAGCGTCGTGTGAACAGACCCAGGAGGGGTCTCAAACACCAGGTGTTGTTTCCGTTGTTTGCGTTGTTTCTCCCAACTGCTGCTATTTCCTCTCGTTCCATTAGATACTTAGGGGCGGTTTCAGAGCAAAGTGCGATCCCCCACCATCAGCAGCGACATGGTGGATGGGCCCTGCAAGCTTAAGGCAGATCGTTTACTTATCTGCTGTCCTCGGCGAGCCCGCATGCATTCCATCCGATGATGGTCAGTCGTAGTGGCCCTCTCAGCAGTATGCAGCAGCGAGAGGGATGAGATGAGTGACCTTGACGCCTCATTTTGGTAGTATCACGTGCAACAGGACCCCAAACTCCTTGGTTCCATGGCCTGCGGTGAGAAAGTGCAAAAGGGTCTGCAAGTTCACTGTGGCTTTTTGACATCTTCAGCAACAACCATTTTTATGTCCAGTCCAGTTTGGACTCCAAATGGGGCCAAAATTCACCTGAAATTTACCATTAAAAAAAAAAAAAGAAAAAAAAAGAAAAACAAACACACTATCAAAACCCATATATTCATCAGCAAACTATACCAAAGTACATTCATCAATTCATGTTCCATGTTGCATTAAACTACCCTACACCAGTAGTTTAGGTAACCCAACAACTGGTTGATAAGACTCATTTAACAAGAAGTTTTTAGGTTTATGAAAAAACCAAACACCTTTCTGTAAAAAAGCATGTTTAATTATTATGGCCAGATATCTCAACTTGGCAAAGAGTCTGCTCATGACAAGAATCCAAGAAACAAAAACAAAGTCAGGCAACTTAAAGGCAAAACAAAACATTTAAACAACAGTCACAGTAAAAGAAAAGATGTAAATACATCACTCCAGGAGCAAGAAAATCAAACTGAATAAACTCAAACAACAGTAACTAATCATAACACAAAATTATTAGATTTGAAAAGACTGTCTCAGCAAAAGAAAAGAACAGAGCTTTAACAATCAACTCTAAGAAATAAACACAATTTACACTAAGCAAAACGTCCTCAATTAGAAGTTAGTTAAGGACATTAACTGTTAAATATAGAACCAAAACAACAAGAAAATCATTAAATCACTAAATAGCAGTCACTATAAAAAGAAAAAGATGAACAATACACCGTAATTTTGAAAAATAATGTAATAAGTGGTATGTTAACAGCACCTATTATCCAAAGTCACACAGCTGTGTCAATATCAGAATGAATCACTCTGGTTTAATGGTTACATCTTATCTGGACTCTAACTGCAGTCCAATGAATCAACCCAACCAAATCTCCCTGTCTCCTGGAAAACAATTGGAAAACCCCAAACAAAACAATGGCAACTTCATCCCTACACAGAAGTAATAACAGAAGATGGTTGAGGCTATTATGTGGACAATTTAAGATATGATGAATAGAAATCAACTCAAATTTTTAAAATAGGCTTCACTAAGTTTGCTCATACAAAGATAAAAATTAAACCAGTCCTTTCAAATTAATCTCAGCTGAATAGTTAACATTAAGTGTTTAGAAATTAAATATAAAAAAGAAAACCATGCTAAGTATGCCGAAGCTGCACGGTCCAGTTTTATCCTTTGTTGGCTCAGAGCCAGATAACAAGAAAACACTTATCTGATGGACCGTTCGGCATGAGCAGCTCAACACCTTCCTTCAGAAATTCCACCTAAACCAGTTTGAGCTGGTTTGACTTCTCCCAGCAGCAGCAGACTTTTTATAACAAAAGAAAACAAATCAAATGAATATTTAACAGAATATCAGGGTACCAGAGAGATTCAAATGATGACAACCATTATTTTGGAATGCCCAATCTGTAGTTTTGTATGCAAACAGGCACTACGAGCCTTATATATATATATATATATATATATATATATATATATATATATATATATATATATATATATATATGTACCCCGGTTTTAAGTTGTCACCCCCTGAAATCTGGATATGTAGGTTTGGAAAATTTGCACTCCCAGAAAGTAACAGTAAAGATAAACCCAATATACAATTAACTGCAAATAAAAGAACATAGGATGGAATCGGGCCTAGTCCACACGTAGCCGGGGTTTTTTTAAAACGAATATCCGCCCCTCCAAAAACTTGCATCCACACCACCGCGTTTTTAAAAAAAACTCTGTCCACACGTACCCGGATAAATACGTTGTTAAGGACATGCCAGACCTGTAGGCGGCAGTACTTCCCCCGTTCTTAACCTCGTCCTTCGTCTGTGGTCTTCCGCAAGGAGCAGTAATTCCGCTTGCAAAAACAAACAAGCAGAAAGCGCTTGGACAATTGATAGATTGGGTAGTGACAGAGCGCAGCTGATGCCGGCTAGTGTAAACACAGGTCGCACACATGATGTCAGCATTTTTTTGTCGGGGAAAGTGACGTTGCGGACCTTAAAACTCCGGTTTTGTCTGTCCACACGCAGACACCCAAAACGGAGAAAACGCAGATCTTCACTTTGGCCGGAGTTTTTAAAAAGATTCGTTTTTGTGTGAAAAAACCGTTTTCGTGTGGATGACAGGCCAAAACGTAGAAAAATATCTACGTTTTGGCAGATCCCCGGCTACGTGTGGGCAGGGCCTCAGAGTACTTTAAACCAAGCTTTTCATCCATAATCAAACATAGAACCTTGAGACACAAGAATATGTCTCATGCACTGCATTGTGCAGAATTCTATCATTAAAGAAAATAACCCAATAAAATAAAACAGGATATGGTAAGAAAACATCAGCCTATTTTGGAGATTGGGTCCCAACCCAAAGAATATATCTCAGATGGTCCTACTGGAGAATTTTAACTATATGTCTCATAGAAGTAGCTCACTTCTCCAAAGAAAATGACAAATGTTACAATTACACCATATTTACTTAGTCTAACCAATGAAACAAAACAGGTTGAAATATTCGTGCTGAGCTAAAGTTTGCATTCCATGAAGGAACAGCCTTACCAAGTGAAAACAAAGACCATCCCAAGTCAAAACCACATTCTTAAATTAAATCCAGTAGCAGAAGACATCTGTGGACATAGATCAGGCCTCACAGCTAATCTGCCTCCACAGGAACTCGAATCTGGTAAAATCAGATCTGTGTTAGAATTTGTACAAAGGAAAAGAGTTTATCACTTCAAAATGGCAATAAGGCACCTTCTTTACAGTTATACAGAAACTATTCATGAGGCTTTGTACCACATTAATACCAAATCATACTTTACAATAAAGGCACCTTCTAATTCTGTAACTCATTCATCACAAAAGAGAAATGTACAAAGGAGCATTAGGGGAACTATTTAGGTCTAAAACCTACGTGATCTATTAGTGTCAACCACAAACCCTGGAAAATCTAGTTTCTAACAGGAAAATAATAAATTGCAGGGATCTGGTTTAAGTTAACCCTCTCCCTCATCGTCAATACCACAAATTCAGTTTGTAACTTCAAAGGGTTTTAACAGCAGTCACACAATCATACTTAGAACAGAACCTGCAGGTTTCATACACTCAAAAACCCAGATATGCACACACACCGATGCTCAGAACTGCAGTTGAGCCTTACATACACACACATACAAACACACCCACTCAGAACTGCATCCGAACCTCCACACACACAACATTCCTTGAAGTCCTGAGGCACGCATACCTTCACGACCTGCAGGCTTTCACACACAGAAACACAATGAGTCGGCAGACAGCACAGAACAACAAGGGGTGAATTTTAGATTGGTTTGGATTCTTTTAGCCAATTATAACGATGATTAACTCTCTGCACCATGAAATTTTTATTTAACATCCCAGCGACAGTGTGATTTTTAGCAACTATCCTCTCCACTCGACACCAGCACATGGACTCTGTGCTGCATGTATATATTGCTATCCGCTTTAACGTGGCTACACATCACTTCTCATTGTAGTGCCGCAGGCATATCGCCATCATCTATCTAAATCAGTGTACATCTCACGTACCTATTTGATACAGCAAACAAACGTGTTGGTTCGTGAGCCCAACATGTCCTGTTGTATAACTCAACGCACTTCAAAGTAAACAGCGTTAAACAGAATCTGTCAAAACCTTCCTGTTGGCAGCTGCAAAAGGAAGTGTGTGTCTATGCCCACAGCGGTTGGCCGCTTTAACGCAGCGCTGGTTTAGCAACGGTTTTAGGTGCCACTACACATTCACCTGTATTTGGTCTACAGCCACGGTTCACGTTTCAGTGCTACCTCTACGGTTCACACATGCAACCCCCAGCTGGACACGAAAACGTCTTTTCGTGCGTGAATGCCTAGTCACCACAATCAGCTTAAAAACACACTGCCAACTAGTTATTTAGGAAAAGGGTGCAATTTAATTTAGGTACTCACTTGGCGTTCTTCGTCCCGGTTAAGCGAGAGCCGTAGGTGGAAGCTCGCCTGCGGAGCAGCCGGCCGGAGAGCAATTCAGCTGGCCGGACTTTGATGAGGAAGTGGCCATGCGGCTCCCCGAAGGCGATCCCCCACCGGAAGGCATCTGCTATCCCGGGTTTTGGCACCAATTAACTGTTAGGTATTTTATATGCGCCACCTGAAATAACACACCTTACACAATTAGAAACAGAGGGGAGAGAGAGAAGGCCCAAACCCCCTCTGGAGTTTGCCATCGTCTCTCCCATATTACCTTTCCTCTTTTACCTTAAAGAAAGTCAAAGCACATACAGATAATTTGGTAAATCGTAACAAACCTCAAAATACATAACAAAGCCCCCTTTGCAAAGGGTGAGGGAAAGGCACAGAGACACACTGGTCAGAAGCCATGATTCCTCTCACAATCAGCCAAAGCTTGTGAAGAGCTTTTATTTGAACATACACACCCACAAATTCCACAAACACCCTTCTTGGCCTCAGAAAACAACTAGCGTGACCACTTTGGCTTCAACTAATGGAAAAACACCTCGAGCAGAAAGGAGTTTTCTGAAAACACCCAAACGTAACAAGTACCAAGGGTGAGTGAACTCTGCTTGATAATTAGGTCAGGGTTTTTCCTAACAGGTCAGGTCCCAGCGAGCGAAGTATCCCAGCAGCCATCAACAAACGGACATCCAGGTCCTACGAGCCGGAACACCAATCAGGAGGAGTAGAATCTGATGATGAATCATATGTCCACCCCCAGGAATCGAGGATCATCGACGAAACTCAGCAGAGAAGAGAGAGAGCACAGCACAGGGCACTTCAATGTAGATACAACAAAATGGTGTCTAATGCAAATTAACAAACAAAAAGAAACCTAGCACTGTGAGTACCTGCATTTACTATGTGTAGCGATTATGTGAATAAGCATTAAGTGAAGAAATGGGTGCAATACACTACGTGTACTGGAAAAAGTGGTGCGAAAAGAACAAAGTAATAAAACCTTTACTGCGTAAGGGAGAAATCACTGCACTAAGTAAAAATATAATCAAAATGAAGGGCAAAAATGGTTGTAGCCGATAATGGTAAATTAACAAAGTTAATCATAAAGTTTTCAAAACTTAATCCCTGTAGTAAAGTTCTATAAAAAGATAGATATATGAGTGTCAAAGAGCACTAAAATGTAAATCAGTGACGTTAGTAATCAACCTACATGTGAATGTACCCATAAGGAATTAAGATTAGTGACAATAGTAAAAAAAATAAATAAAATTGGATAACAGTAATATGTGGACTAAACCCATCTACTGTTAACTATCTGATTACCTGACTTCAGGAACCCACAGCATGACCATCTCAAATCACCCAAGTCTGCACGTCATGTATAAACAGGAAAGACAACCATGCACACACACAAACATGGACAAACTTGTGTAACTCGAGATAGAGAACTATGGAGCTGACGACTCTGGCAGTAGAAATCACTCCACCTTCGAAGTTCTAGCTGAAGGCGCAGGAGGTGCAGGTGGAGGAGCAGGACCGGCCGGCTCAGGCGGAGGCACCTGGGCAGCCGGTGCTTCACGAACTGGTGCGATGGCTCGAGTTAGGTGCCCCCTGACGTTGCGGACCGAGTCCCCTAGAAAGGTCAACCATGCGGAGAAGTGACGGAACAGGAAAAATGACAAACCCCACGACAGGCAGAGGTTTAGGCATGCAGTGAATATCACGACAGATTCAGCGGAGGACCAGGTGTAAGACACTGGTTGAAACCTGAGACCGGGATCTGCCGACAACTCACGCAGCACCCTGTTCACCACACCACCCAGAACCATGGTTGGACCATCAAATGTAACATGATCCACCGTAGCTGGAGAAAAAGCAAAGGAGATGTTATCATAAAGAGGAGAAAACTCCACTTTAGACTTATGCTCACCAGGATCCAAGTAATATCGAGAGACCTCACCTACATGGACCATAGCAACACGTGGAACTGTTACCCATAGGGTTTGAGAGGGAAGCACAACTCGTGTGGACACACCATGACGCTCATAGAAAACATCAGCTTCTCTAGCAGGGGTATTAACTAACCAACGGTTACCAACAACAACAGCAGTAGTATGAACATGTGAATGTGGAGTCACAGTCATAGGACATTTTAAATCACCTGACAACTCATCGATGCCACACACACCAGTGGCACCGCCACGCAAAAAAAGGTGTACCTAGGACACAAGAATTGTAGGCCACGTGTGAGAGAACACACGTGCAGGTCCGGGACTAACCAGACGTGCGGCATGTCCTCATGGTACGTGACGATCGGAGGCGTATGTAACCTGACATGAGTGCCGTCAACCCAGTTACCTACATTCACCACATCTCCTAATCTATAGATGCCATTTGGAGACACAATAGGTTAGTTGATGATGAAGGCTAGCTCTCTAGCATCTGGATTGACAGTTAATGGGATAGCACTGCCCAATGAGAAAGCCAAGTGAGTCTGAAGAGCTATTGGGTCCTTCGAGGTCACCCGAGCAATCGCTTGCCGGACCATGGGACACGAGGTATGGAGGGATCCTCCCCATGAGGAAGATATCGATCGAGGCGCTCATGTCCCGACCATAGCTGGACAGGCAAGTGGTCAGCATCTGTGTATGAGCATAATCAACATTCACAAAGGAACGCAACTCATTCACAGCAGAAGTTGTTTTACGCAAAATGTCGCTGTGTTGAGAACCACCATTGTCTGTTTTTCACACGTGCCCAGCTGTCTCAGGGCATGCCGCTGCTGCAGTACCCGCTTACGCAGAGCCGGATATTCTCTGCTAAGCTCATCAACGTGTCGATGAACTGTGTTAATCTCAATAGAGTTGACTGAAGAGAATCCGAAATTTAAAAGACTTACAATTCTATTAGCAACTGTGAAAAATTTGTACAGGAAACACTTTGGCCTAATGCTGGTACCGGAAAGGTCACTGTTTGAAACTGTGATTTTAAGTGCCTGAATTAGCATGTGACGGACATCAGCTTCTGCATGCTGTGTCAGGGTACTAGTCCAGCGGGCCCCCGTTTCCGAGAGCTTGCCGAAGGCATTCGTCATCTTATTGGTACATGCCACAGCGGGGTTGAATTTGACGAAAATCTTTTGTGTAAATAGATGACAGTTAGTCATTAGTACACCTGGGCGGTCTCGGAGTGTGATACCCGAAGAGGGCCCAGGTTCGTACAGACGTGTTAGAGGTGGCTGAGGATGAATCTCAGCTGCCGTTGATAGCAGACCGAAACACGCGACTAACAAAAAGTAAATGGTAAATGGCCTGTATTTGATATAGCGCCTTCTAGAGTCATGGAACCCCCAAGGCGCTTTACAACACAATCAGTCACTCACCCATTCACACACATTCACACACTGGTGGGGATGAGCTGCGATGTAGCCACAGCTGCCCTAGGGCGCACTGACAGAGGCGAGGCTGCCGAGCACTGGCGCCACCAGTCCCTCCGACCACCACCAGCAGGCAACGTGGGTTAAGTGTCTTGCCCAAGGACACAACGACAGCTACAGACTGAGTGGGGCTTGAACCTGCAACCTTCCGATTATGGGGCGAGCACTTAACTCCTGTGCCACCGTCACATCAAAGTACTTTATCAGACCTGAAAATGGAAACCAGGAATGTTGTAGGTTGTAGAGTGGCGCGGCCTTGTGAGGGTTCGGCACAGGTGGGCGCTCTGGAGGGCCCTCGGTCGACGCGCAGGTGCAGTCAGAGAGATCGGGGTCAACCAGTAGTGGTACAGGGCACCGTTCAACCTCGCCTTTGGTAGGTGAGTCACCAACCTTGGGGCTAGAGGTCACCAGCGCCTGCTGTAGTGCAGTAGTGTCAGTGATGTCATCAGCCTGTCCTTTGGCAGGTGGAGTCCCCACCCCAAGGTACTGGACTTCAGCCGGAGTATCAGCCCCACCATCAGTCCCCCCTTTGGCAGGTGGTGTCCCCACCATAGGGTGCGGAGTGTCAGGTGGTGTGTCACTGCAACCGCCAACTCCCACTAGGGTAGGTGGTTTCCCCACCACAGTGTGGCGTGGTCCTGATGCAGAGTCGATGCAGAGTCGACGCAGACTCTCCGGATGTCACTGACCTTACTGGTACTGGATTGACCGACCAGGCTGGTGGTGCCGTAGTGGTTAACACCACCTGAAAAGGCAATGAGGTGCTCAAGGGATGCCAAGGGTGTCGGTTGAGTCAACCGAGTTCGGAGTGTCCAATCACGGAGTGAAATGACAGCTTTTAAGCGTTGGAGCAAGTCCCCTCCCAACACGAAAGGAAACGCTTCAATGTTAGTTACAAACACTGGATGGCTCACGAACATGTCTCCCACTGTGAAGTTGATGGACACCACCTTTGACAAGGGCATTTGGCCTGAAGAGTACGGATGGATGTCCACAGCGCAGGGCGTGAGTCCTAAGACGCGACCCTGTGCAGCTGCAGCCATGCGGACCTGCTCCCAGAGAGAGCTGGGCATGATGGTGAAATCTGAACCGGAGTCCAAGGCACCCTCACAGTCCAGCGCCCCCTCCAGGGTCACCGGAATGTGAGGTTTATCAATAGGACCATTACGGATGATACTGCAGGGAACCCTTAGTGGAAGTCTGATCGGTAAGCTAGGTTGGCCAGGTCCGGTTGCAGGTTCTGTGGGTGCTAGAGGACTAGCGCTGACAGAAGCAACCACAGCAGGTCTCGCCGAGACCTCAGGTGTTAGTGAATGCACCGTTGTGGCAGCCTCCACCTCTGCAGGACCTGCTTCCACAACGGAGCCACAGGCAGGTTGAGGAGGTTCTACCGCAGAGATGCACAGAACCGACTCACGTTCCGTCAAATCTTTCAACAGGTCAAGAAGTGCGGCTCCCAGGGCGTGAATTTTTCCAGGAGATTGGCTCCCAGATTCAGTTCTCGGCCTTGGGGCAGGACTGTAGTCCTTGCAAGCACCACGCGGTGAATTTTGGCCAGAAGGAGTGCGTCCCTCACCTGGGCGAGGCGACTGTCTCCTGAAGGAGCCTGGCGAACCCCCTTTTGCTTTAAAAGAAACACGATGTTTATCACGGCCAAGTCGTGGTGACTTAGGGTCCCCTCCACAAGCTGGTGGAGGGGTCCAGGGTCTGTTTGGATTTTGAGGGTTGTTATTTGGAAAGCCTTTTGGCTTGGAGTTGTTATTAGATTTCTGGGCCTGTTGTTTAGACCCATTGTTTCGGTTTTTATTTTTATGAGTCCCTGATGCAGTCCCCTCGAGTCGCAGCGAGAAGGGTTTTGCCTTCTCCGCCAGAACTGATGGACTGTGCGAACTCTTACTGGATTTGCCAAACCGTGTAAAGACACAACTTGCCATTCGTCTGAGCTCATCCATGGGTGTGGTTCTAAGGTCTACTGTACCCATGTATCAAATCAAATCAAAGATACTTTATTGGCTTCATGGGCTATACTGGGCATGTGGATTCTCAAGGAAGATTCCCTTGAAACCTTTTTCCTCTTCCATTCCGTCCTTACATTCCATACCAAAGTACGTGTCAAAGAGGCATAGATAGAAGGCTTGTGGGTCTTCAGTACGACCCTGTTTGACTGACTGTATACCAGCCTCCTTAGCATCATAGGTGTACTCTTTCTGAATCACAGCTTCCAGCTAGTTGTAATCATTTGCGATCAAATTACGCTTGCGACCAATAAGTGAACCCACGGCATCGGAGGTCAACGTTATCACAAAGATCTTGTCCTCCAGGGTCATTCCCGGACATCGCTGAAAGTGATGTCGGAGGTCACTCAGTTATGTGTTGTGGTGCAACCAGAAGGTGTGTAAGAGCTTCAGGCACATATGTATGGGCTGCAGGTGGGAATTGATGAGCTGGAGGTGGATTAAAGTGGCCTGGCTGAGGAGCCAGGTAGCCTGGATGAGGCACTGGAAGTGGAGCAAACTGGCCTGGCTGAGAAGCCAGAGGTAACTGACGTGCTGGTCTCACCCCAGCTGCAGCAGGTGCAACCCCACTAGCAGCGATAGCAGCCGGTGAAGTAGCAACTGTAGCAACAGCCGGAGGTGGAGGAGGTGATGGAGGTGATGGAGGAGGAGGAGGAGGAGATCGGTGGAGTAAAGAGGTCCCCCTTTCTCCTCTGAGTGAAGAATCTGTGATTTTAAATCCTCAATTTCATCTTCTCGGCTGTGTACCCGAGATGCAGAGGTAATGACATCAACCTTTAAAGCACACAACTCATCCTCCAACTGAATCTTGTTATGCAACAAATTTGCAATTTCTGTCTGAGCTTCACTCAGCTGGTTCCGGGCTTCCATCAGCTCCTCGTCAAATGCGACCCTTAGCAATTGGTTCTAGTCAGCTCAACGGGGTGATTTACCGGTGATCAAATGGCAATCGGAGGAAGCGAACTTCCGGTGGAAAAATTATTTTTTCTCCGTTACACAAAAATAGTAGACAGTGTCACAAAACACTCAGAAAAGACAAAAAATACAATATTCACCTTGAAGAAGCAGGAAATATCCTTCAGATATAACTGTCTATGAAACTCAAAATGGCTGCGAAATGACGTCAGCCTTAGATGATTCGAGATGAAACAGCGTCCCCTGTTGGATGTTGACTGGTGTCACACCTCCTTCTCTTTAAATGGAGATGCTGCACTCTAGTGGTGGATTACGAGATTGTCCCGTTTTCAACCAGAAACATCAAGTTTATAATTTTAAAGTGTTTTAACTGTTTAAATATGTCTTAGACTTAGCACAAGGTGCCAAAAATGTACAAATATCTGGTAATGGCTCACCATTATGTAAGGGGTTAGTTTACATCTATTTAAGGAACCGTAAGACATAAGATTCCATAGTAAATATGAAATCAACCTTACGGATCGTTGGGTTATTTTAACCAGAAGATTGGATCTTTTTATTACAGGGATTATGTAACACTTGTATTAACCCTTTAAGCGCCAAAGTCGCAGAATTGTGACAAGCAGCAATGTTGGATTTAATAAGCCACAGCAGCAGAAATGAGCCCTCATGCAGTTAATACGTTACACTGTGGGGTGGCAGACACATGTAACTTCAATCCAAGCTGTCATGATCCTGTTCCTGCCAAAGACCTGTTACCACAGCAACCACTGCTGCACCTCATCAGCTCCATTCACTCCACCTGTTCCGTCATCAACCTTATTCACCACACCTGCTCCTCCTGCTATTTAATATCCACTCAGCCACCCAGCCATTGCCAGATTATCGAACGTTCTCCTAGTAGATTCTCCAGCATTCTCTTACCTTGTCTCCTGATCCCGACTCTGTTCCGTTCCTGACCTTGATTATTGGATTATCCTGTTGGCTCCGACTCTGCTCCGTCTCCGACTCCGATTCTTGGATTACCTTGTCTGCACCGCTGCCTTTCTGATCCTCTGGCTCCGACTCTGCTCCGTCCCCGACTTCGCTTCCTGGATCTCCCTTGTGGATTATTCTCTGCTTCAGATCTCCCGGTAACGACCTCCTGCCTCCTGACATTGCCTCTGCCTCTCTCCTTTAAATAAACTCATTTAACTGTCATTCTGTGTTGGGTGTTTTTACGGATCCGCCAGTCAGCTCGTTACAGAATAATCTGGCCACAATGGATCCGAACCCAACATCAGAGTGGCGTGTTAGTGTGGAGACGGCAATAAACAAACTGGAAAACAAGACGGAGGAAATGCTAAACTTGCTACGAGCTAACCAGCAGATATCGCAGCCAGCTGCTTCTGGTTTAACGCCAGACTCCACCCTCCTGCCCCGAAGTTCTCCTATTCATGAGCCACGTCTGGTTCCGCCTGAAGTATTCCGAGGTGACTCAAAGAACTGCCGTGCATTTCTTACACAATGTGAGATCCAGTTTGAGCTGCAGCCTTCCTCGTTCCCCACGGAGCGATCACGAGTGGCATACGTCATTTCCTTATTGTCAGGACAAGCCCGTGTTTGGGGAACTGGAGAATGGGCAAGGAACTCTGGAATCTGTTACAATTACCATGATTTTGCTCATGAACTTATAAGGATTTTTGATCCACTATTACCTGGTCGTGAAGCCACCCGCAAACTCATGACATTAAAACAGGATAACAGAAGAGTCACGGATTACATCATTGACTTCCATGCGATTTCTGCCACCAGTGACTGGAATGAGCCCGCTCTAATGGACATGTTTTACCAAGGTCTTTCTGACAGAATCAAAGACGAGATGGCCACCCGGGAATTCCCTAAGACCTTGGTAGAACTGGAGAACCTCGCTACTAGGATTGATCTTCGACTATTGGAATACAGGAGAGACAGAACAACCCGGAATATTAATCAGCCTGCACCAGCCCCTTACCGTCCTGCTCGTCAGTCATTCTCAGGTGAATTATCTAAGACTGGTTGTGCTTCTACTCCCATCCGGACTGAGGAACCCATGCAACTGGGCAGGTCACAATTATCACCCGAAGAGAAGACCAGAAGGAGGAATCTTAATCTATGTTTGTATTGCGGCAACCCGGGGCACATAATTCGGAACTGCCCGTTAAAAGGACAGGCCCAGTAGATATCCAGAGGCGTCTACTGGGTCACATTAATCCGAAGTCCTCGTCCAGACCTCCAATCATTGCCGTATTTTCCTACGCAAATCAGGAAACTAAGCTAGCAGTATTCATTGACTCTGGCGCTGACACAGAGTTCATGGATTATAACACGGCCAAGACTTTGGGATTGGAGCTTCAACCCGTGTCGGGGACTCAGGATATTCTGGCTATTGATGGTCATACTATGTATCGTGCTACCCAGGAGACGAAACCTATAAACATGAGGATTGAAGGTAACCACACAGAGACTCTAAAATTTCTGGTTATTAAATCTCCTAGTCTTCCCATCATTTTGGGCAACACCTGGTTACAAAAACACAACCCACAAATTGACTGGTGCAAAGGAAAGATTCTTCAATGGTCTGCTCACTGCCATCATAACTGTTTAAACTATGCCTCACCATCTACTCAGTCTATGCAGGATTCCCAGGACATCTACCCTGACCTTTCGAAGGTACCCAAGGCGTACCATGATCTGAAAGAGGTTTTCAACAAACATCGTGCCACCTCTCTTCCACCTCACCGCCCATATGACTGTGCTATTGACTTATTACCTGGTACCTTTCCTCCTAGGGGCCGTTTGTTTTCCCTCTCTATTCCCAAACAAACGGCCATGACCAAATATATTCAGGAATCACTTCAGGCAGGACTTATCCGACCATCCTCCTCCCCAGCCGGAGCTGGGTTTTTCTTTGTGGAAAAGAAAGATGGTTCCCTCAGACCTTGTATTGACTATCGTGCCCTGAATGACATAACCATAAAAAATCGTTACCCCTTACCACTCATAAACACTGCTTTTGACTCTCTTCACAATGCCCGAATATTCACTAAACTAGATCTACGCAATGCCTACCACTTGGTTCGTGTACGTGAAGGAGATGAATGGAAGACTGCTTTTAACACCCCCACGGGGCATTATGAGTATCTGGTGATGCCATTTGGACTAACTAATGCACCTGCTGTTTTTCAGGCCCTCATCAACGATGTTCTTAGAGACATGGTGGGCAGCTATGTGTTCGTCTATCTCGATGATGTTTTGGTTTTTTCTCCTGATCCAGAGACCCACCAGAAACATGTACATGCTGTACTTCTCCGCCTCCTCCAGAATAACCTGTTTGTCAAGGCTGAAAAGTGTGAATTCCATCGTACCACTGTCTCTTTTCTTGGTTTCACTATCTCTCCCAATCAGATCGCCATGGATCCTGCCAAAACTTCTGCCGTCGTCAACTGGCCCATTCCCACAACCCGCAAACAGCTCCAACGGTTCCTAGGATTCGCCAACTTCTATCGGAGATTCATCAAAGGTTACAGTAAGATCGCTGCACCCCTGCATGCCCTCACTTCCAACAAGGTCAGTTTTCTATGGAACAAGTCAGCCCAGGACTCATTTCAAAAGCTCAAAGACATGTTTACGTCCGCACCAGTCCTGCATTTACCCGATACCACAAGACAGTTTATTGTGGAAGTTGATGCCTCTGCCTTTGGAGTTGGGGCTGTCCTCAGTCAGAGGTCCAGGGATGATAAAGTACATCCATGTGCATTTTTCTCCAAGACTCTTTCATCCACAGAGCGCAATTATGATGTCGGGGATCGGGAACTTTTGGCCATCAAACTCGCTCTGGAGGAATGGCGGCATTGGCTGGAGGGGGCTGTTACACCATTCATTGTGTGGACCGATCATCGGAACCTGGAATACATCAAAACAGCTAAAAGACTCAATGCTCGACAAGCCAGGTGGGCGATATTTTTCAGTCGTTTCAACTTCACTCTGTCTTATCGCCCAGGAGAAAAGAACACAAAACCCGATGCCCTGTCCAGATCTATGGAACCCGCAATAACCAACCAGGACTACGACCCCGACACTCTGATTCTCCCACAAAGGATATTGCTTGGAGCATCCAGATTGGAGCTGGAGAATCAACTCCGACAGGCGCACCAGCAGTATCCTGTGCCTCCCCAGTGTCCTCCCGATCGCCTGTTCGTTCCTGATGCCCTCCGTTCCCAGGTACTCACCTTCTGCCACAGCTCCCGTCTCTATTGCCATCCTGGCATCTCCAAAACGATGGTCCTTGTACGCAATAATTTCTGGTGGCCTACCCTGTCTAGAGATGTTAAAGAGTTTGTTTCAGCCTGTCCTACCTGTGCCAAAGCCAAGACCTCTCGACAACCCCCGGCTGGATTATTACGACCATTGTCCATTCCCCGCCGTCCCTGGTCTCACATCAGCATGGATTTCATCACGGGTCTTCCTCCTTCTGATGGTTTCAAGGTAATTCTCACCATCGTAGACCGTTTCTCGAAAATGTCCCATCTGGTTCCTCTTAGGAAACTCCCCTCGGCCAAAGACATGGCTGACATCATGGCGAGAGAGGTGTTTCGCCTTCATGGATTACCCCTGGACATTGTCTCTGATCGTGGTCCTCAGTTCGTCTCTGGCTTTTGGAGGGAGTTCTGTGCTCGTCTGGGCATTCAAGTGAGCCTCTCATCCGGTTTTCACCCCCAGACCGATGGACAATCGGAGAGGATCAACCAGGAGGTGGAGACCAGACTCCGGGCACTTTGTGAGGACGATGCAACCTCCTGGTCCCGTAACCTGCCTTGGGTGGAGCATGCCCTTAACTCCCTGCCGTCAAGTTCCACAGGTGTGTCTCCGTTCTATGCCGTCTATGGTTTTCAGCCTCCTGTGTTCTCCCTGCAGGACCATGTGTCCCGGGTTCCTTCGGCCCAGGCGGCTGCTCTCCGGTGTCATCGGGCTTGGAGGATGGCCCGCAGGAACCTCGTCCACTCCTCTGCAGTCTACTCCCGCTCTGCTAACCGTCGTCGCATTCCTGCTCCTACCTACAGTCTTGGGCAAAGGGTGTGGTTGTCTACTAAGGATGTTCCCCTCAGGGTGGATTGCCGCAAGCTGGCGCCTCGGTTCATTGGTCCCTTCCCTGTGTCTAAGGTCATTAACCCTGCTGCGGTCCGCCTCCGTCTCCCCGGACCCCTTCGCATCCATCCCACCTTTCACGTCTCCAGGATCAGGCCCGTCGTCTCCTCGGCACTTGTGCCCGCCTCCGGGCCCCCTCCGCCCGCCCGGCTGGTGGGGGGTGGGCCGGTTTGGGATGTGCGGCGGCTCCTACGATCCAGGCGCTGGGGTCGGGGACTTCAGTACCTGGTGGATTGGGAGGGGTTTGGTCCTGAGGAGCGTTTCTGGGTTCCCGCCAGGGACATCCTCGATGGTTCCCTTATCCGCGACTTCCACCGGACCCATCCTGACCAGCCGGGTGGACCGGCTGGTGCCGGTCCTTGAGGGGGGGGGTACTGTCATGATCCTGTTCCTGCCAAAGACCTGTTACCACAGCAACCACTGCTGCACCTCATCAGCTCCATTCACTCCACCTGTTCCGTCATCAACCTTATTCACCACACCTGCTCCTCCTGCTATTTAATATCCACTCAGCCACCCAGCCATTGCCAGATTATCGAACGTTCTCCTAGTAGATTCTCCAGCATTCTCTTACCTTGTCTCCTGATCCCGACTCTGTTCCGTTCCTGACCTTGATTATTGGATTATCCTGTTGGCTCCGACTCTGCTCCGTCTCCGACTCCGATTCTTGGATTACCTTGTCTGCACCGCTGCCTTTCTGATCCTCTGGCTCCGACTCTGCTCCGTCCCCGACTTCGCTTCCTGGATCTCCCTTGTGGATTATTCTCTGCTTCAGATCTCCCGGTAACGACCTCCTGCCTCCTGACATTGCCTCTGCCTCTCTCCTTTCAATAAACTCGTTTAACTGTCATTCTGTGTTGGGTGTTTTTACGGATCCGCCAGTCAGCTCGTTACACAAGCAGCATTTGTGGGTGTGTTACTATTCAAATTCATGGAGTATTTAGAACTTGAACCCCGCCCACCAGTCGTAGAGCCATGGGGCTTGTCAGAGCAGTCAGATGAGTGAGAGCGAGCGAGTGGTAAAGGAAAAAAAACACAATGCCGAGAGGAATGTTCAGTGCTGATGAAGCTCTTCGTCTAGTACTGGCAGATTCAGATTCGGAGGAAGAATATTTCCTGTCCGAGGATGATCTGCCGTCTTCTAGCGAGAAAGCGTGACTTCAGCGCGCAGCAACAAAGAGTCCGTCAGGTTGACGTACCGGGTCTGATCCTTTGATCCACCATGCCAGGGGGGAGGGGGGATGTGGTGGTGGTGATCGGGCCAGTGAAAACTCCGCTGGTGATCAATTCAGTCCTTATCTATCTATCTCTCTATCTATAAATGTATATATATATATATATATATATATATATATATATATATATATATATATATATATATGTATAACAATTATTAACAAAATAAACCAAAGGAGGGATGAGTGAAATGTGTTCATGACACTGAAGCACCAAAAACAGTGTTCTTGATCGATACGCAGTAAACATAACAAAATAACAATAAAGTAATAAATATTATATATATATATATATATATATATATATATATATATACATAAAATGTATATATATATATATATATATATACATAGTTATATATGTCTACATAGAGATATGTATATATGTATCATAAACAATAACAACACTAAGAAAATAAGGCAAAAACATAAAAAAACTACAAAAATCAAATGTGTAGGCAAATGTGATGCAATCCAATATGGCTGCTACCTGATGACGTCATAATATGCTAATTATGTGAGTGAATTTGTTCCTATCACAAAATTTGGCTCATACTGAAGATTTTTCTAATTTACAATATTCCTCTATCTCTAACCAGATTTAAGCTACAAGCTCTTTAAATAGTGATAAAAAAATTTATATTTTACTGAAAAAACTATGGCACCTAAAGGGTTAACTGAGAGACAAGAGAAGAGAGAGTCACCCTTAAAATGTTCAAGAAGATTTATTTCTAAACAATTTAAAAAAAATTTTAAACAAGACTAACTCTAACTCTAAGTGATGAATGGATCTGGTGTGAATGAGACGTGAGATGAATGGTGTATGTGTGTGTAGAGTTATACTACATACTAGAATCAACACTGTTTGCTATCAGTTGTTAATTCTGAGAATGACCAAGCAGACTAATCTACGACGCTTATATCATGTATAAATATCCATGATCCTTATATAATCGATCTAAGTTCATGCACCAACCTGTTTGGTCTATTTTTAATCCAAAGATTAATGTTTAATTTAAGGTAATTAAATTTAAAAGCAAAAGTTTATTTTTGAATCAGAAGTTAGGATTCTTTGCTTTTTCAATAACCAAAAATAATTATACCTTTCTGTGTTTCATTTCAAAGAATGAGGCCAGTTTTAAAAATGAAGAATTTATTACTAACAATTTTTAAACTTGATGATTTGAATGACAATTATAAATGACAATTCATGGATGACAATTTAATGACAATTTTTAACAGCTTTGATATTAAACTTGTTTTAAAAGGGAAACCTGTGGCAGGATGAAAGCTAAATTGGAAATACGAGTTTGGATGCGTGAATGGATTTCTCAGAAGGTTTCTTTCAGAGAGAGGAACGTGTTCTGGGTTGGAAATGATGGGTTTGCAGCTAACTGAGTTTACTTAGAGGGACAGCATCAAACACAATCTGTCGAAGTGTACCTCACCCAGTTTAGAAGACCCCCTTTTTGTATCCGAAGTGTCCAGGTGGAGATGGTTTCCTCCAGGCACGAGGTTGGTAGACAAACCTCTGGCACGACCAAATCGGTCCTGAGATGTCTCCTTGGGTCACTCGGCTGGTGGAACTATTTGCGTCTCCAAGTCAATACTCTGAAGGAGTTTTTGCGCCAGCTGGCTACAGTTACGTTTATTCAAAGCTATTCTATCAGCGTGACAGAACAGCAGGTGGAGGTTAGGGACGGCCGTTCCCTTCCCTCAGTGATGGTGTTGGTTCACGAACTAGCTTGAAAGCTGCTGAAAGTTAGTTTTACAAAGTCCTCAGAACACACCCATTCTCAGCAAGAAAGCTTTGGTCATGAGTCAAAAACATGTGATGGCAGTTACCCTTTACTCTGGATAAACTCTGTGTTAGATGGATAAGTGGAAGCTGACCTTCTGATTTGCTGAACACACATTACTGATCATCAACCATAATCATAATTATACCCAAAGCATAATAATTCATTTCACGTAATTAAAATACATTGATACTGAACCAAGTGATTATTTATGATGATTATAATAAACAGTAAAAAAGTCAAAGAGTTTTTTTAATATTATTATTTAGATTATTATCATGAACTTGAAGCATCCTTCTTCTGGGACAGAACAGCAGCAGATAAGGGGTGCTACTCAGCAGACATCAGGGCTCCTGGTTAATCTGTGGATTTAAAAGTTACTGTCTGCCCCAGCTTGACCCAGCTGGGTAAATGTGACCTTTGCCACAAATTAGAGAACCTTCATGATGCTACATGTGAGTGATATTGTAATCAGAACTCTCGTATCCGGAGAAGCAAGTCTGAATGATGTTGTGATGTTTTGCTTTAGCTATGATCGGAGTTATGATCGGAGTTTCATAAACACGTGAGACGCCATATTGTTGCTCTACACATACCCTTCAGATGAGACCTCCGTACAGATCCAGACTGCCAGGTTCTTCTGAAGATGTTTCTCTCCTATAGTTTAGCTTTATCTCTAACCATTTCCAAGCTACAACCTTTTGAAATAGTCATGTCAAAATTTTATATTTTCTTATAAAAACTCTGGCGCCCAAAGGGTTAAGTAAACCACAGTAACTCAGTTATTATTGTGGTAACGATCACACATGATAATGAGTTTGTTAGTTTGCCAAAGTCAGGAATGTGCTGGAGTGTTTTTACTGGGATTTAAATAGTGTTGTTATTCGTTATTTAGCGCAGTGAGAACTAAGGACTGGATCACCAGGTAAACCCTCGCTGGAGCCTCCTGGGATGACAGTCGGTGCTGCGCTCCACTAAAACATTCTGTGTTAGTGGATAGGACTAGGCGGGAAACGGGGCTCTGGCTGTAAGTCCCCATTTCAGAACCAGACCCGACTGGCCTCTGGGTCAGAAAAAGGATCAAGATTGCCCCTGAAAAGGCAATTTTTGATAGATTAATTTGTAAAATAATTAAAAAAATATCTCTTAATAAGTTGGATGTGAGTGCTTTAGTCACACTGTGCTCTCTGTTCCTGCTTTCAACTATGGCTAGATTCTCCAGTTTTACTGAGTGAACTCTAATCATGAAAAAATATGATGTGTGTTGGTAAAACACGTCGGACACATAACCCATGTATTTTAATATTGCCCGACGGAAAACCTCAGAACTGTTGGCTGAACTTCTTCTCATCTGATTAACAGAGCAGACATTATAGACGACTTACATGTTCCCATGGTCCACTTTTCCTCAGCAGTTCCTTTATTCTATCAGCTGAGTGACTTTACATCCCAGCACTCTGAAGCCTAATTTATACTTCTCTGTCTGCGTCAGGTCAGAGACACCCAATGGCATTACGCGTCGTTGCATGCCTGCTGGAGAGCCCTCGCAAAGACGGGCTCTCTTTTCTAAACACCCATCCGACAAGACAGAAAATGCAAGCTTGTGATTGGTCAGGATGCCGCTTTTGTCAAAAGCACCACCATTACACCCTCAAAAACATAAAGGGAGCCAAAGGTTTCTAGCAACAGACACAAAGCAGCTTGAAAAATCCCTCGCGGAAAAACTAAAAATATGAATGTTTTCTTCACCCGTGACTGGAGGATTTTATTCGAGAACAATTTGTCCGTGTTAGAAAGTCTCTTATGTAGAAAAAACACAACATGTGACGGGCAAAGGTGAGCATGCGCAAGCGCTGACGGCCCGATCACCGGACACACGGCGGCGTCTTGAAGCAGATGGCAGCTTGTTAATCAACTTCCACAAACAATTAAGACAGATTTTCGCCTAATTTACTCACTGACAACGCAAAAAAATTAATAAATCTGGTAAATATAACTCACTCAACCTGGAGGTAAGTGGAGAAAATCTGGAAAATTTGCAAACATATATTGACGAGGTTTTTGAGTTTTTTGTTATGGGACCAAAGAAAGCAGCAGCAGCTGAGGCGGAAACGCTTGGGACCAAGAGGAGCCGTCCCCAGGACTCGCCCGAGGCCTCATCTCCCCATAAGGATGTCTTAGATTTACTACAGTTCATAGATAAACGGCTTCTGGGATTTGAGGGACGGCTGCACATGCTTGAGGTGCTTCATAAGGAGTTCCAGGACCTCCGAACATCTCTGGAGTTTAGCCAGGAGCAGGTGGAGCGACTCGCGGCTGAGAACACGTCTCTGCGGGAATCGGTTTCCTCCTTAACTGCAGGAATAGATCGAATCTCCCAGGACAACAAAGTTCTAAAGGAAACGGTTCTGGATCTCCAATCACGCAGCATGAGAGACAACCTGGTGTTCGTAGGCCTCCCAGAGCAGACCGGAGGAGAAGCGGAGGATTGCGAAAAAACCATCAAGAACTTTCTCCACACCCACATGAAGATACCTGAGGAAACTGTTAGAAACATCACCTTTCATCGGGTACATCGCCTTGGAGCCAGGAGAACAGACAGCAGAAGACCTCATCCCATCGTGTCTAAATTTGAGCACTTTAAGCAAAAAGATCTTGTTAAAAGCCGCGGGAGAGAGCTTAAAGGTAAAGATTACAGCGTTAACGATCAGTTTCCTAAAGAAATTCTGGATCGCCGCCGAGTTGTCTTCCCGCTGCGCAAGAAGTTCATCCAGGATGGGAAGCGGGCTGTGATCTCCGTGGATAAACTATTTGTTGACGGTAAGATCTACAAAGAACGAGGAGTAACAGACTGGCTTTATTAGACGAACTTCAGGTACAACTTTATTATTATTAACAGCACTCACTGGGTTTGAACATGTCAGGATTTATAGCTGCTAGATCCGTTTAGAAATGTTCACCTATTCCCTCACCACCTCACAACCACAACACTTTTTCTTTTCTTTCTTCTTTTTTACTCTTTTTAACCTTTATAATTCCTTTCTTTCCCTTTTTTTATCTGCTTCTGGATTTTTACAACTGCATGGCACAATTTTTTTCCCTTTCCACACTGCAGCACACAACTTGCGTGTGCGCGCACACACACACACACGCACGCACGCATGCACACACACACGCACACACACAGACTCCATACGCAGTCACACACACACACACACACACACACACACACACACACACACACACACACACACACACACACACAACTCCATACGCAGTCACACACACACACACACACATAACTCCATACGCAGTTATAAGATAAGTAGCCTAAGGCGTTTCATTGCACAATCAAAACACTGTTGGGCTTGTCTTGTTGTCATTATTATTATTATTATTATTATTATTATTATTATTATTATTATTATTATTGTTTTTTATTATTTATTTTTACTTTATCATTATCAGCATTAATATTTTTATATTAATGATGTGGTTTTTTTTGTTGTTGTTTCTTTTTACTATTATTATTATTATATTTAATGTTGCAAATGATAATAATGATTATAACAATACCCTTGTTATTATTATTTACTATAAGATCAATAAATGCGTTTGATTACTTATCTCATACACATGAAGGCGTCATATTATAGCTACTCACACACACATCTATGGGTGCACTAAGGTTTGTCTCATGGAACGTACATGGGGCTGGCTCTAGAGAGAAGAGATTAAAAAATTTTGATCAGCTAAAGAGAGTGCAAGCAGACGTAATATTGTTACAAGAGATTCATAGATCTGCCACATCCGCAGATGAACTTAAGCCACCTGAGTTTCCCAGCATGTTCTCTGCTGCTATAACTCTAGGCAAAGAGGTGTAGCTATTTTAATACACAAAAACATCAATTTCACAGTATTGGACACAGTCTCTGATCCAGAGGGTAGATTTATAATGTTAAAAATATCTGTACAGAACCAACGCTTATGTATCGTCAGCATATACTGTCCAAATATTGATGACCCTCCATTCTTTCATAATTTTTTCTCTGTACTCTCCGAACACTTGGACTGTCCACTTATACTTGGAGGTGATTTTAATTTTTGGATGAATTCCTTAACAGACAGACTCAGTACAGCTGGGACTCAGCGCAATTGGCAATCCACTAACATATTTAAACAGTACATGAGTGATTATGGGCTTTGTGATGCATGGCGATCTCTTCATCCTAACCGTAGAGAGTATACTTTTTTTTCGCACGTCCATCACTCTCACTCACGTTTGGATTATTTTCTAGTCAGCAGCTCATATTTGGCTGACATTTCAGACACTGAGATACACCCCATAGATGTCAGCGACCATGCTCGGGTTTCTTTAACTCTGGTAAATAAGAAGACAATCCCACCAAGCAAAAACTGGAGGTTTAATACATCACTGCTTAAGGACGAAGGTTTTATTGATTTTTTTAAAAAGGAGGGGGCCTTATATTTAGAACACAATGACCTGCCTGGAACATCAGCACCTATTCTTTGGGAGGCAGGAAAGGCAGTGATGAGAGGTAAAATAATCTCTTTCTCATCACATAAGAAAAAAACGGAAAACAAACGTATTCAGGAGTTAGAGCAAATCATCAAGTCTTTAGAGGCATCCACAGAAGAAGAGTCAATGAGCAAATTACATAAAGCTAAATCAGAACTTCATGGAATTATTGACAAAAAGACACAATTTTTAGCACAAAGACTATGAATAGAAAACTTTGAACATAGTAATAAATCAGGTAAATTCTTAGCTAGCCAATTAAAAATAAATAAAGAGAAAACTACCATATCTGCTGTTAAAGACTCAACCGGGAATATAGTTAATGACCCTGAAAGAATAAACAACACATTCAGAGACTTTTACCAAACTTTGTACTCACCACAGATAAACCCATCAGATAATGAGATCAATGAGTTCCTTGACAGGATAACACTTCCTAAATTATCAGAATTATAAGTTACAGTCCTGGATTCGCCACTAACATCAGCGGAGCTCCAGGAAGCCCTTAAATCCATGACTAATAGGAAAGCTCCAGGTCCAGACGTAATCATTTGCAGCATTGTGGCAAGGTTTTGACTTAAGGTCAAAGGAGGTTGTTTCAATAGGCTTCTTTCCCGATTTGGCCGAATTGGGGTGTCAGCTGGAAACTGAGTTACTCGAGACGTCACTCTAGAGCTTATGACTTCTGAGAATCAGAATTTGACATGTTGTAGGCTTTACCAAACATCCATGAGAAAACCACACCTTCCAGATACAAGCTATTCTAGCTCTGTGGATAAAGAATCTTTAAACTTTATGTGAGATGGCCTTAACCTTAATGATCTGCGATGGACTGGCTCTCTGTCCAGGATGTAACCTGTCTGATTGCCCATTGACCGCTGGAGATAGGCACCAGCCACCCCCCCCCCCCCCCCCCCCAATTCCCCCCCATTCCCCCTTCCCCCTTACTACGGTAATACTGCAGACTAGGGATGAGCCGGATACTCGTTTCAGACGAGTATCCGGTACGGATAATGCATTTTTGACGAATACGAGCATGAAACGAGTAAAACGGGTCAATATCTGTAATCGTGCTGAAGGAAAATCTTCATTGGGTAACTGACTGTCTTCACGCTCTGTGATTGGCCAGTCACATAGAGCGCCCCCCCCCCCCCCCTCCCTGCTTACAAAACTCTCTAGCCGGCCGGGAGCTCAGTCCGTCTGGCTCATCCACGCACACACACAGACAGTAACGGATCGCGTTGTGATGGCTTCACTGTTTCTCACGTTTCTTCAGTTTTCCCTAGGTTTTCTTCAGCTCACCTCTTTTTCGGTTGAATATTTAAAGTTACTTTTTTCGTAACTGACATGGTTCATTTGACAAGACAGAGCTGACGTGCTGTTGTCACTACCTCCGCTCCAGTTGGGTTTTTTATTTTTTTAACTCCCTCTCTCTCCCTCTCTCACACACACACACACACACACACACACACACACACATTAATCAACATTTCTTTGTTTAACTTTGTGTGGGAAAATGCCAAGAACGTTAAGAAAAAAATCAGTTTAATCAAATTAAAATTAAAAAATATATAGAAAGTTGTGTCTGGTTCTAGCATTTCATATTTCCTAGTTCCTACTGCATGAGTTCAGATGTATTAATCCATGCACTCAAATATTAATGTTCTGATTTTATTGAAAAACTTGTTCTGTAATAGTTTCTTTACTATTGTGATCAAAAATATTTAATCTCAATTCTGAGGCTGCTCTGTAAATAGTTTTCAAATAAACAATACACATAGCAACTTCTGATCAACCCATATCAATTTCAGACTTAAAATAATACATTGATGTAAACCATGTCCACTTCCGGTTAAACCACGCCCACTTCCGGGTTATGCCACGCCCATTCCAAGTACAGATACAGATAATTTAGTTGGTTGAACAGATACAGATACAGATAGTGGTGTACTCGCTCATCCCTACTGCAGACTAAGATTTAACTTTGTGTGGTATAATTCCAGCTCCAGCGCAAACTTTGATAAACAGTTAGCTGGTTTGGTATGATAGAAATATGGTGATTAAGTGGTTCAACTCTCCTTTCTATTGCAAACCAAGGATAAACATGGTTAGAAAGCACAATAATATTTACTAGTAATTTAAACCCTCCAGCTGACTTCAGAGAGGTGTTAATTGGTTTGTCCTCCTTTTGTGAACAAAAACATTTTACATGTTACACTGCTTAGTGCAGATAAACCAGTTATTTTGTGTTTCAGCAATTCACATGTGAAAAAAAAATTTAACTTCAGCTGTTAACATTTTATTATGTATAGCGCCTGTCTGGAGCTCCAGCTAGGTATATAAACATATTAATTGTTTTTGTTTTATACACTTTGAAGTTCAGTAAGAGAGTCAAACTGTGTTTTATCTACCTATCAGATGTCAGGTTTACCTTTTGACTTCAATACAAACAGCAAAACATCCAAAGAAATGTGTAGAATTTCTTGCCTGGACCACAAATCGAGAAATTACTGAATTAGGTGGTGAATAGTAAAAATCATAAATTTTGACTACTTTTCTCCAAAATGAAACCCTAACAATCACAGAGAGTATGATTATTTGCTGCAGATGTTACAGGATCAACAACTGTGGTTTGAGTTGAAGTCAATGGGACATTTTTGTCCACTATAGACTCAAGTGTATAAGAGAGACATAATAAGATACCTTTCGTCAAACATTTTGACAGGTCTATTGTTCTTTGACCTTTTTGACCTTTCAGTCCTATTGTTCATTTTGACCCTTGACCTTGCCCCCCTTTCCTATCATCAATCAAATGGACAGGTGTATTGTTCAATGACCCCCCTGACCATGCCCCCCTTCCCTATCATTAATCAAATGGACATGTGTATTGTTGATCGTCCAGATGGCTTAGACCCCCCACGCCGCATCATCAATGGCGTATTGTTGAACGTCCAGATGTCCATGATCCCCCACGTCATAGGCTAAAGTGTGTAATGGTGTGTGAAGTTTCTTTTTGTGTTACCCCAGTGGTTCACACAGCCCCCTCCCTTCTGAGTGTAATCCTAAAGTGGATAACTCTTTAAAAGCTCAGATCGTGTCCGAATGCTGGAAAGCCGAGCTCTAAGAAAAAATGATGAACCACGAGGAGATGCATGAAGCACCAAGCCACGAGGAAGAGGTGTCTACTACATCCGATGCTTCAACTTCAACTCAAAAAGTGAAAGAAGAGAGCGTGGATACACCGCTGTCAAAAACCATGCTTTGTGAAAAATCCATCGCTATACATCAGATGCCAGCTGGAATTGGTGCTCCCCGCAAATCTACATTCTACATTTGCAGAGTGCAGGTTCCTCCTTTCGGCGGTAAAGAGATCTTGGAGCAAATATGGCAGTTGGAACCTTACGGCTATACCGGTAGTTTTGGGTACCGGTTCAGCTATGACACTAAGGAACTGTGTCTAATCCAAAATGTGGCTGAGGGCGAACCTCTTAAATCCTATTTATCAAACTCACCAGCGGTTCTCTCCTACAACGACTGGGCTGTGCTCAGGCTGGCTGTTCCACGCAAGGTGTACAGAGATGATGATGAGAGACCTCGTCCGCCTGTCAATCGCAGCGGGCCGCAAGCTCTTCCAACGTTGGATGAAATCCAGAACGCTGTGACAGCATTCAGCGCTTCATGGGAGGGGGAAGAGGATGCGGATGGAGAGTGGATGTTCAAGGCCTCGGTCCGTGTGAGAGGATTTGAGCTCTTTTTTGTGCTGGAAAATGTGCATTCTGTATGCGGAATTTACCGCCTTCTACAGGTTGTACCTTTCGAAGCCTGGTGTGAAAAAATAAATGAAGTGGAGGATCGTATTACTTCACTTTTTCGTACCAGCCGCTGTTGGAACGACATTCTGACAGTGCGAAAAAAGCTGGAGTTCTAAGACCTGCCTTAGGAGGATGAGGAGGTCGCATCATACCACTCCCCCCCCACCCAGCACTAGTTATAAAGAGCTTACAGTTAGAAACCATTTCATCCAGACGATCTAAGGCATCAGCATGACGGGGTTCTACAATCAGACGACCCTTAAAGACCTATGGAGCCCACCACCGAGCTGGGTACTAACAGATTCATAACCACCGAGATACAACACCAGTCCGAGGTCCAGATCGCTACCATCACCACCACCGCCGAGATACAACGGCAGTCCGAGGCCCGCATCGGCGCCACCGTGTTTTCCAGAGGATAACCTACCACGACTCCCCACCATCATGGAGGTTCCGGAGAACGTACCATTCAGGCCCTGGGTCGACGGGGCTGACCCACCTTTGGTGACATCAAACCCTGAGCCGCCGCCAGGTCATGAGGAGGAGGAGGAGGAGGATGTGCAACCCCTCGACATCCAGAGCACCGATGAGGAGCCTCACCGTCTGCCTGACTGGGTGTTTTCAGAAGACAAAGTAGACCGTGTGAAAATGGGTCTTCTTCACTTGGTCAACATGGCGATCAAAGCTCACTTACCAACCATCTGCCACGGATGCAAGATCGATCACCCCAGTCAACGGCAACACGAATGTCTTTACGTAGCTGAAAATGAATTATTTTACGATTTTCACTTTACGGACATTATTCGCAGGGTTTTAACACCTAAACTGATTCCGGCTCTTCAAAGTTTTCTCAGTCTGCACGGCTTCCAGCCTCTGGACACTGAGATTCTGTTCACCATGGCTGTGACGCAGCTGCACGGATTCAGGGCTGTGATGCCCATTCACAAAGACATTTTTCCGGTGTACGATCGCCTGTCCAAAGCTGACCTGGACGCGCTGTCCGGGGTGGTGATGGAGTGATCGAGCTGCGGAGGGTCTCTTCTACAACTTTATTATTATATTTGATGACAGTATGATTAGATTTTAGTTCTGACTAGTGTTTAGATTATATTTGACGACAGTATGATTATACTGTGATTTTATTCATTATATTTGACGACTGTTTTTAGTTCTGACTAGTGTTTAGATTATATTTGACGGTTGTTTTTTACAGTATGATTAGATTTCTGACTAGTGTTTAGATTATATTTGACGACAGTATGATTAGACTGTGTGATTTTATTCATTATATTTGACGACTGTTTTTAGTTCTGACTAGTGTTTAGATTTTATTTCTGACGTTAGCGTCAATAGATTTTAGTTCTGATTAGATTGTGTGATTTTATTCATTATATTTGATGGCTGTTGTTTTTACAGTATGATTAGATTTTATTTCTGACGGTAGCGTCAATAGATTTTAGTTCTGATTAGATTGTGTGATTTTATTCAGCTGTGTGTACAATTTATGAAATAAAAAGAACTAATGAAAACAAATATGCATCATTTTTGCCAACCATTCATCAGAGATGGAGGAGGTAATGAAAAAGGTTTATTTTACACCAGAACATCAGGGTAGTTACGGTGGTGTGGAAAGGTTTAGAACCGGTTTACAACAAGATATTGGGGAGAAAGTTTCATCGGATAAGGCTCGCGATTTTCTCTCAGAACAAGACGCCTATACACTTCACAAACCTGCAAGAGTTCATTTTCCGAGAAATAAGGTTTTTGTCTCAGGGCCGCTAAAACAGTTTCAA
Source organism: Nothobranchius furzeri (assembly GCF_043380555.1). NCBI lineage: Eukaryota > Metazoa > Chordata > Actinopteri > Cyprinodontiformes > Nothobranchiidae > Nothobranchius > Nothobranchius furzeri. The sequence goes on along the minus strand of NC_091742.1, from coordinate 44,364,231 downwards.
GCTGACTTATGCGACATGCAGGCCTTGTCAAAATCAAACGACGGCTTTAATTACCTATTAACCGTCATAGATGTATTCTCAAAGAAAGCCTATGTACGAGCCCTGAAAAACAAATCGGGAAAAGATGTTACAGAAGCTTTTGCTTCAGTTTTGAAAGACAGCGGTGTCCCTAAAAAATTGCAAACGGATTCCGGTAAAGAATTTTTTAATAAGAAATTTGAAGCCCTCATGAAGAAACACGAAATTGTGCATTTTGCCACAGCCAGCAGCGTAAAGGCCAGCGTTGTGGAGAGATTTAACAGGACTCTAAAAGGTAGAATGTGGAGATATTTCACAGCCAAAAACACCCATCGCTACATAGATGTGATTCAAGATTTGGTGAAAGGTTATAATCATAGCTACCACACTTCTATCAAAATGGCCCCCTTTGAAGTTAACACGGAAAATCAATGGCAAGTGTTTCGCAACCTTTACGGGACCACCGCACCGAAGCCTGCAAAGAAAATGAAGTTTTGTGAGAATCTCCAAACTCAGAGGTGTTTTTGATAAAAAATATGAGCAGAGTTTCACGCACGAGCTGTTCACCGTGGACGAGTGTCTTCATCGAGCGCCGCCGGTTTATAAACTCAAAGATTTTCATGGGGAAAAAATTGAAGGGTCATTTTATGAACCCGAATTGCAGAAAGTAAACTTATCGACCGAACGATCCTTCCACGTTGAAAAAATTTTAAAGCGCAGAACTTACAGAGGCCAGAAGCAAGTTTTTGTTAAATGGCTTGGCTGGCCTCAAAAATTTTCCAGTTGGATTAAAGCCTCAGACCTGTACGACGTTTAAAAACAGATACAATAAAAAAATGGATCTGAGACAAGAGGAGGGTTTTTATATCACATTACCCTCTAATGCCAGTAACGAAGTGTTTAAAAATAACACGATTGCCAGTTACAGAACCGAGCTAGCCCGTCACATCAATCTCAATGGCAGGTGGCAAGTGGGACTGTCTGAAATCACTTACGTGCACTCGTGGTTTAATTTACCGAACGATCGTGCGTTTGTTGAATGGCGACGAGTGAACCTAAGAAAATCAACAGAGCTCCGATTACTCCCGGATATTATAAAGCTATCCAAACACTTAGAATGGAATGTGAGACTGCTATGAGAAAGATTGATCCTGATTTCTATCTCATTCACAGATTCCCCGACCCCATTCTCAAATATCAGATCGGCGATGAAATAGAATTTAGATTTTTAGCGCCTCTGGCCTATCTGTTAGGTTTCAACGCGGGTGAGTGGTTGACGCCTGAAGGTACTTCCGGCCTCGATGAACCGATCAAATCGGCGCCTCACCCCCCCGATTTAACAGGCGGTCTATATCAATTTTACTGTTACACGGATGTCGTGACCGAGCAGTTGGTCGGCGACGTCTTTGCGCCTTTATTACGTACGGTGAAAGTTGAAGGGACCTTTGGTCACACGGTCACTCATGTGTTTAATCCTGTGGATTACATCAGCGTTTCTACGAATCATATAGAAAGCATTCATATCGAGATAAAATCTGATCAGAATGAGCCGATTCACTTCTTATACGGAAAAACAACGGTGAGGCTTCATTTCAGGCCCGCACATCAGAGAAATACAATAATATAATGCTCGTGAAACAGGGTGAGAGAGTCAGTTACGCTCGTACGTCTTGCAAACATGATTTATCACCTGCAGAGAAACGATCCCAACCGTTTTATCAATTATTACGTCACACAGGCCGGTCATGGTTTACCAGGTTTTAGCGGTGTTCCTTATATGTACGGACGTGGCTTTGGATCGATATTTTCAAGACTGTTTCGATTCATATCACCTTTTGTTAAAAAAGGATTTGCTCTGGCTAAACCGCATCTCAAAAAGGCCGCTACAGGAATCGTGTCAGATGTGTTGACGAGAGCCGTCGGTAAAATCAATGACCCTAATGCCCAAGAGGGGTCAGGCCTCATGGTTCTGTCGAGGCGTGTTCGCAAAAGACCCCCCGGCAGGCGTTTAAAGACATCTACATCACGAAGTGACCGGCGCATCAAAGCTCCAGTTACAAAACGCAAGCAAAAGAGGAAGAAGTCTGCTCCACACTGCTCCACAACAAATCGTCAGAATGTACGCTGAGTGAACTGGATCTCTTCACCGTCCCCATGACTCAGTTGTTTATCGAAGATAAGATCTACAGCAAAATTTTACCCATAGCGGCCCTGATGGACGGCGGGCCTGTAGAATTTTTTGTCCCCGGAGATGGATAAAAATATTTGGATTTAAACGACACTCTTCTATTTTTGCGGGTGAAAATTACAAACGATGACGGCAGCCCGCTAGATGATGGTGCTGCCACCGGTCTGATTCATTACCCGATAAACACGATTTTCTCACAATGTGACATGGTTCTCGGCAATCGTCTGATTTCACAGTCCAGCGCCACGCACCCTTACAGGGCGATCATCGAAACCCTGCTGAACTTTTCTGAAGCGAGTTTGAATTCTCAATTCAGCGCGGGATTGTTCTTCAAAGACACCGCAGGTGCGCACGATTCCACCGTTGTAATTAACGGACGCAATTTAGGCCTTAATCAACGAGCGACTTTTACAGAAAACTCCAGAGAAGTGGATCTGATAGGACCCCTGCATTCTGATATATTTTTCTGTGAAAGACTTCTTTTAAATTCTGTCGATCTCAGAATTAAACTGACACGAGCGTGTGATGCTTTTTGCCTGATGGGGGCGCGTGATTCCACCTACAAGCTGAAACTGCTGGGTGCATCGCTTTTTGTGAAGAAAGTTAATATTTCACCCGCCGTACGTTTGGGTCACGAGTCTGCTTTACTAAAAGCAAACGCCATGTATCCGCTCTCACGCGTGACCGTCAAAACTTATTCCATTCCACAAAATTCGAGGATATGTAATCTGGAGAACCTCTTTCTCGGCGCCATTCCTAAATATATCGTCTTGGGATTGGTGGATCACGAGGCTTACACAGGACGTAGAGACCTTTCACCATTTAATTTTCGCCACATGAATGTGGAATATCTGGCGTTGTCCAGAGACGGAAAACAGATTCCTTCGAAAGCCTTTCAACCTACTTTTTACCAGAGAACATCGGTCAGAGAATTTTATAATCTGTTTACAGCCACTTCAAGACAATTGAAAGATTTGCCTCTATCGATTAATAGGTTGGAATATCAACAGGGGTATACACTCTTTGCCTTTAATCTGAACACAGCGGATGACTCGGAGGCGCTTTCAACCATTTCCACCGGCAACCTGAGGATGGAGATGCGCTTTGGAGAACCTCTGAGAGCCACAGCTACACTCATTGTGTATGCGTGTTACGACTCCATTCTGGAGATAAACTCAAAGAGAGAGGTATTGGTGGATTATAATTAATGGATAATCACGAATTGGACGGCATATTATTGAACCTGCTGGGAGAATATTTTGGTGGCGTGTACCCATCTGATCAGCTGTCTACCGTCCCAAAAAACATTCAACTACCGGCCTACTTTGTGGTAAACACTCATCCTGTCCATTTACCCGGTGAACACTGGTTGGCGCTAGCTGTGGAACAAAATGGCCTCAGGACATTTTTTGACTCTTATGGTCTATCGCCTGAATTTAAATATTACCCTGAAAACATCCTGAATTTTCTAACAGAACGTTGTTCACGAATACAATATCAAGATCATCAGCTACAGAGTTTTGCATCCGACCGTTGTGGCCAGCATTGTGTTTTTTTCCTGTGTCATAAGGCTTGTGGACTTTCTCTGAAACAAATTCTGTCTAAATATCATAAAAATGTAGATAAGAATGATGCTATGGTTTATCATTTTGTTAAAAAATTTTCAAATTGTATCAAACGTCATGATGTATACTTCACACAGGTGAATTGTACTTTTGAAATGTTTAAAGAATGTCACGGACTGTGAAATTTGTTTTGAATAAAGTTTTATTGAACAAACAAGAGAGTTAAGGTGAAAAGCTGATCCATTTCTTCAAAGTGGGGGGGTCGGCCCATCTTGGTGATAAAATGATATCTCTCCTTGGTTTTTTCTTCTTCTTCTTCAAAACACCGTCTTCAGAATCCGGAAGCACACCCCCTTCGTTCCTGAGTTGCGTAATCTGACGTTTCGCTAGCGGATTGGACACGATAGATAAGGGTACATTTTTGTCTACCAGAGTTTTTAGGAAATGAGTCCAACCCGTCGGTTCTGATTGTGGATGTTTTTTTAACGGGTTGCTGATGCTTTTAATCAAGTCAAGGATGTGTGATCCTTTCTGCACATCGCCTTTATATTTAAATTCCCCCGTCAGAGTCCAGTTTAATCGTGTCATTTTCAGCAAGTACTCAGCGTTTTTTCTTCCGCGTACAGGAAGATTCTGTAGCGTTTCATTAATGAGTGTGTCAGTTGCTGTTTCTAAAGCTGACGTAGGCTCAGCCGTCACAGCGGGCGGTTCAGTGGGAGGTGCACTTTCGTGTAAACCGCTTCTCAACAGCTTTAAATAACGCTGTAGCAGCGCATTGTATTTTTTAATTTTCTCATACGGCGTTAATCCCGTCTCCTGCATAATTAATTTCATTTCAGAGTCAAGATTCTCTTCAGCCACGTCCCGTATCGTAGGGTTAACAAGCTGACGTAATTGTTGGGGGGTCACCATAAACATTTTTTGAGAAGCCATCGTTTATTTCCTTATTAACCCACCTATCAGTTCCCCTATCAGAGGCGCTGCGGCAGCTAGTAGTATGGGTAGAAATCCGCCTTTCTGGCCGACTAAAAGCTTCTTTTTTTTTTAAAAGGCTAGTTTTGTTATGGGTCAACTGTCTGAGCAATGCTTTGCTTCTAGACAACTTTTGAAATTGACGCGGAGACAGACGAATATTTCCTTTGATCACGTTTAAAGCTATCTCGCACAAAGCCTTGAGAACGTCCTCGGAGCACCCTTTTAAAAACTCCTGACGTTGGCAAGGCTTCATACGTGACAAAGCACGTAGAATCTTGGCATTGCGTTTTATCCGGGCTGACATGGCTCTGTTTTAGGCAAATACACCGCAGTGAGCTGATCCGGAAGTAAACCCGTACGAAGACGAAAAGATTCTGGCGTTTCCGCTTTTAAATCCACAATTAAATAACCGTACGGTTCCGACGTAGCATCTTGAAAACTCTCCATAAAATATCTTTTTTGGGTAGGATATATTTGATTTGCTAAAACATTGATTTGCAATTTATCTCGAGGGTTTTTAAACAAAATCAAATAATTTGTGTTTAAGCTGATGGAACGACTATGTTTTCCTTGATGAAAAACATTTTGAGTGATTAAAATGACGCTCATATTTCTGTGATGTCTCAGCTGCGTAAATAATTTTAACACTCCAGGATGGGTGGACGTTTGAGACATCATGTCATCCAAGATCACCAAGTGGTTTTGACCAGATGGAAATAAATCATCATCGTCGAATGAAGGCGGGAGACCTTGAATGAATCTAATACTTTTATTACAAAGATCATGATACATGGGTTGATAAGATGTAAAAAACCACACGATGTTTTTTGGCATTTCAGTTAAACATTGCATACAATTTTCCAAAATACTTTTTACAAAAAAGGTTTTTCCACAGCCTGACGGACCAGCAATTTGTACACTGAATGGAGCTTTCAGTCTAGCGTCAAAATCAGTTTTCATTTTTAATACCCAAATGGTTCTGTCGCCCCGTCAGCAAACAACCTCCTTTTATCAAAAATCACACGAAACCTTTTCACAAATGAAACATTCGAGAGAGTGAGGCCTTTTTTATCCCTCTTGACGATCTCCTGCCGAGTTTGCAAAAATCTCCCCCTTTCTCCAGCGATGTACCCCTCCACCAGCTGCGCCAAGCTGTCAAAATTGATGTGATCAGATGAAATGAATGACTGTGTGATACCCTTAGCCTTTATCACCACCTGCTGGCGGTCCCGGGTTTTGTAAGCATACGTTTTAGGACCAGCTGAAACAAAATCCACGATGGTGTCACCTCCCAATTCATCGGTTAAATCCCCCAGCAGCGGTCCTGTTGGTAAAACACACTCATTCTCTTTGACAGAATAAATTATAGAATCTGTATCGTAATAAATGGCGCGATTTCCCAGTTTGTTCAACGCATTTAATAATTTCAATCTGGCATAAGTTGTGGTGAAAGCGGCTATAAATATGTTGTTGCTTCTGTCAGGAGTCGTTAGGCATTTTTTTGTCAAACTGTGCTGCACCAGAACGGCTCCTGAAGTGACAAAGCTGAAGAATTTAACTTCGTATTTTCCTGAAAACAGAATGTCAAAAAATTCATCAGGTTTTTGAACAAATGTGGTTTGCACAAGATCATCTCTTTGGCCAAACTTTCGCCAGAGTGAATTGAGACATAATTTTGAAATGGCACGCTTAGCAGGATTGTGTTGAATCTTAGACTCATCTAATTGTATCCCCTGATGAAGCTCGTAGTCCTGAATGTATTTTCTTTTAGACTCATCGTCAATCAATCCTTCAGGAAAACCTGAGGCGTGTTGTTTTTGTTTGCGAAACGTGTTAATGTAACCTGTAAACATTTCTTTGCTGCTTTTCTCAAAATCCCAGACTTCAATCATTTTCACCAGACGGTAACCTTAATCCAACGCATAATTGAACTCTACACTCACCCAAACGCCCGTCAAAGCACGTTGAGACGCGCTGTGTGAACAAGAATCAGATTGATTATTCATTTCAGCACATGTACGACAGTGTAAAAACTAGTTTACCTTTGGATGTTTTAAAAGGCAGAACAGGGAAAAACAGTTTTCTGGGTGGCAAAACAACAGCTTTAATCAAGCCAAAATAGTGACTTGGATCTCTGAAAATTTTAACATGAATTTCGGGATGGCCAATGGGATAAGTCTGTGTGGCGTTTACATAAGGGTACAGACTCGTAAAATCCACATAGTGGATTTTTTCACCGCTCTGAGCCGAATGCCTCAGCCGAACCGGACAAGTTCGGCCTCCATACAGGGCTTCACGAGGTAAAAGAGGAGCTGGCGGGGGGTCAAATCTTGAGACAAACTGTTTCACGTCCGGATCAGTTTTGACCATCTCCTGCCAATCATGTTCCCAAATGACATTCATTTTTAATCGATGCACAGTTTCCAACGACTGAAGCTTTTCGACGGTTTTGTCATAAATTTCACCAAAAGTGATTTTTCTCAGAGGACATATGGATGACTGTAGGAAACATTTTGGACAGCCGTGGAAAAAACAACCCATAAACTCAAACCCTTGTTCAACGCCTGAAATCACAGCATATCCGTCGAGATAAAAATCTCCCACTTTATACTCCCCCAAAGGCGTTAAAGCGTGTTGAATGTCTACATTTTGACTGCGTGAAACCCATTCCAGCCACACGATGCTTGAACTTGAAAATGGTTTTTGTTGCGGTCGATAGCCGAGCGGACAAGGGATGGCCAATGTGTCTGGTTTTAGGAATTTTGATCTAAACACGCGCATGCAAGCTGAAGCGATCATGACAGATTTCAGCGGGTCGATACCTGTTTCATTAAAAAACTCCTCTCTGAAAATACCGCATGCTTTACGCAGAATTTCCACATCGTTTCTACAATAAAACATGGCCTCCTTCCTGAAATCAAACAGCTGCTGTTTAGTCACATCGGTGTACCATTCTAAAAATATTTTTTTATGCTCTGGAGACATTTGTTCAAACCCATAATGGCTGACATCTGGATAAGGTCCTTTATAATTCAGATGTTCAAGCGATGAAAATCTGTGAGGAAAATAACCTTTAGTTTTATCTGTAAAGCCCAAAGCAGCTGGAAGGTTGGCTAATTTCATCATGAGAAAACTTAAGGAATCTATGAATCTCAACCCGAAATCTGGATCGTGAAAACTCAGGATTTTACAGCCTTGCATGAGTATATTTTTGGAAACAATTTTTAATTGACACATAGCTCTCAAAATTATATAAGCATCAAATCTGCGCGCATTGTGTGCAACAAATGTATAATTGCTGAATTTAGGACGACGCATCTGCATAATAAAATCTTTAATGCAATCTAAACCAAATTTCTCCCAAACGTCGCCTGAATCGGATTTTGCACAGATTAAAAAAGGTGTATGCACACCGTTCTGATCCGTAAACGTTTCAGTGTCATAATAAATAACCTTTTCCGTTAAACCGTCATCTTTTTTTTCAAGCTGAATAAAACAGCGATGATCATCCGTGACCACCGACTGTTTGCAAACGATGCATTTGGTCTCTGAGCAAACGTGCTGTGAGCCATTTCCAACCATAGCGATGTAATAAGTTTGTTTACAAATGGTGCATTTTTTAAACATTTCGCAAGGAGAAACTGCCCTGTCTGCTTGAGGCCTGAAAACAGGTGTTTTGTGAGTTTGAAAACATATTACATTTTGGCATATTCGATTACAATCAGAACATGTGATGAGAGACGTTTCTGTCCGTTAGCATAAATCGGTATTACACACGCGACAGAACCATTTACAATGATGTCCATTCATGTTATTATAAGGGGAAAAGAACCATGAACAAAAATATTTGGCTCCTAAGAAACCTTAATATTTTTTATGCCGTAATAATGTTGATTCAGTAGCAAAATGAACAACGGATTTGACCGATCGCTAAAATCTGTTTCAAATTTAGAAATGATTCTGTCGGATCTGTAAAAAATGATTATTTTTCTTTGAACAATATTTTCAAATCGAATCACGTCGCTAAATGAAACGGTTGATTGCTCCTGAAGCCTTGCCTGCTGATGAATATTTTTAGCCACATTCAATAATTCTGTATCTCTCGCTGAGGGATTTAACAGTCCGGCTATGCTTAGCGCAAAACACAACGGCTGATTGGCCTCTGGAGGGCAAATGAGATGGTTTCGTTTTTTATTGACTAATTCGTGATCCAGAATGGTTTCGATTTTTCGTTTCCCGCCGCCAGAAGGGTTATTTATCACCTGCAGTCTGAAATTAAATTCGTTGTCAGCCTCTAATGCTTCATTTGATTGGACTAATAGATCCAGTAAATACTGAAGCTGATTTAACATATTTGATCCGTCATAATTAAAATTAACGTGGTGCGTCGTGCGCAAAGTATTAATTTCAAACTGTACCCTATCATTGGGACGTGCGATCTGGCTTCCTCTTTCAGCAAACCTGCTTAATATTTCCATCAGATTAATATAAAACTCGGCTGGGTCGTTGATTGCTTGAAAAGAGACTCTCTCTCTAATTTCACGCTGGTTAAAAGCTGCGTTTACGCTCCCTCCGATCTGCCGGTGTTGTATTTGTCTCAAAATTTCATCTACAGCTTGTGGAGATGGCTCATCTGAATTTGCTAGAATTTGATCGATCTCGTTTACGTGCTGCTGGTGTTCTATCTGTCTGAAAATTTCGTTTATTGCTTCTGATGAAGGCGGATCTGAATTTGCTAGAATTTGATCGACCTCGTTTGAAACGGCTTGGGATGCTAAAATATCGTCTAAAATCTCACTATCTGAAGCTAATTCATCTACTTCACTCAGTCCGCTTAAATCAAACCAGTCAGTTAACAGAATTTCTTCGGCCTCCTCCTCCTCCTCTGAGGGATTTTGGCTGGCTAGAATTCTATCTAACAATTCATCATCATCATCTACGTTTAATTCATCATCTACTTCGAACAAATCTGAAAGGTCATCAAACCAATTTTCACTCATGATACAAAAGACATTAAAAACCTACTAAAAATGAAGAAAAAAAATCTGCGTCCTCCTCCTTTTACAAAGCCAGAACTTGCTGCACAACATCCACCAGGCCAGAGTTGATTTGCAGCAATAAGTATGTCAGCTTCATACGATTCAATCGCTGAAGTGGCGTAAATCTGCCCTGCTTCTTCTTCTTCAACCGTTTTTCTGATGAAAAAATAAATAAAAATAAATAAAATGAATGAGCTTTTAATAAATTATATATATATATAAATTTAACTTACTCTGTACGGGTGCAGGAGGTGGGGGCGTTCTCTTCCTCTTCATCTGAAAGGATAAAAAACATCATCTTTTTTACTTCAAAATTTAATATACGCTGCGGAGCGGTTTTGTGAAACAGCTTACCGGCTGGCTGCTCAGGAGCACGGTCAGCGGTTTCAGAGTCGCTGTCGGATTGATCTGAAAGAATAAAAACAAGGAAAAATATGAACGAATCATCTTTGAAGTAAATAACCACCTTTTTATATATATCTTACCCTGTGCAGGAGAAGGGGGGGGGGGGGGGAGGAGGAAGAGGAGGTGGTGTGGGCGGAGATATTGAAGCGGCTGTCGGATGTTGTTCTGAAAGGATAAAAACAACGGTAAATGTGAACGAGTCATCTTTGACTTATTAATCAGTTTTTTTTTTATCGTTACCATCCGTCTGCGCAGGAGAAGGGGGAGGTGGTGGGGGTGCGTAGGCTGTCGGCCGTTGCTCTGGAGAATAAAAATGATAAATATGCACGACACATCTTTGACTTATTAATCACTATTTTGTAATCACTTACCAGCTTCGAGGATCGTCTGTGGTGTGATGGTCCTGTAACGAACAGCTTTCGCGTTCGCTTGTGATCTGACGGTCTGGCTGGGCTGATTTGAATGTAAGACGGTTCGGCTGGTGGATGGAGGCGTGGTTGGATAAAAGTTATCACTTCCGGGGTAAGGTTGAACCCCCTCCTTTTCTGTAAAATGAGATATTTCTCAGCTGAAGAAAAGAACGTTACGTATATATTTATAAAATCCACTCACTCAGATTGTCGACCGCACGGTTAATTTTAGACAAATCATCCAGCGGGAAAGGTACAAGTTACAAGTTAATTCCTCAATAGGAATTTCTTCCCACTCGCCGTCCGATATGACAATAGCGTCTGAAAATAAAGATGTTAAACCAGAAAGAGAAAAAAAAAAAGATTTGCATCTTAAGTTAAAAACTTACCCGTCATCTTAGCTTGTTACACCTCAAATCACGACTCCGAAAATGCGTTTTACATTTTATACCGCTGTTTAAAAAATTCTTGAATAGAAAACGGTTGCGATTGGTCGAAAAAAAAATGTTTATAAACAATACAGAGTCATTTGCTTTGTTGTATAAGTAGACAAATGGTTGAATGGCTGATTAGAGTTGGTAACCCAGAGAGAGTCAGACATTTTCTGAAAGGTGTGTGTGTGTGTGTGTGTGTGTGTGTGTGTGTGTGTGTGTGCGTGTGCGTGTGTGCGTGTGTGTGTGTGCGTGTGTGTGTGTGCGTGTGTGCGTGTGTGTGTGTGTGTGTGTGTGTGTGTGTGTTTACAGCCTCTGATGATTCATCCATTATTTGAGGTGCTGCTGGACAGAAAGTTTTACACAGTAGCTTTAGTTAAAAAGTGTCAGTGAGCTGCATGTAAATATTTACACGTTTAAACACAAAGTTTAAGACTGAACATACGAAATTCAAATATCTAATATTTGGGAGAAAAGCACTTTGTGAACATCTGCCAGATGGCTGAGTAAATCAAAGAGAGCAGGGAGTATTAATGACATAGACAATGTGTCACTCTGAAGAGTTTGTGTGTGTTCAGCAAAAGGCTGCAAAAGTTCTTGCATTGACTTCAGCTTCTGTCACTCACTCGAGAGCAAGCAGACCATCCCATCTTGTCTGCTACTCCAAAAACAGATTCTTTAACTTTGAGGAGACGTGCAACCATTTCATAAGTACTTGACCAGCGTGTGGGGCTGTCATTCACAACAGTTAGGCCGCACTCATCCACTGTCAGTGACCCATGTCATGTTAGATATACACCTCTTCCTTGTGGCTTGGTGCTTCATGCATCTCCTCGTGGTTCATCATTTTTTCTTAGAGCTCGGCTTTCCAGCATTCGGACACGATCTGAGCTTTTAAAGAGTTATCCACTATAGGATTACACTCAGAAGGGAGGGGGCTGTGTGAACCACTGGGGTAACACAAAAAGAAACTTCACACACCATTACACACATTAGCCTATGACGTGGGGGATCATGGACATCTGGACGTTCAACAATATGCCATTGATGATGCGGCGTGGGGGGTCTAAGCCATCTGGACGATCAACAATACACATGTCCATTTGATTAATGATAGGAAAGGGGGGCAAGGTCAAGGGTCAAAATGAACAATAGGACTGAAAGGTCAAAAAGGTCAAAGAACAATAGACCTGTCAAAATGTTTGACGAAAGGTATCTTATTATGTCTCTCTTGTATAGTGTATTTTTTATTTTTTTAATATTGTTCCAAACCGGGAGATGTTTGTTTGTTTATGTTTATGTATTTAGCAGACACTTTTGTCCAAAGCGACTTACAAGTGATAATTGGCATGTTGCCCTTGAGGCTAACAACAACAATAACAACAACAACTTGACATCAGTCATGGAGAGGAGGGAACAAGGAGTGGACAGTAGAGGGGGGGACAGGTGCAGGGAGGGTGCTAGTTTAGAAGATGCTCTCTTAAGAGCAGGGTTTTCAGGAGTTTCTTGAAAATTGAAAAGGAAGCCACTTTTCTGGTAGTGCTTGGTAGGTCATTCCACATTTGTGGAATGATGCACGAGAAGAGTCTGGATTGTCCTGAGCGTGGTGTAGGCAATGCTAGCTGACGATCTTGTGATAACCGGAGCGGCCGGGCCGGGACGTAAGCCTTTGCAAGAGGATTCAGGTAGATGGGAGTCGTACCATCTCCATACCATGGGCTGCATGGTGGCGCAGTGGTTAGCACTGTTGCCTCGCAGCACGAAGGTTGCAGGTTCGAAACTCGACTGCAGCCTTTCTGCGTGGAGTTGCGTGTTCTCCCCATGCATGCGTGGGTTTCCTCCGGGTACTCCAGTTTCCCCCACAGATCTCAACATGCCCTATAGGTTATAAATTGTAAGTCACTTTGGATAAAAGCGTCTGCCAAATAAATAAACATAAACCATCTCAGACTTTGTATGCTAGTGTTAGCAATTTGAATTTGATGCATGCTGCTAGCGGTAGCCAGTGGAGCTTAATGAACAGAGGGGTGACGTGTGCTCTTTTTGGCTGAATGGGAGATGATGTGATTCATCAAAAGGACAGCAGTTGTCTGTGCCGTGTCATTGGTGCTGGTAAACATTCACATGTGAATGCACAGGTCACGATCAAGAAGTATTTGTTACCCTTGCTGGACTTGGTCAGGGGCCCCACCCAATCAAATTGCAGTTCAGACCACGGTGTAGCCGGTCCCCTGCTTTAAAGAGGAGCTCTGTGGATGGGGTTTGATGGTTGAAATTGACAGCAGACCAAACAGCTCTGGATGTGGTCTGAGATGTCTCGAGCCAGTAAGCGACCTGGCTCTGGGCACCAAATGTGGCCTTGACACCTTTGTGTGCAGCCGAAGGAGAGTCATGAGCTTGTGTGATTATACCCTCCCTTAAGGATGGCAGCGCCACAAGAGCAGGAGACAACGGAGACTTTGAGACGTGCATAAGCAACCCTTCAACTATTCTCAGCATGACATGAACACGAACAAGAGCGCGGAGCTCAGGAATGGAGTCAAGCTCAACAGAAGAAGGTAACTGATTTGATGATGTAACCTTTGATGACCCTCGTCACGGATCCGGAGGTCAGAGAGGTCGGATGACCTCGGGGCACCCAGATCTGGTAGAGTGACCGCAAGCACCGACTTCTCCTGTTCAGAGTTGTCTCGGGTAGCAGAGACGGATGGAACCAAGCATCTAGGACTCTTAAGGAGTCTAATCAATATCAGCTTTTTTCTGCAGGAACTATTTTGTTGTTATCAGATTCGCAGGTGCGAAAAAGGTTCAAAAAGGTTTTGACGACATATCAAAATCTTTGCTGGTTAAAGAGGTTTGCTAAAGATGGCCGGTCTGAAGCTTGCTCTCGAACTGAAGCAAAGACCAGAGTAGACTAGTTTTAATGGAACGATATCATGGTTGAATAGCCAACCAAAAGTTGACAAGTTTGAGAAACATTACAAAGAATCTCAGAAACACCCTCTTTGATCTGTAGACTGAATCTGGGCAAAAGGTTAACTATGTGTCATGCGTTGACTTAACTTTACTCTGTCCTTGTGTGAGTGCAAATGGTGATGACTTCGTCCAGTAAACATGCTAAGCATATATCATTAAGCACAGATTAATGAACATTTCATTGTTTTATAATTATTATAAGTAGCAACAAACAAACATTCATTTAATGATTAGCATTAATTATAAAAATCTTCTTTTCTTCTGATCTTCTGTGAATCGAGGAGTTTATTTCATGAGTTCCTCTGTAATGGACCCTGGAGGAGAGATTGTTATTGTTTATCTTTTATTATCTCTGTCAGGCTCTGACTCCAGCTGGTGTGAGGAAGGCAGGCTCTGATTTAAAGGGACTACGTGCAAACTTTCAGTCTCCTGTGACGGAAAGTAATGTAGGTTGGAGTCCTAGCCGGGACAAAATGACCTGGCTGTGGACTTGACCTGTGGGTCTCAAAATCAGGCCATTTCACGACATTACATATTTTAGTAGGAGTTGCGTAGTTTGTCTCGCTCAACCTCATTCGTAAGAGCATCGGCTTGGCCCACGACCTGTTCAATGAGAGAGAGAACATGAAGGGGTGGCTCTGAAGGAAGCAGTGGTAGCGGTTCTGGAGGGTCTGAGCTTGGCGGGGATCTTGTGGTTTCCCCATGCTCAGGGTCACTTACCGCAAGACAGTGAAAGTCAAATTCAGGAGGTAGATCAATGGGCAGGGGTCTTCAACACCCGCCCAAAGCTCCCACCCCTCAAGATTGATAACTGCTTGAAGGAGCTTCAAAAGATCAACACCAAGAATCAAAGTTATGATACCGAGGTCAGACATGTACACGGGGTGTGTCAACGTCATACAACCGACCGTGAAGTGAAGAAAAGACAAGAACGACAAGGTCATGTTACCTGGAGCAAATGCGCGGATATTTAACGCACATGAAATGAGTTCTGGTGGTCAACCTCCTCCACCAGTGGCTAGGCAGAGGTGATCGAAAAGAGGATGGGACATGAGAGTGTAGTATGAACCGGTGTCCAGAAGAGAGTCACAGGGGAGCATCAAATGTCACAGGCACATAAGGCTTCCCAGCCCTCCCATGCAACATGAGATGTCCCATGAACATTTTGGCTGACTTGGCACCGGGGGCACCGGACCATTGTCACAGGCGGATGAATCAATCATCAGTTCATCAGGAGCAGGAGTTTACTCTGCAACCTGGTTATCAGAGGCAAGGAGCATGTCATCTGGTTGCAGGTTTCGTTCCAAATCTGAAAGGGAATCAGCTGAAGTGAGTGGAAACACATGCACAGGCAAGGAGGCTGCTTCCAAAGCCAGGACTCTTTTATTTAAATATAGAAAATGTTGGTTTAAATTGGAAAGCTGCTGTTATTGTGTTATTGTGTCAGTGAGAAAATCCATCAATAACTTATGTCAGTCTGCAGCCATCCTGATGAAAGGATGCCACAAAAACTGTAATTTTGGGATAAAATAAAATGGAAAACTGGATAATGACATTTCTATGAAGCAGACAGATTAAAACTCGCCAGCAGGTGGCGTTATGGGTTGGGTTGGGAGGAATTCGGTCAGAGAAGAAGAAACAATTGTGTCACTTCCTGTCCCTGTCAGTTCTGAAATCTCCGAAATTGAGGACAGACAAGCGATTACGGCTATCTTTTATGTTAGTGGCACAAATACGGTGGTTTGATTAGACAAAACAGAATGAGAAGCGGTCAGTCGCTGCAACTGCAACTAGATTCAGCAGCATTGTCTATTCATGCTCAACATCAGCAAGGCTACTTAGCTTAGCTACTTCAGCTTATCTGGACAGTCCCAGAATTTGGTTTAAATCACAAATAATAAAAACCCTTCGGCTACGGTATTCCTTGGCTCTCATAATTACTTGCTGGTATAGCGTGTACACACGGGATTAATCATCATGGCTGCTCTTCTGCATGGAGCTATGATGCTATTGTTGGCATATCTTTTTACGGGAATAAATTTTATGAGCGCACCTGTTTAACCATTGTTATATACAGAGAAACAGCTTCAGACGGGATGTCTGGAATATTCAAACAGTAAAACGGTATTTCTTTGCCTGATATGTGGCGTCGGACTGAAAGATAACCACAAGGCTGATCAGGCCCGGTTAGGATTTTAGCTTTTTGGTAACATCGGGTTTAGAGCTTTTCTTTATTACCAGTTACACAAGCAGAACACAGAAGTGACAAAAAGCACAAGTAAATGAACAAATGAATGCATTAGCTTCCTTGTGATGTTAAATATTCTTGTAAGCAGACACTCAGAGCTGTACAGACTTGGTTGTGTGATAATTCAGCGATACACTGGCTAGCTGATAAGAAGAGGAGATGGCAGCTCAGTCTCATTTTAACAGAACAGACTCAGAAAAGAGATTTTTAACTTTAGAAATATGAACTAACATGAAGTCCCATGATTTGAAAAGACTGGATTGGCTCGCCATACTCGGAGAGGACCGGTAAACAGCCCGGTGCAGTTGGTGGGTGGGACCGCAGCTGACTGGTGGTAACTCAGTCGGAAATTATGTCAACTCAGTAGGAAATAGGAAATGCATATGAGGCGGAGAACCGGCATGTAAGTAAACAAGAATTGTATGAGAGATGAGCCACGGAAGGGAAGAAAAACGGTTTTAATAGTTGGACTGACCCTGATATCCAGGCACTGATTACGTATTATGGTTGTGCAGAGGGGCTTTGAGTTGTCACGGAAGAATGAAAAGATCTTTCAGGAGATGGCAGAATATCTGGAGACCCTTGATTACCAGAATACTGCCAAGCTTTGCTGTGAAAAAATAAAAAAAGCTGAAGCAGTACTACAAGGACCACAAATACAAGTGGTTCAGTGGTTCAATTTTTTTTTCAGAGGAGTCAAGGGGTTCTTCTTTGTAACAAAGAAGAACAAGGCCCTACGCCCCTGCATAGACTATCGAGGAGTCAACAACATCACTGTCAAGAACAGGTACCCCCTCCCGTTGACGTCTACTGCATTTGAGATGTTACAGGGTGCTAAGATATTCACTGAACTTGATCTGAGAAATGCTTACCATCTGGTTAGAATACCGGAGGGGCATGAGTGGAAGACTGCCTTCAATACACCTACTGGTCATTATTAATATTTAGTCATGCCCTTTGGTCTTGCTAATGCACCCTCTGTATATCAGGCCCTAATTAATGATGTTCTTCGTTACATGCTGAATGTGTTTGTATTTGTTTACTTGGATGACATCATTGTGTTTACTCCGGATGAGCAGACCCATAGTGTGCATGTTCGCTGGGTAATCCATTGTTTCCTCCACAACCTGTCATGACTCCTGTCCTTCACCCTCCTCTGCCTCCTCATTCAACCTTCATTCAGCTCACCTGGTCCCTTCACCAAGCTCCAGCCAAGCCCTGTTTTCCACAGCAACCCCAGTCAGCACCTTATCACCTTCATGCAGCACACCTGGTCTCATCATTAAGCCCCAGCCAAGCCCTGTTTCCCTGATTACCATAATCAGCTTCATTTGACACACCTGCTTCCCCTACTATATATTCACCAGTAAACCACCAGTTCCCTGACAGATTATTACAACCCTGCCAGTGGATTCTCCAGCTGTTCTCCCTGCCTGTTTTCTGCCTCCAGACCTTGTTCTCTGTTCCTGACCCTGCCTCAGCCTCGTCCACCTCTGGTAACTGCATCAAATAAAGACTTTTAAAGGTGCTTTTCAGTGTTGGCGTCTTCACGGGTCCTTCTGAGTTCTGTTCATGACAGAATAATCTGGTCACAACATGGACTCGACACCAACACAGGAGCAGCGACTCAGAGTAGAACCCAGCATCTTGGTTTTGGAGACCAGAGTGGCTGAAATCCTGGATCTACTCAGAGCCAGCAAACAGGCTCGTCAGGTGATCGGCGCCCGGATCCAAGGTTTAACAGTCACGCTGCTCAGGCTTCAAGTCCCTCCGTCCCGTCCACATCCAGCGGTGGTCCCAGGAGACGCACCGCGTCCACGTCCAACCGTGGTCCCAGGAGGCTCACCGCATCCACGCTCAGTGGGGTTCCTACTTCCGCCTTTTGAAGAGGCTCTGCCTGCCCCAGTCCAGTGGTGGTTCCAGGGGTTGCACCGCATCCACATCCAGCGGTGGTTCCAGGGGTCGCATCACATCCATGTCCAGCGGTGGTCCCAGGGTCCGCACCACATCCATGTCCAGCAGGGGTCCCACCTCCGTCTGTCCTGCCTCGGTGGTGGTCCCGGGGGACGCATTGCATCCTGCCTCGGTGGTGGTCCCGAGGGACGCATCGCATCCTGCCTCGGTGGTGGTCCCGGAGGTCGCATCGCATCATGCCTCGGTGGTGGTCCCGGAGGTCGCATCGCATCATGCCTCGGCGGTGGTCCCGGAGGACGCATCGTATCCTGCCTCGGCGGTGGTCCTGGGGGACGCATCGCATCCTGCCTCGGCGGTGGTCCCGGAGGTCGCATCGCATCCTGCCTCGGCGGTGGTCCCGGAGGTCGCATCGCATCCTGCCTCGGCGGTGGTCCCGGAGGTCGCATCGCATCCTGCCTCGGCGGTGGTCCCGAAGAACGCATCGCATCCTGCCTCGGCGGTGGTCCCGGAGAACGCATCGTATCCTGCCTCGGCGGTGGTCCCGGGGGATGCATCGTATCCTGCCTCGGCGGTGGTCCCGGAGAACGCATCGTATCCTGCCTCGGCGGTGGTCCCGGGGGATGCATCGCATCCTGCCTCGGCGGTGGTCCCGGGGGACGCATCGCATGCTGCCTCGGTGGTGGTCCAAGAGGACGCATCGCATCCTGCCTCGGCAGTGGTCCCGGGGGACGCACAGGCTCCGGTCCAGCCCGTCCAAGAGGCTCTGGTCCTTCCTGTTCCCGAGTCGGAGGTTCCTGTTTCGGAGTTGACGTCCACGTCTCAAGTCTCGGAGTTGACGTCCCCTCAAGTGTTCCAGTCTCAAGTGTCCCCACCAGTCCCAGAGTTCCCTCGGTCCCCTCAGACTCTAGTATCCCCTCTTAGCCCGGAGTCTCCTCGGTGTCTTAGCCTTACTCTAGTGTCCCCTCTTAGTCGTCCTCGTTCTCTAGTGTCCTCTCAGTGTCTTAGCCCAGAGTCCCCTCGTAGTCGTAGTCCAGAGGTCCCTCTGTCCCCTCAGTCTCCAGTGTCCCCTCGGAGTCGTAGTCCAGAGGCCCCTCTGTCCCCTCAGTCTCCAGTGTCCTCTATCCCCAGACTCCCGCTGTCCCGGCACCTGGTTCCCCGTCGCCGGCCCCCCAGACTCTTCTGGCCTTCCTCCCTGGTCTCCCTCCTCCCGCCCTGCTCTGGCCCTCCGTCCTGGTCCCCCTCCTCCCGCCCTGCTCTGGTTTCCTGTGGGCATCTTGGATCCACCCTTGAGGGGGGAGTTCTGTCATGACTCCCGTCCTTCACCCTCCTCTGCCTCCTCATTCAACCTTCATTCAGCTCACCTGGTCCCTTCACCAAGCTCCAGCCAAGCCCTGTTTTCCACAGCAACCCCAGTCAGCACCTCATCACCTTCATGCAGCACACCTGGTCTCATCATTAAGCCCCAGCCAAGCCCTGTTTCCCTGATTACCATAATCAGCTTCATTTGACACACCTGCTTCCCCTACTATATATTCACCAGTAAACCACCAGTTCCCTGCCAGATTATTACAACCCTGCCAGTGGATTCTCCAGCTGTTCTCCCTGCCTGTTTTCTGCCTCCAGACCTTGTTCTCTGTTCCTGACCCTGCCTCAGCCTCGCCCACCTCTGGTAACTACATCAAATAAAGACTTTTAAAGGTGCTTTTCAGTGTTGGCGTCTTCACTGGTCCTTCTGAGTTCTGTTCATGACACAACCAGCTCTTTGTTAAGGCTGAGTAGTGTGAAGTTCATGTCTCTTCTGTGTCTTTCCTTGGTCTTGTGGTGGGGCAGGGCAGAACCCAGATGGGTCCCGCTAAGGTGGCAGCTGTTAAAGATTGATTGGTCAGTACCCACCTCCAGGAGGGAGGTGCAGCGGTTCCTTGGCTTCGACAACTTTTACAGGAAGTTAATCCGAGGCTTCAGCACCATCGCAGCCCCTCTGCATTCCCTGACCTTACCGGCTTCCAGGTTTTTCTGGTCTCCTCAAGCGGATGCAGCCTTTCAGAGGTTGAAAGACTGCTTTGTTTCTGCACCTAACCTCACTATGCTAGATCAGACGTTTCAGTTCGTGGTTGAGATGGATGCTTCGGCCACGGGGGTTGGTGCAGTCCTCTCACAGCGGTCACCCAAAGATGGCCGCATCCATCCCTGTACCTCCTTGTCCCACAGACTGTCACCTGCGGAGAGGAATTAAGACATAGGAGACCGAGAGCTACTTGCCATCAAGATGGCACTGGTGGAGTGGCGACATTGGCTTGAGGGCTCCCAGCAGCCTTTTTTGGTGTGGACGGACCACAAGAACCTCGAATACCTTAGGATTGCCAAGAGGCGCAACCCACGCCAAGCCAGATGGGCTCTGTTCTTTGCATGTTTTAACTTTACTGTTTCCTATCATCCAGGGTCCAAGAACCAGAAGCCAGACACCCTCTCCCTCTTGGAAGAACCCACCTCACCGGCTCCAGAACCACCTATATGTGTCCTCCCTCCCTCCTGTGTTGTTGGGGCCATAACCTGGGGAGTGGAGGAGAAGGTGAGACAGGCCACCACCAGGACCCAACCCGTAGTCGGTTTTCCTCAAAGGCTGCTTTTTGTTCCCTCTGACCACCATTCAGAGGTTATCCGCTGGGATCATGCCTCTGGTTTTGCTTGCCATCCTGGGGTATGAAGAACTCTTCCTGGTTAAGCAACGCTTCTGGTGGCCTGCTATGGAGAAGGTCAGTAAATACGTGGATGCTTACAGTTTGCTCCAGACACAAGTCATCTTCCATGCTCTATGCCGGTCTGCTTCTTCCACTGCCTGTCCCGCATCGTCCCTGGTCCCACATCTCATTGGACTTCATTACCGGGTTACCAGTATCCAGAGGTAACTCTGTAGTAGATTGTGCTAATACTAGTTTATCCGTTTAATTATAGATCCACTAGGACAAATACAATAAAGTTTATCTTTCACCAAATAGAATATTTACTAAGACATCACAATGTAACTATAGAGACATTACTTGTGTGTGTGTGTGTGTGTGTGTGTGTGTGTGTGTGTGTGTGTGTGTGTGTGTGTGTGTGTGTGTGTGTGTGTGTGTGTGTGCTCTGTCTTCTCCATCCCCAGTGAGTCGTGGAGGATGGCTGCTTATACTGAGCCAGGATCCTCTGGAGGTTTCTTCCTGTTAAAAGGGAGTTTTCCTCTCCACTGTCGCTTTATGCTTGCTTAGTATGATGATTGCTGTATAGTCACTGACACTAGTCAGTGACTTGATGCAATTTGCTGGGTTCCTTATATAGGAAACATTATTTCTGATTGGCTTAATGAACTGACCTGAATTGGAATGTTTACTATGTAAAGTGCCTTGAGACGACTCTTGTCGTGACTTGGCGCTTTATAAATAAACTTGAATTGAAAACTTGAGTTGAATAGTACTTACAGTGGTAGACAGATTCTCCAAGATGGCTCACTTCATCCCATTACCCAAATTGCCCTCTGCCAAGGAGACAGCTGAGGTCATGCTTTCGCAGGTGTTCAGGATAATACATGGGTTCCCCACCAACGTAGTGTCCGACCGAGGTCTGCAATTTGTCTCACGGTTCTGGAAGGCTCTCTGCTCCCTACTGGGTGCTACTGTGAGTTTGTCATCTGAATACCACCCCCAGTCCAATGGGCAGTCGGAGCGGATTAACCAAGTATTGGAGACGGGTTGACGCATCCTGGCTGCTGGCCGGCCTGCCACTTGGAACTCTCAACTGGTCTGGGTGGAGTATGCTCACAACACGCTTCCTAGCTCCTCCACAGGTTTGTCCTCTTTTCACTGTGTTCATGGCTACCAGCCTCCCCTGTTCTCTTCCCAGGAGCGGGATGTCTGAGTGCCATCTGTCCTGGCTCTTATCCTCCGATGCCACACCACCTGGGCCAGAGCTCGTAGCATCCTGCTTCTGAGGTCGAGGCAATATGAGAAAGCAGCGGACTCTCGACGATCTCCTGCTCCGGTCAGAAAGTCTGGCTGTCAACACAGGACCTTCCCCTGCATCTCGACTCATGTAAGCTTGCTCCTAAGTTCATTGGCCCATTTCCTGTGTCCAAGGTTAGTAATCCTGTGGCTGTGAGGCTCCGACTCCCCAGGTCCATGCGTTGTCACCCTGCCTTTCATGTCAGTAGGATCAAGCCTGCTCCTGTGAGTCCCTTGGTTCCTGCTGGCCCGTCTCACCCTCCCCCTCGGTTCGTTGATGGTCAGCCTGTCTACACCGTGCGCCGCCTGTTGGATGTCCGGCGGCACGGCCGTGGGCGCCAGTTTTTAGTGGACTGGGAGGGCTATGGCCCCGAGGAGTGCCAGTGGGTTGCGGCCCGTGATGTCTTGGATCCCTCTCTTATTCTGGACTTCTACGCCCGCCATGCTGCTCTCCCTGGTCCTTCGGGGGCCGGACGTTGAAGGGGGGGGGGGTTCTGTCACACCCTGCCAAGACCCCAGTTCTTTATTTCCTGTTTTAATTTGACATCCTCCTCTCTCCTCTGTGTCACTTCCTGTCCTTCTTTAACCAGATTCATCCCAGCTGTGTTCACTTGTGTTTAGCCCCTCTGCTTTCCTTTCAGTTGCCAGTTCGTTGTTTTCCTTTAGCACTTTGTTCCAGCTGTGATTAGTGTTTAGGCTCAGTATCTTTGACTTAGTTTTTGTTCATTCGCCTCTGCCCTTTTGCCAGCTTACTTGCATTTGTTTGTTGGAATTTTTTGCCTGCTTTTGACCTCTGCCTTAATAAAGGACATTTGCATTTTACCCCCTCGTTCTCGAGCCTTGATTTTGGGTCCAGTTCCTTATACCTGACAAAAAAATCCAGCATGTGGTATGACAGGCTGGACAAGCTCCTCGGTCATCGTCCAGGATTCCCGGCAGACCGGGGAACAAAGGACTCCGCAGGGCCTTGCACCCAGCCCAGGCTGCAGTGAATGAGAACAGCGAGTCCAGCTTGCTGTCATCACAGGAAAGTAGGAACTAACCCTTGTTATATATATATATATATATATATATATATATATATATATATAACCCCTTCCAGCTTGAGCTATGTTTAATTATTACTTGCCTGCAATAATGTGCATACAGACCTATTTTGCTATATAAATCTAACAAGTTAAATGCTATGTGAGCTATATGATGAATGTTTTTATTCCATTATGTCTAGAGCTGGGGTCATGTGTAGAGGCACCTCAGGCCAGCAGCAGCCCTCTGCGTAGCTCAGCAGCAAGAAAATGTGAGTGGTTTGTGGTTGATGTATCAAATGTGTAATGCTTTCCATTACACTGTAAACCCAAAAGTACAATGAGCTCAAACGTTTTATAACCATAGAAATCAAAAGTGGCAACCAAGTCAAAACAACTTAAAACTTTAAAGCAGATTCAACTTTTACTTAAGTTAGATTTATTATAATATAAAATTATGAGTAAATGAAACCTTTGTGTCAAAGTTATTGAGTTAAGAAACGTAATGACGTCATAGCGTACGTTCGTGAACGGGAATTAGAAACGGGAAACTTTTCATGATGGCGCCAAGGCTAAGCGAAGCTAACCAAGAAAAAATGTAAGTAAAATGTATAGACCACGGTTTTCTAATGTTTATTCCGTTGAGTTCATTTATGTTATTACCATAGAACTATTTTGTCCGTGTTGAATAATCTCGGTCGAAACACTGTTACGTTTTACGTCACCGAGCCGCAACACATGTTTGAATCAGCTAACCGCTAGCTATTTTAATGCAAGCTTAGATGAAACTAAAATACAAGAGACAGTCGGTGGGAGTTATTATTACCGATGGTTTATCTATTTTCGCCACAAGTTTTGTGATATGGTATTGTTCAAGCTTTCGCGATGTATGGTTTATATATATATATTTTAACTTAATGACTGTTGCTGTGTAAATGTGCGCTAAGCTAGCTTTCTCGTAGTAACGTCTGTGTGTGTGTGTGTGTGTGTGTGTGTGTGTGTGCGTGTGTGCGTGTCTGCGTTTCTCGTTACACAGGTCAAAGTCAGTTGGCTTGGAGCATTAGAGACAGTTCTACCCGAACTCAGAGGTACGTTTTTAAATTGTATTTAAATCATATTGTATTACTTGTGTACGGAAGACGTTCGGCTTCTGACCACGGTTGCGGCAGGTAAACCGACTGCAGTCACTCAGAGCAGACAGTTAATAAACGGCGCTGCTTGAAGTCATCTCTGGCCGGTGCCACCTGCGCTAAGATGGAAAATTAGATAATTTCTGTCTAATATAAATGACTTCTAACATAGCAGCGATTGTGGATATGTTTATTTCCTGCTTCATCCATGTGCGCCTGTCTCTGACAAACATTCACCATGTTTCAGTCTAATTGGACTCAGAAATACATAAAAAAAAATTGGAATTGAAGCCAGCAGTTTGTTGGGAGATGTGCTGCTTGGATCGTTTGGCAGATTTTCATCCCAAAAATATATTTAAAAAACATATTCAAAACACAGTGAACAATCCCTTCGGTGAAACGCTAACTTTGTATTTGATTAAGGTTTGCACTGTTTATCTTTGTTGTTTATAAGTATATTGTTCCTTGTTCTCTAAGACACAGCACCTCTTTGTGTAACTTCTATTAAAGATGGTTCTCTTTTTTAAAACAGAAAAAAGGCTAAAAATTATGTTTAACAGCAACTGTTAATGTTCAACAAAGTTCATTAACGGTAATTAAAAATCATGTTAAATTATCTAAATCTCAAATCTAAGTAATCGTGATTATCTTGTTTAGCCATAATCAAGCAGCCTTAGTAGCAAGCCAAGTAAACATTCATGTACGTTTAGCGCTGTTGATTTCAATGCATAAAAAATACAAATAAGATTGTTCTAACTATTTTAATGTGGTGTTTACATCAAATAGTATTCAGAATTAGGCTCATGTTTACAGAGAAATGTACCATTGTAGTACCATAGTAGTTAGTTAGTACTAACAATAGTATTTGGCCGATGGTTGCGATTTATTGTTCATAGTGTGTAACCAGTAGTAAAAAAATCCCTGTTTCATATCCACTGTTTTTTCTATTATTAAACCATATTCTCTAAAACACTTTATAAGCACAAGTTTAAAAATCTGTAAAAATGTATGGTTACATGCCAAAAGGGACATATTTGCTTGTAATTATTTTAATTCTTAAATTGCAAATTTACAGGGAATTTTCTCACGTATCTGAAAGGCTAAATTTGGGAAGGCAAGAGTAAACCATATGGAGGTTCTCATCTTTCTGTGATAACATTTAAAGATATTTTGACGAGGAGAAACAGCAGTAGTAGTTGTAGTTAGAACTGAATGCTTGGTTTTAGTATAATTTAATCAGTTTTTTGTTAAGACGTGGGATTCTAAAGAATCAGGACTTCATCAGGAACTGCCTGTTTCTCTATTAGTAACTTCTATGACATATTTACAGAATGAGCAAAATGTATTCAATGTATTTGACTAATATCACTTATGTAATTTATTACAGGAGCACACACCAGGGAGCATTCCAGGAGAAGGAGTAGATTCATTGAAGCCTTTTCGAGGTGATTCAGAGGCTTGTGAGGCCACAGGTTTCTAAAGTGAGTATAATTAATGTAATTTAATCTCCTATTTCTGCTTAAACCTAAAGAATTCGTTCATCAAGAACCCTCAGCCTCTCTATAGGTAACTTGTATTCATTTTGGAAATCAATGTGTAAGACTAATACTACTTATTAAATGTGTTACAGGAACAAACACCAGGGACCTTTCTACGAGGAGAGGTTGATTCATTAAGGACTTTCTGGATTGATTTTGAGGCTAGTAAGGCTAGTTGAAGGGTTTCTAAAGTGAAATGAAATGGAAATGCAAGTTGTGTGTCCACTCCTCAGATACTCGGAGAAAATTATTGGAACACTACCGGTTAAAACATAGCCATTTCTCCAAAGTAACACCACTGCCATGTGTTTTTGAAGCGTGCATTTGTACATTTGCATCTTTTAATGCTTTAAAAATTCATCTGTCACGGTCTCACCAACACAAAGGTTCTGCAGGTATTGAGGTACAAGGAGGCGTGTCACTGTTTACCTGTTCAGTGTGCAAATTCAATCAGCCTTTTTCAGAGGAAACGTTGTTTAGTCATTTAAGAGGACACTTAAAAAACCATGAAACAGTTCCATGTCCATTTAAGAACTGTAGTTATACCACAAATGTTTATTCATCCTTTAATGCTCATAAGAGTAGGACACATGGCAGTGCTTTAGATTTTAGTGATAATGTTGTGTCTACAGAGAAAGTGGCAGCTCCAGCAATTGCTGATTTTGATGAAGAGCATAGTTTAGGTCAACCTGAAGAGCTGTCTGAAGATGTGCCCCCTCATTCTGAAGATGGGATCTGTGAAACCAGTTTTTGGGAAGCCCAGTTGCACCAAAAATTGGCCTCTTTGTTTCTCAAAATGCAGTCAATTCTCCATGTCTCTGAGAGAGCTTGTCAAGATATCGTTGATCATCTGAGGGAAATATTTCTTTTATCTCAGCCTCTGTTGAAATCTGCTATTGAAGACATATTGCAGAAACATTCTGTTCCTCCTACTGATGTTGTTGTGAATGATTTGGTCAGTTCAGTTGTTGAGGCCAACTTGTTTGTCAGGGCAACAGGAAAGGGCCAAGATTTATCATCTGCAAAACGAAGAAAAACATACATTGAGAGGCATTATCCTGTTGTCATGCCAGTGCAATATGTGTTGGACACAGGACATACTACAGTATATGTGCCAATACTTGAGATGATTCAAGAAATTTTTAAACACACTGATATCATTGACCTGATTAAGGAAACAAAGAATTCTGAAAAAGGACATTTCAAGAGCCATAAAGATGGCTTGTATTACCAGGAAAATGATTTGTTGTCTTCTTCAGAGTTGACATTGCCACTGATTTTGTATCTTGATGACCTGGAAATTGCAAATCCTCTTGGCACTTCTAGAAAAATACACAAGCTATGCTCAGTGTATTGGGTGTTTGCAGACCTTCCTCAAAAATACCGATCAGCACTCCATGTAATCCAACTAGCTGCCCTTTGTAAAGTGACAGATGTTCAGAAGTATGGCTATCAAAACACTCTCGGTCCCTTATTTAAAGACCTGTGTATTCTCGAAAAAGATGGTCTGTATATTGAGCATCTTGGCTGTACTGTCCGTGGGACCATTTTCTGTGTTGTGGCTGATAATCTGGCTGCTCATTCATTAGCTGGCTTTGTCCAGTGTTTCAGAGCAGGCTATGTGTGCAGATTCTGCAAAGCAACACACAACCAAATTCAGTCTCTTGATGTTTTCGAAGGTGAATTTAGTCCCAGGTCAAAACTCACTCATGACAGAGATGTACAGGATGTGGTGCAGGGGAAACTTTCCAGTCAGTGTGGTGTTAAAGGGGACTGCATTTTGAGAAACACTCTTCAGTATTTTCATCCAACCACTGGCTTCCCACCTGATGCTCTGCATGATCTGTTAGAGGGCATAGTGCCAGTCGAATTGGCCCTATGTATAGATCGGATGATAAGGCTCAAGTATTTCTCTCTGGATTCTTTGAACCAAAAAATTTAGTCATTTTCATACAAGGGCACAGATGCCACAGACAAACCAAAGCCCATTTCCAAAACCTTTGCCAACAAGAAAAACATAGGTGGCAATGGGCATGAAAATAACACATTACTGAGATTACTCCCATTGATTATTGGTGACACAGTTCCTGAGGGTGATGGTGCGTGGACAATATTAATGGATTTAAAGGAGATTGTGGAGCTTGTTTTGTGTCCGATATTTGACGAGGAGACCATTCAGTATTTGCAAAGCAAGATACTGGATCACAGACAGATGTTGCAGGAAGTTTTCCCTGATTTCTCTCTGCTTCCCAAACACCACTTCATCGAACACTACCCCCATCTCATACGGTGCTTCGGGCCTCTTGTCCATTTGTGGACTATGAGATTTGAGGGAAAACATCGCTTTTTCAAACGGGTGGTACATGATGCACAAAATTTCAAGAATGTTCTCAAAACACTCGCAACAAGGCATCAGTACATGATTGCTTACCACCTTAGCGCACAAGGCTTTTTTAAGCCACATCAACAGACATCAAGTGTTTCTTCTGTTCTTGTTTCACAACTACCAGATGTTGCAAAACAAGACATAAAACAAAAAACTGACTCAAACATCATTTATGCAACATCAGGGATGTCCATTGATGGCACCTTGTACGAAGTTGGGATGTTTGTTTCAGTAGGTCAGGAAGGAGGACTCCCTCTGTTTAGCAAAGTTGAAAACATCCTCATTGTTAACAACAATGTAACTTTTCTTTGCAATGATTACAAATCTTTTTACTTGGAACATTTGAGATCATTTGAATTGTTACCGGGAAATATTGCTGTTCATAGCATTTTGGAGCTTAATGATAACTTGCCACTCTGTGCTTACAATGTCAGTGGCAAACTGCTGTTATCACCGAAACGCTTTGTACTTCCTGTTAGAAAGTGATGTTACTGTGAATTATTAGTAAGGTCATGTAACCCTTTTGTTTCTTTTTATTCTATTATTCAGACATGGCAGCTCCCACAAAGTTCATGCTTAGAGTTTTTATTGCTCCAGAGGTAGCTGTGAAGTTGACCCTAACTGAGCGCCCCAATTCAGTAGAGGATCTAATCCAAACACTGCAAGAAAAATGCAGGCCAAGGCTTGACTATGAGTTCACTCTACACTATGAAGATCCAGATTTCGATGGTCAGCTCTGTTGTCTGGTTGACATTGAAGATTTACCTGAAAAGGGGACACTCCAGGTGGTCAGATCTGAAGTTGACAATGTCTCATTACAAAGCTCCGACACTGAAATCCTTCCTCATGCACCCATTAGCAACCGACTGAAAACCTGGCCAGACAACTTCAGTGTCCCCACCTTTTCCTATGAAGTGGAGCATCTTCTTCAAGAAGCCAATGCTGCTTATGAACAGTCAGGGAAAACAATCACTTTGACAAGATCCCAAAAAAGCAGCATCCTGGAAAGCATGGCCACAGCAGTCATGCATTTTAAGCCTTATCCAACTGAAAAAAACATAGCCATGGCAGCAGAAGCTCTTGTGACGGCTCATCCGTGTCTCAAAGAGAAGAGTAGTGAAAGTGGATGGTATGGATGGAAGTGGAGCTTGCAGTACAAAATGGGGAATTTCCGTAGTAAGCTAGCCAAAGCCGGATGCCTGGAAGTTGCTGTAAATTCAGGCAGAAGAAGCCTCAACAATCCTGACAAAGAGCACCCACACCAGAATGTAAAAAAAGCCAAGCGTGCCGAGGTGAACTACCTGCCAAATTTCCCTAAAGGTCAAGATGCTACCAGCCTTGAAAATGTTAGGCTCCAAATCATGCAAGAAGTCGAGAGAAGTGAAAAAAACCTTGTGATGATTGACAAGCTCATGCAGATGACCTTTGCACTTCGTCGACTTGAGATTGTCAAGGGAGACCTAATGATCGGCGAGTTCCTACAGAAATGGCCTGCTCTTCGCATTGATTCACAGGTTAAATGTTTTCTTTTTTGTTGTTTGGGTAGAATTTTCAGAAGTCTTAATTTTTTCTTCTATTTTGTAGATTTGTGCAGAGTTTCATCGCATCACAAATGTCAACTTGCGAAACCAGTTTTATTCTGAACTGGACAACCTGACACCACGACTGCTGATCTTGTTGAGACAGAAAGCGGCACGAACTGGCAAGACTTCAGAGGCTCTGAGCGGCATGCTGAAGCTGTATGATAAGCAGGTAAAGTGCAGTTGTAAGGCATAACTACCATTGTTTGGCTATGTACAAGATACTTCCAAGTATGTACACTTGTGAAATTTATTTTTATAATTTTTTTTTTTTGCATCTTCTCTGTGCAGCAAGAACAGGATGCTGATATCAGACGTACTCTTGTCCTGCACGGACTTCCAATATACCTACGAGAGGAGGAGCCACAATTCTTCAAAGTTTGGAATGTAGGTATTTATGGATGATGTGATTAATACAAAGTAACAGTTAAATATTGGATCACAGATGCTACTGTGTTTCAATAAATGTGACATAATAAGCTGAATAGGGTACTGTTTTAGGTTTCATTGTATGCAAATCTGAAACTGAAGCTTGTGTATTTAAAAAAGCAGCATGAGGGCTCCAGTGTTTACAAAATTAAGAGCAACACTGTGCTGGTCAATAATCCAGATGTGCTGAC
Source organism: Nothobranchius furzeri (assembly GCF_043380555.1). Classification (NCBI taxonomy): domain Eukaryota; kingdom Metazoa; phylum Chordata; class Actinopteri; order Cyprinodontiformes; family Nothobranchiidae; genus Nothobranchius; species Nothobranchius furzeri. The sequence goes on along the minus strand of NC_091742.1, from coordinate 44,333,809 downwards.
AATAAGCAAAGCCAAAGCATAATATTGCCAAAGCAATATTATGCAGCAGAGCAAATTGTCTCTAAAAACTGCATACTTAAGTGCATCATTTTGCCAATGAATAGTGAACTGCACTTTGCCGGACTTAAGTTGTAACAACTTTAAAAGATCTCTGAATCCAGATAGTTAGCCAGATAAGGCCAAAAATATTAACATTACTTCTATGTGTCATTACTAACCTTTCCTGAAAATGTCATCCAATTACGTGTAATACTTTTTGTGTAAATTGCCAACAAATGTACATATACTAATACTGTTCCTTCCATCTTGGAAGTTTGAATAATAATCCCTTTTTGCCTTGTAACAATTAAATCTCTGTCTTGAATGCAAAACTGCTTTTGTCCCTTGTAGATTGAAGAATCTCCCGAGCCAGACATCAGCAACACCATTGTTGGTATTCTGACCATTGTAAACGAGAACAGTACAACCCCAATGCACTTCAGTCCGGTCAGTGCAGCAGTTGTAGTGGAGGACGAGCTTGTGGTAGGCGACATTGCCAAGTGGGCTGATGCATTTGTGTTGTTGTTTGGATTGTTTTATGTCTTGCATCTAGACTATCCAAAAAACCTTGTTCACACATTTACATTCGTCCAGAAACTACTGATGGGCCTTGAGGACGGAAAACAGTTGAAACCATGTCTTCTTCGCCTCAAACATGATCAGTTACTGCCAGAGTAACTTGTGTAGATGCTGGCACTACACATAGACATGTTAATGTTGATAAATGTGAAACTGTTCTAAGGTTGTTGATACCTTGCATTAGAAGTTTTACTAAACTTTAGTAAAGTTTCATACAAAATTCTGTAAGTTTATGGAGATCTGCTAGCCTGGCAAGCCAGACTAAATAAATGTATTATTTAGTCTGGCAACGCTCCATTGACAGCTCTCGGTTGTGGGGCGGGTTCTACCGTTGTCTTTCAAATGATCTCCGCATTCCACTGGACAATGAATGTGACATACTCTTGTTTCACTCTGTTGCATCATCCCACCCACCCGGCATATAGAGTGCCCTGATTGGCCCACAAAGCGGATAAAGCTCTGTGATTTGTTCACTAAGCAGATAGAGCACTATGATTGGCCCACCATTATGGACCAATCACAGCTCTTTATGTGTTTGAAACCCCTCTAGAGAGCTGTGATTGGCTAGCCAGAGTCCTGGTAGGAGCTGCTGAGGTTCCAATGGAGCATGCCTAGACCAAACTTTGCAAAGCAAGAATTTGGTCTAGTTCACTAGGCTAGAGATCTGCTGCTATCTGTTCCCGACAGCCTTACATTTGTGGAGACCTTCACAAATATGCCCCTAGATATGCCCCTGTTTAATATTCTATTTAACTTTGTCCTGTAACGAAAATATGTAAGAAAATGCTCTATCATTATTTTTTGTTGTTTTAAATGTTCCCTAAATTCTATTTGTCAATATTTCAAAAGGGAACAATTGGTAAAAACTAAAGTAAAAAGTTTTCTGTTATACGAATACTATTTATGTTAACGTTTTATAAGTGAAAACCATACAAAATAGTTTGTTGTATTTTGGTAAAATGTTTTTAAAGATGTCTTTAGGCACTTTTTAAACCTTTACTATATTTTTTTAGGTTTTCACTTATAAAACGTTAACATAAATAGTATATGTACATATATAGATATATATTTTTGTATTTACTTGTTTGTTTTTTCCCCCAAATTGAAGCACTATCTTGTAACGCATTTAAAACATGTTCAAATGCAGCAACATTTAAGAAAATGCTCTTTGCACATTATTTTTTGTTGTTGTAAATGTTCCTTAAATTCTATTTGTCAATGTTTTAAAAGTGAACAATTGTTAAAAACTAATGTACAATGTTTTCTGTTATACAAATACTATTTATGTTAACGTTTTATAAGGGAAAAAAAATAGTTTATTCTATTTTGGTAAAATGTTTTTAAAAAAGTCTTATAAAGTTTCATATCAGCATCAGGCTTTATATATATATATATATATATATATATATATATATATATATATATATATATATATATATATATATAATAATCTCAGCCTGATGCTGATATAAAACTAACACACTTTGAAACACCTTTTGTCTTACAAAGTTATATGACATTTTTTAAACACTTATTATATTTTTTAGGTTTTTGCTTATAAAACTTTAACATAAATAGTATATGTATTTATAGATATACATTTTTTTAACCCAAATTTAAGCACTATTTTGTTAAGCATTTAAAACCTGTTCAAATGCAGAAGCATGTAAGATTTTGTGCAGGTGGTTTGAAATAAACTTGCAATTGCAATGCTGTCTCATTTTTTTTCTTTTAAGAAAGACCCTGTCAATGAAGGGTTGTTAGACTTAGCTTAGGGTTTAATAGGTCCATTTAAAGTTCATATAAGTTATAATATTTAAGTTAGTAAAACAATGTAATAAAGTTAAAGTACAATAAAAAAATTGAAGTTTAGTGAAATTAAACTTTGTAAGTTACTTAGGTACTAAGTTATAGGTTGGATGTAGTTAAATTTTTTAAGTTATGTTGAACTTATTGTTTTTAAGTAAGTTAACTAAAAAATTATTATGTAATCAGTTTCCTCAAACATTTTGAGTTCACTGAACTTATTGGGGTTTACAGTGTAGGGCTGCATCTGCTAGTGTGTGTGTGTGTGTGTGTGTGTGTGTGTGGGTGTGTGAATGTTGACAACTCTGTGTCCCACTTCTGTTTAATGTGGACAGGAATGTGTTATGTTGCATCAAAATTGTATTTGCTTTGCTTTATACATATTCTTATATTTCATCCATAGGAAAAAGACAGAGAGAGGCTGAAGAGGCGACTTAGAGAGAGAGAGAGAGAGAGAGAGAGAGAGAGAGAGAGAGAGAGAGAGAGAGAGAGAGAGAGAAAGAGAGAGAGAGAAAGAGAGAGAGAGGAGACTATACGACAAGAGGAGCGAGAACGTCTATTTCAGTTCTGCTTTGAGCAGGAGGAATGGACATGTCTGCCGAAAGGCAACAGCAAAGGGAGGAGTCAGGGCAGCAGCTGCGTGAGGTGCATGACAACATCTTGGGACTATTCAACATGGTGATGGCAAGGTTGCACCCAGCCAGTCAACCTGGTGCTGGTCCATCACTGGATTAACTCATTTATACTCATTTATATGCACATTTTACATATTTCCTACCCAAGTAAAAAATTTATGCAGCATTCATTCATGACTACATTCGGTTTCCTTACATCTACCACTTTCTACATTATTTAACACTCATAGCACAACTTGTGAGGACATTTACAGAGTTGATTGCTGATGGAAATTATTTAATTTTGTGTATTACAATTAATAATGAAAGCCAATTCAGGTTTAAATATTTATTATGCACTACACAATGCATTGAAATGCATTCAAAGATCTAGGTGACTCATTAGGGCTCTGCATACTGCCGCACATATCTGCACCTGCAGGAAGCAACACATCTTGGTTTTGGGGAGCAGGAATGACCCATACATCCCTGTGGCACTCGCATATATTGTGTAGTACACAACATGTTACCACAATTGACTTAACCAGGTCAGTAGCAGTCATTCCTCTTCAGCAGACATCGCCATCATCCCTTCAACCATCCAAATGTATTTTCCACCACCACTCTAGCTCTGCTGATCTTGAGATTGAATTGATGTTGTTGTTCTGTTAGGCAGCCATTCTCCATAAAGGGCTTTACAAGCCAGCTCATTTAAAGATATGCAGCATCCCCCAAGATGTAATAGCCCATCTCAAGACCTCCAATACGATGTCGATCTCCAGGTAATAACTTGCCTTCATCCTCAACCAGAGCCCACGGTCAGGACTTGCACAGAACCCTTGCATCATGCAAACTGCCAGGGAGTCTAGCAAATACATTTCAGAAGAGTCCTTTGCCATCAACCAGTCCCTGCAGGACAACAGACTACCACCCTTTTCAATTACAATACTCTGTGTGATACTCTATAAGTGCCTGAATTGGAATGTGTGAGCCATCTATGGCACCAGCACACGGAGGCAAGACCCATCAGTTTTCGCAGAAGTTTGCCATTTCTCTGAGTGTGCCTTGGGTTGGTGTGTGGATCACTTCAGAGTATCTCCTCCACAGCAGAACAGAAAGCCTTCAAACACTTGCAGGCAGTTGACCGGCTTACCCTAAACAGGTGAGCAACTGTTCTGTAGTCAGAGTTGGTTGCCATTTTCCAGATTACTAGGGCGACCCATTGCTGGAGGGGCACACTCAAGTGAAAAGGGGTGTCCTGCTTCTCCATAGCTGGTTGTACTCATCTGCAGATGTACTGAAAGGTTTTCTGTGCCATCCAGACATTCTGTAGCCACTTCAGATTGGAGAAAGTTGGCACAATCACAGTCCACCACTCAGCACTCCTGGGGTGGACCCATACGATGGGAGAGACATGTTGTCACCTTCTTAGATGGAACAGCAAAAATCTGAGTTGGAAGGTTAGCTCACTGACTATGTGAACACACTAACTCTGTATCTTCTAACAGTACATGTGTGCCTATTTAAGCTGTAGTGATGATCATTCACTGTTTATGACCACCAAAATGTAAATGGTGTGGACATTTTGGGCCCATCATATTGTAATGAATTAAATCAATGGATTTAACTACCGCCTCATAAAATCGACTGATGTACAGCAGGAAAGGAAGGATTTCTACCATTTGCCTGGTGACATGACTACTGTATATAGTCTACAATATAACATGCATATGTTCATTTGTTAATTGTATTATATTATATATTGAAAGATAACTAAGGTCTGTTAACCATCAGCTGTTGTTTCTAATATAACTCTATTGATCTGCTGTCAGCTGGCACATACATTTGGTATACACATACACACATCTGGTGGTTCAATCCACACATTTATTTCTTTAATTTGTCTGGTTTATTGCCATTAATTGACTGTATGGAGATAATACAGACCTAATTTACATGGGGTTCCTGGCCAAGAGGGGGCTAGAGTTACACCTAAATATATTCGTTACACCGTTTATTGTATTCAAAGGTCTAAGAAGCAGTTACTATACCGGGAGTCTATGTCCAGCACTCTGTGACAGGTGTTTGATGTAGGGATGTATGTTTGGTTACATTTCCATTTACATGTTAGCTGTGCTGGCTAATTAACACATGTCACAAACGTGTATATATATGTCACTGGTCACAACCGATCATTTGTACTCTAACTGAGAGATTCATATCCTCTGCGTGATTATATTATACATGTGAGTGGGCAGTTGGACCTTGTATGAAAATGTACATGGAAGTACACTTACCCTTTGTCCGGAACGGCACATTCTGTCTTGCTCTGACAGGAGGTGACACAAAACAAGTCTTCTCATTCTGCTGAATCTCTCTGCATCTCTGAGCTCCTCATCGTGTGGTCCTCTGTTATTCATGACTGCCATTGCTGCATATAACAACATGGCAAACATGAACATGGTTCCTATTCCTGCTGTCTCAAGGGTGTCGATCTTTTGTTTACAACTTTTGACACGTTTTGTGTCAATCGATGATGTAACACGCTATGTAGCAGTCAGCTAAGAGGAACAGGCCTTCGGATCTCCCGGTCACTTCCCCCCTTGCTGCATATACCCGGAAGTTCGGATAAAAGCAGCACGCCTATTGTTGTGGGAATTTAGTAACTTAGATCATGTACAAAACAAACTGTCTAATATATGTGCTTTAAAACATGGCTGGTGAGTGATCTGACTGCTCTCTCGAGCTAACTCTGTTTAAGAAATCAACCTTGAACATGTTCAAATGAGAGCCGGACTCAGAACAAGTTCAGAACCAGGTCAGCTCTGCTGCAGGAGGAGCTTTAACTTTCTAGTCCTCAGTGTCCCTCCTGTGTTTCTCTGCATCAGCGCTGAGACTAACTGGCACAAAACTCAACCCAAACCCATCTGCGGCAAACAATATCACACACACAACACTCGCTCCAAGGCTGTTGGCAGTGTGGACTGATATCAGCTAAATAATGTGAAACACGTCTCTCTTACTTAGCATTTATAATACATACCTTCCTGCTAATGTCCTGGAACATGTCATCCACCTGTTCCGTGTCTTGCTGATTGGACTACTTCAACTCCCTGTTTTCTGGCCTGGACCAGTCCTCCCTACACCGGCTTCAGCTGGTCCAAAATGCAGCGGACTGGCACCAGCAAGCGGGATCACATAACCCCGGTTCTGGCCTCTCTCCATTGGCTTCCTGTCTCTTACAGGATCCATTTCAAAACGTTACTTTTTGTTTTTAAATCCCTTCATGGCCTGGCCCCAGTTTACATCTCTGAGCTGCTGTCCGCTTACGTCTCTGCCAGAACCATGAGGTCCAGCTCTCAAGCTCTTTTAACAGTTCCAAAAACCCGCCACAAGACTCGCAGGGACAGAGCGTTCTCTGTGGTTGGTCCCAAACTGTAGAACAAGCTACTTCTCAACATCAGGACCACACAGAATCTAGAGTATTTTAAATCCCTTCTTAAGATGCAATTTTTTGATCTGGCTTTTAATGCAGGTTGACTTGAGCATCTTAGTAGTTTGTAACAGTTTTTATTATAAATTGTGACTGTTGTGTGCTCATCTTATTTTAGGTTTTTATTGTTGATTTGTTTTACCTTGTACAGTGTACAGTGGGTGTAGCTTTGCTGCTGTAAATGCGCTCTGTAAATAAAATTGACCTTGACCTATAAATATAGCATTCATAGCTGCAAAATTACAGGTAGGGAACAACGATCCGTAAGAGCTGTTAACTAATTATGTAGCTTACTCACCTCAAATTTAGGAGAAGCAGAAATTGGCAGGATCTGGCTAATTCCTGGAATGGCTTGGACTAATTTGTGAAATGCTCTTCAAACCCAGCATAACCCAGTTCAAACTCAATCAAGTTGGTGAGGGAGTCACATGTAAATAACACTAGCCAAGCTACTAAAACTAAATAATTACAATACAAGAAGCCTTGCTAGGATTCTATGCTAATCAACAGCTAAGCTATAGCATAAGCACTCACTTGCAACTAATCCAAGTCCCAACTGCTACAAGGTGTGGCCGACAGTGTTGCCAATGCCCCCCAACAAAACATAGCTGAAGTTGACCCAGAAAGTCACCCAGATGATGCCAGATGCATGCTAATTTGCATACGGATGATGCCATCATGCCACACTGGCTGTCATTTTCCCCTCAACATAACCAAAAATATTTATGTACCAACAAGTTTTAAAACTTTTACACACACACACACACACACACACATATATATATATATATATATATATATATATATACACACACACACACACAAATATATATATATATATATATATATATATATATATATATATATACATATACACACACACACAAATATATATATATATATATATATATATATATATATATATATATATATATATATGAAGATGCAGTCCCTCTTTAAGAACATGTTTAAAGTGAGAAAAAAATTAAATTGTGATTAAAAATGCAAGGAAAAGAGAGAGAAAATGAATAGGAAAGAGGGAAATCAGTGACTGAAGGTAAAGGCAGAATAAGAGTTGAACAAGGAAAGTGTGATGACAAAGGTCATGACAAAACCAGCTTGAAGTGAGTATTCAGCTGCTTTTTAAAGAAGACCACTGAGTCCACTAATCTCAGGCTTAGGGGTAGAGTTCCAGAGTCTGGGGGACACAGCAGCAAATGATCTGTCACCTTTGACTGGTGCTGCACAACCAGTAGGCTTTGGTCACTGGACCTCAGGGACCTGCTGGGGGTGTAGGGACTAGAGCCCTGCACTGAAGCCCTAGGCCCTCGGGTCGGCCCGGCCCGACGGCCCTCGGGCCGGGCTTCGGGCCAACGACTGTGTAATTACCTCGGACACGGGCCGGGCCGGGCGCCTTTATTTTTATTCGAAATCATTAAAAAAATTAAAACACTTAAACGCAGCAGTAGAGCCCTGTGCGGGACTGTTTTCTTCATCCCGCTCCGCTCCCGCTGAATTTCTGACCATTACAGCCTGCAACCGCAACGTGTGTGTTACACTCCCGCCCGCACCTGCAGCGTGCATGTCTACTCCCGCCCGCACCTGCAGCGTGCATGTCTACTCCCGCCCGCACCTGCAGCGTGCATGTCTACTCCCGCCCACACCTGCAGCGTGCATGTCTACTCCCGCCCGCACCTGCAGCGTGCATGTCTACTCCCGCCCACACCTGCAGCGTGCATGTCTACTCCCGCCCGCACCTGCAGCGTGCATGTCTACTCCCGCCCACACCTGCAGCGTGCATGTCTACTCCCGCCCGCACCTGCAGCGTGCATGTCTACTCCCGCCCGCACCTGCAGCGTGCATGTCTACTTCCGCCCGCAACCGCAAAACTCGGAGAAATTATTACCTCACAATAAAAGAGATGTATTGAGTTTGCGTCCTCAACATGTCATTTTATAGGTTATCCGCTTTCACAGCAGTGCTGCGCTCCGTTTCAATCAGGCTGCACAGCAGGATTTCCCCTCGTAGCGATATTTTCTCTAACTCTGATTGCTTCATGCTATAGATCGTTGGAAAGCTGCTTTTATGTACTTTTAGGAACCGTTGGAATTATTTGAATCTGATCAGCCATTCAAAAGTTATAAAACGGAGCATTTTGGATGACAAACTCGCACGTCTCTGAATCTGTGTTGTGATTCGTTGCGCTCAAGACAGGAAATCCCGGTGGCTCCCATAATGTATTGTATATGCACGGAAAGCCCCATTTTTTATCTTTTCAGCACTTTTGGAATTTTAATGATATCTTGAACTAGAGCAGGGATCGGCAACCCGCGGCTCTTCCATCCATCTGCCGATGTGCTTGTAAAATAATGAATGGATATTTAAATAAAATGCTTTATATTTTACTGAATTAATTTTATATCTGTAAGTCAATTCTATGTGAAGATTGTCTGCGTAAACCTGAACAGTTCCAGCCCGGTCTTACTGTGAGACCGTGTTGGGTCACGCTTGTGCGTAATCATATGCGCTCATGAGCTGAAGAGGATGTGAGATTCTGGGCTTCTCCTCAGACGGCTCCTGGATGTGTCGCACATTGGAGACAGGAACAAGCGCTATTCAGCCAAAGTTTCATAATCAGGGAACATTTTCTAAGTGACAAGTCTCTCTGAGAGACAGGGTTTGGAAAACACTCGCTTCAGTGGGAAGCTTCCCGCATGCGCTTCTGCGACGCTCGGATCCTGCACGTCTTTTAACACATTGGTCAGGATTGACGCACTTTGTTTTCATTTAGTTGGTTAAAAAAAGTCGGGCTTGGGCTCGGGCCGGGCCAGAGAATCCTGAAAACCTTTTCGGGCCGGGTCGGGCTGGGGCTCCACCCCCTCGGGCCGGGCCGGACACGGGCTCAGATTTTAGGCCCGTGCAGGGCTCTAGTAGGGACTAAGAAGATCACCAATGTAGGATGGTGCTTGTCCATGTAAGGCCCTATAGACCAGAACCAGGATCTTGAAATGAACCCTGAAGTTGCCTGGCAGCCTGTGAAGCTGGAGGAGAAGCGGGGTGATGTGGGTGTGTTTGGAGGACTTGGTCAGAAGCCGAGCACAGGCATTCTGAACCACCTGTACACAGTTCAGAAAACCAAGTTTTAATAGAATCTAAGCAGGTGTGTAACAGCTGCAGCTTAGACATCTCATGGGCCTTAAAGGAGATGTACAGTTGGATGTCATCTGCATAAAGATGGTAGGAGATTCCTTTGAAGGAGCTCAGGATGTGCTGAAGAGGAAGCAGATAGAGGAGGAAGAGCAGAGGCCCCAGCACAGAACCTTGTGGGACACCATGGGTAAGAGAGGTGGTGGAGGACCTAAACTTGGAGACGGCCACAGAAAAGGAACGCTCAGAGAGATAAGAGGAGAACCACTCCAGAGCAGTTCCTGATAGGCCTACCCAGTCTCTAAGCCTCTCCAGTAGCAGGTGATGGTCAATAGTATCAAAGGCTGCCATCAGATACAGCAGGACCAGAACAGAACAGTCCCCTGCATCACTGTGAGTCAGAAGGTCATTAGAGACCCTAAGAAGAGCTGTTTCAGTAGAATGAGCTCTACGAAAACCTGACTGTAAAGCTTGGTTTATGCGAAACGTAATGTAACGTAATGTAAAGCGAGGTCCGCGCGGAACTGTTGTGTCATTTTAACAACCATGCCCCTCCACCCCGCCTCCGCACGGCCCAAACTTTCCGCACCACGCACCTAGGACATTTTCTAACCATGCGGACGGTCGGACATGGAAAAACATGGCGGACTGGCAAGAACTAGTATGGCAGAGGTTCGTAAATACAGACATTTGTATGATTCAGCTCTCAAAGATCACCGTAATCAACATGTTGTTAATAATTCTTGGAGAGAAATAGCTCGCACTGTCGGAAAAGACGAGGACACTGTTAAAAATGCTGGAATGCCATGTCGTAAACAACAGTCATTTTTACTTCTACTATGGTGTAGTGTTGGATGCATGCCGTAGAGCTCCATGCTGCCCCCTACACTTTCGGAGAATATTGGCTCACCGCAGAGACAAGCCGCATAAACCATAAACGCTGCAAGTTGTGAAGCGCGTTCCATCTGCGAGCCGCATCACCAAGCGGAAAGTGAATGCGTCAAGCGTAAACCAAGCTTTAGCAATCAGATGTTATGTTTATCAAGAGCAGCTGTGAGTTGTTTAGTCACAACCTTTTCCAAGATCTTGGAAATGAACGGAAGTTTAAAACATCTTGGTCTTTCTTAGGATTAAAAAAGAGAGGGAGACTAAAACTATTTTAAGAGTTAAAATTATTAATTAGAATGAATAAAATGGCCCAAATTGCTCTTATGTGTAAAATAAACTCTAAAAATATAAATAAAGTGATATTAGGGCAGATTTGGTGTGGTGATACAAAAAGTTCAGTTATAGGACACAGCTCAGACCTCCTGCTCTTCTCATTCTCACTCATCTTCACGTGTGTGAATTACCAGCATTTTCTTAGTTTTACCATAGTTTTGAGCTGATGTTTTAGGCTGAATTTTTTTGTTTTTACAGAAAATAATGACTAGATATGTCTACAACACTTTTAGACAGTCATTTATACAAGTTATCAGCAAAAATAAAAAAATAATGTGATTCTGGTTTTACTCGCTCTTTAAAAACTAATAAATTACAAGAGCATCTGGTCCTCATGGTGTCTGCTGGAAAAAACTCCGGCCCTTGAACACGATGCAGTGGCTTCTTATGGTAACAAGAAATAACTCCTGGGTCTGTGATATGGGATTATGCCTGCATCCACATTAGTTATCTTAAATAAGGGCAGTACTTGTGATCTTTTCTATATAGCTGTAGAAGAACTATTTAACACCAAATTGCTTATTCATGGTCTCTTGTCATGAGTAAGAGACTATTGTAAACCAAAATGCCACAAAGTAAACATTACATTTACAAAGGCGCAGTTTGTCCTTGCCTGAAGCATTTTATGCAATTATATGCAATTTAAAGAGTAGAAATTACTGAGGTTGGGGAGATCAGCAGATCTAACTCTCCTTCCAACTCCAAGTAAATGAAGTACGGTGTGGGAATACATGAAAAGCATGAAACCTCTGGTCCTCAGAGACCATTTGTCAAAGTTTTTTTTCCAAGCTTTTTTTTTTATTTAACACAATAAAAAGGTAAATTTATATTTCATGTCTTGCAAATATAGCTCCAATGCACACCCTGCAGCTTATTGTCTTCTCAAAGAAATCTGGAAAAAAAACAAGCTGCCTTTCTGCCCCGTTTACATAGGTCTGGAAGACACAAGGCTCCAAGAGAAGACGTGACTCTTTCTAACTTTAATAAAGAAGCTTAGTTTGTCTCATTAAATGATTTCTTCACTTTAAAGGTTACAGCATATAATGAATGTTTTGTCTAAAGTGATTTTAATAAGTCTTGACTGCTCTACAGTAATGAATGAATCAACATAACTGTTTATTCTTGAAATGCCTTATTTCAGATCTGAAATTCAACAAATGTGTCTTCTTGATGGCTTAATAATGATTTATTATGTCACATACTAATATAAGTATATAAGCAAATTATTGTCATATCATATTCGCTGCACATGGCCTAACCCTATTAAGTGAAATAAGCCTTTTCTAAGTGTCTGAGAAAAGTGGACGTCTGAGGACTCTTTGTTAACGCCTCTTCAACATTCTGGCTTCTTTTTGGCACCAACTTAGAAAAAAATGGACCGTTAAAACAATAGACACGGAACTGAAACTTCGGTTCAGCAAGGTGTCCCAGGCTTCATGCTAAATTAATCTCTCGCAGGGGATCAAACCAGATCTTTCAACAGGATACGTTTAGCTGCAAGGCCCGTCCTTTTTCAGAATCAAACTACTTATTTGCTGAACCTGCAAAACAACTCAGATGTGGAACGACCCGCCAGCAGACCCAAGGGGGTATCTTTAACCAGCTGATTTGAATTCTAAAAGGGGCTACGACCTTTAAATACCAGAAGTTTAATTGGATGGGTTAAGATTCATTTGATAAATGATTAAACTAATTAAACATTCAGCCAGATTGTTGTAATAAACCCAGACATCACATTATTCTAAGACACCAAATTTGGCTTTTAACATCTAAGATCATGTCTCAACAGAGTTTATTCATTGTCTTAGTTGATATTACCTTAAATCACCATTTATAATCATGTCTCCTGTTTCATCATTAGTAGTAGAAATATAGGAATAAATAGATTTGAATAAACTATAGTTTTGCCTCTGTGTCAAACTATTATAAAGTGTTGTTTCCCTGGCATACCCAAATTTCCTATTTTTAACATCAATCAAATATTAAAGGTTCAATAATATTGACAATCCATATTTTTATGGAATATTACTTTTATTGAATACCTTTAAATTTTATTGACAATTTAGTAAAAGTAACCACTTATGACATGTTACAGTATATTTATGTTGCCAAAAGAGCTTCAATATTTTGTTCTGATATCTAAAAATGTTGATAAATTAAATTTAATTTCAATGTCACTACAGTCATTTCTTGTGTTCCTACCCTTGCTGTGACTCTGCATCTCATACAAGAGATTCACCCAGGTTCCTCTACATCTCTATGCTCTTCTGCCATTTGTAACTTGAATTGATGGAGGCAAGCCTTCTAGGTAACACTGAAATTGCCCAGGCCTTTTGAGATTCCTCAAACCAACAGAAATGTTAGCACAAAATAGCATGGTCTATTCCTATTATTATATAGTGCTGAGCAGCTGCAAATAGAGAAAGTTCTCTGCAGACCCCTGCAGCACAGTGAATCAATGAGCCGAAAGTACATAAAGATGGTGGCAAAGTCTAACCACAAATCAAAGCTTTTATGGCCTCGTATCAACAAACTGTCTCACCTAAATTGGCCATGGAGCTCTCTAAAACTTGCAGAGGTTGATCAGTTAGGCTTTACATGTAAAATCTGAAATAAACAAAGCACTTCAGTCGATGCATGGGTGATAAAACAACAGCAAAGCTGGCACACAAATGCTGTTAATTGATATGAAGAATAGACACGCTGTTCTTCATCCAATTGACTGCCAGTGCTCAACAGCTACGGGACCAGCAACAATGAAGTGGAAGAAGGCTGTAGCACTCAGGTAAAAATAAATATCTTTATTTGGTGCAAATAAATGAACTAACGTTTCGACTTTGCTGTCTTCATCAGAGTTACTGGTTAAATGTTGCAACCAGTTTACAGGCGAGGTCGGTGTTCCGTCGTCAATATGTGCTAATTTGGAGAAATGCGCAGACCGACTACTATGTCCCAGACTGTTTACCTGAAGAGATGCGCTACCTCTGGAAGTTGTTATATTACTGCTTGTTGTACGTTTATCCGACAGTTTGCTAGTAAAATACAGTTATTATACCGTGAACATGACATTTCTCCCATTGTTTACCGCCATTCACGGAATCCTGACAAACACGGTCTTTATCATTAATACATCATGACACTGAATATTTTTGCTAAAACCGTGCTTAATAAGCGTGTTACTATTCTGTAAACAAGAGTGAAACTGTCGTAACACGTGGTACGAATATCTGATGAGGAAGCACAAATATTCAGAACACCAGCTCTACAGCAGTTGTTGGGTATTTTCTATATGTTCCTTTTTGAGTCTTAAAGAACGTCTGCTCCTGTAAGCTCTTTGTTATCTCTGTTATCTCTGGAATGTGGTGTCCTCTGCGAGTGTCATCCTTTAAGGCAATATGGGATTAATTAAAAATTACCTATCAGCGGCGTAAATAGATTTGGCTTTCATGATTTTCACATGGAAGAACTGATTCTAAATGTAAATGTTGCAGCTCTTCTGTGAGAACACTTTTTAATTTATCAGATGAAACTTGTTGCTATTTACAGGTCCTTCTTTAAAAATTAGCATATTGTGATAAAGTTCATTATTGTCAATAATGTACTGATAAACATTAGACTTTCTTACATATTAGATTCATTACACACAACTGAAGCAGTTCAAGCCTTTTATTGTTTCTAATATTGATGATTTTGGCGTACAGCTCATGAAAACCTAAAATTCCTATCTCAAAAAATTAGCATATTTCATTCGACCAATAAAAGAAAAGTGTTTTTAATACAAACACACCTGTATCTGCATTACCATCTCCACCATTTGAGTTATGGTGCCAGCCCTCCCAACCTCCCACTAAATATGTCATGGATAATTTTCTGGCCTGTTTGCTTTTGTTGATTCAGTAATGATAATGTCACATTTGCTGCCAGCAAAAATGAATGAAAGCTGTTTTATTTTCAACATTTACAAAATGGCAAAGCATGCTGGGAAATCTGTTGATCCAATCAAGTTTATGTGTTATCATAAACGTCATCACTGACGAACCACCGAGTTTAGCTAACTTCTTAGAGGAGAACAGCTAATAAGCCTTTTAGTTCCGCGCAGGTATTTGGATGGCAAACAAAAAATAAAAGCGTACGCAACTGCTGCTGCACCTTCAGCGGTTCGGGTTCGTCTGACCCAGTCAAAACAGAACCAGTAAACTCCGAAAATTCTCCGTAAAAAAAAAAAAAGCCTCTGAAAAGTCCCCCTGAGGCATTGCCACCTTATTGTGGTCTGGTGGTTACATGCCTCAGTGAGCCCAGGAGCTGCACCAACAGTAGCTCAGTCTTCAGGTGGGACACCATATTAGGACAGGTCTGGGTCATAATATAGAATAATAATATGTTTTATCCATAAAGGGATTTTCTAGACAATCAGAGATGCTGTAAAAATCTAAATAAAACAGGCAGATTATCCAACAATAAAAAATAAACTTTAAAACTTGAATGTATCTTGACAAGAGTTTTTAAGAGGGAAAGGTCAGAGGGGTTTTGGAAGGGTTGTGGAAGGGTGGGGGCATTAATGCAGAAAGATGAGTCTCCCCAAGTTCAGAGCTGTTCCTGTGGGGGGTAGAGCAGGGTAGAGAGGTAGGAGGAGCCAGGTAATGGAGGACTTTGAGTGTGATGCACTGAGGAAGAGGAAGCCAGCGGAGGTCATGAAGAGACAAGAGTGATGAGGTCACAGGTCTGGGTGTTGGTTAGCAGACAGGCAGCAGAATTCTGGATCTGTTGAAGTTTGGTGAGGGTTTTGGTTTAAATACCATAAACATTATTGCTGTAGTCCAGTGGTTACCAATGTTTTTCTTTGGGGACCTCCTTGCTTGTTTCCAAGACAAGCCAGGACCTTCAATATCAACTCCTGCTGTAGGCCATTTATGAACAAGTTTCAGGGACAGAGAAGGACAGGGAAGGTCAATGTTTAACAACATGCAATTCCAATAACATGTCAAGAACACCTAGAGCCCCGCCACCACCAACGCACGCTTTTTCCTCTTCCGCCACCACTGTCTGCCCCTTCACAATTCTGTCTGCCCCCTCAAATATGCCAGTCTAGAACCGGCCCTGGATACAGGTGTTTTCTAGGCTCATTAGAAAGAAAACATACTAGTGTAATGCTCACTGGTTATGGAGTTGCGGGTTGGAGACGAGTCGGTGTCTGTCCGATAAACATAAGTCAGACATGATCCAGTCCATTTCCATCAGTTTGAAGTATACATTCGTTTTTCAAAACAATGAGCCAAAATGTTTCTCAAACTTCTAAAAGACAGGTACAACAACAACATCAAACAGTTGTAAACAATTCTGATATTTATAAATTATAAAATACATCACAATGATGTAATTAATAAAATGTAACACCAGATTAGAGGAAATATGACAACCTGAAGGTTCAGTGGTTAAAGTGTGAATCCAATAAGCCTCTCTGCGCTAGTAAAGATTAGTAACGTTACCACCTCTGGGAGGTGGGGAGATTTTCTCCATCCACCAAAACCTCAGTGATACAGCAGAGCCGTGATTCACTTGTGTGTTCTTTCTGAGGGGTTTGATACATTGTGGTTTAAATTTTCCTTTTGTAATGTAGTGTAGCTCAAGGCCTGTATTTCATCAAATGGCCGAAAGTTAACTTTCTTAAGAGAGGTCATGCCAACCTGATACTGGAGGTGTGTTCTCCTGTGTGTCCTACACAGACACAGTCACACACTCCCTCCCTCATGCTCACACATACACATACAACTTAAGACTTACAAAAGACACCCACTCATTTCCCCATACACACCCTATTCACTCTGGTCCCGGTGCTGCTGCACAAAGGGTACAACCATCACCGGTTCCCAGCTTATGAGTCAGGACTCCCTCCCTCCCCAAGTCACCGCCTACATCCCCACACAGGGATCCACTCTTCAGATCATCAGAATACCATCAATGTATCGTTTCCAGCATATGAACGTTTTGTTACATATGGAGTTTAGGATAAATTGTTCTTCCGACAAATCGTCTTTACAGATCCCAGAAATAAACGTCAGGATCAGCCAGTGACTGTGTTGGTCTTTGCTTCTGTGTGTGTGTGTGTGTGTGTGTGTGTGTGTGTGTGTGTGTGTGTGTGTGTGTGTGTGTGTGTGTGTGTGTGTGTGTGTGCTAACCATGATAGCTGGCTAAGACATTGATTCTGTTTTTGTTGGAGGCCCAATTGTAAAAGCGTCGGACTAAACTGGAGACGTGCGGATGAAAAGATTGTGCTCCTACATGGCCTTAAATGCTCCACAGTGGTGCTTTAAACACATTTTCTTGCTTTAGATTATTTTCTAGAATGTAAACTTTGAGTCTTTGAGCTCACAGTTTTCTTTCATTACCAACGTTGTGCATTGTTAAATCATTTTATTTTGAAACGTGATACTTTTAGCAGCCGCACCAATTGTTTTTATTCTACCCAAAGTAAAGCCTGTAGCAGATGATAGTGGTGGTCTCAATCATTGTTCCAATTAGGTGGAGCAGCAGAATGAAGGTCGGTTTAATGAATATGACTTTTTCTATCCTCTTTTCTGCAGCCCAGAGAAACGTGTTACACAGAATCTAATTTCTTTCAAATGCAGACCGTACCATTATTAGACAACAAAACAATCACAATCATCCCAAGTTATGCTTTTTAAAAGGTGGTTGTAATACATAGCAGATGTCAACAGCTTGATTTCTTCATCAACCAATGCAGAATATAAATCGTGCTTTGCATGAAAAATAAAATTGCCAAGCAAAATGTTTAATTAAATTAAAACCTTGAAAGGAATTTGATAGAATAAGTGTAAGCTAAATCAGTTTTATAGTGGGCAAAAATTATACTTAAAGTTATTGGCCAGAGAAAAAATTCCTTTCAATGGCATTTGTAAAGAAGTATTAAAACCTCAGACGAAGAAGGCTTTTGGATTTTCACAGCTGGAATTTGAAGAAAATCTGATGTTTTTTGACTAGTGCTGCAAAAAGAGACTAGCTTCCGGTCTAAGCTCTGGGAAGCTGGTGACGTTTCACAAGAAGCTCTGCTGAAAACAGCTATGGAAAACAACCCTCAACTCCGGTGTTCTTCTTCAGCCAACACGTCGGACATGTTCAGACACGGAGTCAGAGGTGAAAGAGAAATGAAAAGACAAAAGGTGGGGAGAAGGGGGGGGGGGGGGGGTCCACAAAAATAAACAATAATGAACAAGAGTCTGGTTCTAGACCTGCAGAAAGAGAAAGAATAGAAAAAAAGGGACACACAACAATACAACCGGAGCAAGCTATCACTGCTTCAACTTGAAGAAATATAAAATCAACATTGTTTAACTAAACAATCACATGATAATAAATCATAGTGCATTTAGTGGCAACGACAGCCTTAAGACATGTTGAACGTGCCCAAGCCCATACTTTTGAGAGCACCATGTGAGCACCTGTGTGTGTACACGCGCTTGTTTATGTAAGCTTTCTCTATGAAAGTGTCCTGGTCAGGCAGACGACAAAAATCTTAAAACCCCTGACCCGGGAGCCACGAACATTCAGGCAGACCAAGGCACTGCTCTCCACACCAGGTGTGGCAGGGGGAGGGGAGAAGAAGATCTATATCATCAAAAGAAGCCCCAGGAGAAGGGAGGAGTCAAAGGCCCCACCTGACATATACAGTCATACACAAACACAGTCACACACTCCCTCCCTCATGCTCACACATGCACATACAACCAAAGACTTACAAAAATGCACGCCAGACACCCACTCATGCTCCCCATACTCACCCTATTCACTCTGGTCCCGGTACTGCTGCACATGGGGTACAACCATTACCGGTTACCAGAGTCTGACCCTTTCTGCTGGGGTGCTGATGAGCAGGCTCCCCCGCCCAACGCTGAGCACAGCGACCCACCACCCCAGACCCCAACCAGACGGCCAGATCTCCCTCCTAGCCTCCAGCCCCAGAAAGCCAGGCAACAACAGAGGTGTGCTAAGACCCCTAGTCTCCCTCCGCCTGCTCCAATATAGTGTTGTGTGTTGATGAGGTGTTTTCCATGGCTGTGGTGAGCGGGCAGTGTGGGCATTGTCAGGCCTATGGCAGCTGATGCCACCGCACCACCCCACAGCCCCCGGTGTCTAAGTGCAGTTTAAAATTGGAAGTGGGCACTGGCACTCGGGATGAGGCTGAGAAATCCCCCTGCCAACTGCCGTTGAATGTGCTCACTCCCAAGGCCCTAAGTGTGTGTTTGCGTGGAATGTCGTTGGTGGAAGTGTTTAAGGTGCAAATAAAATTGGGGGGGGGGGGGGGGCACAGGAATGTGGAAATGGGGTCCATATCCGCACTCCCTGACTTGTCCAGCCCCCAAGGTCCTATGTGCATGTTTGTAATAATAATAATAATAATACATTTTATTTAAAAGCGCCTTTCAGGACACCCAAGGTCACTTTACACAAAACACGTAATAAAATACAATAAAACAATAATAAAACCCAAAGAAGAAAAAAACAAAGAGAGAAACAGTTCAATAAAATCAGAGGTTGTAGGCAGATTTAAACATATGTGTTTTGAGTTTTGTTTTGAAAAGGGTAAAACTGTCGATGTTCCTGATGTCTGGGGGAAGTGAGTTCCTGAGTCGAGGAGCTGAGCGGCTGAAAGCTCTGCTCCCCATGGTAGCGAGATGGGCAGAAGGAACCGCAAGATGGATGGAAGAAGAAGATCTGAGTGAACGGGATGGGGTGTGAATACTTATAAGGTCTGAGATATATGGAGGAGAGAGGTTGTGGATTGCTTTGAAGGTATGAAGGAGAATTTTGAAGATGGACCTGAATTTAACTGGGAGCCAGTGAAGCTGCTGGAGAACCGGGGTGATGTGGTGAAAGGAAGGGGTTCTGGTGATAATACGGGCTGCTGAATTCTGGAGTTCTGCAGTTTATGAAGGAGTTTGTTGGGAAGACCATAAAGAAGTGAATTGCAATAGTCGATACGGGAGGTAACGAGGCTGTGGACGAGAATGGCGGCAGTGTGAGGGGTCAGTGAGGGACGGAGACGTTTTATGGAACGTAGATGGAAGTATGCTGACCGAATTAAGTTATTAATGTGAGCCTGTAAAGAAAGTGAGCTGTCGAGAATGACACCCAGACTCTTGACGTGAGGTGAGGGGGAGACTATGGCGCTGTCAATAGTTAAAGAAAAGCTGTCAGATGTTGAGAGGGTGGAGTTAGTCCCAACTAGAAGAAGTTCAGTTTTATTGCCGTTGAGTTTGAGGAAATTAGAGGTGAACCATGATTTGATTTCAGAGAGGCAGAGTGTAAGGGAGGATGGTGGGAGAGTTGAGTTGGGCTTACTGGAAATGTAGAGCTGGGTGTCATCCGCAAAGCAGTGAAACTGGATATTGAATTTGCAGAAGATTTTGCCGATAGGGAGGAGATATACTATGAAGAGGAGGGGCCCCAGGACAGAGCCCTGGGGCACACCTGACTTGACTGGGGAGGGTTCTGAGGTAAAGGATTTTAACTGGATGAGCTGAGTGCGGCCAGTAAGGTAAGATTGAAACCAGCGGAGGGGGGTGTGAGTGATGCCTAAGGAAGAGAGTCTATTAAGGAGGATGGGATGAGAAATGGTGTCAAAGGCTGCACTCAGATCGAGGAGAATGAGAATAGAGATTAAACCAGAATCAGCAGCAATGAGTAGGTCGTTAGTGATCTTGATGAGAGCTGTTTCTGTGCTGTGGTGGGGACGGAAGCCAGACTGAAACTGTTCATGAAGGTTATTGCGGGTGAGATGGGAATGGAGCTGAGATGCAACAGTTTTCTCTAGGACTTTGGAAATGAAGGGAAGATGGGAAATGGGGCGGAAGTTATTGAAATCATTGGGATCTAAACCAGGTTTTTTTTTTAGAATAGGGCTGACTGAAGCGGATTTGAATAGGGAGGGGACTAGGGATGAGCCGGATACTCGTTTCAGACGAGTATCCGGTACGGATAAAGCATTTTTGACGAATACGAGCATGAAACGAGTAAAACGAGTCAATATCTGTAATCGTGCTGAAGGAAAATCTTCATTGGGTAACTGACTGTCTTCACGCTCTGTGATTGGCCAGTCACATAGAGCGCCTGCCCCTCCCTACTTACAAAACTCTCTAGCCGGCCGGGAGTGCAGTCCGTCCGGCTCATCCACGCACA
Source organism: Nothobranchius furzeri (assembly GCF_043380555.1). NCBI lineage: Eukaryota > Metazoa > Chordata > Actinopteri > Cyprinodontiformes > Nothobranchiidae > Nothobranchius > Nothobranchius furzeri. The sequence continues at coordinate 44,312,716 of NC_091742.1, read as the reverse complement.
CACACAGACAGTAACGGATCGCTGTGATGGCTTCACTGTTCCTCACATTTCTTCAGTTTTCCCTAGGTTTTCTTCAGCTCGCCTCTTTTTCGGTTGAATATTTAAAGTTACTTTTTTCGTAACTGACATGGTGCATTTGACAAGACAGAGCTGACGTGCTGTTGTCACTACCTCCGCTCCGGTCGGGTTTTTTATTTTTCTGAACTCCCTCTCTCTCCCCCTCTTTCTCTCTCTCTCTCACACACACACACACACACACACACACACACACACACACACACACACACACACACACACACACATGTCAACATTGCTTTGTTTAACTTTGTGTGGGAAAATGCCAAGAACGTTAAGAAAAAAATCTGTTTAATCAAATTAAAATAAAATAAAAATATAGAAAGTTGTGTCTGGTTCTAGCATTTCATATTTCCTAGTTCCTACTGCATGAGTTCAGATGTATTAATCCATGCACTCAAATATTAATGTTCTGATTTTATTGAAAAACTTGTTCTGTAATATTTTCTTTACTATTGTGATCAAAAATATTTAATCTCAATTCTGAGGCTGCTCTGTAAATAGTTTTCAAATAAACAATACACATATCAACTTCTGATCAATCCACATCAATTTCAGATTTAAAATAATACATTGATGTAAACTATGTCCACTTCCGGTTAAACCACGCCCACTTCCGGGTTATGCCACGCCCATTCTGAGTACAGATACAGATACAGATAATTTAGTTGGTTGAACAGATACAGATACAGATAGTGGTATACTCGCTCATCCCTAGAGGGGACCGTACCAGAGGATAGTGAGAATGAATAATAGCTGTTATAAAAGGGAGCAGAGAGGAAAGGCACGATTTAACTAAAACTGTTGGTATAGGGTCCAGTTGACAGGTGGAAGGTTTGGATTTGGTGATGTAATCTAATATTTCTGAGGGATGGGGAAGTTCAAAGGAGGAGAACTGAATGGAGGGTTCAAATAAATCAGGAGAGGGAGGGGAGGAATGAGGTAAAGAGAGATGGATTCTATTGACCTTATCATTAAAAAACTGAAGGAGAGAGTTACAGGTTTCTGAAGAGTAAAGATGGATGGGTAAGGAGTCGGGAGGCTGAAAAATGCTGTTCATGATGGAAAATAATGCCTTAGTGTTGCTGGAGTTGGACGAGATGAGACCGGAGTAATACTGAGATTTGGCATGGGAGATGGAGTCCTTGTAGAGAGAAATCTGAGCAGAATATAAGTCTTTATGGATGGAGAGACTGGAGGATAAAAATATGGATATGAATTCTTTGTAGAACTCTGCTGGAAACCCATCTGGACCTGGAGCTTTCCTATTAGTCATGGATTTTAAGGGCTTCCTGGAGCTCAGCTGATGTTAGTGGCGAGTCCAGGACTGTAGCTTGGCTGTCTGATAATTTAGGAAGTGTTATCCTGTCAAGGAACTCATTGATCTCGTTATCTGATGGGTTTATCTGTGGTGAGTAGTGATGTGTCGGTGGCGAACGAACCGGCTCTAAGAGCCGGCTCTTTGAAGTGAACGATGGGAGCCGGTTCGTCATTGGGAGCCGTCCCCTCCCCTTCCCCCTCCCCCCCTGCCTTGGTGAAAGCTACAGGCGATTGGTCAACATGTGTAACTGTGTGTCCAGACTGTCCACACACAGAGCAGTAGGGGCGGGGAAGAGGGAGGATCAGACTCAGACACACAGCAGAGCACATGCGGGAGGAGGGAGACGAGAGGGAATGAGGAGGGGGAAAAAGGCGAGCGAGAGGGAGGAAAGTGCGACAAAGACGGTGAGAAAATGAGCGCCAGCAGTCGGAAAGTGGAGATTTCTTAAAGTGTTCAGTTATTAAATCCATGGAAATGATAAATATTTGATATATTGCCTTTTTTTACATTAGTAAATTATTTTAGATATAGTTTAGCATTATTTTGGTTATAAATGTACTCTACGCAACAGAAAATCTGAGGAGCCACTTGGGAGCCGAAAGAGCCGGCTCTTTTTGGTGAGCTGAGCCAAAAGAACCGGCTCTCTAGAAAGAGCCGGAATTCCCATCACTAGTGGTGAGTACAAAGTTTGGTAAAAGTCTCAAAGTGTTGTTTATTCTTTCAGGGTCATAAACTATATTCCTGGTTGAGTCTTTAACAGCAGATATGGTAGTTTTCTCTTTATTAATTTTTAACTGGCTAGCTAAGAATTTACCTGATTTTTTACTATGTTCAAAGTTTTCTATTCCTAGTCTTTGTGCTAAAAATTGTGTCTTTTTGTCAATAATTCCATGAAGTTCTAATTTAGCTTTACGTAATTTGCTCAGTAACTCTTCTTCTGTGGATGCCTCTAAAGACCTAATGATTTCTTCTAACTCCTGAATATATTTGTTTTCCATTTTTTTCTTATGTGATGAGAAAGAGATTATTTTACCTCTCATCACTGCCTTTCCTGCCTCCCAGAGAATAGATGCTGATGTTCCAGGCAGGTCATTATGTTCTAAAAATGAAGCCCACTCCTTTAAAAAAAAAATCTATAAAACTTTCATCTTTAAGCAGTGATGTATTAAACCTCCAGTTTTTGTTTGGTGGGATTGTCTTTTTATTTACCAGAGTTAAAGAAACCGGAGCATCGTCGCTGACAGCGATGGGGTGTATCTCAGTGACTGAAATGTCAGCCAACAATGAGCTGCTGACTAGAAAATAATCCAAATGTGAATGAGAGTGATGGATGTGCGAAAAAAAAGTATACTCTCTACGGTTAGGACGGGGGTCGGCAACCCGCGGCTCTCTGTGCTTGTAAAATAATGAATGGATATTTAAATAAAATGCTTTATATTTTACTGAATTAATTTTACATCTGTAAGCTAATTCTAAATGTAAAGATTGTCTGCGTAGACCTGAACAGTTCCAACCCGGTCTACTGTGTGACCGGGTTGACGCGTCACGCTTGTGCGTAATCATAGGCGCTTTCTGAGCTGAAGAGGATATGAAATTCTGGGACTCTCCTCAGACGGCTCCTGGATGTGTCGCCACATTGGAGACAGGAACAAGCGCTATTCAGCCAAAGTTTCATAATCGGAACATTTTCTAAGTGACAAGTCTAGCTTCAGTCGGAGGAATCTTCCTGCATGCGCTCTGGTTCTGTGACGTGCTCCAAGCCAATCTCCACTTCTTCAGCTCGCTGTGCACCGTACGTACGCGCTGACAGTGAGCTGCGCTGAGCAGTGTCCAGCTCAGATGTTCAGATGGTAATCATTTCTTGAGTGATTTAGCTCCATCTGCGATGTGCGTAGAATAACATGTCAGTTCGTCTGCATGCGTCGGGGTAATTCTTTCTATTCTTTCTCCATCAAAATAAACGGTCAAATACGGGAACTGTCCGGTCAACACAAGCCCTGCTTTTAACTGTTCTGTTTTCTTGTGAAAATTGTTGCAAAGAGATATAATTTAACTTGATTACCACCAGAGCCAGGCGCACTGCGCAGTTATCTCCGTCGCTGTAAATGAGGGAAAAACAAATTGATCGGATCCTTTTCTGACCTTCCCCACCTACAAAGTTTAATTACAACAATCAAACGTGACAGAGCCTGGATTTGTATTCTGAACAGTCTAAACATGTTTTAAAAAGAAACGTATGACAAAAGTGGCATCTGCTCAGTAAAACCACCAACAGGGTGAAAAATATCTAAACATTGTCGGCAGAGACGGGCTACAACTTCTGGATCCATTTTATATACATCGTTTTATTGATTATCTTCTCATGAAAGAACTTTGACGTACACGAGCGACCGGTACTGGCTGCTGTCACCTGTTGTGATTGGTTAAAGCAGCACTCTGCTGTCTGAGGGTAGGCCCCGCCCACAACGCCGCAGCTGCTGTGGCTCCCAGTGTTAATTATTTGTGGAAGTTGATTAACGAGCTGCCATCTGCTTCAAACGCCGCCGTGTGCCCGGTGATCTGCCGTCAGTGCATGTGCATGCTTCTTCTACTTGTGGTTTTAAAGACATTTGAGTCGTTTAGAACAGAGGAAAGAGTCGCAGTGAACTCCACCGCTGTCTTCGTTGTTTATAAGAAACTGAGCGTCGTTGTGTGTGACATCCGTGACGCTGTAGTTTTTTAGCTGTAGTAAAAAATGGAGTCTGGCGACAGCGCAAACATCTTTAGAAGAAAGGCTTTTAGCGCTTCTACTTGTTGTGGTGTTAAAGACATGTTCAAATCGCTTAGAACAAAGGAAAGAGCCGCAGCGAACTCCACTTCAGTCACCATGTTTATGATAAACTCGGCATTGTGGTGTGTGATCTACGATACTCAGCACTGATTGGCTCGGTTAGAATTCTCACGGGGTGGGGCTATTTGAATAGGAGTTTTCAGACTCTTTCTATGTGCAGAATTAAACAGAGGAGGAGTCTGGCAGGCCAGGCTACGGTATCCAGCAAATTTTAGTTTTAAACCTACTTCAACACACCTGATTTCAATTAGCAGGTGATTAACAGGCTTCTGCAGAGCCTGATGAGATGCTGCACAGATGACTCAACCACTGAATCTGGTGTGTTGGACCAGAGAAAATCACTAAAACGTGCAGATACCAGCCCTCGAGGCCCAAACTCGAATAGCCCTGTTTTAAGAGAGTGTGTGTGTGCGTGTGTGTGTTTGCATAAATCACTGTAATTATTTGTTTCTCAGTGGGTATGCTCCATTTTACTTTAGGGAACACAAAAGTAGGTAATGGTTACAACTAAGCAAGTAATGATTAGTTCCTCTTCTGTTCCATAGAAAATAGCCACGAGTCCCTGAAAAGGACTGGTGGGTGTTTTAACAGTAAGTACTGGTTAACCACCCATTAGTACCTGGTTTACTACTCATTACGTCCTTGGTCGTTCCCTACTAACAAAGCACAATTTTGTGTGTCTTAATGTAATGTGTTGCCCATAAATCCAACATGTAACCAAACATCGCCGGCTGAACTTATAAAATCAGACAAAAAAAAATACACACACACACACACACACAAGGACCAGGTGTGTGGGGAAGAGCAGCTAAATCTAGGCTGAAGTCGCTGTGGGACATCTACAAATAACACGTGAAACAATCAAAAGAAGATAAGTAAACATCTAAAACCCACAATTATAGAAGAATAAATATGCAAGTTAAACAAACAGCCCACAGACTGAACAAAGGAGGTTTCAAGTAGCTCATATTACCGTTGGTTAATGTTCATGTTGCATCACAGTTTTTGAAAGTATGGGGTTTAAACTGTGCGATTTGTGAAAAAAGCAGAGGGGGGATAATTTTCTCACTTTTTATTCATGAAAATTACAACATGCATTTGCGTGCTGATTGCAGGGCATTTTGTACATAGGTGTCCCCTTTTGAAACTGATGGTAAAAAATACATAAAAAAGGAGAGTTCTGTTCACATCTTTTTTTGCATGCACGAGAGGCTGGGTGGCAAAACCAGACACAATATGGTTTGCTATCAATAATCGAGTACACTTCTAAGAAAGTTTACATACAAAATCCCAGACATATAAATAGTTTACCATCCAAAGACAGGAGGAGGTTAAGAGAGAAACTTATTAAAGACAAAATTAAAATGATTAAAGCCCGAATGAGCTCTGGGATTACAGAAAACGTCGGTCCGATTTGCCTTGTCTCTTTTTTCTCTCCTCTTGTCTGAGCTGACGGTGCTGAATGTGCGGTGCATTTCACGACAGTGAAAATGGAATTTTAAAATGATTATTGAATAAATTTGAATTGTCTCTGTTTCTGTCAGGAAGAGCTGGTTAGCCAGTTAGCATAAAAAGTTATGAAATTAAAATGGAGGGATGGCTAAAGCATGCCCTAATGTGCCCTGATCACCAGTGATGTGTCCCTTGAATTTTAACCAGAATTTTATACTAGCCTTTTTTTTAAATATGCAAATAAGTGACTCTGACTCTATAGTTGGCTATATTTTAATGTATTCTAGATCAAGTCAGTCGCTATAAATAATCCAGTTTCTGGGTATTATTGTCTCCTTATCTGTTACAAAGTTCAACAAGGTGAAACTTTGTAAGAACGTATGACACATTATTTATCCTTTTTTGTCTTTTGAGTTAATGAAACATGCATTAAGTCTCATTAACCGAGCTGACAAAGGTCACTCGATAATATTCAGACAAATGTTCAGTCATAAAAATATTCAGACTGAAAGTGTCTGACCCATGTCCTGGCATGAAGCCTAACAAGGTCTCCTGTGCTGATGAATCTACCACAACCTTTCTGATGTACCTCATTATCAAACCAGCTTCTCTGCAGAAGGAAACAATGTTGTGCTTTTAGCAGGATCTGCACATTTCACAGAGCCTGCCACTTATGTTGCAAGGTGTGTGTGTGTGTGGGGGGGGGGGGGGCTTTTATGTCCTTTCTGAATAATGCATACATTGAGTAGTAATAGCTGAGGAGTTAAGGTTTTTCACAGGCTTGAAAGTTATGACTCACTCCTAGTCTGGAATTAGTCAGATTGTCCACCTGTTTTATCCTGGCAGACAAAGGCACAGGCTCAATAGCTCATTGAGGCGTTGCGAAGGGTGATGCAAAAGTCTCAGTGGCATATGTGTTACAATGTTTAAAGAGAAACAAACAAAGGGGCAAAAAGTGATAAAATGCTGTCTTCACAGGAACATTATTAGACCAAAGAACCTCATTGGTGGCATCAGTTTGAGTCATCCAAAACAATCTGTCACTTCAATGTCATCTGGAATATGCACAAATATCAAACGGTCGCTCTGATATATCAAAATGGATGAAATCCCATCATCTCCCACTCGACCTCTCTAAAAATGAACTACGTGTCATCCCAGCAAAACCATCCATACAGCACAATATCTCAATCCAAAATGACTTCCTATCTCTGGCTCCTTCAAAGGCAGTTCGAAATCTTGGTGTTGTGATTGATGAACACCTGACCTTTAAAGATCATGTTGCCTCTGTTGCTCGTTCATGCCGTTTTGTGCTGTACAACATACGAAAGATCAGACCATACCTAACACAACATGCCACCCAGCTCCTGGTACAATCTACTGTCATCTCCGGCCTCGATTACTGCAATGCCCTTCTAACTGGTCTTCCAGCCTGTACTGTGAGACCTCTTCAAATGGTCCAGAACGCAGCGGCGCGTCTGGTCTTCAATCAGCCTAAAAGAGCACACGTCACCCCTCTGTTCATTGAGCTACACTGGCTACCGCTAGCAGCACGCATCAAATTCAAATAGCTAACACTAGCATACAAAGTCCGAGATGGTACGGCTCCCATCTACCTGAATCCTCTTGCAAAGGCTTACGTCTCGGCCCGGCCGCTCCGGTCATCACAGGATCGTCGGCTAGCAGTGCCTACACCACGCTCAGGACAATCCAGACTCTTCTCATGCATCGTTCCACAAATGTGGAATGACCTCCCAAGCACTACCAGAACAGGGGCTTCCTTTTCAATTTTCAAGAAACTCCTGAAGACCCTGCTCTTCAGAGAGCATCTTCTCAACTAGCACCTTCCCTGCACCCGTCCCCCCTCTCTACTGTCCACTCCTTGTTCCCTACTATCCATGATTCATCATGCTGCCTCACTGCCACCTATGACTGACTAGAAATTGTTTGTTGTTATTGTTGTTGTTACTGTTGTTGTTAGCCTCAAGGGCAACATGCCGAATATAACTTGTAAGTCGCTTTGGGCAAAAGTGTCTGCTAAAAACATAAACATAAACATCTCGCTGAGACAGAAAGACAACATCCCTCTTCTGTTACCGGGCTGAAGTCAGGAGAAAACTAACGCCACACAGACACTCTTATCTTCAAGACTCCAGTGTGTGTTATTTTTTCTCTTTTTCTTCTCACAGAATAATGTAAGCAGTTTATCTGTATGTAGACGTACAGTGTTTATTATAAGCTCACGTAAGCAGCTTTAATTCAGCACATTTTATGGTGACTGACCCAACTGACAATTTATTCAAAGCAAGAAAGGAAATAAATGGATTAGCAAACACCTTCAACATAGTTCAAAGCTGTGCTTTCTAGCCTCAGCTCGCTGATTGAGGAACATGAAAAGGGGCCCCAGGAGATGGTGGGGTTTCATACACCACCGTGATTTATAGCCTACCAAAACAAATCAACAAGTTTAACTTTAATTGTTTTTTTTTGGGGGGGGGGGGGGGGTTGCAATGGGTGGTGGGGGTAGTTAAAACAGAGCAATGATTGATGGCACGGGGCACCATGTTTGGCTAGGCACTTTGTCTTTTGAGGCACAGCTGAGGAATTGAACCAGCTGATAGAAGCAATTAATTTCAGGGAATGATTTTTTTCTCTCCTCATTTTAGCAATTGCACTGGTTAAAAAAAATCCTACAAACTTAACCATTGTGATATCATCCAGTCTCATCTGGTCTTACAGGTCTATCTCCCTTCCTTGAGGGCTGGTATCCAATATGTTTTCCTATTTTCCCTGTTTCAGCACACCTGATTTTAATCCGCAGAGCTTTATGAGCTGTGAAGTGTGTTGGATTAGGGAAACAAAACATGCTAGCCCACAAGGAAGGGAGTTGGGGATCATTGCCCTATTGTTTAAAGGTGTAACGTTTTGCAAGTTGTCACTTTTAATAAATTGTCAATAGAAAATAAAGGTATTCAATAAAATGTAACATTCCATAAAATATGGATTATCATTATTACTGAGCCTTTAATATACAGTTGATGATGAAACTAGGTAATTTGGGTAATGCCAGGGAAACAACACTTTATAATAATTTATTCCAGGTAGCTTCTGGCAAACTATTTCACGTCTGATAAGTTGGGTGTAGAATGAGCAAATAATGATTGATTCAACAGGATGGTTCTTTATGCCGCTAAAATTATTCCACTGAAAAATCTGCTTTGATTCCTTATAGGATGGTAATTAAGCATAAGTTGGAGCTTTGCAGTAACTGTTTGAGCTGGGAGCTTGGCTGGAACTGGGGAATATAGTAAGCGATGGCTCTTAAGAATTTGTTGTTCATAAACTTTGGACCAACCAGATCTGAAAAATTTGTATAGGCATTTTCAATTCAAGTTCATTTATACAGCGCAGAATCATGACAAGAGTCATCTCAAGGCACTTCACAAAGTAAACATTCCAATACAGTTAAGTTCATTAAGCCAGTAATACGTTTCCTAAACAAGAAACCCAGCAGATTGCATCCAGTCACTGACTAGTGTCAGTGTTTTTACAGCAATCCTCACACTAAGCAAGCATGCAGTGACAGTGAAGAGGAGCACTCCCTTTTCACTACCTTTTCAGTGCCCCAGCTACCATCTCCTATGATCACCAGACTCTTTTATCCTTCCGTTCGTCCGCGATCGCCCAAGATGCATAGAGGATTTACCTCCCTGTTTGTTTCCATGAGCAGCGCACTGGCCTGGAGCCAAACGTTGATTCCTACCTGGATGCCTCCAGTGATGTTTATCCAATCCCGGGACAAATCCAAGAGAGAATATTACTTCTCTTAAAGAGTGGCTTATCTAGTAACATCGGCATGATCTTTTAGCTACTTGTCCTTTCTTTGGTGATTTGAGCACCGCTTCCGCATTCCTGCCAGGCCGTGATGTGATGCGGTTTCTCCTTCCAAGTTTTCTAAGGTCTGTTTACCCGCATTCTTCGGTGGTTTCTCCTCCTGTTCCCTCCATAAGTGGTTTTTATAAACACCGTGGATCTAACCCTGCTAACTTATGTCCTCTAACTCCAGCTGTTTCTGTAGTTTCTGATTCCTCCACCTCACTCAGCATGGCTCTATTAAATACCCGCTCTGTTAACAATAAGTCCTTCCTGCTCAATGATCTAATTCTGTCTAAAAACCTGGATTTTCTGTTTCTGACTGAAGTTTGGCAGCAAACATCTGATTATTCTGGTCTGATTGAACTCTGCCCGAGTGGTTATTCTTTTCTTAGCCAGCCCCGGAGTTCTAGCTGTGGTGGAGGTCTAGCTGTTGTTTTCAGAGATCATCTCCAATGTAGCTCTACAACCTCTGGTCACTTTGCTTCCTTTGAACTGCAGCTGATTAAAGTCGGGCGTAAGGACCAGTTCTACTGGGCTGTGGTCTAGCGTCAACCTGGTCCAAACAGTTCTTTCCTTCAGGAGTTTAGTGACTTTCTATCCTCCACTGTGAAGCTGTCCAGACTGGTGATTGTTGGTGACTTTAACATCCACATTGATGATCCCATGAATTTCTCCAGCCTTATGGACTCCTTCAGCTTTACCCAGCATGTTTCTGGCCCCACACACACATCAGGGGGCACACTCTAGACCTTGTTTTTAACCTGGGTCTAAACGCTGACAGTGTTTGTCATGAGGACGCTTGTATTTCAGCTCCCCCCTGCATTTTCTTTAACTTGAAAGTTTCTGCGTCTCCACCCTCTGCTTGCCATCTGGTTAATTCTCATTTTCTTAATAAAAGCACAGCTAGCAAATTTTTTGCTGCCTTTAATCTACCCTGTTCTTCTGAATATGACCTAGATCCATTAACTTCTCAGTTTAACGAGCAGTGCCTCTCCATTCTGGACAACATCTGTCCTGTCAGAACCAGATCTGTTCCTACAGTCAACCCTACTCCCTGGTTTAACGACAGCATTCACAGCCTGAAGCGCCAGTGCAGAAAATTTGAGTGCTTGTGGAGGAAAACCTGTCTCCACGTCCATCTGCTGTATCTAAAGGATCTCCTGACCTCCTTTAACTCTGCAGTTAGAGACACAAGGGTTGCCTATTTCAAAGATACTAAATTAATCCCAAAGGGAAATTAGAGTTTCAGTACACACAATTCAGAGATCAGACGTACATGGGCAAGACACATGACAAGAACTGGTGACTGTGGGCATTCGCAACCATGTGTCGCGCTACCTTAGTAGAGATCAGAGGGTTACATGAGGATTGGTTCAGGTGGAGTGAAAACAACGGCACTTCAGAGTTACCCTCCACCGGGAGGGCAGCTTTGCTCTGCAAAAAAAAAAAAAAAAAAACACCTCGGACAGATATGCAACAGACTTCAGACAACACACAACATAAGTGTCCACTAGGTGGGGTGGTGGGTTTAGGACTATCCACATTTTGGTTCCTGCAGCCACTACAAGCAGCGCATGTCACCTCAGTCTGAACAGCGGGAGGAGCATTGAGGGTTGGAGGGTTGCGGTGACCCTGGAACAATTCAGCGGCCTTCCCGCAGTCCCGCCCAGGCTGGGATAGGAGACAGAGTTGAGTTGCCATAGCGACGGCACATTCCACATATCTTCTGAGGGGGGAGTTTTCGTTGGAGCCTTGCAAGGGCAACAGATTCCGATTAGAAATTGTTTTGGGGCCAGACAGAGATAATTTTCTCTCTGTATTAAAGTTCCGTGGTCCTCAACCTCTCAAAATCCCAATAATGGACATTAATCTATCCCAATCCGTGCTGATTCATCCACTCTATCCTTGATGGCATCCATCTTTTGTGCCAATGAATGAATCTCGGCCAAAGTTCCAAGCTTACGATTCATCTCGACAATTATGTGAGTCTGTGAATTCATAGCATGGTGCAAACCATCTCTGAGCTCCGGGAGCAGGCCAATATTCCTCTGCAGCTCATTAATGTTCTGGTAAGCCAGGAAGCCTCCAAGGTCAATGAGCAGGAAACCTGACACCAACACCACGAATATCCACATGTCTTCAGAGTCCTCCACAGACAGCTGAGATAAACAAATCAAAATCCACTGTTTCCAGGAGTCCATGATGTGTCCAACTGAGTCCATCCCGGAGGGGCATCTGGGAGCCCCTTCTCCCGTTCTCATTGTTGAAAAAATTTTATCAATCGCGTTGAGTGACCAACTGGCGAGGTCCATTTTAGTGATTTCAGTTTCCAGTTTCCAGAAAAAATGCAGAAGCAGCTGTGCACCCAGCACACAGAGACAGACAAAGGGCCTTGAGGATAAGATGAGGAAAGGAGGAGAGGAGGAAAAAAGAGTCTACACCCTCCGAGAGCCGGAAGAAAGTAAAGAAAGTTCTCCAACCTGGTGTCCCAGAGCAAAGGGAATCCCAAGTTGCTGTTTAACATCATGAGCAGTATTGTTTCTCCTGCCTCTCCTACAGCCTCCATCCACTCATCTGTCATCCTAGATAGCTTTACTCCTGTTTCCTTGCCTGAGGTAAACAAACTAGTAAACTTTATGAAGACCTCTGCATGCCCCCTCAACATCTTACCCTCATCTTTGTTTATAAATGCTTTTCAGTCAATCGGTCCCAGCGTGCTCTCTATAATTAATGCTTCTCTGGTTTCTGGTCAGGTCCCTGCTTACTTTAAGAACGCTGTAATCCACCCGCTTCTTAAAAAAACGAGTCTTGACCCCTCTCTCCATAGCAGCTTTAGACTCATCTCTAAACTTCCGTTCATCTCCAAGATCTTGGAAAAGGTTGTGGCTAAACAACTCACAGCTGCTCTTGATCAACATAACATCTATGATAGCTTCCAGACGGGTTTTTGTAGAGCTCATTCTACTGAAACAGCTCTTCTTAGGATCTCCTAATGACCTTCTGACTCACAGTGATGCAGGGGATTGTTCTGTTCTGGTTCTGCTGAACCTGACTGCAGCCTTTGACACTGTTGACCATCACCTGTTACTGGAGAGGCTGGGTGACTGGGTAGGCCTTTCAGGATCTGCTCTGGAGTTGTTCTCCTCATATTTGTCTGAGTGTTCTTTCTCTCTAGCCATCTCCAAGTTTAGGTCCTCCACCATCTTCCTCACCCATGGTGTCCTACAAGGTTCTGTGCTAGGGCCTCAACTCTTCCTCCTCTATCTGCTTCCTCTTCAGCACATCCTGACCTCTTTTAAAGGAACCTCCTACCATCTTTACACAGATGACATCTAACTGTACATCTCCTTCGAACCCCATGAGATGTCTAAGCTGAAGCTGTTACACACCTGCTTAGATTCTATTAAAACTTGGTTGGCTGGGAACTTTCTACAGCTGAATGAAGATAAGACTGAGATCCACATTTGTGCCCCAAACAAGCTGGTTCCCAAAGTCAGAGATTCTCTTGATCAGCTTTCTTGTCACACCAAACCTTCTGTCAGGAATCTTGGAGCTCCCTCCATCTCCTACACATCTTTGGGAGGCAGATCTGTGGCCCCTCACACTTTCTATTGGACACTCCTATAGAGAAACCTTACATAAACAAGCGCGTGCACACACACAGGTGCTCTCATAAGTAAGTACTTGGGCACGTTCAACACATGTCTTAAGGCTGTGGTTGGCACTTAATGCACTGTGATTTATTATCATTGATTATTCAGTAAAACAATGTTGATTTTATATTTCCTCATCAGGTTGACGCAGTGATAGCTTGCTCCTGTTGTATTGCTGTGTGTCCCTTTTTTTTCTGCAGGTCTAGAAGCAGACTTGTTCATTATTGTTTAACTTTGTGGACCCCCCCCCCCCTTTTTTTTTGTCTCCATTTCTCTTTCACCTCTGTCTCCGTGTCTGGTCGGAATTATAAACCATTCAAATGACTAACAATAAAGCTTTAAGTATCAGGCGTGACATTAAAAGCTGAAGCTTTGATGTTCCACCTGAGAGTAAATCTGTAAGGCTTGTCACCAGCATTCAGACATTAATTCCGTTTGCTTCACAGCCACACAGGACACGGGGGGGGGGGGGGGGGGGGGTGATGCCTTGGTACAGATCTTAATACACCAACAGGTCAACTTGGTGATTTAATAATTATTTATTATCAGACGAAGACGAAGATTAGAATTGGGGCACAGATGTGGATCTCACATCTTTTGTGCTCCTCTCTTCACTCGGGTGTTTTGAACACCCGAGTGAAGAGAGGGGCGGAGCTGTCAACTGATCACCACCTGGTGGAGAGTTGGATCTGATGGCAGGGGAAGATGCCGCGTAGACCTGGCAGACCCAAATGCATCGTGAGGGTCTGCTGGGAACGCCTGGCAGAAGAACCTGTCACGACGGTCTTCAACTCCCACCTCCAGCAGAGCTTTGACCGCATCTCGAGAGCAGTGGGGGACATTGACTCCCAGTGGGCCTTGTTCCACTCTGTGATTGTTGAGGTGGCGGTTGCTAGCTGTGGTCGCAAGGTGGCCAGTGCCAGTCGTGGTGGCAACCCCCGTACCCGCTGGTGGACACCAGAGGTTCGGGGAGCCATCAGGCTGAAGAAGGAGGCCTACAGGTCTCCGGAGGCAGCAGACAGATACCGGATAGCCAAGCGGGGTGCAGCAGTGGCAGTTGCCGAGGAAAAATCTCGGGCATGGGAGGAGTTTGGTGAGGCCATGGAGAAAGACTATCGATTGGCTCCAAAGAGGTTCTGGCAAACTGTCCGGCGCCTCAGGAAAGGAAAGCAGCAACTCGCTCACACTGTTTACTGTGGGGATGGGGAGCTGCTGACGTCAACTGGGGCTATAGTCGGACGGTGGAAGGAATACTTTGAGGAGCCCCTCAATCCCACCTAAGCGCATTCCGAGGAGGAACCAGAGCCGGGAGACCTGAGGATGGACTGTCCAGTCTCAGGGGCAGAAGTTGCTGAGGTAGTCAGACAACTACACAGCGGCGGAGCCCCGGGGCGGATGAGATTCGTCCTGGGTATCTCAAGGCTATGGATGTTGTAGGGCTGTTGTGGTTGATACGTCTCTGCAACATTGCGTGGTCATCGGGGGCAGTTCCTGTGGAGTGGCAGACCGGGGTGGTAGTCCCCATCTTTAAGAAGGGTGACCTGAGGGTGTGTTCCAACTATAGGGGGATCACACTCCTCAGCCTCCCTGGAATGGTCTACTCCAAGGTACTGGAGAGGAGGGTCCGATCGATAGTTGAATTTCAGATTGAGGAGGAGCAATGTGGTTTTCGTCTTGGCTGTGGAACTGTGGACCACCTCCATACCCTTGCAAGGGTGATGGAGGGGGCATGGGAGTTTGCCCAACCAATCCACATGTGTTTTGTGGATTTGGAGAAGGCTTATGACCGTGTCCCCAGGGGCACCCTCTGGGGGACGCTCCAGGAGTATGGGGTGGGTGGCTTTCTGTTAAGGGCCATTCAGTCCCTTTACCAGAGGAGCGGGAGTTTGGTCAGCATCACCGGTAGTAAGTCAGACTTGTTCCCGGTGAGGGTTGGATTTCACCAGGGCTGCCCTTTGTCACCGGTTCTGTTCATTACCTTTATGAACAGAATTCCTAGGCGCAGCCGTTGTGTGGAGTGAGTTTAGTTTGGTGGCAGGAGAATCTCGTCTCTGCTTTTCACGGATGATGTGGTCCTCCTAGCTTCATCCAGCTCTGACCTTCAGCTCTTGCTGGGTAGGTTCCCAGCCAAGTGTGAAGCGGCTGGGATGAGGATCAGCACCTCCAAATCTGAGACCATGGTTCTCGACCGGAAAAGGGTGGCTTGCCAACTCCGGGTCAGGAGAGAGGTCCTACCTCAAGTGGAGGAGTTTAAGTATCTCGAGGTCTTGTTCACGAGTTAGGGTAGGAGGGATCGGGAGATCGACAGGCGGATTGGTTCAGCATATGCAGTGATGCGAACGCTGAACCAATCTGTCGTGGTGAAGAGGGAGCTGAGCCAGACAGCCAAGCTCTCGATTTACCGGTCAATCTACGTCCAAATCCTCACCTATGGTCACGAGCTTTGGGTAATGTCCGAAAAAACGACATCACGGAGACAAGCGGCCGAAATGAGTTTCCTCCGTAGGGTGGCCGGGCTCAGCCTTAGAAATAGGATGAGGAGCTCGGACATTCGGGAGGGACTCGGAGTAGAACCGCTGCTCCTCCGGATCGAAAGGAGTCAGTTGAGGTGGTTTGGGCATCTGGCCAGGATGCCTCCTGGACGCCTCCCTGGGGAGGTGTTTCGGGCATGTCCTACCGGCAGGAGGCCCCCGGGTCGACCCAGGAAACGTTGGAGAGGTTAAATCTCCAACCTGGTCTGGGAATGCCTTGGGGTCCTGCCGGAGGAGCTGGTGGAGGTGGCCAGGGAGAGGACGGTCTGGAGCTTCCTAGTTGGGATGCTGCCCCAGCGCCCCGGACCCGGATAATTGGAGGAAGACAACGACGACGATCTCAGACTTATCATTAATTATTTTCTAAGTTTCTGAGAAAATGAGGTGATGTCTGGAGCCTCTTTGTAATGCCCATTACATTTTCTGGTGTCTGACTGGTCCAGAACTTAGAAAAAAATGGACCGTTAAAAGATCAGCCACAGGAACTGAAAATCAGTTCAGCCAAAGGTTCCAGCCATTATGCTAAATAATATCTCGTTGGGGTCAGGCGTGTGTTTTCAACTGAATAATTGTAGTGGCATAAGAATTAACCTTTTCCTAGATCAAACAACCATTATTTGTTTTAATCTTCAAACAACTCATCAGACGTGAAACGGTCTGCCAGCAGACCCAGGAGGCAATCTCTGACCAACTGATGCAGATTCAGAGGAACACAGCCCGTGATTTACAGGAGTCAAACTACTCGCTTGCCGAGAAGACTCCATGGCCAGCCGAATCGCAGAGAAGTCTTGATATACGTGGGTACCGTAACTCTGCACTGGCGTTGGATGGATTAATCTTAATTTGATAACTAAATAATTTCAGCCAGACAAATTTTATAAAACCAGACATCACACTTTTCTAAGACACTTAATTAGTTTCTTAAAAACATCTAAGATCATGTTTCATCAGAGTCTATTCATTGTTTCAGTTTATATTGCATTCAATCACCATTTATAATCACTCATCCTGTATCATCATTAGTAGTAGAAATATTGTAATAAATTGATTTATAAAAGAAGGCAAAGATCACTTTGTGCACAATTGCAAGTTAGGGTGCTCTCTCTCGCCATTGAAGTAGGGCACGGTGCCCGTCTGGTGACATTGAGGGAAAAAAAAGTAACTCGCTGCCACAAGAAATTTCATGCGTCGTTCCCACGCTACATTCCAGTTACATCTATGCCAGTTACATTACACAGGTGAATGAAAGCATGGGGTTTAAGTGTGAGCCACACCTACAGCACCATGACTGATGATGAACTTAACATTCTAGTAGCAGAGATACATGCCAGAAACCCAAATGCAAGGTATAGATTGAAGAAAGGTCTGCTGAAGTCACATGGATATACAGGTCCTTCTCAAAAAAAATTGCACATTGTGATAAAGTTCATTATTTTCTGTAATGTACTGATAAACATTTGACTTTCATACATATTAGATTCATTACACACAACTAAAGTAGTTCAAGCCTTTTATTGTTTCTAATATTGATGATTTTGGAATACAGCTCATGAAAACCCGAAACTCCTATCTCAAAATATTATATTTCATCCGACCAATAAAAGAAAAGTGTTTTTAATACAAAAAAAGTCAACCTTCAAATAATTATGTTCAGTTATGCACTCAATACTTGGTCGGGAATCCTTTTGCAGAAATGACTGCTTCAATGCGGCGTGGCATGGAGGCAATCAGCCTGTTGCACTGCTGAGGTGTTATGGAGGCCCAGGATGCTTCGATAGCGGCCTTAAAGAGGTGGTAATGCCCCCCTCAGAGTCTTACTCCACCCACGTATCAATTTTAAAAACTGCAACATTAGTAGGCGTTGCCTGGAGGACAGAGAGGGCGGAGCCGCGGCAGTGACGAAGACGATGGCTAACTAGACGATGCTAGCTCCCTTCACTCTGAGCAGTTATTAGAAGTGGAGGACGTTTCTCCCCCTCCTTACCCAGACACTCGAGAAGAAAGGGACCAAGTCTATTTGGAGGAGACAAGCGGACCTGAGCCTTATTGTTTTGAGCTTGTGAGTTGCCTGAAACTACCGGAACCGACCCAACAGAACCAGCTCTGAATGGTAAGTAGCCATTAGACATAGCATTGGATTAGCTGCAGGGTTTGGCTCCACGGCCCTAGAGAGCAAGTAATCAGCATGTTTTAGAGGTTTGTCTGCTTCAACACACCTGGTTTTAATCAGCAACAAATAGCTGAGCTGCTTAACAGCTAATCTAACCTGTTAAAGCAGGAACACCACTGAAACGAGCTGGATAGCTCTCCAGGAGCTCTGGGCTCAAGCTACAGTCTGCTGCAAAGAAAGTTATGAAACTACCCCATGAGAAAATTATTCTGTAATGTGTTCAGCCCACTAAAACTGCCCTGATTTCATTATTTATTTACTGATACTATCTGCTTTCTTGGTTGTAGGTGATCTTCTGGTGTCTGCAGGTGGTCTCCTGCTGGTGTTGTCAGGATCAGGAGCTTCCAGAAGAATGTGCCTTTCAATGACTCTTCCCCCTTATTTGTTATATTAATTAAATAAATCTCAATTTATATATTTCCTGTTTTTGTTCATGTCCATAAATACTTAAACATGCTTGAAATTAAAACAAGCTTTTAACAGTGAGGTGCTAGTTTAATTCATCACAATAGAGCTAGTTAAACATGCAACAATGTGATAATCAATGTAATTTATAAATATCCATTAACTATCAAAACTGGAATCAAAATGAGATATTTGGCAGCACAAAAAGCTTGTCAAACACAATATTTATTATAATAATTGTAGGCAGACAGGAGACAGAGCTGATGGAGGTTCTCAGTCATCGAAGGATGGCTGAAGGCTTTGCAGGAACAGGAGATGTGGTGTTGTCTCTTCTCTCTCTATTCTGCCAGATGAGCTGATAGGTTACAGGTGTGTGAGGACATCCTCGTGCTGTCATAACCAGATGACAGGAGTTATCAGGTGATCAGCCAGGCTAATGAGATGCAGAAAGAAAACAAATCCAGGACAGTGTACAGTAATAAAAATAATATGTGGTGTTGCTCACCTTATGTGCTCTTATAGAGTATTAACGTGTGCCTGCCTCATGGTGTAGTCCATATTTTGCTGAGTGTCCTGCAATAATGCAGGTTATTAGTTAATTTACTTTTGATAGCAAAAACAAAATATTTAATGAAAAAGTTATTTACCAGGTGAATCAGCTCACACGTCACCACCAAGTGTCACAGGGCCAGAATCAGTAGCCTCCTTCATGATGTCATGATGTAATCACATACTTATTTAATTGTTAATATCTTAAAAATTCTGAAATGTTTTAATTTTTTTTACCTTGAACAGTTCACTGAGCTTGCACTGTCACTGAGGTGGAAGCTGGAATCAACAGCAGACACCTTACATCTTGGTCTTTTAAGGGTTGTGGACGCTGCTCTGGGACTTTCTGGAAGATGAATTTCCATCATGGTCCCTGGGTCACCAGACACACTGCGGCTGTGAACTCTATTCTGGGTGGCTATGTAAAAAACAAAGAAGCAGCACATTTATAAATGTTTAAAAGAGCATAAAATCACGTGTAACAATAATCTGCAAAACAAATTATAACTAGAAGGTAATAATAAAATGTTTACATAGAAGATTATTAACAATAATTCACCTTTGCTACGGGTAAGGCTTCACGTCAGCCTGGACAAGTGCATTCTTGCAGACTACTAAATCAGTCTGACAGCCAGTGTCTTGGGTAGATTTAACCTGAAAAAAAAATAGAAGCACATTGTTGTTGGGAGTTTATAAAGTCAGATAATGTACAAAAGAAACTGTCCTATATAGGCGCTTTATAACATTCCTAGTGTGTGATGTTATTATAACGTAAAAGTCAGTCACATATGATGTGGAGAGCCTGAAATGCGACCTCCTGAACAGAATTCCTCATGGAACCGGGTCACGCTGTGCTGGATTTCACGCTGTAATGATGTCTGTCAACTAGTGCTGCGTCAGTTAGAGTCACTGTTGCAGAATTACCGACTGACACAAAAGCAACCAGAATTTTCTCTGAGCCTGACAGTCATGTGGACCGTCTTGTCGGCCAGGGCTTCGAGATATGTTCCGATTTGCCGCTGATTCTAACCTTACATCCCGGTCCACATTTTGTGAACTTGACAAATCAGCCCGAAGGCAGCACAGGCTGATATTAGCTAAATTAAGTGAACCACGTCTCTCAAACTTTGCTTTTAGGTAGGGAATTGTCTTTAGAAGATGTTAAAACTTTTATTTAGCTTACTCACCTCAGACTGGAGCCCGCCATGTTGGGGGAGCAGAGTCAGATGGCTGCATCTAAATCGCGGAAGAGCCACGGTGGGCACGGCCTCCCTCTTCAAACGGAGACGTGCAGAATCACGGGTAAAAGGCTGGTTGCAAACTACAGCACCAGGCGGGAGCTGACTGTTTTCCAGACACCGATTGCGCACAACCACTGGCGCCTAATTTCTAAGTCCAGCGGAAAGGAGTGCAACCCCACAGAGCCACCGCAACCATACTACACTACACCTTCTCACAGCATACTAACACGATATGGAGCACTAAACCTGAACTACTTTCCTAATTAAACTAACACCCAAACACTAACTAAAATACAATATCCAACAGCCAAGCTAACACTAAATAAGTATGTATAACACTAAAAGTGTTGGGTAATTCCTATATTACCCCCAAGTTACCTCGGAAAATTCAAAGCATACACAGAGGGATTAGATTCTTTAGATTATTGTAATCCTGTCAACAACAACAAAAACAACAACAACAACTTTGCAAAGGGTGAGAGAGAAATCAAATACACACCGGAGACGGAGGTCAGTTTGCTCTCACACCGAGATGAAGCTCTTTTGAGCATATTTATTGACAAGATCCCACACACACACACATCACAGAATGCACAATAACAGGTTAAAAAATCCCCTCTGTCCCAGGAATCCACCTGTGACAAAAGGGTTTCTTCAGATAATAGATCAGGCGTCTCTAGGTCTGGCAGAACGGCGTTCCTGCATACAGGTGCCTGAAGCAGACAAGGAGTTAGTGAAAACATTCAAACGTCAACAAGTAAACAAGTAACTTTAAGCAGCAAGGGTGAGTGAACTCTGGTTGATTAACTAGGTCAGGATTTTTCCTAACATATTCCCCCTGTTCAAACAGAGGTCACCTTAATCACACATTATTAATCAAAATAAATTAAAAATCACCAATATGAATAACCTAATTCTAAAGTGATTATAATAATGATTATACTACTGAAACAATATTAAAGAGTAATCTCAGAAATCTAAAGGATAATTTAATCTGAGTAAAAGCTATGCTAAAGACTAGGATATGCTAATGCTGCAGAGGTCACCACTGGCCACTAGGGTGTGCTGCGATCAAGCCTCGAGGGAAGAAGGTGTATTCACGGACGTGCCGGAAGTCACGTACATGTGACGATCTCTCACTGTACATATGCTGCTTCTCATTTGGATTACTGCTGCTCAACCATCACACTGCTGTATATCCATGCTACTGCTGTCTATCCATGCTACTGTTCGACTTGTATCTGTAAGTCTTCACCTGCTTGTTAAGCTAATGTAATGGTTACAGTGTCAGTATACACGCTAAGCCGCGCTGTATTTATTTACCCATTTTATCGCATTGCTTAGCTTTGGTCTTCAGCCCATGCTGCTGATTCACGCTGCCGTTAGCTTCTGCTCACTCAGCTTTGTATGTCGCCGCAGGGCTCCTTCATCCTTGTCAATAAAACCATTTGACATCGAGGAGTGTATTTCTTCAAATGCTATATGCTAATGCTGAACTACCGCTAACCGTCCTACACTTGCTTGCAAATCCAACTCCCAACTCGCCACAAGGCGTGGCCAAGACTCTCATTGCTTTTATAACTTTGACACAGAGCTGCTACGTAGTACTCTACTGGTTTACATAGTATCTTACTCTTTAGCCATTGACTAAAATGTATTCAAAATGACTCAAATTCTATGTTTTAAGCTGAAGGTGGTGCTATAATGTGGTATTTAGGCAGAATTTTTTATTTTAAAGAAAATGCACCAAAATGCTAAAATAATGAATACACACATTTAAAACACTATTAGACACTCATTTATACAGTTCATCAGCAAAAAAAAAAGTTAATTTAGACGTTACTTGCTCTTTAAGCTCATCAGAGTGTTGGGGCTTGCGTCTCTCAACTTTCTCTTCACAATATCCCACAGATTCTCTATGGGTTTCAGGTCAGGAGAGTTGTCAGGCCAATTGAGCACAGTAATACCATGGTCAGTAAACCATTTACCAGTGGTTTTGGCACTGTGAGCCAGGTTGTGCTGAAAAATGAAATCTTCATCTCCATAAAGCTTTTCAGCAGATGGAAGCATGGAGTGCTCCAGAATCTCCTGATAGCTAGCTGCATTGACCCTGCCCTTGATAAAACACAGTGGACCAACACCAGCAGCTGACATGCACCCCAGACCATCACTGACTGTGGGTACTTGACACTGGACTTCAGGCATTTTGGCATTTCCCTCTGCCCAGTCTTCCTCCAGACTCTGGCACCTTGATTTCCGAATAACATGCAAAATTTGCTTTCATCCGAAAAAAGTACCTTGAGCCACTGAGCAACAGTCCAGTGCTGCTTCTGTATAGCCCAGGTCAGACGCTTCTGCCGCTGTTTCTGGTTCAAAAGTGGCTTGACCTGGGGAATGCGGCCCCTGTAGCCCATTTCCTGCACATGCCTGTACACAGTAGCTCTGGACGTTTCTACTCCAGACTCAGTCCACTGCTTCCGCAGGTCCCCCAAGGTCTGGAATCGGTCCTTCTCCACAATCTTCCTCAGGGTCTGGTCACCTCTTCTCGTTGTGCATTGTTTTCTGCCACACTCTTTCCTTCCCACAGACTTCCCACTGAGGTGCCTTGATACAGCAGTCTGGGAACAGCCTATTCGCTTAGAAATATCTTTCTGTGTCTTACCCTCTTGCCTGAGGGTGTCAATGATGGCTTTCTGGACAGCAGTCAGGTCGGCAGTCTTACCCATGATTGCGGTTTTGAGTAATGAACCAGGCTGGGAGTTGTTAAAAGCCTCAGGAATCTTTTGCAGGTGTTTAGAGTTAATTAGTTGATTCAGATGATTAGGTTAATAGCTCGTTTAGAGAACCTTTTCATGATACGCTAATTTTTTGAGATAGGACTTTTGGGTTTTTGTTTTCTAGTTTATTTTCTTGGTTCTCAGTTTCCTGTGCTTACCCCCTTTACTCTTCTGTTTTTTGACCCGGAGTTACACCCTGTCTCATTTAGAACAGCACCCTTAGTTTCCCTTTAGTTTCTTTTATAATAAACATTTTTGTACTTTCTTACCCGACTCTCCGTGTGTGGTTCTTTCATGTGGGTCAAGAAACTTCCACCCACCATGACACAGAGTTGATGGCCTGGCCTGCCAGACTCCTCCTCTGTTTAATTCTGCACAGAGAAAGGGTCTGGGAACTCTCCTATTCAAATAACCCCACCCCTGAGAATTCTAACCGAGCCAATCAGCTCTGAGTAGCGCACGTCACACACCACAACGCTAGTGTTCGCTGCTGCTCTTTCCTTTGTTGTAAATTACTTGGACACATCTTTAAAACAACAAGTAGAAGCGCTAAAAGCCTTCCTGGAAAAGAAAGATTTTTACGCTGTCACCAGACACCACTGTTTACAGCTAAAAAACAACTATAGCATCGTGGACGTCGCACACAGCTACACTCAGTTTCTCATAAACAACAAAGATAGAGCAGCAGAGTTTTCTAAGGCTCTTTTCTCTGTTCTAAATGACTTGACTGTCTTTAAAATTACAACAAGTAGAAGCACTAAAAGCCTTTCTTCTAAAAAAAATAAAAGATGTTTGTGCCGTTGCCAGACGCCTTTTTTTTTTTTACTACAGCTAAAAAACTACAGCATCTCCGCAGTACAGTTGACATTTCCATCTCTTTTCTGATTGGTTATTTTTGAGCTGCCTAGTCCTGCCCCTCATGTGCCTCTCTGCCTGTGAGTTACCAGACTCTCTCTGTGCAGAATTAAACAGAGGACGAGTCTGGCAGGCCAGGCTACAGAGTAGACACTGCAGGCGTGGTTTCCAGAATGTCCCAGCTCCGTTGTGTGGTCAGAAGAACGTATTCTGTGCCTAGCCAGAAATCATTGATGCACATTGATACAAATCACAAACTTATAAAGTAAGAGAATTTAACAATATTGTATGTATTTCTTTATTTTCATTGATGTGTTTTTTTTACTGTCTTTTTTTTTTTTAAAAAGGTACAACATTGTCATTTTTGGAGGAATAGGTGGTTTCTCCAGAAAGGTATTAAGCGTGTCAACAAAATAAATGTTTTATCATAAGGTAGAAGTATAGTTTTATCAGGAAAAATAAACAAACTTGTATAAAAAAAGATGTTACAAAAAATTTAACCAAAGTACATCCTCAGAAGAATTTTAATTTGATTTCTATACATCAATCCATTCATTTTCAACCACTTATTATTTTTATTTGTTTTTGTGAAATGTCATCTCCTATATCATTATCAAAATGTTACAATTATTTTGTCTTTGCATATAACTGAACAGATGGTAATGTTATTTATGTCCATAAAAATCTGATCTTGTCACTATTTAGTTTTAGAAACACATCTCTTGCTAAACAGTAATATTTAGAATACCAATAGATTGAGGTTCAACATACGTTAACTAATTGTATGCACTTTTTGTTCTTTGATTTACATCCTTTAATCTAGATCATGTACCTAAAAGTGTTTAATAACAATCTTGCTTCAACAACCCTGTCTCTTTATCACTGAAGCAGTACAGACGTTTGGATTGCCACAGAGGTAAATGTAATTTTCATCTGTGCAAATCTTTGTTTTTGTTTAGTTTTATAAAACTGACTCAGCATAGAAGTGTGTGTGTTGTTTATATATATATATATATATATATATATATATGTATATATATATATATATATATATATATATATATATATATATATATATATATATATATACATATATATACATATATATATATATATATGTTTATGCGAGCTTGACTGTTGTGTGCAGTATCTTACCTGTTCCTGGACTGAGATGTCTTTCCTGGGATCTACTTTAGCCACGCCTCCTGTTGGGGGGTAACTGCCCCGGGTAACACTTTAGGAAGCGTTTACCATTTTGACCTTCCAGTCCATACTCTGCACAGATGTTTCTGTACAGTACACCAGCCAATTAGTAGTAACGTTCCATGTTTGCTTTCCCTGCCAGCATCTTACACCCTTCAGTTATTTTGTGGATTGTCTCAGGGGTCTCTGCATAGCCTAAATCTTGGGTCTTGTCTGGTGCGGTAGACCTTGGCCTCTGTTGCTCTGGTGTTCAGGGCCTGCTCCTGTGCAGCCAGATGAGTGCCTCTAAGCTGTCCTTCAGACCAGCTCTTTCTAACCATTGATAGGATTTCTTGATATCAGCCACTTCAGTTATCTGTCAGTGGTACATCCCATGTAGGGGTTGGTCCTCCTCCTCTGTTTGCCATTGTCTGAGACACTCACTGAGCACGTCCTCTGTTGGGGCTTTATCCTTGACATACTTATGGATCTTGGATGTTTCATCCTGGATAGTGGCTCTCACACTCACTAGTCCTCAGTCTCCTTCCTTACGGCTACTGTACAGTCTCAGGGTTTTAAATATACACACACTCAATGGCTTTTCTGTACCCATTGTGTAAAGCACATTTAAATATTTTTCAGGGTTCGTGGAGATCATGGTGTGGAAAATGTGGATGTGGCTCGCTTCATGTTTTCTGTCCAGGGAACAGAAAGGAGTAGCTTCATTGCACGCAAAAGTGTCCACAACCAGAGGTTTGTTTTTTGGCTCTTCATTATCCAAAGTTTTGTGCACTGATTTCATACAAATATCTGCCATGAATGTATAACCCGGACACAGCAACATTTCTTTTAAACAGAATAGAGCAATTGTGGCGAGATGTCTTCATTGCAGTGACCAGCTGCTTTTACTGTGTACTCCATGATCTTGAAGAGGAGGGCCATCTTGACCTCTCCAACAGCCTGCACATGATCTGCTGCCACTATGCCTTCCTTCCTCTCATTCAACATCACTTAAACATTTTCAAAGATGGCTGGGATGACCACCCTCTTTCAACAGAGGGTAACCTCTCACCTAACCAGCTGTGGCATCTTGGACAGCAGTACCACTCCCAAGAATGTAATGAGGTCAGCTCTCTTAAAAGCAAAATTAATCTGGACATGTAACTTGTTTATGTGAACACTTTTCTTCTAATTATTTTATTGTAGGAGCTTCACATTCCACAGGTCGAATGGGAATCCAGTGGACTCATAGACAGTGAAGACAACTCTGGTGTTCAAGTTCCAGAAGTGGAATGCCCACTAAGTCCAGGAGAATATTCTGGACTCAGTGCAGCTGTGGATCCACTGAGGTCAACCAATCTTGGGATTGACAGTTATTTAGTCACACTGCATTACGTGCAAACCATTGGCTATACATAAATCTTTCATTGTTTGCATCTTGTCATCACTGTCATCATCACGTCGTATAACAAATGTCTGTGAAGGATGTTGATAAGCCTCCATTAGCTAACTGAACTGACTATTTTAATCTCTATGTTATCTCTTACCACATCTGAACTAGAAATTACAGATTAAATGACTCATGAGCCTTTGAAAGTGTTTGCATGTTAATATTTCTTTTTTGGCAAACTAAAAGAAATAAATCTTCATAAGTTAAATAATTTAGTAATCTTACTGTGTACAATAAAAATCTAACTGACCTGAATCGTGTTCTCTTGGATATTGAAATTCCAAAGTTTGTCAGAATAGTGAAAGTTTAAGTGCGGTTTAAAATTGGAAGTGGGCACCGGCACCCGGGAGGAGGCTGAAATATCCCCCTGCCAAATGCCGTTGAATGTGCTCACTCCCAAGGCCCTAAGTGTGTGTTTGTGTGGAATGTCGTCAGTGGAAGTGTATAAGGTGCAAATAAAATTGGGGGGTAGGTTGCCACAGGAATGCGGAAATGGGGTCCATACCCGCACTCCCTAACTTGCCCACCCCCCAAGATCCTATGTGTATGTTTGTGTGATGATGTGAGGGAGCAGGAGAGAAATATGCGGGGATGGGGAGGAATGGCTGGCTGGGCTTGTGTGTGTGTGTGTGTGTGTGTGTGTGTGTATGTGTGTGTGTGTGTGTGTGTGTGTGTGTGTGTGTGTGTGTGTGTGTGTGTGTGTGTGTGTGCGTGACTCTGTTGCCCCTGAGATTGTAAATATTCTAAGCTGTTTTGGTCTCATGGTTCTGTGGTAACCTTTTGACCTCCAGAGAAGTGGAGGAGGCAAGGAGGTTCATTCTGGAGAAAGTCCAGGTGCACCAGCTAATGGTTTATCCAAACAAGACATAGACTTTTAGAATCGATAAGCCCACTAACTACCATGAAGGAGAGAAGATTTATTGTTTCTCCCCAAGGCCGAGAGAGGAAGAAGAGGAGTCGAGAGGGCTGACCCTGAAGAGGAACACGGATTGCAGAAAAGCAGAGAATGAGGCGATGACATCGCCTGAAGATTTACTTCTCCCCCCACCTAACAGTTTGCTGGAGGCACCAAGGAGAAGAGAGAAACCTGTAGGAGGCGCTGAGAAGAGGAAGACCATGTGACCAGAAGTGACCAGACGATGGCCTATGAAGCAGCAAACAAAGAAATGACAGTGAGGGAGTGGGGGACAGAGTAAATAAAAAGGAGCTACTGGGTCTGTAAGAGAGCCTTTGATGGGAAGAGTTTGTGAGGTAGAGAGATGGAAAGAAGGAAGCTTTTGCTTTGAGCTTTTTGTCTGTGATAATCTGACCTAGTGTCATTTTTGGAGAGCTTATTCGGCTCAACTTTGCTATAACTCGGCGTATTGGCAAAGAGTTGTTTTACTTTTTAACCCGCCTTGTCGGGGTTTTGTTTGGATGATTATTCTTTTTTCATCTGTGTGAAATAAAACCCAGTTCCTCGGATTCGAGGAACGAAAAAAGGATTTACGAGTGGGGTCTCCTCCTGTCGGTAACCGAGCAAAGGTGAGATGCTGGTTGTAAATGTCATCCCAAGGTGTTACTGATATAAGTCGTTTCTTCCATCCTAGGCTGCAGGTAAAGTCAGTTGTCTCCTCGACATAAAAGGAACAGCTGGCAAGGGTCTTAACCTGAAGTGTACATAAGCTTCATGGACTGGGGTGTGTGTAGGTGTGTTTGAGCCTCCTTATGTCTACTTAAAGGTAACTTGGTCAGAATTAGAAGCCCTGGGTAAATTGGTGATTTGCTAATCAACTCTCTACAGAGTAAGGGCGTTTGCCTCCTTTTGCTCATCAGCCAAGGCCAACTTTAGAAACCTGGGAGTTATTTTTGATCCAGCTTTAAGTTTAGACTCACACGTCAAAACCATCTCCCGCTCTTGTTTCTTTCAACTGAGAAACATTTCAAAAGTCCGTAAACTGGTTTCTACTGCAGATCTGGAAAAAAATCATCCATGCCTTTGTGTCATCACGCTTAGACTACTGTAACGCTCTTTTTACTGGCCTCAGCAAAACCTCCCTCTCACGCCTTCAAGCCATCCAAAATGCAGCAGCCAGACTCCTAACCAAATCCAGCAGACGAGCTCACATCACTCCAGTTTTACAGTCCCTCCACTGGCTCCCGGTAGAACATAGAATACAGTTTAAAGTTTTAGTCCTGACCTATAGAGCTCTTAACAACCAGGCTCCAAGCTACCTATCTGAGCTTTTATCCCCACACACCACCTCTCGGAACCTTAGATCCACATCTGAAAACCTCCTTGCTGTTCCTCAAACCAGAC
The DNA here is from genome assembly GCF_043380555.1 of Nothobranchius furzeri. NCBI lineage: Eukaryota > Metazoa > Chordata > Actinopteri > Cyprinodontiformes > Nothobranchiidae > Nothobranchius > Nothobranchius furzeri. Next base: position 44,284,050 of record NC_091742.1, on the reverse strand, counting down.
TGAAAACCAAAGGGAACAGGGCCTTTCAGACTATTGCACCCAGACTTTGGAACAGTCTGCCTAAAATCTCCGTCTCTTGAAATCTGTAGAGGTCTTCAAAAAACACCTTAAAACTCACCTTTTCATCCAGGCTTTCCCCCGCTAAATATTCTAAAAGATGGCTTTGTTCTTGTTCACACCTTGACTTTGTTTTTACTCCTGATTTTGGTTACTATTGTTGTCACTGCTATTGTTTTTATTATGTTTTTATTGGTTTGAGGTATTTTCCCTGATTTTACTCATGTTGTACAGCGCTTTGTGATTTATATCTGTGAAAGGCGCTCTATAAATAAATTTTACTTACTTACTTATACTATTTATTATTGAAGCACACAAAGGGGTAACAATGCTGAACCAATCACTAGACACAGCATATCCTATTCGAACCAATAACAAACTCTTGCTGTCTAGGGGTGGTATCTTCTTTTGGCAGGGCCTGTATCATGACTGGGACCAGTTCTTCCTCTTCCTGTCACATCCATGAAGTCAGATGCTGTTAGACACGAATCCAGAAGAATTTTAGTCACGAGTTCAATCTTCTTCAGTCCTCTTGATGCAGGCCTCTTGTGCTTAAAAAGAAACGATTCATTCTGGTTATAACACTTAACACTTATTCTAATACTTTACAGCATTTCCTCTGTGGGAGCCCTCTGTCTCAGGGCCAGTGGTCGGCGGCAGCAGCCTGGGTGCTCTCCAGGTAGTGCTTGGGTGTAGGTGGGGGCCCTTGCCCTCCCTCCTCTGGAAGATCTGTGTCGGTGCCCTGGATGCTCCTGTGGATCTACTGCTATTGGGTCAGACGGCTCCCCTGATGGCATTTCCTTGCATTTCCTGACTCATCTGAGCTCTGCCCAGTGTTTGGTTGTGTTCTCTAGTGTGTTGTGTGCATGTGGGTATGTGTGTGTGTGTATGCATATCACTAAGTCAAGGGTCGCGGGGTTTCTCAATGACATTTGTGGGATATGTCGGGTCTTCTAAATCTGTGTTTTTAATCTATATCTTAGCCATGGCGCAGCGCCACACCTGACTCTATGTAGGGGAAACTCTGAATTAAATATATTGTTTTTAGGATATAATGTTCTTGTGAATTATTTATTGGTGCGTTATTTGTGTGGAGTGCAACAGTGCATCTGTTGTTAACTAAACTATAAATTAAAACTCTACACCAGCAAACCAAGGCAGCTGCACCATTGTTGGGGTTTCCAGAAACGGGTTATTTCCAGCAGAAAGTAGCCTACAGGTGGGCTGATACATGTTTGACATGATGAACAACATTTTCTGTCTAAATTAAACGTCTTTATTAAATCTTCTTCTGTAATATATCAGCAACCTCTGTGCATCATTGTGCCGCTTTTATTAATAGTATCATAGATTATTGCCATCTTTGCCCTAATCTGACCACTTTTATTTTTGTTTTTATTTTATTTTTTTATGCCCACTGACTGCTCCATAGCCCAACAGCCCACAGCTGGAGCAGCACAGAGCATCTCGAAGGTTATGTAACACTCCAGAGCATGGATTTCCATCTTGGTTGTCATGGTTACCCATGACATGCAGACAATAAGCAGGTTTATTTGTACGCACAATATTCATCACATAGTTTGCATTGTTTTTTTATAGAAGGAAACAGGTGTGTAGAAAGTGGGATGTGATCCAGAAACACCTGAGCTCCTTTCTGGGACAGGTGTGATGTATAAAGCAGAAACAGCATGCAGCTGTGCATAAGCAGACTATTGTAGGTTAAAGGTTTTAGTACTTTTTTGCTGACCTTAAGTAAGGTTTTAGTGAGGATTCTACTAAAAGTTTTATAAATGAAGAAAAAATGTTTGGGTAGAAAATGGGATTCACGTAATGGATGTCAATGCATGATGCTACAGTGTCAATTTGGACCAGAACTTCTAAATAATGTTGCCAACACATTTTTGGTTCTATGGAATGAATAATTAAGGAAGTTTTGAGAGCAAAATGAGGTCCACCTAGCAAGCTGTACTTTATAATGTGTTGTATGATTTTGTTTGATTCAAAAGGGAAAAAAACTGGTTAGTTAACATCTGCACACACATGGATTGGTGTGCAAATGTTGGTATACAACCTCTGTAAAATCTAATAAGTTATGTTTTGTTTAATGAAGTTATCTTGTGTTTAGGCAACATTTGCTTTCTAAGTAAATGAGACAATCATTTAATTAAATGCTTTGCCGATTAGGCCTGTCTTGGAATGGTGGCTGCTAGCCATTAATCTGTGGTGCACACCTAATTTACAAGGGCAACAGTGCAGGAATGGGGCCTGCTCAGAAGTGCAGGTGGTCACGCTGCCACATAAAATCACCATTAGTAATTTGTAAGGCAGGCAGCTTCAGGCAGTGCTGAGGATATAATGTTATTGCATGAGATCAAAACAATTAAATGATATCTAGAGAAAACACAGCTGATCTGCACCCCATAGATCATAGCGTAGAGTATCACCATGTTAATTACAGCCATTTGCTCCAAAGGTGTGAGTAACCTTGAAGTTCCTGCCAGTAACACAGTCAGTGCCATAACTGGTCTATTTATTCTTTGCATTTTTTGCAGCCGGCTGGCGACTGATGCAAGAGACTGGATGATTTACATCTGTTGATTATTGAATCATCTAGGAAGGACAAAAAAGTCTTAGCCCAAAAATATATGTCTGATTTTTAATTAGGTTTATACAAAAATGGGTTTTTCCTCAATCATTTCATGAGAAAGACCTTCACTGTGAATTACTGTAATGAAAACATGATGTGTTTAACTTGGAATTGGTGGCTCTGCACGATATGGAGTTAGTTGAGGGGATTATTTTTCTTGCAAGTGGTGCTACATGGAAACTATTGTGTTTTTCTTTCACTTACAGTGGCTACACAATGCACGCACACACACACACACCCAACACACAAGAAGGCTGCAACAACAATAAATCAAAGATAATTGATTGCAACGCTGTCTTGAACTGTTCTTGCGAGCATCAGTCATGTTTATGATGAATTGAAGGAACTGCTCTCCTATATATGGAACCCAGCAAATTGCATCAAGTCACTGATTAGTGTCATATACACCAAATAGTGTTTCAATGTGTACATTGTGATTTCTTAGTAAATATTCTGTTTGGTGAGAGATTATCTTTATTGTATTTATCCTAGTGAATCGTCGTCGTCTTCCTCCGCTTATTCGGGTCCAGGTCGCGGGGACAGCATCCCAACTAAGGAGCTCCAGGCCGTCCTCTGCCCGGCCACCTCCACCAGCTCCTCCGGCAGGACCCCAAGGCATTCCCGGACCAGATTGGAGATGTAACCTCTCCAACGTGTCCTGGGTCGACCCGGGGGCCTCCTGCCGGCAGGACTTGCCCGAAACACCTCCCCAGGGAGGCGTCCAGGAGGCATCCTGACCAGATGCCCAAACCACCTCAACTGACTCCTCTCGATCCGGAGGAGCAGCTGTTCCACACCGAATCCCTCCTGAATGTCCGAGCTACTCACCCTATGTCTAAGGCTGAGCCCGGCCACCCTACCGAGGAAACTCATTTCGGCCGCTTGTATCTGCGACCTCGTTCTTTCGGTCATTACCCAAAGCTCATGACCATAGGTGAGGATTGGGATGTAGATCAACCGGTAAATCTAGAACCTGGCTTTCTGGCTCAGCTCCCTCTTCACCATGACGGATCGGCTCAGCGTCTGCATCACTGCAGATGACGAACCAATCCGCCTGTCGATCTCCTGATCGCACCTACCCTCACTCGTGAACAAGACCCCGAAATACTTAAACTCCTCCACTTGAGGTAGGACCTCTACCCCGACCCAGAGTTGGCAAGCCACCCTTTTCCGGTCGAGAACCATGGTCTCAGATTTGGAGGTGCTGATCCTCATCCCAGCCGCTTCACACTCGGCCACGAACCTACCCAGCAAGAGCTGAAGGTCAGAGCTGGATGAAGCTAGGAGGACCACATCATCCGTGAAAAGCAGAGACGAGATTCTCCGGACACCAAACTTGACACACTCCACACCACGGCTGCGCCTAGAAATTCTGTCCATAAAGGTAATGAACAGAACCGGTGACAAAGGGCAGCCCTGGCGGAGTCCAACCCTCACCAGAAACAGGTCCGACTTACTACCGGCTATGCGGACCAAACTCACGCTCCTCTGGTAAAGGGACTGAATCACCCTTAACAGAAAGCCACCCCACCCCATACTCATGGAGCGTCCCCCACAGGGTGCCCCTAGGGACAAGGTCATAAGCCTTCTCCAAATCCACAAAACACATGTGGATTGGTTGGGCAAACTCCCATGCCCCCTCCATCACCCTTGCAAGGGTATAGAGCTTGTCCACAGTTCCACAGACAGGACGAAAACCACACTGCTCCTCCTCAATCTGAGATTCAACTATCGATCGGACCCTCCTCTCCAGTACCTTGGAGTAGACCTTTCCAGAGAGGCTGAGGAGTGTGATCCTCCTATAGTTGGAACACACCCTCAGGTCACCCTTCTTAAAGATGGGGACCACCACCCCGGTTTGCCACTCCACAGGAACTGCCCCCGATGACCACGCAATGTTGTAGAGACGTGTCAGCCACGACAGCCCTACAACATCCATAGCCTTGAGATACCCAGGACGAATCTCATCCACCCACGGTGCTCCGCCGCTGTGTAGTTTTTTGACTACCCCAGCAGCTTCTGCCCCTGAGATTGGACAGTCCATCCCCAGGTCTGGTTCCTCCTTGATTCGCGCATAGGTGGGATTGAGGAGCTCCTCAAAGTATTCCTTCCACCATCTGACTATAGCCCCTGTTGACTTCAGCAGCTCCCCATCCCCACTGTAAACAGTGTGAGCGAGTTGCTGCCTTCCTCTCCTGAGGCACCGGACAGTTTGCCAGAACCTCTTTGGAGCGGATCAATAGTCTTTCTCCATGGCCTCACCAAACCAGAAGGAGTCTGGTAGAAAGTGTTAGGTAATTTGATTTTATCCCATATTACCTTAAAGGACGACACACCCTTTGATAGAGAGAGAGAGTAAATTGATTATTTGTAATGTCCATGTGTGTGTCTCAACCAGGCCCCATGTCCATGTGTGTGGTTCAACCAGCCCCCACTCTGCTTCAGCCTCAAAGCTTTATCCTCACCTGTTCTGTATACCTGCATTCTGCAATTATCTGGTAGATAATACTTAACCTCCATAACCCTGGAACCTGAAATAAACACACATGACAACAAGGAAGACATTTTACACTGAATTAGCCAAATGAGGGGGAGATCACCATGACACATAACTCTCTCCAGAGCTAGCTGCCAGGTGACTCCCTCTTCCTCAGAGTCTTCAGTGGTTTTATTCAAGCAACGGGTGGGGGGGAGAAGGCGGACCGTCTCAAATTACAGAGTTACAGAGTTCTCTCAATTAACATCTTTGCTCAACCTTTTTATGAACATACCAACACAGAGATTCATGATGTGTAATGGGCATCTTTTAGGTCTCAAAAAGGTACATTTATAAAAATACCCAACATTCCCTCCTGATGTGACTTTTTGAGCAATAAAAGATTAAACCAATAAAACAACATTAACATGAAATTAGGACGCACCTAACCTGGAATTTGAAATGACCAATTAATCAATCAGATTTTAGTTCAACATTAAACCAGACATCAAACCCAATTTTATCCTGTATTTCTAGCTTTATTAATTTATCCCCCTGAATGCTACCTTTGAGCAATGATTATCCTGTCAACAAAACCCAGAGGAAGAGTTAAAACCTGGAATGAGGAATGAATAAACTAGACACCAAAACCTACATAATAATCTTGAGTTCCTAGCTTTATTAAAGTAACCCATATCATTTGTTATCAAACACTTGTGGATCTTCTGCTCCACATCCGTCGTTACCTCCTGTGCGGCAATCAATCGCTTGTAGGACTGAACAGGTGTCACAGGTTTTGAGTTTTCTGTGGCTGGCTGACCTGTTCTGGTTCCCTCCTGAAGTTGGTGTTTGACCTCTGCACCTCATCTCCAGTTCATGTGTGATATCTCGGTCACAGACTGTGCTCTCAGCTTTGCGTCGTCCCGCTGACGTGTCGACGCAGGTCACTTCCTGAGAGAGCTGACTGCCCCACAGCGGGTTTTGTGGTTTTACATCAGCTCACATGTTGGTACCGGTTTGGGCTAACTGATCCACTTGGTTTGTGGTTTAACATTAGCTCAGCCGGTGACGGTGGTTTGTGTCACTTCCGTCTTGGACTGCAAGTCAGCAGTTTAGCCATGTCTTTCGTGCTTCCTCCATCTTGGATTGTAGGCTCCACTTCCTTCTGAACACACCTACAAGTCACAAACGCTTCAAAGACCCACAGCAGGATGCCACAGACACAGACCAATTTGCATTCAGTTAGATATGCGTTCAACTTCCACAGCTGCTTGCCCAAAGGAACTCAGATCCTCTGAAGTCTTCTCCTGAGTCTGCCATTCCTGCATTCGGAGAGTATCAGGACAGGACCTAGCAAACCATCTTGTGTTGCAATCACAATACCTTCCTGGTTGTGGAGGGTCAATGGGGCACAAAGCGTCTTGTATCCGATCTGTGTCCTTTGATGTTGTCTGCAGGAACCAATGCAGCCAGCCACTGATCTTTATCACCTGTTAATCGAGTTGCCATCATCACATCACAGCAGGACACAAATCAAGGAGTCTCCCAGCCTGTCTTTGCATAGGGAACAATTTGCATTTAGGAAAACAGTGTACCCAAAAGTTGTGCTGCCTAATTGTTTAAATTAATAAACATTGATGTCTGGTTTAGCATGAAACTAGTCAGATATGGTCTGTCCTAAATTATCACAAACAAAATAAAACACATCCAAATTCTTTAAAACTAGCTTGTCTCAAAAGGAGTTTATCAGAGATTCTATCACACTAAGGCGGAGTTAACACACTCACGTCACAGAGGCTTCAAAGGGTTTTTCACAAAAGGGTGCCACAAGAGACTTTCAGTCTAGCTTGATTTAGCTGCTTAGGCTCACACATTTGCATTCAGGCAAAAGGCATTCTAATTTAAATGAACTAGCCCGTCTCCACCTTGTAAGGTAATCAAAACTTTATCAGTTACACCACCCCTCCTGTGGAGGTAGGCGTCTCACGCATCTACAGGATCTAAGTTAATCAAAAGGAAGTTACTCAGACTTATTCAGTGCGTTTACATGCTGCCAGTAACCCTTTTAAAACCCGGATATTCGCAATAACCCGGTTCAGCACGGCCATGTAAACACTGTCAAAAACCCGGATTTGCTCATAACCGGGTTTTTAAAAACCCGGTTACTGCACCTGGGGTAACCCTTTTCTAACCCGAATGTTTGGTCGTGTAAACGCATATCGGGATATCCCCATCCGAGCGTGTGTTCTGCGCTTGCTCTGTTCGCAAGGAATCTTGGTCTTTTGAGTAGCGACACATCTTGTATGCGCCAGAATACCGGAAGTAAACAATTGGGAGCAACATGGCGAGTCGCGGCACAGCACCACACTTTTGGAGTGACGAGGAAACCTCTGTGTTCATCGGTCTGGTGAAAAGTATGAATGTTATGTCTTTCATAGACGGCCGAAAGTACAGAGGCAGCGAAATCTACAAGAAGGTAACCGAAAAGTTACGCGAAGCGGGGTTTGTAAGGACACCAGACCAAGTGAAGTACCGCTGGAAGACGCTGAAAAAGGCCTACTACAAGGCGAAGAAACAAAACAGTACTAGCGGGTCCAATCCATCTTCTTTTCCACAGTTTGATTTAATGGACGACATTTTGGGCAATAGACCCATCAGTACAGCTGAAGAAAGTGGGGTAGATATTGGATTTGAGGACGTACAGGAGCAGTCAACCGACCAGCAAGGTAGGTTTGCACGCCTTCTCCAAGCACAGTAGCTACGTAACTTAGTCCCACATTGTTAGCACCATTGTTATAATAAATAGGAATGTAACTAATTTGTAACACAAATGCTGCCTAACATGCACTGCCCCAGATTAATAATTATAGTAAACGTCACATAAATGTAAAGTCTGTTTGTTGCTGTTTTGTGGTTTCACGATGTGTAAAAAGACATCTTTTTTTTATTATTATTTCATACGAATTGTATTAATGCTATTTTACAGACAGTTATGGAACGCTTGACCAGACAGACGCAGCCACACCTACAGCAAGCGATACAACAAGTGGAAGTGGCTCACATCTTGAAGGAGAGGATGATGATGATGAAAACACAGGTAAGTCACATGACTTGCTCAATCCAATACGTATGCCAACAAAGGGCTTCGCTCTCGGAGGTAGATACATGCGTTGACCCATCTGTGTTTAACCTATCAGTAACATCGTTTTTAACATCAAGCTGTAACATTTTGCTTGTTTTTATTTCTGGCCAGATGCAAATATTGGAGAAGGTGGACCTTCAATGACTGTGCCTAGCCAGTCTACACCGCCATCAAATACCACTGCAGCTACTCCTGGTGAGCTTTCGAAATACTGTTACTGAAGGCATAACTGGTTATAGCGTATTGTAACCCCAGGTCACTCCTCCTCCTTGTGTAATGTCTGAAAATAGTACCTTTCTTTAGTGGATAATTTGATTGCAGTGATTATGAGATATTATGTAATATAACCGTGGACCCAAACTAAGGACTATTGTCACTTTTGCATTCTTAATAAACTCAGAATTGTAGGGAGATGTTTATGATGCAGGCGCAGGTGACATTCTGACACGTCACCTACAGGTAAAGAAACATCTTTTAGAATCCACAAGTTTCATAAGAATGCAAAAATTGATAATAGTCGAACACTAAGATCGAACTTACCCAACACTTTCTAAGGCCTGTCATGTCTGCTCTAGGTTGGTCAAGTCGCAGGTTCAGGCACCGTGGAGCTGCTTCACTGACTCAGCATCAACAGTTCTTGGTGACAATGCAGCACACGCAGAACCAATGGTTTGAGCAGCAACGGCAGTTGAGACAAGCCAGTGATGAGGCATTCATGTCTCAAATGTTTTCTGAATCGACCCGTTCAATGGGTTTGGTTGTTACACAACTCCTCACAGGGTTAGGTGCATTATTCCAGCGGCCAACTCCTCAACCCATGTTTAGTAATTCTCATTCACAGCCTATGTTTCAGCCATACAACAACCATTTTGATAACAGGCAACCACCTGCTCCTCCACATCGATTTCCCTATTCTCATAACAATCAGCCTGAACATGATCACAGCGAGGACCAAGATTCTACACCATTCTGCCAACTGTAGTGTCCCACCTTATAATCCATTCATCTATTTGACAGTTGTTTTTGTGCATTTCCTATGAAGTTTGTTGTAGAAAATTATTTTTGTGAGAATTTTAAACTTTGCACCTTTTTTGCAGCTTTTGTACACCTTCTTTTTTTATTATGTAACAAACATTTTCAAAAACTCTTTGTTCCACATATGTGCAATATTTTTACATCTCGAGCCTTGTTCTGCCATAGTAGTTGATGTATTTATTCTCCATTATGGAAGGATAGGTGCGCCATAGCGCCTTACTTGAACCTCTGTTTTACCTCACATGTAAAAAGCAAAACCAGAATGTTATTTTGTTATGTGCTTTATTAAAGAACCAATGTTTTATTAAACTTACTAGAAAACTTGTATTTGTTGACATTTTATTTGAGCATTGCATATAACTGTTCTTTTTCAGAAGTGCACAGCAACAAAGGAGAAGGCAGATAAACATCTTATAAAACTTAGAAAATACAGCTGTTTGACAAATATCGAGCTTACAGTTCAACGTTGTTTGTTTCCTATCAGACCCGTTCGTCCTGCACACTCATGCTCTTACTAAGCGCTTACGGAGTGGGACACGTGCAGCAAGGTAATCTGTTAAGGCCCGTCTGATAGCTGAGGCTGCACTGTTATCAGCCCTATTTACCTGTGACACAGGCTGTGGAAACAGCCTTTCTACTGATGTGGCCTCCTCTGCCCATCTGGGATTAACATGCTCCTTCTCCATCTCACAAAAGTTGTGTAGAGCACAACAGGTTGCTACCACGTATGGTGTGAAAGTGAAATGGAAGTCACTGCGCTTCAACAGAACACGGAAACGAGATTTCAGTCGACCAAATGCTATCTCTATAGTTGTTCTAGCAGAACTCAAATAGACGTTAAAGCTTTCCTCTTGTGGTGTCAGTCTTGGGGACTGCAGATAGCCCTTCATTAGCCAGGGCAACAGCGGGTACGCAGGATCTCCCAGCAGGAAGAAATCCACATCCTGCCCCTCGATCTGCACTGCTCTCTAAAGTGGGACAGATAGAAATATTATTCTTCCTAAATTATGTCATAATACATCTTAGATATGTGGCAGGTATGCAACTTGCATTTAAATACCTAAAGTTTTAATGCATTACCCACCTTTGGGAAGGATTGTGCATTGTTGAACAGATTTGACTGGCGGAGTGCATTGGCGTCATGTGCTGAACCAGGCATTTTGCAGCTCACACTCCAAAAACTAAGGAAAATGTTTCATAGTGAATCAAGATGTAGTGGGAGCGGTGTGATTAGTGGCAAAAATTAGGAAAATTATTTCAGATCAGTAATGACAGAATTATTTGTACATATAAGCTGTTGATGTTTTGTGGAACAGAGAACCTCTCAATTGATGTTTGTGAGTGGTTCTAATATAGCTTAGTGATGTGTGTCTGTCAAAATTATATACAAATCATAATCATGGATAAAAAAGCTGGGAATGGCAAAACACCTACCAGTATTTGTCATCACAGACTCCCTGGAGGACATAGGATGGCCATCCCTTCCTGTTTATGAAGTCTCTGTAGCCATCACTTGGAGGCAAGCAAGGGATGTGGCTCCCATCCACACAACCTATGATAAAAAGTAAAAAACAATTAAAAAAGTAAAAGTATGCACACAGCAGTGTAGCCTACATACATAGTATAGTTCACATTTAGCCTACTCAGAAAACTATTGACATTAACAAGACATAAGAGCAGGAAATATTTTACCTATGATTTGAGGAATGGAGTGGGCACGTTCAAATCTTTGTGCAATGCCACATGCCTCCTCCAAAGTGGGTACCCGGATCAGTGTTTTGATGACAGAGTCGACCATTCCGTGGCAGAATAGGTACACCATCTTCTTCACGGTGCTCTTGTGCACTCCAAATTGGTTTGCTATCAAACGATACTCGGCACAGCTTGCTAGTTTATACAGCACCATTGCAACGCGCATTCCTGTAGGCACTGGTGTGCGGATGGTTACTGCGCTGGGCTCCATCACTCTTTCCATCATACCACAAAGTTTAGCAAAAGATTGACGTGACATACGAAAATTCTCACGCCAATCCGTGTCCGTGAACTCCATCATTACAACCCGCTCCCACCAGTCCTGGCTGCGCACCTTCATCCAAAGTGTCCGCGGGGCTCTGGTGGTAACGGGTACCCTCGACATGTTGGATATGTTTAGCGCAGCTCTCTCTATATTTGCAATTTCTTCCTCACATACTCTCCTTCGAATGACGGCCAGTACGCACAGTCGTTGTAAGAGCTGCTGGTGGGTCAATACCAGCACTAAAGCGCAAACAAACGCGCTCGCTATCTCTTCCGAACTGGGAAACATGTTGTTGTTTTCTCGGACACCGGAACAAGATGACCTGGAAATGACGCATATTGCGTCTTGACGCCATCCATACGTCCTGACGCTACCCCAAAGTCCGCATTGAAAACGGGTTATGCAAATTAGGGTTGCCTCTTTCTTGTAAACGGGTTATCCCGATCAACTCAGAAACCCGAAAACCGACCTTAACCCGATCATAACCCGGATATTGGCTGCATGTAAACGTAGTCATTAAACCTTATAACCCAAACAGAAAATAAATGATGGTAATAGCTTAAATGTTGAAATAGTTACAAAACAGCCTTACTGTTGAGTAAAATAAAATACTACGATTAGCATTATGGTCTGCAGGGGCTGAGTTGATGTTTACATTTCAAACAAGATTTGCATAGAAATAGCATACAGGAAAAATCTAGCACCGTGTCGATTCAATCATGTTATTAAATTAAATCTATCAATGGTCGATAAGACACATTTAACGGGAAGTTTTTACGGTTCATAAAAAATCTAAACACCCTCCTGTAAAGCCAGTCTTATGGCAGGAACACCAAGTTTAACATGATTTAGTCATATGATAAAATGCTGAGATAAAAAACTGTTACTGCATAGTGTAGAATTCTATTTACCTAAGAACATAACCCACTAAAGTAAAACTGCATAATCTAAACAATAATACCGAACATGGTAACACTAGCTTACATCTATCAGATTAGAAAATTTAAACAATAGGTCTCATAAAATCAGAATGTTCAAATTAAACCACGTACACCAGGCTGAAATATTTACTTTGGGGCTGTTTAAACTATCTATCTAAAGTTTGCATTCCAGTAAAGGAACAGCCTACCACTTGTGAAATAGAGACCATCTTGAGTCAAAGTTGTATTTTTAATCTTGGTTCATGAGCAAAAGGTATCTTCGGATCCAGAGTAGCTGCTGCACAGCTAATCTACCAGAGCTATCAGAAAAGAGTCTGTCATTTTAAAATGGCATAAGCTAGTTATAAGGTTATGTGCCTCTTAAAACACAAAATCATGAATTTTCCCTTCTAATTCTGTAATTTGGGGTCAAATCTATCAATAAAAGATTAGGGGAACTACTTAGGTCTAACTACATGATCTTTTAGAAAGAGTATTTATTTATTTTAATGAAATAATAAAAGGCCTGTAGACCAGAATATCTAATTTAATTTGAGGCAATCGCGTGAATCATCTCCATCATATTTGGGCAACCAAGCAGAAGGAGTTAGAGGATGGATGTCTTTATCCCGGCTTAACTGTATTTCCTTAACATTCTATCTACGTAAGTCATTTTGTTTACTAGTTTATTACGAGTTATCATGCAGATAAAAGCAATGACTTTTTCAGATAGTATTTAGCTAATCATCACACCTCAAACATTTCTTTAAAACTTCCTTTTTGCCTTCTCTCTTTTCCTCAACCATTTCTTTAAACTGTCTATTTGCCTTCTCTGTTTCTTCAACCATTTCTTTAATTCTGTCTTTTCTCCATCTGTCTGCTTTTTTCCTTAACCTTCTCTGCTAACCTCTCATTTCTTCCTAACCAAACCATCAAACATTTAGTGGCCTGCAGCCTTATCAAAACCATCCCCCATAACACTTCGTTGTCTCTTCATACACCCCCTCAAACCTTCACCCCTCCTTTCCTTTCTTCTATTTCTCCAGCATCTCTTAGGAAACACATACACACACACACACCTGAGCCTTCTGACCCACACTTACACATCACAGGATGTTAGTGTTATTCATACATGTACAGAATAAAGAACAAGACAACACAGAACAAAACAGAAACATAGAACATAGACTATCTAGAATCTGCAGGTTTCACACAGAACAAACTAGGCTCAAAGCCTCAGTCACACACAGTATCATGCATTCGGACCTTCCACCAATTCAAAGATCTCGGCACATTCAGGCTTCAGAACTTCGGCCCAAAACTTCTCTCACACACACACACACACACACACACACACACACACACACACACACACACACACAGAAACGGACCTGCAGGCTTTCACTCACACACATTCAGAACTTGGACACAACCCCCCCAGATCAGACCAGATCCGGTTAGGCCCAAAAACCTTTACTCATACACAGACGGAGCAAAACTCTGTCAGAAATTAACATGCCAGTCCTCAGCGTCAACTTTCAACAATACACAACACGGAAACCGGCAAAATGGAACGCAGCCCCATGACGCCAGAAAAATCACAAGACAAATAACACAGACCAGGAATTTTAGACCGATTTAAGATCTTTTAAGCCAATCAATAAATTTTGTGTACCTTGTTGCACCATAAAATATTTAAACAATTCCCTGCGGCAGTGTGATTTTAGCATCAAACCACTCCAATCGACACCAGCACTTACGTGCTGCGTGTATTAACCATCTGCGGCTGCTTTAATGCAGCGCTGGTTTAGCAACAGTTTTAGGTGCACCTGAACATTCACCTGTAATTACTACCCACAGCTCTGCGGGACGCCCTGTGTACGCAGACACAAGACTTATTAAAACCTCCTCTTCAAGGCAGGAATACAGCCCGGTTCACGTTTCAATGCAACCCCACGGTTTACATGTGCAACCCCTTGCTGGACACAAAAACGTCTTTTTGTGCGTGAATGTCAGTCACCACCATCAATCTTAAATCACACTGCCAACGGTTAAAAACAAAAGGTGCAATTAATTTTTACTCACCCAGCATGCTATTCAGCTGCCAGACTGCGAAGCGATCTCCCACCGGAACTCTGCTCTCCAGAGCTCACCAGAGCTGATCCACAGTCTCCCCTTACCAGAAACAGACTCAAACAAATTTTAGCCAAAACAATCTCACACGTCTTTTTCCGGTCATCAACTTTCTCATACACTCAAGAGGTTCACACACACACACGGCCGCAACTGGCCCACCTCAATCAACTCAAACCACACTGCCAGTGGTTAAAGAAACAGACGCAAAATGAATTAATGAATTAACTTAATGAATTAACTTACTCCCCTCCGCGTGGTAATTCTGTCCTGGGGTCAGAACGCGAGAGCCTGTTGATAAAAGTTCACCTGCAGAGCTATATTTAGCCGGCCGATGAGACAATTTCAGCCCACCCGGACTTTCAAAGAAGAGATGGCGCTGCACGGCTCCCTGGAGACGAACTTCCATCGCTAGGCTCTGCGGTGCCCGCATTCTCCACCACTTGTTAGGTAATTTGATTTTATCCCATATTACCTTAAAGGACGATACACCCTTTGATAGAGAGAGAGAGAGTAAATTGATTATTTGTAATGTCCATGTGTGTGTCTCAACCAGGCCCCATGTCCATGTGTGTGTCTCAACCAGCCCCCACTCTGCTTCAGCCTCAAAGCTTTATCCTCACCTGTTCTGTATACCTGCATTCTGCAATTATCTGGTAGATAATACTTAACCTCCATAACCCTGGAACCTGAAATAAACACACATGACAACAAGGAAGACATTTTACACTGAATTAGCCAAATGAGGGGGAGATCACCATGACACATAACTCTCTCCAGAGCTAGCTGCCAGGCGACTCCCTCTTCCTCAGAGTCTTCAGTGGTTTTATTCAAGCAACGGGTGGGGGGGAGAAAGCGGACCGTCTCAAATTACAGAGGTACAGAGTTCTCTCAATTAACATCTTTGCTCAACCTTTTTATGAACATACCAACACAGAGATTCATGATGTGTAATGGGCATCTTTTAGGTCTCAAAAAGGTACATTTATAAAAATACCAACAGAAAGCAAACCAATAATTCACGATACAATGAATAAAATACCTAGAAATGTCTATAGTATTCTATTGGACAAAGTAGATCAACAAGTAATAAGAAACATTGTAAAAAACTGGGTAAGCAAAAGATCGACTGATTGTGATGATCTGGACATGGTGACTGTAAAAGCTATAATTGAATCTGTTATTGAACCATTCACTTATGTAATCTGTCACCATCTACAGGAGTCTTCCCTGATTTAATGAAAATTGCCAAGGTGGTTCCATTATTTAAGAGCGGTGATAAACAGAGTTTCACTAATTACAGGCCAGTGTCACTGCTTCCACAGTTTTCCAAAATATTAGAAAAAGTGTTTGCATTAAGGTTGGACAAATTCATTGACAAAAATTCAATTTTAAATCATGAACAGTATGGCTTTAGGACCAAACATTCAACAGCAATGGCAGTTATGGATTTAGTAGATAAAATCTCATCAGCAATTGACAATAAAAACGATTTAATTTGTGTTTTTATTGACTTAAAAAAGGCATTTGATGTCATTGATCATTCAAGGTTACTTCTTAAATTACACCGGTATGGAATAAGAGGGGTGGCGCATCAATGGGTTAATAGTTATTTATGCAATAGAAAACAGTTTGTTCAAATAAATAATGCTAAATCTGAATTAAAAGATATTTATTATGGTGTGCCACAAGGGTCAGTCCTCGGACCTAAACTGTTCATATTGTTTATTAATGACCTGGTAAATGTATCTAATTTACTTGGAACAGTTTTATTTGCGGATGATACTACATTGTTTTATTCAGGATTAAATGCACATGCAAAAGTGATGCTTAGTTGTAATTTATGTGTCATGATTAGGGTGACCGTAGTTTGAGTTCCATTCCTAAAACACTATACCCGCCGCTAAAACAGCACTTTGTTCATGTAAAGAGGACTACTTGCTGGTTAGTTCTTATTTACTGTTCTTTTGTCTTTGTTAATTCAAGTACACCTCCTTTATTCTGTTTATCATATTAATGTTATTTCTATATTAAAACTGTCTCAACTGTATACTCATCTGGCAGAATAAAGGTTTGACAAATATTAATTTCTTCTTTATTATTTGATTTCAGTAGGATTTTGAACTAAGCTAGTTGTACTTAAACTAATTAAAGAAATGGCCACACCATTTCCCCTGTTCAGTGCAGTAGACTGAAATCCATAACTTCATTTCAAAATATAACATATCTAATTTTAATATATAACTTTTTTCCCCCCGTGTCCTGTCTGGCTGTGAAGCAAACAGAATTGATGTCTGAATGCTGGTAACAAGCCTTACAGATTTACTCTCAGGTGGAGCATCAAAGCGTCTGCTTTTAATGTCACGCCTGATACTTAAAATTTTATTGTTATTGTTTTTGAATGCTTTGTAATTCTGACCAGACACGGAGTCACAGGTGAAAGAGAAAGGAAGAAACAAAACAAAATGTGTGTGTGTGTGTGGGTGGTCCACAATAATAAGCAATCAATGGCCTTGTTCGAGTTGAGCAGCGGCTCGCCTGGAAAACAGACGAGAGCAGACGGAAGCAGCAGGGGGAGTGGCTGAAAGCCAGCGTTTAAGTCAGACAGATTTCCCTACATGTGTAGCTCGGGGGTGACGATGGCTGAAGATATCGCGTTAGAGTCGGTTAGAGTTCATACTTGTTTAATTATTTATTTTAACTCTGGTGCCTGTTAGCAGCTGAAACACATCCTCACGTGCTTGTGGATATCATATATTGTATATGAAGACATGACTGCAATAATAAGTAAAGGTTATCAGCTGTAGCTTCAGTGTGCTCATAGGAAACGTGACAAAAGAACACAAAACACATTTCTCTTTGTGGCCTATATAGTTGTCATCATTAACATAACATGATTTACAGAATACATGTGACCAACTAACATTTCATATTCTACCACCGGATGTTTAGATCAAAATATGAACCAATCAGATCTTAGATCAGGTGAGAGCCAGGCGTTTCCCGTCATCCTCTAGGTTTTGCAGCCGATGGAGAGCAACTGCAGCACCTTGCTCCAAAATCTGCGTCCGCCTTGATCTCACGAGGTTATCGTTGCCTATGTATGCATGACGTCAGAGCAAGTCGGCGTCAAGTTGGACACAAATCTAACCGGCATGCACTGCGCGCCGATCACCGCTGGTCTAATCTGCACAGAACTGGCTCATCTCGAACACAGCCAATGATGAGCAAGAGTCTGCTTCTAGACCTGCAGAAATCCCAGCCAGCATGCATGGGTGGGCCCCACATGGGTTTATTGTGGGTTACATGGGAAATGAGTGGGCATGAGATTTATCTGGGCTAATTGTGTAAGGCCCATATGGATAACTAAAATGGGTCCCATATTGTAAGCCCATTAGGGCTAAATATATTGGCCCTGATCAGCACTGATGTGGGCTAACTGAGTATGGGATAGAGTTAGGAAATTTTACATATCACCCATGCAGTTTTTATAGCTTGGGCCCACCATTTGAAGCCCATGTAGGTTGACTTCATTCACCCCTTGTGGTATAAGCATGGGCTGCCCATATATGTGTACGACTTGGGCATGTCTATATAGGCCCCACTCCATTTTTATGTGGGCTAACTGTGAATGGGATAAAGCTAGGATAGATGACATGTCACCTATGTGGTTTAAGTAGCTTAGGCCCCACATGGGAAGCCTATGTGGGCTGACTGCATTCATCCCACATGGTATAAGCATGGGCTGCCCATATATGTGTACGACTTGGGCATGTCTATATAGGCCCCACTCCATTTTTATGTGGGCTAACTGTGAATGGGATAAAGCTAGGATAGATGACATGTCACCTATGTGGTTTAAGTAGCTTAGGCCCCACATGGGAAGCCTATGTGGGCTGACTGCATTCATCCCACATGGTATAAGCATGGGCTGCCCATATATGAGTACGACTTGGGCATGTCTATATAGGCCCCACTCCATTTTTATGTGGGCTAACTGTGAATGGGATAAAGCTAGGATAGATGATATGTCACCTATGTGGTTTAAGTAGCTTAGGCCCCACATGGGAAGCCTATGTGGGCTGACTTCATTCACCCCATGTGGTATAAGCATGGGCTGCCCATATATGTGTACGACTTGGGCATGTCTATATAGGCCCCACTCCATTTTTATGTGGGCTAACTGTGAATGGGATAAAGCTAGGATAGATGACATGTCAGCTATGCGGTTTAAGTAGCTTAGGCCCCACATGGGAAGCCTATGTGGGCTGACTGCATTCATCCCACATGGTATAAGCATGGGCTGCCCATATATGTGTACAACTTGGGCATGTCTATATAGGCCCCACTCCATTTTTATGTGGGCTAACTGTGAATGGGATAAAGCTAGGATAGATGACATGTCACCTATGTGGTTTAAGTAGCTTAGGCCCCACATGGGAAGCCTATATGGGCTGACTGCATTCATCCCACATGGTATAAGCATGGGCTGCCCATATATGTGTATGACTTGGGCATGTCTATATAGGCCCCACTCCATTTTTATGTGGGCTAACTGTGAATGGGATAAAGCTAGGATAGATGACATGTCAAATATGTGGTTTTAGTAGCTTTGGCCCCACATGGGAAGCCTATATGATCTGCGGTCGAGATCGAAATGCTGCAACAAGCCGGCTTATGTATATGCATGAGATCCACAAAGCAGTTTGCATTGACTATTTATGGCAGTACGTGGAGTGTTGAGGGCGGGATTTGGCTAAAAAGCAGCTGAGAACCATTCTCGTTCAGTCTCTGATTAATGAAGTGGAGATTGCGTGCAGCTGTGCGTACTCCATGTTTGATAAATCACAAACCTGCTTGGCGTAAGTAAATTTTTTTTGCTGAGCTTAATTACAGTTTTAGTAAGAATTATTCACAATGTTTGATAAATGAGACCCCAGCTCTTGTGCAGGACCTTTCTAAGGACTTCAACACCTTTCATTGAAACAGTCATCTATTCACGCACACACATACTGTGCTTTATAAATAAATAAAATTAAATGAAATAAAATACTGGTGATGATGAGCTACATTGCAGCCACAGCTGCCCTGAGGCCCTCTGAAAGAGGTGATCCCTGAGACTCATCTAACACAAGTAACCAGGGAAATGTATTGGTGAAATTCTGGCAATACAATATATGTATCATGATACAGGTGAGACAATACGATATATCACGATATACAGTACTGCGATACATTCAGCCAGATGATATAAGCTAGTTTTTTTAGACTTAATTTATTGTTGGAAAAAACATTACGATATTGCCATATTTATATTTTCTTATATGCCAGAAGGCTGTGGATTGAAAGCTGCTTACATTTCAGTTCAAGTGTGTTAATAGTTTTGCTGTCTTTTTAACCAGAACCATGTCAAGATCATGTCGACTCAGCTATACATTCACATAACAACAGGCACAAGCTGTGCTTACTCACTTGGGACCTTCTTGTCCTTTTTCATTTTGATGTTATAAGACAGGAACATAACAACCAAAATATCAAATATAGCAAATTAGATAATGAATAAAACATCAAATGCCAAAACTGGTGAAGGTTCTCAGTAATTCAGGTCATGGTAATCCATAGGGGTTCAAATGAAGGCCACTGGACTTGTTTTGTTAAAGACGTTTTGCTTCTCAACAGAGCAGCGTTGTCATTTCTGACTAGAATATGGGGGAATCAAGCTTATAAACTGTAGTCAGAATTGAGAAAGCACCTTGGATGAGAAGCCTAACAACTTCAAGAAACCAAAGAGGTCCAGTTGTTTCATTGAAACCCGTTTTTGAATATCAAATGCATCTTGTGTAATAATATTACTGTAGTCTCCTAACACAAAATAATTTCTTTCTGGTAAACATAAATTATTCTTCAAACTCAACTGAAAACTAACACCATCTGAATTAGAGATTACACACGAAAAGACCATGAGAGTAAATTTTGACTTTGTTTTTAGCAATAGTGCAATATGAACATATATCAATGGGCTGCTTGATTCTCTAATGTAGAAGGTACAGGGGAGGGTTTTTACAGGGGTGTTAGTGGCTCTGTTCTGTGATGTATAATCTCCGAGCAGGGGGGTGATGCTGATGGCAACCACAAAGCAGGCCATTTCAGCAGACACACATACACACACACATATGCAGAGAGAGAGAGAGAGAGACACTGACCAGTCTAGCTCCTCCAAGAACTCACCTAAAAGAAATGTCTCCAAGAGCTGTTTCGTTTGCAACTGACTCATCAATATAACAAAACAGTTTTTAAATAATTTTGCACTATAATACCAGTAGTCAAACAACTTCTGATTCCTGATCAGTTATACAATTATTATGGCATGAATCAATGCTTTACATTTTGGAGCATGTGCATTGAGATTGTGTCTTTTCACATTATTGGTGTTCATCTTTGCTATTTTTATGTGATAAATGTAAGCATTTCCTTGTTAATGTGTCAACAACAGATATAAAATTAAAATTGAAAAATAAATGTCAGTTCATGATGAATAATATATATAAATTAAAATAATAAAAAGCACCTTATATTTGGCATGAATTTTGAGAAACGTGGGTAATGCTCAGACGGAAATCAGTTGCTAGTGCTACTGTTTGAGCAGTCAATGTGGTTTGAAGCTAATCTTTAAATTGTGGTGGCTCTTCACAGTGATGGTGGGCTTAATTTGGCTCTAAATCCTGTGTTGATTTGCTTCCCCTGCAAAAAGGGCAACAGTGGCTCTGGAGGTATAGTAGCCTTTCCAGTTCTCAGAGGGTTGTCAGTTCATTGCACCTTCCTGGGAATTCTGCTCTAGCGTCCTTGGGCATAACACTTTACCTGACCAACTGTGTTGGTGGTGGTCAAATGGGCTTATGGCACAAAATGACAGCCTCACTTAATCACATTATTAAAGTGGTCTTAGTAATATAGATAAAGTTGCATCTCCCAGCAGCTCCAGCTTTCACAAACACATTTAATCACACAACCATTGCAGCTCCTAAAGCAACAGTAACAGTGCATCTGCATATTAATTACCTCTTATCATCACAGTATTTTGGAATATTTATTAGGTTTTTTCATGTTCTGTAAATTTTGTGTTTTCATAAGCATTTCTAATATATGATGAACATTAATATTATCTGATAAATTATGTCAGTTTATCTGTTTCATCAGAGTGACTGTCTAAACTCCAAGGTAAAAAAAGTGTAGCATTTAAAAAAAATCACATCAGTGTTATTTTTTATTATTATTATTCCAACAAATCATTGAAGCAATGAAAATATGTATAGGCTACTATGTAAAAGTCAAATCATACGTGTATACCTACTAATCTGCACCACTTGAGAAAAATGTCCTGATTCCTGCCTGAGACATCCACTTATGCCAGCTCTGCATGCATAGCTCTAAGGTTTTTGCTAACTCTAAATATAAATGTATTTCTTCTGAATAAAGTCTAAGAAATGCTTACTTGTAAAGTGCGTTATGTACCAAAATTATGAGTTTTAAACTGTCTCAAATATTTTTAATTAAAAATATCTTCATCCATCCTCCATACATCCAGATTTTTTAGTTCTATTTCGTCTAGTCTTAGCCCTTAAGCGAGCTGCTATTGGAAGGATGATCTCCGCATCAGCCAATCATGAAGAGCTTAAATGTACGCCCACCAATAGTGGGCCCCCTCGTGGTATATAACCGCAGTGACCCCACTGCTCGCCTCCAATGGCTCCTTTTTCTCTTCATGCCAAGCTGAGAGCTTCTTAAAGAGCAAATTTATCCAGAAAGAGCAAGATTATCCGAGAAGACTTACCAGCCATGTCCAGCGACGCCAGACCCTGCCCGACCTGCCAGTCGGGCTCCATTTCCAGCGGAGACCTGCACGCTAAGTGTGAGGTCTGTCTCTTTGCTCACCACGCTGGCCTGGCCTTGACCCCGCAGGCCTCGTGCCCGTTCTGTGCCGCTCTGCCCGTGGCAGAGAAGATTCGCCGGGTCGAGTACTTCACTCCCGCCGCCGACGAAGAATTTCCGGTGGCTGACTCGTACCCGCTGGACAAGGCGTTGGATTTCTTCGACGCCGGTCAGGAGCCGGCTGGCTTCAACCGGCTGGATGACGTCACCGACAGCGAGAACTACGACGAGGCGGCATCCCTCCTAGACATAACGGAGGTCGATGAGCTCCGCCCAGCGGGTCCTTCTGCCCCAGTGGCTTCTCGCTCCTCCCTGCCAGCAGTAAGAGCACTGCTCCAGGAGCTGCCCGCCATCATTTCTGCGGCAGCAGCCCACAAGGGGCTAGCTGTGCCAGAACCAGCCCCGCCTGAAGCGGATGATTTGGCGGGAATCTTCGGGGCAACTCAGACATGCTGTCTAGACCCTATTTGGCCGCGCTTCCCTGCTGCTATGAGCTGCTGGTCTGCCGCCTTCTCCGAGCCTGCCAAGCTCAAGGCACCAGTCTCCACCTTTGCGCCCATCACCAAGGTCGAGGGGTTTTCCGACCAAGGCTGGCCGTCCGTTCCTCCGCTAGAGCCGGACTTGGCCTCGCTGTTTGGCGCCAAGAACCACCTCGCTGGCCCGCGAGCTGTTCCCGCTTCAAAACATGACCATCTGCTGACGCGGCTCACCGACCGCACACATCAGTGTGCCTTTCAGACCGGCGCTGCAGGGAATAACATCGCCCTCCTTGCCTTCGGCGTCTCGAGGATGATGGAGGAGCTGGAAGCCCCCGAGGAGTCGAAGGCCGTCATTACTAAGACTGCTGATGCTATCCTCAATTTGTGTGCTGCTGTGCTCACCGGTTCTGCTCGCATCGCTGCCTGGCAGACCCTCATCCAGCGAGCGATCTGGCTCAAGGCCCTGCCCTCCATTCCGGAGCATCTGCAAAGGGAGATGCTGGACGGCCCCATCACCACCGATGTTCTGTTTGGTCCCCATCTTAGGGGCGTCATTGAGAGGGCTCAGAAGACGGCCGAACTATCGGCTACGGTACGAGACCTGGTTCACCCTCGGTCAGCCTCGCACTCCGGCCGTTCTGCCAGAGGATGGGACGAACGGCGCGGAAGCTTCAAACGCCCAGCTGCACCGTCCGCTCCACGGAGCCGGCCTCCCGCTTCGGCTCCACATCAGCGGGACCAGCGAGATGGCGGGCAACGGTTCCGGCGGGGCCAGCAGACGCCGTCTTGGCAGTCCCAGTTGCACGAGCCTCGCCGAAAGCAGCCACGGAAGTGACTCTTTGGGGGGAATGTGTGTGTACATGATTGTAATGTTGATGTTGGTTTTGAAATAAAACCCAAAACATGTCACTCAAAGAGCACAATCCTACAGTCCTCCGCAGAATCTCCTGCCGAGTTCTCACACATGTTCCCCACACCAAGCACTGCTGCACGCACACATGTTCCTGCAGGCAGTCATAATATACGGCCAACCGTAAGGGTGCGCTCCATTGGCGCTCCGGCCCCAGCATCCGGCCGGGCCCGACTCTCACCACATCGTCGGGTGGGGCGAGATGTCAGGTCGCTGTCTCGACCACGCGCGGCGGCACAGTGCGCGGCTTCGTCCGCTGGCACTTTGTCGCCCCCGTGCACAGGCTCGGCTCCCACTCGTCCTTCACTTTCGGACTCCACGCTCCGCGGTGCGGACCAGCCTGTTCCAGCTGTTTCGCACCCGCCCTTTCGAGCGCAGCCCTCCATGGGTCGCCCCCAGTTCTCTGGTACGGGCGACGGCGGTAAGGGCGCATGCACAACCCTCAGTCGTTGCTCACGTGACCGCGCACACGCGTCCTCTGTCGGAACGCGCGCACGAGTGGCGCCGCCTTTGTATCATGAGCAAATGGATTTCGGACACCATTCATTGCGGTCACACATGTCATTTTCAGGTCACTCCACCTCCCTTCAACGGGATCGTGGAGACGACGTTCACATCGCAAGTACAGTTTCAGGCTCTAGAGCTGGAGTTGCGGGAACTTCTGTCCAAGGACGCTATTTCACGAGTCCCTCGCGGACAAGAGCTCTCGGGCTTCTACTCCCGCTACTTCATAGTACCGAAGAAGTCGGGAGGAATGAGACCGATTCTCGACCTGTCCCTGTTCAACTGCTCCATAGCAGTAATGCATTTCCGCATGTTAACGATGAGACAAGTCCTGGAATATGTGCGCCCCGGGGATTGGTTCACGTCAATCGACCTGAAAGACGCATACTTCCACATACCAGTAATTCCGAATCACCGGAAGTTTCTGCGTTTTTCGTTCAAGTGAGTTCAATATCAGTTCAATCGCCTCCCTTTCGGCTACTCGCTAGCCCCGCGCACCTTCTCCAAATGTCTGGAGACCGCGCTGCAGCCACTGCGCACGGAGGGAATGAGGGTTTTATTTTACTTGGACGATCTTCTCCTGTGCGCTCGGTCCAAGGACGAGGCGTCACAGCAAACCAGGAGGTTGACAGAGCATCTGTCGACCCTGGGGTTTTCTATAAACTGGGAAAAGAGCTCCGTTCTTCCATCCCAGTCGATTGTGTATCTCGGGGTGGAGTTGGACGCCTCCCTGATGAGAGCACGTTTGTCGCCTGCAAGAGCGGCAGATCTCTCCACGGTGATCTCCCGTGTACAACCCCGCAAGATCGTGAGAGCCCTGTTAGTCATGAAACTCCTGGGCATGATGTCCGCAGCCCACGCTGTGGTACCGCTAGGCTTGCTGCACACGAGGCGCTTGCAACGTTGGTTCACCCGCCTCCGGGTGCACCCGATACGTCAGAAGAGACGTATGTTGAGGATTCCCCCTTCAGTGGGCGGGGACCTCGCTCACTGGGGGAACCCCTGCATCCTCTCACGCGGGGTTCCCATCGGACGTCCTGCGTCACACGTATCTGTGTTTACGGATGCGTCACTGTCGGGGTGGGGGGGCACGTGCTTGTCCCATACGGTGGCGGATCGTTGGCCCTCCCACACGCACGAGCACATAAATGTGTTGGAGCTTATGACAGTGAGGAATGTGATCAGACACTTTGCTGCCCTTCTCGAGGGCCGTCATGTCGAAGTTCACACAGACAACCAGGTGGCGGCAGCCTACATAAATCGCCAAGGGGGAGTTCGATCCCTCCCTCTGTTGCGTGTCGCCACAGATTTACTGTGTTGGACACATGTCCACCTGCTGTCCATCAGGGCCATCTACATTCCGGGGGTCCTCAATGTAGCGGCAGACATCCTGTCGAGAGGGGGACCCCGCGACTCCGACTAGCGTCTGCATCCCGCACTGATATCACAGATCTGGATCAGGTTCGGGGAACCGTCTGTGGATCTGTTTGCGGCTCGCGAAAACGCTCAGTGTCGCCTGTGGTTTTCCCTGAGTCCCCGGGACGGACCTCCGCTCGGGGCGGACGCCTTCTCACACCAGCCCTGGCCTCGAGCGCTCCTTTATGCGTTTCCACCAGTCCCTCTGATTCCCCGTCTCTTAGACCGAATTCGGTCGGAACGGCTCTCGGTGATTCTGGTGGCTCCCAGGCGCTTGTCCGCGTCATGGTTTCCGGACCTGCAAGCGCTAGTGTCCGGCTCCCCGTGGAGGCTCCCGTGGAGGGCGGACGGGATAATCAAACATCCTCCGGAAATAGGCCAACGGCTGTGGGTCTGGCCGCTGAGCGGTCACGCTTAGAGGCTTCTGGGCTGCCGCATGATGTGGTCGCCACGATTCAGAGTGCGCGGGCGCCCTCTACCATTGCGTCTTACGCTGCTAAATGGGCAGCTTTCCAGAAATGGTGCACAGAGCGGAATGTTCAAGCGCTCTCCTGCCAGCTGGCGGATGTCCTGTCGTTTCTGCAGATACTGATGGACAGGGGCCTCGCCTTCAGCACTATTAAAACATATGCTGCAGCCATCTCATCCTGTCATCAAGGGTTTGGAGATAGATCTGTTTTCAATCATCCCCTCACAAAACGTTTTCTAAAAGGTGTCAGGAGGAACAGACCTGTGTCCCGCCCGCTTTTTCCCCAGTGGGATCTAACGGTGGTTCTGCACGGCTTATCCAAAGCCCCATTTGAACCCTTGGACCAGGTCTCACTCAAGTTCCTGTCACTTAAAACTGCATTGCTGCTAGCGCTAGCATCAGTTAAGAGAGTGAGTGACCTGACCGCCCTTTCAGTGGCTCCCGCATGCCTCAGGATCCGGGAAGATGGCGGGTCTGCTGTTTTATGCCCCAATCCAGCCTTTGTGCCCAAAAGCATTAATGCTTCCTTCAAGTCCAGGTCAATTTCATTGGCTGGACTTTTTCCTCCTCCCCATAATTCTGAGGAGGAGGCGGCTTCTCACCTTCTCTGCCCGGTGCGCGCGCTTGTACGGTATGTGTCACGCACTTCAGGGATTCGTCGTTCACAAAACCTGTTTGTGCACTACAGGGAGTCTTCCCTTGGTCAGGCGCTGACGGCCCAGCGTCTTTCACACTGGCTGTGTGACGCCATTTCCCTCGCTTACACGTCATCGGGGCAGGTTTCCCCTGAGGCACTCAGGGCTCACTCAGCCAGGGGGATTTCCTCTTCGATGGCGCTCCACAGTGGTGTGTCGATGGAAGACATTTGTCAGGCTGCTTCATGGGCTTCACCCTGTTCCTTTACTCGTTATTATTTACGGGATGTGTCTTCAGGTTCCATCACTCGTTCAGTGCTTGGACCCCAGCAGGCTGAATGAATGCTTATGACGCCTCATTGGCCTTGCTGAGATGGATTTCATCCTCTCGTGGATGATGTTTTTTTAGTGGGGGACCTTATTTTATCGTGGCTGCCTCAGTCTTTAAGCCTGGTCTGAGGCTGAACCTCCCTCACTAAAGGAGATTGATTGGGTGTGTCCATTGGTTGTGTTAACCAGTGTGGCGTAAACCCATCCAGCTGCGCTTTATTCCAATAGCAGCTCGCTTAAGGGCTAAGACTAGACGAAATAGAACGTTGGTTACGTATTGTAACCCCAGATTCTATGAGTCTAGTCGCAGCCCTTAAGCCACTTGGCCCCACTGGTTATGATGGAATAAGAGCCATTGGAGGCGAGCAGTGGGGTCACTGCGGTTATATACCACGAGGGGGCCCACTATTGGTGGGCGTACATTTAAGCTCTTCATGATTGGCTGATGCGGAGATCATCCTTCCAATAGCAGCTCGCTTAAGGGCTGCGACTAGACTCATAGAATCTGGGGTTACAATACGTAACCAACGATCTTGCGGTATTTCCAGACATCGCGAGGCGTTAGCAAATCCACCCATCCCCCACCCATGAGGATTGTACATTTCGCGCCTGTGGCGAGCTGTTGGAACATTGGAAAGCAGGAATTTTCTGGTCCAAGGTAAGAACTTTTTAACCTAAATTTAAATATATTAAATATTTAAAGGTCATGTAATGCTTTAAAGTACGATGTATATCATTAGTGAAGTCCTTGTGAGTTAACCGGGCATAGAAGTAATGCTAAAATTTTTACCTGTTGGGAGTCAGCCGGTTTTCCTCATACTGCTCATACTCATACTGCTTAAACAAGACGCAAAACTATGCTTACTAGACACCATATTTTAGTGATTAGATGCGTAGTAAAATGTTACTTGGGCTGTGTGTGTCATAAGGTTAGTAGTATTGTACGGCTGTTAAAGCGCCATGTTTTACAGAGCTGTACATTTGAATTGGAACACAGGTTCGCTAGTTTTCTGATGTGAAAAGTAAGCTTTTAACTTTGTGACATGACGTAATTCACCGCGTTGGTAAAAGATAACCGCGCACCAGTGGGGGTGGGGGGCTGCTCAAATTTTCCGACCGTTAAATTTTCTGTTCGGGGGGGGGGGGGGGGGGGGGGGGGGGCAATGCGTTTGTTAAGTCTGAAACTGGTCGGCTTTCGTGTTAAAGTGTCTGCGCCAGAGATTCAAACTGCTGCAGCCACTTAAGTGTCACAAAAGCAGCACGTTCAGGTCTCACAATAGCTGCGACGTTTCACAGAATCTGTAGAAGTACACAACTGTAAAAAGTAAGCCAAAAAAAACCTCAGCAGTTGTTTTCCTTGTCTGAAATATGAATCCGAGTTAGCCCAAGGGTAGGGGTGAGTAAAAATAAATTTATCCTGACCTGTTCACCTGTCTGGAGTGCACACATCACGGAGAGAAGCAGATTCTGCAACACACACACACACACACACACATACACACACACACACGACGGGAATTAATTGTAAACATATTTGTAGTTTTAAAGTAAAACAGCAATTTTGATGGATGCTCTCCATTTTGAATGGTTAAGGTGGATAAATCTGAGAGTAAATTCACGATGGTTTTCCTGTGTTTATTCATCTTTTCATGGACGATGACATCTGTGACTCTGGAAAAAGTTAAAGTGGGAACATGATATTTCAGCTTACTGAAATACATAGTTAAAATATTGTATTTCTTTCTTTTTTTCATGGATAACTTTTTGTGTATAGCTGTTAAACTGACAACTTGATCAGAAATCGTGCTGACTGTTGATGCTGTAGTGCTGTGTGTGCTCCAGGCACTGACCTGAACCTTTACACTGTTAAGTTATTTTTTATTAGTTTCATTATGTCCTGGATTTATCAGCATTATGTTCATTCTCATTCATCAGGTTTTGCTTCCTAAATGCTTGTGCAGCTTGTGTGCTTATCGACCAGGAGGTTTTGCAATTTCCCAAAATATAAGTCATGTCAGACTTGACCTTGGGAAAGACATCACCAGCATGTTACCATCTTGCCTACTAATGGTGATCAGGGGGACCTAGAACAGAGCTGATTTAAGATCTAGGTAAACTTGTTCAATTTGGGGTTAAAAACAAACATTTTCACATATTTTCCATGTAGTTTTTTTGCCAGTTCCTCTTCTGAAAGGTAGACAATTGTTTTTCTCTTTCCCTCAGAAAATCTTAATATTCTCCTAGTTTGGCCCAGCACAGTTCACTTCCCAATAGCAGCAACAGCCTTATATCATAACCACATAAGTGGAGAAAATATTCAGTAGCAATGAGAGAATTTGCTGTTGCATTTAAGTGATGTTAACTATTATTTAACATTTAAACTTATTTTCAGATTTTTTTTTATTTATTCAGAAAACCCTGGTAAGGGATGTTTTTCTGTATTTGGAGCATCAGAAAAAGTTTTATGGTGGTGGTGACGTTTTAAAGTCACTGAGAAACTGCATGCATGCAGTTTGTTGTTTTGCTGCTAATACAGTAGCAGGTGCAGCTGCATATTTTTGCAATAAAAATGTTATGTTGTAATGGAATTCGTGCATTAGTTATGTTTGCTTTGAACCCAGAGCAGACGTCACACGCCAGACGACATCAACACTGCATACTTTAGTATTTGTTCATTTATCGTGAGTAATATCGATATCGCAATATTAAGCACTGTTATCGAATATCGCAGGTTTTCCTAATATCGTGCAGCCCTAACACGTTGTTTTACAAGTATTATTCTCATGTCATGTTGTGTTCTCACATATTTATATTTTAGAGACTTTTTTGTGACAAGTTCATCAACTCTGCATCAGCCGAGGTATTCCTTAGATTTGAAGCACGTAAGCGGTAGTCTAACGCCATTGGTTAGTTCTGGTTGGTGCTCAGTTTCTATTGCACGGAGC
This sequence comes from Nothobranchius furzeri, assembly GCF_043380555.1. Classification (NCBI taxonomy): domain Eukaryota; kingdom Metazoa; phylum Chordata; class Actinopteri; order Cyprinodontiformes; family Nothobranchiidae; genus Nothobranchius; species Nothobranchius furzeri. The sequence goes on along the minus strand of NC_091742.1, from coordinate 44,254,006 downwards.
TTTACGGGGCAGGGGGCGTGCTTAGCCAAAAAAAAGGCGTATTGTTTACATTTTATCACATTACATGATAAGATAATCACTTTTATGGATTTCTGAAAAATCATACATAATTTCTGAAAGGGTAAAACTCCGGAAAGCAGCTTTAAGAAGACTAGAAGTACATTTTCGCACTTTAGCAGTAATTTGTAATAGCATTGTCAGTAAATCACCAAGTATGGAGGATTGATCCAGCCCAAAATACATAAATAAATGAAAGCAATAGATATGCCAAATTATGCATGAAACTGGATTGTAGGATTCGGATGGTGAGTCAAAAAACATCCTCAGTAAAATATGCCGGGTGATAGTAAAGTCGTATCTGCGCGCTGCTCATTAATGCTAAATCCTTTAAATGCTGTTTGTTTTTTAACATGATGAACACACAATTGTTTAATTATCTACTGGCATTATTTATGTATTAATTGCTTTATCAAATCATTTCTCTATTCTGCACCTATTTTTATTTTGGCAGGATCAGCCCTCCATAAAAAAGTTTTGTTTTGGATAACCAACAATTAATAAAAACATTAACAGTTAAGCAGATGTTAATGCATAGATGAAGAAATTTAAAAGCATTATTAATTTAATTTCAGTCACTAATTGAGTATTCTCTCACATTGTTAATGTACACCCAGCTAAAAGGGCCCATTGTTGTTGTTGTTTTTTTTTTTTTTACAGATTCAAAGAATGGATTATTATGGTAGTTCGCGGACCAAAAGAAGACGAATTAAAGCAAATGTGGCTAAGCATTTAAAGTTCTTGGAAGACTTCAAGGCCCAAACAATCTCATTCACTCATTTTGGATTGCGCTTCAGAAATGGACAACCAGATTCCTAGAGAGGATTTGAGCTGTGAGGCTATTCTGAGTGAAAATGGAAAAGAATCAGACACGGAATTTGAAGAAGATAAAGAACAATCAGTTGCTGAAACAAAATGTAATGGCACTGAGTTAGATTTGGACAGCACCTTTGAGGAAACTGATTCAAGATGTGAACTTAAAAGGAATTTGGCCAATTGGGCAGTGAATCGAAATATTTCCCACAGTGCGCTGACAGAACTACTACATATTTTAGCTCACTGTGGTCTGGATTTACCCAAGGATTCAAGAAGTCTTTTGTCAACCCCCAAAACATTTCAAGTGAAAGAAATGGGAAATGGTATTTACTATCATTTTGGAGTGGCTAATGCAATTACATCACAGCTGTTAAATGACTCCCATATTTCAGTTGATACTTTAACTCTTCGGGTGAACATTGATGGGTTACCACTCTTCAGAAGCTCTAAAATGGAATTGTGGCCTATTTTGGCCATTGTTAAAGAAATTCCAAAATGTGGTGTCATCATCATTGGGCTGTACGCAGGCTCGTCCAAGCCCGCATCTGTTCAAGAATACTTAAATGACTTTATTGAAGACTTGAAGTCAGTAACCAAAGAGGGTTTTCTTTACAAAGGAAAACACTTTAATATCGCACTTCCAGATGCCTTTGTTTGTGATGCACCTGCTCGGGCCTTTTTGAAATGTGTCAAAGGCCATTCTGGTTACAGCTCCTGTGAACGCTGTGCAGAGCATGGAATTTATTTGGATAAAAAGGTTGTGTTTCCTGATTGTAAAGCACCTCTACGAACAGATGAAGCATTTGAACATTTGACAGATGAGGACCATCATCATGGAGTTTCACCCTTGCAAGATCTTGGCATTGGGATGGTGTCAAGCTTTGTACTTGACTATATGCATTTAGTTTGTTTAGGACATGTAAAAAAAGTTATAAGTTTGTGGATCAAAGGACCTCTAAAGTGTCGTCTATCTGCAGTTACTATTTCCATCATTTCTAATCACATGAAATCAATCAGAGATCACTTTCCAAGAAACTTTTCCCGCAAACCGCGATCACTGATGGAGTACAGTCAGTGGAAGGCAACAGAATTTAGGCAGTTTCTGTTGTACACAGGCCCAGTGGTTCTTCAAGGACGACTATCCACACAAATGTACAACAATTTTTTGTTGCTCTCAGTAGCAATTAGAATCCTTCTCAGCCCAGCTTTGTGTTGTAAATACTGTGACTATGCTGACAGACTATTGAAATGTTATGTTGCCAATTTTGCTAAAGTATATGGAACAGAGCACTTAGTTTACAACACTCACTGCCTCGTGCATTTAGCTGATGATGCCAGAAAGTATGGTGCCTTGGACAACATCTCATGTTTTCCCTTCGAAAATTATCTGGGGACATTAAAGCGACTTGTACGAAGACCCCAAAATCCCCTACAACAAGTCATTCGGCGTGTAGCTGAAAAGCGCGTTCCGGGTGAAAATGAAAGGAAGAGCAAACCTCAACTACAACATACATGTGGTCCAACTCTCCCAGACTTTCCTGCTCGCATGCAATTCAGGCAGTACAAACATGAGGGAATTATCATTTCATGTTCTGTAGGGAATAACTGTTTTGATGTTGAGGGCAAAGTTGCAGTAGTAAGGAATATAGTACAGTTGTTTTCAGGAGCCATGTACATTGTGTGTCAGTTTTATGACAAACAAGACTGCTTCTGCAGATACCCTACTGATTTGTCGTGTCTTGGAATCAGAACAGTGGCACAACTATCCGATCATCTTTATGGAGTACCTGTGACTAACCTGACAAAAAAACTTGTACTCCTGCCTTTGCGGGATGGTCATGTTGTCTTTCCCCAGTTACATGATCAATGACAGGCTTCATGTGACCTTTCAGCATGTCCTTCAGCATTGTGGAATTCATTGAAGAGTCGAAGGAAGGAAAGAAGTTGGTGGACATTATTCCATCATGTTGGTTCACAGATGAAAACAAAGTCGAATGCTTCTGGCCATTGGGCCTTGGTATAAACATCACAAAGGCAGTGAAACAGCAACTGCAGCCAGATGCGTCATGGAAGACATGCTGTGTGCGTGTACTTGGAAATGCAGGTGACAAACTTTCACTTATAAATGAACTAACAAACATATTTTATGTAAGATTATCAGTTGTCTCAATTCCTGTCTTTGTGTGTGTGTGTGTGTGTGTGTGTGTGTGTGTGTGTGTGTGTGTGTGTGTGTGTGTGTGTTTTAGAAAACTACTGTGATGCACGAAGAAAGCTTGCTAAGGCAGAAGCAGCATCTGATCTTCAAACAACTGATAATGATATCCCAGAAAAGCGACGTAAAAGGTTGGGTTTAAACATTTCTAACTTATATTCAATTTTGATAATTCATTTTAAAGGTCCCATATCATGCACAATCTTTTTGTACCCTTTGACCATGTTTTATTTTTATTTCCTCAAATACACGGCCTTTTGGCCTCACACATGTATTTTTCTGTCTCAGCTGCTGTACCCCTTCACAGGGTATCCGCGGGTCCTTAAAAAGTCTTAAATTTGCTATTCAAAATTTAAGGCCTTAAAAATCCTTAAAAATGACAACTAATCCTTAAATCCAGTTTCCAAAGGTCGTAAATTACCAAAGGCCCACTAAACAAGATTCTTTTATTTCTATAAAAATTTCGTGAATTTCTAGTTAGTGTTCAGCTTTTTTGTGTGTGATGTTGGCGTAAGCGGAACCGTACACATTCAGTTGGTTGTGAAAGGGGGCTATTTTTAGATGAGCACATTAGCTGGTTAAGCTAGTGGGAGCTTGCACCATGGGGAAGTTTAATGGTAACTGGATGGCTAATCCCACGTTCGCGATGTGGTTAGCACCGGTTCCAGGCAATAGCTGGAAATTATAGCTTAAATGTAATTTTAAAAATATCTTAAATTTGGTCAAAGTGGCCTTAAAAAAGGTCTTAAAAGTCTTAAATTTGGCTCTCTTAAACCTGCAGATACCCTGCTTCAGCTCAGAAAATTTTTAACTAAGCTATATCATGCAGAGAGATGCAATGTAATGTAAACATAAATGCCCAGTCACTCTGTGTAGGTAGCAGAGAGTTTAATCTCCTGAGTTGTGAGGAAGTGGTTTCTTTATGTCAGGGGTCTCCAACCTTTTTTGGCCCATGAGCTACTTTGACATGACAAAAATACAGGAGAGCTACCGCCATACGATTTATTCACATAGATATTTTCCATGTGTGAAAATGCTTATGTTAAAAGTGCTATGCTTACTACTGTGCATCCGGTGTCGGAACAAGATCTGCTCAGGTGCAAAATCGGCTCGGGGTCCTTCGACTGCCGATGACGTCAAAGTACGGCAACCCCACTCGGACAAAATGCACTACACATCTATACTGTTGGAAAGAGTTTAGCAGTTTCGTTATTAAAATAATGTTTATTAAGACGTAAGTTTGTGTTTATAATGGTATTTGTAAAATAAAACACTATATTGTATTCATGATGTTGAACTCCTCTTTGAGCACATCCCTTGAAGAATCATAGGTATTAGCGACACCTGTGAAATTGTATTTGCAGGAAAGAAGTGTGTCCCGTTTATTGAAGTATTTTGTGTTTAGAGTTTTTGACGTCTTGTCCATGCGTAGTTCAGTTACGCTCATAGCTGCTAGCTAAAACTCTGGAGATAAAAGTTTTCTGGCTTTACTAAAATACCTGTCTGTACTTATTTGATTGATGGTAGTTTTACTTTCTATTATACTCCAAATGTAATCATTTGGCACGTTTCTAATTCATAATTTGTAATAATGTAATCGGCGATATTAGCATTAGCATTCCTATGGGTTTTTCCATGTATATTAGCATTGCGCTAACCACTCGCTGCCAAATTGCAGCCTTTGCGATTAGAAAATCTCCTTTTGTCACATCGCAATTTAATTGCACACGCAGTTAATCATTCAGCCCTAATATACATGCAGCTCTATGCTAAAAGTGTATTTTCAAAGTGGTAATGATGGATTTCTTTGTAAAAGTTGTCCATCTTTCCAATAGAAAGATTTGCCTGGACCAACGTAACGTGATTATGTAATTCCGTAAGGTTCATGTTCAGCCAATCAACTACTTAGACGTCGACGGACCCCGAGCCGATTTTGCACCCGAGCAGATCTTATACCGACAACGGGAAGTACTCATAGCGCTTCACTTTTTCCACTTTTTTGTTTATGTTACAGCCTCATTCCAAAATGGATTAAATTCATTGTGCCCATAAAATTAAACACAAAACAGCCCATAAGATAATGTAAAAAAAAGTCTTTGAAATTGTTGCAAATTTATTAAAAATAAAAAACTTGAGAAATCACATGTACATGAGTTTTCAGACTTTGACGTGAAGCTCAGAATTGAGCTGAGGTGCTATCTATTTCCACTAATCATCCTTGAGGTGTTTCAGCAGAGTAATTGGAGTCCACCTGTGGTAAATTAAGTTGATTGGGCATGATTTGGAAAGACACACACCTTGACAGCACATGTCAAAGCAGCATGCGCACTGGAGGGAACGCATTCTTTGCGAGCACTCTGATCTCTACAGCATAGCAGAAGGATTTCCTTAATTTGGGACCCTTTGTGGCTAGGGATGGGTACCTTTGACATTTGAATCGATCCGGTACTAATTCCCGGTACCTACGAGTCGATACCGGTACTTAACGGTACCAATTTTCGATACTTTTGAGTGTTTATTATTTTAATTCTCTTTTATAATTAAATAGATATTTTTCTCAATATATAACCATATTTGATAAATATCACGATAAATAACATACAAGTTTGTATTTTAACATCGTCCTTGTAGTTTTATAAGCTGATAATTAAACTGAAGCAAACATCTTTACTGTGAACTAAATTTACTGTGTATCTTCATTCCTTTTGCCGTCCTTTTTCATTTGATTTTTCCTACTGGGAAGTTAGAATTTCCGAGGAGAAAGCGAACGCACCATTAGCTGATAACAATGGTGGCAATGGAAGCTAACATATCAAGCTAACGTTATCTTTAACAGTTTATTTCGCTGCTGGAGCAGATTAAAACGATGATGCCTCAAACTTAGATAATTGTCACTGGTTTTACCTTCACCCAATCACCCGTCGCATTTAGTAAAGTAAAGCCAAACTTTAGAGCGCGTTCATGTTCTTCTAGTCGGAAATTCGGAGTTCCGAGGAGAAAGCGAACGCACCATTAGCGAAACGGAAGCTAACAAATCAAGGTAACGTTATCTTAAACATTTTATTTACCTACTGGAGCAGATTAAGATGAGGATGTCTCACTTAGATAGTTGTCTGTCGCTAGTTTCATCACCCAGTTATCCACCACATTTAGTGAAGTGGACCCAAGCTTTAGCGTGCGTTCTTTCTACCATGCTTGCTCTGTTTACAACGGGCTCGCAGGGACCGGCGACATAACGCTCTTGCGCATGCGCAACTGTCTTGGCAGTACCGAAACGAGGCACCGTTTGAATTGACGTGAATCGGTGTTCGGTTGGTTCTATGGAATTCGGTCGGTACCTTAAAAAGTACCGAATTCGGTACTCATCCCTATTTGTGGCACAACAGACAAATCACACAAATCTGATTCCAGTTCATGTTTCATTTTATAACTACAAGAATCCTCCAGAATTATTTTTTTTACCTTTTCTATTTAGGTCCTCCAAAAAATGGAATACCTTTTCATCTAGTGAAGAAGATGTGGAGTCTTCTGAGAATGAAATACCACCTTCTCCTCCACCTGAATTTATTGCAACTGGATATGCCCCAAGAGTGTTTAGCCCTTGTTCCCCCAGATATTCTCATAGTTTAACAAGCCCCAGTGCAACGCCGACTCTGAGAAGCCTCATTGCAGCGCCGAATCTGAGAAGCCCCAGTGCAATGCCGACTCTGAGAAGTTCCAGTGCAACGCCGACTCTGAGAAGTTCCAGTGCAACGCCGACTCTGAGAAGCCCCAGTGCAACGCCGACTCTGAGAAGCCCCAGTGCAACCCCTGTTCCAAGACCTGGGACTTCATTAAGCATGAGTAGCACCAATGGCTTGGAGGAGGTTTTGTTCACCAGACTGGTTACTCTTTTAGAGGACGTCAAAGAAACTCTAAAAATACATGGAAAGATGTTGGATACTCTACTGAAGCAAAAATCTGCTGTATCACTGGTGGAACCACCTGAGGGAGCTGTATTTCCCATGACTACAGTGGATGATGTCCTGGCAATGAATGAAAAGCTGAGTGACTCTGAATTTATGTCTGGAGTTGTAAGTTAAAGTTTTGTTTGTTAAAATGTATAAATGGTAAATGGCATGTATTTGATATAGCACCTTCCAGAGTCCTGGAACCCCCCAAGGTGCTTTACAACACAATCAGTCATTCACCCATTTACACATCCATTTACACGCTGGTGGGGATGAGCCACAATGCAGCTAGTTGCCCTAGTGTGGACGGATGGAGGCGAGGCTGCCGAGCACTGGCGCCACCTGTCCCTCCGACCACCACCAGCGTGCAAGGTGGGTTAAGTATCTTGCCCAAGGACACAACAATAGCGACAGACTGAGCGGGGCTCGAGCCTGCAACCTTCCGATTACGGGGCGAGCACTTAGCTGCTGTTCCACCGTTGCCCCTATTAAACAGTATAAAACTGATATATAAGTAAAGTTTATTTATATAGCACTTATCATAAATAAAAAAATCAGAAAGTGCTTTACAAAGATCCACAAAAAAGTAATTAAATGCTCATAAAATAAATTTATGTAAAATAAAAATGTAAAACAATAATAAAAAAAGGTAAAGCCAATAGAAAATTGTACAAAAGGAGAAAAAAAGACTTAAGATTTCCTCAGGGTGTCTGCAGGGTCTTAAAATTAAATAAAAGTTGATGAATAGGCCCCAGTGTGTAAAAACAGATTTCTTAGTGCCACGCATTTCAAAGCTGGAATCAAAAAGGCATTGTTTCAGTGTGCACACAGCTGCAGAGCCAAGAGAGACACTAGCACTGATGGCTACTTCAGGGATCACGCAGAAAGCACCGTGCCTGTCAAACGTCTGTATATTTTATTAATTGTTTCTGGTGCTTCATGCAGTCATTCCCTCTTTCAGGGAATAAATAGTTCTCCAACTATATGTTGAAAAAGTCTAATCAGTTTGTGCCTTCTCGCTCCAGTGCTGCCACCTTCTGCCGCTTCTACCTGCGTCTCATCTCCCTCTCCCCCCACAGCTGTTCATCTACTGCCACATTTTAAAAACCTTCCAGCTTTCAATCCAGCGATCACATGTAGTTAGAAAAGGGCAAGCAACCCAAGGGAAAGGAGAATTTCCCAAAACCTGCAATGCTACCACAGAAACAAAGGGCGCCATCCCCTGCATGATTAGAGGGAAGAGAACTTCCATGTTAAAGCTTAAACACAAAGTTCTTTTTAAGGAGTGTAATGACATTTATTAGTACTTATATCAGTGCAGTGTATTTGAAAGAATTCAAATGTCAGCACTCGTCTTTGACAAGAAAAAAATCTGGTGTTTTAAATCTGATAATTTTCTATTCAAAACTGGTAACTGTTCAATAAGTTATACATTAACACATTAACTGCCAGCCGTTTCCTGATCAGAAAAGCCCCTCACTGCCAGCGTTTTTCAGCAATTTTACTGTTTTTTGAAGAGTCACAGAACGTTCTGCTCTTTGATAATGTCGATGCCAAAACTACCACAAGAGAAGACTCACTTCTTACATCAGGAAGAATCTGCGTGTTTCAAGCGTTATCCGTTCTTTCATAATCCATTGTCGAATTGTGAGCGTCCTAAGTTTTTCCCGTTCGCGCCTCGGCTTTTTCACAGCAGCTGCCCAAAACGATCTAATTCGTGGATTTTCTGCTTCCTGGTCACTTGACAAGTGACGTACATGGATGAAGATCAGCTTTACAGCTGGGATGTTTGTTTTAACAGTGCGTGGGCTAGTTCCGATGCCCACCCAATAAAAAATGCAAATTACGAGTAAGATCCTGCTTATACATTAATACATTAAATAGGCATCTTGTCCATACTGAGATATATATAACAAACACTAATTATTTCCTCCAGCGCTTTATAAGCTTGCGGTCCGTCAGGCTTTGCTTGGCCAGGCTAAGCGTCATGACCCCCACCCTGACACTACCGTGTCTGCTGACACGAACGGCGCAATGAAACTAGATCCCTCCATTAGCTGACACTGGTGAGAAACGGCAGCGGAACGTGTGCAACCCCCACCCCTGCTCTCAAGGAGGAGTGCTGCGAAGTGCGCGACCCCCCCCCCCCCCCACCCCAATAAAAACTTGATATATTGATTTTAAAAAGAATTCTTGTGTTGATTCCAAAATGTTGTCCTGTAATTATCCAATTCAAGATCGCCATGGTTGGAGAAATTGGAGGCACATCGTTGGATGACGCAACAAGACGAATGATGGCATTCTTGATGTCCCATGAATTGGCTCTCCAGTTCAGTGTATTTGGTCGCCATGGAAAAAACAAGTTCCGTGACCTGCGCCTCTTCGATGTTGTGTATGGTAAGTAACAATTTTGATGTTCACGATCACAACAATGTGCTCTCGCATTTGAATTCATCTGAAACACTAACAAAGTTATGCAAATTCTTCCACTTTTATGAGCAAAAAAGACTGATTACAGGCTCAGAATCAGAAGTAGGAAGCAATACCCATATTATTATGGTGCCCGTCTGGTGACAGTCACGAGATACTTAAGGCGTGGGAATGAGTTGTTAGTTTGTAAGGGGTGTGTTCCAGAGATCAGCTGTCCTGAAAGGATCTCTTCTTGAAAGCCCAAGATCGTTAACTGTTAATATTAGGTTTTATCATAAGGTTACTGATATTTATCTTAAATAATACTAATTATTAAATTTTTTCAATCAAACCAACAAATAACGCAGCTGATGCGTCTTTTCCTTTCAGCACCATGGACAGATGGCGATTGTAAATAAAGTGTGTGTCTCTTTTGTTGCTTGTGTAGTAACTGATTTACTTTCACATGTTTTTGAAATACTTATTGGTGTATAAATTGTGTTATGTGCCACAACACATCTGAATCAAACTAGAACCTATAAACTGCACTGCAGCTAACTAGCAAGAAAAGCACCTGTCTGGTTTTCTAGTTTAATTGACACAGGACATGACGCATAACGCTGCTGGCCACTGTGCTGAGACCAATCGGCTTATTGACGGCATGTCACGGGTAACCATGACAACAGAGACAGAAATCCAGGCACTGGGCCCTATAGGCGCAAGAAATGGTTTTAAACCCTTTGAGCAGCACCATGTAGCAATGAGATTTGGAGTAGCAGAACGATCAGAAAATATAAATGAATGAAAACATTTTAAAAAGTGGCCAGATGGAGCCTAAGATGGCAATAATCACTCATTGATTGGTGTGCAGGGAAAGAGCGCTTTATTTTCTAGATCTAACAGAAACATTTCATTGAACCCAAAGGGCTTTAGACACAAAATGTTTTTTGTAAAAAAACAAATAGCCTACCTGTCAGCTAATTCCTGCTGGAACAAGCCGGAGTTCTGTCAGAACCCCTGGTTAAGGAAAACCCGACAGGCCTCTCTGCCCGTTAGCTGTTGTACATTTTATTGGTGCGCTGTTGCGCAAAACAAAAAACAGATCACCTGCGTTATTAATAAAACAATTGGTTAGCAATATTTAAAGTATATGTCAGTAACCTTATGACAAAACCTAGTAGCTAAAATTTAATGATTTCAGGACTTTTAAGAGAAGATCCTTTCAGGAAGAGTTTTTTTTCCCCCCTCAATGTCATCACTGTATGGGTGAGCCTGCATCTTGTACAAAGCTTTCCAATGATCTTCCCTCTGGTCCGGGAGGGAAACTTCTAATGAGTTTCGAATCCACGCTTGAATTGTGTTGATGGGTGGGAGGTATTTCCGTAGATGCCCCGGCGAGTTGGCTGTGAGGTGTTGCAATTATGAGACTTTTCAAACCCTCATTTTAAGATTATGTGGATTTTGATTAGTAATTTTCATTATTTTAAATTGTACAGAGGAAATGTTTATTTAAACTTTGTTATTGTGTGGGGAACAAAATGCTGTAATTGTGTAATTATTGCCATTAAAATTTTCATCTCTTGCACCCCAAGGGGTTCGGGAATCCCTGCCCTATCCAACCAGCAAAACTTAAGTACAGAAGTATAATTTTATTTACAGAAATAAATGGAGCAGAGACTTCGCAGATATTCTGGTAGGGCAATCAGTACCACAGCTTGCCCTGTATGTAAAGCAATTTCATGATTTAGTGTTTTCCATATATAGGCTCAGGCGTGGCACTGCGCCATGCAGAAAATTGTAGCGCCACAGCTATGAAATCTTCTCCCCTCTGAGTGCTATTACCCCCTTTCCTGCTGTCACGGCAGCGAAACAGTCCGTGAATGTAAACACCCCCACCTCGCGCACCACAGCTGGAAACATTTCTATGGGAAACACTGTAATTAATATCCAAATGAAATACACCGAGGACACTGTTAAAATTCACTGTCAAAATGGCCAAACCATAACCTGAGGCCTTCCCTGAAGCTAGCCACTAAAGCGATCTCTGATGCTCATGCTACTTGTCAAAGTCTTAATTTTTCATAATTTCTAGCTTTAATTACATCTAATTGGATGTGTTACATAAAACTTCACCCCATCAGAGTTGCCATGACTGTAAACATGGGTATTCCTGCTGTAAAGTTGGCATTCTTTTAACATGGGAGGCAATGAGAATTTTCTGTTTTGGAGCCATCACCTAGTGAATGAAAGGGTTACTGCAGTTTTTGTCACTTCCATGTTGGCTTTGGGTTCTGTAAGTCAGGGTTCCCCCTTGGGTTTTATGTATTCAAATGGCATAAGCCGTTTTTCCAGCAGCACTACTCAGCCTAAAATGGCTCAGTACAGCCAGGGTTAACACAGCTTACCTTTTGATTGTTTGTTGTTCCCTGGCAATTTTGTGACAAAAAGGTGGGTGAGCACTAAAATGCTCGCAGAAGAAGGGGAGGGGACTCGCAACCCTAGGGGGGTGGGGGGGGTGGCGGCTTTACTCAAGAAAAAGAATAGCAGGAGGTGATTAGTAAACAGTGTGCAGTGACCTATATGCTACACAAAAACACAACTCAGCACAGAATTAATGGTAATGTTGAATATTCTTCTCAGTTTTATGGCTTTATATCAGATCTGAACCAGAAAATAGCTACAAAGATTGAGCATGCTTTTTCTCTGTCAGCATTTTCACTTTCTGTTATTTTTTATTTTTTTGTTAAAAATCCAACAAAAATAACTTGTAAGACGTCAGAATGAATATCTGCTTGTAAAATCACTAATACAATTTCTACTTATGCTTGATTTACAGGAGCACTTAAAAGAAATGGATGCATCCAGGGAATCACCCAGAAAGATGCGGAGAAGGCCCTCTCGAAGTGGTTCACTGGAGCTCGTGACAGAGGTGGTAACAGAAAAGTTAGATCAAATAGGGAGGCTGCAAATTCAAATGCAGGTTGGCAGCTTTCTGAAGATGGACAGCATTTTTTGTAGTCAAGCCTTTTACACATGCCTAGTTCAGCAGCTTTGAATGTAGTAAGTTTGGGAGATAAAAACCATTTTGGTTTCAGAAACTCATTTGTTAGACTTACAATGTGACCAACATGTAAGTGGAGTGTTTGTAGATGCCCAATAAAAGTTATGCTTTGGACATTTGATTTAGTTTTGTGCTTTAATGTAAATGGAAATTATATTTTCTATTAATTCCGTACTGTTGAAGATGCATTAAATTGTTCTTCCTTCAATAGACATTTTAGTCTAGTTTGTTCACTGTATAATTTTACATGTTTTCTTGAAACAATTGCTTTTTGCTCATCTGGATTCAAAAGAAATTACTGCCAATTTTTAACATTAGCCTGTAAACAGCCATAGCAGTGTCTTAAAAGCCTTAACTGAAAAGACAGGTGTCATTTAATAAGATTTTGAAATTCTGTTTGTCAATTAAGATTGCATTTCCCTTAGTGTAATTTTCCCAAGAAGCCGAAGCAGTATCTCCTAGGAAACAGGCACAAGGGGCAGCAGAACACAAAGCACCACAGCCTTACCACTACGTCCCCTAGTGCATGTTCACCCTGGATAATGGCCATCCCAGCTAACGGGTACCCACATCAGCCCCTGGCTGCAGAGCTACCATCCACAAAGGAGGCGGGACACATGAGGGGACATGCACAATGCTATCCCAGTCAAGACAGCCTCCAGAGAGAACAATGTTAGTGCACCCACTAGGATACAGTCATTACATCCCATGCCTGGCCTGTAGGGATGCACGTTTTCCAAAATTTCTTAACCAGCTAATGATGCCCTTAACGATTAATAGCTGGTTAACCGGACCCAGCCAACAACAACCCTCCCCCAGATGAAACCCCATTAGGACCCAGGCAGTGGATACATGGGTCTTGTGTTAGTAAACCATCTGGGTTCCACTGAAAACCCAGTTGGGGCCCACTAGAATCTATGTGGGCAAACCCCTGTAGGTCCACCATGGAAACCATGGACAAACCCACATGTTACCCATATTCCAGCCCACTTGAGACCTCAGTAAGGCCCAGTTAAGCATCCCTCAAAGCACTTAGATGGGGCACGCATGGGTGTCCTGTAATTCGACTATCTGGGCTCCACTGAAAACCCAGTTGGGGCCCACTATAATCTATGTGGGCAGACCCCTGTAGGTCCACCATGGAAACCATGGACAGACCCACATGTTACCCATATTCCAGCCCACTTGAGACCTCAGTAAGGCCCAGTTAAGCATCCCTCAAAGCACTTAGATGGGGCACGCATGGGTGTCCTGTAATTCGACCATCTGGGCTCCACTGAAAGCCCTTCCAGGGCCCGTCATAATCTATGTGGGCAAACCCTTATAGGTCCACCATAAAAACCGTGGACAAGCCCATTTGGGACCCAAGTAATTTGCACATTTATATATCACGTGGGGCCCACCAATGTATGCTGGCTGGGAATGGGACACACAACAATACAGCAAAATCAAGCTATCACTGCATCAACCTGATGAGGAAATATAAAATCAACATTGTTTTACTGAACAATCACGATAATAAATCATAGTGCATTTAGTGCCAACCACAGCCTTAAGACACGTGTTGAACATGCCCAAGTCCATACCATTGAGAGCACCATGTGAGCACCTGTGTGTGTACACACACTTGCATATGTAAGGTTTCTCTATAGGAGCGTCCAATAGAGAGTGTGAGGGGCCACAGATCTGCCCCCCAAAGATGTGTAGGAGACGGAGGGAGCTCCAAGTCCCAGAGATCCAGGAGCTGCCCCGGAGAGCAGGGACCCCAGGGAGGCTGTAACCAGAAAAACCTCCCGGGTCGCTGGGTTCCTATAACAATTCTCTTCAACATAGACCGCGCTAATGACCTGATTTACGTTTTTTTTTTAAGTAAAAAACACTAAAGAAAATGCAAAAAGGCAGGGAAGGAAAAGAAAGTGATGAAATAACAGGTTCTGTTAAACGTTCTGCAAATAAAAATTAATTGATGAAGTCTTTTCATGATTGAAAAATTGTTCAACATGATGTTCATGGGGTTTAGCCCCACCTATCTCTACCAGCTACATACCAATCAGGCAGTTCCTTAAAAAGCAATGTGTGTGTTTTAGCTTGATAGCTGGTGTTTGGCATATTCACAAAGAGGAGACTTAATAATTCAATTCAAGTGCATTTATTTAGTGCCAAATCACGACAAGAGTCGTCTCAAGGCGCTTCACATAATATACATTCCAGTACGGGTCAGTTCATTAAGCCAATCAGTAAAAATTTTCCTATATAAGGAACCCAGCAAATTGCATCAAGTCACTGACTAGTGTCAGTGACTATACAGCAATCCTCATACTAAGCAAGCATAATACAAACAAAGCGAGAGGCACGTAAAACCAAATTAGACATACCAGCTCTACTCCAGATGAATGAACCAGAGGGACCCACAACAAGATAATCTGTACAACAATATGTAATAAGTGATGGAAGGCAAAGAAAGTCACACGACAAAATTAGCGACATTACCTGCAGGACAAGACGAGGGGGCGTGCCCTTTAGTTAGTTCAGCTTTCTACCACTGCTGAACATAACTGGCCCTTTATAGTCGTACAGCCAGCTGGTAATTGGTTACCAGAGCTAACTGACAACACCTTCCATTAATCAGGACAGAAAATACTCCCACTACATTCAGTCAAAGTTTTAAAACAGGAAATTTTCTCCAAATGCAATAACCAGAAGTCCTCCAGACTCTCTGAAAGATAGAAGGGTTTCCACTTTCCACTCAATACTAGAGGTGGGAAAAATGATCGATTCTAAGATGCATCGCGATTCAGCCGTGCATGATTCCGCATCGATGCAGCAACGTGACAAAATGAGATTCTCTCCCTATGTCTATGTCGGGGGTCGGCAATCTGCGGCTCTGGAGCCGCATGCGGCTCTTCCATCCATCTGATGCGGCTCTCTGTGCTTGTAAAATAATGAATGGATGTTTAAATAAAATGCTTTATATTTTACTGCATTAATTTGACATCTGTATGCCAATTCTAAATGTAAAGATTGTCTGCGTAAACTCGATCAGTTCCGACCTGGTCTTACTGTGAGACCGGGTTGATGCGTCACACTTGTGCGTAATCATATCGGCGCTTTCTGAGCTGAAGAGGATGTGAGATTCTCGGATTCTCCTCAGACAGCTCCTGGATGCGTCGCCACATTGGAGACAGGAACAAGCGCTATTCAGCCAAAGTTTCATAATCAGGGAACATTTTCTAAGTGACAAGTCTTGCTTCAGTGGGAGGAATCTTCCTGCATGCGCTCTGATTCTGCGACATGCTCCAAGCCCCTCTCCACATCTTCAGCTCGCTGTGCGCCGTACGTACGTGCTGACAGCGAGCTGCGCTGAGCTCAGTGTCCAGCTCAGATGGGAATCATTTCTTAAGTGATTTAGCTACATCTGCGCGAAACGAATAATATGTCAGTTCATCTGCATGCGTCGGGGTAATTCTTTCTATTCTTTCTCCATCAAAATAAACAGTCAAATACGGGAACTGTCCGGTCAACACAAGCCCTGCTTTTAACTGTTCTGTTTTCTTGTGAAAATTGTTGGAAAGAGATATAATTAAACTTGATTAACACCGGAGCCAGGCGCACTGCACCGTTATCTCCGTCACTGTAAATGAGGGAAAAACAAAATGATCGTATCTTTTTCTGACCTTCCCCACCTACAAAGTTTAATTACAACAATCAAACCTGACAGAGCCTGGATTTGTATTCTGAACAGTCTAAACATGTTTTAAAAAGAAACGTATGACAAAAGTGGCACCTGCTCAGTAAAACCACCAACAGAGTGAAAAATATCAAAATATTGTAGGCAGAGACGGGCTACAACTTCTGGATCCACTTTATATAAATCGTTTTATTGATTATCGTCTCATGGAAGATAATTTTGACGTACACGAGCGACCGGTACTGGCTGCTGTCACCTGTTGTGAGCAGCGCTCTGCTGTCTGAGGGTAGGCCCCGCCCACAACGCCGCAGCTGCTGTGGCTCCCAGTGTTTTCTTTACAGTGGGAAACGGGTAATAATGGCTCTTTGATGGGAACAGGTTGCCAACCCCCGGTCTATGTCTATACGAGGACAATAAAGTTTTGAGGTTTTACAATTACTTCTGGGGGCAGAGTTGCAATGACATGCGCGCTGCGTTGCCCTAGCGCCAATTTAAAACAGAAAAGGTGGACAGGGATACTGGGCCAACATTACCAGTAATCAAAGATGTACCCGTTACATTTAAATCGGATGTCTGGGCTAATTTCGGTTTTGGGATCCTGAATGTGAAAGAATCACTCAACACAGTATTTGTTTACTATTTTTAAGTTCAGTAATATTCTATCTTAAAGCTGCTCTACCGAAAACATTATTTCTTTTATTATTTAAGTAATTATAGGCAGCACACTTTAAACATTATTGCTCACTATAGTGAATAGATGAATGTTCTGTTTTTCAGGGATTTCGAAATCAAAAAGAAATTGAAAACTATTCTACTGCTTTTATTAAGTAATGAAAATTTTTGTGTGAAAAATCGTGATGCATTTCAGACTCAAATCGAATCGTTAGGCAGATAATCGGAATCGGATCGAATCGTGAGGAAGGTAGAGATAAACACCACTACTCAATACTGCTCTATTGTGCACAATGTCGAGTGCGTCACCGACACTCTCCGAGCTCCTCCTCAGTGTGCAGTAGGCTGTAAAATGCTATCTAATATGTTTTTTTATGAAAACAGACACCCCCTTCTATTTTTGTTTTATAAAGCTTATTTGCATTATATAAAGTTGAGGTTGCTGTGCTCAGTCACACCAGCAGAGGGCGATAGTGCCACTGTGGGCATAGAGGGATTCTGCGCAGGCAGAATTAAAAGAAACAACGTGTCTCCCTCGTTTGTTCACAGGTATGTCTATAAAAGTTAAATAGCTGAACTTAAATTTGGTCCTAAAAAGATGTAAATGAACGTATCTTCATGGAGAAACATTGTAATGAAACGTTAACGGTTTCTGAAGGTTAAGTGTTAAGGCTAAGGTTAGGTGTGTTTATAATGGGCCTCTACTGCCACCATTTTGTAGGATCATTTTAGTTGTTTGAAGATAAATTATTAGTATGAAACAGGCGCATTGCAAGCTTTTCAAAAGTGTGGGAGATGTTGTCTGTGGATGTCATCAGCTGTAAATTGAAACTCAACCTAAATCCAGTAATGGGTCCGCGCATAATTCACAGTAACAAAGTCCTTCCAAAAACATGCTTAATAGTCACCAATCAGTGCTTAATTTGAGCCAGATCTTGCCAGAACAAGATCCGGGAACTGTCTTATTTTGAAAGGACCATTCCGGCAACTGTCTGCTAGGATCCGGCAACTCACGTGACAAACTTGTGCTATATGCAGGATTCGAATTACGGGTGAGCTAAAGGGAGCTCCTGGATGTCACGATGAGAGGATGGTTTGGACCCAAAATGCAGTTACCCAGGATGACACGAGGCAGGAGTAGATGTATAAAGACAAATCCTTTTATTTTAGGAAGAACCCCAAAACTAACATAAAATCCAAAAGGGCAGGAAGGCAAAGTCAAAAATCAGGAAATCCAAAAACACAAGAGGAACGAGCAGACTGAGAATAAATCACGCTGACAACAACAATGGACCAACAAGAACAATGAGGGCTTATATAGACAGGGAGGAGCAATTAGGGAAACAAGAAGCAGGTGTGTGGAGTGAGGCTGGAGGGAAGGCAGGTGACAGCAATTATCTGGATGGGGAAGAGAACCAGTGGAGGGCAGATAAACCTAACACTATATAGAACACAAAACTAAACCTAAAGACTAAGGGAAGAACTCACACAGACACATACACATACTGACACA
This sequence comes from Nothobranchius furzeri, assembly GCF_043380555.1. Taxonomy (NCBI): domain Eukaryota; kingdom Metazoa; phylum Chordata; class Actinopteri; order Cyprinodontiformes; family Nothobranchiidae; genus Nothobranchius; species Nothobranchius furzeri. The sequence goes on along the minus strand of NC_091742.1, from coordinate 44,235,628 downwards.
CACAAACTCATACACACATACAATGAACTGGGGACCAAGAGGCTGGGGCTACAACTTAAGACACACAACAGAGATGCAGACAAAGGACACATGAGGGCGCCAAGAGAACACAAAAGGGTATCCAGAGAGGGATGGAGAAACATTAGGAGACACATGGGGAAAGACGCAGACAAAGGACACATGAGGGCACCATGAGAACACAAAAGGAGAACCTGGAGTGGGAACTGGAGGGGCTGGGGAACAAAGGGACACAGAATATGACACTGGAAGCCGCTGACGTCGTTAGGTCCGTTTTAGGGGGGCTTCAGCCCCCCTAAAATAATCACAAGCCCCCCTATCATTTTGGTTTATTTTATTTTTTTCAGTTAACTTTTTTTATTTGTTCACATCTACATGCTGAACACAATCATGACACGTGTAATTGGTACATGAGTTTTTTAGTCTGAAACAGAAATAATAATTAATGAATATAGAACTACACCGTCGCACACAGGAAGTATCAAGAAAGGACTTCCTCCACTTCCTTAAGCCCGCAGCTTTGTTGACAAGTCAGGGGGCGGGTCGATACAGAAAAACCTTTATATAGATGAGCAAACCCTGCTCAGCGCTCATGTAAGTCACTCAACATCACATTAGGGTAAGACAGCAACAGCAGCACACCGTTAATATTTCAAGGTTATAGTTCAGACGAGAGAGGAAAATGCTACCGCACCGACATGCTAATGCTAACTCCGCTAGCATGTTTACATGCCGCAAACCATAATGAAAAGCTTTGATGTCAAGTAAAATGGTCGGAAAACTCCCCTGAAGTGACATGATTAACCAGCCAGCCAGTTCATTGAGTGACTTAGTGCCACCAACTTGAGAGTACAGTAATGAGTCTGCACAAACAGAACCTGTTCTGCGCTTGTGTGCAGCAGCTGCAGCCCTCTCTATGGGATCAATTCTGCACATGCAAATCTCTCCCTGCTCTCCTCAACAAGTAGCCTCTCCACCAGTCAATCACAGACAGCTCTGTTTTATCCAACCAAAGCATGTCCAGGAAACACTGCTTTACAGAAAAACACCCATTTAACAGCTTATTAAACTGCTTTCTGCTGCTGGTTTGCTACCAGTCACCATCCACTGCCTGCAAGATACTTTGTTGTAATTCATGTGTCATGATTAGGGTGACCATATTTGACTTCCAGAAAAGACACATTGCCTATTCCTAAAACTGTTAAATTGCACTCTTTTCAGTTAAAAATGACTTTTAATTTCAACATATAAAGTGTTTCTTCTCTGTTTGGTTAGACATAAATGATCCCTTGATGTGTAAAAGGAAGTGAACAGTGGAAATGTCCCAGGAAAAGAGGAGGGTTAATCAACCTAATTAAATATAATTATATAAAGTCCTCTTTATCTGAAAAAAGTGCAATTTTCCTGCCAGTATTTCCTGGACATGCTTTGATTGCATAATGGAGAGCTCTCTGATTGGCTGACAGAGAGGCTACATTGCTTTGTAAATTGCAAATTGAGCAACAGCAGGGAGATTTGTGCAGGCAGAGACGGAGTTGAGCATGCAGAGAGAGGGCTGCATACGACGTTGTGCTCTTGCAGATTGATCACTGCACGCTCCAGTTGGTGGCACAAAAATCACTCCACACTAAAAACCTGAATCAGAATCTGGCCGAATGTGTATATTATTGACCATTTTTCTATATTATATATATTTTTCTATAATATATATATATATAATATATTATAGGTACATATATGTATCTATAATATAGTAAACAGCCAGTTTTATATATGTCACATATATTCAAAAGCTACATCAAAACATATATTAAAACCTATATGTTTATATGAATTCTTTCCATGTGGGTTGTCAATTGCTTAATATTTCCTATGTTTACCTATGGTAAAGAAAGGAGATATTGTACTCATCTAACTTTAACATAAAATTTGGCAGCTCGATGTGATGTTATGGAAAATGCCATCATCATGAGCAACCAAACATGGGCTATATTAGGCTAACAGTTGTCCATATTCTGTACCATTTATCCACCAATGGCTGTTTCAGTTATTGTGAGTGAAAACTGAATGGCATAGTAGCATTTGTCTTGGCATTAGAAATTGAAAATGTTTTTCAATGTGTTGGCTAGATGGATATACGAAGACTTTTTTAAGAGAGTGAGTGAGGAACAGGAGAGAGACCAGGTGTTTGATGCTGAGGAGATCTGCATGGTCAAGGTCAGTGATCTACAGCGAAAACAGGGGCGAGCGCACCGTTATGAGCATTTACCTGAGCACAAAGTTCCCAAGCAAAATTGAACAGTTTTCTATTTAGGAGTGAACATGTAAGAGACATTGAGAAAAAAATAACTATAATTATCATCTGGCCTGCAACCTTATGTCAAGTTGTATCTGTATAGTTGACTTTCTGTATTATAAGTTCTACTACTTGCTGGATATTTTTATATATACTGTTATTTTGTCTTGTAATTAGGGATGGGTACCTTTGACATTTGAATCGATCCGGTACTAATTCCCGGTACCTACGAGTCGATACCGGTACTTAACGGTACCAATTTTCGATACTTTTGAGTGTTTATTATTTTAATTCTCTTTTATAATTAAATATATATTTTTCTCAATATATATATATATATATATAACCATATTTGATAAATATCACGATAAATAACATACAAGTTTGTATTTTAACATCGTCCTTGTAGTTTTATAAGCTGATAATTAAACTGAAGCAAACATCTTTACTGTGAACTAAATTTACTGTGTATCTTCATTCCTTTTGCCGTCCTTTTTCTTTTGATTTTTCCTACTGGGAAGTTAGAATTTCCGAGGAGAAAGCGAACGCACCATTAGCTGGAAACAACGGTGGCAATGGAAGCTAACATATCAAGCTAACGTTATCTTTAACAGTTTATTTAGCTGCTGGAGCAGATTAAAACGATGATGCCTCAAACTTAGATCGTTGTCGCTGGTTTTACCTTCATCCATTCACCCGTCGCATTTAGTAAAGTAAAGCCAAACTTTAGAGCGCGTTCATGTTCTTCTAGTCGGAAATTCGGAGTTCCGAGGAGAAAGCGAACGCACCATTAGCGAAACGGAAGCTAACAAATCAAGGTAACGTTATCTTAAACATTTTATTTACCTACTGGAGCAGATTAAGATGAGGATGTCTCACTTAGATCGTTGTCTGTCGCTAGTTTCATCACCCAGTTACCCATCACATTTAGTGAAGTGGACCCAAGCTTTAGCGTGCGTTCTTTCTACCATGCTTGCTCTGTTTACAACGGGCTCGCAGGGACCGGCAACATAACGCTCTTGCGCATGCGCAACTGTCTTGGCAGTACCGAAACGAGGCACCGTTTGAAATGACGTGAATCGGTGTTCGGTCGGTACTATGGAATTCGGTCGGTACCTTAAAAAGTACCGAATTCGGTACTCATCCCTACTTGTAATAGTTAATTACACACTCCTTTATTCCATATCATAGCAGTGTTATTCATATATTAAAACTGTCAACTGCACACTCATTTGGCAGAATAAAAGTTTTACAATTATTAATTAGTTCTTTATTGTCATATTTCAGTAACAGTTATAATTAAACAAGTTGTAAGTAAACAAATTAAATAAATGACTACAACATTTCCCCCTGTTAAGTGCAGTAGACTGAAATGAATAGCTTTATTTGGAAATATAACATATCTCATTTTTAATGGACTTACATAAAATCTTTCTTCAACATAGACCCCACTAATGAACTGATTAAGTGTTATTTTTTATGAAAAGAAGAGAGAAAATGCACAAAAGTAGGAAAGGAAAAGAAAGTGATAAAATAATAGGTTTTGTTAAATGTTCTTCATATAATGAATTAATTGACAAAGTTTTTGCAGGGTGTGACAAAAAACGTTCGAGGTCAAGCTCCTGGGGCTAAGCCCCCCTATATCTCAATCCTAGTGATGTCCATGCTGGAAGCCCTCAACACATCCAGGGGTGCCCGAAATGATCCTGGTTCTACTTATATTACATTATCTATGAGGACTCTCCAGGGATTATTTTGACCTGAGAGGCGCAGAGCTCTGATCAATGAAGATTTATGATTTCTGTCTTTCATTTGCGCGTGATGCGTTTTGCTGCTGCGGAGCGCATCTCCTGTCTGTCCTCCGGTGACTTCACCTGCAGTCAGCGCGCGGTGCACACTCCGCTATATTTATTATTATTTATAACCAGTAAAGGCAAAAAATACCGTTGTTAAAAGGTTTCTACCGATGTCGGGTTTCAAGGAGAAACAGGAGAGGGAGGGGAAGAAGGAGAGGAGGCAAACAGAGTGAGTGCAACATAAAGAAACCAGACTGGTGTGGAGGTGTGCAAAACGGCTGGAAAAGTGTGGGTGTTGAAACCCCCACATCCCTCACGGGTGCGATGCCCATGGTATGAAACGTATGTATTCGAAGCCACTATATGTATTATGATGCACAGCTGTGGCTTCTAGTATTTTCACATTAGTTTGAGTGTAACAAAAGCAAAATTAAGAGTTCTAAATTCAACTTTATTGAGATTGCCATGTTAGGTGTTCTGTAGTTGTTCAGCTGCCATAGGGAGCCTGAGTCACGCCCACCTACTTCCGGACCATGGGCCCCCAGAAGAATGAAAAAATGAATGCAAGTCAGTGGGGCTAAAAACTCTATTTTCTAATTCTGCTTGTTTTGTGCTATGATTTCACATATGAAGTCAGTGTGTCGCATATGTGACGTTACCACATAATCTCCTCTCCCCAAAGTTGCTGCTACTTACCAAACGACCAGATTTATGGGCACTGTCAGCTGTGAGAGACAGAGATGGTTAGAAAATGCTCAGATGTGCTGATGGAGATCTTTTCTCGATTGTCTCAGCGAAGTTCTCTGTGTGTAATGTGTAAAATATTTGTCATTAACAAACTAACTCACGGGCAAAATAAATACATAAATAAACAAATTGCCTCCTGTAAAAAACAACCATAAAGTCTTCGTCCATTGCCGATGGCCGATTAATTCGTTCCATCGCCCAGCCCTAACTAGCAGCAGCGTGTTAAAGAAAGTAAAAAGTTAACATCAAGAGAGGAAGAATGTTCTGTGGTTGGCAGCAGTGTGCCAGCCGATGGCCCCTTCCATGAGGCCACAACAGCTCAGCAGAACATCATTGTAGCTTCTTCTGAGGAGAAAAACACTTACAGAGAAAAAATAATGTTAACAGCTGAAGTAACAGGATATAATGCAATTAGAGAGCAGTGGTAGAAGAAAGTCGCAGAATGTAGAAAGTGGTCAGTAAATCCTCAGCAGTCTACAGCGGCGTAACTACAGAGATAACTCAGCACAACCTATCATACCATAGATGGAGGCATGTGGGAGGCAGGGCCAGGGAGAACTCTATTTCCCGCTGTACCTCTACCAATGTTGCCAACTCAGGGACTTTGTCGCAGTTCCTAACGACTTTTTGACCCCTCTCAATTACTTTTTTTCCAAAAAGCGCCTAGCGACAAACCTAGCGACATTTCTCAGGACCCGTTGCTACTTTCTATAAAACTTTCTTGTAGATATTCCCTACAGATTAGCAGCAAAGAAACCATTTGCACCCTGAACCCTTCTTCTGGAAGTAAGGAAAGAGAACGATAATCTGCACATGTGCACGAGGACTTACCAATCATAAACCGTTTTCTACTGGGCGAAGACAAAGGTACAGTTGCAGAGCTGGAGATCGCCGACTTACGTCTGCTGCTGCTGCAGGCTCACGCTTCTACTAGAGACGGCGCAGGCGTCAACCTGCCATCTCTGGTTCTGCAGCTGTCAGACACTGGTTTTTTCCTGCATTTGGCAAATAAAGTCATCGGGAGTTTCAACTACCGTCCCGTTTACACACACAGCTCTGTGGCTCATCTGAATTTCTTCAGAGACACAAGGATGGTTACACTATGAGACACCCGCTCCCTTTTGCTCGGTGCGCCGTTATTATCATGATGGAGAGAAAACACAACAGAGAAGTTGAGAACTATGAGGTGTAAAAAAAAAACCCCAGATGTTTAGGAAAACGTCTGTGAGAATGAGGAGAGCAGGAGGTCTGAGTTATATCATACAACAAAACTGTTTGGATCACCACACCGTATCTGTCTTAATGTCACTTCATTGATAGTTTTGGAATTTATTGTACATATCTTAGCAATGTGGGCCATTTTAATCATACTAATTAATAACTTTAACACATAACATAGTTTTTATTTTCCTCCCTTTTAGTCCTAAAAAGACCAACATGTTTTTAAAATCTTCAAATGAAAGCCAATCTGGCGTGATGATGCCATAAATCTGCAAATTAGCATTTGACATAATCTGGCGACATCTGGGTGACTTTCTGAGTCAACTTCAGCTACTTTCTATCAGGAGGAGTTGGCAACACCCCCCTCTACTCCCTCACTCGTCCACACTTGGGCTAACATCCCTCAGAATTTAACCATAAGCTCTAACAAATTAAAAAGCGTTAAGCTTAGTCTAGACAAGGTGTCTCCCAGACTACTTGTACTCATAGCTCACTCTGAAAGAAAAACTCTTCAACTAATCTTTATCGACAGGTCCAGCCTCCCTAAAGAAGAACCTCAAATCAGCCCCTCATATCTGGGATCAAGATCATCAGGTCACATTTCAGATCTAGACATCATGGGAGAGAGCTGGATCATAAATATACTACAGATGATGAGTTTGGTTTGGCACAGCTCCTTCTTCAGACACCAGCACCCTTCTTCTGCCCCTTTTTTTTTTTTTTTTTTTGCTCCATTCTACCATCACCCACTAACTAAATAGCCTTTTCTGGTCAAGAACAAAAATGATTTTCAATAGCTAATTAGATTTCTTAGTGTGACGATCTTGTTACACTTTTCAAACACATCCCACATTTCTTTTTTTTTTTTTTTTTTTTGTAATTCACATCTTCTAAATGGAAATTAAAATGTCCCCTTCTCTGCCAGTCTTTAAGAATCACCTAAAAACACACCTCCTCCGCTTGGCGTTTCCAGAACATGTTTGATTTTGGCCCTCTTTTATGTTGAATCCATTCCACAGTTTTCATTGGTACACTCTATCCATCCACTCAATCCAAATGTGTTTCACACATTTGTCCTTTACCAGAATGTTTCATCTATCTTATAATTTCCATTTTGTATTTTGTAATTTGTATTTTGTAATTTGAATTTCTTTTATTGTTGATTTTTTCAGTATATTTGCTTGCAACTGTACCGTGTTCAGCGCTTTGGGCTTCCTGACAGGGTTGCGGAAGGCGCTTTATAAATAAAGCTTTGATTGATTGATTGATTGATTGAAAAGCACCACTCTGGCTAATAAAACAAAGCAACTGCAAATTATGCAGGACATTAAGTTTGTCATGAGTACCAAGGGAGAGAAAACAAGTGGCTTGAACAGATAGCAAAGACTTCCCACAAGGAACTGAGCAGAAACATGAAGAAAATGGAGTCTGCATGAAAAATCATGTGGAACAGAGTAGTGTGAGTCAGGGGAAGGCTGGTGTCAGAAAGATTATCAGCTAAAGGCACGAAAAGCCAGTTCGAGGTAGAAATGCCGACTTGAATAAATGTTCACCTGATGGAAGCCCTTATTCTAGAAGGGGTCTGACATAAAAAACGCAAACAATTTCACCCTGTCCAGGTCACCAGCCAACCTAGTGAGACCTCTATTACCAACATCCTCCACCTCTAATTCTCACTTATCTAAACTCATCATGGCCCCTCACCATCTTCCCTCCTGTCCTGTTCTCATCACCAGCACTCCTGGTTTCACTGGTGGTGCACTCCAGCTTTCCACTTATTTGCTGCTTCAGGTATTACTTGGATTCTGTATAAAAGTCAAAGTTTTTGTGTGTGTGTGTGTGTGTGTGTGTGTGTGTGTGTGTGTGTGTGTGTGTGTGTGTGTGTGTGTGTGGTATCCCTCAGAGATCTAGTACGACTAAAGTCTTGCTATTCTCAGGCAGGAGACAGGAGAACCTGGGCACCCGCTCAAGGTTCTTATGCAGTCCCACTAAATGTTTGACCAAGCAGTTAAATGACACAGCATTTCCCCCATTCAACCAACAAAATTATACAAAAGTAGAAATGATCTTACTGATAAAAAGAAGCAGAAACTGCTTGGATGGTCTGTTAGTAACCACATCTTGCCCTTTTGTCCAAATTTCATAATTAACATCCAAACACACAGAAAAAAACTTCAGCGAGTCAAAATGTCTGAGGTCCAGGCTGAGGCCTTTCTTCGGAGCTAGCTCTGAAGTCACATGGATGCTTATTAATTATTCATATTTTAAACATTTAATTCCACTTGACTAGAAGGGTTACAATGAACTTCACCCCCCGCATAGTCATTAATGTAAACTAGATCTGAAACAGGCAGTAAACATGTTTATTTTTGCTGTGAAATGGGCATTTTTAACATGGGAGTAATGAGGATTTGCTCACTTCTGCTGCCAGACCCTATTGCAGTGATCCGCAAATGGCGGCCCGCGGGCCACGTCCAGCCTGAGAGCCCTCTCTTTGTGGCCCCCAAACCCTGTGCGCACCCCCCACCCTAACCCCTGCTGGCCAACCGGGAGGTTTAGGATAGAGCTGAGGAAAATAATTAAATAATCAATGCATTAGATGCAGGCATAAACGATTCTGCATCATAGAAGAGAACCATAATCAATTATAGTGGAATGTGGTTTTGTTATTTTAATGACGGCACCAGCGCAGCATCCACATCTGTCAGAGTAGTGTTCTCCACATTTACCGAGTACGAAACTTTGGTCTGCATGTATGTGGTACTGCAGGGCTGAGCGCTGGAGTTATAACCTGAGACCAAACCCGAACCAAATCAGCCCAATCGTTTCTGTTGGATTTGGGCCGTGAATTATGTTAATTTGAGCGGGTCGTCGTGTGGCGCGCTCCGCTCACTCAATCAGCGACTGAGAGAGAGAGAGAGCGAGAGCAAGAGAGAGCGAGAGAGAGAGTCTAGGAGTACCCCACATACAAAATTCAGAGGGAAGGGGTATACGAGTACCCCACCCACTACGGACCATTACAATTCGATTCAAATTCAATTCAAAAATACTTTATTAATCCCAGAGTGAAATTGATTGCTGTAGTAGCTCAGAATAATAATAATAATCAAGTCATCAAAGAGTTTTTGTATATTACAATGGCTGTTGGCAGGAAGGATCTCCAGTAGCGGTCAGTGTTGCAGCGAAACTGAAGAAGCCTCTGACTGAAGATACCCTTCCGTTGTCGGACAGTCTTGTGAAGAGAATGCTCAGGGTTGTCCATCATTTTCTTGATTCTCTGGAGAATCCTTCTTTGCGTTATCTCCTCCAGTGGTTCCACAGTCGTCGAAGCACAGCGCGCTAGAGTATGCCCCGAAGGTCTTCAGGGGCATGGTGGCTCTGAAGACTGACCGTTCTACGCGTCCCACAGGCTCTCGCAGCCCTTGCCTCGCAACCTGTACACCCCGGATAGGAGCAACAGGCAGAGGTAGGCGCGGAACTCGTCGGGGCCCATCGCGCTCCAGCCGGTGATGGGCGGCCTGCACCTGGACGCTTCCAGGTTGGTCATCGCAATCACCGAGTCCTCCACGTCGCTTGGAAAGTACAGCAAGAAGCTAAACAGCTCGTCTCGCACGAACGAGCGCGTACTCCGTCGGACCGCCCTGGGATTCTTCGCGCAAACCACAATCCTCCTCCACGTCCTCCTCCTCATCATCCTCCTCCACGTCCTCCTCATCATTGTCCTCCTCCACATCCTCCTCCTCCTCATCTTCATCGTCCTCGTCGTTGGTTTTGTTTTCGGCTACCTCGCTCACTTCTCCGTATTCTCCGTAACCACGGCTGCGCTCGCCCACCTCGTGCCTTGAAACTAGACTCCCCAGCGGCAGCGGGTTGTTGGTGGTGTCCTCCTCGTAGTTGGGCACATGCAGAAAAGGGCCCGGGCGAAGGTACAGGGGACCTTGGGGCTGCCGCGCGGGATTGTCCGCGGGGAGTCGCGCCTTCACCGCTGCTAGCGGAAGACATCGGGCCATATCTTCCTTGCCGCTGATAGCTATGTGTGTATTTATGGCTAAATACTATAGCTGCGCACGTTTAGCTTTGTTTTGTAATATTTTTTTGTTTTGGTTATTTTGTTTTCCCCAGGGAAAGTCCACGGGGCGTTAATACCGTGTCCCACCACGCAGCACGCAAAGAAGTCTTTGCGTTTAAAGTCGTTCGTTCGTTAGTTTTTTTGTTTGCTTGCTTGTTAGCATGCGCGCGGGACAGTAGGGTAAGCCCATAACTACCGGTGTGTGATGGTGTACAATAAACCTTGTTAATTACTTCCTGATCCTCCAGCTCTGGCAAACGCGTGAAACAAAAAATAAATAAATAAAAAAATTAAACACCGTATGCATTTTCATTCTCATTATTTCTTTTTATTTCAGAAATTGTACACAATAAAGTACGTGACAATGATGCTAAACAGAGAGAGTGAAAAGTGCAGTCTAGCCAAATGTAATGAATAAAATCTAACCTCTAATTAAACTGTTAAAAAAAATCAAGCTATCAGAGTCGAACCACTAGAAATGTTTATAAGGGGAAAAAAATAAGAGACAGAGCCTGCGGCTCACTACAGAGTCGGCGCATTCAGGTCAGTGCGGTGCGGGTGAAGCGGTCGTACGCCAGAGAAATGGCTTTGTGAATGGGCATCACGCGCCTGAATTCGTGCAGCTGCGTGACAGCCATGGTGAACAGCATGTCCATCTGCGTGTCGTGCAGACTCAGGAAACGTTGAAGAGCCGGAACGAGTTTAGGTGTTAAAACTCTGCGAATGATGTCGGGAAAGTAAAAATTGTAAAATTGGTCATTTCAGGTACGTACAAACACCAGTGCTCACCGTGAACGGGGTTCTCAACGCACGTGGGACAGATTGGGGGTACGAAATCTTCGATCGCCACGTCGACCAAACGAAGAAGCGCCATCCTCACTCGGTCCACAGTCTCTCCTGAAAACACCCACATAGGCAACCACAGAGGCTCCTCACTTGCTCCGCTTCCGCTCAGGATCTCCGGGGGCTGAGGCTGCTCCTCGGGCTGCTGCCCATGCTGCTCGGGCTCGGGCTGCTGCTCAGGCTCCACGGGCTGAGGCTGCTCCCTGGGCTGCTGCTCGTGCTGAGGCTGCTGCTCGGGCTCCTCAGGCTCCTCGGGCTGCTGCTGCTCGGGCTGATGCTGCTCGGGCTGCTGCACGCTGTCTTCCGGAGCAGGTTTGCGCGAAACATGAGGCGGACCAGGGATCGACGCCTCCGAAGGATGCTACTGAGTATCCGGACTCACGGGAGTCTCTTCGATGCAGGGTCTGAATGGTGCGCGGGCGGAAGCTGTCTCTGGAACCTCCATGGCTGTGGGGGGAGAGGAGAGTCTGCGGGGTTGAAACGGTTGCTCACCGCAAGCCCTTTATGTGCGATGTTGAGGGGTGTGGTTTGATGACGATGATGATGCAATCACAGCCCTCACAGCCTGTAACTCGAGTGTGCATGCGCCTCAAGTCTAGTTGTGTTTTTTTCCCTTGGGGGGGGGGGGGGGGGGGGGGGGGGATTAGAGGACCCCAACACGAGCCCGCCCCACCCCCCATCGACAGCTTGTACGCTCGAGTGCCTGTGTGGACGGGGGGATGTATGAGGGATAATCTGTGCCATTATAAAAAGTATAAAGAAAAAAAAGATTAAATTTTCATATAACACTCTAGCAACAATGTAGCAAAATTCCATTTGAAATGTTAAATTTGAAAATTTGAATGCATTAGCAGAAATGCTTTTACATTTTCACTACTCAGCTGCTAAGTGTAGGGATGATAAAGCATTTTTGACGAGTACGAGCATGAAACAAGTAAAACTCATAAATACCTGTAATCGTGCTAAAGGAAAATCCTCATTGGTTAACTAATTGTCTTCACGCTCTGTGATTGGCCAGTCAAATAGAGTGCCCGCCCCTACCTACACACAAAACTCTGCAGCCGGGAGCTCACAGCTCAGTCCGCGTCCGTTCCATCCACGCACACACAAAGACAGTAACGGATCTCTCTGTGCTTGCTTCACTGTTCACGTTTCGTCAGTACTCCCTATGTTTTCTTCACTTTGCTTCTTTTTAAAGTTACTTTAAAGTTATATAAAGTAACTTTTTTCGTAACGTACGTGGTGCATTTGACAAGACACAGCTGAAAATGGCTCGTGCTGCGTCAGTCACTGCCTCCTCTCCGGTTGGGTTTTTTTTTTCCTCTCTCTCCTCTTCCTCAGGATCCACTCCCTCTTTCCTATTCACTCTCTCTCTTTCTTTACATGTGTCTTCACAATTGTCTATTTTCTGCTCATTTTAAATATATTTTAATCATTTTCTAAATTCTTTTTTCTATTTTACATGTTTTGTTTTTGTGGAGCGCCCCGTGATTTTTATCTTGAGAGGCGCTATAGAAAAGATCTTTTCTTCTCTCTCTCTCTCTTAATTCATGCACTTAAATATTAATGTTCTGATTTTATTGAAAAACTTATTCTGTAATAGTTCCTTTACTATTGTGATCAAAAACATTTAATCTCAACTCTGAGGCTGCTCTGTAAATAGTTTTCAAATAAACAATACACATAGCAACTTCTGATCAGACTTAAAATAACATATATATATATATATATATATATATATATATATATATATATATATATATATATATTTATTTATACATATATATATACATATACATATACATATATATATATAATCCACAGCACAATATCATAATTTATGTGTCATAATACAACCAGAAACACTGTTGGATCTTTATTATTATTATTATTATTGTTATTATTTACTTTTCTGTTATTTATTAACATACTATTTTATACATTTAGATACTTATTCCATCTTATTCACATGAAGGCATCATATTTTAGCTACTCACACACACATCTATGGGTGCACTAAGGTTTGTCTCATGGAACGTACATGGAGCTGGCTCCATAGAGAAAAGATTTTTGATCAGCTAAAGAGAGTGCAAGCAGACGTAATATTATTACAAGAGACTCATAGATCTGCCACATCCGCAGATGAACTTAAAACACCTGAGTTTCCCAGCATGTTCTCTGCCTGCTATAACTCTAGGCAAAGAGGTGTAGCTATTTTAATACACAAAAACATCAATTTCACAGTATTGGACACAGTCTCTGATCCAGAGGGTAGATTTATAATGTTAAAAATATCTGTACAGAACCAAAGCTTATGTATTGTCAGCATATACTGTCCAAATATTGATGACCCTTCATTCTTTCATAATTTTTTCTCTGTACTCTCTGAACACTTGGACTGTCCACTTATACTTGGAGGTGATTTAAATTTTTGGATGAACTCTTTAACAGACAGCCTCAGTACAGCTGGGACTCAATTGGCAATCCACTAACATAGTTAAACAGTACATGAGTGATTATGGGCTTTGTGATGCATGGCGATCTCTTCATCCTAACCGTAGAGAGTATACTTTTTTCTCACACGTCCATCACTCTCATTCACGTTTGGATTATTTTCTAGTCAGCAGCTCATTTTTGGCTGACATTTCAGACACTGAGATACACCCCATAGCTGTCAGCGACCATGCTCCGGTTTCATTAACTCTGGTAAACAAGAAGACAATCCCACCAAACAAAAACTGGAGGTTTAATACATCATTGCTTAAAGATGAAGGTTTTATTGATTTTTTTAAAAAGGAGTGGGCTTTATATTTAGAACATAATGACCTGCCTGGAATATCAGCATCTATTCTCTGGGAGGCAGGAAAGGCAGTGATGAGAGGTAAAATAATCTCTTTCTCATCACATAAAAAAAAAAAACAGAAAACAAACGTATTCAGGAGTTAGGAGAAATCATTAAGTCTTTAGAGGCATCCACAGAAGAAGAGTTACTGAGCAAATTACGTAAAGCTAAATTAGAACTTCATGGAATTATTGACAAATGTCACAATTTGTAGCACAAAGACTAGGAATAGAAAACTTTGAACATAGTAATAAATCAGGTAAAGTTTTGGCTAGCCAGTTAAAATTTAATAAAGAGAAAACTACCATATCTGCTGTTAAAGCAGGGCCGGCTTTGTCGACAGGCGACACAGGGGGCCGCCTGGGGCGCCATCTGATGGACAGGGCGCAAAAAAAAAAAAGTTGATAAAATTTATGTTTGCAATATGAAATGTGCCCTCTGCATACTCAAAATTTCCCTCTGCTCTGAAATGACATGGAATTAAAACATCAATATTTAAATTCTAATGATCTGGCTGCATGATGAGCTCCTGGTCCTCTCCGATGCTTTTGACCTTAAGGGTGCCGTAGATCACGTGTGTGGTTGGCAATGTAGAAGGTCATCATGTTGTCATTGCGTTTAAACATTTGATATATTTTACGATGAAAAGAAGACCCAAGCCATCGGGATCAGCATTCCGAAAGCGACGGAAGGAGGAAGGAAAAAAACGGGTCCAAAGCAGAGATATGTAGACTTTATAAATTTGGCAAAGGAACTTTTTGCGTTAGCATTGTAGCTAACTGCCTCTCCTGCCACACACAGTCCAAGGACGGACCCTCGCTAGCTGTTTACATACACAATACAGTATCTCATAACTTTAACCAATTAATTTTACTTTTGAATCATCGTGTCCAGATGCAATGAGACAATATCTGCAGCCACGACAGGCACCTGTTGACACCACGGGGGCGGGACTGTCTTCTACACCTGTTGAGCCTCACTGTGAAGATGAAGAATGTAAGATTTTTTACTGGTTTTTGGAGTATGATCGCAGGCTTTTTATGAACTTTGTTTCAAGTTTTAAGTAGGCATACAATATTCAATTTCAATTCAATTCTTTATTTCACTCAAAGTTTAAATATACAAACTTCAAATCAGAATATAAGCATTCAAGTGAAATAGGGGGAGGAAGAAGAAAAAATCTTATATGACCTACCCCCTTTAACTAAGACAAGATAAATAACAAAAAGTACAAAATAGCCTTATACACAAAAAATAAACCGCTCTCTTACTTCCACAAATAATATCACTACTAAAACATTAATCCTCCATCCTCAACTTACCAAATCATACGATTTTAGCATTTTATCTTTATACATTTTTTTGAATTGATCAGTAGTTGCACATTTTTTTAATTCATCATCCAGGTTATTCCATAATTTCACACCATATATTGAAATACACATTTGCTTTAATGTAGTACGAACAAATATCCTTTTAAACTCTGGTTTCTTTCTACTCTTATCATTTTTTGGGATTAAAACAAAGAACCTTTGTAGATTAGTTGGCAGCAAATTATTTCTAGCCTTAAACATAATTAGTAAAATTTTCAAGTTAACTAAGTCTTTGAATTTCATAATTTTAGATAGAACAAAATATTTGTTAGTATGTTCTCTTGGATTTGCTTTATGTAGAATTCGCAGAACTTTCTTCTGTAACAGAAACAAAGGATTAGTGTTTGTTTTATATGTATTGCCCCAAACCTCAATACAATAAGTTAAGTATGGTAAGATAAATGAGTAATATAATGTCTGAAGCGTTGTAATTTCTAGAAAACCTTTGACTTTGTTTAAAATTCCAATACTTTTGGATATTTTTTGTTTTATATATTTTATATGGGATTTCCAAGTAAGTTTATGGTCCAAGAGAACCCCTAAGAATCTGACTTCATTTACTCTATCAATTAAAAAACCATTAATAGACAATGTAACTAAATCATTAGTTTTTCTGTTACCAAAAACCATGAATTTTGTTTTATTCCAATTGAGAAATAATTTATTGTCATTAAACCACTTCTTAAGTTTAGACATTTCACAAACCATATTTTGAATAATAATTTCTAAATCATTTCCAGAACAAAATATATTCGTGTCATCAGCAAACAATATGAACTGTAATACTTTGGACACATCACAAATGTCATTGATATATAGAATGAAAAGCTTAGGGCCCAACACTGACCCCTGTGGGACACCGTGTGTAATCTCTAGTGAATCTGAAATTTCATCATCTAACTGTACAAATTGATTTCTATTTGTCAAATAACTACTTAACCAGTCATGGGCGATTCCACGTATCCCATAATCCCTCAGCTTGGAGAGTAAAATACTATGATCTATTGTGTCAAATGCCTTTTTTAAATCAATAAACAACCCCACTGTATATTGTTTTTTTTCTATTGCTGATGAAAGTTCTTCATTTAATTCCAATAAAGCCAGGGATGTAGATTTATGTGATCGAAACCCATACTGACTCTCACTCAGGAGGTTTTCCTTCTCAATAAAGTTATCTAGTTTCTGAACAAACCATTTCTCAAGCACTTTGGAAAACTGAGAAAGCACTGAGATTGGTCTATAATTATCAAACTTATGTCTATCACCATTTTTAAAAATTGGAATTACTTTTGCAGTTTTCATTTTTTCTGGAAATGTACCACTCTGAACAGACAAATTACAGATATAAGTGAATGGTTTGACAACATAATCAATAGTTTTCTTTACAATCATCATGTCAATCCCGTCACAGTCTGTGGATGTTTTATTTTTACTTTTCCTAACTATCGTCAAAACTTCATTTTCACTTACATCCCCTAAAAACATAGACTGTAAAATTTTGCTCCCTCTTTGTATTTTTCCAACTTCATTAGTTTGTGTTTCCAGAGATTTGGCCAAACTTGGTCCTATGTTTACAAAAAATGAATTAAGTTCATTTACCACCTCAGCTTTATCCCTCAAGATCTTATCTCCGTTAGTAAAGAAATCTGGATAACGGGCATGCTGAGACCTGGATCTTATGACACTATTCAGAATTCTCCATGTTCTTTTCATGTCACCTATGCTTTCCTTCAGCCTTAAATTATAATGATCTTTTTTTGCTTGTCTTATTAATGATGTCAATTTATTTTTGTATATTTTGTACTTCATTTCTGTGGCTTTGGTTCGGTATCTGACAAAATCTCTGTATAATTTGTTTTTCCAATTAATGTAATATTAATGTAATATTTGTATATCAGTAGAATGTGTGGGTGCAGCAAACTTTCACTTTGTCCGACACATCGGGCGGGCGGCGCCGCGGCGGGGAGTGACAACTTCCTATCGCACTGCCTAAACACAGCATGACATCTTATGCCGTCTCTTTCTTGTTTACGCTGCAGCATCTTCTATCCAGGCATCACGCAGCAGCAGCACATTTACTGAGCTACAATCTCAGCATCTAGAACCAGGTGAGTAAGTTACTTGTTAGGCTATTTGTAATCAGCAGTAGAAACGGGCTTTTTCAAATTAAAAGGGTTATCACATATATCGATATGCAAAATTAATTTATTTAAATCCACACCAGACACTTGTTTTTGGCACAATGAGTGCAGCATTGATTTAGCATGGAGAATATTAAATAATCTGAACATACACATCTGAAATTGTCTCCTTACTTAAGGATGTCATTGTCAATTACGCTGTAAATTTGTAAAAAAGGATGGGCATTAATTTTTGTGACATTAGTCGGCGTTTTCTTGTTTAATAAATGAAATCCTCAGAGTGCCTCAGATCACCAGTTCTTCTTCCTCATATTCTACGATTTATTTGATGCTGAAGAGCACCTGACAGTGAGACATAAGTCTTTTCAAATATTCCCCATGGATGCTCTCACTTCCACCTGTTTTTGATCATTTTATTCATGTTTTCATAGAACAGATTAAAAAAGATCAATAAAATAAAAAGTCCAGTAACATTAAAAATAATGAAAAGCATCACTGCACATGACTGAGGAATACTGAATGTGAAAGTGGCACTGTTCTTAATTCATGCATCAGAGGGTTAAGTTGCTTTGTGTGTGTGTGTGTGTGTGTGTGTGTTCTTTTTCTCACAGAAGAAGAACCCAACACCAGCTGACTCAGTGCTGCTCCAATCCAACAGCATGAAGAGACATCATCATAAGCTTCTAGAGATGTCTGTGAACATGTACGAGCTGGCCCCATGGATCCTGCTGACTGGCCACAGCAGTTGACTGATGCAGTGAAAAGTGAATTAGTTAGTCAAGGACCTTATGAGGTAAAACCAGATTTCACTTTCCCCAAAAATGAGGACGGAAGAAGTTTCCATCACCACTATGTCCACAGACAGTTAGTGAATGGGGAGAAAATCAAGAGAACTTTGGTTGATGTATTCGCCCAAAAGGGATAGTTTATACTGTTTCTGTTGCAAGCTCTTCTCCCAGAAAGCATTTAAATTAAGTAGGGATAGGTTTAACTACTGGGAAAACTGTAGTGAGACTCTTAAAATGCATGAAAATAGTCCAGAACACACCAAGAACATGGGATCGTGGAAGGAACTAGAGAGCCGTGAAAGAACAGGCGAAACAATGGACAAAGTGGAAATGGCACAAATAAATACACAAAGAAGAAGGTGGCGTGAGGTGCTTACCAGGTTGGTTGCCATCATCCAGTCGTTGGCCGAGCGCAACATTGCTCTCAGGGGAACCACTGACAGATTAAATGCTCCCAACAATGGCAACTTCCTGAAAGAAGTGGAGCTCATGGCTCAGTTTGATCCAGTCCTAAGGGAGCACGTTGCCAAAGTGGAAGGAGGAGCGAACCACACATCATACCTTGGAAAAATCATCCAAAATGAAATCATTGACTGTATCAGTGAAAGGATTGTGGAGTCCATTGTGTCTGAAATTACAGTCAAAATAATTTTCAATAATTTTAGACTGCACTCCAGATTTGAGCCACAAAGCAGTTGTCAGTGATTCTGAGAATTGTTTCAATTGAAGGTATTCCACAAATAAAAGAACACTTCCTTGGGTTCCTTGAAGCAGAAGAGACAACTGGAAAAGGCCTTTCAGAACTAATTTTAGGGAGACTTCAAGAGTTACACATCCCATTTGAGGACTGCAGGGGGCAGTCATATGATAACGGTGCTAACATGAAGGGTAAGAATGCAGGTGTTCAAGCAAGATTACTAGAACAAAACCCCCGAGCATTATTTGTGCCATGCGGAGCACACACTGTTAATTTAGTTATTTCAGATGCAGCAAAGAGCTCTGCAGATGCAACTGGATACTTTGGCTACCTACAGAAACTGTTCACTTTGTTTTCTGCTTCCACTAAAAGGTGGTCAATTCTACAAAAGCACATGAACACAACACTGAAATCCTGGGCAGATACACGATGGGAGAGCCAAATTAACAGTGTGGCAGCTGTAAGGTTTCAGGCTGCCAAAGTTAGAGATGCCCTTATTGAGGTGAGAGACAGCACTGCAGACCCAATCATAAAAGTAGAAGCACAGTCTTTGGCTGAAGAAGTTGGTTCATACACCGCTTCTGCATTTGCACTGTTGTCTGGTATGACATTCTGGTAACAGTCCAAAATGTCAATAAACTGCTGCAGTCTGCAACCGTGCACTTGGATGTTGCTGTAGACCTCCTGAAAAAAGTTGATGTCTCCTTTGCCAGTTACAGAAACACTGGTTTTGCTGATGCACAATCCTCTGCAAAAGAATTGTGTGAGGAGATGAATGTTGTTGCTACCCTAAAACAGATGAGGCTCAGAGTGACCAAAAGACAATTTTCCTACGAGGCTCCCGATGAGCAGCTTAGTGATGCACTGAAGAGAATGGAAATTTCTTTCTTCAATGCAGTTGTTGATGGGCACTCTTGCCTTGGGCACCAAACTACCTAGAGCCGGCCCTGTGTTAAAGACTCAACCGGGAATATAGTTTATGACCCTGAAAGCATAAACAACACTTTCACAGACTTTTACCAAACTTTGTACTCACCACAGATAAACCCATCAGATAACGAGATCAATGAGTTCCTTGACAGGATAACACTTCCTAAATTATCAGACAGCCAAGTTACAGTCCTGGACTCACCACTAACATCAGCGGAGCTCCAGGAAGCCCTTAAATCCATGATGAATAGGAAAGCTCCAGGTCCAGACGGGTTTCCAGCAGAGTTCTACAAAGAATTCTGGATCATTCTGGTTCCAACATTTTTCAGAATGGTGAGGGAAATTGGAAAGAGTGGCAGATTACAGCCAAACATGAACTCAGCCAATATTAGTCTCTTGTTAAAATCAGGCAAAGACCCTGCATTTCCTACCAGCTATCGCCCAATTTCCCTTATTAATGTTGATCTCAAAATAATTTGTAAAGCCCTGGCAAAAAGATTAGAGAAGGTAACCCCCTTCATAATACACCCTGTCAAAACTGGTTTCATCAAGGGTAGACAGTCATCCACTAACTCACGTAGATTACTTAATTTGATAGATTTCTCTTACAGTAGAAACATAGAAACTAGTATATTATCTCTAGACGCAGAAAAGGCTTTTAATAGAGTTAACTGGATGCTCTTATTTGCAACTTTACATAAATTTGGTTTTGGGAACTTCTTCATAAACTGGCTACAAACATACCGTTAACCAACTGCACATGTCAGGACGAACAACCAAATATCAGCTAGCTTCTGTCTTCAGAGGGGGACCAGGCAGGGATGCCCACTCTCCCCCTCACTGTTTGCTATCTTTATTGATCCACTAGGGGCAGCAATTAGGCAAACAAAAAATAAAGGGATAGAGTGTAAGAAAATAGAACATAAGATCAGTCTTTATGCAGATGATGCTTTACTCTTTCTCCAGAATTCTCAATCCTCTCTCTCTTATTCATTAGAACTGATAAACTCTTTTCAAAAGTTTCAGATTACTCTATAAACTGGTTAAAATCCAAAGTTCTACCAATTAATTTCTCTTTTGTCAATTTACTTAATACACAGTTGGAGTCAGGGAATATCACATACCTGGGAATTAATGTCTCTCCCAAGTTAGCAGATCTAACCAAACTAAACTACATCCCACTTTTAAAGAAAGTAGAAGATGATCTTGCAAGATGGAAATCCTTACCGATATCACTCATGGGAAGAGTTGCTACAATTAAAATGATGGTCTTACCCAGAATAAATGACTTATTTTCAATGATCCCAAACAAACCACCAGCTGACTGGTTTAAATCTCTGGACTCCTCAATTACCAAATTCCTTTGGCAGGATAAACCTCCACGAATTAGCTTAAAAACGCTTCAGAAGACCACAGACAGAGGAGGACTGGATCTACCCAACTTTTGTTATTTCTTAGCCAACAGGCTGCAATATATACCAAGATGGTTGCAAGATAACCCACTAGATGAGTCTTGGTTAGACATAGAACAGACTTTGCAATACGATAGAGCTTTCAGACTTACCATTTATTAGCTCAAGCATAAGAAAACATGAAGGCTTCAAAAGTATTAGTAAGAAAAAGTTTATTTATATAGCGCCTTTCACAGATATAAATCACAAAGCGCTGTACAACATGATAAAGATCAGGGCAAATACCTCTAACCAATAAAAACATCAGAAAAATAGCAGTGAAAAATAGAATAAAATCATGAGTATAAACAAAGGGAAGGTGTGAACCCGAACAAAGCCATCTTTTTGAACATTTAGGGAGGGATGAAAAGGTAAGTTTTAGATGATTTTTAAAGACCTCTACAGTGTTAGAGAGACAGAGATTTGAAGGTAGACTGTTCCAAAGTCTGGGGGCAATAGTCTGAAAGGCCCTGTCCCCTTTGGTTTTCAGTCTGGTTCGAGGAACAGCCAGGAGGTTTTCAGATGTGGATCTAAGGTTCCGAGAGGTGGTGTGTGTGGATAAAAGCTCAGATAGGTAGCTTGGAGCCTGGTTGTTAAGAGCTCTATAGGTCAGGACTAAAACTTTAAACTGAATTCTATATTCTACCGGGAGCCAGTGGAGGGACTGTAAAACTGGAGTGATGTGAGCTCGTCTGCTGGATTTGGTTAGGAGTCTGGCTGCTGCATTTTGGATGGCTTGGAGGCATGAGAGGGAGGTTTTGCTGAGACCAGTAAAAAGAGCGTTACAGTAGTCTAAGCGTGATGACACAAAGGCATGGATGATTTTTTTCCAGATCTGCAGTAGAAACCAGTTTACGGACTTTTGAAATGTTTCTCAGTTGAAAGAAACAAGAGCGGGAAATTGTCATGTTGGGCTGAAGTTTTCTAACCCACATGAAAGAAACACACGAGTAGAGAGGTGAGTAAAATATAATGTTTTTATTATAAAGAAAATTAATGAAAACAAGAAGCGCTGATCCAAACTGGGCCAGGGTGTTCTGATTCTAAAACAGAAGATAGCAAAAAATGAAAACTGAGAACCAAGAAAACACTGGAGTAATGGTGGTGGAGTCTTACTGTACGAAGTGTGGGTCTGAGCTGGAGATGGTCTGGTGGAGAGGAGTAGCAGGCAAAGAAGTAATCCAGGACAGGTGAGAGGTGGAGAGCGGGAGACCAGAGGAGTTGAGCGGCGTTGGGAAATATATCCACTTCAGACTGCAGGAAGCTGAGGGTAAGAATCCAGGGCTGGTACCAACAATAGAGTATCAACCGGCACTGAAGTGTGGCAACACCGCTCCTTATATCCTTTGGCCTGGCTGGATGATAATCAGCTGCAGCTCTCCAACCTGCTCACCTGCAAACACTTAGGAGCACAGCCACAGAGAAAAAGCAGAACCATGACAGTCCCCCCCCCCCCCCCCCCCCCCCCCCCAAGGGACGCCACTTGGCGGCCGAGCCGAGGAGGAGGACTCAAAATCCCTGATGAGGGAGACATCGTCGATCCACGACCCCGGGATCCATTGGCGATGCTCGGGGCCATACCCCTCCCAGTCAACCAGGTACTGGCGTCCACGACCCCGGGGACGAACATCCAAAATCCTCTGAACCCGGTAACCGAGACCGCCATCAGAGAGACGAACCGGAGGAGGAGGATCCGTAGGAGGACACGGGGGACTGGACACAACAGGCTTGAGCAGGGACACGTGGAACACGGGGTGGATCCTCATGGACGCCGATAGAGACAGACGGACCAACACTGGACTGAGGACCTCCGTGATGGTGTAGGGACCAATATACCGGGGTGAGAGCTTCCTGTTGGAGTTCCTGAGGTTAATATCTTGGGTGGACAACCACACCTGCTGACCAGGAGCATAGGCGGGAGCAGGGCGGTTGCAGTCAGCAGTCCGCTGAAGGGCAGCCCAGGTCTGGTTCCAGGTGCGCCGAGCGCGGCGGATGAACTGAGGTGTGGTGGCTGGAGGATCAGAGTCAGAGGGAAATAGAGGTGGTTGGTATCCAAGGAAGATCTTAAATGGTGACTGACCTGTAGCAGAAGAAACATGGGAGTTGGGAGCGTATTCGATCCATGTGAGCTGGCTGCTCCATCCAGAGGGGTTGGAAGAGCAGACACATCTCAACATGGCCTCCAACTCCAGGTTCATCCGCTCGCACTGGCCGTTGGTCTGAGGATGAAAACCTGAACTCAGGGCGACCCGGGCTCCCAGATGGGTGGCGAACTCCTTCCACACGCGAGAGACAAACTGTGGGCCACGGTCCGAAAGGATCTCAGAGGGGATCCCGTGTAGGCGAAAAACATGTTTAATAAGCAAGTTGGCAGTTTCAGCAGAGGTAGGAAGGTGTTTGAGGGGAACCAGGTGGCACAACTTAGAAAAGCGGTCAACTATGGTGAGGATGGAATTGAAACCCTGGGAGACAGGCAAACCTGTGACAAAGTCCAAAGCCAGATGAGACCATGGGCGTGATGGAACCGGTAGGGGACAGAGGAGGCCACAAGGCGGCTGATTTGTTGTCTTGCTCCTGGCACAGACCTGACAAGCACTGATGTACTCCTTAACGTCCTTATAGAGTGATGGCCACCAGAACGTTCTCCGTCTGAGGGCTAGCATCCTTCCTACGCCTGGGTGGATGGAGAACTTGGAGGCATGTGCCCATTTAATCAGGGAGCTGCGAACAGAGGCAGGAACATATGTGCGGTTAGGAGGTCCCGTACCTGGGTCTGGGTCAGTCTGCTGGGCCTCCAGCACCTTGTTGGTTATGTCCCAGGTGATGGCGCCAACAACGCAAGAGGGGGAAAGGATAGTGGTAGGCTCAACCTCCTTGTCCGAGGCGTATTGTCGGGACAGAGCATCAGGTTTAGAGTTTTTGGTTCCTGGTCGGAAAGAGATAAAATAGTTGAAGTGGGAGAAAAACAGGCACCATCAGGACTGACGAGGATTGAGTCTCTTGGCCTCCCTTAGATACGTCAAGTTTTTATGATCAGTCCATATTATGATGGGATGCTCTGCCCCCTCGAGCCAATGACGCCACTCCTCCAAGGCCAATTTTATGGCTAGTAGCTCGCGGTCTCCCACATCATAATTCTGTTCAGCTGCGGAGAAGCGACAGGAGAAAAAGGCACAGGGATGCAGTGTCTTATCAGAGGTGGAGAATTGAGACAATACTGCACCTGCACCAGTATCCGAAGCGTCCACCTCCAGTGTGAATTGGGAATTGAGGTCAGGTCTGGTGAGGACGGGTGCCTGGGTGAAACCATCCTTCAGGGTCTGGGAAGCCTTCTCAGCCTCTGATGTCCATGAGAATGGTCTGTTAATGGAGGTGAGTTGGGTGAGAGGGACGGCAATGGAGCTGTAGTTACGGATGGACCGGCGATAGAAATTGGCAAAACCCAGGAACCGTTGTAGCTGTTTCCTAGTAGTGGGCGTGGGCCACTCCTTAACTGCGTTGACCTTGTCTGGGTCAGCCTTCAGTCTTCCCCTCTCCAGAACGAAACCGAGGAACTTGACAGAGGTGGAATGAAATTCACATTTCTCAGCTTTGACGTACAGACGGTTCTCCAGAAGTCTCTGGAGTACCGCTCTGATGTGGTGCTGGTGTTCGGTGATGGATCTAGAGAAAATGAGAATGTCATCCAGGTAGACTGTAACAAATTTGTTAATGAAATCACTGAGCGCGGAATTGACCAAAGATTGAAAAACGGCGGGAGCATTATTAAGTCCAAAGGGCATAACCAGGTACTCAAAATGTCCGAGAGGGGTCTTGAATGCGGTTTTCCATTCGTCTCCCTCTTTGATTCTGACCAAGTGGTATGCGTTACGAAGATCTAGCTTGGTAAACACAGAAGCGTTACTGACCGGGTCGAAGGTGGATGAGAGTAGTGGAAGTGGGTATTTGTTTTTGACTGTTATGTTATTCAGTTCACGGTAGTCAATGCATGGGCGTAGGGAGCCATCCTTCTTTGATACAAAGAAAAATCCGGCTCCCAGAGGTGAAGTGGAGGGTCTGATGAGGCCTGCAGCGAGGGACTCTGAAATGTATTGCAACATGGATTCTTGTTCAGGCTTGGACAAATTGTACAACCTGCTGGTGGGTAAGGTGGTGTCGGGAAGGAGGTCAATCTGCATGTCAAACGGTCTGTGGGGTGGCAAAGCGGAGGCACGATCCTTACTGAAAACCTGCTGGAGATCGTGGTATTCGGAGGGCACTCCAGACAGGTCAGGTGGTTCTGAGGGTTTGGCTTTGGAGTTCTGGACAGGGATAGAAGCAGACAACAGGCACTGAGACAAACAAAAAGTGCTCCAATTTATGATACCTCCTGATTTCTAGTCAATTTGTGGGTTGTGAGTAGTCAACCAATCATGGCCCAGGACAACAGGTGACTGAGGAGAAGGGAAAACATAAAATGTGATGATCTCGTGATGGTTACCGGATACTAGTAGATTGATGGGGACAGTCTGGTGGGTGATGGTAGTCAGGGAATTTCAGTCCAGAGACAAACAACGAAGTGGAGTAGCCAGGGATACAGTGGGAATCTCCAGTTGTTGCACCACCCTCTGATCCAGCACATTTTGCTCAAATCCAGAGTCAATTAAAGCAGCTGTGGAGAAGGTCCTGTTGTTGAAGGAAACCTGGCATTTAATGGAACACAGGGGTTTATGATTGGCAAATCCACCCACCAGTAACCCTGGATCTACTGGTGAGCACGATCTTTTGGCCGTATGGGACAAGCCAAGATCTGGTGACCCGACTGACCGCAATAGAGGCAGAGACCATTCCTTTGATGCCACAGTCTTTCCTCAGGAGTTAGCCGGGCATGTCCGATCTGCATTGGTTCAACTGCTGCGTTTGGAGGAAGAGGTTTAGCTGCAGTTCTGTTATGTAGCTCAGGGATGGGAGTCGGGGGCTGGTGCTGGGAGGCCTTACGTCTGCTTTTAAGGCGTTTCTCAATTCGGGTGGCTAGGGAAATGAGGTTTTCAAGGTTCTCAGAATCCTGACAAAATGCTAACTGGTCCTGAATGTTGTCTGACAATGCTTGTGAAAAAGCGGCTCTAAGAGAAACGTCATCAAGGGAGGCTAGTGTTTTAAAGTCTATGGCGAATTCTGGTACCGAAAGATTTCCCTGTCGTAAGCTCCAAATCTGTTTGGCTAATTCAGCGGGGTTGTCGGGGGTGTCAAAGATCTGATTAAATTCAGCTAAAAGATCCGTGAGTGGTCCGAGTAGGAAACTAGGTTGGCGACTCCTAGCCTCGGCCCATGATAACGCCTTACCGCGAAGCAAACCCACAATAAAGGATATATTTATGGAATCAGTAAAAGTATCTGGCGATCTTTTAAATGCAAGGTCATATAACAGCAGGAAATTCCGGCATTGGCCGGGCTCACCAGAGAAAGTTTGTGGTGTTGGGGAGTCTGCGACCCGGAAATAACCTGGCGGTGGGAGAACCGGAAGTGATGGCGGAGACTGAACAGCAGGAGGAAGAGAAGAGTTTAGCTGCATGGGTAACTGGTTATTATCAGCTTCGAGTTGGAGTAAACGTTGGTTAGAGAGGGTTAACTGTTCAAGTATGGACTGAATGGATCGTTCATGCTGGGTTAAAGTGTCGACTAACAACGGAGGAAGTGATTCAGTCATGGGTTTTGTCTTTTGGCCGGTTGATTCTGTCATGTTGGGCTGAAGTTTTCTAACCCACATGAAAGAATCACACGAGGAGAGAGGTGAGTAAACTATAATGTTTTTATTATAAAGAAAATTAATGAAAACAAGAAGCGCTGATCCAAACTGGGCCAGGAGGGTGTTCTGATTCTAAAACAGAAGATAGCAAAAAATGAAAACTGAGAACCAAGAAAACACTGGAGTAATGGTGGTGGAGTCTTACTGTACGAAGTGTGGGTCTGAGCTGGAGAGGGAAGCAAGTCAGGTCTGAGCTGGAGATGGTCTGGTGGAGAGGAGTAGCAGGCAAAGGAGTAATCCAGGACAGTTGAGAGGTGGAGAGCGAGAGACCAGAGGAGTTGAGCGGCGTTGGGAAATATATCCACTTCAGACTGCAGGAAGCTGAGGGTAAGAATCCAGGGCTGGTACCAACAATAGAGTATCAACCGGCACTGAAGTGTGGCAACACCGCTCCTTATATCCTCTGGCCTGGCTGGATGATAATCAGCTGCAGCTGTGGCTCTCCAACCTGCTCACCTGCAAACACTTAGGAGCACAGCCACAGAGAAAAAGCAGAACCATGACAGAGATGGTTTTGACGTGTGTGTGTGACGTATTAGTATCAGCACCTCTCTGACAGCATGGTGGGAGTATCTTAAAATGACAGTCTTCACTAGTACCATGCAGACGCACACCTATCTGGAATAATCCTGATATTTTGCAAAATAATAAAATTATGAACCTTCCGGACTGGAAAAATAAAGGAATCCTATACCTGGAACACATATATGAAGGATTGGACTTCATCCCATTTAATAGAATAGTCTCCCAATTTGGAATAGATAAGAATAGCTTTTTAGAATACCACCAAATTAAATCTATAGTCAAACAAAAATTTAAGCTCAATACAATAGAATTACAAACACCACCAAGGGTATTAGACTTCTATAATCTCAAACGCCCCAAACTACTGTCTAAAGTATATAAGACACTGTCCAAAATAGACGATAGAATAGCAATCCCTATTGAAAAATGGGAGGTGGATCTATCAGTCAGCTTTGACCAGAACTCTGGTCCCAAACTTGTTTTTTAAATTTTTAAATGATCAGACACTCCAATTTACAATTAATTCAGTACAGAATTCTACACAGAATACACTATACAGGTCATCGGATGTTCAAGATGGGGTTTGTGTCGTCTGACACCTGTATATACGGCACAAACAACATTCCTGACAATTACATTCACGCACTGTGGTCCTGTCCACCTGTCCAGGAATTTTGGGGTAGAGTATGTGAAGACCTGTCAAAGTCTCTGAAATGTCATAACCACCCCCTCTCTGTTTACTGGGAAACCTGGACAATGTCCCGATTGAAACATCTTTGGTTCACGTGGTTCTGACTGCCATATGCATCGCTAAGAAAACTATCCTCTTGAATTGGAAAAATAGAGAAACTCTCTGCATTAACCAGTATAGAAATCTTTTGTTAGATCATATTACATTTGATTTAGCCTCTGCTTCCACTTAAAATCAATCTCTCTGGGCTCCTTTGATCGGTTCCATCACATAGCGATGATGGGGGACCATAGATGTTGTCCTGCGGGATGATGTGGGTCTGGATGGAGGGTCTGAGTTTGGAGTATCCAGATGTTCCCTGGGGGTGGGTTCCCTGGGGATGTCTGGGACTGGGGGGCCGTTGCCCCCCTCTGAAGGTGCTTGGGTTGCCTCGGGGGGTGGACTACTGGCGGTTGTGAGTGGGGCCCCTTGGTGGTCTTGGCAGCGGCCATGGGTCGCTGTCTGGAAGCTGCATTGCCCCTGGGCGGGTCTGGGTGGGGGCCTGGGGCTCGGGGTGTGGTGGTGGCCGGCCCCGTGTGGGGATCTGGGCGGTGCCTTGGGGGTTGGGTCCTGGCATGTATGCTGCCAGGAAGAAGGCGGGAACATGCCGCAGTGCCTGGCCCGGGTTCAGTGGCCTCGGGTAGACCTTGGCTCCTCTGCTGTCCCATCACAGGGGAGGGGGAGGTCCAGGAGGGGAAGGACCCAACCTTACCTGGATGTCCTATGTCTTATATATTCTGGAAGTTGTGCAAATGCAGGGATGGGCATAGATATTCTGCTGGGGTGGAGCTGGGTTGGTGCCCTCGGTCTCCGTGAGGCTCTGCAATGCTGCTGCTTTGGGCCCTGGCAAGATGGGCTGGGGTCTCCATGCCCTGGGTGGCATTTTGACAACAGAGGTGCCTATTGGGGCCAGTGGGGGAGCTGGCTCCCTGGAGGGCTAAGCCAAACCAGCCATTCCTCCCCATCCCTGCATATTTCTCTCCTCCAGCTCCCTCACATCATCACACAAACATGCACATAGGACGTTGGGGGGTGGACAAGTCAGGGAGAGAGGGTATGGACTCCATTTCCGCATTCCTGTGGCAACCTGCCCCCCAATTGTATTTGCACCTTATACACTTCCACCAAAGACATTCCACGCAAACACACACTTAGGGCCTTGGGAGTGAGCACATTCAACGGCACTTGGCAGGGGGATTTCTCAGCCTCCTCCCGAGTGCCGGTGCCCACTTCCAATTTTATACTGCACTTAGACACCGAGGGCTGTGGGTGCAAGTGAGGTGGTGCGGTAGCATCAGCTGGCATAGGCCTCCCCGTGCCACACCTGGTGTTGAGTGTGGTGCCTTGGTCTGCCTGAGTGTTTGTGGCTCTCGGGTCAGGGGGTTTAAGATTTTTGGCGTCTGCCTGATCAATCCCGGTGGCTGTCTGGTGGGGTCTGGGTCCCCAGCGGGGATGGTCTCCCCTGAGTCCCGGGTCGCTGGGTTCCGGGCTCGGCCGGCTAGGGGGTGGGAGGCTCCCGGGACTCTGCCGGCTGCTGGTTGTGGCCCCCCGGGGCGATCCTCTGTGCCTCTCGAGGGGGGCGGAGGCCTTTCTGTTTGCAGTCTCCTTGGGTTTCCTGTGTTCTGGGTCAGCGCCTGGATCTCTGGGACTTGGAGCTCCCTCCGTCTTCTACACATCTTTGGGGGCAGATCTGTGGTCCCTCACACTCTCTATTGGACACTTTAATAGAGAAACCTTACATAAACAAGCGCGTGTACTAGAGCCCTGCACTGGAGCCCTAGGCCCGGGGGTCAGCCCGGCCCGAGGGCCGAGCTTCGGGCTGACGACTGTGTAATTACCTCGGACACGGGCCTGGCTGGGCGCCCTTATTTTTAATCGAATTCATTAAAAAAAAACTGAAACACTTGAACGCAGCAGCACCTGCCTGCTTCTCACACACCGGCACCCGTTAGCTCAGTTAAGGTCTGTGTGGTTTATAAATCTGCCTATATAAACAAATTCTCAAACTGCTGATTGAAACATGTGCCCCTATTCTAATATGCCATTTTATGTCCACTTTGATATGTCAGAAACCATTTATTTATTCTCATGAAAATGCCAGCATTCTATTTTTCTGTGAAAAAATTCGCCCTGCAGTTTAAAAAAATACAGCATTCCTTGCTGGTATTTTTCTAACTGGAGAGCGCATTTTCAGAGCGGCAGATTAAATTTACAAACACTATATTAATTGGGGGCGTTTATTTAATCTGCCGCTCTGAAAATGCGCTCTGCATTTAGAAAATTAGAATGCTGCTTTTTTTTCTAATTGCACAAGAGTGCATTTTCAGAGCAGCAGATTAAATTTACAAACGCACCCAATTAATATAGTGTTTGTAAATTTCATCTGCCGCTCGACAAATACGCTCTGTTCGAAAAAAAGCTGCATTGAATGCTGTTTTTCTTTCTTTTCTTTCTTTTTTTAACCGCAAAACGTTTCCCACAGATAATTAGAATGCTGAGCATTCGATCACGCTAAAACATTATGAAAGGTTAAAAAAAAAGTGGGGCTCGGGCCGGGCCAGAGAATCCTGAAAACCTTTTCGGACCGGGTCGTGCTGAGGCTCCACCTCCTCGGGCCAGGCCGGACACGGGCTCAGACTTTAGGCCCGTGCAGGGCTCTAGCATGTGCACACAGGTGCTCTCAAAAGTATGGGCTTGGGCACGTTCAACACATGTCTTAAAGCTGTCGTTGCCGCTAAATGCACTATGATTTATTATCGTGTGACTGTTCAGTTAAACAATGTTGATTATATATTTCATCATCAGGCTGATGCAGCTTGATCCTGATGTATTGTTGTGCAGTGGTGGGCAGTCAGGGCCAGCAAAGCCTTCTCTGCTGGCCTAAACGTACTCAAAAACATAAATGTATTTTTTTTCCTTTGGTAAATATTTTTAAATAAAAAAAAATGTTCACTGGTCTATTTTCTTTATATCCTGTTATACCCACTTGGCTGCGCTGCTTCCAGTGTTGAAATACCAAGGCTGAGTGTTATCCAATCAGATTTAAGCTAGCTTGTGTTTTCAGGCAGATTAAGTCTGCTCTTGGCCTTCAGAATCAATCGAGAAGCCCACTGTCCGCTGTAAGTGAACAGAGACGATCTAGATGCGATAGCCAATCAGCTCACGAGTCAGCGTGGCTCAGGCCAGCTAGCTGGCATCACGCAAAAGTTGGCATGAACGCATCCTGTGATTGGATAAGCAGTAGCGGCATGAAGCAAAATATGAAAACTAAACACAGAGATTTGTATCTATCAGTGGCGGGCGGTGCATTCCACCCCTGCGCCTTCGGTGATTTCCTATTCAATCCAATCTAAATTAATACACCTTAAAATACCATCAATATGACATCACAGCTGGAGAAACCTCTCTCTTTCACTCTCTCTCTCTCTCTCCCACACACACACGCACACACACCAGTGGCTGGTCAAGACATGTAATTTCCGGAGCCTTTGAAATCAAACTCGCATTCCCAATTGAGGGTAGGAAGCTAAGACCACAGATACTGTCAAATCTCAAAAATGAAAGACAGGTTTAAGAGATGAGACAATAAAATAAATAAGTAAAGCAAACACATTTACATTTATTTAGGAGAAAATGGCACCGCGAAACAATGTGGGCGCAGCTGCGCACACCACGTTGTACACAATATTAAAGGAGACATAACATGCTTTTAAGTTATTCCTTTTTACATCTAAATCCTTCAGTTGGGGGTCTAAAAACAGTGGAACTGCAGTTCTTTGGTCTGATTTCCTCATTATTGTTGCTCTACAGACCCTCATCTACCCCTGTTCTGAGGAGAGTCTTGAGAACGAGCCGTTTTTGGGTACTGTCTCTTTAAACTGGAGGAGGAGCTGTAAACTCCGCCCCCCTCCATAGTGCAGACCTGTACTCTCCTCCCCCAGCCGGACTTTGTAGTTCTATAGAGAAATCATTATTTAGCATAGCAGATTTAGCATAGCATATTAGCATTTTTAAAACATGTGGGGAGAGTAGTTCATCAAGCTGTTTCAAGGCTGCTAACTCTCTCATGCATTTGTCTGTAGTCACTCACACACACCCGTCACGGCCGACGGAGGGACAAGTGAGCAGGCACGTGCGCGCACACACACACACACATCCGTCACGGCCGACGAGACAAGCGAGCAGGCTCGCGCACGCGCACACACACAAGGAATGCTGCTTGCTTATTTATTTCTATAAAAATGTTTTAAAAAATGATACAGCTCATTAAAACACCATTAAAATATATTTTATTAAGATCTCTATCTATATATATACATACATATAATTATAAATAATTTTATAAGTAGTCTTATTTAATATTGGGTATCTTAATGGCTGAAAATGGATAAAAAGCAGTTACATTTTAATTTAAAGATTTGAGATTCTAGTCAAAAATAAAGAACATTCCTCCAAATGTTCTTTAATGTGATCATTATAATTCTAATGCTTAGAACTTTGTTTTTATTGTCTGCAATGTGTAGCCTATATCTTTATTAAATGTGTTTAGCTGTAAAGTGGTAATTCTCTCTAATGTGTACAGAGAGGTGGACATCAGTGCTGCAGTGAAATTCCCAAGATCAGTCTGCTTTGCTAACAAATATAGTTAAATCTTACCTGCATTCTAAATAAATACCGTTAGGTGAAAACATCAGTAGGCATTGAGTTATTGATACAATCCCTAACAGCCAGAATGGAAGAAGAGCATGCTGGGTCATCCTGGATCTGAGCCTGTTCTGTGTATTTACCTACAGGATGCAATAAATGTCTACAAGGCTGAGTTTGGACCATTACATCTAAAAGAAAACATACAATCAGTGATTTTTTTATTGTTTACATTAAAATACAAATTTTCTAAGTATTAACCTCACAGCAAATAAGTAGAACTATATAATAAACTGGCTTTAGTAGTTAAACAGGCGTTGTGCACACTGCACACAGGTGCTTTGTGTCCCGGTGCTGGTGGTATCTAGGTCTCAGAGTTCCTGTCCTCCTGCCGTCTTCTGTTGTCCTCAGGATACGGATTGATGTTTCCTGATGATGAGGGAGGGGAAGTATGTGGGCTTCAAACTGGTCCTGGATAACAGTGGGAGACCTCCGTTGTCTGAATACTGAGACCAGAGAGTTGGTGAGATGCAGATCTTCTCTACCTCATCTAGAAACGGAGTTGGTTCAGGGAAAACTTTTCCAAAGACCAGTTCCATGATGTCATCGCCATATTCTGCAATGATAGACAGTAACTTTAATGACATATTTTGTTTACAAGCAGCTTTAGGAAAGTTGTTTCTTTAGCTTTCATGTTTATAGTCACGTTTGTGTTGCTGCAGTGACTTCATATTCTTACAAATGTAATAAAATAGTGACACTAAAATTATACAAATGGTTCCTTATGAAAGGAAGCTCATTAGAGAGCAGTGCAGACAGACTTACTACATGCTGCAGCTGTTTTTGTAGGCCAGCTGCTGCTGAATTTGGGGAAAGTTATTCTGCACACATCCAGATCAGATGGTCGATTACAGAAAATAATGTAATTCAATAATTTCTAAACAGACTAAACAAGTAAAACATCAAATAAATCACTCTGCTGTCATCAGACGGAGTGATTCAGGGGGTGAGGTGTTCTTAATGATGAGGGTGGCTGAGGTGTCATTACTCACTTTGGTCTGGTCCAGACCGTCTCTTTACTGGTGGGTCTCCTTCCTCAGTAGGTGACGTGAGCTCCAACATCTGAGCGTTCTGTGTTCCTTAGAGGAGAAGAAAAGTAACATTAGCAAGCTGGCTAAATTATTTTTACTAGCATCTCAAGGACTTGGAGAAGCAGATCTTCACTTACCTAAACATCAGACCAGTTTGTCCCAGCTGAGCTCATCAGGGCGTTAGGCTGACAGCCTGTCAGTGAAACACGGCTCCAGACTTCTGGATGTGGACTCTAAAAAGCAAAGGAGCATTTTTACTGTTGTTTTAATTATTTTACAGCTGATTTGATCAGCTTTCCGATGCTCACGCTCATACAGACGGTGAGCTTTGCTGCGTCTGACTGATGCAGAGTTCATTTTTATATCTGCAGTGAGACAAAAAACTAACCTCACTTCACTCAGAGATTGTTCTTTAAAACTATTAAATCCACTGTGTTGACACACTTTAATGACTTTGTCACGCTGCATTTTAGCTGATATGGGACTTTATTTACTGGATGCTAAGATTACATCACACTCACGTAAAATAACACACAGGCTCTCTGCTGCTACAATCAGTGGATGTACATCTGGTGTAAAAGAAGGCGTTGATCAGAAATCACGTTTTATTCCACGAAAATCAGCCAAATCCACATTAATCTGGGTGCTAACTTTACTAGCATAATGTGCTAGCGATAGCAAGCCGGATGCTAACGCTTTAGTGCTGCTAATGCCCGTAAATCTAAAGTAAAGTTTGTCGACATTTTAGAGTGATATGAAGCTTACCGCTCTGCTGCTGTGTCCCGGTGCTGTCACATTCAGATGGGAATGACTCCTTTTAGATAGATGAAGCCCTCGGTACTTACTAGCCAGGAGACACGAACGAACCACGCGCGCGCGCACGCGCGCTCACACACACACACAAACACACACACACTACTTTTTCTTCTGTTTTTTTTAGCTGTAGTGTCATCAGCTCCTGGGTTTAAATACTGCCACACCACCCTTCCTTAAAACGAGGAACAGTTTTGAGCTGTGTGTGGCTAAAATAACCAGACATTCTGCATTTTTCCAATAGGACTACAAAAAATCTTAGCGAGATGAAAAAATGGCGGATTGGCTCTGTGTTTAGCCGAGGGCCATTACCATATTTGGTAGTTATCCTGACGAAATAAATTACTGATTTAATAGATAATTTGAAAAACTGAACGGGTGGACAAATATGCCCAAAACTTAATTATTAAATATCTAAATAGCAACTCCAGTGAATAATATAAGCCTTTTTGCTCACTTAGACACTTAAAATGTGAAACACACTGTGTTAACGGATAAAAAAGTGGGTTTTTCATGTTATGTTAATTGCATAAACAGAATAATTTCATTTAGCCATTTTATTTCGTTACCATTTCTTGATTATTAATGAAATAAAATGACAAAACATAAAAAAATACTAATAAAATGTTTCTACTCACCAACATAAATGTCCAGCATGGATCTCCTCCTCTCCTGCTCATTTGAAAATAAAATCCATCCTTCTTTCTTTCCTCAGGAAAACCTCAATGGCTCTGTCATACAGTTTATCTGTGCGCTTCAGGTCCATGAGTAGAGCCTTTTCTATGGACATGGAGGCTAATGCTGAAAGCCGTGTCTGTCCGGTTGTGTTTCTGGCGTACGTTTTTATGCGCTTTAATGCTGAGAATGAGCGCTCAACAGAGGCAGTGGACACCGGGATAGTCACAGCCAAACAGGCCAGTGCGTAAAGTTGTCCCATACTCTCACTCAGGTTTTTGCTGAGAAGAAAATCGTGTAGATCAGCGGGACTTTTTCCTTCAAAATCAGCCATAGCATACATTACAGTCAGTTCTGTTTTAAGTCGGGGAAGATCAAACAGTGGTCCGTGGCTCTGTGTTAAGCTGGAGAAGGCTGCTGTCGGGAATTTTTTTCTGTATGTCTGAAAGTGCTGGGGGTCAAGAAGGGAGAGAAACATCAACATTTCATGGTCCTGAAATCGATTCCTTGTCTGGGAAAGAATGTTGTCCAGAATGCTGTTGTGGAGTTTTTGGTAATGTGCACGGAGATCACCTTGCGCCGTGCGTTGGCCTCTGCGCACACTTGGACCACCGGAGGCGCGCATTGCTTCTTCATATATCTCACTGAAATTGCCCCTCTCTTGCTCAACTTTGTCACAAAACTTGTTCAGCCTGGCCATGCAGAATTGCACATCCAATGATTTGGTCTGCAGTATTCCAAAAAGCACATAAGCATACTCAAAAAGCCCATTGAATGTGTTGAGCAAAAAACAAAACTCAAAATCGTCCAGCCGTGCGTTAAATCCATCTGCAGAAAGCACGGTGTCCTCATCATACTCGTCGTGATGGTCCAATATGTGACCAAACAACTCCTTTAGAGCAACTCGATTCTCAAAGACTGCATTCACCAGTCTTGATGAATATTGCCACCGTGTTGGCGCAACACGAGGAAGACGCCGTTTGCACACATCATCCAGCAACTGTGTGTGCTTCGGGGATCTGGAGAAAAATGCAGCGAGGCCATTCAGATTGGCAAAAAAGACCTTGCACTCTTTAAGCTTTGAGGTCCCTTGAGTCAGCACTAAATGAAGACGATGTGCATAACAGTGAATGAATAAGGCCATAGGTGCCTTTTCCTTAATTTTAGCCTGCACCCCGTTTAGTCCAGATGCCATCACCGCTGCACCATCGTAACACTGTGCAACAACTTTGTCCAAACAGCATTCATATTCCTCAAGAATACGGAAAATAAGCGCGGCAAGGTCATCAGCTCGCTTGCCACTAGTTACATCCACAAATTTGACAAAACACTCCTTGACACCTGTGGCTGTCACATAGCGCAGGACGAGTGCCAGCTGTGCCACGTTACCCACGTCTGTGGTTTCATCAACCATGACGGCGACAAAAGGGGCTCTTCTGATCTCTTTTTGATCTCATCTCCCATCACTTCTGCAATAGCATAAATGAGGTCATTTTGTATTCTGCCTGATGTCCCAGTAAAGACCCTGTTGGTGGTCAGGTGGTAATGCAAGTCGGCGTCATGTTCAGCAAGAAAAGATAGAAGCTCCGCATAATTCCCTCTATTTAATGACTGGGGGTTTTTATCATGTCCCCTAAATGAAAGTTCCTGTTTACCCAACAATATGACACAATCCATCAGCCTTTTCAATATCTCCCTATTTTTCTTCACCTTTTCGTTGTGGAGCTCCGTGTCCTTGCGCGCCTGTTCACTGAGCTGCAGATCCACTCGGGTGTCCCCAAAGGTTTTTAAAAGCACCGTAGCTTGTAAGTGGCCAGCCGTGCTTTGGTGTCTCTTTGCTGCCTTGGTGAAACAACTTAAATTGGCAAATCCAGTAAAACTCCAAATACCAAATCGATCTGATGCGAGCAACAGGCGTTCCCAGCAGAATAACCTGCAGCGGTTCTCTGAAGCTGTTAGCCATGGGTACCGTTCATAGTTGCTTGCCTGAAAATGACGAACAAATCCTTTCTCCTGCTGGGACAAGCCAGCTAGCATTGGAGTCGGACGACCTGTTCTCACAATATCCATTTTTTCTTGAAAGGTCCGTCTTGAAAATGGTGTGGCAAGTAAATCTGCCACCAAGTCCGTCCCTTCTCCTCTTTCAGCCATCATTTGTACAAAAATACACCGATAGCTGCCTATCTCCATGTTTAGTTTTGATATTTTGCTTCATGCCGCTAGAAAAGTTCAAACTACTGCTTATCCAATCACATGATGCGTTCATGTCAACTTTTGCGTGAGGCCAGCTAGCTGGCCTGGGCCACGCTGACTCGTGAGCTGATTGGCTATCGCAACTGGCTCGTCTCTGTTCACTTACAGCGGACAGTGGGCTTCTCGATTGAGTCTGAAGGCCTAGAGCAGACTTAATCTGCCTGAAAACACAAGCTAGCTTAAATCTGATTGGATAACACCCAACCTTGGTATTTCAACACTAGAAGCAGCGCAACCAAGTGGGTATAATAGGATAAAAAGAAAATTGACCAGTGAACATATTTTTATTGAAAAAATATTTACCAAAGGAAAAAAAAAATACACTTACGTTTTTGAGTAAGTTTAGGCCAGCAGAGAAGGCTTTGCTGGCCCTGACTGCCCACCACTGGTATCTATAGGCAGCTATCGGTGTATTTTTGAACACATGATGGCTGAAAGAGGAGAAGGGACGACTTGGTGGCAGATTTACTTGCCACACCATTTTCCAGACAGACCTTTCAAGAAAAAATGGATCTTGTGAGAACAGGTCGTCCGACTCCGACGCTAGCTGGCTTGTCCCAGCAGGGGAAAGGATTTGTTCGTCATTTTCAGGCAAGCAACTATGAACGGTACCCATGGCTAACAGCTTCAGAGAACCGCTGCAGGTTATTCTGCTGGGAATGCCTGTTGCTGGCATCAGATGGATTTGGTAGCATTAAAGCGCGTTAAAACGTACGCCAGAAACACGACCCGACAGACAAGTCTTTCAGCATTAGCCTCCATGTCCATAGAAAAGGATCCACTCATGGACCTGAAGCGCACAGATAAACTGTACAGAGCCATTGAGGTTTTCCTGAGGAAAGAAAGAAGGATGGATTTTATTTTCAAATGAGCAGGAGAGGAGGAGATCCATGCTGGACATTTATGTTGGTGAGTAGAAACATTTATTAGTATTTTTTTATGTTTTGTCATTTCATTTTGTTAATAATAAATGGCTAAATGAAATAATTCTATGTGTTCTGTTTCTATGCAATTTATATTGTGTATAACGTGGTGTGTGCAGCTGCGCCAACATGTTCAATTGTTTCGCGGTGCAATTTTCTCCAAAACAAATGCAAATAATGTGTTTGCTTTACTTATTTATTTTATTGTCTCATCTCTTAAACTCGTCTTTCATTTTTGAGATTTGACAGTATCCGTGGTCTTAGTTTCCTACTCTCAATTGGGAATGCGAGTTTGATTTTAAAGGCTCCGGAAATGACGTCTTGCCCAGCCACTGGTGTGTGTGTGTGTGTGTGTGTGTGTGTGTGTGTGTGTGTGTGAGAGAGAGAGAGGTTTCTCCAGCTGTGATGTCCTATTGATGGTATTTTAAGGTGTGTTAATTTAGATTGGACTGAATAGGAAATCACTGAAGGCCCAGGGGTGGAATGCACTGCCCGCCACTGTTGTTGTGTGACCCATTTTTTTCTATTCGTTCTCTTTCTGCAGGTCTAGAAGCAGACTGTTGTTCATTATTGTTTATTTTTGTGGATCCCCCCCTTCCCCCCTATCTTCCCACCTTTTGTCTTTTCCTTTCTCTTTCACCTCTGACTCCGTGTCTGGTCAGAATTACAAAGCATTCAAAAACAACAACAATAAAGTTTTAAGTATCAGGTGTGACATTAAAAGCAGACGCTTTGATGCTCCACCTGAGAATAAATCTGTAAGACTTGTCACCAGCATTCAGACATCAGTTCTGTTTGCTTCACAGCCAGACAGGACACGAAGAAAAAAAAAACTATTTACAGAGCAGCCTCAGAGTTGAGATTAAATGTTTTTGGTCACAATAGTAAAGGAACTATTACAGAACAAGTTTTTCAATAAAATCAGAACATTAATATTTAAGTGCATGAATTAAGAGAGAGAGAAGAAAAGATCTTTTCTATAGCGCCTCTCAAGATAAAAATCACAGGGCGCTTCACAAAAACAAAACATGTAAAATAGAAAAAAGAATTTAGAAAATGAATAAAATATATTTAAAATGAGCAGAAAATAGACAATTGTGATTAAAAAATGTAAAGAAAGAGAGAGAGTGAATAGGAAAGAGGGAGTGGATCCTGAGGAAGAGGAGAGAGAGAGAGAGGGAAAAAAAAACCTACCGGAGCGGAGGCAGTGACTGACGCAGCACGACCCATTTTAAGCTCTGTCTTGTCAAATGCATCACGTATGTTACGAAAAAAGTAACTTTAAATAACTTTAAAGTAACTTTAAAAAGAAGCAAAGTGAAGAAAACATAGGGAGTACTGAAGAGACGTGAACAGTGAAGCAAGCACAGAGAGATCCGTTACTGTGTGTGTGTGTGTGTGTGTGTGTGTGTGTGTGTGTGTGTGTGTGTGTGTGTGTGTGTGTGTGTGTGTGTGTGTGTGTGTGTGTGTGTGTGTGGATGGACCAGACGCGGACTGAGCTATGAGCTCCCGGCTGCAGAGTTTTCTTTGTAGGGAGGGGCGGGCGCTCTATTTGACTGGCCAATCACAGAGCGTGAAGACAGTGAGCATTTTCCTTCAGCACGATTACAGATATTTACGAGTTTTACTCGTTTCATGCTCGTACTCGTCAAAAATTCTTTATCCGTACCGGATACTCGTCTAAAACTAGTATCCAGCTCATCCGTAGTCATTACGTGTGTCTTTGTGGACAGGACGCATGGTGTTTTATCCCCAATGCAGAAGAATTTTGTCAGCAAGTTTACTCTGCACACTGTAAAAAAATTTTTTTACTTTACAGTAAAATGCTGGCACTGGGGTTTCCGGAATGGTACCATAAAATTACAGGCAAAACCTTTTTCTTTGGTAAGAAGGTATTTTAATATGTCAATATGTCAATAATTTTTATGGTTAAAAAATGGTACTGAAGTCTGCATTTTACTGTAGAAAAAATGTTTTTACTAGAAAAATAAAACATAGATTTTCCGTAAAATGAACCAGAAAATTAAATCTGTGCCACTATAAACAACATTTTTTTCTTGACTGAAAAAAAGAAACCATTCAAAGACTTTCTCTCACTGCATACAATAAATTAATACAATGAAATAACCAATTAACTGCCATTAAGCAGGACATTAAGGCCTGTTTGATTTCTGCTATGTCTTGCTACTGTACTTGTGTATAAAACTATAGCAGTCAAGAGCACTGAGTCAGTAATGACATCAGTTTTGAACAGCCTTCACATGCATTCATGAGTCAGGTCAAGAGCAGACGATTACCTCTGTGGTAGCGTTTTATCCAGATCAAATGCTGCTAAACACACTGGGAAACAGGAAGTCAACTCCTTACACAATTACATGCAATTAAAAGCTGTATTTTTTCCAATATTTAAATGTAAAAATTATAGTGTTTTACATTATAAACTTTAAGGAAACTTTCTGTAAAAAAAAAAAAAAAAAAAAAAAACAATGGAAGAGTGCTTTACAGCAAAATTATGTATTTTTTACAAAGAAAAAAAAGCACGAATGACTGTTTTCAACAATTAATTTATACACGGCACCTTACCGTAAAATCAACAGTTTTAGATCATTTTATAGTTAACGGGTTTTTCCTATCTTTTAGAGTGTATCACCATTAAATATGACAGTTTTATTGGTGGAGGTTTAAAACAGTCGTTTGGGTTTTTTTGTTTGTGTGTGCATGTGTATGTTTGTTGTTGCTGTTATCAAATAATGGAGCTGACCAAGAGAACGACAGGTCACAGTGTCTCTCTTGTGCTCTGAGTATGAGTTTTTTGCTCATTGCTCTGTTCAAAAGGGACGCTTAAAAAGCACCATTATTCCCCACACTCTGAATGAACAGAAAGTATTTTCCCTAATTTCTCTCTCTCTCTCTCTCTCTCTCTCTCTCTCTCTCTCTCTCTCTCTCTCTCTCTCTCTCTCTCTCTCACTCTCTCACTCACCTAGTAGCCTACATTCTTAGTCACACACTCCTCCTTGTGAGTGTTTAATGGTGCATGCGAATATAAATAAACCCATGAAAATCTTGGAACATTGTTGCCAAACCCAGAAGGCGAAATTCAGTTTTGGACAGAGAATATTTCTCCAACTAGAGGGAGAGTAATTTCTCCTATCTTCAGGTTAGCAGAATACATGCATAAAATGGATGTAGCAGGAGAAACCAATTACCCCTCCCTCTCCTATTCATCTGTACAACAAACTCTTTTATTGACCTGGTGATAATTACCTTAGTCACATCATAAAGCACCTGGAACAGATTGGTGGCTCAAATTATTGATTACCCCAGGGCTACCATTCATTGTTCATTGATATTGGCGCTATACATTGATGAGATGTGCTTTGCTGTGCTTTCCCCTGCATTTCTCAGCAGTGCTGTGCATGGGGATACATTGATAAAAGGGTTTGGTGGTCAAAAGCACTCTTTCATAGTCATTTGTCATCTTCTCCTGGTTTTTGGGTTCTCCTGAAGACCACCTTAAACTAAGGTCAACCCGCAGTATATTTATCATTAGAAAAAGCAGTGCACCTCATCCAGAGCAGCAAAACCACTCATTAAATCTACACTGGTTTCAGTTGACCTTTTATTTGTGGTTGTAACTTGAGGCTTGCCCTGGCAAGCACCAGCTGCGTCTAAAGCTTCATTACACACATTTCCAGAGGCATGTGTGTGACCCTGAAACCTCTCTTCCCCCACTGGCCACACATAGCTAAGCTAAGACACTGAACACAACAATCCCAACAGCATGACCTTCATTTAGGTCAATTCACTCATCGCTGGCAATGAACAACAAGGCAGCTTTTGTTTTGGTCTTTTCTTTCTAGCTTCTAAAATTTTCACAGAACTACTCAAAAGTGTTGGTATTATTTAACAAGACACAATTTTTTATAGACCGCCGTATCAAGCCTGCCATAAGTTTATCACAACTTGTTTCTATTGAAAATGTAGCAGCAAGAAAACAAAGACGTTCTGCTGTGTTACACCCCGGACACTGTCTTTTTGACTCGCTCCCATCTGGCAGGAGGCTACAATCCATTCAGACCAGAACCTCTCGCCACAAGAACAGTTTTTTCCCCTCTGCTGTTGGACTAATGAATGACAATCCTAGGACAATGTAGGTCTAGTTCTTAGTCCCTTTTATTTATTCCAAAGGCTCGTCTCAAGACCTGAGGAGATAGAGCTTTTTCATGGCAGGCCCTAAGCTCTGGAACAGCTTATTTCTTTGGCCTGGCTTTCAATGTTGGTTGATCTGTGTA
Source organism: Nothobranchius furzeri (assembly GCF_043380555.1). NCBI lineage: Eukaryota > Metazoa > Chordata > Actinopteri > Cyprinodontiformes > Nothobranchiidae > Nothobranchius > Nothobranchius furzeri. The sequence continues at coordinate 44,192,685 of NC_091742.1, read as the reverse complement.
GCTATTCTTTTACTTTTATCTAGTTTTACTGAGCATTTATTACTTGATCATGTAGTTGTTGTTTACTCTCAACCTACCATTTTCTCATAGTTGTATTATTTTTATTGTCTATTTTTATCAAACTTCAAATCAAATCATACATTTTCATACAAAAGAAAATGCAGCTCAAAGTGCTTTACAGATTAAAATTTTCATCTTTTTAAATTTTGGTTGTGTTTTATGTGATATTGTTATGTACAGCACTTTGGGTTGCGTGAGCAACAGTGTGTGCTATAGATATAAAGCTGACCTTGACTGCCTACTCCAATCGCTTGTGTAATGATAATAGAGGGTAATTTGGAATAAGTTCTAGTCACATGACTGTTGTACTTCTGTCTGTCTGTTGAACTGATCCGCTGTGGTCACCTACCTACACCAGGGGTCTCCACCAGGTCGACACACTTGATAGTTGCTCGCCCTGAAGCAGCCAGCGAGCCATCCTGACTGACTTGACATTAACGACGGATGGCATTTAAATTTGATGGCAAGCATTTCCTGTTTTCTGTGTTATCTAATCTAAAATGTGCATTTGGTGGAAATAAAATAAAAATCTGATTTTCAAACAAATCTTTTGGCAAACGTGTTCTACTGGAAATATGCAGTGTAATTTCTCAGGCTGCAGCACGGATTCCCATTGCTGATCTCAGCAGCTGCAGGTGGATGAAGAATGCTTCCATATGGGACAGGGTGATACAGACCTGGTTTCAGAATAACTTCCTCAGTAAAATAATCTGAGCAACAATAAAATCCAATCTGCAATAACAGCTCGTTAGCACAAATTAAATGCTGTTTGTTTATGAACACATGATGAACACAGGCTTCAAATCCTGGACCTCTCCTGTGATGCAGTGCTTTTAACAAATTTCCAGTTTCAACTCATTTCCTGATTTAGTAAAACACGATTTCTCTCTCTCTCTCTCTCTCTCTCTCTCTCTCTCTCTCTCTCTCTCTCTCATTTCGTGTTGCACAACCATCAGCTGATTCAGAGAAAGAGAAAAAAGACAAACCTCCAACCTTATTTGAATTTTGTCAACAAAAAAAGCAACAAAGTGTCATTTTACCTGCAGTTATTGAAGCAAAACTTAACTTTCATGACCAAAAAAAAAAAAAACCATAAAAATGATTCAGTATATCAGGAATGCAGGAAGAATGTATGTTTTTACACTTTTTTTCTTCAGTTCAGACTGTTTAGAATTTAGTTTTTTTCATAGCATTTAGCTTGTCTTTTATTTAAATTATTTTCAGGTTTATTCATTTTATAAGCATTTTTATGTTGTATGTTTGGAAAAATAATCATAAGACAACATAATTACTTGAAATGTTTGGAATTAAATTGTTATTTTAAAGGCTTTCTACAGTAGTCTCAAATTTTTGTTCATTATGACAAAATAGCTGAACACTATGAAAAACTGACATTGGTTCTAGGCAGGGCACAAGGTCAGGGACTCAACAGGAACAGGTCAGGTGCCCCCGTGTTCTCAAAAAGTTATGTTACTGCTCTATTCTTAAAAAAATGTCAAATCATGTCAAATCATTCCTAAGATTTATATTTCATTATCTGAAAGTATCTGATTAGTTAAAAAACAAAGTGTTTTGTTTAGTTTGATTTTCACAAAGTCACTATTTCCCTTGTACTTTTTTATAATATTGATGTATTGAAATATATAGAAATCATTTCAACTAGTAAATACAATGCATGACCGTTTTCTGGCTCTTGGAGGGTGCAGACGCTTTTTTCCTCCTCTCCTCCATATCTTATCCTCACGGCCTTTGTCTGTCTCTGTGTGCTGGGTGCACGGCTGCTTCTGCATTTTTTTCTGGAAACTGAAATCACTAAAATGGATCTCGTCAGTTGGTCACTCAAGCAATTGATAATATTTTTCAACAATGAGAACGGGAGAAGGGGCTCCCAGATGCCCCTCTGGGACAGACCCAGTTGGACACATCATGGACTCCTGGAAACTAGGGGCTGCATGACTTAATTTTTTTTAAAGTTGACTGTCAAGTAATGAAAATTGAGACGACTTTGACTAGTCGTTGATGACGTCATACACCTGAAGCGGCGCCTACATTTTCTAAGTTAACACATTTCTTTTAACAACGGTAGTTTCTGCTTCAGCCCTCTCCCCCCTCCCCCTGCGCAGCGGCCGCAAACTCACTGATGCGCCTGCAGCCTCTCAGAGTTCCTGCTGCTCTAAACATTAAAATAATTATTTCATTTTCTGTTCCTCACTTCTGATTACCTTCAATGGTGTCTGTTTGTTGCAACCAGCAGGTACAAAAACTAACTTGTTTTTATTTGACTATTTTTCTGTCCTGTCTGTTTATTATCTTAATGCATCTCCTCTCAATCCTAAAGAGAAACTGTTACCTGGGTTCATATATATTCACCTCATGAGTTACCTTTGAACTGCAGTTCTAAAAGATCTACCGACTGCAAAAACAGCGGAGTGCGCGCTGCTTGCTGGCCGCATCAGTGAGGTGCATCCAGGGCCAGATTAACACTTTGTTGTACCCTGGGCAACAATATTCAAGGGCCCCATCATCACGACCCGAGGATCACCATAATATGGTCACATACAGAATATTCTACTGTAATATGCAGTAAATATACTCAATACTTGAATACCTGACATCACGTAACCCGCTCAGGGTAACCTTTGACACAACTTGTGTGGACTGACCAATGAGGAGAGAGTCTTAACTTGACGCCATTGGTCAGTCTGCATGAGACTGACTCTCAACTGACATTCAAAGTCATAGGCAGCGAAGCGTCTCTGTGCAGCGCAAAAGCCCGGGCGGACAGTTTGTTTAATATAGGGTGATCATATTTCCATTTCTAAACAAGAGGACAGGGGATCTGTGCCTATGACGTCACATATGGCAACGCCACACAAACCACGTTGGGACCCATTTTTTTGTAAGAACTAAATTAATATCATTCTGCCAATAAAAGGGCTCTAAAACAATTCATATGTAAATATTTTGCATATTTATTGGAAAATCTCATTTTTCTGCTTTAGTGCTGCAACAAGGTTTTATTAATAATAAATTATTATACCTTTTGTTTTACTACAGCATCGGTAAGCTTCCTGTGCACAGATTATTAAGGATGCTTGTTTCAGCTGTGAGATTAGACGATAGGATCAATGAAAAAATAAGTTGTCACACACTCCATGGAAACTTTCAGAGAATCCACAAATAGTGGCTTTCACATGGTTTTGTTACTTTTTACAAGTTTAGAAAAGCAGCAGATGAGACAGTATGTCTGATAATGTAGTATTTCATCTGATAATATTAGAACATGTCAGTCATGTCTGACGGGCTTTTACAAACACTGTATAACTAACACTACTGGAGAGGGGTTTGGATTGCACAGAGGCTTCTGGGGAGCCCAGTTATGGGGGGGGCGGGGCGTTTTGCCTCAGCCCCCAAAATGCCTTGAAACGGCCCTGGGTGTGTGACTGAGTTTTGAAGGTGATCTGAATTGTATCAGATGTGTAAATATTACATGTGTATAACTTGTTGTTTTATACAGGTAAAAACGTGTAGTGGAGATAAATCTATTTTACTTTTCAACACTTTGTTTTGTTTTCTTGTTTTCATTTAACTATTTCCTGTCCTGACTGTCTCTCATCTTCCTGCATCTCCTCTTAATTCTCCAGAAAAGTTGCTGCTTGGATTCTTACTTTTTCACCTCATCAGTTACTTCTGAGCAGATCAAAGGGATCTCCTGACCGCAAAGCGGAGAGCGCGTTTCGATGCTGCGTCAGTGAGGTGAAATCACCGCAGCGCAGGTGATGAGCTCCGCAGTAGCAGAGCGCTTCAGGCACAAATAAGACAGAAAGTAGAGAACATGTGCGGACATGAATGATCGTGTGCTAATGATAGTTTTTTTGGTTGCGCCACTTTGAGAATGGGCCTTGCGCTGGACGCAGCAGCCTGGAGCGCTGCACAACAACACGCTGTGCTGCTCTCTGCTCAAAAGAGTCCATAAATGATGTAATATAGGTAGAAAACTTTTTTCCGGCTCCCCTGGATGTGTAGGATATACAGCTCCCCCATAATTCGATCCCTGCTCCTGGATGAAAAGCCGGACATTTTCATCAATACAAGAACCCCCAGTCCGGATGCCCGGGCAGAGAGTGAAAAGTGGACATGTCCGGGGAAAACAGGACGTATGGTCACACTAGTTTAATATAAAGCAGGAGGTTACAGATAGGCCTACAGTATTTTGCTCGTGCCCTTGCTGCCTTGGGCCCTTTAGAGTTTGTGGGCCCTGGGCAATTGCCCAGTTGCCCATATGGTTAATCTGGCCTTGGGTGCGTCACCGGAGGACAAGGTGATCGCCCCGCTCCACAGCAACGAAACGCATCAGGCACAAATAAGTACCATATCTGTACCAGTGGCTGGGTACAGATATGTGGATCACACCTGGGTCAAAATCAAAACACAAGAAGTGGAATCCTTCACTACGCACATCAATGCCGTGGACAAAAACATCAAGTTCACCAGGGAAAACATAAAGGACAACTGCTTGCCTTTCCTGGACTGCGCTGTGCACCTTGAAGAAAATGGCAACCTCAACATTGAAGTGTACCGGAAGCCCACACACACGGACCAGTACCTCCCCTTCGACTCACATCACACTCTGGAACACAAACTTGGAGTAATCAAGACCTTACACCACCGGGCAGAACATGTTCCCTCTAAGCCAGAAGGGAAAAAGAAGGAACACACGGTTGCTATGGAGCGGCCGCAGCCAGACCCTTCTCGAAGAAGCCGGCAGCCGTCGGCGAAACTGTAGCTACAAAACAGGTAAACAAAACTGTTTCTGTGTTTAAAAAAGAACGAAAGCATAGAATTAGAACTATGACACAGTAAGAACACACCTAAGAGGAACACACACATATAAAGGAATCACTTAAAACATGTGGCTATCCTAATTGGGCATTTATAAAGTCAGCAAAGATGCACAGAAAAGAAGACCAGACACCAGCGAGGGAGGAAAAGAAAGACAGACGCAACGACCTTGTCATCCCCTATGTAGCCGGTGTATCAGAGAAACTCAGGAGGGTTTTCTCCAAACACAACATACCAGTGTACTTCAGGCCCAGCAATACACTCAGGCAGAAACTGGTTCACCCGAAAGACAAAACTCCTAAACACAAACTGAACAATGTGCAGCAAGGAATGCCCAGACCTGTACATCGGAGAAACCAAACAGCCACTTCACAAGCGCATGGCACAACATAGAAGAGCCACCTCCACGGGACAGGACTCAGCAGTTCATCTGCATCTAAAGGACAAAGGTCACTCTTTCAAGGATGCCAACGTTCACATTTTGGACAGAGAGGACAGATGGTTTGAAAGAGGAGTAAAGGAAGTCATTTATGTCCACTGTGAGCAACCATCTTTGAACAGAGGCGGTGGTTTACGACACCAACTGTCTGCCATCTATAATCCAGTTTTGAGATCCCTTCCCAGATGCCTCAACGCCCACGCATATCCTGGGCCACCTGACCTCAGGAATTCACATGATAGGGTGGGGCCAGGCTTCACAATGAGCTCACCCGAAACTCTGGCTGAATAGGACCCACACCCACCCTCACACCTTGGCTCATGTGTTTATGTAGAACAGGGGTGGGCAATTATTTTTTCCATGGGGCCACATGAGAAATAGAAAATATTGTGGAGGGCCAGGCCAAAAGGCTGAAGTCAATTATGCATAATATTAATGGTATTTCTTTATAAAAAGCAGTAAATACCATTGTTTCTTCAAGCTGGTAAGAGTAGACTATATGTTATAAATGAGCAAAAAGGAAAAAGTGAGGTTGTCTTACAAAAATGTGATTTATTCAAATTTCCCAAGGCAATGGTAAACAAAGTGTGCACATTTGGTTTTTGTTAAACATGTGTGACTTATATTAGTTAACAGTTTCAGTCACATTCACTCCAAAACACATTCTGAGTTTCAAATATTGTTGGAAAGAGGTTCTTAGCATTCTACAGACACACAGTATTGTCTGTAAAATAAAATCACTGAACTGTGATCTTGAGAAAGAGGTTTAAAAAAAGTGTCCCAGTTCACTGCTAGTTGCCTACATTTGTGGTCCAAACACCTTATTTTGTGTTTTTAAGTGATTTTTTTCTTATTCAGTGAGAGAAATCTAGTCTCTGCTGGGCTTTAACGAGTGCATCAAAGTCAGGTTGAATGTCTGAGGTGGAGATGCGAAGCACAGCTGACAAATGATCATCAGTGAGAGAGGATCTATACCTGGATTTTGTAAACTTCATCATTGAAAATGTTTGTTCACAAATGTAGGTAGAGCCGAAGAGAACCAACATCTTCTGAGCATGTCTCCTCAGGTTTGGAAAGTCCTCCTTAAGAGAAGAGTAGAAATCCAGCAGAGATCCTGAATCTCTGCTTTCAAGTCCCAAACCCTCTTCAGCACTTTCCCCAGGCTGAGCCAGCTGACAGCTGTGTGGAGTCCTCCAAAAGAGCCACAAACTGTCTGTGATCCATCGCCCGCGCCCTGATGAAGTTTATTATTTTAGTAACAACATCAGTAACATGGTTGATTTTTAGCACTGACTTGCACAACACATGTTGGTGTATAATTCAATGCAAAAACACCTATTTTTGATCTGCATCGATTTCTGTCACTTTATCTTGCATGCGTTTCAAAAGTCCGACATTTTTCCATGTAAAGCCGGACGTACACTGTGCAACTTTTTCACTCGCAGCACTCAGCTTCAGCTCAAAGTGTACGACTTCCTCGCAGAGCAGATCTCACGAGTCGTGTGCTCACACTGTACGACCCAGTTCTCGGATGCGACCTGACTGCTCACACTGTACGTCTGGTAGCAACACGTCGGCCCTAAAAATGTGCTAAAAATAGCAGTTTTTACTCAACACGTCAGAGTTTTTTGTCTTGTCTTGCCTGTTGTCCTTCGGGAGTGCTGCAGGAGGACACACAGGGATTTATAGGGGTTGGATGAGGAAAACGAAATAAAGAAAGTAAATCTGTGTTTTGTGATCAGTTTAATTTGACATGAACACGACAAACACGCTTTCTTGACAATCTTTGTGAGTAAAAAAAACGTGTAGGAACAAAAACGAACAGCGTGTGTTATTAGGGAAATAGCGAGCGACCGGCGTTGATGCAGGATTGCGAGCGCATGCGCCGTGAGCGGTTCTGATACTTTTTGGGTCGCAGCTGCTCGCAGCGCCGCTTCAACAGTGCGATACCCTCACGAGGGACGAGCGAAATATTAAACACACCAGAGTGCGACCTCACGACTGCTGATCGGCGGCTGGTCACGTGGTGTTAATCGCCTCTCGTAACCCCCTGTACACTACACGACCGCTCGGCGCAAAACTCGCCCCGATGTCGTGGATTCTCGCACGACTGGAAAATCGGCTCAAAAAAGTGAAAAAGTCGCACAGTGTACGCCCGGCTTAAGATTTGGACAACCGTCTGTTGTGACACCTGACAGTCTCTCCCATTTCAATCCCAGAGTGTCCGTGCACGCATTTACCTCTGTAGAAACATCACTCCCTGTCGTTGTCCCTTTCATCCACCGCATTGCTGCCCGCTCCTCTGTGAGCTTGAAGTCCGTTATCCCCGGACAAATACGAGCAGCTGGGCTGTGTCGCGGACATCACAGCTCCCGTCTAATGAGAAAAAGTCAAAACTTGCCACTTCACGTTGCAGCTGAAGCTCCAGGTTCCCCGCAATGTCCTCGATCCTCCTGGTCACGGTTCGCCTGGACAGCGGGATTTGCTCAAATGCGCCTTTTTTTTTCAGGGCATATTAGTGCGGCAGAGTCCACCATGCACTCTTTGACAAACTCTCCCTCCGAAAACGGCTTGCTGTTTTTAGCTATTTTGTGGGATATCACAAAGCTGGTCCTGGCTGCTGCATCCCTGGATGTGTGAAGCTTAGTAAAACAGCCTTGCTGCTTTTGCAACTTTGCAAGCAAAGCTTCGGATGTCCGTGCCCTCTCAGCTCTCAGCATCAGACAAGTTCTTGTATTTTTCCGAGTGTTTCTTGTCGTAATGCCGACTCAAATTGTAGTCCTTAAACACGGCAATCTCCTCCCCGCAAACCAAACACACGGCTTTACCTCCGACTTCAGTAAAAAAAATACTTAGCAGTCCAATTTTTGTTGAAAATCCTGCATTCGGCATCTTTTTTTTTTTTTTTTTTTTTTTTTTTTGCATGAGCGGACATTTCTCAGGCTACAATCACCATGTCAACCGCGGGCACTTGTTGCTATACGTATTGCGTCATTGTGCACGTAAAAAACAACTTCAAAATAAAAGCAATGCAGCCTTAGCCCATGCATGAGGTAAAATGAGAAAATACATTTATTTTGTAATTTCCAATTAACCTTATGCGGGCCGGTCAAAGTCAACCAAAGGGCCGGATGTGGCCCGCGGGCCGTAAAATGCCCAGGTCTGATGTAGAAGATCATCACGGGGTCTTTTGTTCCCTCTTCGGGGGGAAACTCCCACTGGGTTTAAATCTGGGACTCTCCACCATTTGACCTTAGAACTGAAGAAGCCTCTCGGATGAGAGGTGAAACGTCTTCAAGCAACTCAAAGAAGTCCAGACGCTTTTCTTTCAAAGCTCATTAGACTACAATGACCTGGGTGACTGAGAACCTTCACAGACATAGTTTAGGTTTGTATTAATATCACTCTGTTAAAGACGCCACCTGTTCAGGCCACTAGATGGCCTCAGCAGCAGCCCCGCCTTCCTCTCCAGCAAAGTCTCAGGTGCCATAGGTTACAATTGCAGATCTCCCTGTTTAAAGGGAGCACCTGGAGATGCTTCAGGGAGAAACCAGAAGAGTGTGGGCATGGAAGTGTTCTCACTCCTCTCTTCCTCTCGTGTGTAGACTTAATAGTCTGAGCTCTTGGTAACCTGAGTGGTTTTGAGTCCAACTAATAAAGGCCTATTTTTGTGTTAAGAGACAAAGCTGATGAAGATAAGTGACTACTTTGAGGTAGTATTTTTTTATTGTATTCCTCAGGAGAGACTCTGCTCACCCTTTTGGTTGGAGCTTTTGTAGTGGGCTTTGTGTTAATTCTTATTTATCCCAGTCCTGAGAGCTGGCACTTTTTGTTCTTAGAGATCCTTTGTTTGTTATTCCAATTATTTAAGATGGTCATTTTAGTTATCTATTATTCACTCTCCCTACACCCAGAATTTGATCTACGTTTATTTTAATAAGCTCCCCTTTAAGAGTATTGAAATTGGTTATTCTCATTCACTCTTACTATTTTTATTACTCCCTAATATCCATCGATTTTCAGCAAGCTGAGGGATGTAATAAAGTGGGGGCTCATCCAGGAATTGTTCCTCTTATTAACCTTAAATCCCGGTTTTATAAATACATTTTTAATTTTACTGTGTTTGGGACTAAACTTGTTTTATGTCTCTTAGAGGCGAAGCAGATATTTTCATGGCATCTTTTGACGTGCAGGCATTTGTGGAGGCTCCCTCGCGCCAGCTGCTGGAGAGTTGTTGAAAATCCAACCTGCAGCAGGTTGCCGCTCACTTCAGTCTGCTCGTCCTGAAGCAACTGACCAAAGACGCCCTACGTCAGCTCGTTGTGGATTTCCTGGTGTCAAATGATATCCTCCCTCCGTCTTCAGAAACCGTGTCTCGCCCCTCGTCACCTCCGGTGACCCATGAGGAAGAGGATCGAAAAAGAAAAATAACGGAAACATTCTCCTTAGATTCGTCTTCACCAGGTCAGAGTCCTCCTCGTTCCCCGCTAGTCGGGGCTCGCCTGAAGCTACGACTAGCTCGTTTACACATCGAGGCTAATGAGCACGCTCTTGAACGAAAACTACGCCACGAGTTGGACATGGCTCCAAGAACTTGAACTACAGACCAGGAAGCTTGAGCCTGCTGCTGTTAGGATTCCGCCTCAAGCACCTGAAGGCCCAGATGCTACAGCCTCACACGGATGAACAACTGGAAGCGTCTACTTAGAGATCCTTTGTTCGTTATTCCAGTTATTTAGGATGGTCATTTTTGTTCTTTATTATTCTCTCTCCCTACACCTAAGACGAGAGCTACATTTCTTTTAATAAACTCCTCTTTTAAGAGTATTGAACTTGGTTATTCTCATTCACGCTTACTATTTTTATTACTCCCTCCTATCCATCTTATTCTTGTGAGTTGAGGGACATAATAGACTCATCTTATTCAAAAAACATATATAAAAATATATCCACAGTTAAACTATGATCAGTAAAATGTATTGTATTTCATTAAGATGTTCAGTGGTACTGGAAATGGTTATAATATTTCATTTCTACTGCTGAAAAGGAGTGGTGACATATCTATTATGTACAGGTTAGCAATAATCTTTTTAAAATTATGTTTGCAGATAGACACATTTTTTAATTAAATACTACAGTGGCTTGCCATATATTTCTGCCGTGTATGGAGCATAGCAGACTCAAATCAGTGCTGCAGACAGCTAAGAATAAAAAGGATGGTGAGGACTTTTCTTCCGCTTGTAGAGTTTTCATCCCAAACTTTGAACCGTTTCTGCCTTTGTGTCTTTTGCTGATTTCTCTATTTTCCTCCACAGCACCTAATAGCACACTGTGCTCCAGAATAAGGCATTCCCAACACAACTTACCTCGGTTCAAGGTAACTTGAAAAGGTGTTGCACGAGTGCTACGGCTAAAAATAGTTTATCGCACAGTTTTTTTCATCGAACGTGCGACATATATGTTGCACTGTACAGCCCTGATATGCCCATAAGCTATAATTTTGTAAGGAAGCAAATGGATAAGAAACATGTAGTAGTACAAATGCATTAATACGCTGCCTTCCCACAAAAGGGCATGCAAATCTCGGCAGGCATGGTCCTTTCTGCACAACACCTGTTATAATGCCCCCCACCAAAAAAAAACAACTTACCAGCCACCACTGATAACAAGTGAAGTATGATGGTTCTTTTGTCATGTACCCTCAATGAATTCTCATGATATAGCATTTTGTGAGTACAGAAAGTCTCCATGTGTGAGCTGCTGGTTGCTGGGAAGGTTGTTGAAAGCAGTGCTTAATTTGTTAATCAAATATTCCCGGAAAGCAAATACTGATATTGCACCCACATTTTCTAAGTTCAACACATCTCTTTCAACAACGGTAGGTTTTTGCATCTTTACTATTCCCCTGCTTCAGCCCTCTCCCCCTGCGCAGCGGCCGCAAACTCACTGGTGCTCCTGCAGCGTCTCAGAGTTCATGTTGCTCTAAACATTGAAAGAATTATTTAATTTTCTGTTCCTCACTTCTGATTACCTTCTGTGTCTGTTTGCTGCAACCACCAGGTACAAAAACTAACTTGTTTTTATTGGACTATTTTTCTGTCCTGTCTCTGTTTATTATCTTCCTGCATCTCCTTTCAATCCTAAAGAAAAACCACCTGGCTTAATGTGTTTTCACCTCATAAGTTTCCTTTAAACTGCAGTTCAAGAAGATCTACCGACCGCAAATATAGCGGAGTGTGTGCCGCGCACCGGCCGCATCGGTGCGGTGAAGTCACCGGAGGACAAAACAGGTGATGTGCTCCGCTCCGCAGCAGCGAAACGCATCAGGCACAAATAAAAGACAGAAATCATAAAAGGAAATGAGCCGGCGTGTTAACTTTGTTTTTGAGGTGGCGACACTTTGAGAATGGTACTGTGGCCGTTCTCAGGACGCATCTGTCTGGAGCGCGTCATCGAACAGAGCTCTGCGCCTGTCAGCTCAAAATAATCCCTGGAGAGTCCACATAGATAATGTAATATTAGAACCAGGATCGTTTTTGGGCTCCGCCCGGATGTGTTGAGGGCTTCAAGGAGCTCCCTTTTGCTCACCTGTAATCCAAATCCTGTGTATAGCACAAGTTTGTCGCGTGAGTTGCCAGATCCTAGCAGACAGTTGCCGGAATTGTCCTTTCAAAATAAAATAGTTCCCCGATCTTGTTCCGGCAAAATCCGGCTCAAATTAAGCACTGGTTGAAAGCTTACCTTAGCCATCTGCAGATAACTACAGTGGTTCTGGGCAGCTTTTCAACATGGCCAGGTGCACACCAGCTGACACAAACATGTGTCCCTGGTGCTATTTGTCTCTGTAAATAACATTTGTTTCTTCAATAGTACAATTGGATGTGAGTGAGCATTCAGCCACGCTTCCTCATTTTCCCCTCATTTAGGCATCTAAATTAAAGGTCATTTGTGGGAACAGATGGTTAAACTTTAACTGTGCACTGAGCATGACAGCTGGAAGTGACGATCGGTTCTTTCTATGTACCATTCACATTCTCTGTGTGTAAGGACAACAGAAGAAGGCTGAATGTCATGCCAGTTTACTTACTGGAGGCAAGAAAAGTGTTTATGTAAAAGTCTACAAAATTTGACTCCATTTTGTACCCGTTTGTTCAAATGTAATGCTTAAGCTTTCCATCTTGCATAACATCCAGCACGAACAATGTAAAACAGATGAAGCAGCAAATATGCAGTTTTTGTAGATCACTCTAAAACAAGCTGTTCAGGATTAGAAACAGCAGTGTTTGTTTAATCTTCTACTGCAGTAGGATCCACTAAAGTCAACATAATCCATCGATTGTCTGAACCCGCTTTGTCCACGTGGGTTCGCGGGGTGGGGGTGGGGGGTGGGGGCAGTGGTCGGGGGCTGGTGCCTATTTCCAACAGTCAATGGGCAATCAGGCGGGGTACACCCTGGACAGAGAGCCAGTCCATCGCAGGGCAACACAGAGACACACAGGACAAACAATCATGCACACACACACACACACCTAAGGACAATTTAGACAGACCAATCAACCTAACATGTTAATGTTTCTGGACTGTGGGAGGAAGCCGGAGTACCCGGAGAGAATCCACGCATGCACAGGGAGAACATGCAAACTCCACGCAGAAAGATCCCAGGCCGGGAAGCGAACCCAGGACCTTCTTGCTGCAAGGCAACAGCTCTAACCACTGCACCACCCTAAAGCCAACATAATAAAAAATTAAATAAACAATAAAACCAACTTGGAGAAGAAGCACATTTTTCTGTGCTCAGTGGCAGGCCAATTAAACAAAAATAAATCCTGGTAAGAGTTATAACAGCCTGCTGAACCTCCGAGGAGGAACATAGGAAGCTTGTGCGGACAGTAACGTAGGGATGAACAGCAAGCAGAGTGTTGTTACATTTCCACTCCCGGTGGAGCAGAGCTAAAAAGAAGAGGTGTGTGAATCTGGAAACAGTATTCTGCGTCCAGCTCTTGTTATTTTGTACCACAGTGTTTGTAGAATTCCTGCTGATGGGGTGATCATGCTAAAAGACGTGCTTCTCTTTCTTCTGACTGGTGAAGATGTTTTAACTAGTACTTTGTACGGAGTTACTGCTGTGTCTTCTTTTACTGTATTTTAAATGTGGCTTTACTTTTAATCCAGCACCTGACCTGATTGTACATATCGTACAGAAAGTCTCTCTGCAGGGAATTTGCCCCCAGTAGAGATCTTTGAACTTACATTCAGTGGTTATTCAGGTTCAACTGCCCTTTAGAAGTGAAAAGAGTGTAGGGTGTATCCTGTGTAGCGTAGTAAATCTACATAACTAGGATTTAACGCTGTTGCTATCAGCTTTGCTAAATCCTGAGAAAGATCAAATAACTTGGCAAATGAAACTTATATTATATATAAATATACCCACGGATATTTATATAATCGATAGAAGTTCATACACCAACTGGCTTGGTCTATATTTAATCCAAAGACTAATATTTAATTTAAGAGATTTAAATTAATAGAAAAAGTTTATTTTTTAACTCAGAAGACTTAAAGAGATTTTTGCTCGTTCAGTGACCAAATATACACCACTCTGTGTTTCATTTCAAAGAAGAGTCAGGTTTAAAAAGTAAAGAATTTATTACTAACAATTTAAAGATGACAATTTATAAAAGCTTTGATATTAAAACTTGGTATTAAAGCAACCTGTATCTGGATGAACTAAAAATGAAGTGTGTGGGTGTTGGATGTGTGAATGTAATCTCAGAAGGTCTTTATCAGAGACAGAAAACTCGTTCTGAGTGAAAGAGTTGTTTTGCAGCTAACCAGAGTGTTTCTTAAAGGGGAACAGCATACAGACACAATCTGTGTTCTACCTCACCGTTCAGACGACCCTCTGTGTGGATCCGGAGGTCAAGGGAGGATGTTTTTAGCCTCTGGGTACTCTGTCCGGTAGAGAAGACCCGAGTGGTACAGACTCTCTGGTCCTAGAGTTGCCGCAGGCACACAGGTGGATGGTTTGCGTCTTAAATTAACTCTGAAGGAGTTTTGCGTCAGCTGGTTGCAGATGGCGTTTCTTGTTGAAGCAATCCTATCAGTGTGACAGAACAGCTTAGTAGAGGTCGAGCGGCCGACCCGATCCTCAGAGATTTTGGTGAGCTCAAGAACTGAACTTGAACTGAGGAGTTTAGGTTTTAACAAACCTCAGGACACGCCCTCTCAGAGATAGAAAGCTTTGGTTATGGAGCAAAGACATGTGAGTGCAGTTATCTTTAACCTGATTTCTGTGTCCTGCATGGTGTGTGTAAGTGCACATGACCTTAAACATTACTGATTATCATAAATTATTATTATTATTAACCAAAGAATAATAATTCATTTCAGTAATTAAATACATTTATAATGAACCTTGTAATAGACAGTTAAAAGAGTTTATTAAAAATGATTCTTTAAAATCTTGAAGTGTCCTTCGTCTTGCGGATGGAACAGAGTAAGATACAGCAGACTTGTGTCTCCTGTGATGGATAATCTGTGAATAGAAGTACAGCCAGGACAGCTCGGCCTAGCTGAGGAAGCGTGACCTTTGGGTCACAAATGAGGCCATTCATGTCACTACACCTGTCTGACTGACCATTTTTGTTTCACCTAGTAACACAGTTGCTGCTGGACTGGTTTAAGATAAAAGTCATGTCTGCACTTCAAAAACACACAATTTCTGTATTCTGAATGTTAAGAGCAGAGCTAAAGGGTGGGCTTTTGAAGCTGTTCTGGTTGTCTTTAGGCAACTTTCCCGCTTGGATGGATAATCTGATGACACTCCAGCAGCACTGGCAGGCATGTTTTTAATGCTAGGTGTCTCATACTAGAGAATGTGTAAATATGGTGTGTGTGTGTTGACATTATGTTTATGTTTATGTATTTAGCAGATGCTTTTGTCCAAGCGACATACAAGTGATAATGAAGCCAGCAGGTTGCCCTTGAGGCTAACAACAAACAATTTTCAGTCAAGCCTAGGATGCAGTGAGGCAGCATAATGAATCGTAGAGGGACGTGAACAATGAGTAGACAGTAGAGTTGGGGACGAGTGCAGGGATGGTGCTAGTTTAGAAGATGCTCCCCGAAGAGTTGGGTGTTCAGGAGTTTCTTGAAAATCGACAAGGACGCCCCTGTTCTGGTAGTGTTTGGTAGGTCATTCCACATCTGTGGAAGGACACATGAAAAGAGTCTGGATTGTCCTGAGCGTGGTGTAGGCACAGCTAGCTGACGGTCCTTTGATGACCGGAGCAGCCAGGCCTTAACATAAGCCTTTACAAGAGAATTCAGGTAGATGTGAGCTGTTCCATCCAGGACTTTGTGTGCTACTGTTAGCAATTTTATTTGATGCGTGCAGCTAGTGGTAGCCAATAGAGCTCTATGAACAGAGGGGGGATGTGGTCTTATAGGCTGATTGAAGACCAGACGTGCTGCTGCATTCTGGACCATTTTAAGAGGTCTCACAGTGCAGGCTGGAAGGCCAGTTAGAAGGGCATTGCAGTAGTCAAGGTGGGCAATGACAGTAGATTGCACCAGGAGCTGGGTGGCACATTGAGTTAGGTACGGTCAGATCACTCACAACTCCCAAATTTCGAACTGGCTTTGAAGGAGTCAGAGATTGGGAGTCATTTTAGATTGAGATATTGTGCCATATGGATGGTTTCAATGGGATGACAAGTTATTCAGTTTTAGACAGTTTGAGTTAGAGATGGTGAGATTTCTATGGGATTAGATTTGTGCCAATAGGATCAAGAAAAACACTTTGGAGAGCAAACAAATTTTAAGACATTGAGAGAAAAAACATTGGTTTCAAAAGAAAAACTTACGATCTGAATCAGATTCTTAAAATGATCAAGAAAAACACTTTGACGGTCAAACAAAAATTAAGAAATTGACAGAACAAAAATATTGTCATATTGATATTTTCTTACATCCCTTGTCAGCAGTCTACTTTGTGTACACTATGGTGTGTCTTAGCTCACCAGCTGCAGTTGATGCATGTGGCTGTGTAGCACTTCCATTGTAATGCAATGCAGTAGTTTTCAATCTAAAAAGAAAGAATAAATGAATAAAAAATAGCTTTTAGACAAAAATATAGATTTTATGTAAAAATTAATTAAAAGCATGTATTTAACTCATTATTGATTATCTGTCCTGGATAACATTCTTTTGATGGAGAATACAGAGCACGTGACAGAAAGCACATTGAATCTGATTTGTCTCGTTCTGACAAACAAATGTCAGATCTGTATACTGGAAAGAAATGTATTATCAAACACACTCACTTACATAATTATTCAGTCAGAGTTACATCATAAAATCCATTTGTTTCACTGAAAAAGGAGCAGGCAGAACTATGAACTTGTTTCGTCCGTCCAAGTAACATGGAATAAAAAATACATGTATCTGTATGTAAATGTAGTTTAAAAGTCTTCCCACAATAGCTCATGTAGATTCCGAGTTATACCATAAAAGTCCTGCAGTTCCACTAAAAGAGTATTTACCTGCAAAACAGCCTGTTAGCTCAGCTTTCTGCTGCTTCCTCTGTAGCAAGTTAGCAGTACACAGGTTAGCTCTAATAGCTGCAAAGTCTCTGATGTTCCACAGGTTCCTGAAAAATTAGCAAACTTATTAACATAAACTGCAATAATTTTTTCCATGAAACCAGTAATGAATATGTTAAGATGAGTTTTTAATACGTCTCTCTGGAACAGTAGACCATTGTCCTGAGGCTAGCACAATGGCTTGCTTAGCAGCTAGCTAGTGAGCTAGCGTCTGGTTAAAACCAACTTAAAAAGTCGCTTAACTTACAGATTAACTAAGAAAAGATAAAATATATTATCAATACTCACTTTAGATCCTCAGTAGACACCACAGACAGCAGAAATAACCTGTTTCGGGCTCAAAATTCATGTTGTTGACCAGGTGGAAAAAAAATGTCTTGGAGGCTACATCACTTCCAGGTCACTGAACTGTCACTCAAGAGAAACCACTGTCCTATGGGAGAGGACTTCTCAGAAGTCCCACCCACCCGAAAGGGTTGTGTCAGAACTGCAACCAAAAACTCAGGGATTGCAAAGGAGAAAGCCAGACAGTGTAAGTGCAAATCTGGTAGTGAGAGCAAAGCTCTGAGCAGCGAGAACAAAACTAAGGAAATTGATAACAAAAACACATAGAGGCAAACAGAAAAAGGAAACATACTTTGTTACTCATTTTAAGAAGTTGATTCAGATAGTAAGTTTTACTTTTGAAACATGTTTTTTTTTCCTTTAGTCAATATTTTTGTTCTGTCAATTTCTTAATTTTTGTTTGACTGTCAAAGTGTTTTTCTTGATCATTTTAAGTATCTGATTCAGATCGTAAGTTTTTCTTTTGAAACCAATGTTTTTTCTCTCAATGTCTTAAAATTTGTTTGCTCTCCAAAGTGTTTTTCTTGATCCTATTGGCACAAATCTAATCCCATAGATTTCATCCATCTTGATATGTCAGAGAGACAGTCAGAGATTTGTGCAGACTGTGTGGTCATCCGGCGGGAATGACAGAGCTGGGTGTCATCTGTATAGCAGTGGTAGACGAAGCCATGTGATCGGATGAGGTAAGGTGGTATATATGGCATGTATTTTTTTTTCATTGTACCCACAAACTGAATTCGTATCCACAGGCAGAAAATTTTCTAAGTCAGAAATTTGACTTGTATTAACAAGAATTTTCATTCACAGCTTTTAGATTCGTACTCACATTTGCTCACATGTAGTTTTGATTCTTTGCATTTAATTCTGTTTTCATTTTTTTTGAACATCGTTTATTCATGCTTGACAACATCGTTCTTTTCCATGTACAATATTAAATGCAGTAAAACACATACAATAAGAACTTTATGAACCGGCCGCAATTCTTATTAGAAAAAAAAGGAAAAGTAAAATCAGAAATATGTTTGAAGACATTACTGCTTGATATTTAGTTATCTGTCCCCTTCTTCTGTTGTCCTCATCTTGCATCTTATCTCCTCGTTAGAGCCCTGCACTGAAGCCCTAGGCCCTCGGGTCGGCCCGGCCCGACGGCCCTCGGGCCGGGCTTCGGGCCAACGACTGTGTAATTACCTCGGACACGGGCCGGGCCGGGCGCCTTTATTTTTATTCGAAATCATTAAAAAAATTAAAACACTTAAACGCAGCAGTAGAGCCCTGTGCGGGACTGTTTTCTTCATCCCGCTCCGCTCCCGCTGAATTTCTGACCATTACAGCCTGCAACCGCAACGTGTGTGTTACACTCCTGCCCGCACCTGCAGCGTGCATGTCTACTCCCGCCCGCACCTGCAGCGTGCATGTCTACTCCCGCCCGCACCTGCAGCGTGCATGTCTACTCCCGCCCGCACCTGCAGCGTGCATGTCTACTCCCGCCCGCAACCGCAAAACTCGGAGAAATTATTACCTCACAATAAAAGAGATGTATTGAGTTTGCGTCCTCAACATGTCATTTTATAGGTTATCCGCTTTCACCGCAGCGCTGCGCTCCGTTTCAATCAGGCTATACAGCAGGATTTCCCCTCGTAGCGATATTTTCTCTAACTCTGATTGCTTCATGCTATAGATCGTTGGAAAGCTGCTTTTATGTACTTTTAGGAACCGTTGGAATTATTTGAATCTGATCAACCATTCAAAAGTTATAAAACGGAGCATTTTGGATGACAAACTCAGCACGTCTCTGAATCTGTGTTGTGATTCGTTGCGCTCAAGACAGGAAATCCCGGTGGCTACCATAATGTATTGTATATGCACGGAAAGCCCCATTTTTAATCTTTTCAGCACTTTTGGAATTTTAATGATATCTTGAACTAGAGCAGGGATCGGCAACCCGCGGCTTTTCCATCCATCTGCCGATGTGCTTGTAAAATAATGAATGGATATTTAAATAAAATGCTTTATATTTTACTGAATTAATTTTATATCTGTAAGTCAATTCTATGTGAAGATTGTCTGCGTAAACCTGAACAGTTCCAACCCAGTCTTACTGTGAGACCGTGTTGGGTCACGCTTGTGCGTAATCATATGCGCTCATGAGCTGAAGAGGATGTGAGATTCTGGGCTTCTCCTCAGACGGCTCCTGGATGTGTCGCACATTGGAGACAGGAACAAGCGCTATTCAGCCAAAGTTTCATAATCAGGGAACATTTTCTAAGTGACAAGTCTCTCTGAGAGACAGGGTTTGGAAAACACTCGCTTCAGTGGGAGGAACCTTCCCGCATGCGCTTCTGCGACGCTCGGATCCTGCACATCTTTTAACACATTGGTCAGGATTGACGCACTTTGTTTTCATTTAGTTGGTTAAAAAAAGTCGGGCTTGGGCTCGGGCCGGGCCAGAGAATCCTGAAAACCTTTTCGGGCCGGTTCGGGCTGGGGCTCCACCCCCTCGGGCCGGGCCGGACACGGGCTCAGATTTTAGGCCCGTGCAGGGCTCTACTCCTCGTCCCATCTGTGTGTGGGGGGTTAAAGGAGGTTCAAGTCCATCCAAAGTGGTTTACTGCTATTAAACATCTCCTCTCTTGCAGTTATTCTTTCCATCTGGTATATATCTCTTAGGCCGCCTTGCCAGAGCTGAAGACTCGGGAGTGTCACTTGTAACCAAGCCCTAGTTATCATCTTCTTTGCTACTAATAGGAATATTTGCAGGAGTTGAGCTTCTCTTCTATCCGGCCATCCCTGAAATGGAAGGCCTATGATAAAATATTTTGGATCAAGTGGCATCCATATTTCTTATATAGACCTTATCTCATTCTGTATCCTTAGCCAAAAGGTTTTTAAGATAAGATAAGATAAGATGACCTTTATTAGTCCCACAAGTGGGAAATTTGTTTCGTTTACAGCCAAGTAAAAGCAAAGTAAAAGTAAAAGTTTTGCAGCAGAGGGAGAAAAACACTAAAATACAATAAGATCGATCGCAATGAGATAAAATAAACTCAATACAAGAGACAATTTATACCTTAAGAATGGGTTAAAAATAATAACCATACTAGATACAGCTAGAAATACAGAGTACACTTCATCCAACAGATTTGTTGTAAAGTCTGACAGCAGTGGGGAGGAAAGACCTACGGAATCTCTCTGTCCCACACCTTGGGTGCCGCAGTCTCCCAATAAAGGAGCTGCTCATAGCTGTCAAAGTCACCTGCATGGGATGGGAGATATTATCCAACATTGATGACAGTTTAGCTGTCATTCTCCTGTCACTCTCCACCTCCACAGGGTCCAGGGGGCATCCTAGAACAGAACTGGCCCTGCGGATCAGTCTGTTCAGTCTCTTCCTATCCCCCGCAGAGATGCTGCTGCCCCAGCAGACCACACCATAAAAGATGGCCGAGGCCACCACAGAGTCATAAAAGGTCTTCAGGAGAGGGCCCACAACTCCAAATGACCTCAGTCTCCGTAGTAGGTACAGCCTACTCTGCCCTTTTCTGTACACCGCCCTGCCCTTATGAGTCCAGTCCAGTTTATTGTTCAGATGGACCCCAAGGTACCTGTAACTGTCCACAGTCTCAATGTCCATGCCCTGTATGCTCAATGGTTGAAGCGAGGAATGCTTATGCCTACGAAAGTCTACCACCAGCTCCTTAGTTTTGCTGGCATTAATCTGTAGATAGTTCAACTGGCACCAGTCCACAAAATCCTGAGTCAGTCTCCTGTACTCCTTGTCATCCCCATCCTTGATGAGAGCTACAATTGCAGAGTCATCCCAGAACTTCTGCAAGAAGCACTGAGTAGAGTTATAGGAGAAGTCCGCAGTATAGATGGTAAAAAGGAACGGAGCCAGAACCGTTCCCTGGGGGGCCCCCGTGCTGCAGATGACACTATCCGACACACAGCCCTGAGTCCTTACATACTGTGATCGGTCAGAAAGGTAGTCCAGAATCCAGGTAGCGAAGTGATGATCCACTCCAGCGTTCACCAGTTTGTTCTTCAGAACCGAGGGAAGAATGGTATTGAAGGCACTGGAGAAGTCAAAAAACATGATCCTCACAGTACTCCCAACAGTCTCCAGGTGAGCGAGCGAGCGATGCAGGAGGTGGATGACCGCATCATCAGCACCAATGCCAGTTTGATAGGCAAACTGAAGCGGGTCCAGTGAAGAGCCCACTAGGCGCCAAAGCCAAACCAGAACCAACCGCTCCAGAGTCTTCATCAGATGGGATGTTAGAGTCACCGGCCTGTAGCTGTTAAAATCCTTGGGGCGTGAAGTCTTTGGCACCGGAACTACACAAGATGTTTTCCAGAGCTTTGGGACTCTTCCCAGCCTCAGGCTCAGGTTGAAAAGGTGCCCGATTACCTCACACAGTTGGTCCGCGCAGGACCTGACCACCCATGCGCTGATACCATCTGGACCCGCTGCCTTCCTGCCATTTATCCTCCTCATTTCCCCCCTCACCTGTGTGGTAGAGAGGGACCAGCCGGGGCCTTGTGTAAAGTGTGTACTAGATACTGTTACTGAAGGTGAGGAGGGGTGAGAGGTCAGAGGTAAAACAGTGGTAGAGAGGGTGGGAGAGTCAGCAGCCGACGTTGAGGTCCGCCTCGTAGCCGAGTCAAATCTATTAAAGAATTGATTCAGTTCATTAGCCCACCTCACATCCCTCACAGGCAGAGAGTTCTGATGTTTATGACCTGAGATGGTTCTAAGGCCTCTCCAGACTTCACTCACATTGCTTTGCTGAAGCTGGTTCTCCATCCTCTGCCTGTAGGTGTCCTTCCCATTCCTTATCAGTCTCCTCAGTTCTCTCTGCACTCTTTTCAACTCCTCCTTGTCTCTGAGTTTGAAGGCCCGCTTCTTCTGCTTGAGGGCTTTTTTTATTTCAGGAGTAATCCAGGGTTTGTTATTAGAGAAACACCGTACAGTCCTGATAGGGATAATGCTATCCACACAAAAATTAATATAATCTGTAATGCATGCAGTGAGGCTGTCAATTTCATCTCCATGATCTTCACAGAACACCCCCCATACAGTTGTATCAAAACAATCCCTAAGGACCTCCTCGCTCTCCTCCGAACATCTCTGTATTGTGCGGGTGGCTGGTGGCTCCCTTCGCACCAAAGGCTCATACACAGGAGCAAGATACACCAGGTTGTGATCAGATCTGCCCAGAGGAGGGAAAGGTGATGAACTATATGCCTTTTCAGCATTGGCATACAGTAGGTCCAGTGTTTTATTTCCCCTGGTCGGGCAGGTCACATACTGGGTGAAGGTGGGCATCGTAGAGTCCAGTGAGGCATGATTAATGTCCCCAGATATTATAAAGAAGGCTCTCGGGGATTGCGTTTGCAGTCTGCTAACCACAGAGTGAAGAGACTCACAGGCTGCCTCGGCATTAGCTGAGGGAGGGACATACACTGTTATCGCGATAACATGCGAGAATTCCCGGGGCAGATAGTACGGACGCATGCTAACTGCTAGCACCTCAATGTCTCTGCTGCAAAGTTGTTCTTTCACTGTGATATGCCCAGGATTACACCAGCTGTCATTCACAAACACCATTAGTCCCCCACCTTTCCTCTTACCGCTTTCACTTGTTCTGTCCGCACGCAGCATCTGAAATCCCTGTAGTGTCACGCACGCATCCGGGATTAGCGGTGTTAGCCACGACTCCGTTAGCATCATAATGCTGCACTGCCGGTACTCCCTTTGTGATCGAGTTAGCAATGAGAGCTCATCCATCTCATTGGGCAGAGATCTTACATTTCCAATAATTACAGAAGGAAGAGATGATCGATAACGTCTCCTTCTCGGGCGACGGCGCTCCTTCCCAGCACGACATCCTCGTCTTTTCCTCCTCAGCTCGCCGGGGATTTCGAGTCTATCCACTGGCAGTGCCGCTGTTGAACGCAACACTAACAGCTGATCCCTGCTGTAGACAAGGGATCTCTGCTCCTCTTCCCCAAGCACAGATAAAAAAAGTAAAGAAATCTCAAAAAAACCACCAGAGCCGGCTCCAGATGGAATAGCATGATTGTCGAATCTAATATTAATAAAAAGATACGGGAGAGAAGAAAAGGGAAAAAAGAAGCTCAGAATGAGCAGAGCTGCTGTAACGAGGCTGCCACACCCAGGGGGGCGCCCATATACCACATAACTTTAGGCCATCCCAGAAAATATGTAAATGGTCCCGTATCTGTTTACAACTTCTCCAACACAAATTGGTTTTTGACTTATCTCTTTAGAAAATTTGTACTGGTGTATTAAAAAATCTCATTTTAACTTTCCAGTTAAACTTGTTCCAAATTGGACTATTCATAATCTTAAAATTTCTTTCACATGCCTCCTCCCAGTCTTTGTCATCAATTATTGTATTTATCTCTAATTCCCATTTTTGTTCCAGATCTAGCACATCATCTGATAACTGTTGTTGTAGATGCTTGTATATATTTGATATTATTTTCTCTTTAGTTTTTTTCCTCCGCCGCCTTTGTCAACAAATTTCTATCGGTCCGGGGGTTGTCATTCAATCCTCCTTTTCTGCCCTTGTTAAAACATAATCTCGTACTTGTAAAAACTGAAAAAAGTCATTGGAGTCCAGGCCGAACTCATTCTGCAATTGTCTAAAGGATTTTATCGTTTCCCCCTCAAACAGCTGGTGTAACGTCACTAGTCCCCTTTTTGCCCATACTTTAAATTTCACATCTGTTTTATTGGGGCCGAAGTCCATCTTCTTAGAGATCTTTAGCACACGTGATATTGTACGGGGAGCCCCTATTTTTTCCCTCACCCACCTCCATATTCTTTGGGTATTCTGAATCCATTCATTCTTAATCTTCAAATTTCTCCATCTTTTTTGTTCTAGGAAGGGAGCGACATCTAGAGTTAGTCCTTGACGTGAGTTATTTTCCTCCTTGAACTGTCACCTTATTGTGGTGGAGGAGTTTGAGTGCCCTAATGATGCTAGGAGCTAGGTTGTCTGGGGCACTTTGTGCCCCTGGTAGGGTCTCCCATGACAAATTGGTCTTAGGTGAAGGGTGAGACAAAGAACGGTTCAGAGGATCTTTCATGGATGTAAATTCAAAGAGTCAGAGTACCTGGCCCGGAGGGTTACCGGGGTCCCACCCTGGGGCAATGTGAGATCACTGGCCAACAAGATGGATGAACTCCAAGCCCTTTCAAGGACTCAGCCAGAGTATTGGCAGTGCAGTGTTATGTGTTTAACTGAGACGTGGCTACAGGACCACATCCCCGATTCCAGCATCTCTCTGCCAGGCTTCCTGACTGTACGAGCAGACAGAGATCTGAAGAGGAGCGGGAAAAGAAAATGAGGTGGAGAGGCAGTGTTTGTCAACAACAGATGGTGCCATCCATGTCATGTTTCAGTGAAATGTTGTCTCTGCAGCTTAGATGTTGAACTCTTGGCAGTAAGTTTTCACCTATATTATTTGCCAAGAGAGTTCACCAGTGTTGTCTTGGCAACCATTTATATTCCACCTTCAGCCATTGCTGAAAATGCATGTGATGCCATCAGTTCCGTTGTCGCTAAGCTACAAACCCAGCACCCCAATGCATTTGTGGCTATATCTGGTGATTTCAATCATGCCTCACTCTCTGCTACACTTCCAACATTTCAACAGTTTGTCATCTGCTCCACCAGAGAAAACAAGACATTGGATTTGTGTTATGCAAATGTCAAGAATGCATACATGTCCAAAACAAGACCTCCTCTGGGACAATCAGATCACAATCTTGTTTTTCTCTGCTCAGAATATAAACCACTTGTTCAGAGGCAACCTGTGACAAGAAGAACTGTGAGAAAATGGTCACAGGATGCTGAAGAAGCCTTGCAGAGTTGTTTTGAGACCACAGATTGGATGACTCTCTGCCAAGGATATGAAGAGGACATCAATGCCATGACTGGATGTGTCACTGACTATATAAACGTCTGTGTAGACATCGTCATACCCATCAGAACAGTGAGATGCTTCGATAATAACAAACCCTGGATCACCAGTGAACCGAAGAATCAAATGAGAAAAAAAAGAGCCTTCAAGGAGGGAGACAGGGAATTATTGAGGAGTATACATAAGCAACTTAAGATCAAGATCAGAGACAGCAAGGAGACATACAGGATGAAGCTAGAGAACAAACTACAGAGGAACAATATCAGAGATGTCTGGTCAGGCATGAAGAAGATCACAGGCTTCAAGCAGCATTGCACAGATGGTAGCCTGGACACAGCCAATGAACTGAGCAAGTTCTTCAATAGATTCAGTTCAGGAACAAACCCAGCATCCTCCTCGCCTGTCCCGAGCCAGTCAGACATCCCATCCTCCTTAGATCCAACATTTTCCTGTCACACTCCAGCTCTTTTGTCCTCGAACGCACTCATGGACTCTTCTGGTTCTATAAATCTGTCTTAAACCAAGTCAGGAGATGCTGCTGCCCCATTTACCTCCCCCTCCCACCTATCTGAAGAGGCAGCTGGAGAGACTGAACAGGAAAAGGCTGCAGGTCCAGATGGTGTCAGCTCCAGAGTACTGAAGGCCTGTGCAGAGCAGCTCTGTGGGATTCTGCAGCACCTCTTCAACCTCAGCCTGGCCCAGGAGAAGGTTCCAGTCCTGTGAAAGACATCCTGCTTTGTTCCAGTTCCAAAGAAAACTCGCCCATCAGTCAATGATGACTACAGACCGGTTGCCCTGACATCCCAAATAATGAAGGTCCTGGAGAGACTCCTGTTGGTGCACCTGAATAAGCAAACTAGAACATATCAGGACCCGTTGCAGTTTGCTTATCACCATGGAGTTGGAGTTGAAGATGCCATCATCCAGCTGCTTCAACCAATCCACTGTCATCTGGACAAAGCAGGCAGCTTTGTGAGGGTCATGTTCTTTGATTTCTCCAGTGCATTTAACACAATTCTGCCTGATTTACTTTGCCAGAAACTCCAGAAGACACAGGTGGGGGCCTCAACTATCGCCTGGATTAAAGACTACCTGACAAACAGACCACAGTTTGTGAGGCTGAAGAACTACACATCAAACCAGGCAATCAGCAACATTGGAGCACCACAGGGGACTGTACTCTCACCATTCCTTTTCACCCTGTACACCTCAGACTTCCAGTACAAATCAGAGACCTGTCATCTACAGAAATACTCCGATGACTCTGCAGTTGTCGGGTGTATCAGAGATGGACAGGAAGCTGAGTACAGAGAGCTGGTGGAGCGCTTTGTGGCATGGTGTGGAAACAATCATCTGACCTTGAATGTGAACAAAACAAAGGAGATGATTTTAGACTTCAGAAGAAACAGAGTGGAGACAAACACTGTTTCCATCATGGGAGAAGAAGTGGAGGTTGTGGAGGTATACAAATACCTTGGAGTTCACCTGGACAACATACTAGACTGGAGAAAGAACATTGAAGCCGTTTATAAGAAGGGACACAGCAGACTGCACTTTTTGAGGACGCTTAGGTCCTTCAATGTCTGTAGCAAGATGCTGCAGATCTTCTACAAGTCTGTTGTTGAGAGTGTAATCTCTTCAGCCATCATCTGTTGGGGTAGTAGCATCAGAAGCAGGGGCCTGAAAAGGCTCAACAGCCTAATAAAAAAAGGCTGGTTCTGTTCTGGGGATGACTGTGGACCCACTGGAGGAGATAATGCAAAGACGAATCCTCCAGAGAATCAAGAAAATGATGGACAACCCTGAGTATTCTCTTCACAAGACTGTCCGACAACGGAAGAGTGTCTTCAGTCAGAGGCTTCTTCAGTTTCGCTGCAACACTGACTGCTACTGGAGATCCTCCCTGCCAACAGCCATTGTAATATACAACAACTCTTTGATGACTTGATTGTTATTATCATTCTGAGCTACTACAGCAATCAATTTCCCTCTGGGATTAACAATGTATTTCTTAATTGAATTGAACTGAATCAGTGTGTCTATATCTGAAAGAAGGTGTGATGTTCTGAGGTTTTCTTGGTAATACCCCTTAACATGGCACGTTCGGATTGGACAAGAATTCATAACATGAGAATATTAAAACAGAGCTCACAAGATGGTGACTCAGTTCTAGAGAACGCTACGGAATGGCCGTCCGGAGTGAAACCTCTTTAACCCAGAGCATTTTTGACAAGCTGTCAAAATCCTGGTGCCTACCGCTGACACAACAAACGGTGCCTGCAGAACAAATCTGATATTGTTCCGACTCCCTAAGAGTCCTTCTAGACGCAAACGGTTCCATACAACTGTTGTGACCCGAAAAAGATCTCTGGACTGGAGAGTCGGTGCTGCGGTTATTCTACAAACCTCGGTGCCAGAGGTCATCCGACCTCCCTGACCTTCGGATCCACAAATAGGGTCTTCCAAAGGTTGAGGTAGATATAGCATGATCGCGTCAGATGTGGCTTTGATAAGAATCAACTTCATAGCTTAACGCAAACCTAATTCTTTCCTGTTTACACCCAGGACTCAAGTCTTCTAGATTCGAAAGTTCTGATAACATCACATTCACATATAGTCACCATACATTACATTTCATCCATCTAGATCATCCATCACAATAAATATTAGGTAACTTGTCATGTTTTTAATTGTTTGGAAAATAAATTCTTACTTTTTATAAACCTGACTCTTTCCTTGAATGAAGACGAAGTGTTCTACAATCCCTGAATAAACAAAGAATTCTAGAATCTTCTGGTTAAACATTAAAGACCAATCAGACTGGATTTTCATATTTATATGGAAATTCACATCACATTGGTCTAAGTGTAGAGTAGTGTCTTAAGTTTAAAAGCACTCAAATACATACACTTACCTCTCTACAAAACCCACAACATGACAAGATCAAAGTCATCCAAGCCTGTATGTTATATGTTATGTTTAGACATGAATACTATCCACGCACACACATACACTCAAAACAGAACTTGTGTGACTTGAAACAGAGAACTGAGGAAGAGGAGATAAAAATCACCCCCCCCCCCCCCCCCCCCCCCCCCCCCCAAACACTGCAGGAGGTACAACTAGAGATGGAGGTGGAATTGGAGGCAGGTCGCCGGTAGTTGGTGGAGTACCATTTGGAATTTTAGGCCTCGGCGTTATTTTTAGACAGTTCCCCAAAAGGCGGAGCGAGTACCTTAAGGTGGACAACCGTGCGGAGAAGTGACTGAGTAATGTGTACGCCAGTCCAAGTGACAAACAGCAGCTGAAGCATGTAATGAGGAAAATGACAGAGTCAGAGGAGGACCAGGAGTAGTAAGTCACGGGTAGAAAGGAGATGTTATAGAAAGGAGATAACTCTACAACAGACCTGCGTATATAGGGATCCAAGTAATATAGAGAGAAATCCCCAGCATGGACCATGGTGGTCTGTAAGACAAGTGGTAGGGGGAAGCTTGGTGACGTGGCGTTTGACAGTGGCAATCCCAATGGGGATGACTGATGAAATGTCCAAGTTAAAGAGCAACACACATGTATTAGCAAATGAGAGGAACTCAGGGAGGAAACACACCTCCCTGCTGTGGGTACCCGAAATTACAGAATTGAAAACCGTTAATTGTATCTGGGAGTTTGTGATGTCTGGGTTGTAAAAGTGAATTGACTGTTTACTTAGTAATTTGTTTATAAAACCATCCATCGCAATCTGTGCCAAGTCTACGCACCCTTTTGTGGAGATTCTCGTGCGATCCAGGGGGTCAAGAGGTTGTGATGGACACTGCCGGTGGAGTAACCTCTCAGTATCAGGAAACCGTAGATTAGCTCTGACAGGACCCGTCTAGTCTGAGATCTCTCCAGGTGATGACAGGAACCTGGAATGCTTGTTTGCGTCGAAGTCGTTTTGTTTGGCTCTTAGAAGAGCCGTTTGTCTGATATCACTCGCAGTGTTGCAGAGAGGCTTTGACTAGAGGTCAAAGGAGAAGATGGTTTCAAAAATGCTTCTTCCCCGATTTGGCTGAATTAGGAGTCAACTAGAAACTGAATTAATCGGGAAGTAATTCTTGCTTAATTAAACCACAATGTTGATTAATCTGGCAAATAAGGGTTTGACACGCTTGAGGGTTTTATCAAAACATATCTCAGGCGTCACGCTTTCCTTCAGCTGTTCAGAGGGGTTAACTCTTTGTGAGAATATGAATGTTTTAAAACACTTATGAGAAGTGAATGTTAACAGTAATAATTATTGTATTACAATGTGTATGAGTATAGATATTGATTAAAGCACAGATAATTCAAACATTTAATTTATACATCTTGTTCATTCAACACATTTGATTATTCCACATTATAACTGTAAAATCACATAGGAACTTTGAGAAGGTTTGACTTTTATTCAGAGTGAGGAATGCAGCAGACTAATTTGAGGCCTTGAGCAAAGATGTTTTGTCCTCTTGTACGGAAACAAGAACTGAGCAGAACTTTCTGGATTTGGAGGCCAGACAGAGGGTGGGTTTATGTCTGCAAATGAAAGGTCATTTGATGGTGAAAAAGTGATCGCATGGTACGTTACACAGTTAAATGACACAGCATTCAGCTGATATGGTCACATCTAGAGGTGTTCGTCAGAAACCTGGTAGCCGCATTCTGTACGACCTGAAGCCTGTTAAAAGCAAAGCACCAAATAAGATGGAATTTGCCAAATCCAGACGGTAGATGATAAAAGCTTGAATTACAGATTCCAGGTGCGCCCGTTTCAGAATTGGTTTTAAGCTAATCAGTCGGCGCAGCTGTAAAATACAAGATCTGACTACTGCATTAATCTGAGGGCCCATGGAAAAGTGGGTATCCAGTTTCACCCCCAGATTGGTAACACACTGCTTGAGGTCATATGGGATAGTATCCAAATAAGAAAGTGAGTGTGTGATTTTGTTAGGAGCCATGAGGAGTGCCTAAGCTCTTAGAGTCATTCAGCTTCAGAAAATTATCAGCAAGCGTGTCCCTCACTTCAGCCAAACATTGGTCTAGAAGAGAGAGAGCACCTGGTTTGTTCAAAGCCAGGTAGATCTAGTAATCATCCGTATAGAGATGGTAGCATAGACCATATTTCCTCAGGATAGAACCCAGAGGGAGGATGTTAACTGAAAACAGGAGATGCCCAAGCACAGATCCCTGCAGCACTCCCCAGGGGAGTGGGAGGTATGGAGAAGAACAGTTACAAAACTTAACCTTGAAATAGGGCTGGGCAAAAAATTGATTAAATCTATTTGTCGATTTTGTAGTTTAAAATGAATTTTATTTTGCAAACTCGAGTTTTTTGACACAATAGTTTTTTCGGACTTTTCCGTGTTTCGTCCTTGTTTGGTTGCCGTAGCGCGATATGAGGCAGCCCCCGCCCCGCCTACACACTCAAAACAACATGGCAGCACGTAGCAGAGAACTACTTCCAAAGAAAGGCACAAGTAATTCCAAAATTTGGAACTGGTTTGGGTTTGATGCAGCAGACAAAACACAGACGAAGCCTTGCTGTAAAATATGTTTCAAGGCTGTTGCTACTGGAAGCAGCAGCACAACAAATCTTTTCCAGCACCTGAGGAATAAACATCCTGAAGAATGGGAGAAGTGCAGCCGGCTCCGCAGCGAAAGCGGCTCCTCTAGCACTCCTGCTAAAAAGCAGACTACACTTCCTGAGAGCGTTACAAACTGTGTACCTTATGACAAGAACAGAGCACGATGGAAAGCGATTACAGAGGCAATCACGTTTTATATTGCTACAGACATGCTGCCAATTTATTCTGTCGAAAAGCGAGGCTTCAATCACATGCTGAAAGTGTTGGATGCGAGGTACGTTGGCCCCAGTCGCAAGTATTTCGCCGAAGTAGCGCTGCCTCACCTGTACAGTACAACTCGGGAAAAGATCCGCAGTGAGCTGGAGGAGATGCAGTTCTACTCGGCCACAATGGACCTGTGGTCCAGCCGGACGATGCAGCCATATCTGAGTCTGACGGTTCACTACATCAACACTAGATGGACTCTGCGCAGCATCTGCCTTCAGTTAGCGTATTTCCCCAACAACACACTGGTGACATAATTGCCCATGGCTTAAAAGACGCTCTGAGCTCCTGGGGACTTTCGGAGGAACGACTCGTCTAGTGGCACCAACATCATAAAAGCCCTTAAGGACAACAACTGGCCCAGCCTGCAGTGTTTTGGCCACAGACTCCACAACGCTATAGGTAAGAGTTGGTGTAAAAATAAATAGGTGCACATACTTGCACATTGTAAAGTACTGTTTGCTTATAATTTAATAGCCAGAACATGTCTGGTATATATTTCAACTGGTTTACGCACAAGACTGGGTTACAAATATAAACCTGACTTTTCCTTAATCTGCATTGTTACAGCTATTAAAATTGTGATAAAAGTACAAATCAATTTTGAAAACTCACGTAATCAAATATATAGATTTAAGCTTGGAGTGGCAAACAATATACTAAATATCATTTCACATTTATTACAGAGAATGGTGTGAAGGATCCAAGGATCGATCGGGCCATGGGAGTCTGCAAAAACGCTGTATCAGCCTCCTACAGCTGGAAAAAAAAGGCGAGACATGACAGAGGTGCAGGCTGAGCTTGGACTTCCCCAGCATCTTTTGATCTCAGAATCCCCAACATGGGGTCTCGTCAAAAGATGATTGAGCGCTTTCTTGAGCAAGAGAAGGCATTAACTCTTGTCCTGGATGCAGACAAGAAAACGCGTCATCTTGTTCCCACGTGGCAAGATTTGGAAGAATTGGAAGCCACCAACAAAGCAGTGAAACCTCTCCAGGACTTCACTGATGCACTGTTAGGGGAGTCATATGTCAGTGTGTCATGCATCAAACCAGTGCTGCATTTGTTTAAAACAAGTCTCCTGCTGCCAGAGGAGGAAGATTTGGAGCTAACAAAAACAATCAAAGCTAATCTCGAAAGTAAGTACTGTGATTTGGAGAAAGAGGAACTTTTGGACATGGCCACACTTTTAGACCCGAGGTTCTGTACAACCTACATTGATGCAAGCAAACTGGAAGTTGTCAAAAAAAAAAGAGCGGTGTCTGAGATCTCTGCAACTCTACCTCAGAGGTAGCTGGTCCCTCAGCTGTTCAAGAGAACACCCCACCAAAAAAGAAAATGACTCTAGGTGCCTTCTTTAAAAGCTGTGCACCATCCACCACGCTACACCCACAATCTGAGAAAATAAAAATTGGGACTGAGCTTGCAACGTTTCTCCTTATTCCAGACATTGAGCCAGACACAGGTCCTCTTGAATGGTGGAAGCTGCTTCAACCCAACATTCCAAGGCTAAGCTTACTGGCTAAAAACTAATTTTCTGTTCCAGCCACTAGTGCCCCCTCAGAGAGGGTATTTAGTGTGGGTGGAGGAATAGTTACCTGCAGCCGGGCCTGCCTTAAGCCAGAGGTTGTGGACAGGCTCATCTTTCTTGCAAAAATGTTTAGAATGAGCATGCACAAATTTTCAGAGATATAACAAGCACGTGTTTTGTTGTTATAGATAAAAGTTTACATTTGTTCAGTCTTTGAGCAGGCTATGTGTCTGCCACAGGCTTGTTTCATTTTTATATTCACACTATACTGAGAAGAGTTTATTTTTTATTGTAATTTTATATGTCACAAAATTTGTAATTATCTGATTTCTTGAACAGAAAATTTAAGCTTCTTTGAAGCTGTTGCACTTTTGCTTAAACCTGGGTTAAAGCTTGAAATTGTTGAATGACAGAGCCTCACTTACTTTTTGTTTTTGGGATTCTACGCATTTTACCTGTTGAGGACAATCATAGCAATAAAGTTGCACTTTTGACACTATATCTGATGTCTGCAGCCAGTTTTTAAGTGCATTGGAAAAACCAAAATCAAATCGAAACTCAAATTTTTCTTTAAAAATCGAAGTTTTTTAAGGCAAAATTGCCCAGCCCTACCTTGAAAACTTTGACAGATATGAGCGAAACCACTGAAGTGGGGTACCCCTAAGCCCTACCCAAGTCTCAAGTCTATCCAGCAGAATATGATGGCCAACTGTATCAAATGCTGCGGAAAGATCTAGTAGAAGGAGCAGAACAGGAGACCCATTGTCAGAGGCCACTAGGATGTCATTGGTCACGCGAAGAAAGGCTTATTCAGTACTATGAAGTGGCCTAAAGCCAGACTGGAACACATCAACTAAGGAAAAGTTATTCATGTGTGCTGTGATCTGGGAAGAGACAATTTTTTCAAGGACCTTCAACAGAAAAGGTAATTTGGAGATTGGCCGGAAGTTTGCAAATTTGGAGTGGTCTAAACCAGTTTTTTATAAAATTGGTTGTACAACCGCCTTTTTAAAAGCAGTAGGAAACACCCCAGTAGTCAGGCTAGAATTAAAAATGTCCAAAATGGCGGAGCCCAAAGTAGGGATGATATCACCCACCATCCTCGGGGAGAGAGGGTCCTCAGGAGAGCCTGCCGGTTTCATTGCACCTTAGAGCATGGTTCCCCTGATTAGTCAAAAGCTTGGTCATTTATCTTCATCAAGACACACATAAGGAGCTTGGGTGTCAGAAGCCTTATTGTTTACATGGTAAGGCTTTCCCACGGATGATGGACAGTGTCACCCAGAGCCGTTTCTAGCAAATTAACACACAATCGTTTATGTCAGCTCATATCCTCTCCTGCTTTTTGTCTTTTGTGCCTGATGCGCTCCGCAGCACATCACCTGTCTTCTGCTCCTCCGGTACCTCACTGGCGCGGCCAGTACTTTTGCAGTAGGTTGATTCCGTTCATCTGCTTCGTTCAAAAGTAACTCAGGATGTAAAAATATAGGAAGCCAGACAGAAGTTTTTCTGTAGGACTGAGAGAAAAGAGCCAGGTGGGACAGAAAAAAAGTGAAATAAAAACAAGAAAACAAAATAAAGAGTTCGAAAAGGAAAAAGTAGGTTGATTTAACCCATTACATGTTTTTAACTTTATAAAGCAACAAACTATAAGCATGTAATATTTATATATTTGTCACCTTCAAAGCTCAGTCCTACACCCAGGGCCGTTTTAAGGCATTCCGGGGACCAGGGCAAGAATAAAGCCACTGCCCCCCTGCCTTTATTCTTAATGTCATAAATTCAACATGATGTTGGAAATGTTCCATCACAATTCTAGTCCATAATGAAGATGTGACAGCACCACGCAGTTGCATCCTGTTCCACACTATAAGAAAAAACATTGCTAAAAAACAATAAAAATCTGGCGCCTGTAGCTGTTATCTCCTTTGAAGTTTGAAATAAAGACTTTAAAACAAATTTGAATTGCAATAACAGAGGCAGCATTGCACTTCTGATGATGGAAACTAATAGGGGGATACCGATTGGGTTCTATTGATGGCTCCAAATAAGAATAAGGCTGGAAAACTGTGTACTGAAAAAGCTTTATCTGCAAATCCTAATTTTCAGTTGAGCAAAAAGAACCTTGTTTTTAGAAAGTTTGTTTTATTTTTTGTCTAAAATGAAAAAAGTTCATATCTGCAAAAACCACTTGAAATAAGGTTAACAATTTTAAATATGATCCAAAATGTCTTATTTTTAGTTTAAAAAAAATATATCAATAAGATAACTAGCCAAAAAAAAAAAAAAGTTAGGTTTACTGGAGTATTTCACTAAGTTTTGCTTCATTCACATTTGATTACATCATACAGAAATCCATGTTGTTTACTCTGTGTACAAATGCAATCAGACCATCATAAGGAATTAATTTTCCACGAAATGCTCTAATACTTGATTTATTCTCAGATAGAATGACATCCTCTAACACCCCCATCAAATCCTGAGCTGTCTTCTGATTTCAGAATAAAAACACAGCTGTTACCTGTCTGTAACTGATGTTTGAATCATCCTGACTCATAATTAAAGGAGGAAGAAACACCGGGGGGATTAAAGATGTCATCCACATATGATATGTAGAGGTTACGCTTACAGTCAGAAAAAGTCATTTGAAAAAGCAGTTTATTAGGCTTCTGCCCTTTCATCCAGCCATGACCTTGTGAGCCACCGTACCAGAGGACTGGCTGCTTTGTATGATTCATTTAACGCCTTTGGGTGCCTCTGGAAGCACTCAAAGCACATACACTGTTCATTAAATGCTTTGTGGGAGAATTCATATTTAAAGCAAAGGCACATGAAAATTAATGATAACCAGCCAAGCAGCAGAGCACCATGCAGAAAAGCAACGATGGGCAACTTATGAGATTCACTCCAATTTACAATTTATTCTGTAATCACAATGTTTCCTCCTTGTATGGTGTAATGTTCTGCACATTTGTGAGTGGGTGGAAATATAAGGACTATGAGAAGGCTACTAACAAAACCATATAAATGTCATTACAGTGCATTCAAGCAAATGTAGCACAGGGAACTAGAGATTAGCCGCTGGGCGGGAACGCTCCACGTATGCCCATGAGAGGCTGGCAGTATCACTGAGTGAATGAACGAGTGATTGAGCCAACTCTGCAGAAGTTGTTTTGTGTGGTCCTTAATTTGGACATTCTCTAAGGTTGCATCCTTGAACAAAGCTACAGTGACTTTTAAATATATCTATGATATCCAGCTTACAACCAGAGCATTTAAAAAAGCTATCTGAAGATTTATGCCTGAAGAAATTAATGCAGCTACTTTCATTTATTCATTCTTTTCTGGTGATGCCTCTCATGGCCTCTCTTTCAATTCCTCCAGCTTTGTATGTTTTAGAGAATGTCTTCTGTTTCTTGTGCAGATTGAATTTGCAGGAACATTGCACATCCTGGGCAGATTGTAATAAGCATCAGCAGCAGCTTGTTGATAGAAGCCATCAATCATGTTGGGTTCAAGGGTTGTACATCAGGCCTTTGCTTCATGGCCATGCTCTGAGATTTAACATCCTGCTCCCCATCTGCTCTACACCTCCTTCAAGTATCACTTTGCATCTGACTGGCTGATGGCTCTGTTTATTACTCTGCAAAATGCTCCATCTGTATTAGTTCTGTAGAAGCCTTTTCCGTCGTTTTCTTGGTTCCCTGATGTTATGATCTGACTGTGTCCAA
The DNA here is from genome assembly GCF_043380555.1 of Nothobranchius furzeri. NCBI lineage: Eukaryota > Metazoa > Chordata > Actinopteri > Cyprinodontiformes > Nothobranchiidae > Nothobranchius > Nothobranchius furzeri. The sequence goes on along the minus strand of NC_091742.1, from coordinate 44,156,311 downwards.
CATCTATTTTATGGAATCATGGAATCATCTCCACGTCCATCTGCTGCCTCTAAAGGATCTTCTGACATCCATTAACTCTGCAGTCAGAGATGCTAGGGTTTCCTATTTCTCCAACCTGGTGTCCCAGAGCAAAGGGAACCCCAAGGTGCTGTTTAACACCATAAGCAGCATCGTCTCTCCTGCCTCTCCTACAGCCTCCATCCACTCTGTTGCAGACTGTGAGAACTTTCTGTCTTTCTTTGTGGACAAAGTCAATAAGGTTAGATCTAGCATCTCTCCTTCAGCCTTATTGCTGCCTCTCCCGACACCAACCAGGCCCATCATCCTAGATAGCTTTGCTCCTGTTTCTTTGCCTGAGTTAACCAAACTAGTTAACTCTATGAAGACCTCTGCATGCCCCCTCCACATCTTACCCTAATCTTTGTTTAAAAGTGCTTTTCAGTCCATCGGTCCCAGTGTGCTCTCTATAATTAATGCTTCTCTGGTCTCTGGTCAGGTCCCTGCTTACACTGAAAAAAGAAAATAGTTGAACCAACTTAATTGAATTATTTCAATTGGTAACACCTAATTTAATTAAGTTCTTTGAAATGAAGTTAATACATTAGATTAACACAACTGATTTAAGTTACATGTACTTAATAAATTAATTGTTGTCAAATAAACATTTTTGCATTAATCCAACTTAAAATTAAGACATTTCAACTTAAAGTTTTCAGTTTTTCCAACCCAATAATTTGCATAACCCAAAAGTAAAATATTGCTCTTTGCTAACCTAATAATTTGGTTTAGTGCAAATTACTTTTTGTAGTGACTCTAAAATGAAAATTTAGTTTGTTTAATAATGCTTGAATCAAAAATTTAAGTTGGCTGAAAATATTTTTCAAAAATTCAAAATCCATTGTTTTTTTTTAAATACTTTATTGTATAAATGTAATAAAGTATCACCTTCATGGCAACCAACACAGCTTTTGGTCAAACACATTACACATTTGTCCTAAAACACATATGCACAAAATGCAAGTAACGCTTAGTAGGACCACAAAGTTGTCATCAAAGTGTTAAGTGCAACACAGTATTAGACAAATATCGATCTCAACACATATAGTGTCAACTATGAAAAAGTGCCCCAAGAGTATACAGAAACTACTCTTCAGCTATAGCCAATGAACAAATATCTGAACAGTGTAGCTGACCAATGGGGATGAAAAAATATAAACACTCCTTTAGAGTTTTAGAATGTCACAACAGTTTGTTGTATAACTGAGCACATCAAACCTGAAATGCAACCTTTCCCTTGAAACGAAGGCAAATATGTCTGAAAAAAAAATTAAATAAAAATACCATACAAAGTATGTATAAAAGCACATTAAATTGTGGTTTGAGGTCTCTTGGAGCATAAAAAAGGCCCAACATCCAAAAGAGACTACATATTTTACGTGCTATATGTCCAAACACAGTTGCTCCTTCGCATTATGGCACAAGGCCATTTGTTGGTCATTGTTCTGTGCCATTACTGGGAGCTTTGAAGTTTGATATACAGATTTTGGACTTTGGGGGACATCTTGTGCTGATCAAGCTGCATGAAGAGTTTTTGGAGCACTTCAAAAGTGAAGCGAAAGGGTTTTGGATAAGCTAGGTTGAGTGCATAGATCAAACCTAGAAGCAGGGCACAAGCTGAGGCAACCGAAGTTAGTTCATGCAACACTTCCACACCCTCAATGACAATGCCAATGTCTGCAGGTGGCTCCTGCAGTCCCTCCCCCTCCTTCCGAATCGCATACACTGCCATGGTGACCTCCTCCAGGTCCTTCTGAACATCATCTGCTCCACAGTCAGAGGGGTACAAGACACAAACACAAATCATCATTAGCCTCACTTCTTACTGTGATTAAGTGTTTGGGTGAAGTACCAATATGTGTTGTGCTGGGCTACTTCTTGGCTGGGTGTCATCACACACCAGAAACAGCAGAGAGAGGTGTATCAATCTGACTCTAATCAAATTTAAAGCAAGAAAGATAAAATTTCCCAACATGTTAAACTATTCCTCTGAACTTAAATAATCAAGTAAGCCCTTCTTACTTAAAACAAAGTCAGTCCAAAATGTAATGTGTTGTTGCTGGGAATTACATAATGTCCAATATGGTCATGATAATAAATACATGTCAGCAATCCAACTATGGTTCACGTGTTATGTTTGTTCTAACAGTTAACTTTTTTTGTGTCCCTTTGACAAGATGTGCTGACAAACTGTTGAAACTTACAAGGTATTCCTTGATCAGGCCATCTGCATCTTCTCCCAGGAAGATGATGAGGGCTTTCAGCACATGTTCCCTCCGATGATTAATGTCCACAGTCTAGAACAACAAATGTGGATTAATTTTAAACTCTAAATTTCATAAGACAGACATCCTTACTCTTATTGCTTAACTTACATGTACTTTATTTAAAAACAGTAATTCACAAGCCCAGAGATTCATTACAGAAAGAAAAGGATGAGTTCAGTGGTGTATTTTTTGAGTCGCTAAAACCATTCATGCATATGAAAGCCATGATTAGCATTGGCCTGCCCATATTGTCTTTATGAAGGATTCAGATATATTTTGACAGCCCTCTTAGTTACGAAGTATTTTGTTTGATGGTACAGATTTACCTGGTCCAATGTGTCCATGATGTTCGCAATCTTTTGGCGTGTTGCCCCTCCTTTGGCACGTATGACTTTGATCAGCTGACTTGAGTGCATGTCTAACTGGGCCATGAACTTCCACTCAAGGGGAACAGCCATGAGCCTCTGGAACTCTGTATTTATCTAAAAACAAAACACAAATGACAGTAGATATTGTATTATGGAACAAAATGATGAAACTGATTGTATGCCAAAATGTCTATATCCCAAAAAGTATAACATATATGGAAATTCAAAATATAAATTCTTTCATTAAGTTCAGTGTTATAAAATCTCAACCACATCAAGTTATGACCGATTCATGAAAGTTAACTGCAAAATAAATCCTGAAGCATACAGACTTTGATCACTTCAGTTCCATTCTTACCTCTTTCTGTGTGAAGAGTGCAGGCCATCTATTGTTCAGTTCCTGAATGCTTGGTTCTTGGTTTACCACCTCATGTCGTCTGTAGGCAAACGTGTTAGCCATTTTGTCTGCGATGATCATTTCATTGTCCCTTATCCCGATCTCTGTCAGAAGTTCTAGTCTCACTTTTTCCATGCTGTCCAGAGTCTCACCAGTAGGAAAGGATGGATAAAAGTTAGCTTCACAACGTTTTGGCTTCTTCACTTTTTTAGCAGGGACAGCATCTGTAGTAGCTTTAGATTTCAGTGAGTTTACACACAGCTCTGGACACCCCTGTAATTTGAGCTGGGTCCTGTAGTTTGCCATTTTGTACTTCAGTCGTTGTTTCCAACCGTAGCAGCCATTGGATGATCCAGGTTCTTTCAAACATGGGTGCTTTTTGATAAGGGCCTCTGCAGCTGCGCAGAAATGTACATCCTCTGGATAGGCCTTGTAACAGTAAATTTCTTCTGCAACTCTTTTCAGGATATCAGACAGCATTCGGGCGCTTAAAGTCAACATTTTTTGGCTCACACGGTACTCAGTATTCCCCCTCTCTAGCTGTAGCTCTGTGTCATATGAAAATTGGGGAATTGCAAAGTCTTCTGGCCACTGTTGTGTTCGAGATGACATAGATTCAGGGGATGAGAGGATAATTGTGCCATTTGATGCCACCGAAATACTGTCATCAGACTCAAATGAAAGAGACAGAGATGAAGTGGACTGATCGGCACTGATCAAAGGTGGATGTGTTTGCTGGTGGATCACTTTGATTGTCCCCAAATTCCGAAGTTCGGTGGTAGAATTCAGATTGAATAAGTCGTTGCCAAAGTCTTGGTCCATGTATTGCAGTCTGAAGTTACCTTTTAACCCAAAGGTAGTCTTTATCGTGCTGAGAAGGTCTTCAAGTGACTCTGGGATGCCATTTGGAAGAGTCAGCTTTTCAATGTTGTTCTCTCCTAAAATCACCTTCAGTCTTACAGGTGTTGAACCAGCCATGGTGGTCTGAGAACAAAGCACAAGCACAGTTAGTGAGGATCAACATGTAAACCACTGACATTTCCAATTAGGAGAATTTAATGTCAAACTAGAGGAAAAGAGAGAAGGAAAGGGGAGGAGAAAATGAAGAGGAGACGTGGAGATCAGCTGAGGCAGCGAGGAGAGAAGGCAAACCGAAGAGGAGAGGGGAGGGGAGGAGAAGAGAGATGGCGAGACTGTGGGAGACAATGAAGAGAAGAGAGAAGGAGAGGAGGTGAGGAGAATGTAGGAGACAACAAGGAGAGGAAAGAAGAAAAAGAAGAGAAGCAGAAGGGGGGAGAGCATAGGATTAGCATTCACTGACTGGAATCTAGCAACCTGCATTAAAAAAATGACATAACTGATGAATAGCCAATGACATCATCGCACCACTTTGGCTTGCAGTATAAAATAAATATGTTCTGAGAACACATTAGTATTGTATTGGTCTGGGTTTTGTTTTCCCACTTAAGAAAATACTTTATCATATTTTGAGGCCTCACCCTTTAAACATGGACATATCTTTTCAAGGTGACAAGACGCATCCCTCTAATTTTGTAGTCTGCCAGTGGGTAGGTATCATACAGTTCTTGTGGCTCAACAAGTTCCACTTCTTTGCTTGGTGATGTTTTGAGATCATAAGCTCTGTAGTGTTCCATATACCATCCGCTAAGCTTCTTCAGAATGAAGATTAGTTTGTCCTGCAATATCACCATTTGGATGATTTCACCAAACTCTGGCAGTCCTCCCAGTGAGCCGTGGATTAAGATCATCCCACACTTGTAGATTAGTCCATTATATGCTACACTTTTAGCCAAGCACACATTGTCCATATCTGGAGACTTCTGTCTCAGTGCATTTGAGATGTCCTTGTTAAGAACATCAATGTGAACAGTGGAAACAGCTGTTACTTCCAGTGGGTGTTTGGCAAAGCTAATTGCATGCAAATGATATGCAATCTGATACTGATGTCTCTGTGAAAGGGAAAGAAGTACATTTTTGAAGCATCTGATGTTCCTTGCAACTCTTAAAAAAACTATGCTTTGCTTCGAATCGCATAGTCCATAGTGCAACCAGTGGCCCAAACTTACGGATCAAATATGGATAATGTTCCAAGTAGTGGTGCTTTGGTATAAGATTAACATCTGGGAAAACCTCTTGAAACTTGATTCTGTGCTCAGAGATCTTAAAACCGAGATATGCAATGGAGTCCTCAGTATGAACAGGACTGACAACAAGATCAACAATGTCCTTCAAGTCTGTTAAGATGTGCCAAGCAGGCTCCTCACAGGGTACACTCTGCCCAATGAACAAAGGCAAAAATCTGATAAGATTCCAGTTCTCGTGTGCATTCCCTCCTACACTTTTTTTGGATGCAAAACTGAGAGCCACAGGATGAGGTTGATTTGTTTTGTCAGCCCACTTAAAGATGAAAGATGATATTGCTTCATTCAATGTACATAATGTGAAATACTTTTTTTTGATTAACAAATTGAGGCAAAGCGCAAGTTCAAAAGGAACAATTCCCTCAAAAAGATCATGTACAACATCAGGTGGAAACCCAGTGGTAACATCAAAATGTGAGAGGTGCTTTGACAAAATGCACTTTGATTTCACACCATAATAACTGGGCAATTTGTTTTCCTCAATAATTCGTAAATGATCTGCATGAATGTCTTTTGTTCTTAAAGTAAAGACTTCACTTCTGACTTCAATAGTCTGGAACTCTGATGTTTCTGCAGTGCAAAATCTACATACGTATGTCCCTGAGAAATTTTCAAAGAATCCAGCAATACTGTGTGCACCAAGGTTGTCGGCAACAACACACTGAACAGTGCCTTTTACTGTTCTGCCCAACTTTGACAGAAATATCCCACTCTGTTCCAAAATTACAAGATCATTAATTACAGGTTTTAACACTTTCTCATACCCATAGCACTTCAGATCATTACTTTTGATTAAAGCAGCCAAATAGATTGAGGTTAAAGCAGAATTACAGCCTGGTGGCAAATTACCCAAAACCCAGTACAATCCACAAATTTTATGCTTCCTCCGTGAAGTACCAAGGGGATTACATATTTCGAATTCATCAATGTATAATATCAATGAAATGCTTTCCTGCTTGGACAACAGTCCATTTTCATGGAAGAAGTCACCATCGAAGATAGTTTTGTAGTGCACAGAAGTTTTTTGAGGCTGATTATCTACAGTATTCAAATTAACAGCCTGATCTAAGATTGTCTGGCAGTCAAGAATATGCTGCAAAGACTTTAAAATTGAAATATATTGGAATGACTTGTTATTTTTTCGGTCAAGTATATATTCCACTGGTTCCACTACTTTAAAGTGGCTCTTATAGTATGCTTTTCGTCTCCAAGGAGTGGAAAGTGGACCTTTATGTCCAATTGCTTTTTTTACAGGGTTTGTCTCACATAGTACACTGGCTAGCTTTTCAACAACTGACTGGTCAAATTGGCATCCATTGTCTTGTAATACTTGGCTAATAGTCTTTTGGGTAATCGCCACAGAAACAGAACCAATCAAATAGTTTAACTCCTGCAAAAGCTCATCTACAGCTGCATTAGACACAAGAAAGATGTGTTCCAACTTAAGGAGCACTGAAGCTATTTTAAGCTCAATATCATTCTCTAAGTTTTCAGAATACCCATTGTCAAAAGCAGAATTTAAATTTACATCACTCTCTATAATTTCCACATCTGAAATGTCACTGGCAACACTGGCACAAGATTCATCAACAGAACTTATTCCAGGCTTAAATGTGTTCACTGTACCAGAGTGTTTTCCGTATTTATGACTTTTGAAGTTCTCATAGACATTGGTTTTATATTCACAGTTTTGGAACACACATGTTACAGTCTCCTTATTTTTAAGATGCTGATAGATATGTTGAAAATATTCTCTTTCTGTGGAGAGTTGATTATGGCCACAAATATGGCAAGTGAATGTGGACGCAGCTTTGGAGACTGCTTGTTGGGCAGGGTGATTTCTTGATAGATGGCTCAGTAGGGCGTTCCAAGTCTTGAACCTACATGCACAATTTAAATAAGTGCATGGATATGAGTGGCCTCGTCCGTAATGCCTATGAATCAGTTTGTAGTGTTTGAGCAATTCAGATCTTTTTGTTAATGTTGTCCCACAGTCCTTGCATCTCCACATGAAGCATAGCACTGGAGAAACAAAGAGACACGCTTTACTGGGTGTATATAAATAATTTGAGAAAAACACCGAGGGAGAGTTGGACAATATTACAATATATCAATATGGTGATATGAGACTAGATCTCATCTCAGCTTTTTGCCACATTGCCCAACACAAAGCGAATCATTTAAACACAAAATGTATTCATCAAATGTAGCCAGCCCTCTCTAATTAGATTTTAAAGGGATAAGTTCAAAACAAAAGTTTAAAAACAAAACCCAAATGCCCATAGGTACATTTTTTTTTTTTTGGAATTGGTTTATATATAAAGCAGATTCCTGTTCAGTGTAAAACTGAATTAAGTTTAAATGAGACATCACTATTTTGAACTTGCATACCTTTGCTGTTGATGAAGTGAAAGTATGCAAGTTCACAGATAAAACGAGCTGCCTGGCACGCCTCCACACAGGAATGCCCCTCTTGAAGTAGTCACAGAGCTGAGAAGAAGTTAGGTCTGAAGGTGGCGATGGGGCATCACATTGGACACCAAGCCAAAGGTTGTGGCACTGTCCAGGGTTCCAACCAGAGGTGATGTAATCTTTCTGCCATCAGCAGACATCCCTCTGGAGAGGTTGACAGGAAGGAAAGGAAGTGCTACCCAAAGTCCTAAAGATTAAAGATATGTTTGAGTTAGGCTGTCGATCTTTCATTATGTTTACAGTGTTCATCTGCATCTATGTCAGGGGTGTCACACTCATTTTAGCTCAGGGGCCACATTGAGGGAAATCTAGTCCCAAGTGGGCCGGACCGGTAAATTAAAAACAACTTCAGATTGTTTTTTCTTTGTTTTAATACAATCAATATAAAACAAGGCTGGAGCCTGAGGACAGTGTATCCAAAACTGTACAACACCTGAAGTATACTTGAAAATTTGGAAAAAAAAAAAATCAATAAATAAAAAAAACATCTCTTAGTGATTCAAAGAGCTTACAGATCACATGGCTAGATCAGATTCATGCAGCACTTAAAGTATATTTGACTCATTTTACTTTACATCTTTTAGCTTTCACCAGCACATCAGTATCAGGAGTCACATCCTGAGTGGCAGCCAACTTCAGGATGTGATTCAAGTTCTTGTGTGAGCCTTGAGCGCAGCTTTGTTTTATTTATACTCATTACAGAGAAAACTTGCTCACAAAGATAAGTTTATTTTCACTCTACATTGTAAAGTATGAAAATAAAGTTTACACAACCATCCCGCGGGCCGGATTTAACCTGCTTGCGGGCCGGATCTGGCCCGCGGGCCGCATATTTGACACCCCTTATTCTATGTACTTATATATGTATTCAGACACAGACCAGAAGTGTGCTAGGTCTACAAGAAATCCGATGGCTGTTTTTTCTGTGTTCAATAGCGTAATACTTTCTTCTATGATTTCTAATTGTGATTTTCTGCCGCACACCATCTCCCTCTCACACGGCTGATCCGTGCGTGTACGAGCGCTGCACGCACCCTTTCTCCTCGCCTTCTTAACGTCATGTACATTGAAAGCAATGCAAGCGGCAGTAAATGCATGCTTCCTGGAGCCACCACAGCTAAACTTTACCTCCTACATCACCCGTGGCCGTGACCGCATGAACTATTCGCACCGACAGGCATACTGCGAACAACCACTCGTGTATAAATGCGCGCGCCCGAAGTAACGTAGTCTTAAGAGAACCGCGGCCCAGCTTGCCGCTATAATATGCTAATGCTAATGAATAACTAACAGTAAGCCAACACCGACACACTGCATGAATACACAACTTTAAGCTAGCGTTACGATATTAAAACAAGAGAGTACCGCCGGCAAACTACTAACTTAACCTACATGTCCAAGCACAAACTACCAACAGGTCTGACATTTCGCTAATGTTAGCAGGGCTGAATGATAGCGGTTTGGTCAGGTCAGTTTACTAAACACTTAACAATACAGTTGGAATATTTTTATATCTAATATATTAAAATATGTGTTCTACAGTTGACTTACCTTCAAGGACCATGGAAAAAGTAATATCTTCGTTACCTTATTGACCAAATTGTTCACGAGGTCCTGCCTGCAGCCAAGTTCCTCTCAAATTGGTGTTCTCAACCGGCCGCAGGTAGAAAATTCTGGAGAAGGCGGAGACGTCATGACATCAGACGCACTGCGTCACGAGAAACCTAATTGATGCAGGTTGACTCTAATGAGAATAGCAGGTTACATGTGTACTGAGGGAACAACACGTAATAACAAGTTGATATACTCCACAAATGTAGACTGGCTCCACTAAAGCAGAAATCTTAATGAAACTCACTCAGAACTTTACGTAACTTCAAATACTGCTGAAATACACTTTTTAGAGTGTACTTTAAAAATGCTGTAATCCACCCACTTCTTAAAAAATCTTGACCTTTCTCTCCATAGCAGTTTCAGACCAAGCCCCCATAATTCGGGTCTGGATGTGAAGCAAAACAGGAAGTGACAAAAATTGCAGTTCCACTCTCATCCACTAGGGGCTGGTGTCAGAAGCGGGCAAATCCTCATTGACTCCCATGTTAAAAATACCAATTTCACAGCAGAAATAAACATGTTTACAGCCTGGTACCAAAACATGTTTTAGGTTTAATAGATCTAGTTTACACTCATGACAACTCTGAGGGGGTGGATATTTGTGTCACTCTTCTGTTTAAGTGTATTAAAAGCCTAAAATTCTGTATAATTATGTAATGAGCATCAGACACACGTGACCACAGAGGTAGCTCCGGGGAAAGGCCTCAGTAGAGCCTCGGCCTGGCCTGAAAACTGTTCCGCCATTTTCAGTCTCTCAACTTAGACCAGTAGTTGTAGCGTTTGTGTATGCTTTTTGGATATTATTTGTGCAATCGTTGGACAAAATGACTTGCTGTGGCATTAATTGCACTAATAGAGCGTCCAAGGAGTCTCCACTTCATTTTATTTCGGTAAGTAAAATTATATTTATGTATTTTAGGTCCCTGCCGAGCTGAGCTTAAATTTTAACATGTACTGTTTAACCATGAAATTTAAATGTAATAGGGTAAACCCAGTGCATTTAACATAATGCTGCACTTTAGAAAATGGGTTGAAATATAACATGTTGGTGGAGCTGGATTCCGACTATCGGTATGGTCCCCGGCCTCCCCTCAGCAGCAGCTCGGCGCATCTCTGATCGCAGCGGCGTCTGTCTGCTGCGTGGGCTGCCGGCTTGTGGAGCTCTCGGGAGATCTCTGTGTTCCACCCGGTTCTCCCCAGCGGTCAGCCCTGCGCAACTCTGACTCTGAAGCTCCGATGTTGTGAACAGTTAGCTCTGGTTTTAGCTAGGTAGCTACCTCCATTAGCTTAGCTCCCACCTCCGTGTTAGCTTTGGGTAAGCTTGTAGCTACATCTCTTCAGTTCGACGGGTGTCATCATTTGATCCCAGCGTTACAGCTCCACCTCTTTTCCCTTTCATTAAATGTCTGGGCGTGATGAGACATGTGACACAATCACGATGGCGGTGGTGGCCACCTCCCATTTCAGATTTAAAAATTATAATACGAGCCTCTGGACAAGAATTGTCCAGTATATACATGTCAGGGTTTCAGACCCACCTCTGAATTACCGCTCATCTTGAAGATCGGGAAAAAGGTTTTAGGTACGGCTAAAACACTCACAGCTTCTCTCAATGAACATAACATCTATGATAAAGACAAGTAGAGCTCACTCTACTGAAACAGCTCTTCTTAGGGTCTCTAATGACCTTCTGACTCACAGTGATGCAGGGGACTGTTCTGTTCTGGTCCTGCTGGACCTGACTGCAGCCTTTGACACTGTTGACCATCACCTGCTACTGGAGAGGCTGAGAGACTGGGTAGGCCTATCAGGAACTGCTCTAAAGTGGCTCTCCTCTTATCTATCTGAGCATTCCTTCTCTGTGGCCATCCCCAAGTTTCGGTCCTCCACCACCTCTCTCTCACGGTGTCCCACAAGGTTCTGTGCTGGGGCCTCTGCTCTTCCTTCTTTTCTCCTCTATCTGCTTGGAAAAAGTTGTGGCTAAACAACTCCGAGCTGCTCTTGATGAACATAACATCATGATAGTTTCCAGTCGGGTTTTCGTAGAGCTTATTCGCGATGCAGGGGATTGTTCTGTTCTGGTTCTGCTGGACCTGACTGCAGCCTTTGACACTGTTGACCATCACCTGCTACTGGAGAGCCTGAGTGATTGGGTAGCCCTTTCAGGATCCGCTCTGGAGTGGTTCTCCTCATATTTGTCTGAGCGTTCTTTATATATATATATATATATATATATATATATATATATATATATATATATATATATATATATTAGTGGTGGGCATAGATTAAGTTTTTTTTAATCTAGATTAATCTCACTGTAATCTTGGAATTAATCTAGATTAATCTAGATTAAAATGGCTCATTCAAATTCTGCCAAAGGCATATGTGTGTGCTACCTAGATAATGAATAAAAGCAAGTCTTTGAGAATGGAGGCATATTTCTTGTTTCAATAATGCATCACAGACTGATAAAGCAGTTTTACTACGATAACTGATGATGAAAATAAATAATGATAAATAAGTATTTGTGTTTAGTAGCTGTTTATTCAGTTCAACAAATTCTGCACTGTAGGTCATGATTAACTATTTACAGTCAGTAGCATTTGGTCAATCAGTCCAAGCTCTATTTCTCCTTCTTCCACCAGTCACTCTAGCAGACCAGCTTGTTCACATTGTCTGGTGACAAACAGATCTTCTCTTCTGCACACTATGGCCTGCTAAAGAAAAAAGTCTCTCACATGGGACAGTTGTTGCAGGAGTCCCCAAATATTTACGGGCAATGTGGGCCATCTTACCATACACAGCAGTGTGTTCCGACCACCACTTCAGTTGACACTGATCTAAATTGGCACTGGGCTCTACCTTGTACCTCTCCACAGTGTTGTCTACTGGTGTGTCCTCATCTGAATCTGAGTCTGATCCCATTAGTAGAAGGGCTCTTTTCTTCTTGGGTGGCTCAGGGTTCTCCTCCCTGAGTGGCTTCAGTGTAGGTTCTTGTCCCTTCACCAACTCACGTAGCTTTACCCACGCCGGCTCCCTCTCTGCTCTGGGCAAGCACTTGAGGTCCTTAAATCGTGGATCTAAGGCAGTTGCCACCTTCAATAAATAAAACATAATAATTATTATTGATGATGAAAATTTCACTTTCCAAATCTAACGTCCATATTTGTTCATGACTCCTTCATCTATTCATTTGACCAACCTACTAGATGGCTTTTATTTCCACTGCGTAGACCACAAGAGCGATCTCTCTGGCAAAACCAAAAGGTGTAGGTGTCTGTTATACTAACAACAGTTGGTTTGGTGTTCTGATGTGACCGTAATCTCCCAGCACTGTTCTCCTGATTTAGAATGCCTACTCTTCAACTGTAACCCTTTGTACTCTCCCCGTGATTTCTCCTCATTTATTCTGGCCACGTCTACATCCTGCCAAGAGCAGACGTGCACGCAGCCCAGTGTGCACTTGTGGATAAAATTTTGTGCGTGGAGCAACAATATTGTGATTCCAGCATTGTTCCAACACTCACCAGACTGTATTTCAATAACGACAAACCATGGCCAAACTCAGTCAGCTCAAGATGGAGAAGGAGATTGCATTTAAAAACAAAGACACAGAGAGCTACAAAAGAGGTGAAAAACAGGTTCAGCAGGGAGGTGAAAAATGCTAAATCAAGGTACTCTGAGAGGCTGAAAGAACAATTCTCAGCTAACAACTCGACTTTTGTGTGGAAAGGGCGCTTAGGCAAATCACTGCCAAGCCAAATAACCCCACTCAACAGAGGACCTATAGAGCTCCGGACCCCACGTGACTCTCAGTTAGTAGACGCCATTTTGGCAGGAAAAAAAAGGTAAACAAACACAGATGTAACCATGAACGTGAACGGGATCCGCTTGGATTTTACTTCGTCGGAGTTTACTTAACACTTTAAAACCAAAGAAATCGTTTTATATAGTCAGAAATTAAACAGACTAAACATCTCCGACCCTTACCGTGCCCCTGGGATACTTTTTAAAAACACCAGAAGCTGTCGGAGCGACCTGGTCGGGGAACCCCTTGGGATTCCCCCGGCCGGAGGAGCTGGGGAGAGGTCTGGGACTCTCGACGCTACTGCCCGCTCCGACGCCAGAAGCTGTCGGAGCGGACTTCTTACTGGACCTGGCCGGAGAACCCCTTGGGATTTACCCGGAGGAGCTGGCTCAGGCGGCTGGGGAGAGGGAAGTCTGGGACTCTCGACGCTACATGCCCCCGCAACCCGACTCCGGATACGCGGATGAAAATGGATGGATGGACAAATAACAGATTTACATGTAAGTAGTTTAAATAGAGTGCTGTGCTGTTTGAATGTATAAACTGAATGCCAAGAGAAATCACTAGTTTGATTTTTTTCCGTGAATAAAATAAATATGCCAGGCAGGAGCGTCTCAGGATCTGTCAGATCTGTCTCGGTGAGACAGATAATAGCAATCCAAAGTGCTTTTTATGTGTGATCTGACACTTGATCAACCGATGCTTAAAAATTAAATACAGCTTAGCCGGTTAATTGCTGTGATCATAAAACACGGAAACGGCAGCACGCAGAACTCACGAGGCAACGTTTTACGTGACGTTTACTTGTTGCTATGAGTAATAAGACGGAAAAAGCCACGCCAAAATAAGTTTAGGAAGCCCACTAAGAATCGTAATAAAAGCATTTAAAATAAATACCATACACAGTTGAGGAAACATTGGTTTAAGTACCTGATATGAAGCGGTCGCTGCATAAGTGAAAACCTTTACTCTCGGGATCCCACAGTTTCATTTTAGCCCGGTCTCTAGCTCGTTTTATTACAATGATCCAACGTTTGCGGCGCTCCGGATCTTGGGGAATCCTGTAGACGGCTCATTCCTTATGTCGTCCGCGTCTGTTCTGCATCCTGGGGCACAACAGGAATCTACCTTATTTCCCGTTTGATTGAGTTTTCTGACAATAACAAATAGTCCAGCTGCCGGCTTCTGCCTGCCTTATGGCGCCGTTTCGATTTGAACTGTTGCATGCCGGGAAACGTGACGTCAACTCCCGGAGCTCTATAGTCAACAGGCTAAACAAGTTCTAATCAGTGACTGTAGAAAGAGAGTTTGGCTGCCGCTATGATGGCCCAACAGCCAACTAGGAAATCACCCATCAGCTACATCTCCATTTCAACAAGGTCACCTACACCTCCATGGCCCCAGAAGTCTCCTCACAAAAGGCATGTCTCCCCTCCTCCAACACGCCACTAACCATCCTGGAAGAGGATGTTATTGGGCTATTCAAGAGTCTAAACCCCCACAAGGCGTGTTTCCATCCAATGAAAGAAACTGCAGCTGTGCCCAGTCTTTACAGAGACTATGCGTACATGCATAGGTAGCTTCTGCTTGTTAAGCAACAACAACAGAACAGAGCACAAGCAACAACATAAAGCTATGGTTTATGGGCTTCACCCTCCCATATTCCAGCCAAACTTGACAAAGCTCTTCAGATGAGAAGTGAAACATCTTAAAAAATCCAAAGAAGTTCACATACCTTCATTTGAACCCCTTTAGATCATAATGGTCAAATAACTCATTTATCTTCTGTGTCTGATATACCTTAAGCCATTCCAGGTTTATGTTCTCCCTTCGCTGGTTGAGGTCCTTGGTGAAGGCAGCCTTGAATCGCACACTATAGGCAGGATCATCATCTTATATCTTCATTGCGTGCTGGAGGTGGCACAGGGCAGGTAGAACCACAGAGCAGGATACGTAGTTTTCCCCACCAAGCAGCTCAGTGATGTACCTACACACACACACACACACACACGCACGCACACACTCACACACAGAGAGAGAGAGAGACAACGTAATAAATAATTAATGATCAATTCATTTGACTCCGATTACACATTTTTTAAATTCTTAATCACATTACATTTAAGGGCAGGTGGTTCTTAGATACAAAAGTGACATTTCAAAGCACTTGTATGCCAATTCATGAACATGTTATCTTTGTAGGCCATACCTGCATGGCTCCAGCATTTTCTCCAGCTTTGCCAGCTTCTCATATTCAGCATTTGTTGGGAGGGCAAGATTGTGCTTCTGCTGAGACAGCGTTGTTTGCAGTGTGTCTCGGTTTCGCCTCACGCGTTTAACCATGTCAAGGGTGGAATTCCACCGTGTTGGAACATCTTGCACAAGTTGTTCCTGTTCTTGTCCAAGGGAGGCTTGCTGGGCATTCAGCTCATCTGAGTTTGCTGGACTGTGTTTGAAATGTCCGACCACTTTACGGCACTTGACCAGAACGCCATCAAAACCACTTTCCCCAAGTGACACTACTACAGCTCTCTGAATAACGTGTGCAACGCAGGGCAAATGCTCGAATGGCAGTATCCTCCCTGCTGCCACCATATTACAAGCACTGTCTGTTCCAATAGTGCTGGTTTTGTCAGCTATCCCCCACTGATTAGCAACGTCAAGAAACTGCCTGGCACATGCGTCTGCAAATTGGCGCTCCTCTGTTTTCATCACACCTAACGGTCAAAGATCAGAATAAGTTCACAAGCAGTAAACAACTAGTAATCATTAAGAAGCAAACATAATGTGGTGGTAATTCATGGTGTTGTGCTAATTAATAAGTAGGCTAATTAAATTAAATTATACAACAGTTAGTTCTAACCAAGTAATTTGATTGGACAAGAGACATTCCTTGAGTGTGTCATGAACTCCTCCTCTTAACCTCCTCTGCGGGCCTGGCTGGCACTGCACTCCAATTCCCAGCATCCCTGTCACCGACGCTTCCCGGTGATTCATCCCGCTGAGCCTATTTAAGGACCTGTCACAGCTGAGCCGGCACTCAGTCATCATCTAACGATAGACGCCAACCCATTCTAAGAACTAAGACACTAACTCTACGAACTCTGAGAACCATACGGGAAGAGAACTTCCCACGCTGCCACATAACAGTCACCATCCAACACCAGTCTCTCCGCGCCTGGGTCTCATAGCCACACTCCAGCTCAGCCCACCGAACCTGACAGAGTGCTGATATTGGAGTACAACAGCACTGGGACATTTTACAGACAATATCAGGCGTTCTAATGTTATGTTGTGTTATTTTTGTGTTGCCTAGCAACAGCTTTCTAGTTGGAACCATTTGTGTTGGCGGAGCTAAATAAGTGATTGAATAAACTAACAAATTATAATCATATGTCGCTTATTATTGTTAAATAAGAAAATTTGCTCTTAGAACTGTTGTATAAAAATAATATCACATGAGAGGGAGTGCTGTTGTGCTAAATATCAGCAATGGTGTGATTATTTACGTATTAATGATATGAATCACACAAATGCATGTATTCAACACAACAGCACTCCCTCTCGCGTGTTAACCTCTCAGTTAATTATGAAATTTAAAAGGACACAGCCTACCTAAAGCAAAGGAGTGAAGTTCCCAGCTGGCATCGATGAGATGTGCAGTAACACCGAGGTAGTTATCATTACTGACAGAGGTCCAGTGGTCCCCAGTCAGTGCTATACAAGTTGCCTCCACCAACTTCTCATCTTTCACATCTTTTTCTATTGCATGCTGGTCATGTATTTTCCTCACGATTGTTCGCCTCGCAGGTAGTTTGTAGGATGAGTCACCTGTGGCCGCCTGGAGAACAAGCTCGAGCCCATCATCTTCGACCACGTGATGGGCCGGCAGCTCTTGGCAATCCACTGAGCAAGAAGATCAGTGAGCTTACTTGATAGAGCTACACTGATGGGCTTGCCTCGGTTGCACTCAAACATAGTAGTTTGACGAAAACTCTTCACCTGCGCAACACGCAGTCCAGCATCTTCCAAATTAGCTAAGGGTGCATCCATGTTGGCGCGTCACGTTTGAAGATTCCTCCGGCATTAAAGATGTTCTCTTTCGCGCGTATACATCCACACCTTATATATGTTGATTATCCGCGCCGAGTATACATCCGCGCCAACCAAGTATCCATCCGCGCAATGTGAAAGTCATCATAGCTTACTTAGTATAGAACCAGATCCCAACCCAACTATGAGAATAGATAAACGGCGTCATTTTTTTTATCGCGCGATAAGAGTCTGGCTTTGCCGCAGCACGTTAACGCCGATAACGGCCCACCCCTAATATATATATATATATATATATATATATATATATATATGCATGCAGAGAGAGAGAGAAAGAGAGAGAGAGAGAGAGAGAGAGAGAGAGAGAGAGAGAGAGAGAGAGAGAGAGAGAGAGAGAGAGAGAGAGAGAGAGAGAGAGAGAGAAATAACTCTGAAAAGCAATAAGCTTGTCAGGTGAGGAGATAATCTTTTTACAATGTTTACATTGCAGGCAGTATTGCTATGTAGCCTGATAGGTAATTAGATTTATCCCATATTACCTTAAAGGACGACACACACAGAGAGAGAGATTATTTGTAATGTCCATGTGGGCGAATCAACATGCGAGAAGCTGGACTCAACCAACCAGCCCCCACTCTGCTTCAGCCTCAAAGCCTTTGTAGGAGCCAAAAAGCAGTGTTCTGTGTACGTGCATTTTGACAAGATGTTGATCAGCCCAGCATCCTGTGTACGTGCACTTTTAACATCTTGATTGTCCAGCTGCTGCGTACGTGCTCAACAACATGTTGTTCAGTCCAGCTTATGTAACTTCCAGTAAGTATTGGCTTACTTTGACCATATTGGGTAATAAAACAGCCATCCCATCATTTCCCGAAATCATGAGGGTGGGGGCCAGAAGAGTATAACCGATGCTGCGTGGTGTAGGAGAAAGGGCTTTTGCAGCAGGTTTCCAGCCGAGGCATTTAGTTCGAGGCTGAAGGCTGTCCCCATGAAGTGTTGGTGATGTATTGCTGAATTGTACAAATAAAGCCCCACGCTGAGATTGGATAAACTGTCTCTCTCTTGTTTTTGATAAGGAAAAAGAACCACATTTGGTGACCACGAAGCGGGGAGTGGAGGTGTGCTCTTCGGATCATTTCTCAATCCACTGAAACCTGACTCCGGGGCCCTTATAGGTAAGAACAACTTTTGTTCAATTTTGGAGTTATTTTCGTGGACTGAGAAATGGTCTGGGAGAAAAAAAACATGCCCTACTCATAATTTAGAATAACAACAAGAGAAGGCGCTTGTCCAGAGCAGCGGTGAAATTATTCACACATGTGTGAAGTCAGCTGAGTCATTTTGATGACGGACAAAGTTTAAAGTGACAAATTAAAAGCTGGGACAGCGAGAATTGGAATAGAATTTGACAGCTGATAAAAAAAAAAAAGAGTCCAGGAAGGACAAGTAAAAGGTCGACAAGTGAGATCCATATGCCCCGGTGAGGCCGGGATAAGATTGGGATCTGAGAAAAAGCGCTGAAGTTGTGACAGATAAGCTTGCCAGTAATTTGGTTGAATCCTCGAGGATTGGTAAATTTCATGTGTTGTTGGCAAAAGGCATGTGTTGAACTCATAGGAGCAGCGGAGAGGCTGCAAGGGAAACGACAGACCCGGGTGCTCGGGGAAACTGTCTATTGAGTTTTTTTGTGTGTGTGTGTGTGTGTGTGCGCTGAGACAAGTGTGTGTGTGTGTGTTTGTGAAGACAAGCGTGTGTGTGAGTGAGAACAGCTGTGGGTGAGGCGCCAGAGGTTAGGAGGAAAAAAGGAGGAAAAACTAGGAGAAGCTTTAAAAAACGGTGTAAAACAAATCAATATTATTCACTGCAGTGCTACATTTTGATGTTTAATGTTATACAAATTTCAAAGTCTGTGATCTTGTTCTGATTAGCCTTTGAACAGAAAACCAGAAGTTAAAATAATAATAACAAGTTTTTAGAGTGACATATATATAAATAAAAAATATATGCTGAAGTGCACAAGCATGATAACTATTTTTACCAGCTGGGTTATGTGAAATATGAGAAATATAGATTATGAGTAAAAATAATAATGTGTATGTGTGTTGCTGTTTGGCATGAAACGTTGTTCCAGTGTCAAATCGCTTTGAAGTGTGTTTTTTATCTCTATGCAAGTGTGAAAGCTTTGTTGTGTGTGGTTGTTTTACTCGTGAAAGTTCAAATACTCTGATCTTGTTTAAACTATTGCTTGGATAAATTAGAGAGAAACTGATTTTTCTTCTGCTGATTCGGTCTCAATTGTGGTTGACTTTTTCCTGTGTTGTAATGTTATAAAGCTGTATGAGAGTTGCTAAATTCTGAAGACTGGGTGCGGTTGATGTCACCAGGACTTGTTCGTTTCTCTGTACAGACATCCTTAGTGGTCAGACTCTCAGCTTAGACTGGGCAGAGAATCAGAATAGAAGTGTAAGCTCCACCCACCAGCTGTGTGTGCGTTAATCTCCTCACACACACAGACACAGAAGTACAGAGGCGATCCCGCCTCTGACTCCACCTCTGTGTGTGGATTGGTTGGTGAGCCGTAGGCGTAGAGAAACCCTACCCTGTGGGCTGAACATTGC
Organism: Nothobranchius furzeri; assembly: GCF_043380555.1. Classification (NCBI taxonomy): domain Eukaryota; kingdom Metazoa; phylum Chordata; class Actinopteri; order Cyprinodontiformes; family Nothobranchiidae; genus Nothobranchius; species Nothobranchius furzeri. The sequence goes on along the minus strand of NC_091742.1, from coordinate 44,136,492 downwards.
TCACACACAGCTCGGACCAAGGATACGGCTATTTTAGCCTGTCACACCAGCCTGCCTCTGCAGGACAGAAGATTTGAGTCAAACTCATCTTGCAGCTTAACTGCTGGAGAAATAAATACATCAGGCATTAAGTTTTCTTTCAACAATAAATAAAGCTTTTTGAACTAACTTTACTTTAGTGTTACATCAGAAGAGATTTGATTTTAAGGCATTTACAATAAGAAGATAAATTGTTCAACATTTGTGTAAACAGAGCAACAACAGATTACTCAAGACCACAGCATCATATGTCACCAGTATCTGTTTCAACTTTCAATTCTTGTGTTATTTTCAGGAGACTATAAATAAACAAACTAGTCAACTAATCAAAGGAATAATAGTGTCACTGAAACTTCAAAATGTCTGTCACGCCAGCAGGAATTTTGGCAGCGAAGAATCCGGCTTTAGCAAAAGAGATAAAGCACATGTCAGAGAAGTGGTCAAAACGGACGAGAAAACTATGCAATCCGTGGCCATCTGAAGGCACTTTTGACGTAGTGGCGTGTGATAATTTGGAATTGAGAATTCAGGATCATAAAGCAGATGGATCCAAGAAAAGACAGCAGAAAAGAGAAAAAGAAATTCAGATCCTGGACTTATTCAGGAATGAAGGAAAGATTTACAGACAGAACTTTAAACATGCCATTCTCAAAATGAAAGACAAATTGGACAAACCCCAGAAGGAAGTGAAGGCCCCAGCAGAAGAGGGCCTGTATCCCCTCTTGGGAACCGTTACAATTACGGGAGATTTTGATTTGCGCGACACATTCGACAAAGGTCCTAAGGGTTTAGATGTCGACAATGCAATTTTAAAATTAACAACATCACAGCAATCAGATGAAGCACCTGGCAAAGAAAAGCATGCAAAAGGAAGTGAGGAAAGAGAATTCGAACAAACAACTCCACCTCGTGGAACGCATCCAAAATATTGCAGTACAGAACGTCGAGCGGTAAGGGAAGAAGGACGAAGGGAGATTGATTGTTTTGCAGAACATAAGGATTTTTTGAAAAGGCAACCGAAGGCTAACTCATACTGGATTGACCTTGAGAACAAGGATGAGGATGTACATGATGAGCTAAACGATGTTGACCAAATTATACAGGACATATCTGAAGGCCTGCGGAAATCCTTAAATCACATCACAGGCACACATTCAGATGAGGTTAGTGAGAACACCACTAGCACAAGCAAGGAGAAAAATTTCAAGCCTTTTTACAAACCAGGCATTCACTCACCAGAGCGTGGTGACCCAAATACAGGTCTGACTCAGGAGAAGGAAAAACCAGGTCCTAGCAGTGAAAGCCGTGAGCTGAGACCCAGACATGACTTAAAACCACCTATTCGATACACTAATGATGGTCAGTACCCAATTTTAATTAAGGGCACAAGAGCTAATTATATTCCCTGGCAGAGCCTCGACCTCACTGGTTTGGTTTCGCGGCTGCCCGAGATACAGGATGGCGCTGGAAAGTGGATTCGGGCCTTCGAACAGGAGACAACTGGGCTAATGCTTGCCCTTGGAGATCTCAAAGCTATTTTGGCTCGAGTTGTTGGGACATCAGCTATGGGAACATTGCTAGCATCCAATGGAGTCCAATGGATGCTGGACCCAATGGCTGACGGCACGGAGTTTAACACACACAGAAATGCACTCTGGAACATACTAAGAGCAGCATATCCCAACAGGATTGACCCCAAAGCCTTGAAAGGTGAGCCACTTTCAGAGACTGAGAGTCCTGCGTCATTTGTTGACAGGCAGCTCAGACGGTGGAAGCTGGAGACGGAGGAGGGTCCTGAGGGGACGCCAATAATGACTTCTCTGTTCCGAACATCCCTGATTTCCACTCTCCCGACTCCTGTGCGAGACAAACTGGAGGATGTGGTGGGACTGGACTCAATGCCACATGCACAGTTCAGAGACCATGTAGTCCACGCCGTGGACCGCTATCGGAAAGACAATAACAAAATGATTGAGCAAGAAAAGTGTGCTCAAAGAAAACTCACGCAGCTGCACATAAATGATCTCCAGAGCAAGGCAAAAACTCAGGCAGCAGTGGTGAAAAGTGACAGCCAAGTCCAAGCATTGCAGACAGCTGTGGCCCCGCCTCAAACTCCATCTCAACCGGTTATCAATGTCTACCCAAACCAGTATGGTAGACAGCAGCCCGGACCACAGAGACGATTTCCAAATCGTTTCCCCAATCGCTACCCAACTCGACAAGGCTGGGTGCAGCAGAATCGACCCCCACTTCCAGGTTCATGTTGGGGGTGTGGCCAGATGGGTCACCTGTATCGAGACTGTCCGAATCCAATTCCAAACCCTGAATGGTCTGGGCGTGGTCGTGGAACACGACCAAACCGGGGAAGAGGAGGTCCAGTTAATCCATGGGCAGCACAACAAGGATTCTAGGGATGCCCGGAGGGCCCTGGGGGGGAGGAGCAACTACCAATTTTAACAGCTAACGCCGATAAAGAACCAGTGATCAATGTTAAAATAGAAGGCAAATCGGTCCCAATGTTAGTTGATACTGGGGCAACCTACTCGTGCATAAAATCAAATTATGCAACTCATCTCCCCATGTCTGAGAAAAGCGTAAAGACAACAGGGTTCTCGGGAGCAAAACAAATAAACCCCTTAACAGCTCCAGTAAGACTAGCAGTTGATGACAGTGAAATCGTAATCCCAATTCTGATTTCAGACCAAACTCCAGTTAATCTACTAGGAAGAGATGCATTGTGTAAACTAAAAACAAAAATCTGGTGCACACCAGAAGGAATTTATGTAGATAGCTCTGGAATAAACTTTCAAATGACTGCTCAGACAAAACACGCTAAGGTCTACTGGCTTGGTGACATTAACAAGCCAGTCTCCGAGATGTTTCAACAATGGGAGAAATTTATTGAAGCTCAAATTCCAGAAGCTACTGTACCATTCAGTGACTATCACTGCACAATGACTTATGATCCATCATGCAGTAGAATCTTTGAAGAAAAATGGGACAAAGAAACAAAAGACTTGCACTTTAGGCTAGTGTCACAATACATCGTGATAGGACAGCAAGGTGCAGCTGTGAATGTGGAAGAAAACCCATTTATTGAAAAATGGCACACTGTGCCAGAATCAGCACCACACATTACCTTAATGGTAAACAAAGGCTTTGAGTCAAAAGATCTTGGACCAATGATGTTAACAGCAACTAAAACAGAGTGGCAGAAAACAGATAACCCGCTAATCTACACTACAAAAAATGCAGAAATGATTAAAATTCTCTGCGGTACCACCATGATGTCAAAACCACAGGTTGTAACAGTCGCAAACAAAAAACACATGCAGGGTGTAGCAGAATCAGAAACAGTTCAAAACGAGTTGAAAGCTGACATGCTAAAACAGGTTCCAGACCAGCTATGGTCCAAACATGACACGGATGTTGGACTGGTAACATCGGCAACTCCAGTTCAAGTGGAATTGAAGCCAAATGCAAGACTGCCTTATCGACCCCAATACCCACTAAAGCCAGAAGCAGAAGAGGGTATAAATGCAACTATTGAAGGTCTAATTCAAGCAGGAGTACTAAAAGAAACCTATAGCACATGTAACACTCCAATTTTGCCAGTGCTAAAAGCAGACAAGCTCAAGTACAGACTGGTACATGATTTAAGAGCTGTAAATGAAGTGATCACTGACTTTGACGCAGACGTGCCAAATCCAAGCACATTACTGAGTAACATCGATGGAGAAGCTAAATACTTCACGGTAATTGATCTGTGTTCAGCATTTTTTAGCATCCCATTGGCCAAAGAATCACAATATCTTTTTGCATTCACGTTTCGTGGAAGACAGCTCACGTACAGAAGGCTACCACAAGGGCTAAAACACAGTCCACACATCTTCAATCAAATTTTGAAACAGAGCCTCGAAGGCATCGAGGTGAACAGCACTGTGATTCAGTATGTTGATGACCTACTGATTTGCGCACGAACAATCGATGATTGCCATCGTGACTCCATTAAAGTCCTACAGAAGTTAGCTCGGGGAGGACACAAAGCCTCCCTGACAAAGCTTCAGTACTGCCAACCACAGGTAGAGTACCTAGGGAGAGTAATCTCCCATGGGACTGTCGCCATCTCACCAGAACACGTGGAAGGTGTGAGCAAAGCTCCACAACCACAAACTGTTGGACAAATGATGACATTTCTGGGAATGACTGGTTTCAACTCCGAGTGGATTGAAAACTATGCTGAAAAAACCGCACCACTTAGGGCACTGATTAAAGATGCTGGAAGTGAGTCTTTAAAATCGACTCTAAAATGGACAAATGAAGCTAAGATAGCTTTTGAAACTATCAAACAAGACATGCAAACTGCGCCAAGTTTAGCAACACCTGACTACACAAAACCATTTTTGCTGTACGTCGCAAACAGACATGACATGTATGCCTCTGCAGTGTTAATGCAGGACACATGCAGTGGACGTCGGAAACAACCTATTGCGTACTACAGTGCAAAACTTGACAATGTGGCACAGGGATGGCCCCCTTGTTATCAAGGATTGGCTGCTTTGCATTATGCTTATGAGAAAGCCTCAGTGATAACAATGGGATATCCTGTCACCATCTACACACATCACAAAATATCTGAACTAATCAACCGAGGGAAGTTTGTGTTAAACCAAGCAAGATGCCTGCAGTATATGCCACTACTGACATATCCGGACGTTGTCATAAAGAGGTGTACCACGACAAACCCTGCTAACAGTGTTCCCTTTGAGTTCGAAGGAGAACCACATTGCTGCATAGCTGAGGTATCTAGATACACTAAGCTAAGGCCTGATTTGGAATCTACTCCTTTCGATCAATCTGATGTCACCTATTTTGTTGATGGTTCATGTTTTAGAGACTACTTAGGAAACCATGCAGCGTTTGCTGTTGTGGAAAAAGTAGATGACAGATTTGAAACAGTAAAAGCTGAAAAGTGTAACCAACCCTGTTCTGCACAGCTAGCGGAACTCAAAGCCCTGACCGAAGCTTGCAAGTTGGCAAGTGGCCAGGTAGCAACTATTTACACTGACTCTGCATACGCCCATGGTGTTTGTCACCTGTTTGGAAGTGTGTGGAGACAAAGAGGTTTTAAGAAGACGGACGGTACACCCATCCTTCATGGAAAGCAGATCAACGAGCTGATCTCAGCAATGATGCTTCCATCGAAACTGGCCATTGTAAAATGCCCTGCACACCGCAAGGGTAACTGCGATGTCATCAGAGGCAACAATGCAGCAGATGAGGCGGCAAAATCTGCCTCCAGGTGTGAAGAAGCCATTTTGACGCCTGTAATATCATTAGAACCTGTAATAACACCAGAAGACATCATTTTGATTCAGGAAAAGGCAGAGAAAAGCGAGCAGCAGTGTTGGAGAAAAAGAGGTGCAACAATGGACTCAAGCGGCTTGTGGAGGTCTCATGAGGGCTTGATCGTTGCACCTGTCTCCCTGCTGACAATGCTAATCTCAGAGAGCCACGGTCCTGATCATTGTGGTCGTACAGAGGTTCTGAAAAGACTTAACAAACAAGGTTACTGGTCACCCTACCTAAAAGCCATGGTTGAGGAAGTAATAGATCAGTGTGACATTTGTGCTGAGAACAATGTGAAAAAGGGCATCACAGTCCCAGCGGGACACATTCCAGTGCCCGAAGGTCCTTTCAAACATTTGGTCATTGACTATGTTGACATGATTAAGTCTGTGCATGGGAAGCGGTACATGTTGGTGATCATTGACAGATTCAGTCGGTGGATCGAAGCCGTTCCCTCCAAAGATCTAGGTTCAGAAACAGTGGTAAAGTTTCTAGTCAGAGAAGTGATTCCTCGCTTTGGTATCCCGTCGGAAATAAGCTCGGACAATGGTCCTGCTTTTGTTGAAAAAGTCCTTAAAGGTGTGTTGCAACAACTAAGGATAAAGCAACGATTAGGATCAGTTTATCACCCCCAGAGCCAAGGAATGGTCGAGCGAGCGAATCTGACGTTGAAGTCTAAAATCTGCAAAATCTGTGCTTGTACTAACCTTAACTGGGTTGATGCATTGCCGCTTGCCTTAATGAGCTATCGCATGCAAACTAACAGAAGCACGCATCTTTCACCTCATGAGGTCCTAACAGGCAGGCCAATGCCAGCTCCTCAGCTCAGAGGACCCCACAAGGGGCCTTCACTGGAGCAGCTAGAGCTTGAATTCAAAAGCTACATCAAGCAACTAACCAGCATCCATAAAGCCATCTATTTGCAGGAAAAGAGAAAGGAGCTCGTCTCTAGCGCAGGCGCAGACGGGCCAGTAGTTCCTGGAGACCAGGTGTACATCAAAGTTTTCAGGAGGAAGTGGCACGAACCGCGGCGAGAGGGTCCCTACAAAGTGGTTCGAGCAACGCCAACGGCAGTCCAGGTCGAAGGAGGATCGACGTGGCATCATCTGACACACTGCACGAAAGTCAAAGACAAAACTCAGGGCAGTATTGTGTCTGACGTAACAAACCGGCATGATGGCCGAGGAAAAGAAGGGCGTGCTAAGCCTGATAACAGTTCTGTTTTGGATGACACTAGGGGGTCTGATGGTGGTGCTGGAGGAGGTGAAGATGGAGACGATGGCCGAGGAGCAGATCGTCGACCCATCACAAGAGCATACGCTAGACGACTTGGTCAACGACGAGGCAGCACACCGTGATCAAGTTAAGTACAATCCAGCAGGCCGGATGCAACATAGGTCAGCATCCTTGCCTGCATTCGACGTAGCAGTTGTTAAAACTGGTGTTACAACCACGATTCCAAATAATGTTTTGACCACAATTAAGATAAATAAAATCCCTGACAGTGTGACCACAGTTCCAAATAATGTTTTAACTACTAGCGCTACTACTACTACTACTGTAATCCCTGATGTTTTGACTACCACAGCTCCTGTTGAAGAGGGGAGGTCCGACTGGAGCTCTTCCTCTCACTTACAGCTAGTGACTCCACTGATTTTAAGACCTGAAACAACGCCAGTTAGCAAGTTAAGAAGTGTAACTACTAAGCCACCTGTTAGTACTACAACTCCCACAGGAGATGTAGCTGTGAAATCTGATTTTCCCACAGAAGCCTCTGGTAGTAACCATGTTTGTAATCTTACTCAGCAAGGCCAAAATGAACAAGAAGTGACCAATCGCAAAGCTGTGCCTAAGCCACTATTTGGGCCGATTAGACCTGGGCCCGGGAGTAACACAGGACCTATCTCCCCTAGAGCGGGCAGACCATTGCCGATAGAGGATAGGCTTTGGGATGCCGCCATGCAAAATAGTTGGTATAAATGGGCTTTGTATACGACGAGAGAAATGACTCCTAATGACTGCATAGTGTGCGCTCAAGCACCCGGAATGTTACCTGAGGTTGTTCCAGAAAAATATACTTCTAGTGAATGTGCCATTACACAACGACGCACTTGTAAGACTAGAAAGGAAATAGAGATAAATAAAAAGATTCCACCTATTCTTAAGTTGCCATTGTGCGGATTCCACTGCAGATTGCTCCATGGTACACGAGATAAGCACAAATATGTTAAAAAATATGCAGAATATAACATCTTAGAGGAATGTGCTGAATTTGCGATCCAAACAGACCAAAATGGTCCTCCAACGGACTACAAAATTGATTATAGTGCTGATTATGAATGTTTTGCAAGTGGAGGTTTCGCTGACAATGGAGGAGTGGACGTAGGTAATACATCTGTCAACTGTAACGTCACTTGGGTATTATCCTGGTTCCCGCATGCAAATATGACGCCACTTCTCATTGATACCCCTGTTTGGTATGAAAACCCTGTAACTCTTAGTCAGGACTGTGAAAACATATCGATGACGATCCCCACTCTGGATCTCATAGGTGAGCAAGACATTCCAGTGGCCGACAGCTACTGGATGTGTGGTGGTGATGTTTTAATGAATGTTTTGCCAAGTTTTTGGGTTGGGTTGTGTACGCTAGTACGTATGAAAGTTCCAGTGACTATCTTACATGAAGGTGTGAGTGAATTACTTCAGTTGGAGACTACCAATAGACGTAGAACAAAGAGGTATGATGTGTTTGATCATAAAGTGCATTTAAACGCCATAGGACTGCCAACAGGAATTCCCATAGAATTTCAAGCAAGAGATGAGGTAGTAGCTGGTTTAGAGTCAATTCTTCCTTGGATAACAATAAATAAGAATGTGAAATGGATCAACTATGTTTATTTTAATCAGCAAAGAATCTTAAATTACACAGTAAATAACCTTGGCCTCTTGGGTGAACAACTTCATGCCACAGTCAAGATGACTTTGCAGCATGACCAGGCTTTGGACTGGTTGCTGGCCGAGAAAGGTGGGCTCTGTAAGTTTCTGAACTCCAGTGGGCAAGAATGTTGCACCTACATTCCAAGTAATACGGCCCCTGATGGTGCATTTACTGAAGGAATGAGGAAATTGAAAGATTTAAAGATAGAGCTGAGGGAGAATGCAGGCAGGGAAAGCTGGTCCTTAGACTCCTTAGCCCTCAAATTGGGTCAGTGGGGAGCTATTTTGGTAAAAGCAGGAATTAGTGCAATAGTAGTACTAATTCTGATTTCTCTATTGGCATGTTGCATCCTACCTGTTGTGAGGAGACTGTGGGAGCGAACTCTGGCTGCCCAAATGAACCTTGCTGCGTCGTCTCAATACGTGCAAATGGAAATGGCCGCAATGGACTCAGCACGACACCCAATGTGCCTGAAGAACGGGACGGCTGATGAGATGGCGGTGGAGTAAGCTTTGCGTCTCATCAGAGATGTTGTTGTTGTGGTTACATGCACTCGACTAAGGAATCGGCCTCGAAGTCCTCTTCCAGCGACAAGACCCCTGCAGCAGTCATCAATGAAACTGAACTTGACTCTTGTGTTTTCTTCACTCCGTTTCTTTTTTCCAGCTCTGCAACTGAGACTCTGACTCCGTTCTCTATTTCGGTTGAGCAGTTGTGTTGTTACATCTAGTATATTCGTATATTCATTACATTTACTGTTGTGTTTAACTTTTTATAGGTTTAGTCACATCAACATCTCCTAGTTGTTCATTCGTATCCACGTCAATCATTTATTTCATATGAGTTTGTATTTTTGATTGCATATTCACGTACAGTTACTGGTTGCAATGTTGCTAAGGGTAATTAATGCACGATCGTACTCATGATTTTTTTTATTCTCTGTTGAAAGGTATCATCACTTCATTTTCTCTTATGTGTGTTCTTTTGTTAATTCAATGTTACCTAATGTCTGCCATATACTTAGGCTAGACTTGTATGCTCACTCTGTGCGTTACGTGATCGTCCTGTTGGGGCAGGAGGTCAAGGGGGAATTTTCCTGTTAAGAACAGCGGACAGGTTTTTCGCCCTCTTACAGTGTGCGCATGCATTTTTGATGTATTGCTGGGGTGGTTAAAGACGTCACATTCCATGTTGTGTCTTGCAGCTGATACTTACTTTGCAGTTACTTCGTCGTTACATTTATATCTATATAGTTTGGCTGAAGGCTGCAGTATATTAGTCATTTTGTCATTTAACACCCATTTACTGGTCTATGTTAACATTCATTTATGTGTTATGTTATTTGTTATGTAGCCAGCTTGTTTATGGGGGTGGACACCCCCATGGGGGGGATCTGTAGGAGCCAAAAAGCAGTGTTCTGTGTACGTGCATTTTGACAAGATGTTGATCAGCCCAGCATCCTGTGTACGTGCACTTTTAACATCTTGATTGTCCAGCTGCTGCGTACGTGCTCAACAACATGTTGTTCAGTCCAGCTTATGTAACTTCCAGTAAGTATTGGCTTACTTTGACCATATTGGGTAATAAAACAGCCATCCCATCATTTCCCGAAATCATGAGGGTGGGGGCCAGAAGAGTATAACCGATGCTGCGTGGTGTAGGAGAAAGGGCTTTTGCAGCAGGTTTCCAGCCGAGGCATTTAGTTCGAGGCTGAAGGCTGTCCCCATGAAGTGTTGGTGATGTATTGCTGAATTGTACAAATAAAGCCCCACGCTGAGATTGGATAAACTGTCTCTCTCTTGTTTTTGATAAGGAAAAAGAACCACACCTTCACCTCACCAGCTCTGCATACACGTGGTCTCCATCAGGAGACCAGAATGTTAGGTAATATTTAATCTCCATAACCCTGGAACCTGAAATAAACACACATGACAACAAGGAAGACATTTTACCCTGAGTCCCCAAAATAAATGGAGAGTTAACACAGAGGAACCTCCTCCGAGGCTTCCCCACGTCACTCCCATGTGCTCCCAGTTCATCAGGGGCTTTATTCAGAATGGATGGAGGAGAAAGCGGGCCTTCTCAGGTTACAGAGGTACAGAGTTTTCTCAATCAACATCCTTGCTCAATCAACATCCTTGCTCAACCTTTTTCATGAATAGCCACAGTTTGGCAAACAGAGATTCATGATGTGTTAATAACACAGAATGGGCATCTTTTAGGCCTCAAAAAGGTACAATTATAAAAATACCCAACATTCCCTCCTGATGTGACTTTTTGAGCAAGAAAAGATGAAACCAATAAAACACATTATCATGAAATTAAGAAAAGATGAAACCAATAAAACACATTATCATGAAATTAGGACACACCTTACCAACCTGGAATTTGAAATGACCAATTAATCAATCGGATTTTAGTTCAACATTAAACCAGACATCAAACCCAATTTTATCCTGTATTTCTAGCTTCATTAATTTATTCCCCCTGAATGCTACCTTTGAGTAATAACAATAAAAATTAAATACATTATCCCGTCAACAAAACCCAGAGCAAGAGGTAAGACACACCCATTAACCTGGAATTTGGAATAAATAAACCAAACACCAAAACCTACATAATATCTTTGAGTTCCTAGCTTTATTAAGGTAACCCACATCAGTTGTCATCAAAAACTAAATAAAATTAATGACCCTTAAACACTTAATGCATGAAAAATGCATGTAAATTTCAAGGTGAGGAGCTGGACATTTGTGGATCTTCTGAACCGTCTCCACATCTGTCGTTACCTCCTGTGCTGTCTTGTAGGACTGAACAGGTGTCACAGGATCTGCATATTCAGTGGCTGGCTGACACGTGGTACTGGTTTCCTCCGAACTTTGTGTCTGACCTCTGCACCTCATCTCCAGTTCAGGTGTGATATCTCAGTCACAGACTGTGCTCTCAGCCTTGCGTCGTCCTGCTGACGTGTCGACGCAGGATGGAGTCGGGTCACTTCCTAAGAGCTGACTGGACCACAGGAGGGTTTTGTGGTTTTACATCAGCGTTGGTACCGGTTTGAGCTAACTGACCCACTTGGTTCGTGGTGTAACATTAGCTCAGCCATGTTTTTTGTGCCTCCTCCATCTTGGATTGCAGGTTAGCAGCTCAGTCACTGGCCCCCTCCATCTTGGTCTGCAGGTTTCCACCTCCTTCTGAAGACACCCACAAGTCACAAAACCACAGCAGGGTGCCACAGACAGACCAATTTGCATCAACTTCCACAGCTGCCTGTACAAAGAAACAGATCCTCTGAAGCCTTGTCATTGACACTTTCCTCCTGAGTCTGAGCCATTCCTGCATTCAGAGAGTAGCAGGGCATGACATAGCAACCATCTTGTGTTGGAATCAAATACCTTCCTGGTTGTTGAGGGTGATGTCAATGGGGCACAAAGTTTCTTGTCCGTGTCCTTTGATGTTCTCTGCAGAAACTGCTGCAGACCAGCCACTGATCCTTATCACCTGTCAATCAAGGTCTGTCAGTTAGCTGCACACAGCACATGAAGGTGTACTCATAACACCTGTGTTATTTTCCTTTGTTTTCAGGGTGCGCTCAGGTCTTCTTCCTGTTAATCAAGTTTCATTAGTACTTCACAAAGTGAAAAATGAATCCAATAATCTTATGGTAGGGGGCAGCCACTGAAGGATGACCCCCAACAATTTTCCCCAATAAACAACATCTTATTCTTAAGCAAAATTGATGTCTGGTTAAAATTGGTAAGGTTTGCCATAGTTTATCACAAATGAAGTAAAGCACATACAAATTCTTTAAAACTAGCTTGTCTCAAAAGGAGTTTAATCATAGAGATTCTATCACACTATCACGGCTTCAAAGAGGTTTCAAAGCAGGACCACGGAGTCTTCTAGTCTAGCCTTGATTTAGCTGCTCAGGAAACATTTGCATTCAGGCAGGAGGCATTCTAATTTAAATGTAAATAACGGCTTTGGAGACAACTTTCCAGCCCGTCTCCAACTTTTCACAGGAGTGTTACAACACAATTGTAAGGTAATCAAAGGGTTAAAACACCACTTTATCAGTTACACCACCCCCTCCTGTGGAGGTAGGCTTCTCACACATTTACAGGATCTAAGTTAATCAAAGGGAAGTCACTCAGATTTGTAGTGTAACCAATTTGTCAATTAAACCTTATAACCCAAACAGAAAATAAATGATGGAATAATAGCTCAAATGTTGAAATAGTTACATAACAGCCTTACTGTTGAGTAAAATAAAATAAAATTCTTGGGATTACAATTAGCATTTATGGTCTGCAGGGGCTGAGTTGATATTTACATTTCAAACAAGATTTGCATGGGAAAAATCTAGCACTGTGTTGATTCAATCACCATTTCATGTTATTAAAAGTAACACCAGTGACTTAATCTATCAATGGTCGACAAGACACATTTAACGGGAAGTTTTTAAGGTTTATAAAAGATCTGAACACCTTCCTGTAAAACCAGTCAACTGAATATGGTCTGCTTATGGCAGGAACACCAAGTTTAACATGATTTAGTCATATGAGAAAATGCTGAGATACGAAAACTGTAAAGCATTCATGTACTGCATTGTGCAGACTTCTATCACCTACGAAAATAACCCACTAAAATAAAACTGCATAATCTAAACAATAATACAGAACATGGTAACACTAGCTTACATCTATCAGACTAGAAAATTTAAACAATAGGTCTTATAAAATCAGAATGTTCAAATTAAACCAGGTCTACTTAACTAGTCTAAAAAGAAATTAATACACCAGGCTGAAATATTTAGTTTGGGGCTGTTTAAACTATCTATGTAGAACTGTCCAAAGTTTGCATTCCAGTAAAGGAACAGCCTACCACTTGTGAAATAGAGACCATCTTGAGTCAAAGTTGTATTTTTAATCTTAGTTCATGAGCAAAAGGTATCTTCGGACCCAGATTAGCTGCTTCACAGCTAATCTGTTTCCGTCTGACAAAACCAGAGCTGTGCTGGAATGGTAAAAGAGTCTGTCATGCTAAAATGGCATAAGCTATTTATAAGGTTATGTGCCTCTTAAAACACAAAATCATGAATTTTCCCTTCTAACTCTGTAAATTGGGGATTAGGGGGCTACTTAGGTCTAAAACCTATGTGATTTGTTTTTTTCTAATAAACTACGTGATCTTTTAGAAAGGGTATTTATTTATTTTAATAAAATAATAAAAGGCCTGTAGACCAGAATATCTAATTTAACTTGAGGCAATCGCATGAATCATCTCCATCATATTTGGCCATCCATTCAGCCGATGAAGCTGAATGAGTTAGAGGATGGATGTATTTATCCCTGCTTAACATTCTATCTACGTAAGTCATTTTGTTTACTAGTTAAGTAAGAGTTATCATGCAGATAAGAGCAATGACTTTTTCAGATAGTATTTAGCTAATCATCACACCTCCTTTCGGTCTGTCACTCACTCACTCACTCACTCACTCACTCACTCACTCACTCACTCGCTCACTCGCTCACTCACGAACTTTTTGCTAATTTCTAATTAGAATTTTGACCATAAAGATCTTAGAAATTAAATGTAAAATAAAGATTTCAGAACCAAACATTTCTGTCCCTACGTTCTAATAATGCCCTCTCACGTCCTCAAACATTTCTTTAAAACTTCCTATTGCCTTCTCTCTTTTCTCCACCTGTCTCCTCTGCCTCCCTTTCTGCCTTTCTTTCCTCTCCGTCTATCCTTTCCTTCCTCACCTGTCCAATATTTCCTTCTTCCATTCGCCTTTCTTCTAACTTCTCACACTCTTTCCACATCTGATTGCAGCCTTACCAAATCCCCCACCGCAATAAACTAACACTTTGCTGTTTCTTCACTTCTTACCCTTTGTTCCTGTATCCCATAAACACACACACACACACAAGCACACACACACACACAAGCACACACACACACACACACACACACACACACACACACACACACACACACACACACACACACTCAGACAGACAGACAGAACAGGACCTCGGCCGAGACACACACATTCAGGCTTCAGAACTTCGGCCCAAAACTTCTCTCACACACAAACAGAAACGAACCTGCAGGCTTTCACTCACACCAGTCAGAGCTTTGACACACAAATTAAAAACCACAAAGCGACATACAACACAAATACAGAAAACATGCCAGTCACCAGCGACAACTTAAACAATACACAACACGGAAACCGGCAAGCCCATCCACAAAAATGGAAAGCAGCCCCATGTCACACATAACACAGACCGGGAAATTAGACCGACTTGAGATCTTTAAGCCAAATACGGTGATTAATTTGGAGTATTTTTGTAGCATCTAAAAACAATGAGTTTACATAAGTGATTTTGCATAATCCAACCCTATTATGACCCACATTCCGTCGTGGGATGTCTTATGTACGCAGACAAAAGACTGAATTACAACCTCCCTCCGTTCGCCTCTCCTCTCTCAGATTACTATCCGCTTACCGTGGCTACACATCACCACCTCTCCCCCAGTGCCGCAGGCATGCTGCCAAGCCAGTATACATTTCACATACATGTTCAGTAAACCCAAAACGAGCGGGGTGCGCAGTCCGGGACTCGCTGCGAAAACATCTCAATGCACTTCCATGCAGACAGAGCTAAACAGCCCACCTGCCGGCAACTGCAAAAAGGGGTGCGTGTCTGTGCCAAACCGCGGTCGGCTGCTTTAACACAGCGCTTTAACTGAGGCAATCGGAGTCCAGGACAAGGTCCAGCAGCTCTCAGACCAGCTTCTCAGCCGGGGCATGAAACGTCTTTCATGCGTGGATTGCAAACATCACTTCCAGCGTAAAATCACTGTCGTCCAGTTATTAGGAAAAAGGTGCAATTAATTTAGTTACTCACCCAGCGTGCTATTCAGGTGGCCGTCACCTCTCCGGAGCTTTTCCACCAGAGCTGATCCATCGTCTCCCGTCTTTTTCCGGTCATCAACCAAACTTTCTCACACACTCAAGAGGTTCACACACACACGGCCGCAACTGGCCCACCTCAATCAACTTAAACCACACTGCCAGTGGTTAAACAAACAGACGCAAATTAATGAATTGACTTACTCTCCTCCGCGTTGTAAATTCGTCCTGAGTTCCAAGCGCGAGAGCCTGTTGATGAAAGTTTGTCTGCAGAGCTATTTTAGCCGGCCGACGGGACAATTTGCAGCCCCCCGGACTTTTGATGAAGAAGTGGTGCCACGTGGCTCCCTAGAGACAATCTTTCACCGCTAGGCTCTGCGTCCCCGTACGGGCAACCATTTGATAGGTAATTAGATTTATCCCATATTACCTTAAAGGACGACACACAGAGAGAGAGAGAGATTATTTGTAATGTCCATGTGGGCGCTCTTTAAAGAAAGCTCTTAAGCTTAATTGGCTTGAAGAGATAACGGAGGCGAACAGTGGAGTCGCTCCACTTATATACATTCAAGGGGTGCCCACCATTGGTGAGCATACATTTAAGCTCTTCATGATTGGCTGATGCTGAGATCATCCTTCCAATAGCAGCTAGCTTAAGGGCTAAGACTAGACGAAATAGAACATGTTTTTGGTTTAAATTATCTAGTTTACACTCATGACAACTCTGAGGGGGGTGAATGTTTTTTCTCACTCTTCTGTTTAAGTGTATTAAAAGCCTAAAATTCTGTATAATTAATGAGCATCAGACCCACGTGACCACAGAGCTAGCTCCGTGGAAAGGCCTCAGTAGAGCCTCGGTCTGACCTGGAAACTGCTCCGGCATTTTGAGTCTGTGTTTGTGTATTCTGTTTTGGATATTATTTGTGCAATTGTTGGACAAAATGACTTGCTGTGGCATTAATTGCACTAATAGAGCGTCCAAGGAGTCTCCACTTCATCTTTTTCGGTAAGTAAAATTATATTTATGTATTTTAGGTCACTGCCGAGCTGAGCTTAGATTTTAACATGTATTGTTTAACCATGAAATTTAAATGTAATAGGGTAAAACCCAGTGCATTTAACATATTGCTGCACTTTAGAAAATGGGTTGAAATATAACATGGTGGTGGAGCTGGGTTCCCACTATCGGCTTGTGGAGCTCTGGGATGGAAACCTTTCCACCCGGTTCTCCCCAGCGGCAGCTCTGCGCATCTCAGATTGCAGCGGCGCTTGTCTGCTGAGCGGCTGCCGGCTTGTGGAGCTCTCGGAGACCTCTGTGTTCCACCCGGTTTTACCCAGCGGTCAGCCCGGCGTATCTCTGACTCAGAAGCTCTGGTGTTGTGCACAGTTAACTCCGGTTGTAGCTAGGTTGCTACCTCCGTTAGCTTAGCTCCCACCTCTGCGTTAGCTTTGGGTTAGCTTCAGGTTAGCTTGTAGCTAGTTCGACCGGGTGTCGTCAGTTGATCCCAGCCTGACAGCCCCACCCTCAGCTCCTCCTCTCTTCCCTTTTTTGGAATTGTCTGGGCTTGACGGAACCTATGACACGGTCAAAATGGCGGTGGTGGCCACCTCCCATTTGGCCTCAAAACGTGATATTGGAGCCTATGGAAATGAGATTTCCAGTATATTTATGTCAATGGTCATGACGTGACGTGACAGAAATTTGCTAGCTTTTTGTTGAAGCTGACTTTTTGCACAGCTAAAGACAAATTATAACATCTGAGAGTCATTCAAACACTGAAAAGTGTGATCAACTTTATTTTTTCACCAAATAGAAATATGTTTATCATTTTAAAACAACTTAAAAGATGGACTTTAAATATTTGCAAGCCCGTGTCTTTATGCTTAGAAATATTATGCATGGGTTTGTGACTGTGAATTACAAATAGCCCCCATAGTGTTTTTGCTACAATTATACAATAACAAGGACATTTGAATAACCAATGAAGCATTTCATTTTCTTCTAACACTGGGCATTTCAGCATGTATTCATGCACACAGTCCTCTGAAAAAGTAATTGCCTTCTTACAGCTTTTTTTTTTCTTTTTTGTCACAAATAAATGTTTCAGCTCATCAAACAAATGTTCTGGAACTTTACATTAGGATTTCAACCATTTTTAAACAGTAATCCTCACATTTATTCATATCATTCTATTAAAGAAAAGACAGCATTCACAGAAGTCACTGAAATAATTAGAAACTCAAAATACAACTAGAAAATACCTAAATTATAATAAGGCTAATTAATTAGAATAAGAAACATCTACTGTCATGCTCTACAAAATGCTGAGACTTGAAACGGTGGACCATGACCATCTGTTGCGTCGTTTACAGAACTGGGTGGGGATTAAATCAAATCAAATGTATTTATGAAGCGCTTTTCATAAAAATGCAACTCAAAGCGGTTTACAATATTAAAAACAACCAGACAGCAGTCGGTTTCCCACCCCTCCCACACAGATTCACATAAGAGATCCCCTTTGTATCTCCCTCCTCCCACCCTCACTCCCGTCCCATGCAGATGCAAACTCACGCGCACACACACACACACGTAAAAGAGAAAGGGCAGCTGGCTGAGTGCAGATGTAGTAGGCACAAAGAAGACGGAAACACCATCGAAGGAGCCAACTGCATCGAGAGCAGCAGGCTCGGCAGCAGTAACCTGGGCAAGAGGAGGCACAAGAAGCACCCTGGCCGCCACAGCCCACCGCTGCCCCCGGGGCAGCCAGCCCCGACAGAGGACACACTGGTTAACTAATGAGACTAAGATAACAAGTTAAGAAACAAATTTAACATAAACAGCTGATAAATAAAAATCCAAATTAAAAACACTGATAAAAGATAACCAAGTAGAAAGATAATTAAATTTATAAAAATGTTATACAACAGATTATTAATACTGGTTAAAACTAATAATGATTACAAGTTAAAATAAATATATAAGAAAATATGTCATTTACTTAAAAGAGTAAGTAATAACACACTGATAAAATATATAAAAGATGGTAAAACAGGCTAAAATAGACCAAAATCAATTAAAAGCTATACTAAAAAGGTGAGTCTTGAGCCTGGCCTTAAACATAGGAACACTCTCTATGGCCCTGAGGTCCTCTGGCAGAGCATTACAGAGGCGAGGGCCATAAACCTGGAAGGATGCCTCGCCTTGGGAGTGTGTCCTGACTTTCGGAATGACGAGGAGATGGCTGCCAGAGGAGCGCAGGGACCGCAAAGGCTCGTATTTATGAAGCAGTTCTGAGAGATAAGAAGGCCCAAGACCATTAAGACATTTAAAAACCATTAAAAGAACCTTAAAATCAATCCTGAAACGTACAGGAAGCCAATGCAGCCTGTTTAAGACAGGTGTAATGTGCTCCTGCCTCCTGGTTTTCATCAGGACATGAGCTGCTGAATTTTGTAGGAGTTGTAAATCTAAGGTACTCTTTTTGGGAAGACCAGAAAGCAGGGCATTACAATAATCACTTCTACTGATGATAAAAGCGTGCATCAGCGTCTCTGTATGGGCCAGAGAGAGAAAGGGGCGGACTCTGGCGATGTTTTTCAGGTGATAAAAACCGATTTTTGTTCTGTTCTTAATGTGGGGGATAAAAGTTAGCTCAGAGTCAAAAATCACACCCAGGTTCTTACCTTGAGAAGACGAATTAAGAGTTAGTGACTGTAGCTTTGGTAAAAGTTTCTCTCTCTGGGCCTCAAGATCGATGACTAAAACTTCGGTTTTGTTCCGGTTAAGCTGGAGAAAGTTTTCTGCCATCCAGGATTCAATATCCGAAATTCAATTAAAAGGGGCATCCAATGGTCGTGCGTCATCGGGAGACACAGTTGCACTCTGTGTCGCCCGATGACGCCACCAAGTGGGAGCATATACAGATTAAAAAGTACTGAGCCTAAAATCGAACCCTGGGGCACACGACGTGTAATCTCACGGGTCTTAGAACAGAAGGTATCTAGACTTACCATAAAAGTCCTGTCTGTGAGATACAAAGTAAACCATTCATGGACAGCACCAGAGAGGCTGATGTGTTTTAACAGGGTTAAAAGAATGTTGTGGTCCACTGTGTCAAAGGCAGCGCTTAAATCCAGTAGAATCAGAACAGTCACTTTCTGTACATCATAATTTATTCTTTCGTCATTTAAAACTCTTTAAAGGGCCATCTCAGTGCTGTGGTTTACTCTAAAACCAGACTGGAATTTCTCAAGGACATTATGTGCAGTAATAAAATCATTAAGCTGCATTAAAACAAGCTTTTCTACAGTTTCACTTAAGAATGGTAAGTTAGATATCAGTCTGAAGTTGTTAAAATCACTAAAATCTAAGTTCCTCTTCTTCAAGAGGGGTGTGACAGCTGCCCTGCTGTCACACTTCAAGTAAATGACTGTCTGTTAATGTTTCTTTTATTTTGAATAAAGGGGGTTTGTTCTATTTCGTCTAGTCTTAGCCCTTAAGCGAGCTGCTATTGGAAGGGTGATCTCAGCATCAGCCAATCATGAAGAGCTTAAATGTACGCCCACCACGTGGGCACCCCTTGTGGGTTATATCAGTGGAACGACCCCACTGTTCGCCTCTGTTTTCTCTTCACGCCAAGCTTAAGAGCTTCCTTTAAGAGCAATTATACAAGAAAAATCTACTCACCGACCATGTCCAGCGACGCCAGGACCTGCCCGGCCTGCCAGACGGGCTCCATCTCCAGCGGCGACTTGCACGCCAAGTGTAAGGTCTGTCTCGGGGCCTTGACCCCCAGACCTCGTGCCCGTTTTGTACCGCTGTGCCTGTGGCTGAAAAGGTCCGCCGGGTCGAGTACTTCACCCCCACCACCGACGAGGAAATTCCGGTGGCTGGCACGTACTCGCTGGACAAGGCGTTACAGTTCTTCAACGTCGGCCAGGAGCCGGCTGGCTCCTACCGACTGGACGATGTCATCGACAGCGAGGAGTACGACGAAGCTGGCTGCCATAGCCCTTCTTCCCACCTGTACAACACGGAGGTCGACCACGAGGCTGGCTGCCATAGCCCTTTTTCCCTCCTGTACAACACGGAGGTCGACCACGAGGCTGGCTGCCATAGCACTTCTTCGCTTCTGTACAACGCGGAGGTCGACGAGCCTCGCTGGCATAGCCCTTTTCCCTCCTGTACAACACGGAGGTCGACCACGAGGCTGGCTGCCATAGCCCTTCTTCCTTCCTGTACAACACGGAGGTCGACGAGCCTCGCTCAGCGGGTCCTTCTGCCCCAGTGGCTTCTCGCTCCTCCCTGCCAGCAGGTAGAGCACTGCTCCAGGAGCTGCCCGCCATCATCTCCGCGGCTGCGGCCCGCAAGGGGCTAGCCGTTCCAGAACCGGCTCCGCCTGAGGCAGATGAATTGGCGGGAATTTTCGGGGCAACACAGACACGCTGTCCAGACCCCGTCTGGCCACGCTTCCCCGCTGCCATGAGCTGCTGGTCCGCCGCCTTCTCCGAGCCTGCCGGGCTCAAGGCGCCAATTTCCACATATGTGCCCATTACCAAGGTCGAGGGCTTCTCCGACCTGGGCTGGCCACCCGTTCCCCCACTGGAGCCGGACTTGGTCTCACTGTGTGGCGTCAAGAACCACCTCCTGGACCGCGAGCAGTTCCCGCTTCTAAGCATGACCAGCTGCTGAGGCGGCTCGCCGATCGCGCACACCAGTGCGCCTTCCAGACCGGCGCTGCAGGAAATAACATTGCCTTCTCACCTTTGGCGTTTCCAAAATGGTGGAGGAGCTTGACGCTCCTGTCGAGTCAGAAACCATCATTACTAAAACTGCTGATGCCATCCGCAATCTGTGCGCTGCTGTACTCACCGGTTCTGCTCGCATTGCTGCCTGGCAGACCCTTATCCAGCGGGCCTTGTGGCTCAAGGCCCTGCCCTCCATTCCTGAACACCTGCACAGGGAGATGCTGGAAGGCCCCAAAACCTCTGACGTTCTGTTTGGTCCCCATCTTGCGAGCGTCATCGAGAGGGCTCAGACGGCGGCTGAACTTTCAGCCGTGGTGCGAGACCTGGTCCACTCTCGGTCAGCCTCGCACTCCGGCCGTTCCCCCAGAGGATGGGACGAACAGCGCGGAAACTCCAGGCGCCCAGCTGCATGGCCCGCCCTGCGGAGCCGGCCTCCCGCTGAGGCGGGACCAGGGAGTTTGCGGCCAACGGTTCCGAATGAGCCAGCAGACACAGCCTTGGCAGTCTCCGTCACAGCAACCTCGCCGAAAACAACCACGAAAACAACTCGTTGGGGGGAATGTGTGTGCTTATGACTGTAATGTTAACTCTGTGAATGATTTTGGTTTTGAAATAAAACCCAAAAAACGTCACATTGAGGGCACAGTCCTACAGTCCTCTGCAGAACCCTCTGCCGAATCCTCACACATGATGTTCCCCGCACCAAGCACTGCAGCACATCTGCATGTTCACACAGTCGGACTCGGTCATGTTACACGGCTTGCTGTAAGGGTGCGCTCCATTTGCGCACCGGCCCCAGCCTACGGCCAGGCACGACTCATCCCGCTTCCCCCACAACGTTGGGTGGGACGGGATGTCATGGCGCTGTCGCGACCACGCGCAAAGCGCGCACGTTGCGCGGCTCCATCCTTTGGCACTTTGTCGTTCCCATGCACGGGCCTGGCTCACACTCGTCCTTCATCCTTGGACTCCACGCTCTGCGGTGCGGATCAGCCTCTTCCAGCTGTTTCACACTCGCCCTTTCGAGCACAGCCCTCCATGGGTCGCTCCCAGTTCTCTGGTACGAGCGACGGTGGTAAGGGCGCGAACCCAATCTTCATGTGACCTCGAGCACACGTCCACTGTCGGAACGCGCGCACGAATGCCTCCCTTTCGGCTACTCGCTAGCCCAGCGCACTTTCTCCAAATGTCTGGAGACTGCGCTGCAGCCACTGCGCACGGCGGAACGAGGGTTTTATTTTACCGTGACTATCTGCTCCGATGTGCCCGGTCCGAGGACGAGGCGTCAGAGCAAACCAGGAAATTAGTCATGAGACTTCTGGGCATGATGGCTGTAGCCCACTCGGCGGTGCTGCTAGGGTTGTTGCACTCGAGGCGCCTACAACGCTGGTACATCCGCCTCCGGGTACACCCGATACGTCAGAAGAGATGTATGTTGAGGGTTCCCCCCTCAGTGGGTGGGGACCTTGCTCACTGGAGGACTCCCTGCATCCTCACACGGGGTCCCCATCAGAAGTCCTACGTCACACGTATCTGTGTTTACGGATGCGTCATTGTCTGGGGGGCACGTGCTTGTCCCATACGGCGGCAGATCGCTGGCCCTCCCACACGCACGAGCACTTAAATGTGTTGGAGCTTATGACAGTGAGGAATGCGTTCAGACACTTCGCTGCCCTTCTCGAGGGTCGTCATGTCGAAGTTCACACAGACCAGGTGGCGGCAGCCTACATAAATCGCCAAGGGGCAGTTCGATCCCTCCCACTATTGCGCGTAGCCACAGGTTTACTGTGTTGGGCACATGTCCACCTGCTGTGCCACCTACATTCCGGGGATCCTGAATGTAGCGGCAGACATCCTGTCGAGAGGGGGTCCCCGCGACTCCGACTGGCGTCTGCATTCCGCACTGATATCACAGATCTGGATACGGTTCGGGGAACCGTCTGTGGATCTGTTCACGGCTTGTGAAAACGCTCAGTGTCGCCTGTGGTCTTCCCTGAGTCCCCGGGACCAACCCCCGCTCGGGGCGGACGCCATCTCACACCAGCCCTGGCCTCGAACGCTCCTTTATGCATTTCCACCAGTCCCTCTGATTCCCCGTCTCCTGGACCGAGTTCGGTCAGAACAGCTCTCGGTAATTCTGGTGGCTCCCAGACACCTGTCCGCGTCATGGTTTCCGGACCTGCAAGCGCTACTGCCCGGCTCCCCGTGGAGACTCCCGCAAAGGGAGGACGCCCCTCCCCAGGCGGATGGGATAATCAAACATCCTCCAGAAATAGGCCATCGGCTGTGGGACTGGCCGCTGAGCGGTCACACTTAGGGGTTTCTGGGCTGCCGCATGATGTGGTCACCACGATTCAGAGCACGCGGGCGCCGTCTACCATCACATTTTATGCTGCTAAATGGGCAACTTTCCAGAAATGGTGCACAGAGCGGAATGTTCAAGCGCTCTCCTGCCAGCTGGCGGATGTCCTATCATTTCTGCAGATACTGATGGACAGGGGCCTCGCATTCAGCACTATTAAAACATATGCTGCAGCTATCTCATCCTGTCACCAGGTTTTTGGTGATAGATCTGTTTTCAATCATCCCCTCACAAAACGTTTTCTAAAAGGTGTCAGAAGGAACTGACCTGTGTCCCGCCCGCTATTCCCCCAGTGGGACCTAACGGTGGTTCTGCACGGCTTACCTGAAGCCCCATTTGAACCCTTGGACAAGGTCTCACTCAAGTTCCTGTCACTTACAACTGCCTTGCTGCTGGCACTGCACTAGCATCAGTCAAGAGAGTGAGCGACCTAACTAACCGCCCTCTCAGTGGCGGTTCTGCTGTTTTATGCCCCAACCCAGCCTTTGTGCCCAAAAACATTAATGCTTGCTTCAAATCCAGGTCAATTTCATTGGCTGGACTTTTTCCTCCTCCCCATAATTCTGATGAGGAGGCGACTTCCCATCTTCTCTGCCCAGTGCGCGCGCTCGCACGATATGTGTCACGCACTTCAGGGATTCGCCGCTCACAAAGCATGTTTGTGCACTACAGAGAGTCTTCCCTTGGGCACGCGCTGTTGGCCCAGCGCCTTTGACTCTGGCTATGTGACGCCATTTCACTCGCTTACACATCATCAGGGCGGGATTCCCCTGAGACACTCAGGGCTCACTCAGCCAGAGGGATTTCCTCTTCTATGGCGCTCCACAGTGGTGTGTCGATGGAAGACATTTGTCAGGCTGCTTCATGGGCTTCACCCTGTTCCTTTACTCGTTATTATTTACGAGATGTGTCTTCAGGATCCATCACTCGTTCAGTGCTTGGACCTCAGCAGGCTGAGTGAAAGCATTATGGCACCACATCGGCCCTGCTTGAATGAATTTCATCCTCTTGTGGATGATATTTTTTAGTGGGAACCCCACTCTTCTCTCTGGCTGCCTCAGCCTTTTAAGCCCTGGGCTGAGGCTGAGCGACCCTCACTAAAAGGAGACTTGTTGGGTGTGTTCATTGGTTGAGCTAACCAGTGTGGCGTAAACCCATCCAGCTGCGCATTATTCCAATAGCAGCTCGCTTAAGGGCTAAGACTAGATGAAATAGAACGTTGGTTACGTATTGTAACCCCAGATTCTATGAGTCTAGTCGCAGCCCTTAAGCCACTGGCCCCACTGGTTCTGTTAGGACTAAGAGCCATCGGAGGCGAACAGTGGGGTCGTTCCACTTATATAACCCTCAAGGGGTGCCCACGTGGTGGGCGTACATTTAAGCTCTTCATGATTGGCTGATGCTGAGATCACCCTTCCAATAGCAGCTCGCTTAAGGGCTGCGACTAGACTCATAGAATCTGGGGTTACAATACATAACCAACGTTTCTATGGATTGACTGTTTGGGTGACTGTGTGAAGTGCACACATTATATTACTCATTGGCTTTAGTCTGTAGGGGTTTGTATGATATGTTTTCTTTGAGTTGCCAGTGGCCATGGAGTTGGAGCAGCTGTAGCAGATCACTTGGCCTAATCAGCACCATTGGGTCATACCAACTTTCAAGGGAGAAGATTCCTGTGTTTGTGTATTTAGTTTTTCTCTTTTGTAAATAGTAGTTGGGTTTTGATGGTAATATGTTTTCATTTGAAGTAACTCAAACGGAGTGGACTGATTAGTATGAATTTGTTAGGGGTAGTTTATTTATGTTCTGTTTACCGATGTCTCCCCACCCTATTGTGTTGGCAGTGGTCTGATCAGCCACTATTTAAGATGATCCTGTTGTGTCTGTAGGGTTTTTTTTTTTGTACATGTCTGTAGTCAGGTCCTGAGTTTGGGTTACTTTGTTACTACGTCCATTGTCATGTAATGTTAAGTGCTGGTTGGAACCCTCTTTGGAGAAAAGAAAAAAAAAGTAATAAATGAAGACGTCAAGAAAATCATCCATGCTCTCCTGGCTGGTTTATGCAAGTCCCTGACAAGTGGTACAAGATGGAAAACCCAGTCAGCCATCGGCCAATTGCAGGATGCTGCAATCCTCTCAAAAGTGATTAGGAAATGTTCAATGTCATCAGTGTCTGTTAACTTTTCCAGTCTAGGCTCTGAGAAGGAATGACACTGACCTGGAGAACTGATGGTCTTGTGATCCTCGGCCACCTGTTCCTCGTTGCCTTGTTCCAGCTCCTCAGAATCAGATTTCCTGAGAGGTTGTGGCTGTAGCTCCTCTTACAGATGACGAAATTGTTGCTGAAGCTCGTGGAACCTCTGATCCTGACGTCGTGCCTCCTCCATCAACATGTGATTCTGGGCCATCTGCTGGCTCATGTGTGCACTTCACACAGTCACCCAAACAGTCAATCCATAGAAACAAACACCTTTATTCAAAATAAAAGAAACATTAACAGACAGTCATTTACTTGAAGTGTGACAGCAGGGCAGCTGTCACAAGGGGCCTCACCACGCCCCTTTAAAGGCAGCAGGAAAGACCCCTGTTTGAAGAGAACAGTTCATCATGGATAAAATCTCATCTCTAAAATATTCATAAAATGTCTTAAAAATGAAGTAGGAACTGAAACTAGAAGACATGTGGTGGGCCTCACTGAGGAGAAAACTTTATCTAGAGTTTCAGCCTCAACCAGGACAAAACTGTCCAGTGTTCCCTCTGGTAAAGGTACACACTCAGATTTCATTAAAACCATGTCACTGTGAGAGGATAAAATGTTGCATCTGACTGTGTGTACCTTCCCTCTGAAGTGGTCTGCGAGCTCCTCACAGAGTTTGATGGTGTTTTCTGAGATGCATCAGGAGTATTGTTAAAAACTTTATTGACAGTGGAAAACAGGATTTTAGGATTATTTTTATTTTCTGAGATGATTTTGGAAAAGCACGCATGCCTTGAGTTCCTCACTGCGTTGTTGTATGACTTTAGAGTTTCTCTGCATATCTGATAGTCTATAGTGATTTGGTTTTTCCTCCATTTTCTCTCTGCCACCCTGCAGTTCCTCTTTTGTGTTCTGAGAGCTTCGTTTCTCCATGGCAATGTAAGTCTAGGCTGTATCTGTTTATTTTTTTGTGGAGCCACACGGTCAAGGGTGGACTGAAGCCTGCTGTTAAAATTGCTCACTATAAAATCACAGGGAGCAGGTAAAGCTATTGTAGGAGGTATGTTTTCTAAGATATCAATAAAACCTGCAGCCACTTCAGGGGTTAGATGATGTTTCCTGACAGTTCTCACAGAGGTCTCCCGCTGTGTGAAACCGGTGATAATAAAAAAAAACACGCAATAGTGGTCAGAGAAAGCCAAGTCAACAACAGAGAGCACACGGGTAGACAGGCCATACATGATGACCAAGTCTAGGGTGTGCCCTCTGTTGTGAGTTGGCTGTGTGACGTGTTGGCTAAAATCCAAATAATTAAGAATATTTAAAAAATCAGTTGATAAAGGGTCTAAAAGATTATTCACATGTAAATTAAAATCACCGGCTAAAATCATTTGGTCGTAAGAGTTGTGTAAGCTTGATAAAAACTCTGAAAATTCTTCTATAAAAGATGTGCTATTTTTTGGAGGTCTATAAACTGTGATACATAGAATTTGAGAAGTCCCAGAAACAGCTTTATTGTATTCAAAAGTGCTAAAATTATCAAATGAAACAGGTTTGGCGGTAAGTGTTGCTGAGATTATAAAGGCAGTACCACCTCCCCTTTTGCTGCTCCTTGTAGAATAAGTAAAATTAAAATTTGGTGGATTGCAGGGTTGGCCCTTCAATGGCTGAGGTCCTATCTGGATGACAGGTTTTGTGTGTCAATGGGTGAGGCTCCTTCAGCCTGGGAAAGTCTCAGATGGGGAGTCAATCAGGACTCAAGTTGGCCCCGTTCTATTTACCCTTTACCTCCTGCCTCTGGGGGTCCTCCTGCAGCGTCATGGCGTTAAGTTCAATTTTTATGCAGGTGACTGCCAAATCTATTTGCCACTAGCTCAGGGGGCAGGAGGCTCTCTGTCTGCATTATTGTACTATCTAACAGATGTTAAGTCATGGATGGCTGTGTAAAGAATGAGTCATTTACATCTGAAATCTCAATCTGATGGATCTTTGACTATTTTAACCAGAAGACCAGAACTTTTTATTGCAGGGATTAAGTGACACCGTATTAACTCCAAGGAAAGAGAGAGAGTCAGGTTTAAAATAGTTAAGAAGTTTATTTCTACATAATTTAAACAAGACTATCTTAAACACTCTGTACTGATTGACTAAGGTGGAATGAGACGTGAGATGAATGATGGTGTGTGTGTGGAATGTTATCAGAACCAGCGGATCCGGAGAAGCAGATAGTTCTGAGTGGGAGTGAATGTTTCGCTCTAAGCTTTAGTCGGAGATTTATAACCTACATGAAACGCCATCTGTCGGTCTACGTACCCCAGGGGAAGCCTCCGTTCAGATCCAGAATGCCGAGGTCCTTGTCAGTGTTGCCAACTGTTTTTGACTGAAAGTAGCTGAAGTTCCCCCCAAAAGTCACTAGATGTCGCCAGATGACGTCACGTGCTAATTTACATATTGATGACGTCATCACGCCACATTAGCGTTCGTTTTCCCCATAGCATCTAATATATATATATATATATATATATATATATATATATATATATATATATATATATATATATAGGACTTAGGACTAAAAGGGAGGAAAATAAAAACTGTTATATGTTAAAGTTATTAATTAGTATGATTGAAATGGCCCAAATTGCTTTGATATGTACAATAAATTCCAAAACTACCAATAAAGTGGCATTAAGACAGATATGGTGTGGTGATCCAAACAGTTCTGTTGTAGGATATAACTCAGACCTCCTGCTCTCCTCATTCTCACTGACATTTTCCTAAAAAGCTGTTTTTTTACACCTCATAGTTTCTCAACTTTTCTATTGTGTATTCTCTCCATCGTGATAATAACGGTGCACCGAGCAAAAGGGAGCGAGTGTCTCAAAGTATAACCATCCCTGTGTCACTGAAGGAGATTCAGATGAGCCACAGAGCTGCGTGTGTAAACGGGACGGTAGTTGAAACTCCCGATGACTTTATTTGCCAAATGCAGGAAAAACCAAAGTGTCTGACGGCTGCAGAACCAGAGATGGCAGGTTGACGCCTGCGCCATCTCTAGTAGAAGCGTGAGCCTGCAGCAATATGAAAGCAGCAGACGTAAATCGGCGGTCTACAGCTCTGCAGCTGTACTCTGTTTTCAGCGAATCAGACCGGCCGAAAACGGTTTATGATTGGTCAGTCCTCGTGCACATGCACAGATATTCGTTCTATTTTCCTCTGCGTCTGCTGACTTGTGTAACCAAATCCTGCAGTTTTTCTTAAATAAGATTAGTGTAATCAGAGCTCAGATTCACCAAACCAACCATGTTCCTGATTCAGTCATTCCCCCTCATGTGCAACTTCAAAGCTTTCAGCCCATCTCTCTGCCCTATCTAGAAAAAACTGTTGCTGCCATGAAACCGTCTGGCTCCCCAGAAGATGTTATCCCACCTCGTCTCCTGAAAGAGGTTTTTACTTTCATTAGCCATAATGTGCTAGACATCTTAAATAGTAGCTTGACATTGGCTGAAGTTCCTTCTGCCTTTAAACACGCCGTTCTTCAGCCAATCTTGAAAAAACCTGGTCTCGACCCCACTGATTACTCTAATCTCCGACCAATTTCCAAATTACCGTTTTTATCTAAGGTCCTTGAGAAAATAGTGTATGAACAGATGCTGACACATCTAAATGACAATCAGGTAATGGACATTTTTCAGTCTGGTTTCAGAAAACAGCACAGCACTGAAACTGCTCATGTTCGGGTGTTTAATGACATTTTTCTCGCTTTAGATTCAGGTTTCCATGTGGTTCTGCTACTTTTGGATCTATCAGCAGCATTTGACACGATCGATCATAACATCTTGATCACCAGACTTCAGACTTGGGCTGGCATTTCTGGTTCAGCCCTAGATTGGTTCAGGTCATACTTTTATAACAGGTCCGCTAGAGTCATGTTGGATGGCTGTTCATCCGAGTCACAACCACTCCGTTGGGGTGTCCCACAAGGTTCAATACTCGGCCCGTTACTATTTAACCTCTATATACTGCCCTTAGGAGCCATTTTCAGAAGGCACGCTGTCTCATACCATCTTTACGCTGATGACTGTCAGATCTACTTTTCATTCAAGCCAACTCAATCAATGCAAGTTCTGTCTGATTGTATCAATAATGTTAAGCTTTGGCTTGCTGATAACTTCCTCCATCTGAATGACTCCAAAACAGAAGTAATCGTTTTTAATCCTCACAGCATCCCGGCTACTCATCAACCTGACCTCAACTATCTCTCACCTAATGTCTCCACTGTAATTTCCAACCTTGGAGTTAAAATAGACCAGGCTCTGAAGATGGATGCTCAGGTCAATAACACAGTTAAATCATGTTTTTACCACCTCAGGCGTATCTCTAAACTTAAGCACATCCTGAGTGTCCGTCTTCTCAAATCAGTAGTCCACACTTTCATCACTTCACGGCTGGATTACTCCAACTCCTGCTTATACGGCATCAGTAAAGCAGCTCAATCTAGACTTCAGCTAGTCCAGAATTCAGCAGCTAGGTTCCTGACTGGAGTTGACAGAAGACAGCACATTACACCAATTCTAAAATCTCTCCACTGGTTGCCCGTTCATCTCAGGATCAATTTCAAAATCATGCTGCTCACTTATAAATCCCTGAACAGTCAAGCTCCTCCATATCTGTGTCAACTCGTCCATTACTACAATCCGCCTCGTGCTCTCAGGTCTGAGGATAAGCTCCTCCTAGCTCTTCCAAACGCACGTCTGAAAAGCCGTGGAGAAAGGGCTTTCTCTGTCTGTGCTCCCAAGCTGTGGAATGCATTACCACTACTAGTGAGGCAAGCACCAACAATTAGCATTTTTAAATCTCGCATGAAAACTCACTACTTCAACCTTGCATATAATACATAATCATGGACCACTTTCGACATCTGCATTCTTTCTACAATAGAATGCACAATAATTAACATCTGTATTACTGTGGTTCTTTCATATGTTTTTATCTGTTGTTTCACATTCCTTTGTGTTTTTAGTGTTTTACGACTGTTAGTTCGAGTATTTTCTTGTTTTCATTTTTTCTTATAAACTATGCTTTAAATGTCATTCTGAACGTGTTAATTAACTGTAATCTTTTAATGTACAGCGCCTTGTCTGGTTGTAATGCCATGTTGAATGCGCTTTATAAATAAAATGGTATGGTATGGTATGGTATGGTTCTTTTTCCTTACTCCCGGAAGAACGGTTCAGAGTGCAAACGGTTTCTTTGTTGCTAATCTGTGTGGAATATCTACATGAAAGTTCTACAGAAAGTAGCAACGGGTCCTGAGAAATGTTGCTGAGTTTGTCGCTAGGCGCTTTTTGGAAAAAAAGTCGTTGAGGGGGGTCAAAAAGTCGTTAGGAACAGTGACAAAGTCGCTGAGTTGGCAACACTGGTCCTTGTGGACTCTCTTTGGTACCGAAGCCAGTAGAAAAGCAGCGAGGCCGACCAATCTAGTCTTGGAATGCTTCCAGGTCACGACAGGTTATTATTGGCATCTTCGAGACCCTGAAGGGGTCGTGATGTTCAGCTTTTATTCTGAAGGAACCGTTGCGGTCAGGTGTAACTTGCAACAGATTTTATCCAGCTTGTCGAGGTTCTTTTTGGCTGAAGAGGAAGTCCGGATGGCCGGTCCGAGACTTCTCTAGAACGCTTGAACTAAAGAAAAGGTGGCGAGGAATAGTTTTTATAATTGTCATATTTTGGTTTACTGGCGAATCAGAATTTGACATGCAAAAGAGGGTTTATACAAACACCACAGAAAACCACGCCTAGCCAGAAACGAAGGTTCTGATTGGATCAGACAAAAGGAAATGTGTCGTGACATTTTACAGTACGTGTCATTAGTGTCTAGTGCAAATGTCCAAGATTATAATAACTTGTAAAATACTACTGATCACATGATTATAACATCAAGTAATAACATTGTCATTTCGCAGATTGATTGAACATTGGGCTCACATTATTATTGGTAATAACAGAGTTGTTGATTATGTGTTTATCAAAAGAGTTCTTGTCTTCGCTGACAGAGGTGAAGCAGTTCAGATGAGCAGAGTGCATGAAAGACCTTGGCCACCATCTCATGTAGATTAGGCTGTCAGAGACTTTATGTCTCTGCTCGAGCAGACGCAGCAGATCACGAACTTTAGGTCAAAAACAGGACATTTGTGACGCTGCAGCTGCTAATTTCCTCTTCCATTCATGTGTGGAGTTGCTTCTCATCCAAGGGAGTGGGTTCACTCACAAGTTTGCCCAAAAACACAGCCATGAATAAAGAATGTACCAAAACACCCTCTGACAGCAACTTCTTCCAACAATCCAACAACAGTTTGGTGAAGAACAATGGATAAGGCAAAAGTAATAACTCAGTGGCTCAGGGACCAAAACGCTGAAATTTTGAGTCCATGGCCAGGAAACTCCCAAGATCTTAATCCCATTCAGAACTTGTGGTCAATCCTCAAGAGGCGGGTGGACAAACAAAAACCCACTAATTCTGAAAAACTCCAAGAAGTGGTTATGAAAGGGTGGGTTGCTATCATTTAGGATTTGGCCCAGAAGATGATTGAGAGCATGCCCAGTCGAACTGCAGAGGTCCTGAAAAAGAAGGTTCACCGCTGCAAATACTGACCCTTTGCATAAATGTCATGTAATTGTTGATAAAAGCCTTTGAAATATATAAAGTGCTTGTAATCAAATTTCAGTACAGAACAGAAACAACTGAAACAAACATCTAAAAGCAGTTTAGCAGCAAACTTTGTGAAAACTAATATTTGTGTCTTTCTCAAAACTTTTGGCCATGACTGTACAGTTTATAAAAGATTTTGCCACTGCTGATTGACAACAGCTACTATTAATGTTTTTTTATTTTGACCCTATTCATTTCTGCAAAGTGTGTCAGACATTTATGAATCATTAATTGAGTTCTGCGAGGTTAAAACTTTCACTCATTATTACAACACTTTTTAAATTTTAATAAATCTGTTACAAGGTCACCATGGCTGCCTGGACATCCTCGGCATCGGCTACACAAAGCAGAAAATGTAAGTACATGTCTCCACAACTTCATGTACAATAGTAATTTACTTTTAACAGACTGACCTATTGTGCTGTCATTAATTATAGTTTTTTTCTCAACAACCACTTGGATCATCGGAGACCGCTACATGAGGCGTGGTGCCCAGAGAGCTGCATAGACCATGGGAGACAACCCTGACATCTGTGTCTCTTGGTTCGGCTGGGGCGGACTGTGGTTGAAAGACCTTCTCAACTTTTTTTTCCACTCCCTGCGAGGAAGAGCAGCTCCTGATGTCCTTCTCATCCACTGTAGCATCAGTGACATGGGGGTGGTCAGCAGTGTGAAGCTGCTCAACGTGAAGGAGGACCTGCACCGGCTTCATTTTCTACACCCTCATATGCTCATCATCTCCTCGTCCATTATCCAGAGGTAAATGGACATAAAGTTAACAGGTGAAATAGCAGGAAATAATACAGTTAAAGAGCAAATTGTAGAAGAAAGTAGTAGAGTGTACCCGCAGCCTCCCACCCCCAAGTCAACCAAGCCCAGAACCCAGCGACTCGGGACCCAGAGGTAGGGCTGGGCGATATGGCAAAAATAGAATTTCACGATTTTTCCAATATTTTTTCACGATTTCGATTTTATCACGATTTTTTATCCATGAATAGCATAACTTCAATTGCGTATTAAAGAAGAGAAACATTGAATAAATAAACACTTATTCATATTAGGGATAATCAACACAGTGCTAACACACTTATATTTTAAACTCACACCAGAGATGATAAAAGCCCTGAGAGAAACAATTACAAAAATCAGTTTTTCTCGTTTTTCAAGTAACTTAACATAAATTAAAATTGTAAACATACTTAAAGTGCAAACATGTCAATTGCAAACGTATTGTGCAAACATTTACTTGTTCAAAATACTATGTAGCTCCCGGTTGCTCATGTAGTGGATAGTTAAGCTCAAATACGGCTCTGACGTGCGGCTGGACCAGAGATCGCTTGTGGTAGCAAATAACTGCGCATTCTGAATATTTTCTGCAACTCTCACTTTGCATTCAGCGTACATGCGTGGAATGGCTGTGTTCGAAAAATACTTGCGGCTGGAAAAATTGTAGCGCGGATCCAATGTTTTTATCATTTTCTTAAATCCCACTCCTACTGTTCGCACGGGACACAAGTCTTTAACCAAGTGGTACGTCACTGCATCTGTCACGCTGTTCCATCGTCTGCTGTCTCTGTCGTAGGGAGTGAGTTTTGTGTCGTTCCCTCTTGACTGCCAGTGGCAGTAAACAGAGTGGATGTATCTCCTCGCGCTCTGAGCAGGTCGAGTACTAATGTAAAAAAAGTCACGCACGTGACACGTAGCGCACCTGGTCGCGAGTCTATAAATTACGCGCAGATAGCTACGCTCGGGTCTCCCGGGATCTTTTCGCCCGAGAAGTTCCAAGTAACCCCTGTGACTGGCAGTCATCCAGGAACTCACAGAACCATTGTTACACCGTAACTTCCGTTTTGTGTTTCTGTTAGCGTTTGCTGCCTGGAAGAAGCACTAGCTGCTGCTGCTGCAGCCGCAGGCTTTTTAGCTTTAGCTGCCAGCTGGCTCTCATTGTATTGTTTGGGATGCCTTCTTTTCAAGTGATTAAACAAGTTTGTGGTGTTGCCATCACTTGCCTTGACGCTCTCCTTGTAAATGACGTTTCGCTGCTCTTTGTCATCTGGTGAAAAACCAAACCAGTTCCATATAATGGACGAGGCGTTCCTCTTCGGAACGAAAACCTCGTTGTCGCTCTCAGCCGCGGCCGAAGCCATGTTTGTTCACACACAGGTGAAAACAAGCGGGGCACTAATATATTACTATGACTCACTCTGATTGGTTAAGGGTCAAACAAAGGCGTGTCATTCGCCGGAGGTAAGTTACCTTTTCATTCAGAGGCAGAATTTCAACAGCAGAGCTGTGAATCGTCATAAAAAGGTCTCTCAAAAATGACAGACTGTCAGATGTGTAGATCGTAAAACGGTCTAAAATCGTCGCCCAGCCCTACCCAGAGGCGACCAGCCCCGCTGGGGACCCAACAGAGCCCAGGGACTCAGACCCCACCAGGCAGCCACCGGGATTAATCAGGCAACCAAAAATCTTAAACCCCCTGACCCGGGAGCTGCGAACACTCAGGCAGACCAAGGCACCACACTCAGAACCAGGTGGGACAGGGGGAGGGGAGGCGAAGATGTGTAGCAACAAAAGAAGTCCCAGGAGAGGGGAGGAGTCAAAGGCCCCACCTGACATATACAGTCATACACAAACACAGTCACACACTCCCTCCCTAATGCTCACACATGCACATACAACCAAAGACTTACAAAGATGCACGCCGGACACCCACTCATGCTCCTCATACACACCCTATTCACTCTGGTCCCGGTACTGCTGCACATGGGGTACAACCATCACCGGTAACCAGAGTTTGACCCTTCCTACTGGGGTAATGATGAGCAGGCTCCCCCGCCCAACGCCAAGCAAAGCGACCCAACACCCCAGACCCCAACATGACGGCCAAAGGTGTGCTAAGACCCCTAGTCTCCCTCCACCTCCTCCAATACAGTGTTGGTGCGTGTTGATGAGGTGTATTCGTGGCTGTGGTGAGCGGGAACTGCTTGGTTTTTAAAAGTGGTAAGAAGTTAGAGTCGTCAAACTTTAGATATTGGATTTAATGAGATTTGTTTGCCTTAAATTTTATTAGGGACTTTGTCACCAAGTTGCTACTATTGGTTATTGTTATTTTTAAGTCGCTTGGTTAAAAATTTGGTAGGGACTTGTAATAAAAATGAACTTGTCATCTGTTGTATAATTGCTTTATACAAGTTATTGATCACTACTGTTTGTCAATCACACTTATCATGAGGATATAATCAAGGATAATCATGGTAGAGCCGAACATAATGTGATCATGAGGATGTAATCAAGGTAATCCTGGTGGAGGTGTGCAGCTTTGCACGCACATCAGGGAATGTATAAGGAGCAGAGCAGAGCTCAGAGCTGTTAGAGCTGCTTGTTGGATTCTACCTGACGAGGTTCATGGATTACATGTGTTCAGTTCTTCACCTATCATGGATTACGTTTTCTAACTGGGGTGTTCAGCTCTCCACCCATAAGCAACGGTAAGAGAAATGTTTCGTTCATGATTGATAACTTGTATGAATGCCGGTTGAATAAAGCCTTGTTGTTCATCTGATATTCAAGTTGTGTTTCATTGTTTCTGGCGTCGACTTGACAACGATCCTGATTAAATAAATATAAAGTGTAAAAAGAGACTTTGAGTCTTTTAAGGTAATTAAAATAAAATAAAACATTTTATTTTAGAACAGGACTGTGAAGAGCTAAGTTTAGCAATCAATGTGTTATATATGTTTGTATGGAAAGTTGCTCAGCTGCTCTGATTTAAGGTGATTTTGGAGACCTGCAGGTTGTGATGAAATTACAGTGTGCACACATTATTTGGGTATACACCAGTGTTGTCTGTCAGTTTGCTTGTTTTATGTCAAATGTCTATTTTTGTGTGTTTAAATTGTGTTATATCTCCTTGTTCTTCAAGAAGTGTGTGTGAGAGAGTGAGTTTGGAGCAACAGCTGTAAGCTTTCACTGTGTGTGTGTGTGTGTGTGTGTGTGTGTGTGTGTGTGTGTGTGTGTGTGTGTGTGTGTGTGTGTGTGTGTGTGTAAAGGGGACATTATGGTCTGCATTTTTTAAGCCAAGAAGAAGTGGCTAAAATAGCAGTTCCATCCTTAACCGCTAGGAGCTGACACCAGAAGTGAGCAAATCCTCATTGACTCCCATGTTAAAAATACTAATTTCACAGCAGAAATAAATTAACAAGTTTACAGCCTGGTTCAAAAACACATTTTAGGTTCAATAGATCTAGTTTACATTCATTACAATGCTGTGGTGGGGTGGGGGATGGGATTTTTTTTGTAACTCTTTTGCTTAAGTGTAATTAAATGCCTAAAATTCTGAATAATTAATGAGCATCAGAGCCACATGACTTCAGAGCTAGCTTCGGGGAAAGGCCTTGGCCTCACGTTAATAGATGTTCAGCCATTTCGACTCTGAACTTTATTTTTGCCTGTGTGTTTGTCAATGATGGGAATAACACCGATTAAAATAAAGTTTATTTTAGTAACAAGTAATCTAATTAATTACTGTCTTCTTTTATCATAACGCAATTTCCGTTACTGATAAGAAAATGAGTGTGTTACCAATTCAGCAGCACGGTGTGTTGAAGCCATCATCAGCTGATTGGGAGCTAAAGAGGCCAATGCTTTCATCCAAGCACATCACGACCCGTGAAGAACGAGGAAGACGTGATGAATAGTCCACGGCTGCAGATCTGAAGATTCGCTGCTGCAGGCATGAATATGCAGCAGTGTGCTTCTTAGTGTGACAGCGGGACGTCCCGAAGGTCCGCTCACCTGTTCACCATGCAGACATCAAGATCTTCTACCTTCCTAGATCGTCCAACTGTAACCTGTTTCTGATCATGTCGTTAGTCCCGCTGCA
Organism: Nothobranchius furzeri; assembly: GCF_043380555.1. Lineage (NCBI taxonomy): Eukaryota > Metazoa > Chordata > Actinopteri > Cyprinodontiformes > Nothobranchiidae > Nothobranchius > Nothobranchius furzeri. The sequence continues at coordinate 44,099,331 of NC_091742.1, read as the reverse complement.
ACTCTGGTTGGATCAGTCTGTCATCGGCGCTCAGGTGTTATTAGAACTACCTAAACCATACTACACCATACAACTTTATTTGCAGAGCCAGAGGCGGTTTTACCATTAGGCATAGGTAGGCGGCCGCCTGGGGCCCCCTAGCCCTGACCGCCGGCACCCCTCTGTTAATGCCACAATATTCTTATTACCAACCTGTGGCCGCAGACGGGATTGGACATGCACACTTCTCATTATCATAATTCCTGAACCGTTCAAGATATCATTAAAATTCCAAAAGTGCTGAAAAGATTAAAAATGGGGCTTTTCGTGCATATACAATACATTATGGTAGCCACGGGATTCCCTGTCTTGAGCGCAACGAATCACAACACAGATTCAGAGACGTGCTGAGTTTGTCATCCAAAATGCTCTGTTTTATAACTTTTGAATGGCTGATCAGATTCAAATAATTCCAACGGTTCCTAAAAGTACATAAAAGCAGCTTTCCAACGATCTATAGAATGAAGCAATCAGAGTTAGGGAAAATATCGCTACGAGGGGAAATCCTGCTGTACAGCCTGATTGAAACGGAGCACAGCGCGGTGGAAGCGGATATCGGAACGGGGAAGCTAATTAGCATAAAAGCCAGCATGAAATTATGGAAATGCCTCAAAGAAAATCAACACGATCTATTAGGTGTCCCAGAAGGCTTATATCTGAAGACAGTAACCACGAAGAAGGACAGGGTGAACCAGGATATGAATGTTTGTTCAGTCTTTATATTTTATTTCTTTATTTGAACAACCCTCAACTATTTGCTAATTGTAAGATTCAGCTTCATTCCAGCATTATTTATCTTTTTACCATAAATAATTATTTTTGCTAAAACAAAAGTTTTTGGTATAGCAGTGCACGGTGTGCCAGAGAAGCACCCCATAGCAGTGTGAGGTGTGCAGGACTCTGCATGCAGCTGGAGAGAAACTGCTTCAAGGTTTACCACATCAAATAAAAACGTCTGAAAGTTTACAAAAATAAAGTCTTAAAAACTGCTACAAGACACCAAGGTTCAAACTTTTTTAAGAATAGATGCATTTCAGTTCAAAGTTTAAATTGTTTGCCCAGTCATTTTGAAGTTCCTGTTCAGTAATAACTGTAAAAAATTCAAATCCGTTTTTTTTCTTTTTTAACTTTCAAGCTGATTTTTTAAAGGCTGTAATAGAAATAAATTCTAAATACAAACCATACACTGAAAGCTGAGGTTGTTCTGAAAAAAGGAGAGAGTTACACACACTTTGCACTTTTTATTACAATTTTACAGCCATAAGATTAAAACATACCAGGCGGCCCTGTTATAATTATGGTCATAAGAGGGTTATTAAGACGGCGATGCACAAACAGGAAGTAACTGGTAGTCATTCCACTCCAATCCAGTTGGTGGCGGTAATGCACCAAATTGTTGTTTGCCAAGTGCCATAAGACCACAAATAAGAATAAGAAGAGAGGTGGGAGCATTCGTAACAAACTCAAAGCGATAGTCAAAACATTAAGCATGACATGAAGTTATCCTAGTGGCTCTAATAAGAGAAAGAAGCAGCTTGCTTCATAAAAGCTTTTATTTTCACTTCTGAAAGTGACGTCGTTTTTCTATGTAAACATCAAAAGGAAGCAGAAAGGAAAGACAATGGAAAATGTTTAAAGGGAGGAAAACATAGACCAAAGTGTAAAATAGAAAAAAATAACTAAGGCTAAATCACAGGAGCCCTGACAGGACGAAGAAAGCAGAGCAAATATTGAAAGCGCTCAAAGGGAAATACAGGAAAAAAGAGGAGGACTAATAAAGAGTGAAAATAACTCATGTCACAAGAAGGGAGAGTTTCACAAATCCAGTTAAAGGTAAGATTGTCGAACATTTAGTGTAAGGGGCCCCATGTCTGTGTTCTCCTTGGGCCCCCAAATTGCTAAATCCGCCTCTGTGCAGAGCACTGTTAACACGGCATTACAACCGACTAAAGCGCTGCCCATAAAAACAAATAAATAAAAAAAAGTCATGTATATCATATGAATTAAAAAAGATAAAAGAGTTAAAAGAACAGCAAACTAAAACCAACAGAACAAGTAAAACCAGAATTTAAAAACACAAATTTCAAATCGAACAAACAAGGTGGAAAAACAAAGAATGAGTTAATGATTTATGGTTTGGGAGTAGAAGGCCAGGGAGAAGTAGTGGGTTTTCAGGCGTGATTTAAAAATGGCAATAGAGGGTGCTTGCCTACCCTGAAGAGGTAACGAGTTACACAATGTTGGGGCACAAACACAAAAAGCCCTTTCCCCACAAGTCTTCAAACGTGCCTTAGGGACAGTTAGGAGGAGCTGATCTTCAGACCTGAGAGCATGAGGAGGGTGGTAGTAATGGAGGAGTTCACACAGATAGGGAGGTGCCTGACTGTTGAAAGATTTGAATGCAAGAAGCAGAATTTTGAAATTGATCCTGAACTGAACGGGCAGCCAGTGGAGTGATTTAAGAGTGGGTGTAATGTGCTGTCTTCTGTCAGCTCCAGCCAGGAACCTTGCTGCTGAATTCTGGACAAACTGGAGTCTAGACAGAGCAGCTTCACTGATGCCGTACAAGCAGGAGTTGGAATAATCAAGCCGAGAAGTGATGAAGGCGTGAGTTACAGATTGTAGAAGACGGACACTCAGGATGGGCTTTAATTTAGAAATGCGCCTGAGGTAGTAAAAGCAGGACCGGACTGTGCTATTGACCTCAGCATCCATCTTCAGAACCGGGTCTATTTTTATTCCAAGGTTGGAAATAGCAGAAGTGACATTAGGAGACAGATAGTGGAGGTCAGGTTGCTGGGTTGCTCTAACATTGTCGGGACTACCTGTGTGTCTTTACCACCCAGCTTCAGCTCCAAACACAGAAGTGTTTGGGTCTGACCCAAGATAGTAAATTTAAGTCCTCCATCAGATTAGTGCCTCTTCAAGAGTCATTTTAAAGGATTTTATTTATTTATTTAGTTGTATTTATTTAACCATTACTAGATTACCAGCAACAGAAATGCTACTAAAAACAGACAATAATGTGAAGCTGGAAAAATGAAAATACTGTGCAAAATGACATTTATTTCAATAATTTAACTAGACTGAGAGACCATTTAAAGGTTCAGGAACCTTTGCATGTGTTTCTATTTGCAATTATTAATTTTAGCTGATTGGGGTCTTGTTATATATCACACAGTGACATTTTAATAGTCTAGATTAGTGTTGTGATTGTGTTTGTTGTTCCTCCTGTTAAGTGCCCATTTATTTCAATTATTCAGTTCATTAAAAAAATTGGAAATACATTTTATTATGTTCCAGTCATTAGTCATTTATATTTCAGTACTGAAGTAATTTATAGTAAATTAATTAAGTTTAATTAAGAGGGGGACCCATTTTTCTTGCATTCTTTAATCAAAAAAGGTAATGGAATATTTATTTTTCTTGGTAATTAGGTACTTTTATAATTTTGTAACTCTGTAAGTAACTGAGTAACTTTTTGACAAAGTAATTGGTAACTATAACTAATTACTTTTTAAACCTCCCACTGTCTTTATGGGTGAGCCCGCGATAAAAGTTGACCATTGAGCAGGGTTGATGGTTTATCCCTTGAGGTCCATGTGGCAGGGGTGAGGTGGTGCTCACTCCTCACCCCTGCCACATGGACCCAAAGGATAAACCATCAACCCTGCTCAATGGTCAACTTTCCTTGTGGGGCCACCCATAAAGACAGTGGGAGGGTTAAAAGTAGCGTTCCCAACACTGGTGTTTGTGTTCGTGTTTGGACTTTAATCATGGAAATATTTGGACAAAAGGGCAAGCTGTGGTTATTGACTACACTAACAGATCATCCAAGCAGTTTCTGCTTCTTTTTTGTCAGTCAGTAAAAATTATATTTCTGTACTTTATTTCCCCCACATTCAACCAGTGAAATAATGTGGATAAAAAACTTGAGCAGATGGCCGTCTTCTGTCTCCTACCCAAGAAAAGTTGCCAGAGCAGGTGGCTGGCTGTTCCCATGTCCAAGGGCAGCCGACGCGTGAACTGGCTCCCATGCGAGGCTGTAGTCATGCTGGTCACTAGTGGAATTCTGAGGGAGATCACAGAAACACCGCAGCTCTTTTGGTTGATGCTGCTTTACTTTTGAGTCACTCAACAGCATTTTTCTCGCTAATAGTTTGCTGGTTGAATTGGGTAAAATTCTATGCATTTACCATAACACTGCTTGGTCTAAGATGGGTTGAAATCGGTAGAAAAATAACATGTTGGCATGGCTGCTGGCTATCTCACCTAAAAAAAGCCCGGAAAAACTCTGCTAGCTTTGGTTTAGATTACACCCAATTTTTCTCTTCTCTTACCATCTTTATTCAGTTTGTTCAAGAGAAAAATTGTTAATGAAGATGATGATAATTTTAAGTGCAAAATTGGCTCCCTGCAACACAGTTTTATTTCTTCTACAACAGTGAACAATTTCCCATTTGCTCTTTAATGTTTTGTCTTACACCAGAGTTATTCATCTCATGTTCTCCTTTGTGCCAGTGAGGATGTTTTAGCTTCTTCCCCAAAGACCTATACGTAAAGTTAAGTCATCATCTTTAAGAAAGTATTCCTTGCCTCTCTGCATTAGCCCTGTAATGGAAACTGTGGCATCCTGTCCAAAGAGTATTTCTACATAATGTCAGCTGGTTGCACTTCAGTCCCCGTGCATTTCTACATAATAAATCAGGTACAAATAATGGAGGAGCATGACTTAGATGTGGCTATATTTCCCCTTGGAAAAGCACAAATTGCCTCTACAAATAAATTGAAAATGAGAAGTATCTGACCTGAGAAAGCACAGTCCATTTGAAACAAACTCAAAAATGTTTTCCCTCTTTTTCAATAATACTACATATTTGCTATTATTATTATTATTTACTTTTTTTTAAAAATAGCTTGAAAATGTCATGAGACAAAGATGAGCAATTTACATCAATTTAAACATGTGGGTAGCAGCCCCCAAACATTTAATTCATATTCATATTCACTCCTGTGCACTTCAAGCACTGTCATGGGTGTATGACTGGTACATGATTGGTCCTGCCCCTTTGTTGACTTTGTGTCAGCTCAAAGCATTTAGTAAGTAAGTAAATTTTATTAATATATACAGGATCATTTGCCCTGTGATGGACTGGCTCTCTGTCCAGGGTGTACCCCGCCTGATGGCCCATTGACCGCTGGAGATAGGCACCAGCCCCCCACGACCCTATGTGGACAAAGCGGGTTCATACAATGGATGTATGTATGGATGGATGGATATATAGAATCATAAAGTGCTTCACATAGATCAAAACTAAATAAAACATAATGACCTCAAAACAGAAATAGGTTTACATCAGAAAACAATTAAGTAAAACAAATGAAAGATTACAAATTTGAGTTAAAAATAAGAAAACATAAGATTTTGGTGAAAGCAGCTTTAAATAAAAGGGTCTTTAGCTGTTTTGTAAAAGTGTCCTAACTGTCAATAATACGTAAGGATAAAGGAAGATCATTCCAAAGTCAGGGTAAAACACTCTGGAAGGAGCTATCACATCAACTTTTATGTCTAGTCTTTGGAACTTCTAGAAGGTTCTGGTTTGTGGACCTGAAGGCTCAGGTTGGAGCATAAAGCCTAAATTATACTTCTGCGTCGGAACGGACGCACGCAACACCATTATCTGTCCTTGCGAGGGCTCTCCAGCAGGCTCACAAGGACAGACTGAGTCGAGCTCTCTTTCCTAAATATCCGTTCGTTGAGACAGAAAACGCAAGCTTGTGATTGGTCAGGGCACCGCTGTCATCTACAGCGCCGCCATTGCACCCTCAAAAACATAAAGAGAGCCGAGGATAACTAGCGGCAGACACGGAGAAGCTTGAAAAAAACCTCGCGAAAAATGAAAGTAGAATAAATCAAATAAAACCAGCATGATTTTATTTAAAAAAATCTTTTTTTATATATTTTATTAAAATAAAAACCCAATAGAATACAAAACAGCAGCCTTTAAAACATCAAGGAAAGATGGCACAAAAAAATGGAAGGAATATTTATATTTTGTCTGAAGAGAATGGAACTCTTAAACACAAAAATATTAAATTGATAGGAATGTATGTATGATTGAATTAAAATGAATTTTCTCTTGTAGTTTTCAAGTGCCTTGAGATGTCTTCTGTTGTTATTCAGTGCTATATATTGACCTCACAGATAATATATATTTTTTTTATTTTTGTTTGGTTTTGTTGCTTTTAGTACTTTTGTGTAAAAAGAAACAGGCTATATTTAATATTCAGAAACGTTACTTTCAAACTGCCAATGACCTGAGTTGTTTGTCTTACAGTATTATTCTGTTTTTTATAAAAGTTTCAAATGTGCTACATTATTGAACTCATCATAGAGTTCCAATGTTCCTTGAATGCACCACAGGTGGTGAGCCATGTGCAAGTGCGATGCTGCCTGCATGCACATGTGCAGATCATATTCTTTCTGCTCCTGAAGGAAGGACGGTCCTGTCGCTTCAGATGCATCTCTAATCTGCAGTTTAAGTCGGCAACAAAGTTGTAGCCAAAGTAACTGAGGGGGGGTCAGAAATGTCGCCAGATTTGTCGCTAGGCGCTTTTTTTTTTTTTTTTAGTCGTTAGAAATGGCGACAAAGTCGCTAAGTTGGCAACACTGGTCAAGGGCTTTTTTGTTAAAACATGTGAAGAGTGTGTTATAGTTCAAAAATTCAATTCAATTCAAAAATACTTTATTAATCCCAGAGGGAAATTGATTAATCTAGATGGGAGGGGAAAAAGGCAACCATTTCAAGTTCATGGCTGTGTCTCAATTCAGGGTTTGCATCCTACGTCGGCCGGATTCGTCGGCCGGTTACGTCACAGCGCTGCGACTAGGCATGTCCCAATTCGAAGACTCCTTCAAATGCGGTCGACGAATCCGGCCTTCTTTTTGCCTGAATGAAGGATGGGTCCGGTGTATCCTTCAATAGGTAGCATTTCCCAAGATGCCTTGCGGGCCGGCCGGCAGACAAACTTAAAAACGATGGCGGACAGTGAAGCGGGAGCTGTTGGAGAGGATTGCGCACATAAATGTCAGTATAAACTTGAAAACTGTTAGGTTAAGGACTTTTTGTGATACATGAACGTTATTTTAGTTTGAAATGTTACAGTAGAAGTGCTTGTACTGCGGTCTCGGCTCGTATGTTCGGCCGCTCGTTGTCGTACTTTTCCCGCTACGTTTTCCCCCTGATTTTAATAGAAGTTTGTATTTTAGGAACAAAAGAGAAAACCAGGGAATTTATTAAGCTTAGGGCGAAGATGGACCACATGATTACTGGAGCAAAGTATTCGGCGGCTGTGGCATGGAGGTACAATAACATCTCATATTTTAAAAACTCGTTTTAGTTTATTTTTTTCTGCGAAAACATGAAAGGAATAACCCGTTGTCCTCTTTTCTCTTCCTGTTTCTTTTCTTACATGTTTGTTAAGACGATTCTGGAGAAAATGGGCATCCAGGGGAAGGTGACAGCGATGACCAGCTTCTGGAGCTGATCAGGGAGGACATGAGGCTGCAGAGGGAGGCAGAGAAGCAGAGGGCACAGAGAGAAGGGAGAACTTTGACAGCTTTTTACTTTGCTAGAAAAAAATGGTTAAGAAAGATTTAACATGTACATATAAAAGAAATATCTAAATAAAATCAGTTCTGCATTAAACTCTTGAATTTTATTTTTGTTTACAAATGAGAATTGTTTACTAGAGGGTATCCGCTGGCTCTTGAAAAGTCTTAAAAGGTGATAAATCGGTTTTGGTCAAATTAAGACCCTTAGAAAGTATTAAAAACTATTATCACATCTTTGCTCAGGCTCAGCTAGCTCGAAAGTATTTTCCCTGAATTAGCTTTCCAACAGTCAAGGAAATGATTAAAAAGCGAAATAAAACGTTGAGCTCCATCGTTTAAAGTTCCTTCTCCCTTCTGCTCAGTGGTTCCACGGTTGCTAGGCGACGGAACGTTCGCCGAGGGAGTTCATGAAGGCTAGGCCTGTCCAAATTCACAGCCGTTAACATCCGGTCTACTCGGCCGACGGAGGACCCAGCCCACGTAGGCCGAGTAGGCTGGGTCCTTCGAAGGATGCAGACCCTGAACTGAGACATAGCCCATGTTTTGGCATCAACCTTTGCAGTTTGGAGATATTTCTTAAGTGATAAAAACTGTTTTCGACCAATGTTTTTGAGTGACCTTCAAGAGATATTGATTGACCTGAACGGCATTAACCGTCTAGAGCAGGGATTCCCTAAGTGGGGTGCGCGAGCTGCCGCTAGGGGTGCGCGAGGTGAAAAGTGTAATGGCTGCGGAGCTCAGAGAAGTCTGTCAAAAGTCACCATTAGCGTAGCCAGAAACTCATTTGTGGGTGGACCTAAGAAAAAGTAAGTGGGCCCAATAAATGTAATAGAAAACAAGTATATTTTGCTTGTGTGTGTGTGTGTGTGTCCTCCACATGTGCCCTAGCTTCATAATAATAATGCGCTCCGAGCTTCAGCTCTCTGACCTGCGCACGCCATCAATAGCAAGATATGTTCTGTATTTGATCATTTTAACGGTGTTGGAGAAATCTGAAGGTGGTGAGTCATTTTGGCAGATTGTAATTAACACCTGTCTCATGCAGGTGTTCTGACATTGTAAACCTCACACACAGAACATTGTGGATGTAACTAAATAGATCAAGAAATGATTCCCATCTGAGCATTATTATATTATTATTAGGGCCGGGACTTTAACGCGTTAATTACGATTAATTAATTAGAACAAAATAACGCATAAAAAAATTAACACATTTAATCGCAGCTTGCATTTCAAGCACGGCGGAACCTTTGTCATTGCACAATTTCCTCGTAGACTGAATATCACTGACGCACACAACAATGCACAGTGCTAATGTCTACTAAACGTAATAAAAAAAGAAAGAAGTTGCCTTGCTTGGACCGATGCAGGATTTAGGAAACACGTCTGCCTCTTTTCTTAACTTGGAAAAAAAAACTTCCAGACAACAACGGAGTCCGTGTCGCGGACATTTTTCAGAGATCGTCTCTGCTGCAGCTGCCCGGTGACACCGGAAGCTTTACAAAAGTTGCGGTAAGCTATATTTTTAACATTTACGTAACATCTGTGCAGCACTGAAAGCACCAGACAGAATAATTCTGTGCCCTAACAGTAGTTTATGAAAGTAGTCAGACAAACGAGAGGCACCTGGCTGCCGCTGGGAGAACGCTCCGTGTTCTCACTACTCTGTAAACAATCACAAACAACGTGTCTTAAAGTTGAAAACAGAAGTTTAAGTTAAAACAGAAACACTCTGAAACTTCTCTGATGATTTTCTAAACAATTCTGTCGGAATTCTGTTTCTGAGACGAGTCTCTGTCTAAATATCATCACATTAAATTCAAGTTTATTTATAAAGCGCCAAATCACGACAAGAAGTTTGTAAATGCAGTGGATGTTGTGTCTAAAATAGTTTTCATATTCTCATTCACAGGTTCTGAAGCAACAGAGGTGGAAGGACCTATCCATAAGTATTTTACTGAGAGTCATATTTTAGAAGTAATAACTAATTTCCTGGCAATAAAGCACAATAATTCATTGAGTTTCAGCTCTTTAAAAAGAAGACTATGGGATGCTGACCTTACTAGGAGAATTAACTACACTCCAATTGCTACTGTGCGGGCAGCTATAGCCAAGGAACTTCAAGGATCTGGCAATCTTTTGGGCTACCGAGCACTGTGGCAGATTCTGGAACAAAAGAACTCTCATTGTCCGAAGAAAGGACGTAATGCTCCTCAAGGGGGAAGTTGATCCATCTGGGATAGAAAATCATTTGAGGTTTGCCAGAACATAACATTCATTGGGACCAAATGAAATCTGGCATGTTGATGGGGATGATAAACTGAAACCTTTTGGAATTGGAATAAGTGATGGCTTCTCAAGAAAGATTCTGTGGCTCGCTTGTGGAAAATCCAACAAAGATCCTAATGTGAATGCTCAAAACTATATAAATTGTGTTGCTGAGTTTGGTGTTTTTCCATCACGTCTTCGCACCAACCGTGGCACAGAAAATGAACTTATGGCAGCACTTCAAAATTGCTTGAAATCAGAGCAAGCAAATTAATTTGCAGAAGCCAAAAGTCATATGTATGGTAGGTACATCAATGTCTAACCAATGCATTGAAAGCTGGTGGTCCTACTTTCATAGGCAAAGGTTTTGATCTCAAATTTTTTGATTGATCAAATGTACAAAATAACAGGTCATAGGCCAGCCATTGTCTTTTGTTGTTCAATGTACAATGTGTTTTATAATAGGATTCAATTTTGGTTGGAGCTGTTTGGTGACCTGAGGGAGAGGCATCTGTTTAATGGCAGCAGTGACCACACAAGTCTTCTCAGAACTGTTTTCTGGATGCCCTGCAGGAAGAACTGAACGATTAGACACGTTTGGATTATTTTCTAGTCAGCAGCTCATTGTTGGCTGACATTTCTGACACTGAAATACACCCTATAGTTGTCAGCGACCATTCTCCTGCTTCTTTAACTCTGGTACATAAGAAGGTAACCCCACCAAGCAGAAACTGAAGGTTTAATACATCACTGCTTAAAGACGAAGGTTCTGTAGAATTCTTTAAAAAGGAGTGGGCTTTATATTTAGAACATAATGACCTGCCTGGAACATCAGCATCTGTTCTCTGGGAGGCAGGAAAGGCAGTGATGAGAGGTAAAATTATCTCTTTCTCATCACATAAGAAAAAAACAGAAAACAAACGTATTCAGGAGTTAGAAGAAATCAGTAAGTCTTTAGAGGCATCCACAGAAGAAGAGTTAATGAGCAAATTACGTAAAGCTAAATTAGAACTTCATGGAATTCTTGACAAAAAGACACAATTTTTAGCACAAAGACTACGAATAGAAAACTTTGAACATAGCAATAAATCAGGTAAATTTTTAGCTAGCCAGTTAAAAATAAATGAAGAGAAAACTACCATATCTGCTGTTAAAGACTCAACCGGGAATATAGTTTATGACCCTGAAAGCATAAACAACACATTCAGAGACTTTTACCAAACTTTGTACTCACCACAGATAAACCCATCAGATAACAAGATCGATGAGTTCCTTGACAGGATAACACTTCCTAAATTATCAGACAGCCAAGTTACAGTCCTGGACTCACCACTAACATCAGCGGAGCTCCAGGAAGCCCTTAAATCCATGACTAATAGGAAAGCTCCAGGTCCAGACGGGTTTCCAGCAGAGTTCTACAAATAATTCTGGATCATTCTGGCTCCAACATTTTTCAGAATGGTGAGGGAAATCGAAGAGAGTGGCAGATTACAGCCAAACATGAACTCAGCCAATATTAGTCTCTTGTTAAAACCAGGCAAAGACCCAGCATTTCCTACCAGCTATCGCCCAATTTCCCTTATTAATGTTTATCTCAAAATAATTTGTAAAGCCCTGGCAAAAAGATTAGAGAAGGTAACCCCCGTCATAATACACCCTGACCATACTGGTTTCATTAAGGGTAGAATGTCATTCACAAACTGACGTAGATTACTTAATATGATAGATTTCTCTTACAGTAGAAACATAGAAACTAGTATATTATCTCTAGATGCAGAAAAGGCTTTTGATAGAGTTAACTGGAAGTTCTTATTTGCAACTTTACATAAATTTGGTTTTGGGAACTTCTTCATAAACTGGCTACAAATAGAATAGAATAGAATAGAATAATCCTTTAATAGTCCCACAAGGGGAAATTTGGTTGTGTCAGCAGCAACATCACACATATACAAACAATGCAGGACACAGAACAGAAGCACAGTTATTACATATTTACATCATGGACAATAGTTACCAGAGCAGAGTACAATACAGTTGTTTATATAAGCGCACACATAATGTGTAAGCATAGCAGGATACTGAAGATGTTAAAATAGTTTTAAAAGTTTAAGATGATTAAAAGAGTGCAGATTGTTTATTTTTTACCCGTTCATTAAAAAGTAGACATGTAGCCTTCAATAAATTATTGCATGTATAAGCTGAGAAAAAGTAATGTGTAAGTTATAATTGTAGAAGTTATTACAGCACTGATGCCGACAACTGTTTTTTTTGGGAGCAGTTCTGATTGTACAGTCTAACAGCTGCAGGGAGGAAGGACCTTCGGAAACGCTCCTTCATGCATCTAGGATGCAGCAGTCTGTCACTAAAGGAGCTCTGCAGTTCAGCAACATTTACATGCATGGGGTGGGAGACTCTGTCCATCAGAGATGTTATTTTGGCCAGAGACCTTCTGTCTCCCACCACCTGCACTGGGTCTAGGGTGCATCCTAGAACAGAGCTGGCCTTCCTGATGAGTTTATCCAACCTCTTCCTCTCAGCTGCCAATAAACTGCTGCTCCAACATACCACGCTGTAAAAAATGACAGATGCTACCACAGAGTCATAGAAGCTCTTTAAAAGCGCTCCCTGTACCCCAAATGACCTCAGCCGCCTCAGCAGGTAGAGTCTGCTCTGACCCTTCCTATAAAGAGCATCCGTGTTGTGGCTCCAGTCCAGTTTATTATTCAGGTGAACACCCAGGTACCTATAAGAGTCCACTATCTCAATGCCCACTCCCTGGATGTTCACCGGTGTCACTGTGGTGGGTCTGCGTCTCCTGAAATCCACCACCAACTCCTTGGTTTTCCCGGCGTTGATCAGCAGGTGGTTCTGCTGACACCAGTCCACAAAGTCCAGAGTCCCCCGTCTGTACTCTGAGTCATCCTCACCTGTGATGAGGCCAACTATGGCAGAGTCGTCAGAGAACTTCTGTAGGTGGCAGCGTGGGGAGCTGATGGAGAAGTCAGCAGTGTAGAGGGTGAAGAGGAACGGTGCCAGCACAGTTCCCTGTGGGGCCCCCGTACTGCAGACCAGCGTGTCAGAGACACAGCCCTGTGACCTCACATACTGTGGTCGTTCTGTGAGGTAGTCCAGTATCCACTGAGACATGTGGTGGTCCACTCCCGATAACTCCAACTTATCTTTCAGAAGTCGTGGTTGGATGGTGTTGAAAGCACTGGAGAAATCAAAAAACATGATCCTCACAGTGCTTCCAGGCTTCTCCAGGTGAGTCAGAGCTCGGTGCAGAAGGTAGTTGATGGCGTCCTCCACCCCAATGCCAGGCTGGTAAGCAAACTGTAGTGGATCTAATGAAGACCTCACCAGGGGACGCAGATGGTTAAGAACCAACCTCTCGAGTGTCTTCATCAGATGCGATGTGAGGGCTACCGGCCTGTAGCTGCTGAGGTCCTTGGGATGGGAGGTCTTTGGTACCGGTACCACACAGGATGTCTTCCACAGCTGTGGTACTTTCCCAAGCGATAGGCTTAGGTTGAACAGGTAACCTAGTATGCCACACAGTTCATCTGCGCAGCACCTCAGGAGCCTGGAGCTGACGCCATCTGGGCCTGCAGCCTTATGCACCTTGATCTTGCGAAGCTCGTTCCTCACTTGAAATGCTGAGATGGAGAGAGTGTGTTTTGGGGGAGGGTTGTGTATAATGGAATCCACAGAAGCCGGGGGTGGGAGTAATGACTGGGAGCTGGGAGGTGTGAAGCTGAGAGGTGTGAATTCCTGAGGTGAAGGACAGGCAGTCCCTGAAGACAAAGGAGATTGCAGCAGGGGGGACGATGCTGTGGGAGGGGTGGGTGGTTGATCAAACCTATTAAAATATTTATTTAGGTCATTCACCCACCCCACGTCTCCCACAGCCTGGGGGGTTGGTTTTTGTCCTGAGATTGTCTTCAGGCTGTTCCAAACCCCTCTGATGTTGTCCTGCTGTAGCTGCTCTTCCATCTTCCTCCTGTAGTTTTCCTTTCCTTGCCTTATCTTCCATTTCAGCTTCTTCTGAACAACTCTCAGCTCCTGTTTGTCCCCCGATCTAAAGACTCTCTTCTTCTCCTTGAGGAGAGCCTTAATTTCAGGATTTATCCATGGCTTGTTGTTGGAAAAACACCGTATCTTTTTGATGGGTACGGTGTTGTCCACGCAGAAGTTCATGTAATCCGTAATGCAGTCTGTGATGCTGTTGAGGTCATCCTCCAGGGGGCTGCAGAGGTTGTCCCACACAGTCGAACGGAAACAGTCCCTCAGGGCCCCTTCAGTCCCTGCCGACCACCTCCTTACTGTGCGTTTCACTACTGGTTCTCTGCGTACTAGAGGTTTATACACAGGCTGGAGATGAACCAGATTATGATCTGAGCCCCCCAGGGGAGGGAGAGGTGATGAGCTGTATGCCTCCTTGGTGTTGGCATACAATAAGTCCAATGTTTTATTGTCTCTGGTGTGGCAGGTAACATACTGGGTGAAAGTGGGGAGAGTGGAGGACAGGGAAATGTGATTAAAGTCCCCAGAGATCAGGAAAAGGGCCTGAGGGTGCTGTGTTTGGAGTCTGCTGGTTACAGTGTGCAGGACCTCACAAGCTGCTTCAGTGCCAGCAGAGGGCGGGACATACACAGCTATCACAGTAACATGTGTAAACTCTCGCGGTAGGTAGTACGGTCTCATGCTAACCGCTAGCAGCTCAATGTCCTTACAGCATAGCCTCTCTTTGATAGATAAATGCCCAGAGTTACACCATCTATCGTTCACAAACACAGCCAGACCCCCTCCTCTCTTCTTACCGCTCTCCGTTGTCCTGTCGGCCCGGATCAGATGAAAACCATCCATGTTTATGTGTGAGTCCGGAGTTAGCTCAGTTAGCCACGACTCCGTGAAGCACAACAGGCCGCACTCCCTGTAGCTCCTCTGATGTCGGGTAAGAGCCGCCAGTTCGTCTACTTTATTGGGGAGAGATCTCACATTCCCCATAATAATAGATGGAATCGCTGGCCGGTACCTCCTAACTTTACTGCGACGCCCGATCCCGGCCCGAGTACCGCGTCTCTTCCTCCTCACCTCGCGGGGGATGTTAGCTTGCTCAGCGGTAGGCATAGCAGAGGAGGCTCCGAGGGCTAACAGCTGATCCCTGCTGTAAACAATGGGAGATTGGCCCTCCACGCTCTCTCCAGACAAAGACGCCGTAAAAAATGTGATAAAGAACACAATTGTCCAAAAAATTCTGAGCTCCATTGTGGGGAGCAGCACTCCACAATAGAAAAACAAAACAAAAAACTCAAAAAAAACAACAACAGAGAAACATATAATTAAAAAGGGACTCGGTCCGGTCAGAGCTGCTGATACTGGCTGCCAGCTCGGAGCAAACATTATACAGCTCACCAACAGCACGTGTCAGGACAAACGACCAAATATCAGCTAGCTTCTGTCTTCAGAGGGGGACCAGGCAGGGATGCCCACTCTCCCCCCTCACTGTTTGCTATCTTTATTGAACCACTAGCGGCAGCAATTAGGCAAACAACAGATATTAAAGGCATTACATGTAAGAACATAGAACATAAAATTGGTCTTTATGCAGATGATGTTTTACTCTTTCTGCAGAATTCTCAATCCTCTCTCTCCCATTCAATAGAACTGATAAACTCTTTTTCAAGAGTTTCAGATTACTCTATAAACTGGTTAAAATCCACAGTTCTACCAATTAATTTCTCTTTTGTCAATTTACTTAATACACAATTGGAGTCAGTGAATATAACATACCTGGGAATTAATGTCTCTCCCAAGCTGGCAGATCTAACCAAACTAAACTACATCCCACTTTTAAAGAAAGTGGAAGATGATCTTGCAAGATGGAAATCCTTACCAATATCACTCATGGGGAGAGTTGCTACGATTAAAATGATGGTCTTACCCAGAATAAATTACTTATTTTCAGTGATCCCAAACAAACCACCAGCTGACTGGTTTAAATCTCTGGACTCCTCAATTACCAAATTCCTTTGGCAGGATAAATATCCACGAATTAGCTTAAAAACACTTCAGAAGGCCAAAGACAGAGGAGGACTGGATCTACCCAACTTTTATTATTATTTCTTAGCCAACAGGCTGCAATATATATACCAAGATGGTTGCAAGATAACCCACTAGATGAGTCCTGGTTTGATATAGAACAGACACTTTGCAATACGATAGAGCTTTCAGACTTACCATTTATTAGCTCAAGCATAAGAAAACATGAAGGCTTCAAAAGTATTAGTATCAGCACCTCTCTGACAGCATGGTGGGAGTATCTTAAAATGACAGAGTCTTCACTAGTACCATGCAGACGCACACCTATCTGGAATAATCCTGATATTTTGCAAAATAATAAAATGATGAACCTTCCAGACTGGAAAAATAAAGGAATCCTATACCTGGAACACATATATGAAGGATTGGACTTCATCCCATTTAATAGAATAGTCTCCCAATTTGGAATGGATAAGAATAGCTTTTTAGAATATCACCAAATTAAATTTGTAGTTAAACAAAAATTTAAGCTCAATAAAGTAGAATTACAAACACCACCAAGGGTATTTGACTTCTATAATCTCAAACCCCCCAAACTACTGTCTAAAGTATATAAGACACTGTCCAAAATAGACGATAGAATAGTAATCCCTATTGAAAAATGGGAGGTGGATCTATCAGTCAGCTTTGACCAGAACTTCTGGTCCCAAACTTGTTTAAAAACTTTTAAAATTATCAGACACTCCAATTTACAATTAATTCAGTACAAAATTCTACACAGAGTACACTATACAGGTCATCGAATGTTCAGGATAGGGTTTGTGTCATCTGACACCTGTACACACTGCACAAACAACGTTCCTGACAATTACATTCATGCACTGTGGTCCTGTCCACCTGTCCAGGAATTTTGGGGTAGAGTGTGTGAAGACCTGTCAAAGTGTCTGAAATGTCATATCTCAACTTCCCCCTCTCTTTGTTTACTGGGAAACCTGGACGATGTCCCGATTGAAACATCTTTGGTTCACGTGGTTCTGACTGCCATATGCATCGCTAAGAAAACTATCCTCATGAATTGGAAAAATAATAATAATAATAATAATAACAACAATGCATGTAATTTGAAGCACCTGTCAGGACTCTCAAGGATACTGTACTGATAAAAATTGACAAACATAGAAACAAGAAAGAAAACAAGTACAGTTGATTATTCAGCATTGCTAAAAGATACAAATAAAATAACTAAGAGAATGCCAGCCGGAACAGATGGGTTTTGAGGTGTGCCTTGAAGGTGGAGAGAGAGTCGAGGTTCCTGATGTTAGGTGGAAGAGAGTTCCAGAGCTTAGGGAGCAGAGTAGCTAAATGCTCGACCCCCCCATAGTACTGAGCCTGTTCCTGGGAACAACAAGCTGAGGAATGAAGTAAGCGAGAGGAGGAGGAGGTAGATTTAAGCGGTTTCGATAAATAAGGGGGAGCAAGATTATGGATGGATTTGAATGTGTGTAACATGAGTTTGAATTCTATTCGGAATTTGACAGGTAACTAGTGGAGTTTGTTCAGGGCAGGGGTGATATGGTGAAATGAGGGAGTTCGGGTGACTACCCAGGCAGCAGAGTTCTGGACCAGTTGTAAGTGGCTGATGGAATTCAGGGGGAGGCCAAATAGAAGGGAGTTGCAATAATCAAGACGGCTTATGACTGGGCTATGGACCAAGATGGCAGCAGTCTGAGGAGAGAGGGAGGGACGGAGATGGTTAATATTTCTTAGGTGAAAGTAAGCAGTTCTAATGGTATTGTTGATGTGTTGCTGAAATGAAAGTGTGCTGTCCAAAATGACACCCAGGCTTTTTACCGAGAGGGAGGGTGAAACTGAAGAGTTATCAAAGGAAAAATTGTTAGTTATAGAAAGGGTGGATTTGAAGCCAACTAAAAGGATTTCGGTCTTATTGCAGTTTAATTTTGGGAAATTTGAGGAAAGCCAGGAACTAATGTCAGAGATACAGTCAGTGAGGGAGAAAAATAGAGATTACTCTTTGCGTTAACCAGTATAGAAATCTTTTGTTAGATCATATTGCACTTGATACAACCTCTGCTTCCACTTCAAATCAATCACTCTGAGCTCCTTTGATCAGTTCCATCACATAGCGATGATGGGGGATCATTGATATTGTCCTGCGGGATGATGTGGGTGATTGGGGTGGAGGGTCTGAGTTTGGAGTAGCCAGATGTTCCTTGGAGGTGGGTTCACAGGGGGTGTCTGGGACTGGGGGGGCTGCTGCCCCACTCTAGAGGTGCTTGGGTTGCCTCGGGGGGTGGACTGCTGGCGGTTGTGAGTGGGGCCCCTTTGGGGGTCTTGGTGGGGGCCTGGGGGCTCGGGGTGTGGGGGCGGCCGGAGCCATGTGGGGATCTGGGCTGGGCCTTGGGGATTGGGTCATGTATGCTGTCGGGAAGAAGGCGAGAACATGTGGCAGCGCCTGGCCCAGGCTCAAGGGCCGCAGGTGGACCTTGGCTCATCTGAAACAATAAGTCTGTCCCGTCCCGGGGGAGGGGGATGTCCAGGAGGGGGAGGACCCAACCTTACCTGGATGTCTTATGTATTCTGGAAGTTGCAGAGCTGCCAACTCTCACGCACTGAGTGTGAGACACACACATTTTACCCTCTTCACACGCTCTGACGCCACACCTCCAATCTCTCACGCTAAACCAGCGCCTGCACTCCCCAAACGCACATCACACACAATGTATAGGGCTTATGAAAAATTTAAACAGATGATATTAATTATAGCATTAGTTACTGAACAACCTGCACACAAACAACACTTGCGTTATACTTTAACTGGCATTAATTCACACACAGAATCGCATCTGTATAATCCAAGCTGATGTGCTTTTTTCCCACTCTGGTTGTGAGAAGGGCGGAGCGGTGAGCTCCACATGCTGTTGATGGAACGGGCATGCCCGGTTCTTTCTCCCAGAACAGTGAGCTGCAGCTGCATGCGCCGCCAAAATTACATGCTGTATTTAGAAATGCAGCCACGTCGCCAGCCGGTGTTGACGGAGGTTCAGTCCTGAATGTTTTTTCTTTTGTTTTCATTCATCAACCACAGATCGCTCGCTCACAGCAAGCTGGTCTTTCTACCGTGGTGACTTACTCACATGTTCCCTCTCCTACATTAGTTGGAAAAAGAAAAGAAACAGAATTCTGACTTTTCCCCCAGAATTTAGAGAAAAAAAGTCAGAATTCTGAGAAAAAAGTCAGAATTATCTTTCTTTTCTTTCTTCGGTACAGAGTAGCATTCCCCCCGCCGCTCTAAACGGTCGGCGAATTGTCCGGTCCCATGACCCCGTCTCACTCTTTGAAATGTGCAAAAGTTGGCAGCCCTGAAGTTGTGCAAATGCAGGGATGGGAGTAGACATTCTGCTGGGGTGGGGCTGGGTTGGTGCCCTCAGACTCCGTGGGGCTCTGCGATGCTGCTGCTTTTGGCCCTGGCGAGATGGGCTGGGGTCTCCTTGCCCTGGGTGGCATTTTGGGAACGGAGGTGTCTATTGGGGCCAGTGGTGGAGCTGGCTCCCTGGATGGCTTAGCCCAACCAGCCATTCCTCCCCATTCATATACATTTTTCTCCTCCTGCTCCCTCACATCATCACACAGACATGCACATAGGACCTTGGGGGTGGACAAGTCAGGGAGTGTGGGTGTGGATCCAATTTCTGCATTCCTTTGGCAACCTGTTCCCCAATTTTATTTGCACATTAAATACTTCCACCAACGACATTCCACCCAAACACACACTTAGGGCCTTGGGAGTGAGCACACTCAACGGCATTTGGCAAGAAGATCTTTCAGCCTCATCTCTTTCTCTGCATCTGTGAGTCATGGATCCCGTTTGGTGACTCAAGCGTCCTGCTGGAGCTGGTACCACCTGGCTGCTCCTGTTTTAATATCCCCAGATCACGGGGCAGAGGTGGAGGGCTGGTTGTTGTTTTTAAATCCAGCTTTCCTTGTAAACAGCTTACACCCACCATGTCATTTTCTTCTTTTGAACGGTGCTTATATGAACTGTGCATCTCCCCCCGCCTGCTCGTTGTGCTGATTTATCGCCTTCCAAAGACTGACTCTAACTTCCTTAATGATTTCTGTGATCTTGTGGCAGACTGCATCCTAAAATATGATTATGTCCTATTTTTTGGTGATTTTAACATCCATATCTGCTGTCCTGATAATGTGCTTGCTAAAGGTTTTTTTAATTTGCTAGATTCATTCAATCTAACTCAATGGGTATCATCCCCAACTCATGCCAGGGGTCACACCCTGGACCTGGTTCTCTCTTTTGGTCTCCCTGTCATGAACCTTGTGACTTTGCCTCCTGTGTTCTCTGACCACTCTCTAATACTCTGTGATGTTACGTTGCCATGTCCTGTCCCTGTGTGTGAAGCTCCAGCTACTAGGTTCAGAGCCCTGGATGCAGAAACTATTTCAAAGTTTGTGGACTGTATGTCTGTAAGGTTAGAGACCTTTAACCCTGATCCATCTAACACTGAACACTATTCACAACACTTTGATGTACTTTGTAATCAGGTCCTGGACGTGGTTGCCCCTCTCAAGCTTTGCAAGTCTAGGCCTAGGAGGGAGCCTTGGCTCTCTGATGTCACACGGGCTTGCAGGCGGGCGTGTAGATCCTCTGAGAAAAAGTGGAAAAAGGATGGCCTACAGGTCTCGCGTGAGTTGTTCAGAGCATCACTGGTTGCTTGTCAGGATGCTGTGAGGGCTGCCAGAATGGCCTATTTTGCAGAAATCATCGAAACTAACTCCAAGAATCCCAGGATTCTCTACAAAACACTAAACTCTGTTCTGGTGTATCAGGAGCCTAGCTCCATGTCTCCTACAGCTGCTGGAAACTCTGAAGCTTTTCACAGATTCTTTGTTGATAAAGTATCAGGCATTAGAGCAGCTATTTCTGGTAACTCTGTTGACCCTGTGCCAGTTCCTCCATCACCACCCACCCTGAGCTCCCTCAATATTGTTTCATACTCTGAGCTGAGTAAGCTTGTTGCGAGGCAGAAGCCATCTGGCACCCACTTGATGTTCTACCGCCTCGTCTCTGGAAGGCTGCCTTTCCGTGCCTTGGCCCATCACTTGATCAGATTATCAATGGGAGCCTCAGCACAGGTGTGGTCCCAGCTGCTTTGAAAGCAGCAGTTATTCGACCGACCCTGAAGAAACCTGGTGCTGATGTCTCTGTGATAGAAAATTACAGGCCTATCTCTACCCTGTCCTTTACATCTAAACTGCTTGAGAAAAT
This sequence comes from Nothobranchius furzeri, assembly GCF_043380555.1. Lineage (NCBI taxonomy): Eukaryota > Metazoa > Chordata > Actinopteri > Cyprinodontiformes > Nothobranchiidae > Nothobranchius > Nothobranchius furzeri. The sequence goes on along the minus strand of NC_091742.1, from coordinate 44,078,065 downwards.
CTTTTATCACCAGCTGGTCTCACATTAGCTGACTCTGATCTGTTTGAGGTTTTCCAGTCAGGGTTCAGGTCTGGCCATAGCACAGAGTCAGCTCTACTGAGGGTCCTATATGACATCTATCTTTCATTAGATCAGGGTACATCTGTGGTACTTCTGTTGTTAGACCTGACAGCAGCCTTCGACACAGTTGACCACGCGATTCTACTCGATCACTTGGAACGATGGGTTGGGATTAAACTTTCTTAAACATGGCCTAGTGTTCCATCTCTATGCTGACGATTGCCAGATTTACTCTCCATTGTGTCAGGAGAAAGGTCACTCTATCCAGTCCTTTGTGTCCTGTCTTAACGAGGTAAAGTCTTGGCTAACGGCCAACTATCTGCATCTCAATGAGGGAAAGACAGAGCTCATTGTTTTTCACCCCAATAGCAGGGCTGTGGGTCGTCATGATGATCTTGGCCCTCTTTCTCCCTACTCAAAACCAGTTGTCACCAGTCTGGGGTGAAAATTGATGCTGGACTTAAATTTGATGCTCAAATCAACTCTGTGATCCGGTCCAGTTTCTTTCATCTTAGACGCCTTGCAAAAATCAAGCATATGCTGTCAAGAGCACACCTGGAGCGGGTACTGCATGCATTTGTAATTTCTAGGCTTGATTACTGCAACTCTCTCTATATGCAGGGTTGTGTCAGTCATCACTGCGTCGCCTACAGGTTGTGCAGAACAGCGCAGCCAGGTTCCTGACTGGGACCAGGAAACGGGACCACATCAGTCCGGTTCTGGCCTCCCTGCACTGGCTTCCAGTCTGTTATCGTTCACACTTTAAACTCCTCGTCTTTGTTTATAATTTCTTCCAGGGTGGTGCTCCCCCCTATCTAGCCACACTGCTGAACAGGCATTCCCCATCACACGCTCTGCGCTCCTCCGACCAAGGCCTGCTCGCTGTCCCTCGTTCTAGGTGTCGTACTCGCCGGGACCGGACTTTCTCAGTCCTAGCCCCGTCACTCTGGAACCAGTTGCCACCCTCAGTTAGGCTGTCCCCATCTCTGCCAGTCTTTAAGAGTTGCCTAAAAACCCACCTCCTCCGCTTGGCGTTCCCTGAACGTGTTTGAATTTGGCCATCTTTTATGTTGATTTTATTTCTCTGTTTTTATTTGGTCTCTTTATCCCTTGTTTTACCCATTTGTCTTCTACTTTAAAGTTTTACCTTTTTTGCACGATTTGAATTGCTTTTATTATCAATTTATTCATCATGTTTCACATTACTCATGTACCATGTTCAGTGCCTTGGGCTTCCTGACAGGGTTGAGGAAGGCGCTTTATAAAAAAAAGCTTTGATTGATTGATTGATAAAAGGCAGAATATACGTTTTTTTTTTTCTCATTACATTGGAACTTCACATTGTCCCACATTGAGTAGTCTCTGTCCCACATTTGGCAAGTTGGGATCTGGTCACCCTAGCTAGCGGACAAGTGCTGGAGTGTGTTGGGAGAGACGGCAGGCTGCAGGAACGAACAGAACTACACACAAAAGACAGCAGACTTGAGTTGAAGGACTTTGGAACTGACACGTTGGGACTGGATCAGGAGTTCTGGTACAAAGAAAAGATGAATGAGCAACTTGAGATGAGTTAGGGAGTCGGGGACACCACTCGGACGCTGGTTTTCAGCTAATAGCAGATGGAGATCTTAACGTATACAGGTTCTGTACATGATGACGACCTGTCAAACTTCATGTGTCTTTCAATTTAATTGTTTATTATTCAAACTAACAAGTACAGCAACGGTGTACACAAGCATCTGGCTGCAGATATCAGCGAGCTATTTCTACCGGAAATGACGTAACCGGAAAAACAAGACATCGGGTCATTACCTTTGCAGGAAGTAGTTTGGATTTGATAACAAAAACCACACAGTGTTGTTTTTCCCTTAGATATGTATATAAACATATACATATCTAAGAGTAAAACGATATGGTGGGTCATTACCTTAACCAGAAGTCCTTACTTTCACAGGAAGTAGTTTTTTTTAAACAAAACTTACTGGAAAAAGCTTTTTTTTTTTTATTTACCCCGGGTTTCCACGGGAGCCGTCAGCAGCACGTTACTGCAGCAGCACGTCTTGCTCACGTAAACTGCTGCTTGGCCCTTCCCACGAGACGCGAAGCAGCAGGAGAGCAGCTGTCACTGACCGAGCACGAAGTCACACGAGTGACTTCGTCAGTAAACACAACAACAAGCAGGAGAAAATTACAACATGGTTTGTGTTTTATGTTCTGTCCGTTTTATAATCGCCAATACGGACCTGAAAAACAAAGGAGACCGCTAGCTAGGTGATAACTTCTCACGGGGACGCACAGTTAGTAACCTTTTTTAAAAGTAAAGCAACCGGGAAACAGTACGTTCTTTATTCTGAAAATCTCGGGAGCTTCTCTCCATTTCCGCGTCCGATTTCCTGTCTTTCCTTCCCCAAATATGTCGAACTTGACCTGTTTCAGAGGCGTCGCACGTAGAAAATAGAACCGGCGCGTAAAGACCGCGACATGCTGCTCCTGAGACGCGGCCGACTCGCGCTGCTGACGGCTCCGGTGGAAAAGGTTCTGTTGACCACAGCGGTTCCTATCAGCAACTATGACGTGCTGCTGCAGTAACGTGCTGCTGACGGCTCCCGTGGAAAGCCGGGGTTAGGAATTTTTTTCTCTTCAAATTTGGACTGGCGAACTTTTAAATAACGTCGTTACCTACGTTGCATGAAAATTGAATAGTAAATCCCTTTGTCCTTCAGACAGGGAATTTTTATGACAGTAGCACATATATATAATTACAACAATAAAAAGGCTGTTAAGTGAATAAAAAACATATATGGAAAAAATGAGAACACATTAAACTAAGACTTTTCAAGACGTGCAAACAAAATAGCAGTTGCTTAATATTCAGCTTTATTGTTAAGCCCAAGATGAACTGTTGACCTGAACTAATTGCTAAAGTACAGGACTCCCAGAAGCAGTGAAAAACATTTCAGCAGCACTCCTCTCTCACCAGCAACAATTTTTTTTTTTTACAAAATATCCATAACACTGTCCTATATGTGTATCACAGCAGCTCATTGCAACATAATTTAACTACCACAGCTGATAACTATTTAGCTAGTTTGTATTTATTTTGAGTGAAAGACAATAAGACCAAAGAAACACTTAATTTCACAACCATTTTATTTTGGGTACAAATGAATTTGCTGAAGTATGGCTTTCTCAGCTGCATATCGATTCATCCCCTCCCATTCTCCCAACACTTTTATTGTCACCTGAAAAACATGCAGGATTACTTCATACACTGTCAAATGTTTTCAAAAAGTAACTTTTATACCAATCACTGCTGAAGACTGCTTTGTACCTCTGGAACAATGACATCAAACACCAAGTCCAGAAACTGGAACTTTCCCTTCTTTATTAGTTTATCTATTCCTGAGCATGAACCAATCCGCTCCGTCAGCTCGTCAACCTATAAAACACGTTAACATAAAAATGAACAAAGCATTCCTCTCAGCATTAGACAACGGACCCAGGTGGCCCACTGGCCACGCATCGAGATAAATAAACGTGATGCAGCTTATTGTAAGTCAGTATACATTTACCTGTGCATCAGCAAAGTGGAACATCAGTGGCTTTAGTCTTTGCTTTAATTTAAGCGAGACACCTGGATTGTGCCACAGGTACATGCGGCCAGACTTTGCTCTACCGCTGCAGAGATCCTTATATACAAAGTCTGAGTAGAGACAAGAGTGAAAAATAAGCAACATTACCACAGAAAACAAGCAGTGTTGGGAGTAACGCGGTACAAAAGTAATTAACTACTGTAACGCATTGCTTTTTGCTGTAATGAGGTAATGTAAGGCATTACAGGGAAAGAAAATGGTAATATTTACTCTGTACAATTGTCAGTAACGCGGTAATTACAACGCATTTTTAAACCCAGAATCAAGATGTGGGTTTCCTAAAAATTCAAATTGCAGGAAGCCTGAAAAAAGATCCAGTATCTACATATATGATGTCATTTATGGACTCAGCTTTGCGGGCATTCTATGAGCAGAGAGGACGCAGCGGTAACGGCTCAAATACTCCAGCTGCGTCCTGCACGCGGCCACTGTTATATTCACAAAACGGCTCCACCAAAACAAAGTAATTCGTTTGCGATCGTTTATATCAGCCCATATTCTCTGGTACTTCATGTAATTTTCAGCTGAGTTCATAATCTGTGCGCCGGTGATTTCAACTCATTGCTGCTGGAGCGCAGCGCTAAGCTTTTTTATTTATTTATTTTTTTTGCGTTCGGTAGATCCCTTTGGCTGATTCGTTAGAAAGTAGGAAATCCAGGAAACAGTTTTTCTGGAAGATGGAGAAAACATGCAGCATGCAGGAAGGTTAGAGAGAGAAGGAGCAAGAAGTTATTCACATAAAATCAAGAAAAAAAAGTGCTTGAAAAGAAAAAAGTAGGTAGATTTATCCCCAATACACATTTTTACCAGTGAAAAGCAATAATATACATAAGCATTTAATATTTATACATGTGATAGAATCAGATCACCCCAGAAGTCAGTCCCACATCCAGGGCCGCATCAAGGCATTTGGGGACCAAGGCAAATAGAGGCTTGGAGCCCCCACCACCTTACTCCCTGCTCAGTTAATATAAGATGGCAGCGTGCTGAGAGTACAGATTGTTGTTGCTTTTATTTAATAAACAATCATTTTTAAGCACTGTTATTATATCTGACTGTTTTTACAGCAATCCTAGCTCAGACACCACATCACTTTCCACATATATGTCATGAGCTCACTGAGCGTCACATGACCAGATTCATACTGAAGTTGTTTTGGTGAAAGTAACTTAAAGTAATGCAAAAGTAGTGTAATGCCTTACATTTTAAAATCAGTAATATTGTAATGTAATTAATTACTTTAAAATGAGGGTAACAAGTAATAAATAATGCATTACAGTTTTGAAGTAACTTGCCCAACACTGAAAACAAGGGACTGCATTATCCTATGTCCAATTTTAGAATCTTCATTTATTATAACTAAACGTTACCTTGATTTCACCATCTGAAATCACTGCCTAGGTTCCATTTTTCAAAGCCTCGATTGTCCTGTAATATAGATAAATTACATCTTATTAGCAAATGAAGAATACAAGCACATGTAAGGAGTTTTGTCAGTGTCACTTGAAGAAGTCCGATATTCATTTTAGATCTATATTTAAGGCCTCTAACTCCTGAATGATTCACAGCTAAATGTGCTTAAATCCGGTAATATTAACAAAAACCATACCCGATCAAAGCAGTCAAAAAAATATCTATTTTTTATAAGGTTAGGATTATTCTGAAACAGAATCAGAAGGAGGGAGGCAATAATTAGAGAAGCGGCTACTATTTCAAAGTTATTGTACCTGTTGCAGGACACCTGATTTGTGCAACCACAGTTGAATGACCCAGCACAATACCACACACAATAACTGAAAAATATTTAGAGATATTGAAAGCTAAGCTTGTCCAGAAAAAAAAAATTGGGTGCACAGGACCAGTTCCAGAGTGGGCCAGATGCTGAAAAATATATTCATAAATCTGTCTTTTTTGAAGTTTCAAAAATCAGAGAAAGGTTTCACAAATCACAAACTATGTTTTATGCATTCTGCAACGAGCCCAGAATAATCTAGAACTGGTTTGAAGAGTGTATGTGTTGTAGGTTTTGAGCTAGAGCAGATTAAAAATGGTCAGAGAAGAGAAAAATTGGGTGTATTAGCCCTTTAGCCATTTCCCGAATCGGAAGCGAACTTTAGCCTCGTATGAAAACTAGTGATTGAAACCACTTACAAATTTCTTAAAATCTACGCTTTCTAATAAAAAAAGGGTATTAATGACGTTTCAGTCGTCAGTATTAGAAATCGTGGTCTTTATATCATATCTCAATTATATATAAAGTTAATATTATTACTTTAACTTTTAACAAACAGGGAGACCAGAAAAATCAAATATCTAAGTTAAAGCTAAGCTACATTTGCTGATTGCTTTATTGATGTAGCTTTTGTGTTAGCTTGTGAACTCCCTGCATTAGTTTTAAGACTGTGTGTTAATATTGATACAATTAGCTATGAAACATGGTCCCTTTGCAATAATTCTCTAGTAAAGCTTTAAATGCTATACTGTAGTGCCTACATTTAAGAACTAAGAACAGTTACAAAAAATTATTAACTTTATCCTTACCTTTCCTCTCTGAAACCCGCCAAATATGGTTGAAACAAAAACACAAAAACAATGTAGCTGCCGCCAAAAAAGACCAACTTCCGGCCGAGGTCTTTCGCTCGTCGATTTTCCAGTAAAAGTAATGACACGCCATCTTGTTCTCAATTGAAAGTTCTTTCCGGTGACATGCCAGCTGACGTCTGCAGCCAGGTCCTACTCACGGTGTAGCTAGTCTCTTCTAGTTAGTTGAATTAGCAGACTCCATGCTTCCAGGGCGCACTGCTGTCCTCTGCTGGTTCTTTCAGGTTACAGTCATAGTCCAAACGCATGGCTCGGAACTCATATGTCCCTCAACAGCTACTGTATTTCAAGATGGTGGATGGCCATGGAGCGTCGACCACATAGTTTATGCATATAAAAATGTAAAATTTCAAGCTGAGAGGAATATTTAGAATTGATGCTGGTGAAAAATAATAATTAAAAAGGACAAGTTTGTGAACTGGAAACACAAGATTTATAATAAACAGGTAAAAAATATTACACTCTGGGGCTTTACGACATCCGACCGCAACCAGTTCATTCCAGTTCATATTTGATTTTTCAACTAAGAGATCCCCCCAGAACCACCTCCTGCTTCCTGATAATACAGATTGACCGAACTTGCAGTGGCCTCATACTCACATTCCTCCGCATTCGTCTGATGATAAATCCCACCAGTGCGTGCCCAGGTGCTTGTGTCCGTTCACTGTCATTTACATACAGAAACACCCTCAATTAACCATATTGGTCATGATACCTCCTCAGCACGTGAGGGAATTCCCTGTTTTTATATTCAGAAAAAATAAGAAAAACTTTAATGACAGCGAGATTGAAACACTGGCTGCTGAAGCGCAAAAAAAACCAAACAAGCTGCAGAGGTTATAAACACGGTTGAGACAGAGACGTTCCTGTAAGAACTAAATAAGAAAATTAATTTGATAAATCGTAGAGTAATGGGTTCTGATTTAAATTTAAGGAGTCGTTCTGTTTTGAGTTAGCTTCATAGGGAGCCCAAGTCACTTCCGCATCATGGGTCCCCAGAAGAATGACAAAATGAATGCAAGTCAACGTGGCTAAAAGAGCAATTTTCTAATCCGCTTTGCCTCACGCCCTGGATCGCACATATGTTATTCTGCAATTATAATGAAACCTAATGATGGGTGTATTCACCATGTCGGTCACGTCCTTTGAGATTTATCAGCTTGTAAAAGTTCCAAATTAGCATGACTACATCAGCACGTCTCATATATAACATCACCACATAATCTCCTCTAGCGTAGCTGCTACTTACCAAATGACCAGATTTATGGTGGTTCTTTCCTCCTGGGAAGGATTTTAAGTTTGCTGAACTTACAGCCATTTTCCCTCAGTTTTCTCCGTGTTGGTTCGATGACATTGCTTTTGTGAGGCACATTTGTAGTCTTGGACTTATTTTCCACACAAAACCTAAAATAACGCTTCCCCCCGTTCTAAAATAAGCGCCTTCTTAGTATCAAAAAGCTTCTTTAAAATTCACGGACATCATATTTGAATTTCTCGGAACATAACAAGCGGAATTAGAAAATAGTGTTTTTTGCCCTATTGACTTGCATTCATTTTTTTGTTCTTCTGGAGACCCATGGTCTGTAAGTAGATGGGCGTGACTTAGGCTTCCTATCTGTTGGGTTCCTTATATAGGAAACTTTTTATTGATTGGCTTAATGAAATGACCTGAACTGGAATGTGTATTTTGTGAAGGGCCTTGAGACGACTCTTGTCGTGACTTGGCGCTATGTAAATAAACTTTAGTTGAATTGAATATTCTGGTCGGAGCCGGGATCAAACCATCCAAGAAAGCAACCATCCGATTACTGGACAACCCACTCTACCTCCTGAGCTACTGTTGTCCCTCAAAGCTGTAGTTCTGTTGGCTCTATTGAGATGTCTTTTTTTTATTTTTTTTTATCAAAAGTAAGATATTTTTGTGGATTAGATCCCCAACACACTGTGTCCAGGGGAGGAGGGATCCTGATCCCGACTCCAGACCCTCTGGATGGGGAGGAGCAGGTCATGATGATGCAGCGACATGCCCATCCAGCTGTCTGCAGTCTGCTGGCCAGAAAGCTGCGTGCAAGAAGAATGCAAAAAACACTTTAGGGGTGTTTTTCATGGGTAAATAATGCAACATTGTTGAAAGCTCCAAAAAATCAGTTTAACATTAAATAGGACCTTTAACATTTTCTCAGGAGAAACAAAGCCAGATGTAATTGTTACTGTAAATTTAATAAATTTAGAATGTAGTAAGAACTACTTTTCTTTAAATGCCATGGTAGAGCCAAAATAATCTCCCTTAGATGAAAAAATCAACCCTTTTTATTTATACAGTCAAATGATGACAATTTCCACTGTAAGATGTTTGAGTTCTCCTCTCAAACTACAGACGAATGATGCCATCGTCAAATTCAGCATAATCGATGTGGAGCTTCAAGTGAGTCACACAGAGGGAAGCGGGTGCTTTCCACTGTACAAAAAGCAAGACTACTGCCTTGTAGAGAATTACAAAGGGAATAACCCCCACTGTTACCCTTCGCTATCAAAATTTGCTTGAAGAGGTTTACTGCAGGAGGTTGTGTCTGTCTCTCTGTACTGGTTTCTAAATTTCATTCCCTGCCCAAGGTGTTCAACTGATCTCAAGCCAAAAGCTGTGTGAAAAATTCTGCTCACTCATGTAGGATGATAGCTATAATAATAATAATCCACTGCAGCGTACTAGTGGCAAAGGAGGTGAGGAAGAGAGGGAGAAAGAGTTGCAGGGAGAAATGAAAAATGAACTGGAAAATGAGGACACAACTCTGGCCCCTTATCTCTTCTTGTTGGGATGTTTTCCGTGATAAGTGCAGAGTAACTATGTTGCCAGGTCCACTGAAACATGTTACTGACAGCACCACAAGTGCTAGGAGTGGCTCTTGCGGCGCTGATGCTTGGCTTCACATTTTGATCTCAAGGACTTTTGGTTTATTGTTCACTGAGCTAGAAAATCCTTGACCGAGGTTTATGGATGTTGGCTGTTAAGAGTCCTTGTGGTTAGATAGAAATGAGTCTGCAAATGGAAAGGTTCAATTAAATTCAAATTCAAAGATACTTTCTTAATCCCAGAGGGAAATTAGAGTTTCAGTGCACACAATTCTGAGATCAGACATACATACATAGGCAAAGACACATGACAAGAATTGGTGACTGTGGTCATTCCATAGACTGTACATATACTGGACAATTCGATTCCATAGGCTTCAATAACACGTTATCTGTCCATAATGGGAGGTGTCCACCACCGCCATTTTGACCGTGTCACAGGTTCCGTCCAGCCCAGACAATTCCATAAAAGGGAAGAGAGGAGGCGCTGAGGGTGTGGCTGTAAGGCTGGGCTCGAGTGACGACACCCAGGCGAACTAGCTACGAGCTAACCTGAAGCTAACCCTGGCTAACCCAAAGCTAAAGCGGAGGTGGGAGCCGAGCTAACGGATGTAGCCACCTAGCTTCAACCCAACCGGAGCTAACTGGAACACCCATCGACCTGAACCTTACACGGAGTTTAGGTGGAGGTTTTCTGCGCCTGTTCGTGAGAAGTACCAGTATTAAAAAAGTTTTAAATCGGTAAGTTTATAATTTATTTCCGTAATGAAAACATTTTGCTTTGAGCAAGTTTTCAGTACAGTTTTTTTCGGCGCTATCACTCCTGAGTCGCACCAGCCATTAAATGTATCATGAATAAGAGAAAATATATTTAAGTCGTATTTTGGGGGGACATTTTATTATCTTTCTTACAAAATCTGAGACCAAGCGTTTCACATAGCAACACAAGCACCGGTAACCATAACAGAATGAACAACAGCCAGCAGAGGAGAGGATGGCGGTGTTTCAAACCCTCCCGGCCGGCGAGGACAGCTCATTCCTGGGCTGGAGCCGGCCCTCAGCACCCCGCCACAGGCTCTAACAGATGCTGGCGGTGTTTGAAACCCTCCCAGCGGGACAGGGGAACTCATTCTTGTGTGGGTCGGAGTCGGCCCGCAGCAGCGCGGTGTAGCCTACATATTTTGTTATATAAGTTGCTCTGGAGTATAAGTAGCAGGACCAGCCAGAATATGTAAAAAAGTGCGAGTTATAGTCCGGAAAATATTGCAGTTATTAGTATTCGAGCTAAATTAGCAGCCTAAATACATTTCATATATTTCCAAAATGTGATACTTGTTTGTATCTTGTACAGCCAACTAGTCTTTATTCTGGACTCAGTACAATTTACCAAAAGTAAAGAGACATTCTACAGATGAAGTAAGCACAAGATAACTTACTGGAAGACACGGAATTATCATCAGAACCAGAACAAGAGAGCCTGATAACAGTCGTGAAAATAACAGTTAAAAAGTATGTATGTATAATAGAAATAAAAACATATTAGAATTAGTGTAACTCACTGTGATCCAAACAATAAATCAGCCATAGCTGATTAGTAAATATGACATGAGGTCTGGGAGTTTTTAATTTTCATTTTTATTTTTTTGTTAGATCTGTTTAAATGTCACCATGGCAGCCTGTGTGTCTCCAACATCAGCTACACAAAGCAAGTGTAAGTTCCACATACCTGTCTCACCACTTCATGTATGGTTTTGTACTTTAAACAATTATGACAAACCTGTTATTTTTTTCTCCATAGCCATTTGGATCATTGGAGACAGCTGAGTGAGGCGTGGTGCCCAGAGAGCTGCAGAGACAACCTTGGCCTCCCTGACGTCTGTGTCTCCTGGTTCGGTTGGGGTGGACCATCGACATACATACATGTGCCGACACTTTGCGCCCTGTTTTATAAAATGTAGTTTTAAAAATAAATGTTTTTGCTCAATTACTGGAATTTCTTTGGTTAAGACAAAAGTGAGGAATAATCATTTACAAGTTATTTGTACAACAGGCCCATTTTAAATCCCAACAGTTTCTTAGCAGACAATAGAAATGTGTTCTTTACTAACTTTACTTGGTTTAAAAATCTTACTAAAATAAACTTGAGTGCCGTATTGCAAAACCCAATCATACTTGTTATGTAAACATTAGCTTTGTAGATATTTTTTACAGATATATATTTGTGTGCAACAAAAACCAAACTTAAATAGTTTGTCATTCTTTATTGAAAAACAACAAAATACAGTTATACAGAAGTGTGGGAAAATGATAATGTGAAAGTATTGCTATTTAAATGTAATCCTATTTATCTTTTAAAAGGAAAACTCTAAAAATGTCCTGTACAGCATCATGACAGAAGAATGGTGGTCTGTCTGTCAGAATGTGCTGAACAGATTTGCTCTTTGAGGAGGAGTGTCATGTTTGGAGGAAGGTACTTAACCCAAGACATGCAGAATACAACACTGACCAAAAACTGATGGAAAAAAATGATTTATTTATAAGGAGGAACTTAAGGTGCACAGATAAGTCTGTGGTTGGAACTGCAACAACAGCTCAGCATCTGGAGGAGGGAGAACACAGGTGAGCTTAGGTTCTGGTTTCAAAATCCATTGTAGGCAGGCAGAGGTGTTCAGCAGACTTACAGTGGTGGGTGTACGTGTTGGCTGGAGGAGAGAGAGGTAGAGAGCCGGGGGAAGCGCAGGAGAGGGAGCAGAGGTGGAGAGAAGCGGGGCGTCCTGGTGGATGGGGCACTGGGTGAGATGAGAGGTGGGTTATGGAGGGTGGTGATAAGGTCCGTGTGTTGAATATCCAAATCCTGGAGTAGAGGTCAGTATCCAATGAGGTCGACAGGAATCCTGAAGAATGGTAAATCCAATATAAGAGCAAAAACACTACGAAATAACATTAATCCTAGGAACACTAGAGGTGACACGAGTGGCTGGTTACTACCAAAACTGAGGCAATCTTCTGGCGTCAAATTGTGTCCTCCATCCACCTTAAATAGGAAAGCACCCCGCTGATCGCTGATCAGGAACGGCTGGGGTGGAGTCACCAGAACCATGAAGAACGTGTCTCCAGAGACAACTCGGGTCCTGGTACCGATCAGGAATGCGGACCTTATCACCCAGAGCTGCCAGGTCACGCTCAAAGCCTTCATGTTCACGCTGCAGAGCCTGAACGCTGGCCAGGTGGTGGCCGTAGTTGTCTGTGTTCAGGGCCTGGTTCTTCTCCTCGATCCACTCTTTGGTCTCATCAGCGTCTCTGAGAAGACATCAGAACTCCGTCTGAGTGTGGGTCCAAACTCTACTGACCCGTAAGCGGCGCATAAGTGTGTGGGGTACCTGTGGAAGCGCTACACCTCATGGGCGCTGCCCAGCATGTTGCAGCGAGCGCCAGCGGTTGTTCAGCTCCTGGAGAGAAACCAAACCCAGTGAGATGAAGGTGGACGCCAGCGGGCTGGACGCCGGACGAGGAAACCTGGAGACGGATCGCTCAGACAGGAAGGGAAGAGCTTCCTCTTACCTTGATGGAATTAAAGTTAGCCGTCGTCTGAACGCCCAACCGTACGGTCTGAGGTCAAAGGTCACAGGAAACACACACCAGTCAGCAGTCATACAGATGCATAAAGATAACTGTAGCCATGGCAACCAGCTGACATGTCCCCACTTTCACCAGCACCTGGTGCCTGCCGGGTCACCTGAATTCCTATGTGATGTCAGCACGGTCGGCCGTGACTGCGGCCATCAGAGGTGACCTCTGATCAGCTGAATGAACTCACCTTCTAGGGTGACGCCGTGTTACCCCGGGTTTCCACGGGAGCCGTCAGCAGCACGTTACTGCAGCAGCACGTCTTGCTCGCGTAAGCTGCTGCTTGGCCCTTCCCACGAGACGCGAAGCAGCAGGGGAGCAGCTGTCACCGACCGAGCACGAAGTCACTCGAGTGACTTCGTCAGTAAACACAACAACAAGCAGGAGAAAACTACAACATGGTTTGTGTTTTATGTTCTGTCCGTTTTATAATCGCCAATACGGACCTGAAAAACAAAGGAGACCGCTAGCTAGGTGATAACTTCTCACGGGGCAGCTCAGTCAAGCTCTGAAGAGTAACATACAACGTGAAATGAGTTGAAGGTGGACTCCATCTTTGACAGTCTATGATGTAAGCAGTGGTTCATTTCCTGCAGTGTGGCGTGTCTCAATCAGCTATTTTGTCTTAAATCAGAAGAGATAAAAAATCATTTTGCTGCAATGTAATGACCCTGCCTCTAGGGTAAAACTGTCCAGCAAGTGAAGGACTTAAATGTCTCTCCCTGTCCTACAAGTGTTGCTTTCTTGTTACTGTTTATTTTTGTCCTCTAAAGTTTTTTAATAAGAACTTTGTTCATGGTTTGTTAAGTATGAATAAGCCATAAATAAACAGCTTTTACATGAAACTAGTCATTAGAAGTTAAGCATTAATTAATGTGTTTGTCAGTTGCTTAAAAGTACTTTGTTAATGGTTTGTTACATATGAATAAGAAATGAGAAAACAGCTTTTACAAGGGACTAATCATTAAAAACAAAGCATTAATTAATGCATTGGTTAATTGTTTATTAAGTAAGAGTCATTGTTAATTAATTATTTGTTAGTAGTTACTTACATGTTTGTTCATGTTTAATTAAGGCTAAATAAAGTGTTACCAATGTTTCCATTTTAGATGTTTTAATTTAAAGTGGCATAAATCAGGTGAAATATGATCCAATAAGAGGAATATGTTGAAAGATAAGATTCACAAAATGGGATGAATCTGATAAAAGATCTTGTTTTAGTTGGGCCCAGTATCATTGCAGCATCAATTAACAGCAGTAATCTGTTGTTTGTTTGCAATCAAATGAATTTGTGGTTTAATATTGTTTTGCTGCCAGTTGGATGTGATAAAACCTAAAAAATAACTAGCTGTAGAAGTTTGGAGACAGAAAAATCACACTTTCATCCAATTTAAATGAAAATGTAAACACATGGAAAATATTCTGTAGAATAAATGTATTGTTTTGAGAAATCCTCTGATTTACTCCTTAAACTTGTATGAAAAGTAGACATTAAATACACATAATCACACTGATGTTCTGGTGCATTAACCTCCTTCATTTTCTGTTTCTTTACAGAGATTCAAGATACTTTATTGTCATTACACAGGTGTAACACTAAATTGACAGCAAGTCTAAAATAGAAGTCAAGCTCTCTCTCTCTCTCTCTCTCTCTCTCTCTCTCTCTCTCTCTCTCTCTCTCTGTCTCACACACACAGCCAGCTTAAGGTGCAAAAATGTAAAAGTATTAAGTAAGCATACTAATAAGGCAAGTCTAAACTACAAACTGAAATATAAAGTGAACATAAGTAAACATATTATAAATGTTAACAGTAACTTGGTGCTGTAGTGCACTAACTGTCCAGCAGCATCACTGTTAGTGTGACCTATTAGCAGCAACATTCAGTTCAATGGTGACTCTTGCATAAAAGTTGTTTAAAGGGGTCATCAACCCTGCCTCAGAGTCCTTTTCCACCCACACATCAATTTTGAAGAGTGGAACATTTATTAGGCATGACCAAGAGGGCGGAGCTGCGGCAGGAAAACCACTGAAACGTGCTGGAGAGCAACTCTCTAGGACATGGCCACCTATGGGCTAAAGTTTCTGTCTGCTGCAGAGAAACGCCCAAGTTATAAATAAAAATACCCCATGAAAGAAATATTCTTTTTTTTTTTTTTTTACCATGTCCTGTCTGGCTGTGAAGCAAGCAGAATTTATGTCTGAATGCTGGTAACAAGCCTTACAGATTTACTCTCAGGTGGAGCATCAAAGCGTCTGCTTTTAATGTCATGCCTGATACTTAAAACTTTATTGTTATTGTTTTTGAATGCTTTGTAATTCCGACCAGACACGGAGTCAGAGGTGAAAGAGAAAGGAAAAGAAAAGGTGAGGAGAGAGAGAGAGAGAGAGAGGGGGGGGGGGGTCCACAAAAATAAACAATAATGAACAAGAGTCTGCTTCTAGACCTGCAGAAAGACAAAAAAGCAAAAGGGCAAAAAAAAAAGGGACACAACAACAATACAACAAGATCAAGCTATCACTGCGTCTACTTGATGAAGAAAATATGTAATCAACATTGCTTAACTGAAGAATCACGATAATAAATCACAGTGCATTAAGTGCCCACCATAGTCTTAAGACATGTGTTGAACGTGCCCAAGCCCATACTTTTGAGAGCACCATGTGAGCACCTGTGTGTGTACACGCGCTTGTTTATGTAAGGTTTCTCTATAGGAGCGTCCAACTGAGAGTGTGAGGGACCACAGATCCGCCCCCCAAAGATGTGTAGGAGACGGAGGGAGCTCCAAGTCCCAGAGATCCAGGCGCTGCCCCAGAACACAGGAACCCCAAGGAGACTGCAACCAGAAAGGCCCCTGCCCCCCTCGAGAGGCACAGAGGATCGCCCCGGGGGGCCACAACCAGCAGCCGGCAGAGTCCCGGGAGACATCAGCGGCAAGCCCTCAGGCCCGCCCGCAGCCTCCCACCCCCTAGCCGGCCGAGCCCGGGACCCAGCGACCTGGGACCCAGGGGCGACCACCCCCGCCGGGGACCCAGCAGAGCCCAGGGACCCTGACCCCACCAGGCAGCCACCGGGATTGGTCAGGCAGATGCAAAAATCTTAAACCCCCAGACCCGGTTGCCACGAACACTCAGGCAGACCAAGGCAGACCATATAGAGGATTTTGCCAAATACACCTTGAATTTTGAGAATGTCATCTCAGTTTTGAGAAGTGAGCCAAACTAATTGAAATAAAAAACCTGTAAATCAACTTAAATTTGTTCAAAAGTTGGGGATAAGTTAGTTCAAAATGACTGAGTGTAAGCTGCTCCTGAGGGTGTCTGCCCATCCCCCAGCTGCATTTTTTGCAGGGCCATCCTGAGCAACAGCTACAGAAATTTGCATGCAGCCTTTTGTGTTGTGGAGGATAAATAGGTGACTGCTTCACCTATTTTGTTGACAAGAAACAAAATGCAAAGGAGGCTAACCACTCAACAGGCATTGGAACTGATCGTGAGCAAGGCCAACCCTTGTGACTCAGATGGAGAAGACAACCAGATTCGGACTCTGAGCTGTCTTCAGGTTAGATTTCTCAAACTACCTATTTTCATTTCCTGCCTTTCTCTTTTTATTTAGAACCAAACAAAAAGTTAATTTAAAATGGGTTATCTTGCAGATGAGGAGACGACTCTACCCAAAAAGAGAGCTCGGTTGGGGAGTGAGCTGACAGAGACCTCAAAAGACGGCACTGTGTGGTGTGAAAAACAAGTGGGGACATGTCTCCATATCACTCCAATAGAACCTTACGCCACAGCTGGAGAGCCAATGGCTAAGGCCATTGTGGATGTGATGGACCAAATGGTGCGGGAGTACAGCGCGCGTGTAGGAACACGGAGGTGGCCAGTCGCCGTGTTCTACAACATGATTGACATGGCAGCACTGAATGCACATGTGCTTTATCAGGCATGCATTGGGGTGCAGGAGAGAGGGTGAACTTCCTGGTTGAGCTTGCAAAAGAGTTGGGTGACAGTCATGTGAGTGAGAAGAAGGCACGCAAGGAGAAACTGCTTTGGGTAAAACCTTCCACACCCAGCCCTGGCAAAAGGGCAAAGTGTCAGGTCAACCATCGTTGCACAAACAATTGTGCAACTGTGAGATGTGTTGACTGCTACAAATATACATGTGGCAAATGTACCAGAGTCATACCCTGGTATGTTCCGACAGTGCAGACTGATGCACTCACTCACACACACACACACACACACACACACACACACACACACACACACACACACACACACACACACACACACACACACACACACACACACACACACACACACACACGCAGCCCCCCAGTGCAGCTTAGTTTAAATATGTGTGAAATTGTTTTATTTCTTGTATTTTTTGTATACTTTTCATGACAAAAATAAAAAGCATGGAAACTAATAACAGTTGTCCTTTTGTATATGTCTCATGCTGAAATTTAAGTCCTCTTGACTTAGATACAAATGCTTCTGGTCTTTGCTCACAGCTGGACCTGGAAAACCTTATTTACAAAACAAAAGTGGCTGTTCACAACTCATTATACAATGTTAACTAAAATCCTTCAGGTCACTCGACCCATCTCTGGGTTCCAAAGGTAGAAATGTTAAATGACCCTTCTCTGGGACTTCTAGTGTTAATAGTGAGGTCCTAACTTAATTGATCAAATTAGAGCTGATAAACATGCATCAAAGTAATGATAATTTAATTAATGTGATATAATAAATATCAAATGTAAATAAAACTCGAATTAAAATTAGAAATTTTGACAGCACAAAAAACTTGTCAAACACAATATTTATTATAAAAAATTGTAGGAAGACAGAAGTACAGGAGACAGAGCTGGATGGTGGTTCTCAGTCATAAAAGGATGGTCAAAGGCTTTCCAACATACCAGTCAGTAACAAGATGGCGCCTGTGCTTGGCTTAGCCGCGGTCACCAGCCACTTTTTCAAAATTTTCTCCTCTAACCTCCTCTTTTCCACCTTGCTCCTGTCTGCGATCCTCTTCATTTGTGTCCCTGCTACCATCTCCTATGATCGGCAGACTTTTGTCGTTCCGTTCGTTCATGATCACCCAAGATGCACCGAGGACGTACCTTCCCATTTGTTTACCTGAGTGGTGTGCTGGCCCGTAGCCCAATGATTCCTACTAGCCTCCAGCGATGTTTATCCGGTCCCGAGAAAACATCGGAGGAAAAGAAGTAAACGAGCAGGAATCCAGGTGAGAATAAGACTTCGCTTAAAGCGTGGTTTATCTAGTAAACATCGGCGTAATCTTCTGGTGATATGGTGCAAGATGGCGCCGAGCATGGTCGCCCTGGTGCTAACGTGCGTCGTGTTTTGTTTGTTTTTGTCTGTTAATTGTGTGTCAGCGTGCTCTTACACCCGTGAAGAGCTTCTAAGCGTCAGATCATCAACACCGACGGACCTACTTCCAGTTTTTTTAGTGAGTGTGGCGGATTTGGTCCACTTTTTTATTAAGAAAGTGAGACGCCGTAGAAGAGGTAAACGTGCGGGAGTGCTCGTGCGTCTACGGAGACGCGGCTCACATACGCCCTAGGATCTACCTCTCAAATGTCCGCTCACTCAGTAACAAGACGGATGAACTGGCGTTGCTGATGAGACGGAACAGAGACTTTTCTTCCTCTTCTGTCTTGTGCTTTACGGAAACATGGCTCAGCGAGCAGATCCCGGACTGCGCGCTCCATTTGGAGGGATTCCAGCTCATGCGCGCCGACAGACAGCGGGTCTTATCCGGAGGAAAGACAAAAGGTGGAGGTGTCTGCTTCTACATCAACAATGCCTGGTGTTCGGATGTGACTGTGATCTCCCAGTACTGCTCTCCTGCTCTGGAATTCCTCTTCATAAACTGTAAGCCATTCTACTCCCCACGTGAGTTCGCTTCATTCATTCTGGCCGCTGTTTACATCCCGCCGTGCGCGGACGTGCGCGAGGCACAACGTGCGCTCGCGGAGCAGATCCTAAGTGTGGAACAGACCTTTCCGGACTCTAGTTATTATCCTCGGGGACTTTAACAAGGCAAATCTGAGCCAGGAATTGCCTAAGTACAGACAGTTTGTTAAATGCCCGACAAGAGAGCAGAACACGCTGGATCACTGCTACACCACAGTTAGTGGAGCTTATCAAGACGTGCAGCGTGCTGCTCTCGGCTTCTCAGACCACGCCATGATTCACCTCATCCCCTCATATAGGCAGAGGCTGAAGCTCTCCAAGCCTGCAGTGAGGACTACTAAAAAGTGGACCTGCGAGGCTGTGGAGGAGCTTCGCGTGTGTCTGGACACAACAGACTGGAACGTGTTTGGATCTGCCACAGACAACTTGGATGAATATACAGACACTGTGACATCATACATAAAATTCTGTGAGGACAGCATTATTCCAACTAAAACCAGGGCCACTTTTAACAACGATAAGCCCTGGTTCACACCCAAACTGAGAGAGCTGAGGAGGGAGAAAGAAGCAGCTCACAGAGCTAAGGACAGAGAGAGCTACAAGGGCGCTAAGTACAGGTTCTCAAAAGAGTTGAAGAAGGCGAGATCTCTGTACAACAAGCGACTAAAGGAGCAGTTCTCTAACAATGACTCCGCCTCTGTCTGGAGAGGGCTCAGGCAAATCACAAACTACAAGCCCAGAGCCCAACATGCTGCTGACGACCTACAACTGGCTGAACGACTCAACTCCTTTTATGCAAGGTTTGAAGTGCAACACCCATCCCCCACACCCCCTACTGCACAGGTTTCTCCAGCCACTCTGGTTAGAGTCACATGCCTCCCCCACCACCTTCACCACTGTGAATAGTACAGTCCCCGCTGACCACCCCTCCCCCTCCTTTGCCATCTCAGTGAAAGAAAAGGATGTGCTCAGGGTTTTCCGTAAGCAAAACCCTCGGAAATCCCCGGGCCCGGACGGTGTCTCCCCCGCAACCCTGAGACACTGCGCAGAGGTACTGTCTCCAATCTTCACGGACATCTTTACCATCTCCTTGGAGTCCTGCCATGTTCCAGCCTGCTTTAAGCTGTCCACCATTGTTCCTGTGCCTAAGAAACCCCATGTCACTGGACTGAATGATTACAGGCCTGTGGCGCTGACGTCTGTAGTCATGAAGTCTTTTGAGCGCCTGGTCCTCCCTCATCTCAAGTCCTTCACCTCCCCCCTCCTGGACCCTCTGCAGTTCGCATACAGAGCTAATAGGTCTGTAGACGACGCCATCAACCTGGCCCTCCACTTCATCCTGCAGCACCTGGACTCCCCGGGAACCTACGCTAGGATCCTGTTTGTGGACTTCAGCTCTGCGTTCAATACCATCCTCCCTGCTCTGCTCCAGGACAAGCTCTCCATGCTTAACGTACCCAATTCCACCTGCAGGTGGATCACTGACTTCCTGACGGACCGAAGGCAGTGCGTGCGGCTGGGGAAGAATGTCTCCACCATTCAGACAATTAGCACAGGATCCCCACAGGGCTGTGTACTGTCTCCTCTGCTCTTCTCCCTGTACACAAACTGCTGCACCTCGAGCCATGACTCCGTTAAACTGATCAAGTTTGCGGACGACACCACCCTCGTTGGGCTCATCTCTGACGGTGATGAGTCCGCCTACAGGAGGGAGGTGGAACGGCTGGTGTACTGGTGCAGCAGCAACAACCTGGAGCTCAATGCTCAGAAGACAGTGGAGATGATTGTGGACTTCAGGAAAGTCACAGCCCCATCTCTCCCCCTCGTCCTGACGGACACCCCCGTCACCACTGTGGACTCCTTCCACTTCCTCGGAACCACCATCACACATGACCTTAGGTGGGAGCCATCCATCAGCTCCCTGATCAAAAAGGCCCAGCAGAGAATGTACTTTCTGCGGCAGTTGAAAAAGGCCAAGCTGCCGACCCAGATGATGGTGCAGTTTTACACGGCCATCATTGAGTCCATCCTCATCTCCTCCATCACTGTGTGGTACGCTGGAGCCACGGTGAGGGACAAACATGGACTGCAGCGCATTGTGCGCTCCGCTGAGAAGATGATTGGCTGCAGCCTTCCATCTCTCCAGGACCTGTACGTCTCCAGAACTCGGAGGCGTGCAGGCCGGATTGCAGCTGACCCTTCTCACCCGGGACACAGACTTTTCGAGCCGCTTCCCTCAGGCAGGAGGTTACGGTCCATCCAGACCAGAACCTCCCGCCATAAGAACAGCTTCTTTCCATCTGCCGTTAGACTTGTAAATAGCTTATAATCACACAACCATGCTCGTCTTCTGTACTCGACACTACGTCACGTTATCGGCCATGTTACCACTACCTGCCTTTTTTATAGCTGAATGTTTTATGCTAGTTTATTATATTTTATTCTACTTATTCTATTTCTGAAATTTATTATTCATGTTATATGTGGCACATTAGTACCGAAACAAGTTCCTAGTTTGTGAACTGCTTGTTCATTGACAATGGCAATAAACCTTTTCTGATTCTGATTCTGAAACATCGGCGTGATCTTCTAGCTTCTTTTCCTTTGTTTGGCGACTTGAGCACCACTTCCGCATTCCCGCCAGGCTCCGTTGTGGCGCGGTTTCTCCGTCCAAGTTTTTTAAGGTCAGTTTATCCTCATACCTCAGTGATTTCTCCTCCTGTTCCCTCCATAAGTGGTTTTTATAAACACAGTGGATCTAACCCTGCTAATTTACGTCCGAGAGTATGAGGACCCACCTTTCGTCAAACTTTTTGACAGGTCTCTTGTTCTTTGATATCATGACCTTACAAGTCTATTGTTCTTTGACCTCATGACCTTGGCCCCCCCTTCCCTAGCATAAATTAAATTGACAGGTCTATTGTTCATTGACCCGATAACCTTGGCCCCCCTTCCCTAGCCTAAATAAAATTGGCATGCGTATTGTTCATTGACCTAGTCCCCCCCCCCCCCCCCGCCTTAGCCTAAATCCTATTGTCAGTAGTCTCTTTTGTGAAGATCTATATGAAAAGAAAATGACTGAGTGTAATGGCGCATGAAGTTTCCTTTTGTGAATCATTTTAGTTACGCTTGATAACTGTTTTGTGTTAGCCCCGCAGTTCCCACAGCCCCTCCCTTTCATACCCTGATCACCTCTTCAAAAGCTCAGACTGAGATCGTGTCAGAATGGTGAAAAGCCAAAGAAATACCTCTAAGAAAATGATGAAACAAGAGTCGTCTATCCAAGAGGTGAAGGAAGTGAAGGAAGAGGAGATGGATGAAGCACCAAGCCAAGAGGAGAATGTGTCTACATCCGATGCTTCAACTTCAACCCAAAAGGTGAAAGAAGAGAGTGGATATGCTGTCGCCGCTATCACAAACCTTGCTTTGTGAAAAATCCATAGTGATCCATCAGCTGCCTGCAGGGGGTGGTGCTCCCCGCAAATCTACATTCTACATGTGCAGAGTCCAGGTCCCTCCTTTCGGCGGTAAAGAGATCTTGGAGCAAATATGGCAGTTGGAACCTTACGGCTATACCGGTAGTTTTGGGGACCGGTTCAGCTATGACACTAAGGAACTGTGTCTAATCCAAGATGTGGCTGAGGGCAAACCTCTTAAGTCATATTTATCACACTCGCCAGCGGTTCTCTCCTAGAGCGACTGGGCAGTGCTCAGGCTCGCTGTTCCACTCAGGGTGTACAGAGATGATCGTGACAGACCTCGTCCGCCTGTAAGACGCAACAGGCCGCAAGCTCTTCCAACGCTGGATGAAATCCAGAACACTGTGACAGTATTTAGCGCTTCTTGGGAGGGGCAAGAGGATGCGGATGGGGAGTGGATGTTCAAGGCCTCGGTCCGTGAGAGAGGATTTGAGCTCTTTTTTGTGCTGGAAAATGTGCATTCTGTATGCGGAATTTACCGCCTTCTACAGGTTGTACCTTTCGATGCCTGGTGTGAAAAAATAGATGAAGTGGAGGATCGTATTACTTCACTTTTTTGTAACAGTCGCTGCTGGAAAGACATTTGACAGTGTGAAAAAAGCTGGAGTTTTAAGACCTGCATCAGGAGGAGGAGGAAGAGGAGGAGGAGGAGGTGTCGCATCATCAAACCACGCCCCCACCCAGCACTAGTTATAAAGAGCTTACAGTTAGAAACCATTTCATCCAGACGATCTAAGGCATCAGCATGATGGGGTTCTACAATCAGACGACCCTTGATGAACTATGGAACCCGCAACCGAGCTGGGTACTAACGGCTTCATCACCGCCGAGATACAACAGCAGTCCGAGGCCCACGTCGCCGCCATCATGCTTTCCGGAGGATAACTTACCACGACTCCCCACAATCATGGAGGTTCCGGAGAACGTCTCTGCTAACGTACCATTCAGGCCCTGGGTCGACGAGACTCCTGCGAGTACAGATACTGATCAACCTTCGGTGACATCAAACCCTGAGCCGCCGCCTGGTCATGAGGAGGAGGAGGGTGTGCAACCCCTTGACATCCAGAGCACAGATGAGTAGCCTCACCGTCTGCCTGACTGGGTGTTTTCAGAAGACAAAGTAGACCGTGTGAAAATGGGTCTTCTTCACTTGGTCAACATGGCGATCAAAGCTCACTTACCTACCATCTGCCACGGATGCAAGATCGATCACCCCAGTCAGCGGCAACACGAATGTCTTTACGTAGCTGAAAAAGAATTATTTTACGCTTTTCACTTTACGGACATTATTCGCAGGGTTTTAACACCTAAACTGATTCCGGCTCTTCAAAGTTTTCTCAGTCTGCACGGCTTCCAGCCTCTGGACGCTGAGATTCTGTTCACCATGGCTGTGACGCAGCTGCACGGATTCAGGGCTGTGATGCCCATTCACAAAGACATTTTTCCGGTGTACGATCGCCTAACCAAAGCTGACCTGGATGCACTAGCCGGGGTGGTGGTGGAGTGAGCTGTGGAGGGTCTCTTCTGCAACTCTTTTTTTAAAATAATCATTATATTCGACGGCTGTTTTTACAGCATAATTAGATTTTATTTCTGACTAGGCCACACAATGTGTGTTTAGATTTCATTCATTATATTTGACGGCTGTTTTTTACATTACGATTAGAGTGTACAATTTATGAAATAAAAAGAACTAATGAAAATGAATATGCATCATTTTTTTCAACCATTCATCAGAGATGGAGGAGGTAATGAAAAAGGTTTATTTTTCACCAAAACATCAGGGCAGTTACGGTGGTGTGGAAAGGTTTAGAACCAGTTTACAACGAGAGATTGGGGATAAAGTTTCAATGGACGAGGCTCATGATTTTCTCTCAGAACAAGACGCTTATACACTCCACAAACCTGCAAGAGTTAATTTTCCGAGAAATAAGGTTTTTGTCTCAGGGTCAGTAAAGCAGTTTCAAGCTGACTTATGCGACATGCAGGCGTTGTCAAAATCAAATGACGGTTTTAATTACCTATTAACCGTCATAGATGTATTTTCAAAGAAAGCCTATGCACGAGCCCTGAAAAACAAATCGGGGAAAGATGTTACAGAAGCTTTTGCTTCAGTTTTGAAAGACAGCGGTATCCCTAAAAAATTCCAATAACCAGAAATATTATACCTTTTCTGTGTTTCATTTCAATAATGAGGCAAGTTTTAAAATGAAGGAATTTATTACTAACAATTTTAAACTTAAAGATTTGAAACGACAATTATAAACGACAATTCATGGATGAAAATTTAATGACAATTTTTAACAGCTTTGATATTAAACTTGTTTAAAAGCAAACCTGTGGCTGGGTGGAAGCTAAATTGAGAATACGAGTTTGGATGTGTGAATGGAATTATCAGGAGGTTTCTTTCAGAGAGAGAAGCATTCTGGATGGAATTGATGTTTTGCGGCTAACTGAGTTATTTAGAGAGAAAACAGCATCAAATGCATTCCCGTGTTCTACCTCACCCAAACAGGAGACCCTCTTATGGATCCGGAGATCAGGAGGATGTGTTAATCCAAGATGACACTCGGTCCGGCAGGGGAGGCGCGAGTGTCCGATCATCTGGCCCAGAGATGTCCCGGGTACACAGTTGTCGAGCGTTTGGCAGATGGACGTTCTCGTCTTAACTTAACTTCAGAAATCAACAACTCTGGGTAGAGCTTTCGTTAGCTGGTTACTGTTTCATTTATTCTTAGCTATTTCTTGTCGGCGTGACTGGAATAGCAGGTGGAGGTTTAGAGACGGCTGTTCCCTTCCTCCGTGGTGTTGGTTGAAGAACTGAACTGAAGCTGGTGATGGTTACAGTTTACAAAAGGTCTCAGGACACTCCCACTCTCTCAGCAAGAAAGCTTTGATCATGCGTCAAAAACATGTGTTGCAGTTATTATCTGGACTCTGTTAGATGGATAAGGTGAACTGACCTTTGCTGAACGCATCTTTTACTGTCATCAACCATAATCATCTTAATCATTATTATACCCAAAGCATAAATTCATTTAATGTAATTAAAATACCTTTATACTGAACCAAGTGATCATTTATGATGATTGTGATAAACAGTAATACAATCAATGAGTTTTATTAATTATTATCATCTAATTATAATCATCCTGAACTTGAAGTGTCCTTCTCCTGGGATGGAACAGCAGCAGATATGGATATGTTCTTGAGCAGACACCGTGGCCCCTGGTTAATCTGTGGATTTAAAAGTACTGTTTGACCCAGCTGGATAGATGTGCCCTTTGCCACAAATTAGAGAACCATCATCACGTTACGTAACAGTAGATGGGTTTAGTCCACATGTTACTGTTATCCAACATTTGTTTTTAATTTTCACTAATCTTAATTCCTTATGGGAACATTCACATGTAGGTTGATTACTAACTTCACTGATTTACATTTTTAGTGCTCTTTGACACTAATATATCTATCTTTTTATTGAACTTTGTTGCAGTGATTTAGTCGAAAACTTTATGATTAACCTGGTTAATTTACCATCAAGGGCTACAGCCATTTTAGCCCTTCATTTTGATTATATTTTCACATAGTGCAGTGATTTCTCCCATACGCAGTAGAGGGTTTTATTAATTTTATTCTTTTTCGCACCACCTTTTTGCATTACACGTAGAGTGTATTGCACCCATTTCTAAACTTACTGCTAATTCACATAATTCCTACACATAGTACTTGCAGGTAATCATAGTGCTAGGTTTATTTTTGTTTGTTAATTTGTATAAGACGCCTTTTTGTTGTGTCTACATTGAAGTGCCCTGTGCTGTGCTCTCTCTCCTCTGCTGAGTTTCGTCGATGATCCTGCTTCCTGGGGGTGGACCCGTGATTCGTCATTGGATTCTACTCCTCCTGATTGGTGCTCCGGCTCGTGGGACCTCGACGTCCGTTTGTTCCGGCATGACTGCTGGGATACTTTGCTCGCTGGGACGACCTACCTGCTGCCGTTTCCTGTGCTGGATTACAATAAGTGCTATTACAAAGATCAATATGCTGTTTTGGAAGTATTCCAGACCCGTGGAGATAAAAAGTTTTGCTCCTGCTTCAAATTATTGCTTCCACGGGGATGTCTGTGTAGCGTAATGGTTCTTGGCTCTTTTATGAAAGATGAACCATTCTACATAATAATCTGGAATATTAATTTTAACAAATTAATAACCAAATGTTATAGAGATAAGAAGACTCAAAGGGTTATAGAGATAAGAAGACTCAAAGGTTGTTGTCATCGATAAACTGACGATCATATCCGTTTGTCTGTGTTTCAGTTCAATGAAAAGGCAAGTTTAAATTATTATTATTATTTTTTTTTTTACCGTGTCCTGTCTGGCTGTGAAGCAAGCAGAATTGATGTCTGAATGCTGGTGACAAGCCTTACAGATTTATTCTCAGGTGGAGCATCAAAGCGTTTGCTTTTAATGTCACGCCTGATACTTAAAACTTTATTGTTATTGTTGTTGAATGCTTTGTAATTCCGACCAGACACAGAGACAGAGGTGAAAGAGAAAGGAAAAGGTGGGGAGAGGGGGGGGGGGGTGTCCACAAAAATAAACAAAAATGAACAAGAGTCTGCTTCTAGACCTGCAGAAAAAGAGACAAAAAAAAAACAAAAAACAAAGGGACAC
The DNA here is from genome assembly GCF_043380555.1 of Nothobranchius furzeri. Lineage (NCBI taxonomy): Eukaryota > Metazoa > Chordata > Actinopteri > Cyprinodontiformes > Nothobranchiidae > Nothobranchius > Nothobranchius furzeri. The sequence goes on along the minus strand of NC_091742.1, from coordinate 44,051,184 downwards.
AAAAAAAGGGACACAACAACAATACAACAAGATCTACCTATCACTGCGTCAACTTGATGAAAAGAAAAAAAAATATATATAAAATCAACATTGCTTAACTGAAGAATCACGATAATAAATCACAACGCATTAAGTGCCCACCATAGTCTTAAGACCTGTGTTTAACGTGCCCAAGCCCATACTTTTGAGAGCACCATGTGAGCACCTGTGTGTGTACACGCGCTTGTTTATTTAAGGTTTTTCTATAGGAGCGCCCAACAGCGAGTGTGAGGGACCACAGATCCGCCCCCCAAAGATGCGCAGGAGACGGGGGGAGCTCCAAGTCCCAGAGAACCAGGCGCTGCCCCAGAACGCAGGAACCCCAAGGAGACTGCAACCAGAAAGGCCCCTGCCCCCCTCGAGAGGCACAGAGGATCGCCCCGGGGGGCCACAACCAGCAGCCGGCAGAGTCCCTGGAGATATCAGCGGCAAGCCCACAGGCCCGCCCGCAGCCTCCCACCCCCTAGCCGGCCGAGCCCGGGACCCAGCGACCCGGGACCCAGGGGCGACCACCCCCGCCGGGGACCCAGCAGAGCCCAGGGACCCAGACCCCACCAGGCAGCCACCGGGATCTAACAGGCAGATGCCAAAATCTTAAACCCCCAGACCCGGTTGCCACGAACACTCAGGCAGACCAAGGCAAGTTTAAATTTTAAGAGATTTATTTCTTCAATTTAAACTAACAATTTGAAATGACAATCATAGGAAAAACAATCAACATTGGCAACCTTTTTGGACAATCTTTAACAGTTGATATTTTAAGCTTGCTCAAATAGACCTTGTGTTGGATGTGCTAAGATTGAGGATGATGGAATTATGAATGCGTGCATGCAGGTGTCTGAGATTGCTTCAGGGAGAGGGAAGGTGAACTGAGTGAAAAATGATGTTTTGCAATTAAACTTTAGTTCTTATTAGAAAAACAGCATCAGATCGCTATCTGGTCGTGTTCTGCCTCACCGCACTTAGGACCCTCTTTTAGATCCGGACCTCGAAGGAGGATGTGTCTCCAGATGACACCTTGGCTGACAGAGAAGACGAAGGTGTGCGACGGTCCAGTCCAGAGTTGACCTCGGTACACATTGCTGAAGCGTTTCGGCAGATGTGCTTTCTCATGTTTAAATTAACTCAGAAATCAAAAGACTCTGGGACGAGTCTGCGTTAGCGGGTTGCATTTCAGCTATTCTGTCTGGCTTGACAGAAATAGCGTGGTGGGAGAACAGGAGCCTAAAGGGCTCCTTTCCCCGTGGCGTTTGTTCCGCACTTCAGCTCCCTTCCGTACTTCAGCTCTCTTCCGTACTGCCTCCTTACCGAAAAACTTCTCTTCCCATAGCAAACTTGTTGTGCGTCAGAGCAAATGTGTTTTGAAGTTACTGTGGATACGGACCTGTATGAGCGGGTGTGAAGGTCATCGCTAAACATCTTCAAAAACATTATTTAATTAAGTATACTGATTCATTATAGTTCATTATGATTACCCAAAGCATAATAATCATTAATTTGATTAAAATACATTTATAATGAGCAAAGTGATCAGATGATTATTTAACATTAATAAAAATAAAGAAAGCGTAAGACTCTGTTTTATTATGACTAGACTGTGGGTTGAAGTCCTTCTTCTGGAGATGCAGGTGTTGGATAATGTGGAGTCCTTCAGACTTGCTGGCGGCTTAGGTCTTAATCTGTGGGTGAAGGTGCTGCGTGACCCAGCTTTGACCCAGCCGGGCAAATACGACCTTTGGCACAGAAACCCATACTTCCTCACGTTACATCTGATAATCTACTGACTTGTGTACTTCCCTAGGAGTATGCAAGACTGTTCTTCGGCGTGGGGTTCATACCTAACCACTCTTGGCCTCTTCCTGGGGAATTGCACCCTGCTCTGTCGTTGGAGTCCTTCGTGACTCTGGTTTGTTCAATATCAGGGGGTCTCTGGACGGACCACCGTGCCCTTGAAAAGGGGGGTATGTAACGTGATGAAGGAGCTATTCCACCAAGGATTTAACCTCTTTCCACAGATGCCTCTGACACAGTGCTCGAGTGCATGAGACAGCCTCAAGGTCATGCATTTGCTTCTAAACTGTTTACTTTCCAGCAAGAGAAGAAAGAAGATAATGAACTCTTTTCTTTTATTAAATAAAAGAACTCTATTTTTAATAAAGCTAATCAAAACAAGTGTTAGTCAATAATACAATGTTGAGCGATCTCTGAAACAATGTTATGATTAAGATGTTTTAATATGTAAATGACTTAATTTAGTTCACTAGACACACTGACACACATAATGTAAACGCAGGACACATTGCTGTTACTGATCCAATCAGAACCTTCCTAGTCTGAAGCGTGGCATAGTCTCTGTGGTGTTTATAAACCTTCCAACTTTGATTCGACCAGAAATCAAAACATCCAGATTAATAAAACCAGTTCCAACGCCATCTTAGTTCAGTTCTCAAGATCTCACTGGAGTTCACCGCATGCTAAGTGGAGTAACGGACCGGCCATCCGGACTTCCCTTTTTAAGCTGAGAACCACCAAGCTGGAAAAATCTGTTGCATTTTACCAACCAAGCAAAGGTTCCTTTCAGAGTAAAAGCTGAACTCACTGACCCTAGGGGGGTCCCTTTTGACGCTGTGAACCACCTGTCGCTTTTTACCTGGAGACGATCCAAAGCCTGGTTTGTCGTACTGTCGACGCTGTTCCATCGGCTCCAATACCAGAGGAGGGTCTGTGGACCTGGCACTCCGGATCTGTACGGAGGTCTCATTGAGGGTATGTGTGGATGTGACAAATTTGGCGTCTCATGTGTTTATGAAAATACTCCGGTCAAACTCTGATCGTAGTTAGGAGCAAAACATCATATCTCACTCATACTTGCTTCTCCGGATATGAGAGTTCTGATTAACACGACTCACAAACACCATCCATCTCACATCTCATTCAAACAGATACATCCATCATTAGAGAGTTAGTATTGTTTAAATTGTTTAAAATTATTTAGTAATAAATCATCTTAAATGCTTAAAGGACTCTCTCTCTCTTCTCTTGTCTCTCAGTTAATACAAAGTTTTACCATCCCTACATTAAAAAGTTCCAATCTTCTGGTTAAATAACTCAGTGGTCCGTAAGATTGATCCCATTGTAACGTGATGAAGGAGCTATTTCGACAAGGTTATTTAATCTTTTCCATAGCCCCTTTGACGCAGTGCCAGAGTGCATGAAACAGCCTCAAGGTCATGCATTCACTTCTAAACTGTTTACATTCCAGCAATGAAGATGGAAGATGAAGACTGCTTTCTTTCCTTTTATTAAAAACTTTTTTATTGAAATATTCGTCCAGAATAAGCTCTAACATCAACAGTTCAGAGAGAGAGAGAGAGAGTTAAAGGCAGTGACCGACGCATGCACGAGCCGTTTTCAGCTCTGTCTTGTCAAATTTATCACGTACGTTACGAAAATAGTAACTTTAAATATTCAGCCGAAAAAGAGGCGAGCTGAAGAAAACCTAGGGAGCACTGAAGAAACGTGCGCAACAGTGAAGCAATCACAGAGAGATCCGTTACTGTCTGTGTGTGCGCGTGGGCAGGGCTGGCTCTAGGTAATTTGGTGCCCAAGGCGAGACTGCCCCCCCCCCCCCCCCGCGCACGCACACCTCTCACCCAAACCCAAGTCCACCCACCCACCACACATTGGAAAAAGCAACTCCACAGTTATTCCTTAGTTACAAATTTTTTATTTTAAATATTCACACAGCAACTCTTTAAAGTCAACAGCCTGAAGAATAAATGTAAGCTTGAAAAATAAGTAACCTGAGAATATTACAATAACCAACAACTCAAAATATTGTGCAAATGTCATTGGGGGGGGGGGGGGGGGATGCAAAATCAAAAGCAGCATTAAACTGTGCAATCTAAAACAAAACTCAAATATCAAAGTGTCATCATAAAGAAAGTTCTACTTTCCATTTTGTTCAACTGCTGTGGCCAGTCAGCAGGATCCATGGGGCCAGCAGCTCATGCATGTTCACAGACATCTGTTGAAGCTGATGATGATGTCTCTTCAGGCTGCTGGATTGGTGTTGGGTTCTTCTTCTGTGAGAAAATAAACACACACACACACACACACACACACACACACACACACACACACACACACACACACACACACACACACACACACACACACACACACACACACACAGCAACTTAACCCTCTGATGCATGAATTAAGAACAGTGCCACTTTCACATTCAATATTCCTCAGTCATGTGCAGTGATGCGTTTCATAATTTTTAATGTTACTGGACTTTTTATTTTATTGATCTTTTTTTTAATCTGTTCTATGAAAACATGAATAAAATGATCAAAAACAGGTGGAAGTGAGAGCATCCTTGGGGAATATTTGAAAAAACTTATGTCTCACTCTCAGGTGCTCTTCAGCATCAAATAAATTGTAGAATATGAGGAAGAAGAACCGGTGATCTGAGGCACTCTGAGGATTTCATTTATTAAACAAGGAAACACCGACACGGGACCGGCGGCAGCGGGGGAGTCCCCGCCACGGCCACGGCGGTGCCGCATGCCCGATGTGTCTGACAAAGTTGAAATTTTGCTACACCCACACCTAGCGTTCTTCTGATATGTAAATATTAAATTCGTATTGTATGCGTACTTAAAACTTAAATGGAAGTTCATAAAAAGGCTGCAATCATACTCGAAAAACAGTAAAACAAAATCTTACATTCTTCATCATCACAGTGAGACTCAACAGGTGTAGAAGACAATCCCGCCCCCCGTGGTGTCAACAGGTGCCTGTCGTGGCTGCAGATATTGTCTCACTGCATGTGGACACGACGATTCAAAAGTAAAATTAATTGGTTAAAGTTATGAGATACTGTATTGTGTATGTAAACAGCTAGCGAGGGTCCGTCCGTGGACCGTGCGTGGCAGGAGAGACAGTTGGCTAAAATTGTAACGCAAAAAGTTCCTTTGCCAAATTTATAAAGTCTACATACCTCAGGTGTTCTTTTCATCGTAAAATATCAAAAGTTTAAATGCAACAACAGGATGTCCTTCTACAGTGCTAACCACGCACGTGATCTACGGCACTTAACGGTCAAATGTGTCAGAGCGGTGGCCCAAGCGGGAGCTCGAAATGCAGCCAGATCATTAGAATTAAAATATTGATGTTTTAATTTCATGTTATTTCAGAGGGGAATTTTGAGTATGTAGAGAGTGCATTTCATATTCCAAACATAAATGTAATAAACTTTTTTTTATTATTATTATTTTTTTTTATTTTGCGCCCTATCCATCAGATGGCGCCCCAGGCGGCTGCCTGTGTCGCCTGTCGCCAAAGCCGGCCCTGCGCGTGGGCCGGAGCAGAGTTTTGTGTGTAGGGAGGGGCGGGCGCTCCATATGACTGGCCAATCACAGAGCGTGAAGACAGTCAGTTATCCAATGAGGATTTTCCTTCAGCACGATTACAGATATTTACGAGTTTACTCGTTTCGTGCTCGTATTCGTCAAAAATGCTTTATCCGTACCGGATACTAATCTGAAATGAGTATCTGGCTCATCCCTAGCTGTAACCACCTGGCCCCGTCCCCTCCTCCTTGCTGCCTGCCGGCTGTGATCACAAGCAAACACAGAGTAGTTCCCGCTGCTTCTTCGGGAAACAGCGCAAAAAAAAAAATCTATAAAACGGGACTTTGCAGGCGTGGCGCTGGGATTTCAGCCGTGGTGGGCCGCCACGGCTACGCCTATGTAAGAGAAACACTGTTGTTTTTGTATTTAGCAGAAGCTTTTGTCCAAAGCGACTTACAAGTGATAATCAAGCCTTTTATAAAATGTATATATTTTGTTTTTTATTTACAGAGCATGGCACTAGCACTGGAAGGAGGGGGATCCCTCAATGAGTGTGTGGGGTAAGTGATGAGTGCTCTACTTTCACACCCGCTCATTCTGCAAGTCAACTGGAAAGGGATGAATGGAAAGATCTGCAGTTAAAAATGCTGGTGACTGGTAAGTGTAGAGTTTTTTTTAAGTGAATCACTATTGAGGTGTGGGTGCAGAACGGCCCCTTTGCTTTCCATCACAAGGGGCTGTCCAGGATGATGCTCCACAATTTAACTGCAGATTTCTTATAAAAGCAGATTGCCATAGTCTGCAACTGTTACACCTTGGCAAGTTCATTTGTAGAGCAAACATGTAAATGAACTTCTTTTGCACACTCTGCTGTTTGGCTAACGATGGGATAAATGTCAAGATAGCAATTGCTAAATTTAATCATTACTTAGAGCGGAACAAGCTTATTTGTAGAGTACAATTTATTCACAAGGCAATTCAAAATCCTTTACAGTTGCATAAAACTGTAAAAATGGAAATAAAACAATTTCCTAAATCAAATATATACTTACACAAAACACAAAGAGTGCAGATAAAATATCAAGAGTGTCATATGCACAGTTTAAAATGACTGTTTTCAGCTTGAATTTGAACATTGTCAGTGTTGATGCCTGTCTTATACCTTTAGGAAGACTGTTCTAGATTTCAGCTGCATGAAACTGACAACTTCTGATGTTATTCCAGAGGCTGTGCAGCGTAATCGGGTTACTTCAAGTGCAACGGACAAAGATATAGACACTAGAATTACAAAATGGCTCTAAAATGCACCTGACCGGAACGGTGGTCGAAACCAACGACTGAAACGAAAGGACTGCCCCTCAAATGAACATTAAATCCAACATTAGATGACTGCTGTCATCCCAAACCCAGAGGGAACTAGGACTAAGCCAGGACCTATTCATTCCCCAATTAGGCCAATTTTTGGATTATTTTGGTCCAATTTCCACAGACTACACATAAACATACAGCGCCCTCTGCTGTCAGTTCAACACTAACACATTTAGAAGCTTCATGTCTGTCTAATGGTAAGTTGAGAGGTAACCCCCCCCCCCCCCCCCCCCCCCCCCCATAAAATTAGTTGTGTATGTATTACGTGATTTTCTATTAAAAACTAACTACCAACTGTTGCGGCTGTATCTTCGTTTGCCATTTTCATTCTATTTAAGGTAAAGTTTGAGCCTGCAGTTTTTCAAGATGTCCTGTTGACATGGGAATGTTTGTGAATGTGAAATTAGTTTTTTTTGTCGCCATGTGTTGGCTCTCACGTTTGGGAAATTGGCTGACAATTCGTTATAAACCATATTATTGTAGCAGCTGAAATAAAATTGTATTTGACCATGACTTATAGTTTCCTCAATTTGTGAATTTCAAATTGAAATTACTATTTTTTGTTAAAACAGCATGGTCCGCTTTATTGATTGAGCAGTTAATGTACATATTCGATATGTAATAGTTTTATTTATTTTCTACATTTGTGATTGTGAGCAAGCAGTTCAGCAGGTTTCGCCCACATCTGGCACTCATGGTAGATCTGGCTCACATACCACAATGAATGACAGCCCCCCACTGGCCCACACCTGGTTCGCCGAGTCCGTGCCATCCCTGTCTGAGCTGGGCCTGCTCTGGGCCAGTGCAGGTTATCACAACTGGCCCAGTGCTGGAAAGGCTCTGGGCCATACATGGCCCAACACTGGCAAACTAGCCCGGGCCAGTGGGGGCCCCCTTATTCATTTGGGTATGTCAGCCAGATGTAAGTGCCAGATGTGGGTCACATCTGGCCCAGACCAATTTTGCTACCTGGGTTGTTCTATGTATCCGTTTACTTAGCAGGTAAAAATAGACAAAATGATCGCCTTGAATGAGAAACTGAGACGGAGGTCACAGGAAATGATGAGATTGAAAATAAGAGACAAAGGAAATCATAAGAGTATAGTTATGTGACTAGTAGCAGCTGAGCTAGTGGCTAGCAGCTCATAGGTGTGCCGCTATGTAGCCTGGCCTGCCAGACTCACTCTCTGCCCCATAAGGAAGCATTGGCATGGCTGGTAAAATATGTTACACACAGCTTCTGACAAAATTGGGGGAAACCTCTAAACTGGAACAGCAGGATGTAAAACGTTGGTTACGTATTGTAACCCCAGATTCTATGAGTCTAGTCGCAGCCCTTAAGCAAGCAGCTATTGGGAAGGATGATCTCAGCATCAGCCAATCATGAAGAGCTTAAAAGTACGCCCACCAATAGTGGGCCCCCTTGTGGGTATATAAGTGGAGCGACTCCACTTATATACCCACAGTTAGGACTAAGAGCCTCCGATGGCTCTTAGTCCTAACCCCGGCTTTCCACAGGAGCCATCAGCAGCACGTTACTGCAGCGGCACGTCATAGCTGCTGATAGGAACCGCTGTGGTAAACTGAACCTTTTCCACCGGAGCCGTCAGCAGCGCGAGTCGGATGCGTCTCAGGAGCAGCATGTCGCGGCCTTTACGCGCCGGTTCTATTTTCTATGCGCGACGCCTCTGAAACGGGTCAAGTTCAACATTTTTGGGGACGGAAAGACAGGAAATCGGACGCGGAAATGGAGAGAAGCTCCTGAGATTTTCAGAATAAAGAACGTACTGCCTTCCAGTTGCTTTACTTTTAAAAAAGGTTACTAACTGTGCGGCCCCGTGAGAAGTTATCACATAGCTAGCGGTCTCCTTTGTTTTTCAGGTCCGTATTGGCGATTATAAAACGGACAGAACATAAAACACAAACCATGTTGTAGTTTTCTCCTGGATGTTGTTGTGTTTACTAGGGTTGTCACGGTATGAAAATTTAACCTCACGGTTATTGTGACCAAAATTATCACGGTTTTCGGTATTATCACGGTATTTTTTAAACGGTGTTGCATATGTTCAGAAAGCATTGATAGTCCTGTTCTTCACAAACTGAAATAGTTTTGAAAAGGTTTAACAATGTTTATTAAACCTAAAATAACACAAAGCCTTAGCAAAAGTGCAACTTTTCACAAGTAAAGGAACAAATAGCTTATTTTTCTGAAACATGCTACAGTAGTCAGTGCGGGTTTAAATTATACAAATCCAAACATTCAAAACATAAACAATATGTAAACAAATCAAAGAAACACCACTTGTTTTCTCATATACTTGTTTTCTTCATTATCAAAATGAAAATCTAAAACTCCAGTCCACACTTGACTTGAGCACTGTACAAGTCAACCTTAAAAAAATATGTATTTAAAATAAATGGCCACTTTAAACAAATTACTAAAATAACTACTACACTATGTAATCAAATCCAAATGTTCAAGTATAAATGGCACTGAATAAGTAAACAAATCAATGACAAGGAACTAATTGTATATTTCTCTTCATCATCAACAAATAAGATGCTTCATCCAGCAACAGGGTGTCCGTGACACGGTTTAAATGCTGGCAGAGGACGCTGCGGCTGCAGTATATAGTGACTCGTTGCATTCTCCCTCAACGAAAAGTCCTCACATCATGCATTTAAGCTAAAATGCTAATGTTAACTTACCTTGCACTGGCTGTAGAGACGTGGGTGATGGTCACGCAGATGTGCCATTAGATTCGAAGTGTTGCTGCCTTTTGCAGACACTTGTTTCCTGCACGTTCTGCAAACGGGATAGCAGTCTTCTATTAACTGTCCCTCAGCATTTTTCAGAAATCCAAAATATGCCCATACTTCCAATTTAGTCTTCTTTGAGGGCTGATGGATGTCCTGGGCGCTGCCGTCTCCTCCTTCGGCCATTATTTCAGCTTTAAAGTTTTGGTGCCGTTGCAAACTAAAAGGTGCGTGTGCGGGCCGCGGGAACTTCAGCAGAAGCGACGGTGGCTGGTAAGGGTCACCGCGCCGAAACCGCGGCCACGGTAAACCCACCGAGATAATTTCGTTTTTTAAAAACTGGACGGTTATTTTTATAGTCAACTTTTTTACCGGGGTTTACCGCTATACCGGTTACCGTGACAACCCTAGTGTTTACTGATGAAGTCACTCGTGTGACTTCGTGCTCTGTCGGTGACAGCTGCTCCTATGCTGCTTCGCGTCTCGTGGGAAGGGCCAAGCAGCAGCTTACGCGAGCAAGACATGCTGCTGCAGTAACATGCTGCTGACGGCTCCGTTGGAAAGCCGGGGTAAAAGAAGCAGTGGGGCCAGTGGCTTAAGGGCTGCGACTAAACTTATAGAATCTGGGGTTACAATACGTAACCAACGTTCATCTAATCTTAGCCCTTAAGCGAGCTGCTATTGGAATAATGCGCAGCCTTAAGATTTTGGCATCTGCCTGTTAGATCCCGGTGGCTGCCTGGTGGGGTCTGGGTCCCTGGGCTCTGCTGGGTCCCCGGCGGGGGTGGTCGCCCCTGGGTCCCGGGCTCGGCCGGCTAGGGGGTGGGAGGCTGCGGGCGGGCCTGTGGGCTTGCCGCTGATATCTCCGGGGACTCTGCCAGCTGCTGGTTGTGGCCCCCCGGGGCGATCCTCTGTGCCTCTCGGGGGGGGCGGGGGCCTTCCTGGTTGCAGTCTCCTTGGGGTTCCTGCGTTCTGGGGCAGCGCCTGGATCTCTGGGACTTGGAGCTCCCCCCGTCTCCTGCGCATCTCTGGGGGGCAGATCTGTGGTCCCTCACACTCTCTGTTGGGCGCTCCTATAGAAAAACCTTAAATAAACAAGCGCGTGTACACACACAGGTGCTCACATGGTGCTCTCAAAAGTATGGGCTTGGGCACGTTAAACACAGGTCTTAAGACTATGGTGGGCACTTAATGCGTTGTGATTTATTATCGTGATTCTTCAGTTAAGCAATGTTGATTATATATATATATATTTTTTCTTTTCATCAAGTTGACGCAGTGATAGGTAGATCTTGTTGTATTGTTGTTGTGTCCATTTTTTTGTGTCCCTTTGTTATTTTTTTTTTTGTCTTTTTTCTGCAGGTCTGGAAGCAGACTCTTGTTCATTATTGTTTATTTTTGTGGACCCCCCCCCCCCCTCTCTCTCTCTCTCCCCACCTTTTCTTTTCCTCTCTCTCTCACCTCTGTCTCCGTGTCTGGTCGGAATTACAAAGCATTCAACAACAATAACAATAAAGTTTTAAGTATCAGGCGTGACATTAAAAGCAAACGCTTTGATGCTCCACCTGAGAATAAATCTGTAAGGCTTGTCACCAGCATTCAGACATCAATTCTGCTTGCTTCACAGCCAGACAGGACACGGTAAAAAAAAAAAAAAAAAAAAGGAATAATGCCCAGCTGGATGGGTTTACGCCACACTGGTTAGCTCAACCAATGAACACACCCAACAAGACTTCTTTTAGTGAGGGACGCTCATCCTCAGTCCAGGCTTAAAGGCTGAGGCATCCAGAGATAAGAGTGGAGCCCCCACTAAAAAATATCATCCACAAGAGGATGAAAATCATTCAAGCAGGACTGATGAGGTGCCATAAAGCGAACATTCAGCCTGCTGAGGTCCAAGCACTGAACGAGTGATGGAGCCTGAAGACACATCTCATAAATAATAACGAGTAAAGGAACAGGGTGAAGCCCATGACGCAGCCTGACAAATGTCTTCCATCGACACACCACTGTGGAGTGCCATAGAAGAGGAAATCCCTCTGGCTGAGTGAGCCCTGAGTGTCTCAGGAGGATCCTGCCGCGAAGATGTGTTAGCGAGTGAAATGGCGTCACATAGCCAGTGTGAAAGACAATGGGTCGACAGCGCTTGCCCAAGGGAAGACTCCCTGTAGTGCACAAACAGGCTTTGTGAGCGGCGAATCCCTGAAGTGCGTGACACATATCGTGCGAGCGCACGCACCGGGCAGAGAAGATGGGAAGCCGCCTCCTCCTCAGAATTATGGGGAGGAGGAAAAAGTCCAGCCAATGAAATTGACCTGGATTTGAAGGAAGCATTAATGTTTTTGGACACAAAGGCTGGGTTGGGGCATAAAACAGCAGACCCGCAATCCTCCCGCATCCTGAGGCATGCGGGAGCTACTGAGAGGGCGGTTAGGTCGCTCACTCTCTTGACTGATAACAGCACCAGCAGCAAGGCCGTTTTGAGTGACAGGAACTTAAGTGAGACCTGGTCCAAGGGCTCAAATGGGGCTTTAGATAAGCCGTGCAGAACCACCGTTAGATCCCACTGGGGAAATAGCGGGCGGGACACAGGTCTGTTCCTTCTGACACCCCTTAGAAAACGTTTTGTGAGGGGATGACTGAAAACAGATCTATCTCCAAAACCCTGATGACAGGATGAGATAGCTGCAGCATATGTTTTAATAGTGCTGAATGCGAGGCCCCTGTCCATCAGCATCTGCAGAAACGATAGGACATCCGCCAGCTGGCAGGAGAGCGCTTGAACATTCCGCTCTGTGCACCATTTCTGGAAAGCTGCCCATTTAGCAGCGTAAGATACAATGGTAGAGGGCGCTCGCGCACTCTGAATCGTAGCCACCACATCATGCGGCAGCCCAGAAGCCTCTAAGCGTGACCGCTCAGCGGCCAGACCCACAGCCGTTGGCCTATTTCGGGAGGATGTCTGATTATCCCATCTGCCTGGAGAAGGGCATCCTTCCTCCACGGCAGCTTCCACGGGGAGCTGGACTCTAGCGCTTGCAGGTCCGGAAACCATGACGCGGACAAGCGTCTGGGAGCCACCAGAATTACCGAGAGCTGTTCTGACCGAACTCGGTCCAGGAGACAGGGAATCAGAGGGACTGGTGAAAACGCATTGAGGAGCGTTCGAGGCCAGGGCTGGTGTGAGAAGGCGTCCGCCCCGAGTGGGGGTTGGTCCCGGGGACTCAGGGAAAACCACAGGCGACACTGAGCATTTTCGCGAGCCGCGAACAGATCCACAGAAGGTACCCCGAACCTGATCCAGATCTGAGATACCAGCGCAGGATGCAGACGCCAGTCGGAGTCACGGGGTCCCCCTCTCGACAGGATGTCTGCTGCTACATTCAGGACCCCCGGGATGTAGGTGGCCTTGATGGACAGCAGGTGGACATGTGCCCAACACAGTAAATCTGTGGCTACACACAGCAATGGGAGGGACCGAACTCCCCCTTGGCGATTTATGTAGGCTGCCGCCACCCAGTTGTCCATGTGAATTTCGACATGACGGCCCTCGAGAAGGGCAGCGAAGTGTCTGATCACATTCCTCACTGTCATAAGCTCCAACACATTTATGTGCTCGTGCGTGTGAGGGGGCCAGCGATCTGCCACCGTATGGGACAAGCACGTGCCCCCCCACCCCAACAGCGACACATACGTAAACACAGATACGTGTGACGCAGGACGTCCGATGGGAACTCCGTGTGAGAGGGTGCAGGGATTCCCCCAGTGAGTGAGGTCCCCGCCCACTGAGGGGGGAACCCTCAACATACGTCTCTTCTGACGTATCGGAACTGCGCTGCTCTGGGCGGCCACATGTTGGAGTAGCTCTGTTGACTATATGGACGTTTTACCTTTTCTTGGGCATTTTTTCTTCTAGTTTCTCAAGAAAAACTGTACTTTTTTGGACACTTTACTGGTTTCTGGTGCTGTGAAGCTTGGAGGATTTTTACTGCTATTTTTTTTTAGCTTTTTTCACTTTTTGAGCATTTGTTATGATGTGTTACCATGGCAACAAGCTGGTTTACAATCGGGAACAGCTGATTAACATTGGAAAGGCTGAAATAATACCTCAACTGAAGCCACAAATCCCAAATGAGCTAAAACGTAAGAAGTGTGGGTGCAGAGCGGGAGCAAAACGGAGACAGAGAAAGAGGAATATCAAACCATCTCTTCCATCGATCATAATGGGCAATGTGAGATCACTGGCCAACAAGATGGAGGAACTCCAAGCCCTTTCAAGGACTCAGCCAGAGTTTTGGCAGTTTCGGAACCGCTGGAGGAGATAATGCAAAGAAGGATTCTCCAGAGAATCAAGAAAATTATGGATAACCCTGAGCATTCTCTTCACAAGACTGTCCGACAACGGAAGAGTGTCTTCAGTCAGAGGCTTCTTCAGTTTGGCTGCAACACTGACCGCTACTGGAGATCCTTCCTGCCAGCAGCCATTGTAATATACAACAACTCTTTGATGACTTGATTATTATTATTATTATTATTCTGAGCTACTACAGCAATCAATTTCCCTCTGGGATTAATAAAGTATTTTTGAATTGAATTGAATTGAATTGGGTGTACCCGGAGGCAGATGAACCAACATTGCAAGTGCCTCCTGTGCAACAAACCTAGTGGCACTACAGCGTGGGCCGCAGCCATCATGCCCAGAAGTTTCATGACTAACAGGGGTCTCACGATCCTGCGGGGTTGCACGTGGGAGATCACCATGATGAGATCTGCCACTCTCACCGGCGACAAACGTGCTCTCATTAGGGAGGTGTTCAGCTCCACCCCGAGGAACACAATCAACTGGGATGGAAGGATGGAGCTCTTCTCCCAGTTTATAGAAAACCCCAGGGTTGACAGATGCTTTGTTAACTTCCTGGTCTGTTCTGACGCCTTGTCCTCGGACCGAGCGCACAGGAGCAGGTCGTCCAGGTAAAATAAAACCCTCATTCCCGCCGTGCGCAGCGGCTGCAACGCGGTCTCCAGACATTTGGAGAAAGTGCGTGGGGCTAGCGAGTAGCCGAAAGGGAGGCGATTGAACTGGTATTGAACTCCCTTGAATGAGAAGCGCAGGAACTTCCGGTGCTTGGGAATTACTGGGATGTGGAAGTATGCGTCTTTCAGGTCTATTAACATGAACCAGTCCCCGGAGCGCACGTATTCCAGGACTTGCCTCATTGTTAACATGCGGAAATGCATCACTGCTATGGAGCAGTTGAACAGGGAAAGCTCGAGAATTGGTCTCATTCCTCCCGACCTCTTCGGTACTACGAAGTAGCGGGAGTAGAAACCCGAGAGCTCTTGTCCGCGAGGGACTCAGGAAATAGCGTCTTTAGACAGAAGTTCCCGCAACTCCAGCTCTAGGGCCTGAGACTGAACTTGTGATGTGAACGTTGTCTCCACGATCCCGTTGAAGGGAGGAGGAGCGGCCTGAAAATGGAGTGAGTGACCGTAATGAATGGTCTCCGATATTCATTTGCTCATGGTACAAAGGCGGTGCCATTCGTGCGCGCGTTCCGACAACGGACACGTGTTCGCGGTCACGTGAGCAACGTCTGATGACTGGGTATGCGCCCTTACCGCCGTCGCTCGCCCCAGAGAACTGGGGGCGACCCATGGAGGGCTGTGCTCGAAAGGGCGAGTGTGAAACAGCTGGAAGAGGCTGATCCGCACCCCGGGGCGTGGAGACCAAAGGAGCAGGGCGAGTGGGAGCCGGGCCCATACACGGGGACGGCAAAGTGCCCGCGGACGGAGCCGCGCACTGTGCCGCCGCGTGTGATCGCGACAGCGCCATGACGTCCCGTCCCACCCAACGTTGTGGGGAAAACGGGACGAGTTGGGCCTGGCTGAAGGCTGGGGCCGGTGCGTAAATGGAGCGCACCTTTACAGCTGGCTGTGTGATAGGACTGACTGCGGGAATATGTACATGTGCCGCAGTGCTTGATGTGGGGAACATGTGTGAAGAGTCGGCAGAGGACTCTGCAGAGGACTGTTGGATTGTGCTCTTTAAGTGACGTTTTTTGGGTTTTATTTCAATACCAACATCAACATCATTACAATCATGTACACACACATTCCCCCCAAAGAGTCACTTTCGTGGCTGCTTTCAGCGAGGCTCCTGCACCTGTGACTGTCAATACGGCGTCTGCTGGCTCCGTCGAAACCGTTGGCCGCCAACTTGCTGGTCTCGCTGAGGTGGAGCCGAAGCGGGAGGCCGGCTCCGTGGAGCGGGCGGCACATCCGGGTGCCTGAAGTTTCCGCACCGTTCGTCCCATCCTCTGGTGGAACGGCCGGAGTGCGAGGCTGACCGAGGGTGGACCAGGTCTCGCACCGTAGCTGATAGTTCAGCTGTCTTCTGAGCCCTCTCGATGACGCCCCTAAGATGGGGACCAAACAAAACGATGAGGTGATGCGGCCTTCCAGCATCTCCCTGTGCAGGTGATCAGGAATGGAGGGCAGGGCCTTGAGCCACAGGGCCTGCTGGATGAGGGTCTGCCAGGCAGCAATGCGAGCAGAACCGGTGAGCACAGCAGCGCATAGATTGAGGATAGCAACAGTAGTTTTAATAATGGTGGTTTTCGTCTCGTCGGGAGCGTCCAGCTCCTCCATCATTTTTGAAATACCGAAGGCAAGAAGGGCGATGTTATTCCCTGCAGTGCCGGTCTGAAAGGCACACTGGTGTGCGCGGTCGGTGAGCCGTGTCAGCAGCTGGTCATGCTTTGAAGCGGGAACTGCTCGCGGGCCAGTGAGGTGGTCCTTGGTGCCAAACAGCGAGGCCAAGTCCGGCTCTAGTGGAGGAACGGATGGCCAGCCCTGGTCGGGGAATCCCTCAACCTTGGTGGAAACTGGCGCCTTGAGCTTGGCAGGCTTGGAGAAGGCGGCAGACCAGCAGCCCATAGCAGCGGGGAAGCGCGGCCAGATAGGGTCTGGACAGCGCGTCTGAGTTGTCTCGAAAATTCCCACCAAGTCATCCGCTTCGGGCGGGGCCGGTTCTGGAATGGCTTGCCCCTTGCGGACCGCAGCCGCAGAGATGATGGCGGGCAGCTCCTGGAGCAGTGCTCTTACTGCTGGTAGGGAGGAGCGAGAAGCCGCTGGGGCAGAAAGACCCGCTGAGCCAGGCTCGTCAACCTCCGTGTTGTCTAGGAGGGAGGAATGGCTAAGGCGGCTAGCCTCGTTGTATTCCTCACGTTCGGTGACGTCATCCAGCCGGTTGAAGCCAGCCAGCTCCTGACCGGCGTTGAAGAAGCCCAAAGCCTTGTCCAGCAAGTACGTCTCAGCCACCGGAAATTCCTCGGCGGCGGCGGGAGTGAAGTACTCGACCCGGCGGATCTTCTCAGCCACAGGCAGAGCGGCACAAAATGGGCACGAGGCCTGGGGGGTCAAGGCCAGGCCAGCGTGATGAGCCCCGAGACAGACCTCACATTTGGCATGCAGGTCGCTGCTGGAAATGGAGCCCGTCTGGCAGGCCGGGCAGGTCCTGGCGTCGCTGGACATAGCTGGTGAGTTGAAATCTTCTTGCGATAATTTGCTCTTTAAGGAAGCTCTCAAGCTTGGCATGAAGAGAAAAAGGAGGCGAACAGTGGAGTCGCTCCACTTACATACCCACAAGGGGGCCCACTATTGGTGGGCGTACATTTAAGCTCTTCATAATTGGCTGATGCTGAGATCATCCTTCCCAATAGCAGCTCGCTTAAGGGCTAAGACTAGACGAAATAGAGCTTTATAGTCCCATTAAAAGTGAGTTAAAAGATTACTTGATGCACCACACAGGTAACATTGATCTTTGTGAGATGACGTATCAGTCGCTTTGTGTGTTGTGAGTTTATATATCTGCAGAAATGGTACACTCCTGTTTTGTGAAGGACTGCCATGCTATCTTCACAAGAAGGCAAAAAAGTTAAATGTAGGCAGGTATCATGTTAACTGGATAGTTTCCGTATCTGACCGATTATTTTGATGGGAAAATCTCAAGGCTGTTGGTCATCCTGCCAAATTATCCTGACGCATGCAGGTGTGCAGATATTTTAAATGCACAGAGTACATCGCGGAGGTAAAAAATTAAGTCAAGAAAAGATTCCCATCAGAACATCTGAGAATTATCTCGACCTTGGACACCATGATCAGCACAGCTCGCTGTCTGCG
This sequence comes from Nothobranchius furzeri, assembly GCF_043380555.1. Taxonomy (NCBI): domain Eukaryota; kingdom Metazoa; phylum Chordata; class Actinopteri; order Cyprinodontiformes; family Nothobranchiidae; genus Nothobranchius; species Nothobranchius furzeri. The sequence continues at coordinate 44,033,479 of NC_091742.1, read as the reverse complement.
TGCTGAGCTGGGGAGAGCAGCTCGGAGCGCGTCTGTGGGTCACATGCCAGCAGCAGAACCCAAATGCGGCATGTGAAATGTTCCTACTTTAAGTGAAATCATTTAATTGTAACAATATGTTGCTCGACATTCTGGTCAGCTTGTTTAGACTAAATATTAATAAAAAATGAATGAAAATTATTTTGTAAATTTTTTTTATTATGAAAATGACGGGAGGAAACGATCATGACCTTGTTTTTAACTCTTTCGGTCAAAATAAAAACAAATGTCTAGCGTGACCTCTGCAAGTATTGTTTATGTACCTGGCTGCTTGTGACTTATATTAATAACATGTTTAATTAGGAATGTTTCTGGACGGCTACTTTTTACTTGATTATAAATAGGTTGAAATAATGCTACACTCACTCAAGTGATACATTTTCTGCAAGTCAAGACTAAGCACACACAGATCATGGGGGACTAACTAATCTATCCATGCACAATAGATTGCTACAACAAAATACCACAGGAGATGTAAACATTTTTAACAAATTTTCTTTGAGAACAAACGTCTGATTTATTTAATTATTTATACATTTTTCTTTGAAAGCTGTTTAAGTTTCTGCTGATGTAAAACATTTTGTTTTCTTATATTTATTTTTCACTGCCTAATCTTAAAGAATCTACATAAGCTGATATTTTGATCCCCGTTTTATTGATTTCTGTTCTCCACTAATGCTTGAAGATTTTAGTTTAAAATTCACCTCTTTTGTTAATCCAAAACTGTTATTTATTTTTCACATGTTCAGTGTTAGCAAACACATCTTAAAAATAAAAATATCCTTCTGGTATTTTTCAATGGAAATTATTAAGCATTTAAGATGAACAAAAATGGTGATTTGGTATATACTGTTAATATGACCAATTTATATTTGTGATAGGAATTTTTTTCATATTGCTCAGTTCTAGAGTTCACAGTTTTTTTTTTATCAGCGTGAAACAAATTACAATCCTCTTGTTTTGTTTTGATAAAACTAACTGTAGTTCACAGAGACACAACTAGGGTTGGGAATCGAGCTCTGATTGGAACCAGGACTAACTCAGTTTCTTCCTGGAATTGTTCACATTTTTTATTTCGATTCCTATTTTCTCCACCGACCACAAAAATAACCTGCCAGACGTGTTTGCATTACCACACAGTCATGGAAAATATGTGTACTGCAGAGAAGTTGTAAAAGTGTGGCTTCAGCTGCTGATCCAAATCTGATCTTCGTTGAGAAAATTGTGATCTGCAAATTTTGATCAATGTCTCAGCACTGATCATACCAGCTGATCACCTGTCACTCCTCCTTCTTAGCCCGCAGAGGCTCTGGGTGCAACGTTGCATCTACCTCCCCCCTTTCTTCACACAGTACAGGCGTGCAGCATCAAAAATGTAACAAATGTGTCTGCCGACTGTTTAGTCAGTCTGTGAGAGTGACGTAAACTGTACGGCCAAAATGCCGCTATATGAAGCTCATAAAATTCATCAGAGCAGTGGGTTTAATATGAATTTTAAAGAAAAACTCTGGGTGAAGTGAGCCCAACCCTGGACACAGCAGAGAACGGGAGGAAAGTTGAACTCACTGTATTTACAATTCAGTTACAGAAGCTGCCCGTGTGTTTCACACAGTTTTATTTTACCTTCAAATAAATCATATTAACCCTTTGATGCATAATGGTCACTACAAAGGACAGGTACTCAAAATTGTTATTTATGTGTTTTTGCTATTAAGCACAGCTGTTGAAGACTTTATTGCATTTGAGCCCTCCATTTGGACCTCAGTAAGCCAAGCCAACATATTTCATGTTCAGAATGCATGCTGCCCACTGAAGTGGACATGTAATAAATTATTTGTAAATTATAAAATTTTACAAAAAATATTTGTTGAAATTTGTTTCATTCACACCTAAAGACGAATGAAAAAAATTGTTAAAAAAATCATGGTTGAAGATTTCATAATTCATGCATCAAAGGGTTAAGGAGTTCACACAATAAATCAACCAAGCTCCCTTAGAGATCTTGGCTTCCTTGGAAACTCAACAGGTGTATTTGGGGCGCATCTGAATCAAACTTTGAGAAATCTGCTCAACAATGCTAGCAACATTTTAAAGGACCTCTCAGCCAGATATTCAACCATTTACATACAGCACCTAAACATGCCGAGTGCATGTAATTTAGAGGACATTTAGTTATCATGCCAACAGGTAGACCAGCCAGGCCATGAAGCTCCTCGTGATGGTGACATTCATCAGCCTTCTCTGAAAATGACAAATCAGTCCTTAACGCAAAATCATTTACAGGATATGTCCTTCTGCTGTTCACATAAACGTCTGGCTGGCAGCACTTGCCACATCTATCCAATCCAATCCAATCCAATCCAATTTTATTTATAAAGCGCATTCACAAGGCATTACATTCAAACAAGGCGCTGTACACTAAAAATGTTAGTTAATTACACCGGCGTTATACAAACATGTCGAACACAGATAAAAGATAAAAAGGAAATACAACAAAATCCCCAAAACTAACAGCTAAAAATCAATAAGACACAGGGTGAATAAAAAATTAGAAAGTTTTAAAAAAGAACCTCAATAGTACGGAAGTTGATAATTGTGAAGTCCATTTTTAAACAGTGCAGATGTAAGTGAGGTTCATAATTATGTTATATAAGCTAGGTTGAAGTAGTGAGTTTTCAAGCGTGAATTAAAAATGCTAGCTGTTTGTGCTTGCCTCACTAGCAGTGGTAATGCGTTCCACAGCTTCGGTGCACAGACAGAGAAAGCCCTTTCTCCACGGCTTTTTAAACGTGCATTCGGAACAGCCAGGAGGAGCTTATCTTCAGACCTGAGAGCACGCGGCGGGTTGTAGTAATGGACAAGTTCACACAGATATGGAGGAGCTTGATGGTTCAAGGATTTGTAAGTCAGAAGCATAATTTTGAAGTTTATCCTGTTAATCCAGTGGAGAGATTTCAGAATTGGAGAAATGTGTTGTCTTCTGTCAGCTCCAGTCAGCAACCTAGCTGCAGAATTCTGGACCAGCTGAAGTCTAGAAAGAGCTGCTTTACTAATGCCATATAAGCAGGAGTTAGAGTAATCCAGCCTTGAGGTGATGAAAGTGTGGACCACCGATTTCAGAAGACGGACACTCAGGATGTGCTTTAGTTTCGAGATGCGTCTTAGTTGGTAAAAACATGATTTAACTGTGTTATTGACCTGGGCATCCATCTTCAGAGCCTGGTCCATTTTTACTCCAAGGTTGGAGATTACAGAGGGTACATTAGGTGAGAGATAGTTGAGGTCAGGTTGATGAGTCGCCGTGGTACTGTAAGGACTGAAAACGATTAAGTCAGTTTTGGAGTCATTGAGATGGAGGAAGTTATCAGCTAGCCATTGCTTGACCTCAAGGATACAATCAGACAGAACTTTCGTTGATTGAGTTGGCTTAAATGAAAAGTAGATTTGACAGTCGTCAGCGTAAAGATGGTTTGAGACAGCGTGCTTTCTGAAAATGGCTCCTAAGGGCAGTATATAGAGGTTGAACAGTAACGGGCTGAGAATTGAACCTTGTGGGACACCCCAACTTAGAGGCTGTGACTCGGATGAACAGCCATCCAACATGACCCTAGCAGACTTGTTACAAAAGTATGACCTAAACCAATCCAGGGCTGTGCCTGAAATGCCAGCCCAAGTGTGAAGTCTTGTGATCAAAATGTCATGATCGATCGTGTCGAATGCTGCAGATAGATCCAAAAGTACCACAACCACATGGAAACCTGAATCTAAAGCCAGAAAAATGTCATTAAACACCCGAACGTGAGCAGTTTCAGTGCTGTGCTGTTTTCTAAAACCAGATGTCCATTACCTGAAATTCATTTAGATGTTTCATCAACTGTTCATAGACTATTTTCTCAAGGACCTTAGATAAAAACGGTAATTTGGAAATTGGTCGGAGATTAGAGTAATCGGTGGGATCAAGGCCGGGTTTTTTCAAGATTGGTTTTAGAACAGCGTGTTTAAAGGCACGAGGAACTTCAGCCAATGTTAAGCTATAATTTATAATGCCTAGCACGTTATTGCTAATTAAAGGAAACACCTCTTTCAGGAGTCGAGGTGGGATAACATCATCTGGGGAGCCAGAGGGTTTCATGGCTGCAACAGCTTTTTCTACATAGGGCAAAGAGATGGGCTGAAAGCTTTGAAGTTGCCCATGAGAGGGTATAAATGAATCAGGAACATGGTTGGTTTGGTGAATCTGAGCTCTGATTACAGTAATCTTATTTAAGAAAAACTGCAGGATTTGGCTACACAAGTCAGCAGACACAGAGGAAAAAAATTTTTCAACTGGGGAAAGGTGTGCATTTTTGGTTTTATATAACACACCTTGATTATTTGAATTAGCCGTGACAATGCTGGCAAAAAATCGATTTCTCGCGCCTCTGACTGCTCTTTGGTACTGAGACCAAGCCTCTCTCATGGACTCAAAGGATACAGTAAGACTGTCTTTTATCCATTTACGTTCCAGTCTCCTGCAATTTCATCTCAAGGAACGAGTTTGTTCGTTCAGCCATGGGTCTGGCTTGGATTTCTTTCGACTTGATTTTAATGGAGCGACAATATCCATAGCAGCCAGGCAGGATGAATCAAGCACACGAAGTGATCCCTCAACTACAGAAGACGCATCAGTAGAATCATATGGAGCTGAGTTCAGAGTAAGAACAGAGGCAAAATCTGCAGCAGTATTGGGTCTGATTATACGAGAGAAGCTGGGACGGAAATATTCAATATGAGAGGCATAGTCGAATTTCAAATTAAACAAAACTGGTGAGTGATCTGAAAAAGTCGCAGGTAAAATGCCAAGATCACTAATTTCCAGCTCATGACAGAAAACCAGGTCAAGTGTGTGTTTATGTCCATGTGTGGGCGCATTAACACGTTGGGACAAGCTGAAAGAGTCAATAATATCTAGGAAATCCCTTACCAAAGGTTTGTCAAGGCAGCAGATGTGAATATTAAAATCACCAAGCAAGAGTATTTTTCCGTATCTACAGGAGACTTCAGCCAGAAAAGCTGCAAATTCATTTAGAAAATCCTTATTATATTGTGGTGGACGGTAAATTAGAGCACATAACAATGTAGGAGAATGACCCAATTCAAATACGCTCAATTCAAAGGACAATGGAGTTGATTGAGGGGTAATCGGTGTGCAGATAAGATCTGATTTAAATAGAGTCAATAGACCTCCGCCCCTGCGGTGTGCTCTTGGAATGTTAATGAAGAAGCACCCAGGAGGTAACAGTTCAGCTATTGAGGCTGAATCCCCAGGGGTGATCCATGATTCAGTGGCGCATAAAACATCCAGGCTATTGTTCTGGAAGAATTCCTTCAAAATAAAAGTTTTATTTCCAACCGATCTGACGTTGATCAGCGCAAAGCGAGTCGACTGAGTATCCGATTGTAGAGAAAGTCCGTTTCCATCAGATCTTGCAGCATACCGGAGGTTGGCGGGATTTCTTCCCCGCTGAATGAGCCGGCCAGAACGAGAGCAGCCGAAACGCGCGTGGGCACCCGGTTGGCAAATCATCCTCACATCCCACGCCTCATGCAGCTCCCCGGTCCGAGAGCTCCCAGCCAGCAGGACATCCTCGTTTCAGACGCATCCATGGAACATTCAGCTCCGTGTGCTCCCCGTAGCAGCGAGATCGGCCCAACACAGTTGAGATGACGCTGGATCTGCCACATCACAGTCACGGAGCAGCACTCTGATATGGCCTCGCCGCACCGGATCCGGATCTACGATATGCGTTATGCACCTTTATGATTTTCACAAAAGCTCTAGCAGGAGTACCACAGACAACTGAATCCAGCTCAATAAAAAGTTGTTTCCCTTTGAAATCAACTTCCTGCAGCTGCCTTAGCTCCTGATTAAAGACATTCATCAGTAGAACTTGGTTTCTTTGAACCACAAAACAAGCCAACAGGTTCCTTCTTTGGAACACTTACCACAAGACTTAAGATTTGACATAACTGTACATTTGTGCTTTTAACAATTACAAGCTATCAATATTTATCTGTAATTTAAAGCAGAATACATCAGCTGAATTTTTTATTAGTCTGACTAAAGTCTTTTGTAGAGCTTTCAAAATTCCTCTATAATAATAATACTAAACACCACATCGATGTCGAATTTCACATTCAGTGTTCGTTTTAAGAATTGTTCTAGCATCTTTTGGCAGTTGTGGATGGTACACTCTTATCAAACTTAGAGCAGTGAGGGCAACTAAAGAAAGATCATTAAGGCTTTCTGACTCAACAACAGTTTGGGATTCGTGTTGGATCTCTGCTCCTCCATCAGTATCATCTGGGCAAAGTTCATCAAAATGGTCATTGATCTGAAAGAGAGTGGATTCATCTACTTTTGGGGCTGCTTCTACTAGAAGGTGTGTCAGTTTTGTCCACTGGGGGTTGTGCAGAGCCTAAAAAGGCAGTTTTCTGCAATGTCGCAGAACTGTTTTTCCAAAGCAATGTGAGCCCATCTTCTAATGGCTGAGCTTGTTAATGGATGTTCCGTCCTTTTCATTATCTCTACAAATGATTGTTAAAGTCCTTATAGTAGTATGACCAACATTTTGTCATGTTGTGTGGCAATAGTCTAACCCACGACATACATAATCAGTGCATTGACAAAGGTAAGAGTTCAAACAATAATTTATTACAAGGAGAACTAAAGGAGCAGCGTAAAATCTGGCTGAGTTCTTCGGACGCGATTCCGCTGTGGAGATCTGGAGACAGAGGGAGTTTAGGTACGGTATGTGAGAACTGAATAGATTGTGGGGTTTAGAGGACTTATGCCTGATTCATGCTTCTGCGTCAGCGTCAGTGCGGAGACAGGCAACGCCATTATCTGTCCTTGCGGTCCTGCTGGAGAGCCCCAAAAGGATGGATGGAGTCGAGTTCTCTTTTCTAAACATCCTTCCGTCGAGACAGAGAATGCAAGCTTGTGATTGGTCGGGGCACTGCTGTCATCTACACCGCCGCCATTTCGCCCTCAAAAGCATACAGAGAGCCGAGGATAACTAGCGACAGAAGCTTGAAGAACACCTTGTGAAAAAACTCAAAAATGAACGTTTAATTCCCCGTGACTGGAGGAGTGAAAAGATGCGCAGTAGGCATTTTATTTGTGGACGGAAATGACAGGAAACGTGGGTTTAGGGGTGGCGAGCGCATGAAGAGGTGAAGGAGAATGAGAGACAAATTTGTCCGTGTTAAAAAGTCTCTTATATACAAAAACACAATATACACATTATCTTGGACAGGATACCACAGAACAGTGCTACACCCTCTGTTGCCCTGACGGGGAATTGCTTTGCAACACTCCCCAGGAGACGGAGAAGTATGAGGGCAAAACGTCTCTGTCCATCCGTGCGTGCGTGTCTCTCCCTGTTGGAGTTGACGGAGATGCATGACTTAGGCTTTACGGTCTTGAAGTGTGGATGACTCCAGAGGGGAGATGGTCCGGTCTGGGGGAAAGGGAACTTACTTGCGGCAGGGTTCCTGAGGGTTTGAGGTGGAGAGAGCTGAGCAAGGAAGTTTTTGAAGATCCGGGAGGGTTTAGGTGTGCTGTTGGAAACAGGGAGGCCAGGGATGGGCTGAGAGACGAACAGGGAGTCGAGGAAATCCAGATTACAGTCGGTCAGAGGTGGAAGTGGGGGTGATGTCTGCGGAGATGGCTAAGAGGTGGTCAGGCATAAACAAACAGACTCAAACAAATACTCAAAGACTAATTACTCAATCTAATTTCTCAGAAGTGGCTGATCAGTGATACCCAAGTTGAACTAATCATCCAGCGAAGTGAAGGCATCTGCAGCTTCCTGCAGATGACCCGCAGCTTCCCCACTTCCAGACACACCCACCTGCAGAAGGGAAACTCAAATCCAATTAGTGAGTGGAAGGAGAAACCCCAGACCATGACAGTACTCCCCCCCCCCCCCCCCCTTCCCAAGGGATGCCACCTGGCGTCCAGGCAAAGGAGGAGGAGGCGAAGGAAGAGGCAGCCCAAGCAGCCTCGAAATCCCTAATGAGGGAGGGGTCCTCGATCCAGCACCCCGGGACCCATTGCCTGTGCTCGGGCCATTAATCCTGCCACTCCAAGTACTGGTGGCCCCGGCCACGACGCAGAACGTCCAGGAAGTGCCGAACCTGATAGTCGAGACCCCCATCAGCAAGCCGGACAGTAGGTGGAGGATCAGGAAGAGGGTAAAAGGGACTGGAGGAAACAGGCTTTAGAAGGGACACATGGAAAATGGGATGTACCTTCATGTGAGGTGGGAGAACCAGGCGGACTATGAAGGGGTTGACGACTGAGGAGATGGTGTAGGGACCAATGTATCTGGGAGAGAGTTCCCTGCAATGATCCTTTAGCCGGATGTCCCTGGTAGACAACCAGACGCGCTGTTCCAGACTCGAGAGATGAACTGGGGACCTCGGTCAGAGAGAAGCTCAATGGGACTGCCATGTAATCTGAAGACATGTTTTACCAGCAGAGTAGTTGACTCTGCGGCTGAGGGAAGGACCTTCAAAGGTATGAGGTGGCAGGCTTTGGAGAACCTGTCCACTATTGTCATGACTACAGAAAAGCCTCGAGAAGGGGGAAGACCGGTAGCAAAGTCCATTGTGATGTGGGACCACAGTCTAGACAGGAAAGGTAACGGATTAAGTAAGCCAGAGGGTGGTTGGTTGCTACACTTGTTATGGGCACAGGTCTGACAGGCAGCTTTGTAATCCTTTACATCTTTGAACATGGTCTGCTACCAGAATGACCGTCTAAGTGCCACTGTACGGCTAACTCTGGGGTGAACTGAGGAATTTGCAGCTGGTCAATTTGTTTGCAGCTGCTTACGTGCCGTGAGTGTAGGCCAATCCTAGACTGCTTGCACCTATTCAGGGTCAGGCCCCAGTCTCCCACTCTTGAGAACAAAGCCCAAAAACTTAACAGATGGAACATGGAGTTCACATTTCTCCGCCTCAATGTAGAGACGGTTCTCCAGCAGGTGTTGGAGAATGGTGTGAACGTGTCCAGAATGTTCCTCAGGGGTCCTCGAGAAAAAAAAATCAGAATATCGTCAAGATAAACGGTTACAAACTTGTTCATAAAACCACCCAATATGGTGTTAACTAGAGACTGAAAACCCGCTGGGGCCTTTGTGAGGCCAAACGGCATTACCAGATACTCGTAATGTCCCACCTGTGTCTTCAATGTGGTCTTCCATTCATCTCCCTCCCTTATTCGTACAAGGTGGTAAGTGTTTCAAAGATCGAGCTCAGCAAAAATGGTGGCATCCTTTATGGGTTCGAATGTAGATGATAGCAAAGGTAATGGGTATTTGTTTCTTACTGTTATTTGGTTTAGACCTCGGTAGTCGATGCATGGCCTGAGGGATCCGTCCTTCTGAGAAACAAAGAAAAAAAAAACAGCCCCCAGGGGAGATGTAGATGGTCAGATTATGCCAGATGCTAGGGACTCCGAGATGTATCTTTCCATGCACTCTCATTCGGGTTTGGAGATGCTGTATAGACTGCTAGAGGGAAGAGGTGCTCCAGGAAGCAAGTCAATAGCACAATCGTATGGTCTATGTGGAGGTAAGGAGGATGCCTTTTCTCTTGAAAATGCCTGCTGAAGGTTTAGGTATTCCTTGGGAGCTCCAGTGAGGTCAGGAGGTGAGATCTCCGGGGGTCGAATCTCGGAACTGGGTCAAGCTGGACCCAGACAAGTTACGTGACATTGGTTGCTCCACATCTCTACCTTGTTTGTCACCCAGTTGATGTGAGGGTTGTGAGTCTTAAGCCAAGGATGTCCCAGGACAATTGGAGACAGGGGAGATGGGAACAAAAATAATGAAAGTGCTTCGTGATGGTTATCTGAGATTAGGAGTCGAACAGGAGCGGTCTTGTGGGTAATCGAGGTCAATGAACTGCCATCCAAAGATGAAACCCTTCTAGGGGTCATTAGTGGGATGGTGGTGATCTTGAGTTGTTTCACTAGTTCACTGTTCGCATCCTGAATCTATCAAGGCCTGGGTGGATATAGTAAGTTGGTTAAAGGAAACAGTACAGTCTAAGGTACACCAAGAAGTCACGTTTGATGAAGATCCACCCACCAGTATTCTCGGAGCTACTGATGGGCTTTGGAGTTTAATTTCTTGGGGCAGTCAGAAACAAAATGGCCAGCTAAGCCACAATATAAACAGAGGCCAGATCTCATTCTTTTACTCCATTCCTCTTGGCTTAATTTTGTCTGACCAATCTGCATGGGTTCGCTTGGAGGAGAAGATGGAGCTGACTGAGTACTTTTGAACTTATTGTGATTCTGAGTTGGAGCAAAATGATAATTACCTTTATGTCGGTCATGGAGTCTCTTCTCAATCCATTTACAAAGTGTGATTAACCCTTCTAGTTTTGAAGGTTCCTGGCAAAAAGCCAGCTGGTCCTGGATATGTTCAGTGAAAGCTTGTGAGAACGCTCCTTTAAGTGAGGTGTCATCGAGGGTCGAAGTGGACGACAAAGTCTGAAAATCTATGGCAAAATTTGCCGCCGACTGTTTGCCTTGGCGTAGACTCCATATCTGTCTTGCTAATTCAGAGGAGGACTCGGATTTATCAAAGGCCTGGTTAAACTTAGAACAATGAGCTCATGCGGAAGCTCAGGGTGCGGCTCTTGGCCTTCGCCCACCTGAGTGCTTTGCCGTGCAGAAGTCCCACAATATGTGATATCTTGGCCGCATCAATTGCAAAAGACTCAGGCGATCGTTGGAAGGCCAAATTACACTGGAGGAGAAAACCTCTACAAACATTTCGGTCGCCGTCGAATGTCTCAGGAGGAGGTGACGTTGCGACCCGGAAGTTTAGTGGACCAGAAAGTGCAGTGGAACTAGGTCTGGGCGGACTAGGGGTAGGAGGAGTAGATGGTTCTGGCATGATGAGTCTATCATTTAACTGTTTCACGAAGTTGCCCAATTGAAACAAGGTTTGATTGGTATTTGAAAGCTTTTCCATGAAGGACTGGAGTGTAGAACTGTTTTGAGATAATGTTGCGGCAATGACGGATGGAACTGATTCGGTACTGAGGTTAGGAGATAGGCTGGATGATTCTGTCATGTTGTGTGGCAATAGTCTAACCCACGACATACAGAATCAGTCCAGTGACAAAGGTAAGAGTTCAAGCAATCATTCATTACAAGGAGAATTAAAGGAGAAAAGTAAAATCTGGCTGAGTTATTCGGACGTGATTCCAGTGTGGAGATCTGGAGACAGAGGGAGTTTAGGTCCGGTATGTGAGAACTGAATAGATTGTGGGGTTTAGAGGACTTACGGTCTTGAAGTGTGGATGACTCCAGAGGGGAGATGATCCGGTCTGGGGGAAAGGGAGCTTACTTACGGCAGGGTTCCTGAGGGTTTGAGGTGGAGGGAGCTGAGCAAGGAGGCTTGTGAAGATCTGGGAGGGTTTAGGTGGGTTGATGGAAGCGGGAAGGCCAGGGAAAAGCTGAGAGATGAACAGGGAGTCAAGGAAATCCAGATTGCAGTCGGTCAGAGGTGGAAGTGGGGGTGATGTCTGCAGAGATGGGTAAGAGGTGGTCAGGCATACACAATCTAACAAACTCAAACAAATACTCAAAGACTAAATACTCAAAATCTAATTTCTCAGAAGTGGCTGATCGGTGATACCCAAGTTGAGCTAATCATCCAGCGAAGTGAAGGCGTCTCTCAGGTGCTTAAGTATCCCTGGACGGCTGATGAGCAGATTACCTGCAGCTTCCCCACTTCCAGACATGCTCACATGCAGAAAGGAAACTCAAATGCAATTAGTGAGTGGAAGGAGAAACCCCAGACCATGACACATTTAGTTTTCAGTGTAATTAGAGCCTGACACCAAACTATCTCTGCAAAAGGAATAGGAATGCTCACCCTTCTTTCCTGGTCTCGAACAGAATCTGAAAATGGAAACATAATGTTTATTGCTAGTGCTTATAATCTGTATGAGTTTGCTCAATGAACTTCTAGTGAGCAACTGGACACAAAAAAATCTTTTTAAAGCATTTTATTACTACAACCACTGATAATAATGGCAATAACAACAACAACAAGAATAATGGTAATATTAATTTATAAAAAGTTATAAACATAAGCTAATTCCTGTAGGTGTCTGTGTCCCAGGTCTATGTTAAATAGCTTAAGGGAATGTTGGAAATTCTTGGATAAACTTCAACATAATTGATCTCTTTTACGTTTCGAACAGCTGAAAGATTTAGTTGAGCTGTTAAACAGTAAATGTTAGTTGAATTTAGAGGATCATGATTTGAACTAGCCATCTTAGTTCCTTCTGTAAATGTTACTCTGTTTAGTGCATATCCATTAGAATAAACTAATTGTAATAAAAGGATCAACTCCTTTTTCTGTCACCTATTAAATCCTGCAAACAGCAATTATTATTTACAAAACAATTATGCAAGCCATTACACTACTTTGGACAGTTGTGAGTGATAATTAGACATTCATCAGAAGCTGAAAAGACTTCACATTGTGTTGTCCTTCAGAATGCAACATTATGTTGGACCTGTCCCCAATGGCCTTCAAGCAGTAACACAGCACAAAGGACTGAAGTCTGGAAAATGGTTAATGAACGTTTCTACTGATGCTTTTATAACAGATGTAACTGTATTATTTATAACCTTGTTCAAGCTGTTGAAGACATTTATGTACATGGAAACTTTCTACAAATATCCAGTGAACTCAGATTTCCTCAACGTGTGTATTGTGCGTAGGAGTTGGTAAATGTAGTGCTTTAAGAATTTAATATATTACCTCTACTTATGAACAATAAGCTGTGATAGTCTATATAAATATAGAATATCAACCTGCTTGGTCTTTGGATGTTTAATCAGAAGATTCTAGGATTCTTTGTTTATTCAGGGATTGTAGAACACTTCGTCTTGATTCAAGAAAAGAGTCAGGTTTATAAAAAGTAAGAATTTATTTTCCAAGTTAACTAATATTTACTGTGATGAATGGATCTAGGTGGATGAAATGTGATGTATGGTGCCTATGTGTGAATATGATGTTATCAGATCTTTCGTATCGAGAAGAGCTGAGTTCTGTGTGTAAAAGAGAAATAATTTGGTTTGCATTAAGCTATGAGGTTGATTCTTATCAAAAGGCATCAGACGCTATCTGTGTGTCTACCTCACCCTTTGGAAGACCCTCTTCATGGACCCGAAGGTCAGAGAGGTAGGATGACCTCCGGCACAGAGGTTGTAGAATACCGTAGCACCGGCCCTTCAGTCCAGAGATGTTTTCCGGGTCACAACAGATGGATGGAACCATTTACGTCTAGGAGGACTCTTTAAGGAGATGGAACAATATCAGCTTTGTTCTGCAGGAACCGTTTTCTGTCAGCAGTAGGCAGCTTTTAGCATTGTTTTGGCAGCTGGCCAAAAATGCTCAGGGTTAAAGAGGTGTCGCTTCGGACGGCCGTTCCGTAGCGCTCTCTAGAACTGAAATGCCGAATGATGGAAAGCTGGAATGCAACTACAACTACTGAATCACTGTAAGTGATTCTGTTTTAATATTCTCATATTATGATTTACTTGGCCAATCGGAGCGTGCCATGTTAAGGGATATTACCAAGACAACCTCAGAAAACACGCCTTCTTGAGATACCGGATGCTCTGATCTGGGGTAAAGAAATATCTGTGTCATAAGTTTAACGTAACTTTAATTTGTCCTTGTGTCTGAGTGCGGGTGATGATTGCCTTGTCATATCAAACATTACTGATTACCATATGTATAAATCAATGTAATAATTAATTTCATTTCAGGAATTCAAGCACAGATTAATGAAACATTATTATTATCCATATAACATTTGTTAATTTAATTTCATGAATGGGAGTGGGAATAGATAGTGGGCACTCCCGCGGTGTTATCAGAGAAGGCTTTGTTTGGGAACACAGGCTGACAAGGTGTTCCCCTGAAATGTCATCAAGGTTGCACTATCCTTCTGGTTTCAGCAAGATATAGTGTAAAATCCACTTTAGAGGATAGAATTAGGTCTGCAGATGACCAGTGGCATCTAGGTCAATATCAGGGGTGGACATTAACTTCAAAACCAGCCGGGCCGGTAACTCTGAATATTTACCAGCCCCACCAAGAATCTACCGGCCCCGCTGGTCAGCTGCCAAAACGAGTCAAAATAACAACTGAACCGTTTTAAATGTAATAAACCTTTATTTTGTACACATTCACAAACATAATAACGTATTCAAGTTTGAATTTGTTTGTTCCCTCAACAAAACACGATTTTGGCGTTGCATACTTCCGGCATACAACGCAGTACATCACCAACTCCGCTTTGCTGTATTCGAGCCATTGACTGTGTTCGAGATGAGCTAGTTCTGCGCAGATTAGACTAGCAGTGATCGGCGAGCGGTGCATGCCGGTTAGATTTGTGTCCGACTTGATTCCGACTTGCTCTGATGTCATGCATACGTAGGCAACGATAACCTTGCGAGATCAAGGCGACCGCAGATTTTGGAGCAAGGTGCTGCAGTTGCTCTCCACCGGCTGCAAACCATAGATGATGACGGGAAACGCCTGGCTCTCACCTGATCTAAGATCTGATTGGTTCATATTTTGATCCAAACATCCGGTGGTAGAACATGAAATGTTAGTTGGTCACATGTATTCTGTAAATCATGTTATGTTGATGATAACAACAATATAGGCCATAAGGAGAAATGTGTTTTGTGTTCTTTTGTCACGTTTCCTATGAGCACACTGAACCTACAGCTGATAACCTTTACTTATTATTACAGTCATGTCTTCATATACAATATGTGATATCCACAAGCACGTGAGGATGTGTTTCAGCTGCTAACAGGCACCAGAATTAAAATTGAAAATTGAACAAGTGTGAACGCTACCGCAATATCTTCATCCATCGTCACCCCCGAGCTACACATACAGGGAAGTCCAAGAGATTCAACTGGCAGAAACAACTGTTTCACACCATAGTCTCTCTCCTCTCCTCTCCTCTCCTCTCCTCTCCTCTCCTCTCCTCTCCACACACACACACACACACACACACACACACACACACACACACACACACACACACACACACACACACACACGTAGAGGAAAAGAGCTGAGGAAATTGAGGACACCAGGTAGTTAAAAGAAAAACTACAGCTGAGCCGAGGCGCGCCTCGACTGGGGCGCGTCTGATCTGAACTGAGGAGCGGCGAGCAGCGGCCGGACTTCGTGAGCGATTCGCTTCGGGTGCTTCCGCGGCCGGTGTGTCCCCGGCGTAAACGCCGGCTTTCAGCCACTCCCCCTGCTGCTTCCGTCTGCTCTCGTCTGTTTTCCAGGCGAGCCGCAGCTCAACTCGAACACGGCCATTCTCTGCGCCTCCCGTCTTCTTTAAACTGCCAAGAATCATTCCACCTTCGCACACGCTTCTCTGCTTCATACCGTTTCGAACTGTCTCGCTTCTCCTCACCAGTTTTAAAGCGTTTTGCCGGAGATTTCATCAAGAAGTCCAATCCCTGTGGCGGCGCGATCTTCCTGCGTGCTTGTGTGTTTCTAGCGTGGTTCCACTTCGTCTTTAATAGTGAACTTATAGTTCACGTGACTATAACTAATCGTGCAGTACGTGCACGAATCGTACAAGTGCAGTAGGTGGCTAGAGGCGCGCAGGTTCACGCGCGCGAAACGAAAACGGCGACTTCCTACAGGGCGCGTCCATGATGTAGGTGAAAGCCGGTGTGTAAATGACAAATAAGGCTTGGGCGCCACCCGGGCGGTAAGTCGTCAAGTATTTACCGCCCGACGAGAAAATTTAGCGCCATTGGCGCTCGGGCGCTTTAACGGTCCACCCCTGAATATGTAGGTGGAAATTGACCATTTCTGGACATTACATGTGTCTCAGCCTACAGGGCCCTTAAAGATGGCAATAGTGTCACAGGTGTCTCATAAGTGTATGCTTCTGCCCTATAGAAATACATGTTTTATAAAGCCCCTTTTGCATACTTTTGGCCGTGGTGACCAGACATTTGAAATTTAGATCAGATTTTCCCAACCCTGGTCTTCAGGGCACACTTTACTACATGCTTTCCATGTTGCCTTTTTAAACATCAGCGTTTCCCTGCTGCCACATACCTGATTTAAATGAATGAGTGAGTGATTAAAAGGCATTTGCAGCACTTGATGTCCTCCCAAGGAGCCAATGTAATTCAGGTGTGCTGAAGCAGAAACATGGAAAACATGCAGGACAATGTGCCCTGAGGACCAGGGTTGCGAAACACTGCTTAGCAGGTGGAGCAGGTGGGGTGGGACTTTGGTTGGACACTAACATGATGGATAAAATGTTTTGACCAACTTGATAAACTGACTTGACTATTAAAAAATATTATGAGTCTGCACTAACTCATCAAACACAGATCTGATCATGTGAGTATTAAAATTCTATAATACAAAGAAGACGACATCATTGGGTATCCTACCGTTAATGGTAATTGGCAATATGTTGTGCTTTTTTAATTCAGAGGACTCCACGCTATAGTCAAACAGTGACAGAAACTGAAGAATTTCCCACAATGACATTATGGTTCAACTCTGATGTGCTGCTGTGTGTTTACAGTTTGCACAGCATGAACAGCTCACAGTTCACCACAGCTCTGATTGTTGTGAGGTCACATTATAGGCTTGGCTGCATCTTATTATTCAATATCAAACAGTTCAGTTAATCATTCAGGATTGTTCAAGCGATTTGAATAAAGTGGTAGTCTTAAAGCTTAGCAACCACTTTTATTTTTTCATTTAGTTCTTGCATAGACTGGAGGCATCAGTGGCGCAGAGCTGTTTACCCGTGTGATTTGCTGTGTGCCGGTCCACACCAGGTGAATCTTAGCTATGGAGCGGCTTCTCTGCCATCCATCTCGTCAGACTGGCAAGGTCACAGAATCTCTTAAGACTTCAAAGGTCACGGTTTGTTTATGCCATTCGCGGAAAGAGAAAAAGGACATCACTGCTTGATGTCATATGTATTGTTGTTCCTCTCCACTGCCATAAAAAACACAACTCTTAGCAGCTCGCTGTTGGTTTTAAAACATCACAATGTTTTCCTCTCTCTTTCTCTTTGTAGGATCTATTTGATACTGTATTGTTTTTGATTAATCTATAAACTTACAAAAAATGCACTTCTTTATGGTACGTACAAGAGGATTGCTTTATTTCCCATAAAGATTAGATCATTGACAAAATAATCATTACTTTTCTAGTTAGTCTCATTCTCTTGTTAAACATAATAATATCACAAAGAAAGTAAAAAATGCAACTGCTAGCAAATGAAAGTGCATACAGGAGTATAAAAATATTCTTTTGACTGATATTCACAGCAACTGTAAACAGTAACAGTGAGGGATACAACCTAAAAGTCTTTCCTTACAAAGTGCAAACTTCACACTACCCCTGTACTCTCTTGTAGTGAGAAAATGGCATACAGGTGATCTGATTCTGAACAGAACTTGAAGAAAACAATAAATAACTAAAAAAAAGAAACCTTTGTTAAACTGGTCCTTCAAAACTACAAGAAAATGTGTGCCAAAAATTCAAGTATTATTTGCAGTCGCAGACGTCTGACCTTACTGAGTGATTTATTTCAGATGGCTCAGTGTCAGCTTTTTCTTCAAAAAGATGAATTGATCGACATGTTCAGGAAGAAGCGGACTGCGCTGAGCTGTAACAATGTCTCCAGCTGTGCTGAAGACCCGTTCTGACGGGACACTTGTTGCAGGGATGGACAAGTAGCCTTTAGCCAATTTGGAGAGGAGTGGAAGATCCACCTGTTCTTTCCACCACTGCAACACATCACCGTTCAGAGATAAACAATCCCTCCCCTGTACCTCACAATTCCCTCCTTAACTTTGTCCCTTATGCTTTTCTTTGGTGCTCTTGGACTGAAGAACCCTCCAAACATCTGGTCCAAGGGTGATTTCTGTTTGGGTGGCTCTGCTAAAAGAGAAATAAAATTTAATACAGCAGAAAATTTCATTTTCTGTCAAATTCTCAAACTAACCCAATACAACAGGTTATAGTTTAGTTTAAAGTTCATGACAAAAACAAACCTGTTTCTGTCTGTTCCTCCCCATCTTCCTCATCATCATCGCCATCATCCCCTCTGTGGCAGCTCTGGTGGTCACCTCCTGGTTCTGCAGGCAGCCTCTGATGTGGAATCACACTGTCGTTGCCCTCTGCCTGATAATAATCAGCACTATTAGATTTCTTTCAACTTTAACAAACAAAAATCAGTTAAAAAGGTATATTCTAATTATTTCTTACCTTTTCCTCCACTTCTGTTGTTATTTTCAGGAAGATGGTATCCCGTGTGATGTCGTCACAGCTCTTTGAAGCGGGGATCAAGTGCTGAGGCTTTATTCAGGAGTCCATGGGTAGCGGTTGTCAACGTCCTTTCTGAAATTTTCCTTCATCTCAAAAATGACCTGTAAATCACTGTCATTTGGCTGAAAATCATTCTGCAGTTTGGCCAGTGTTGGCAATGATGGAGAGGGTGGGGGTCTTTACTGCACTGAGGATTCTAGTTGCAACTTGAAGCGGAGTCATTAGTTTGATGATCTCTGGAAGTAGGGTCAGTTCGTCGGCTGTGATGCTTGGAAAGCATTTTGTCTTGGCTTTCCTGCAGTCAGCGACAGTGTGACAGCAGGCTGCAGCTCCCAGAAACGCTCCATCATCTCCAAGGAGCTGTTCCATCTTGCGGGAACATCATGCACTAGTTTGTGCTGTTTCATGTGCAGCCAGGCTTGGATTACATGCGGTGCTTCACATGCTTTGGGGCTTTTGTGGAAATAAGTCACGATTCTCCGCAATTTACCCGGGAGTGCTGACACTGTTTCCACCTGTAGGGCTTTTTGAGAGGACAAATTAAGTGTGTGTGCGATGCATCGTACATGTGGGTTCATCTCTGCAAGGGTTCCAGCCAATAGCATGTTTGCTGCATTATCAGTGACCAACGCAGGCTTCTTTTCTTCAATCTTCCACTCATAGCATACCTCATGCAGTAAAGCTGCTAGATTTTCTCCCTTGTGTTCCTCACTGAATGCTCTGGTCTGGATTACAGGGCTTTTCATGTTCCACTCATACTGTTATGTATGACTGTGTAGCACGAGACGTCGAGCCATCCGCTGTGACTGCAACTCGCTGTGCACTGCTGAGGGAGTCAACTGTCTCTCTTCTCACTACAGATCAGGGACGTGTGTGCCAGTAAAGGCCCCTCTAACTGGTATGTTGTACCTGGGTTCTAAAACATGTAGGAGTTGTTGGAAGCCCTCATTCAAGCTCCAGCATTCCCTCACTCATAAACAAGACACCAAGATACCTTAACTCCTCCACTTGAGGCAAGACCTCATCCCTGACCCGGAGAAGGCATTCTACCCTTTTCCGGCTCAAGACCATGGTCTCGGTTTTGGCCTACTGGTGTAAAAGTGTAAAACAACCAAATTAAAGCTCCACAGAGTCCTGTTTCTTTTCTCTAAAATATAACTAACTGTATTCTGCTGCTATAACCTGTACTTGTGTATAGACTGGACTGTGGATGACTGGTGTTTAATGAGGACAAACTGTTATTTTTACAGAAATCTTTAAGATTTTGACTAATGAATACCCGGAAAATTTACCGCTATGCACTGTAGCTTAGAAAAAAGTGCTGGTATGCTGAAAGGTTATAATTAGAAGTGGCGGTGGTACTGCTACCGCTGCGTGCCGGCCCAAAACACTGCTCTCTTTCCCTATGAGTCTGATGATTTGATCAGCACCGCATCATCATGATCAGTTCCTGACAGTTGCTGTTTTTCCTTCCCCAACCCATCCAGCACACCCAGCATTGCACACTGCACACTAATTAAACTAGCCCCAAAACACCACCGTAAGCCAGTTGTCCCCACATTATCACACACTGATCATGCATCTGTTGCCAGAGCTTTTTTTCTAGTTCAATCTCTCCTTTTCTGCTCCATCTTTCCTGGCCCATTTAGTCTCTGGGGCCAAAGGTTCGGTAGCGCACTTGGGAGTGGGGGCGGGGGGTGTCTGCACTGCAGCACTATGCCAGACCCTGACAAAGTGAGAGGAGGGGGTGTCTTTGTGCCCAGTTTGCTCCGTTTGTGAGCGTCCGCAGATGCCCTGATATGCTGCATGATGGATTGTTCATAGATATCATGCAGTCATGACTGTCGGGCCTTAACAGGCCAGATTAACGGCCAGGCCACCAGGAAATCTGTTTCTCCCAATTACCAGTCCACCACTGTTGGCTGGTATGATCGGCTCTAAAAAGAGTAGATCGGAAATTGGCCGATTTTGATCAGTGGCCAACCAATCGGAACATCCCTAATTTTTGTCTAGGTTGGCGGTCATAAAACTGAATTTCACCTGAAGTATAAGACATTCTTACCAGTTGTTTTTTTAAGCTCAGGGTTGTCCCTCAGTCGCATTTCCATTTCCTCTATTGTCTGCAGATCATTTATTGGGAGAAGGTTTGGTGTCAAATCGTCTTCTGCTGCAGCTTGTAATCCTTGTATAGTTTTATAAATTATTTTGATCTGGTCCATCAACATTTCCTGATTCGTCAAAATATTTTTCAAGAGAGCTGTGAAATAAAAAAAGGTAATTACTTAAACCACAAAGACATTTTTTATTACTCAAAATATTAACATAGTTTAACACTCACTTAAAGTAAGATCGTTAGGTTGATTCGGCATTGAGGGCGATGGTCCAGAGTGCTGCTGCCTAGAGGGCGATGGCCCAGAGTGATCACCTGGCACAACACATATTGATATTACAGTACAAATTACATTAGCACAGTAATATTTATCCCTTTAGGTCACAGTACAAATAATATGTGTACATTATTTAATGAAGTGGACCAGCCCTAACCCACCTACTTACAGCAACATGATTTTTCTGAAACAACTGCAGATCTAAACCCTAACATAACAGCTCAAATCTTCCAAGATGGATTTAACAGAGAACAAAAATTCAGATCTTGCTGCAATCAAGCTAGCAGTGCAGGATTACCAGAGTAGTGCTGCATTAAAGGAGATGGTCCAGACTGGTGCTGCCTGGAGGCAGATGGGCTAGAAACATGCTGTCTGCGATCCTGACCAACAGCAAAAAGCCTTGGTGCATGTGGCAACTCAGTATGTCTGCAAAGAAAGTTCAAATTTAAACCTTTATCAAAATTTTAGCTGTGATTTAATACTGGTCCACTACATTAATTGTGGATGGTGTATAAGGGGTGTAAGGAAAAATTAAGACCCATTTCTGTATTTATCAATCCGGACATGGGTGTATGCCAGGGGTTTCCAACCTTTTTTGGCTCGTGAGCTACTTTTACACAGTACAGAAGAGCTACCGCCATACGATTTATTCACGCCCATGTGTGAAAATGCTTGTGTTAAAAATGCTATAACATGTGTTGTATTCACAAGTTGATTTCGCTGTATTTGAATATGTCAATATTATAAAAAAGTACAAGAAAGATAGTGAAATTCTGAAAATCAAACAAAACAAAACATTTTTATTAACTAATCAGACACTTTCAGATAATGAATAACAAATCTTTGTGAATTATTAACCTGTTGCTGTTCAGTCCCTGACCCTGTGGCCTGGCCCAACCCTAAGCAGCAATGTGAGTTTTTCATATTATTCAGCTATTTTGTCATAAATGAACAAAAAACTTTCAAAAACTATAGAATGTCTTTTAAAGGACATTTAATGTTCTTTAAATTGCATTTAATACAAAACCTTTTAAGTTGTTATGTTGTGATTATTTTTACAAACAATGCACCACAACAATTCTCATTAAGAAAGCTGAAGATATTTTAAAGGAGCATGGGGCAGGATGAAGAAACGAAACTCATTAGCGACGCACTCGGCGCTGTGAGTAACTGCAGCCCGGCACGAGAGCGCGCACAAACTCTTCACGAGAAAAAAAAAAGTTACAGTGATGTACGGCCAGAGCGCGGCTCGAACAAGACACCGTGTCGAGCGATGAAGTAAGTAACATTGTTACTTTAGTCTAATATTCGTAAAGTTCCATGACAACATTAGCATTTTAATTTAGCCATGACACTCGTGATGTAAAGCAAGTGCTCCTTCCTATGAAATATTCATAAGCCAGTTTTGTGACTGGTTAGCAAGACAGTAACATGATGCTACTTTATCAGCATAAGGCTTTGTGGCTGCAGGTGATTTCTGATGTTTTTAGACCAATTACAGTTATTATTTTGCACTAAGCTTACTAACAAGCTAATGTTATTGTTTATACATCATGTAAGAACATCCAATTTCAAGTCACTGACATCATTTGTGAAACCAATTTCATTACAGGACAGGCATCACAACAATGTAAATAAGAACATAAATATCAATGTTTAGTTCAAAAATGCATCAAAATAAAATCATAATATCAACAAGACCTACAGGGTAATAGTCATTTTTATCATTACTGTCATTGATTTTCAGGAATTCATATTGGAAGCAGTGATGGAAGACAGTTCAGATGGAGTGTGCCCGAGCCTGCCACAGACTTTGATGTGTCGTGTGAAAGTCTGAGACCAGGGGCTAAAGGAAAGGGGAGAGGAAAAGGTCGCTCCGAGGGTCGGGGAAGGACACGCTCAAGGGGTGAGGGCAGCAGGTTGAGGTCCAGAGCTCCTTCAAGAGGACCAGGGCGCCGGGGTAGGCAGCGAACAGCTTTCAGAGAAGAGGATCGAGACCGGCTTGCACAGCTGAGAGCTGCCAGTATAGCTGAGATGCAGGTTGGTTGTAGCCATTTGTGTAAAAAAATAAAATAAAATAATAGATGCCAAAAACGAAAACATCACTCACTGGAGATATGAATCTAGTCATGCAAACATATGCTCTTTAATTTCTAGACAGCTTTACAACACCTGAGCCAGGAGGAGAGAGATTATATTCTCGAGAGAGTGATGACCCGTCTTCCAGGGGTGATGCTGGATATCCTGGAGTTTCGGCAAGAGACGCCAGGACACCGTCTTCCTGACTTAGGGCACCCTAACCCAAAAATCCAAACCGTTTATCTACAACTACAGTAGTTCCAAAACAGCACAATACCTCAAAATAACTTTAGCTGAAGACAGCATTTTCACCCAAAAATGAACAGTTTGTGCAATATATTTATTTTTATTTATGTACAAAAAAGTTCTGTTATTTGCATTTGTACATAGTATTTTTTCTTAATTTCTAATAAATCTGTGTGCATGAAAGAAGTCATTCCTGTCTTTTGATGTCTCACGTAGCTGGGGCCTTTATGGAGAGGAGAACAGCAGCATTAGATCATACATAGATTACATGAGAATGCAATTCTGGAAACTCTCCAGTTCTGAAGTTGACCTGTAAAAAAACAAAAGCTACAACTTTATAGATTATTAGGAATCACACTTTTGATTGCCTTTTCACCCACAATTGTCATTTCTATATGTAAATTTTCAGCTTTGATATTGACACTTTAGCTTTTTTGCTTATGAAAATGTTATTAATATACCTAAAGGTCAGATTGGTGGCATCCTTCAACCAGTGTCTGTTGAACATGATTCGTTGAAGAGCCTCGTGTGGTGGAGATCCTGGCACCATGCCACGTTGCATCAAGTGGTCCATGGCCACATTTGCCACGGGTCCATTCATGCTTCCCTGTGACATGGTGAAGCACACCCACCCACATGTCCTAACAGAAAAAATAAGTTTTATTTGAAAACTTTACATGTGACAGAAGCGCTCACAAACAGAAACACGAGAGCTGGCACTATTATGAAAAGAAAGGTAATTATGTCAATGTGCATTGTTGTCTTGTTGTCCAAAAGATGTCACAATACTTACATTAAACATATCACGATGTTGTGCTTTCTGACAAATGTACCAAAATTGGTTGAAGATGTCATTCAGCCACACAAGTAGGATGGAAATTCCCTTTAGGATCCCAGCCTGTGAACAAGGATAAAACAACAATTCCATCTTTTAGTTCTTTTTAAAACATAGAAGGGTTTTATTTACCTGCAACGTTTTGTTTGCGGCTGCAAACTTCGTCAGCCTGACAAAGTTTTCATAACAGTTCTATTCTGTTATGAAAACAATAAATGAAAGTAGAATTAATATATTGTTTTAAGACTTTGGAGTTTAAAAAAAGAGTGTAGATAAGAATAGGGCTGGGAAATATGGCCTCAAATCTATATTGCGATATAATCTGAAGCATGTGCAGTAACGATATATATTGCGATATATTTTTTCATCTGTTTATAGATGTCAAATTGACATGCTTTTAGATATCCTCATGTGGCAAATATATGCCACTTGAGGCATATAGGCCTCCTCCTCCGCCCACTCCATGCTTGCAGTCACCGCCATTCTGTTGTCCCATTGTCAGCAGGGTGCACATCTTAGTGACGTCATGTGTTATCACAATATCGCCGTATTGCGATATAGCCAAAAACTATCATTACCTGTTACAGACGTTGTCTGTTTTGTGGCCACAAGGTGGCCTCAGAGCTCCTACCTGTTCACCTGGCTCTAGCTGAGCCATGTGTCGCTAATCTTCTCAGTCAGGGAGCTTCCTATAAAAGGCAGCTCCCTCTGTCATTCGAGGAGGGAAGCTTAGCAGAGGCCTGGTGTTAAAGCGAGTGTTCCTCTTTTTCCCTCCTAGCAAACCAGACGTTAAAGTCTTCGTTTTGATTCCCTGTGTGGTACACTTCCTAGTAGCCAGAGCTCGTTTTTGTCTCCATTAGAATACTCGTTAAAGAGTTCAGCTCACCCTTTTGGTGTAGCCTTTTGTGTTTGTCTCATTCCTTTACTTTCCCGGATTAGTACCGGCGTTTTGTGTTTATTAATTGTATTGTTATTTACCCAGTATTGGATGATCCTTCTGTTTAGTATTGTTAATTCCCCAGTGGGACGTCCTTTTGGTTTTGTATTCATTTTGTCTTAGCCTGCATAAAGCAGTGTTTTTTAGTTAATAAACTCCTCTAAGAGAGTAAATCTTGGTTTTGTCAGGTAATTCACATATCTTTCTTTACGCCCCCTTTAACATCATCTCCTAGACGAGCTGGGGGCCGTAAAATTACCCAATTTTATATCTTTTCTACCTTATATCGTTTATATTGCCCACCCCTAGATAAGAAGACATTGCAACTCACACACTGTTGAGTAAGTTGTTTGCTTGGTCCTCATCAATTTGGACTGCATCCGTAGCTAGATCCATGGATTTGAAACTACAGACAACACAATAATATTTGTTGTACGTAAAGATAAATACTGGAACTTACCTGAAATGGTTCTGATTCTAAAGAGATAAATGTGGAGCCTAATACATCTGTCATTAATTCTTTCTGCAAATAACAACAATCTGCTGTGAATTGACACTTCACAACATAAATATATATAATGACATATATTTGCTGAACTATTGTGTTTTTATCTTTTTTACACATATTACAGCAGTAATTTCCTGCATATATGGCAAGACTTCTCATGAACATATTTACCTTTCTTCAAAAGGATCCAAATCTAGGTCATCAGCTAAGGCCTCAACACCAGCCATTAGAAAATCTTCCCTGTAAAGATAATGTCAGAAGTGTTTGGTGGTGTGATGTTAGTTCTGAACCAAGTGTGGATATGCAAGGTGTACTTTAATGTATGAAATATCATAGCACAAAAACGTGAATATTTGTTTTACAGAAAAGATACTAACCCCTCAGACACAGGTTCAGTTGGAGATAATCGATGCAACATTTTAGCTGCTGTTCGCTTACTGGG
This sequence comes from Nothobranchius furzeri, assembly GCF_043380555.1. Classification (NCBI taxonomy): domain Eukaryota; kingdom Metazoa; phylum Chordata; class Actinopteri; order Cyprinodontiformes; family Nothobranchiidae; genus Nothobranchius; species Nothobranchius furzeri. Next base: position 44,007,572 of record NC_091742.1, on the reverse strand, counting down.
TGTTGAGGTTGACTGCACATTACCTCCCTGAATTGCAGTTTCAGGAGCCTGCTTCTCCTGGTAGCTGGAAAACACATTTTTAAGCAAAAATGTCAACAAGTTGGTTGAGACTCTACACCTTGTGTTTACATAGATCAATAATGGCTAAGCTTCTTTACCTGTGGCACAACTAGTAATATGAAAATGCATGTCAGTCATAAAAAAAATGTATTTATCATTTTCACAAACATATTTTATTCTGACCTACATTCAACTGGACAAATTTAGAAAAATAAATACAAACTTCTGCACAACTTTACTTTTAGTCAAACGTGTTGTTATGGCTGACTTATTATTTATTCTTATGTAGCACAGCAATAGCGCTAGGAAAATATATTCTGATGGGGTTCTGTTACACAAACCCCACGAATAACATTATCTACTGAAGTAACAGTCCTGCTTAGAGGTTGGACTGTAGATCAAATATGACATAATTCTAAAGACTCATCTTTGGTTTGGAAAATGTCCGTTCTCTTCTGTGGTACATACAAACTGAAACGTGATCGCAGCTAACATGCTAACGCACGCTAGCTCTCTCCGGCTGAGCGGTATAATCAAATCAAGCTCTGTTTACTTTTCTCGTCAGAATAAACGGAGCATCCATTTATCTCCAAACACATGCGGCGTGTCGTCCACAAAACGTAGAAGTGATCTGATTACACCTTAGTTGCTTTTAGCTTTTTTAAACTGATCAGGAAGCATATGCTAAACACCGTTAGCTTAGATAAGTTTCTTGTTCATCTGCACAAAGATTTGTTAGATTACCAAAATCAGCATTATCTAAATCCATAAGTTTAATTTTATTTTCTCAAATTGTGCAGATACAGCTCTGATATGTTTACCTACTCGTTACTGAAACCTACAGCAGAAATAAGGAGACCAACACTTACCTGGTCACTAGAAAATGTGCCATGTCCGCATCCTTTTTCAGGCACCAAATCCAGTTGAAGCAGCCTCCATTTTTCCAGAGCGTAACCAATAGATATTCGGGTCCCTGACCGACTTTTATCATATTTTCTTTTTGACTCTCGAGATGCCGCTGATAAAACCTTTTTCTTTGTGCCACTCTTTAGTGGGCTTTGAGTTGCGCTTGGTCGTTTGCTAGTTGTAGAATCCATTTCCAGGGTTCTTCCTCTTCTGTTTGAGGTTTTAACGTGGCTAGTAGTGAAAGACGCATTACCGCCACCTAGCAAGCTTCCAAATGTTTTTCCGGGTTTGAACCTTGTCGAGAACGCGCTTGAAGCGTCAAATAACGTCACATCCTTAAAACAGCGCGGGAAATTCGGATGCGACATGTTTTGCATTTTGAAGCACACAGCCTGTTTAACAAAATGGAATGATAAACTGGTTTCATCATTCTTTTTAGTTTAAAATGCTTCATCACCCATAAGCTTCACAAGAATGAACATTTACTTTTTGTTTTTGGACAATTCTGCCCCATGCTCCTTTAAATAAAATACAAGCTAAATGTGATGAAAACACTAAATTCTAAATAGTTTGAACTGAAGTAAAAAAAACGTCAAAACAGAAGAAAACATTTCTTTCTGCTTTCCTGGTTCATTTAATAATTTTTACAGGCTTTAGGTTCAATACCTGCTGTTAAAATTATGCTTTGTTGTGTTTACTGTTGACATTAAAATAAGGTTGGAGGTTTTTTTTCCCTCTGACTCTGGATCAGCTGATCTGCGGGTCTGACTGTGCAACATGGAGGGAGGGAGAGAGATTTAAAGTCGTGTTTTAATTCTAACTGGGACAATCAGCTGAAACAGATGATGGGAATTTGTTGAAACTAAATCACAGGAGATGTTCAGTGTGGAAGCCTGTGTTTATCATGTGTTCATAAATGAACGGCGTTTAATTTGCACGAACGAGCTGTTAACGCAGACAGGACTTTACTGTCGCCCAGAATATTTTCTGAAATCAGGTATGTATAACCGCCGTCATCCCGTCGAGGCGCGTCTTCCTGCAGCTGCAGCCGCTGAGATCAGAAACGGGGACCCGCGCTGCAACCTGAGCAATTAATCCATTATGCGTATTTCCAATTGAACACGTTTCCCAAAAGATTTGTGCAGTAATCTGATTTTTATTTTACTTCAACAAAAGGCTAATTTTATTAAATATATTACGAAAAACGAGGAAGACTTGCCATCAAATTAAAAATACTTCCCTCGTTAATTACAAGTCAGGCTGGGCGGCTTGCTGGTTGCTTCCGAGCGACGTGTTAGAGCCCCCTGGTGTATGCCAAGTCAGGAGGTGGTCTATAAACACGATTTAAATGCTATGCGGCCTCTAGCGTATGCTCAAAATGCACCAAAAATATATGACATTCTATGTGAACGTTTAGCTCAACTAACAAATGACTGCAGATAAATTGATGATTTGGTGTGTTTTACCAAGATTTATCCAGGGTACAAACAATACCCAGTTTTTTGTGTACTCTAATTGCCCTCTGGGATTTATAAAGTATTTTTGAATTTGAATTGAATCAGGCTGCTGTAAAATGTAATCTCCATCCACACTCAGACAGAATTATCCTCTATTCTGTTTCTATTTGCTCTGCTCTTGTCTGGGCTGATATAGCCGACGGAGCGTGCGGCGTGCCTAGTGGCTGTGACGCACATTTTACGCATTTGGAGAGGTGGGCTGGATGCTTTGCTTTTACTGGAAGATGGATTTTTATTTTATTTTTATTTTTTTTCAAAAATGTAGGAGTTTTTGCCGCATGAATAACCATAAAAGCTACCGGTGTGCATATACCCTTACGAAAGAGTCCTACGTTGTGAGGTAAATATTAGAAGTGCAGTATTCTGGTGACGGTGTCGGTACAAGATCTGCTCGGGTGCAAAATTGGCTCGGGGTCCTTCGACTGCCGATGACGTCAAAGTACAGCAAACCCACTCGGACAAAATGCACTACACATCTGTACTGTTGGAAAGAATTTAGCAGTTTCGTTATTAAAATAATGTTTCTTAAGACGTAAGTTTGTGTTTATAATGGTATTTGTAAAATAAAACACTATATTTTATTCATAATGTTGAACTCCTCTTTGAGCACATCCCTTGAAGAATCATAGGTATTTGCAACACCTGTGAAATTGAATTTGCAGGAAAGAAGTGTGTCCCGTTTATTGAAGTATTTTGTGTTTAGAGTTTTTGACGTCTTGTCCATGCGTAGTTCAGGTACGCTCATAGCTGCTAGCCAAAACTCTGGAGTTAAAAGTTTTCTGGCTTTACTAAAATACCTGTCTGTACTTATTTGATTGATGGTAGTTTTACTTTCTATTAGACTCCAAATGTAATCATTTGGCAGTTTCTAATTCATAATTTGTAATAGTGTAATCGGCGATATTAGCATTAGCATTCCTATGGGTTTTTCCATGTATATTAGCATTGTGCTAACCACTCGCTGCCAAATTGCAGCCTTTGCGATTAGAAAATCTCCTTTTGTCACATTGCAATTTAATTGCACATGCAGTTAATCGTTCAGCCCTAATATACATGCAGCTCTATGCTAAAAGTGTATTTTCAAAGAGGTAATGATGGATTTCTTTGCAAAAGTTGTCCATCTTTCCAACAGAAAGATTTGCCTGGACCAATGTAACGTGATAACAACGTAACGTGATAACGTAATTCCGTAAGGTTCATGTTCAGCCAATCAACTACTTAGACGTCATCGGCAGTCGACGGACCCCGAGCCAATTTTGCACCCGAGCAGATCTTGTACCGACACCGGTCCACTTAACGCACGGGTGTAAACTAAATATTAATGAAAAAAGAATGAAAATTAAATTGTGAGTTTTTACTTCATATTTTAGAAATAAAAATGATGGGGAAAAACAGTTATGACGTCTTTTTAAACAAAATTTTCTAGCGCGGCCGACCTGCTTGCTTCACTTACGTCACTGCTTATTAAGGCCTGTCCAAAATTACCGTGGCCCACCCAAAAACTAAAACGTGGCGCTGTGGCTGGTGTGTAAGTTGAGGCCCTTCACCCCTTCAGGTGAGCCGGGTCCGTAGCTGTTGTACCTTCCATTGTCTGAATAAATAATAAAAATAATGATTAATTGGGAGGGAAAAATTACCAGAATGGACATAGAACAAACAAAATGCGAAGAAAATGTATTATATTAAATCAAACATCACTCATAAAGCCTTTTACAGCTTAGAAACAATCACCTAGAACCACCCAACCCCTGAACCTCACTAGTATTCACCATATATACAAAGTAATTCTCCTTTACCTTTCCAATCACCGACCCAACAAACTAGAACGTGTATACATTCCATACAAGGATATCTGCCCACCTCATGTCCCACTTAGACGAACAGGACCTCGATGCTTAACATGTTGCTTATATGTAGACCCAGGCCAACCACGAGGCTTACTCAACGTTTACTATGTCGCTCAGATGGAGACCTACGCCCAATTCATGCAGGCTCTATGTCAACCATAAGGCCATTAAGCCCTAGTCCCACTTACACTAAAAAAGATTAACTAGACATTTAATTTGCCACTCTAATGTAGACCTAGGGGTGTATGTAAAGAGAATCATCACCAAACTACACTTCACCGGAAGGCACAAAGAATGTTCAGACATGCTCACAATCCCTCTGAGAAGCAGGTGCATACACAAAAATGAAAAAAAGGGAAGAAAAGCAATATAAAGCACTACATTAGAGCTTTGATGGTAAGTTTTTCTTAGCTACATTCCTTGACTTTTTCTATTGTTAGCATTATTAGCAGCGATTTAATGTAAGACTAAGCAACTGTAACAAGAATTTGTCCCACCAAATGTTGTTCTACTCTGTTCTAACTGTCAAATCCAACTGGAAACCATGGCAACCAAGCTAATTCAGGAACTGGAATTTGCCTCTCCATGATTAATTTACACTAAATGGTCATGAGTCTCAACATTCATTTCCATGAAGCAAAGGCACAACAACAAAATGATTGTGATAAGGGAGCCTGACAAATTAATGTACATGCTCATCCATCACAAAGTACTTCACAGAGTGGTGGCCAGTTGAGAAATTTTAAATATTCCCACCTCTCTGGAATCAAATGGGTACAAAAAGAATGCATCTTTGCCACATTTTCGATTCCTCCATCAACGAAGAAATTTTCTACAACAGTTTGATCTCTAATTCATGAATCTCGCTTTGAAGGTCTGACATTGAAACCATCCTTTGACAAAGTTTTGTACTGCTTTACGTTTTTATTTTTTTTTCTTCAGGGCACTCGCGGAGTACAGACGCTTCTCTCTCTCGCTCCCTTATCTTTTTTCCCCAACACTCTTTGTCCTGTCTGCCCACAGAGTGCTTCTCTGCATTTCTTCTGAAAAACCCTATTTTTTACTAACCATGGGTTTGATGGATTGGTCATTCAGTGCGATCGATAAGATTTTTTCAACAATGAGAACGGAGCAGGGGGCTCCCGCATGTCCACAGGGACACACACCCGGTGGGATATATGCTGGATTCCTGGAAGGAGTGGAAGATCATATGCCTCAGCCAGCTGTCCACTGAGGACGTCGAAGACGTGTGGATTTCCGGCCTGATGATCACTGGATTTCTCCTGACTGGAGTAGGTGGATATCTGGTTTTCTGGAAATTTGGGAAGACTGGAGCGATTGGAGGGCAACCCGCACCCACGGAAAGCACTGTCCCTGTGGAGACTTCTCAGACTGGGACATTACACAAGGTGAATCGTAAGCTGGACAATGTTCTAGCTGCGATACTGGTATTAGTGGGCAAAATGGATGTCATCTCAGAGGGAGTCACCGGACAATATGGACAGGTTTAAAAACCCAAAATTGGCTTCACTGAAGGACTGGAATGATCAGTTTAAAGACTGAAGGCAGAAAGGAAAATTATCTCAGCCTGACCCAAACAAATTCTTGTTATCTGAATCTGACACCCTGGTAGCCTTGAGTGGCAAGCAACAACCCCCCACGAAGGAATGCAGACAGATGCTGTGAAAACCCGACCTACCCCCTGCCTTCGGATTGGTGGACTTCAGCCTGGCGAGGTCATCAATCTGCAGGAGTCAATGTGCTCTTCGCTTCTCCCAAGATCTCCCTCCCACCTGTGACTGTACAGCAGATGAGCGCGGTAGATGGCTGCTTTCGCTGGGGGAAACAGGATCCCAGACCCCCACCCCCCGCCCGCCTTCCTATTGGAGTCTCATGTTATGTTGTGTTGTCTGAGGACACAGACACATGGCTCAGACCTTTTGCTGCAGCTGTAAACGCAATTTTACGTAATAATTAGGAGTATGAAAGTAAACAAATAACAGTGATTCACAATACTAGCAACAGCAGCTAGCTTGTTTTACGTGCTGGAACGACGTTTGCGAAACACAGTTCTTCACTGTCTGGAGGAGAGGATTTGGATTTTCTGTAATGATTTATGACAAAAGTCCTTAACAAAATAAAAAAAACTGAACCCAGTACAAGTTTAAATAGATGGTAAAGTGTAGTTATTTTGCATTTCTACAATTTTAATGCCAAGCCAATACCTTTAACCCTTCACCACACCACCATAAAGTGGTGATGAAGGTCACACAAAAGCCAGCTTGAACAAGTGAGTCTTCAGCTGATTTTTAATGGAGACCACTGAGTCTACTGATCTCAGGCTCAGGAGGAGAGAGTTCCAGAGTCTGGGGCCACAGCAGCAAATGACCTTTGGTCTTTAGCCTGGTGCGCTGCACAACCAGAAGGCTTTGATCACTGGACCTCAGAGACCTGCTGGGGGTGTAGGGACTAAGAAGATCACCAATGTAAGATGGTGCTTGTCCATGTAAGACCCTATAGACCAGAACCAGGATCTTGAAATGAACCCTGAACTTGATTGGCAGCCAGTGAAGCTGGAGGAGAAGCGGGGTGATGTGGGTGTGTTTGGAGGACGTGGTCAGAAGCCGAGCACAGGCATTCTGAACCACCTGTAGACGGTTCAGGGAGCTTCTGCTCAGACACGTGAAAAGAGAGTTACAGTAGTCTACGCGTGAGGAGATGAAGGTGTGGAGAACTGTCTCAAGTTCAGAGCGAGACAGAATGGGACTCAGCTTAGCAATGTTCCTGAGATGGAAGAAGGAAGAGTGAACAAGAGAACTGACATGAGAATCCAGGGTGAGAGCTGGGTCAAATGTCATGCCAAGATTCCTGACAGAAGGTTTGGTGTGGGAAGCAAGCTGACCAAGAGAGTCTCTGTCTTTGGGAACCAGCTTGTCTGGGGAACAGATGAGGATCTCAGTCTTATCTTCATTCAGCTGAAGAAAGCTCCTACCATCCAGGTTTTGATAGAGTCTAAGCAGGTGTGTAACAGCTGCAGCTTAGACATCTCATGGGGCTTAAAGGAGATGTACAGTTGGATGTCATCTGCATAAAGATGGTAGTAGATTCCTTTGAAAGAGCTCAGGGTGTGCTGAAGAGGAAGCAGATAGAGGATGAAGAGCAGAGGCCCCAGTACAGAACCTTGTGGGACACCATGGCTAAGAGGGGTGGTGGAGGACCTAAAGTTGGAGAGACAGAAAAAGGAACGCTCAGAAAGATAAGAGGAAAACCACACCAGAGCAGTTCCTGATAGGCCTACCCAGTCTCTTAGCATCTCCAGTAGCAGGTGATGGCCAGGTCCAGCAGGACCAGAACAGAACAGTCCCCTGCGTCACTGTGAGTCAGAAGGTCATTAGAGACCCTAACGCTTGGTTTATGCTTGACGCATTCACTTTCCGCTTGGTGATGCGGCTCGCGGATGGAACGCGCTTCACAACTCGCAGCGTTTATGGTTCATGCGGCTCGTCTCTGCAGTGAGCCAATATTCTCCCAAACTGAACGGGGCAGCATGGAGCTCTACTGCATGCATCCAACACTACACCATAGAAATTGCTGTTTACAACATGGTATTCCAGCATTTTTTAACAGCATCCTCGTCTTTTCCGACAGTGAGAGCTATTTCTCTCCAAGAATTATTAACGACATGTTGATCACAGTGATCTCTGTATTTACAAACCTCTGCCATACTAGTTCTTGCCAGTCCGCCATGTTTTTCCGCGTCCGACCGTCCGCGTGGTTAGAAAATTTCCTAGGTGCGCGTTGCGGAAATTTTGGGCCGTGCGGAGGTGCGGTGGAGGGGCGTGGTTGTTAAAATGACGCAACTTTTCTGCGCGGAGCCGTGTGGACCTCGCGGACGCGTCAAGCATAAACCTACCTTAAGAAGAGCTGTTTCAGTAGAATGAGCTCTACAAAAACCTGACTGGAAGCTAGCATAGATGTTATGTTCATCAAGAGCAGCTGTGAGTTGTTTAGCCACAACCTTTTCCAAGATCTTGGAGATGAACGGAAGTTTAGAGATGGGTCTGAAGCTGCTATGGAGAGAGGGGTCGAGACTCTGTTTTTTAAGAAGTGGGTGGATCACAGCCTTCTTAAAGTAAGCAGGGACCTGACCACAGATCAGAGAATCATTAATTATGGAGAGCACGCTGGGACCGATGGACTGAAAAGCACTTTTAAACAAAGATGAGGGTAAGATGTGGAGGGGGCATGCAGAGGTCTTCATAGAGTTAACTAGTTTGGTTAACTCAGGCAAAGAAACAGGAGCAAAGCTATCTAGGATGATGGGCCTGGTTGGAGTCGGGAGAGGCAGCGATAAGGCTGAAGGAGAGATGCTAGATCTAACCTTATTGACTTTGATCACAAAGAAAGACAGAAAGTTCTCACAGTCTGCAACAGAGTGGGTGGAGGCTGGAGAGGCAGGAGAGATGATGCTGCTGATGACTTACCACACGATTCAATAGATTAGCCATACATTGTTTAGATTAATAATGACATGATTATTAATTAGATTAAAAATAATTAAAGCAGTGTTTTGCTTTTTGTTATTCCATTATTTTAACATAAGATAAGATAAGACTTTACTGATCCACAGTGGGGAAATTTGTGTGTTACCACACCTTAGAATAGAATAGTAGAATAAAGCATCCACTTTTGGCATATTGTGTAACTTTTTTTTGTAGTTCTATTTCTAGATTCTCTACATTTTGACACTTTATTTGCAGTATTATTAAAGAGTCAAAATTCTTGGCAAAATTCTCAGCTGCCAACCACCTCAATTTCAAACTATAGAAAGTATGAGCAAACATTTTGAAGTATCACAACGGATGTTTGAACTTGTCAGTGTATCGGACTGGTTGAAGGGCATTTCCAGTAAAATGTTCAAACAGACCTGTGGATAGACACAATATGGCAGCAATCGGCCAAAATTTTTGGAAGAAACCAGCAATATGTTTTAAAAGACTTTAATTTTTATACTAGCCCACCACAATAAAGGATGTTTAGAAAATGTGAAATGAGAAATTTGATGTGGGAGGTTTTGTGTGAACTTGATATTCATTATCTCCACACTCTGCAGGTAGAGAAAAATTTTAAGAGTGACGTAAATTTGTAACTTTTGGATACGAGTTATTTCATATGAAGATAGGCCATTTCATGCAGAAAAATTATGAAAAATTGCCATCTATTTTGCAACAAAATTTGGATAAGGGATAAAGCCAGATTTAATGTAAAGAAATAATAATTTATGGTGCATTTAGTTGATTAGTTACAACGATTTTTTTCAGATGTGACTTTTCAGTATTTTGAATAAACTAATATTTACTGAACAAATCTGTATAATTCAAATTTCACCTTGATTTTTGGGGTTCCGAGTCTCGACATTCAAACCTTAATAAATCAGACTTGGAATTAGATATTGAATAATCCCTGTGAACCTTCAAGATTTGACATAATTGTTACAGCAGATCAGTCTAGTTTGAGAGAGGAAACTGGCTCAAAACCTGATAATTGAAAATACTGAGTTTAGACTGTAATGGCTCCTCTTAAGTTTCTGTTCCCCACACATGAGCACAAATAGATGGTACTGACTGAGCAATAATTCACCCAAGTGTGTGGGCTATAGGTGAGCTGCATTTTGGTCCTTGAGCCTTAGTTTGCCCTCCTATAAGTCGACTTTTGAGAATCTTCTCACGTGAACTGGGTGACATACTAACTCCCACAACTGGCCCACATCTGGTATGAACAGATCTGGCCCATAGCAGCCTAACCCTCAACTGGCCCACATGTGGCATGCCCCATATGAGCCGTGCCATCATTGCCAGATCTGGCCCACGCCTGCCTGGTTGACATGTAATTTGCCATGCCAGATGTATGCCAGGTGTGCCGGCTTGATGCCAGATCTGGCCAATGTCAGCCTGCTACCTGGGGAAGGCTTAATCTACATAAATTAGCCTTTAGCAGTGCATCAGGCTGATAATGAGCCATTTGGCTCAATTGGGATCGGCTGTTCATTTGTTCTTCATATAAAAGTTCTAAACCGATTCTCATTTGTCTATTGAGGAAAAGTTATTTCCAAATATATACTGCTGTCATTTTATCGCCCAGCAATAAACACCACAATTACTATTGAGCAAAAGCTAGCCACAGCAGCTAGCTGTGTGCTCAGGGCATTCATGTGGCGTCCTTGCAAGCTTTTCGGTACATCAGTGCCATTTAGTAAACATATAAGCCCATAAGAATTTTGAGATAGGCCTATATTTTGACAGAGTTGTAAAATGGTGTTGGTAACTGATTTACAAACCACCTTTTGGAGTGCCTACTGGTAAGGAGGCAGTAAGCTAAACTAGCCAAATTCAAACCTATGCTAAACAGCTTTTAAAGTGGCAAAAACTGTTCAGTTTATATTTCTGAGGGTGTAAAGAATTGATACAAGCTATATTTTTGACTTTTGAAAAAAAATTCTATGCCAGCTGCTCTAAGCTTTGGCATCTCAGGTTTGGCATCTCAGGTTTGGCATCTCAGCAATCAGAGATCCGGATGCAAGGTGGTCTGCATCACAAACGGTGTTTAATGTCCTCAAAACCAACCTGCAAGGCAAAGCATACTCCCAGCAAGCTGTAAGTACAAAGATGTAGAATTTCATAAAATGGTTTTAATTAAATCTGACATTTTAATTGATCATCTTTGTACAAATTATAAGGTCCATTTTCATAGCCTCATTGGAGGACTGAAGGTGGGAGAAAACACAAGAGTTGGTTTTCCTGGAATGCTACTCAGAGCAGCTCAGAGCAACGATGCTCGGCCCAACCACTGTCTGCAGGTTTGTAGCCTCCTGTTTTCCAGTTTCCAGTGTTCGGGTTTTCCTCCTGTGAGTGATTTAGAGTTAGAGTTGGATCCCTTGGTTTTGAGCCTTTGAGATTTAGTTTTTACGTTTCTTAAAATAAAGACTTTTGAAAGAAAGTCAGGATTATTCTTATTCTCCTCAATTAGCAACGTCAAAGCTTATTTTTATAAACCACAAGACAATTTTTCCAGGATAAGTACACCTGGTTTGTAGAGTGTCATGTTCTCTCCAATTTTCTAGAGTTCTGTTTTAAAGTACGCAGTTCAGAATAAAATCTGGTAGCCAACTTCCTGTGCTACCTTTTCTTTATTTTAAAAGGGGCAACATTATCTAATGCCACGCATAAAGAAGAAGTAACACTATGAAGTAGACCAGTGGTTCCCAACCTTTTGTGACCCGTGGATCCCCTAAGCAGTTTTCACGTATCACGAGTACCCCTTTAGTCAAATGTGTTGACGATTCCCCAAAATTTTACAACTGATTATTAAATGAAAATAATTTCATTAAATATCCTTAACACTAAACCACGTCTAACTTCTCAGATAAATTCTTTAACATTAACAATCCTCATGTAGATTACAGAAAAAATAAACTCTATGTGATTTCTGATCCATGTGAAACTGGTTTGCATCCATTCTGCAATTGGTGTGAACAAAGCTTCCACCCCTCTCTCAGTAGCAGCTGGAGCCCCACTCTGAGTTTTTCTTCATAGTGTTTCTTAACCCTGGTCCTCAGCCCCTCGTCCTACATGTTTTAGGTGTTTCCCTGCTGCCACACACCTGATCTAAATGAATGAGTGATTAAAAGGTTTCTGCAGCACTTGATGTCATCCTGAGAAGGCAATGCAAATATATGAATAAGTTTGACTGATGCAGAGACTTGCAGGACAGGGGGTGCTTGATAAAAGCTGGTTTATTATTCATTTGGGTGAATGAATGGCCATATGGCCTAAATATATATCACAAATATTTTCTTCTATTTATTTATGTCAAAATGACTGATTTTACATTCTCACATACCAGGTGAATTTCAGCAGAACAAATACTTCTAAAAATTATTGAACATTTAATGTTCAAAACTTATATAAAAAAACTTTAAATAGTTTTATGATATGATTTATTCTCAAAACAAATGAACACAAAAATCCTGAAATGAATAAAGATTAAGGTATTTAAATAAAATTCAGGGTAAAGGTGATGAAAACACAAAATTATAGTTTGAAATAAAGTGAAAAATATAAAATCAGAAATAACATTTCTTCCTTTCCTGATTCTCGTTTCATTTAATCACTTCATGTTTTTTATTTTCTCATAAAAGTTGCTTCAGTAAGGATACCTGAAGGTAAAAGGATGTGTTGCTGCGTTTTGTCGACATTAATAAGTTGGAGGTTTATTCTCTCTCTCTGCCCCTGGTTAAGTGACATTGCATCTATTCTGGCTCAAGAGTCTCTAACCTCCAAGCAAAGTGACATGAAAAAACGTTATGACCAAAAAGCTGTGCTGCGTAAGTTTTGCCCAGGAGACGAGGTACTTGTGTTATTACCAATACCTGGTTCTTCCTTACAGACAAAATTTTCTGGTCCATATGTGGTTGAGCAGAAGCTTAGTGAGACAAACTATGTTGTCAAAACTCCTGATTGCCGTTGTAGGACTAGAATGTCTCATGTTAACATGATGAAGTGTTATCACTCAAGGGACAGTGAATGTCCAGCCACCCAGGGTGGGAATGAGGCCCCCTGTGGTTTGTGTGGTGTCTGATTCAACTGCTGAGGATGGTGGAGATGACCAAACCTTGCGGATGGAGGCCCCCCTCTGGGCAAACCCCAGCGATAGTGAGATTTTGTCTAACCTGTCCCACTATTTGTCACATCTAACAGATAATCATGCTGCTGATGTGCAGAAGCTCATCTTGGAGTTCCGAGGTCTGTTTGGTGACATCCCTACCCAAACTACAGTAATCTCCCACGATATTCTTCTAACACAACCCACACCTATTAAACAGCGTGCATATCGGGTTAATCCGGTGAAGAGGGAAGCAATCAAAAAGAAAGTATAATATGTGGTTAGCAATGGGCTGGCTGTTCCCAGTTCAAGCTCATGGAGTTGTCTTTGCTTGTTGGATGTAAAGGCGGATGGAAGTCTGAGGTTCTGTACTGATATTCGTAAGGTAAATGCTGTTACAGATCCTGATGCCTATCCATTGCCACTCATTGACGATTGCATTGATGAAATCGGTCCAGCTAAGTTTGTCACTAAGCTGGACATGTTAAAGGGATACTGGCAAATTCCTTTAACACCTCAAGCTTCGGATATCTCTGCTTTTGTGACACCCGATGACTTTCTTCAGTATACAGTGATGCCATTTGGTCTGTGTAATGCGCCGGCTACTTTCCAGAGACTGGTAAATAAGGTACTTAGAGGAGTACCGAATTGTCAAGTTTACCTAGATGACATAGCGGTTTATTCCAGTGAGCGGAGTGACCACTTGGCTACGTTACGGGAGGTTTTTAGACGCCTCTTCTCAGCTTCTTTGACGCTTAAGTTGGCAAAATGTGCGTTTGGAAAAGGTACCATCACTTATTTTGGTCGGCTGGCGGGCGATGGCAGAGTCTGTCCTGTGGATGCTAAAGAACCAATCCATTACTAACTTTCCCACTCCTGCTACCCGAAGGGAGTTGCGTCGTTTCTTATGAATGGCAGGTTTTTACTGTCGATTCTGTAAGAACTTCTCGACGGTGGCTGCCCCATTAACTGCCCTGACCAGCTCTTTAAAGTTGTTTGTCTGCTCTGAAGAATGTCAGCATGACTTTGACAATCTGGAAGGGCTGCTTTCTTGTGCTCCAGTTCTTGCTGCCCCCAACTTTAAACTGCCATTTAAACTGGATATTGATGCCAGTGCGGTAGGGGTGGGTGCTGTTCTCCTGCAAGAAGATGAAGATTGTATAGACCATCCTGTGAGCTATTTCTCAGGGAAGTTCAGCCCACATCAGAGCAAACACTCTACTATAGAGAAGGAAGCACTTGCTCTTCTCTTAGCCCTACAGCATTTTGAGGTTTGTCTTGGCCTAACTGTGGAACCTGTACAGGTCTTCACCGACCATAACCCACTTGTGTTTCTCTTAAGGGTGTATAATCATAACCAATGGCTCACGCGGTGGGCGTTGATCATCCAAGCCTACAATCTCAAGATACACCATAAAAAAGGGTCTGAGAATGTTTTAGCTGACACACTATCGCGTGCGTTTTAGGCTTTGGTTACTGCATGAATTTTGTTTTTCCTCTTTGTCCAAAACACTTTATTTGGACTTATAAGGGTGGGGGTGTTACATGCCAGTCAGGCAGGGTGTGTGTTTCTCCCTTTGTTTTTCCTCTTTCTCTCCTCTCTCCTGTCCCTTTTTTACTCAGGGTGCAGATACTAGGTGTGGAGGCCCTGGATTGCTGATTACTTTCACCTTGGACCCCTTGTGGAGCAGGGCAGATGATAAAAGGAGGCTTCCCTGAAGAGCAGAGAGACTCTTCCTCCCACGTGCTTCTGCTTGATTAACCCACCTGTGTTCTGGAGCTGCTTTTGTTTGAAGGTTTATTGGAGGGGGTCTGTGGACAAGGTAAGCTGGGGGATCCCTGTACATCTCATCACGTAGTGGAAACTTGTTAAAAACACTATAAGGAAGTGCCCCCCCCCACCCCACCCACACACACACACCCGTAATGTTTTTGGATCCACCTATTTTGCAGAGAAGTTTAGCTGAAGCTTTTGTTTTATCCCTTCGTTCAGTTAGATGGGTAGATAGGATCTATTTTGTTCTATTAATTTCATTCTTTTGGCACCACCTAACTGTCCCTGTCTCCCCTTCCTCCACAGTGGTACCGGCAGCATCCACATGAACAGAACAGCAATAGAAGCTGTGATAAATTGACGTTTGTGTGTGGTGTCATTTCTTATGGTTGTCCAGTTACTGGTAAGATGTAAGATAGCTGCATGACAAGCAAGATGGCGCCCATGAGTGGCTGTGCGTCTGCTAGGCTCCTGATCTGGTTTGGTTATTTGTTGTTCAGCTTCTTTGTTCAGCTTCGAAAGATCCTGAGAGGCGAAGCTCTGCCTGATCGCTGCTCCGCAGCTGTGTTGTGGCGGATCCAACAGAAACTCAACGGAGTTGGGCTGATCTCGCTGCTCAATGGAGCCCCTGATGTGGGACACTACCTGAAGGCGTGGGAGACAAAGAACCTCCGCGGGCGTAGCCTGGAGTCGCTACGTAGCTTAGCCCGCCAGCCACCCGCCATTATCGAGCCCGCGGCACACACATCGCCAGATTCCTCTGCGAAAATGATGTTGATTAACGCGCGCTCCATCGCCAACAAGTCTCACATCCTCAACGATCTGTTCCGGACCAAAAAATTAAACTTTTTGTGGATTTCCGAGTCGTGGCAGCGCGAAAATGACGTCACTCATCTCCGTGAGCTCTGTCCTCAAGACTGCTCTTTCTTCTCTGCTCCACGAACCACAGGCCTCGGTGGAGGAACAGCTGTTATCTTTAAGAAACACTTTTCGTGCCAAATTATATCCTCAAACTCCTACAGCTCATTCGAGATTATCATGATTAAAATTGGTCGAGTTCAACCAGTTTATGGAATTCTGGTCTATCGCCCACCTGGATCTACTTCATCCTTCCTGTTTGACTTTCAGGATCTCCTATCTTCAACTATTAAACTAGACAGGATAATCATTGTTGGAGATTTCAACATCCACGCTGAGGATCTATCTAACAGCTCCACTAGGGAGTTCCTAAACATGATGAATTCTTTTAATTTCTCTCAACACGTGTCTGGTCCCACTCACAGAGCAGGCCACACCCTGGATCTGGTCTTTTCTTACGGACTTCTTGTTGATAAATGATGTTGTGTTCAGTGACCATAAGTCAGTTTCTTTTCATATTAACCTAAATTCTGAATCTCTTTTACCAGTCTCTGCTAAGCAAAGACGTATTATCAACAGTTCTACCATTTTAAATTTCTCCTCCCTCTTTGACTTTGTACCTCCTTCCTCTGATGATGTAGAGCTCCTTACCAACTCATTTAATGATCACTGCCTCAAAATTCTAGATCAGGTCGCCCCTTACAAAACCAGCCGCAGTTCCAGTGCCTCCAGTTCACCCTGGCTGAACAACCAGATTCTTGAACTTAGACGCTCCTATAGAAAAGCGGAACGACGGTGGAAGAGGACAGGTCTGGTTGTTCATCGCGGATATTTTAAAGAACGTGTAGATTCATACAACAAAGCTGTAGAAAATGCCAGGTCTTCTTTCTTCAGCAACCTCATATGTCAAAATAAGAACAATCCTAAGGTTTTGTTTGATATCATCTCCAGCATCGTGTCTTCTCCTCCGCAGCAGGCTCAGCTATCTTCAGCTGATGACTGTAACAGATTTCTCCACTTTTTTGAAAACAAGGTGTTGAATCTGAGATCCAGCATTCCACCAGCCCTCGCCCCCTCAGGAGGGGAGGCCCCCCAGTGCTCCGAGTCTTTCACCTCCTTCTCCCCAATTACACTAAATGACTTAACCTCAATAATCAGTCAGATGAAACTCTCATCATACTCATCAGATATCTTAACTCCCTCTGTTTTAGTCGGGTCCCTTGCCTCTATCAGTCCATCTCTGTTGACTATAATCAACAGCTCAGAGCCAAGGCTGTGTTCCATCTTACTTTAAAAATGCAGTAGTGACTCCTCTCTTAAAGAAACCCAACCTTGACGCCAGCTCCACCAGTAACTTTAGGCCCATTTCTAAGCTACCTTTCATCAGCAAAGTACTTGAGAAGGTTGTTGAAACCCAGCTCAGATCCTGGTTTTCTAAGTCAAAGATCTCTGACCCCTTCCAGTCTGGCTTTCTGAAGCAGCACTCAACTGAGACTGCTCTAGTAAGGGTGCATAACGACCTCCTGATGGCTGCTGATGCAGGCAAATGCTCTGTCATGGTCCTGCTAGACCTCAGTGCAGCTTTTGACACTGTAGACCACAACGTTCTACTAAACAGGTTAAAGGCCCTGGCTGGGATTTCAGGTTCTGCTCTAGACTGGCTCTCTTCCTATCTCACCAACAGAACATTCACAGTGAAGTCCGAAACCTTCTCTTCAGATACTGCCTCTCTAACATGCGGGGTCCCGCAAGGTTCAGTTCTAGGGCCTCTACTATTTGCATTCTATATTCTTCCCCTAGCTGGCATCATTCAGTCTTTCCCAGACATCTCCTACCACATCTACGCTGATGACATTCAGCTCTATATGTCCTTTATGCCACACCAGTTGGACAGGCTGGCCACACTTGTACTCTGCCTGACCCAGATCAGTAACTGGCTGTCCAGCAATTTTCTTGTCCTCAATGCTAACAAGACAGAGACCCTGATCGCTGTACCCCCGGAACTTCAGCCAAAAATCGAGCAAGAAATTGCCTCTTTTTGCCCATCAGCCAAGGCCAACATTAGAAACCTAGGAGTTATTTTTGATCCAGCTTTAAGTTTAGACTCACACGTCAAACCCATCTCCCGCTCTTGTTTCTTTCAACTGAGAAACATTTCAAAAGTCCCTAAACTGGTTTCTACTGCAGATCTGGAAAAAATCATTCATGCCTTTGTGTCATCACGCTTAGACTACTGTAACGCTCTTTTTACTGGTCTCAGCAAAACCTCCCTCTCACGCCTTCAAGCCATCCAAAATGCAGCAGCCAGACTCCTAACCAAATCCAGCAGACGAGCTCACATCACTCCAGTGTTACAGTCCTTCCACTGGCTCCCGGTACAATATAGAATACAGTTTAAAGTTTTAGTCCTGACCTATAGAGTCCTTAACAACCAGGCTCCAAGCTACCTATCTGAGCTTTTATCCCCACACACCACCTCTCGGAACCTTAGATCCACATCCGAAAACCTCCTGCCTGTTCCTCGAACCAGACTGAAAACCAAAGGGGACAGGGCCTTTCAGACTATTGCACCCAGACTTTGGAACAGTCTACCTTCAAATCTCTGTCTCTCTAACACTGTAGAGGTCTTTAAAAATCATCTAAAAACTCACCTTTTCATCCAGGTGTTCCTTCCCTAAATGTTTCAAAAAGATGGCTTTGTTCGGGTTCACACCTTCACTTTGTTTATACTCGTGATTTTATTTTCTACGTTTATCACTGCTATTGTTTTTCTGATGTTTTTATTGGTTAGAGGTATTTGCCCTGATCTTTATCATGTTGTACAGCGCTTTGTGATTTATATCTGTGAAAGGCGCTCAAAAAATAAACTTTTACTTACTTACTTACTTACTTACTACCTTCTCTCCTTCCTGACCTGGAAGAACGGGTGGGGTGGGGTGTGTTAGTCTGTAACAGTGTCACTCTGCTCTATTGTGTTGTGTTCGCCTCACTGTACTAAAGCTCCTGGCTAAATATATGTTCAGTTGAATTATGTACTTTTGTTCTGAAAAATGCAATGTATTACCTTCAAATACAGCAGTTTTTTTTTCTGTTACCTATATTCCAGACTGAATAAGCTGAATTTTATTTTGAGGAATGCACTTTTGTTCTGTATGGCAGCTTTTTTTGTACAGGTGTCCTATTCATGTGCCAGACTCATTAAATTTCCATTAAATAAATTTGATGGAAGTACAAATCTTTTTCACTTGAATTAATTACATCATTAAATTCAGGGCTTGCCTGTTTTCAGTGTTTTCCGGCAATGGAGGGGACACTAGTGCAAGTAAAGCTGTCTCTGATCGAAGTTAAGTTGGTCGAAGTGCAAATATTTACACAAGTCTCACAGTCATAAAATGAGATCGTTTTCGAAAAATAGTTAAATCTTAAAAAAAATGTATTTACTTACCGAGAGTAGCTTTAAAGGAACTGAGTTAATCGATAGGTTATTTACAAATGTAGACAAAGAAGAAGACAATCTTGTATTGAGTTTCTGAGGGCTGGACCAATTTCTCTTTAAGAATTGTCAATGGTCCTCTCACCTCATGTCCAAACACTAGTTCAGCTGGTCTTTAGCCTAAAGACTCTTGAACTGCCTCCCAGGCTGCGAACAACAGAAACGGAATTCCCTCATCCCATTCATTTCGAGTGTCCATACAATATTTTCGCAGCATTGCCTTAACGGTGTAACGTCACGAAATGAACTGATTTTGAGATCCCACAGGTCAAGATCTACAGCCAGGTCAACTTAACCTGGCTATGACACAACCTACAATGTTTTCCCCTCACAGGAGTCTGGATGCCTACACGTAGTCCCTTTAAATCAGACCCTGCTTCCTCACACCAGCTGGAATCAGAGCCTGAGAGATAATAAAGGAAAAACAATAGCATTCTCTCTCCTCCAAGGTCTTCACAGAGAAACTCTTTTAAATGAACTCCTTTATTCCCAGAAGAAAGAAGATTGTATAATGATATACAATGAAATGTCCATTGATCCGTTTAATGATATATGCTTAGCATGTTTACTGGATGAGGTCATCCCCATTTGCACTCATACAAGACAGAGTAAGGTTAAGTTAACGCATGACACATAGTTAACCCTTTGCCCAGATTCATAGTCTCCATATCAAAGAGAGTGTGTTCTGAGATGCTTGCTAACATCTGTCAAACTTGTCAGCCCCTGATTGGCTGGCCAAATCATAATATTGATTCCTTAAAACAAGATAGCTTGGAGTAATTTGTCAGTTCTAGAGCGGGCTTCAGACCGGCCATCTTTAGCACCTCTTTAACCAGAAAGTATTTTGACATGTTGTCAAAACCTTTAACCTTTTTCGCACCTGCGAAGCTGAGAACAACAAGATGGTACCTGCAGAACAAAGCTAACGCAAACTTCTTCAGCTATTTTTAAGATGCTCAGTTTCATCTATCGTTGTGACCCGGAGGTCGCATCGAGGTTTCTCTACGAACCAAGTGCAGTGGGGTCGTCGGTTCCTTGACATCTCAGATCCAAATGGGGGTCTTCAGAACGGGTGAGGTAGAACAGAACAAGATAGCGTCTGTATGTGGTTTTGATAATAACAACTTATAGCTTATTTGCAAACCAAATTCTTTCCATCCAGAACTCCGATTTCTGAGATACGGAGACTCTGAACACATTATATTCACACATAAGTTCCAGACACCATCCTTTAGTTCCATCCACTCACAGTATAATAATTTAACCAATTTGTCAAGTCTTAATTGTTTGTAAAATAAATTCTTAAATTTTTATATAAACCTGACTGCTTCTTGAATCAAACAAAGTGTGTACGATCCCTTAATGAATAAAAGAATCCTAGAATCTTCTGACTAAAACAAATAAAGACCAAGCAAGGTGATATTCTATATTTAAATAGAGTATTACAGCTTATTGGTCTCAAGTAGTGTTAGTAAATAAATAGCTCTTAAAGCAATTTACTTAACCAAACATACTATTTAATCTAACATTACAACGGTTTGGTGAGACCTTTCTAGCGCCCCCTGGCTTTCAGGGTGGTATGCACTTGAGGTCACATGTTTAATCCCTAAGCCTTTGAGCACGTGAGCAAAAGTTCTAGATTTAAAGTTGGTCCCTTGGTCTGTTTGAACCACTTAAGGAAGACCAAACACAGAAAAAAACTTCACCAAGACCCTAGTAATGATAGGGGCTGTGATTTGCCGCAAGGGAATCACTTCTGGAAACCTTGTTGAAGTACACATGATAGTTAGTAAACACTGGTTTCCATTCTTAGAACATGGTAAGGGGCCTACACAGTCTACGATCACTCTTGAGAATGGTTCCCCCATTAGTGGTGTAACGTGATGAAGGAGCCATTTCTACCAACAGCTGTTTCCTTCTGACACAGTCCCAGTGTGCATGAAGCAGCCTCAAGGTCATGCATTCACTTCTAAACTGTTTACATTCCAGCGATGAAGACAGAAGAACGAAGAATTAACTCTTTTCTTTTAATTAATCAAAGAACTCTATTTTAATAAAGCTAATCCATCAAAGTGTTAGTCAATAATAAGATGTGACCGACCTGTGAAGTTAAAAATATTAATTATTTTATTATGATCTTAGAAAATAAGTCTGTAACCTTAAATGTTCCAACATGACTCAATTCACGTAGTGTTAAAAAGACATAACACATTAATTCACTGGTCCAATCAGAATTTTACAGATCTGACGGAGGCGTGCTTCTGACGGTGTTTGGTAATTTTCATTCGACAATAAACCATAACATCCGAGGTATAAAACTATGCCACGTCAGCTCCAACGCCAGTTCAAAGTGTTCCAGAGCAAGTGTCGGAGTGGCCAATCTGACCTTTAACTCTTCAACCGAAACAACCACGGCAAGCTGAGAAAATCCAGTCGCAATAACAGCCAGCGACAACAACAGCTCCTTTCAGAATAAAAGCTCCACCGACCCAGGCTGGGTCTGAACAGACGCCAATAAAGAGTCGTGTGCCGGAGGTAACTCGAGACAGGTCTGGTCGGAACCGCGGCTTCTGCTACCAGCTCGGTTTTCAGAGAGGGTCCGCTGGCCCTCAACATTCCTGATCTCACCAGAGGACTTCCACAAGGCAGGTAGACCAGCTTGATAGTGTCTCATGCGGTTCTGAAACTAACCCAAGCTTATTCCAAAACAACATCTTCAGTTGCCGTCAGAACTAATCGCTTCTTCGGATTTGCTGGTTCTGATTTACATGACACGTCATCCATTCACTGTCTCATCCATTTTTAGTCGCACTATACACTCAGTTCTGAAATAAGCCTAGTTTAATTGTTAGTAATAAAATCCTTAACTTTTAAACTTGACTCTCTCTATTCTGTTGTCTCTGAGTGAATACAGAACGGTTACTTAATCTCTGCATTAAAAAGATCCGATCTTCTGGTTTAAATAACCCCCGATCCGTGAGGCGGATTTCATATTTACTATGGAATCCCACGCCTTACGGCTCATTAATTAAAATGTAAGAACCTCTCATTTTTCCCTTACAGTGGAATAGGTGACAAAGGATCTGGAGGGATAGTTTGATTAGATTTTCCAGCCACTTGAAGAAGAAGAAAGAAGAAAATGTCATTTCTATAGCGCCTCTCAAGATAAAAATCACGAGGCGCTTGACACACATGGCAAGCTGATGACTTGATTATTATTATTATTCTGAGCTACTACAGCAATCAATTTCCCTCTGGGATTAATAAAAGTATTTTTGAATTGAATTCAATTGAAGTCCTACAGTAACTAGAAACATCAGACTTCAGGCCAGGCCAGAGGAAATGGTGGAGCACTTTATTATACGTTTTGGTTATACCCAGATGACCTGACAATGGGTTATCATGAGCTAAACTCAGTACCTGACTCCCAAACACTTCTGGGACCACCACCTGATGAACAACGTTCGAGTCACTTTTGGGATCACCAACCCAGCGTCGAAGTAGTAGACCCTCATCCACAAGAAATGCCACCTTTTTTCTTTTCGGCTTCTTCCTGAGGAAGAACAGTAGACCAACATTTTGACAGAGACATCTTTTTTTGTGCTGCAGTGAACTCTTCCCTAGAAGCGGGCAAGGTGACTTTCACTGGGTCAAAGGGTAAAATACTCTTTTTTGACCTTTCAGGGCTCCCTACAACAACGGCAGCCTTAGAAGTCTCAGGGGACTGTTTTGACACATGAAAAGAGTCAGACAAGTCAGGCCCATACTTTCGTATGTGGGCCCTCATCACCACACAAGCAGGAAACATCTGAAGTTGGGTCTGGTTCTTTGATTATGCTGACTTCAGGAGTCCTCAGAACCTCAGGCACAGGGAAAACCTTTCCACCAGCCAAATCATTCCCCAGAAAGAAATCTGCCCCCTTTATGGGCAAGGCAGGAACAACTGCTCTTCTGGTCTTTTTTTGGTGGGCACGGTCGGAAGTGCATTTTCTGTTTCCGGGTGAAAGCATACAAGATGCTGCCTCATGTTTGTGGTGTTGCTGAGATATTTTATTTTGGCTTTGCAGATTTTTCAAATTGCATAGGATTTGTCAATTGTCTTGTTAACTTTCTCATAAAATCCGAAGGACTTCCACACACTTGCAGTCAACCCTGGTACGGAGAGAATCGGCCACTCTTCGGAGGTTGCTGAAGCTGCCGCCATTTTGCAAAGAGGTATAGTGCCACTCATTAAACAGTCCAGGCGGTGCGCACTAAGGCTCCTGTTACATGTCTTTTTAAGTACCGGCTTCACAACAAAACTTTGATCATTTTTAACATTTTTTTAAGCATCGTCATTCATTAATCAATGCCGAATAATCACGTGAAGCTTTGAGATGCATAGCCACATGGATTAATTAAACCTACCCCTATTAATTGGTAAGGGATTGATTATTAGGTTTGAATGGAAAATGGTTGCTACTCCTTCTCCTCGCCCTGTACTTCAAATATGATGATTTAAATAATTAGAAGGACTCAACTCATTTAAACTAACATAGTCCTCTTTCTGCAGCCAGGATTCTTTGAGGGAGAGCAAAGAGATCTGATTATCTCAAATCAAGTCATTAACTAACAAAGTCTTTGAAAAAGTAAACCTAATGTTCAGTAATCCACATTTAATTTTTTTAATTTTCTGCTCAGTTGAATTTGTTCTAATATTTATGAGATTTCCATGATTTGCTCTATTAAGCCTGATTTTTAATCTGTGTGGTTTTGGCCGTGGGCAGGACACTGTCTCTATGGGGTAGTGGGTGGGTAACAGTACAGAAGCTGCAGAGGGGTGGGTTAAACTACGACTCTGCTTCCTGGTCTGGACCCTGGGTAGTCATGGAGGACTAATAAAACTGGCCATGTTCCTAGAAAGAAGAGCTGCTCCATCCAATGAGGGATGGATGCCGTCTCTCCGCATCAGACCAGGTTTTCCCCAAAAAGTTTTCCAATTATCAATGTAGCCCACGTTGTTTTCAGGACACCACCTAGACAGCCAGCGGTTGAAGGACAGCATGCGGCTAAACATGTTGTCACTGGTCCGATCAGGCAGTGGGCCAGAGAAAATTACGAAGTCCGACATTGTTTGGGCAAACTTGCACACCGAAGCAACATTGATTTTAGTGACCTCCAATTGGCGTAACCGGGTGTCGTTACCACAAGCGTGAATTAGTCTTACTGTATTTACATTTATCCTTAGCCAGCAGTTTCAGGTAGAATTGAATGTCTCTCGCTCTGACCCCAGGTAAACATTTAACTATGGTTGTTAGAGTCTCTAATGGCATGGCTGTGTTTTGCGTCCACTGTTGTTTCTACTATTGTGGACTGGATATGTGACCGTTATGGTGGCAGGATACCTCAGAAAAGTATTTCGCCCTCTGTTGTCCTGGCAGGAAATTTCTTTGCAACACTCCCCAGCTGAGCAGAGCAAATGGGCTCTGCCGATGCGTGTGCATCTCTCCCTCACGGAGCTGATGGATAAGTATAAATTAGGCTTTACTGCCACAAATGCCTTTTTTGAATGCTGAACTATGAACGGCGCACAGCATGTTGGGGTTTATTTCTAACCAATGCTTTGTGTGGAGAACCCTCATTGAGCTTTAATCACACTGCAAATTTAACGTGTGAAACAGAAAAAAGCATTTCCTTTATTCTATTTGATTATATGCAGTACATTGATTTGGATGTAATTAGCCAAACTGAACTTCATGTCTTGCCCTGCGATGTACTGACAGTCTGTGTGGAACAGCGGGTTAAGAAAAGGGATGGATGAAACTTCATGTCTATCCATTGTCTCTTTGATAATGAAAATAGTTTAAATTAAAAGACTCTTGAAGACTTAAGAGGAGGGATGTAAGTTCCAACAGTTTTACAAAGCTTGTACTCTGCACACCCAAAAGGAAAGAGGTTGGCATGGCAAAATTAAATGATGAGGCAACATTGCATGTAGAAACACATTGACTTTTAAGTAATGTTGTTCCTGTACTTTGTTCTGGTGAATGCTTTTGTGAAGTGACATGAAGCTTATCTTCTTTAATTGAAGATAGCAGCGGGGCTTAAGGAGGTCCTTGGAGACATTCTATAATATGCTCCATATTTCTTTTTAATGACGGTACAACAAGGGCAATTATTTGTCTAACTAAAAGTGCTTATTCACACACTCTGTGCTGGCCTGACCATGCATTGCTGACTTGTACATTCAGATATTTTGCTCAGATATTTAAAATTTGTTGTTAACAAAAATATTATTAGAAAAAACTAATCAGAAAAACATTTTATCCATCTATTAAAAATCTTATATTGCTATGCTTAAATCTAATAACCCAAAACATTTGCAGTTGAAAATTAGCTTCATTACGTTTTGTAAAATTTATCAGACACAGGTGAGCATAAAAAACATGTTTCATTTTGCTCTTTAATTATAATTAGTGTGTGTTATGTGATGGCTCACCTCTGGGACAATTAATTTCTCTTGGGAGAAACTTGGGAGGCAGCTATTAGTCATTTTCTATTTGTAGGTTTTCAATAGCAGATAAAAAATCTAATAGAATCGTTAATGTAAGTAATTAATTACATGCAACATATCATTAAAGGTGCATTATCTAGAAATGAAGAAAAAATGACATCCTGTGGTAAAATGTGGTTCCTGCAACAACTTTAAAGGTTGGGTCTGTAAGTTGACGTCGAGGAGGAGGAGATTTTTAAATTCAAACAGCTGTTGCTCACTACCCTGCCCTTCTCGAAAGAGCGGAAAGCCACACCTCCTAACATGCACATGCAGGAAAAGCTGAGTCAACAGAGAGAGCATTGCTGCTTTGACCTAGAGCTGAGCTAGTGTTAGCAATGGAGTTATCTGAAGTAAGAAGGTTTTTTAACAAACGCATTAGACATTTACTGTTTACAAAAGGCAGTTTATAAAGAATATCTATAATAGTTTATTTTAAAAAGATCAGTAACAGTTGACTTAATCTATATTAGAAATAAAAGTAATTGTCGAATTGTTAGAGTTTATTATGAGTCATTAGCTTATTTCCAATCAGGTTCTCATAAAAAGCATTAAAGAGAAACAGCTTGGCTTAAAGTTTCCAGTGACATCATGATGGCTGCAGACAATGGGGAAATCACAATGTTAGTACTACAGGTGCTGGCCAGTAAATTAGAATATCATCAAAAGGTTGAAAATATTTCAGTAATTCCATTCAAAACGTGAAACTTGTACATTATATTCATGCAATGCACACAGACCAATGTATTTCCAATGTTCATTACATTTAAATTAGATATTCATAAGTGACAACTAATGAAAACTCCAAATTTGGTATCTCAAAAAATTAGAATATTCTGAAAAGGCTGAATATAGAAGACACCTGCTGCCACTCTAATCAGCTGATTTACTCAAAACACCTGCAAAGGCCTTTAAAAGGTCCCTCAGTCTTTGTTTGAAGGCACCACAATCATGGGGAAGACTTCTGACTTAACAGCTGTCCAAAAGACAATCATTGACACCTTGCACAAGGAGGGCAAGACACAAAAGGTGATTGCTAAAGAAGCTGGCTGTTCGCAGAGCTCTGTGTCCAAGCACATTAACAGACAGGCGAAGGGACGGAAAAAATGTGGTAGAAAAAAGTGTACAAGCTCTAGGGATAACCGCACCCTGCAGAGAATTGTGACGACAAACCCATTCAAAAATGTGGGGGAGATCCACAAAGAGTGGACTGCAGCTGGAGTCAGCGCTTCAAGAACCACCACGAGGAGACTCATGAAAGACATGGGATTCAGGTGTCGCATTCCGTGTGTCAAGCCACTCTTGAACAAGAAACAGCGCAAGAAGCGTCTCGCCTGGGCCAAGGACAAAAAGGACTGGACTGATGCTGAGTGGTCCAAAGTTATGTTTTCTGATGAAAGCAAGTTCTGCATTTCCTTTGGAAATCAAGGACCCAGAGTCTGGAGGAAGAGCGGAGAAGCACAGAATCCACGTTGCATGAGGTCCAGTGTAAAGTTTCCACCGTCAGTGATGGTGTGGGGTGCCATGTCATCTGCCGGTGTTGGCCCACTCTGTTTCCTGAGGTCCAGGGTCAATGCAGCCGTCTACCAGGAAGTTTTAGAGCACTTCATGCTTCCTGCTGCTGACCAACTTTATGGGGATGCAGACTTCACCTTTCAACAGGACTTGGCACCTGCACACAGTGCCAAAACCACCAGCACCTGGTTCAAGGACCATGGTATCCCTGTCCTTGATTGGCCAGCAAACTCGCCTGACCTTAACCCCATAGAAAATCTATGGGGTATTGTGAAGCGGAGGATGCAATACGCTAGACCCAACAATGCAGAGGAGCTGAAGACGACTATCAGAGCAACCTGGGCTCTCATAACACCTGAGCAGTGCCACAGACTGATCGAGTCCATGCCACGCCGCATTACTGCAGTTATTGAGGCAAAAGGAGCCCCGACTAAGTATTGAGTGCTATACATGCACATTCTTTTCATGTTCATTCTTTTCAGTTGGCCAACATTAGAGAAACAAACATTTTTTCATTGGCCTTTAGAATATTCTAATTTTCTGAGATACCAGATTTGATGTTTTCATTGGTTGTCACCTATAAATATCAAAATTAAACGTAATAAACATCGGAAATACATTGGTCTGTGTGCATTGCATGAATATAATGTACAAGTTTCACGTTTTGAATGGAATTACTGAAATATTTTCAACCTTTTGATGATATTCTAATTTACTGGCCAGCACCTGTATTAGATCTTTCTGCAGCTTCTGACACTGTTGATCACAGCACCTTAATTAACAGATTTTGTGACTCCATGGGGACCTCTGAAACTGTTCTAGGCTGGTTTAGATCGTACCTTTCTAACAGAAGTTACAGAGTCTGTATAAACCACATCATGTCAGATTCTACCGATCTGTTCTGTGGGGTACCCCAAGGCTCTGTTTTGGGTCCACTGTTGTTTCTACTTTACATGCACCCTCTTGTACAGTTAAATTTGAATACATATGCAAGAGTACTTTTTATATTACTATTTTTTTCCTTACCACTATTTAGAGCTCAGTGATTGAAGGAAGAGCTTGAACCTTCTATTGCATTCTCAAGACGATGTGGTGCAAAAAGGAGATGCCCATCATCCTCTCAAAGCCGTGGTGCGTCCAGTGGCTGAATGTGTGCAAGACACTCAGCTGTGGACCTTGGAGAGGAAAATACAACTCGAGTTCGGAATCTTTGATACGAGTGGATACAGTTTGAACGGGTAAGAACAACATTATTACACTAAATGATACTGAATTCTGTTGCTGTAACAGATCTTTTTCCACTTTCGTAGCAACACATACAGAACCTGAACCCTCAGCAGGCTAATGACATTCTCACCAGGGTGCTGGAAAGATACCCTGGTGTTTTCTTTGATGTAATAGCCCTCTCTGGTCTGCTTCTGGTCAAACACTGCCACCAGGTCTTGATAGGGCGGTGGAACGGCCTCAAGGGTGGAGTCATGAGGCGTTTCCTGGAGGATGGAGGGCAGGGGCCGATGGAGAGTGTAGTTGGGTCCCCAGCCCTGCAGGCAGCCGGTGGACCAAGACATGTTAGGGTCAGGCAGTGACAGCGAGGGTATACCCGGTTTGAGTGGTGTCACCAGGGCAGATATCAGCAGGAAGTGAGTTGTTTCATGATAATCAGCCACGCTCATCTGAAGAGGGGGCTATGGCAGATGGGAAAGGGCTCCAGGGGGCGACCATCGACGGACGTGATGGAGATCGTCCATTTCAGTCTAGTCGGAGGGAGCCCAAGCTGGGTAGCCAGGTTGCTGTACATGAAGTTGTCCGAGGCGCCTGAGGCCAACAAGGCCTTGAGTGAAGTGGGCCCAGATGAGAGGTGTAGAGTGACATTCATCAGGAGTCGACTGACAGAGGGGTTACTTGGTGATGGTCCACGCAGAAGGCCCCCGAAGTTCACCTGGCCTGGTCTTTTCCCGGTCTGAATGGACATTGGGCCAAACTGTGATCAGGGGACACACAGTAGGGGCACAGGTCCTCCTTGTGCTTTTGTGCTTTTTCGACGGGGGGTAGGTGACTCAGCTGCAAGAGTTCATTTCCAGTCAACAAGGGGGGCAGGCAATGTTAAGTCCACGAGGTGAGGGGGTGTGGTATTTCTCCGGGCCCGTGGACGAGTGAAGACCTGCTGGTCGATGCGGCGGACCATATCCACCATCTCATTCAGCGTCGAGGGCAGCTCACGCCCCACCATCTCATCCCACACGTAGCCAGCCAGTCTCTCCGTGAACACAGACCTGAGAACTGAGTCTCCCCAGGTGACCCTGGCTTCCATAGTCCAGAACTCTGACACGTAGTCGCACACAGACCGTGTGTGTGTGTGTGTGTGTGTGTGTGTGTGTGTGTGTGTGTGTGTGTGTGTGTGTGTGTGTGTGTGTGTGTGTGCTCTGTCTTCTTCATCCCCAGTGAGTCGTGGTGGGTGGCTATTTATACTGAGCCAGGATCCTCTGGAGGTTTCTTCCTGTTAAAAGGGAGTTTCCCTCGCCACTGTCGCTGCATGCTTGCTTAGTGTGAGGATTGCTTAAAAGACTCTGACACTAGTCAGTGACTCGATGCAACCTGCAGGGTTCCTTATATAGGAAACTTTTTTTCTGATTGACTTAATGAATTGACCTATATTGGAATGTTTACTATGTGAAGTGCCTTGAGACGACTCTTGTCATGATTTGGCACTTTATAAATAAACTTCAATTGAATTGAATCCTGTCACATTCAGTAACTTACCCCACGGCTGGGACAGATTAAGCGAGAAGCAGGAAGCGGCTGGCTGGTACAGGCGATGGTAGGACGTGGTCCTGAGAGGAGTGGGAGGTTGTGCTCTAGATGGGAGCAGGAGGTTCTGCTCCGGACAGGAGCAGGAGGTTCGACTCTGGGTGGGAGCGGGAAGTTTAGAGTTAATTGAGAAATGGCTCGGGAAATGAGCATAAATGATCCTCAATGATGGAGGGCATCCAGGAGAATGCTTCTGGTTTTAATGGGTAATGTTGGGAACGTTGGTGACCCTCTCCACAGTGCCGAAGGAATACCTGGACCTTTTGATGATATAGATCTTCGTCTCCCCTCCCCCTGCCACACCTGGTGTGGGGTGTGGTGCCTTGGTCTGCTTGAGTGTTCGTGGCTCCCGGGTCAGGGGGTTTAAGATTATTGGCGTCTGCTTGATCAATCCCGGGGTCTGCCTGGTGTGGTCTGGGCCCCTGGGCTCTGCTGGGTCCCCGGTGGGGGTGGTAGCCCCTGAGTCCCGGGTCGCTGAGTCCCGGACTCGGCCGGCTAGGGGGTGGGAGGCTGCGGGCGGGCCTGTGGGCTTGCCACTGATATCTCCCGGGACTCTGCCGGCTGCTGGTTGTGGCTCCCCGGGGCGATCCTCTGTGCCTCTCGAGGGGGGCGGGGGCCTTTCTGGTTGCAGTCTCCTTGGGGTTCCTGTGTTCTGGGGCAGCGCCTGGATCTCTGGGACTTGGAGCTCCCCCATCTCCTACACATCTTTGGGGGGCAGATCTGTGGTCCCTCACACTCTCTATTGGACGCTTTTATAGAGAAACCTTACATAAACAAGTGCGTGTACACACACAGGTGCTCACATGGTGCTCTCAAAAGTATGGGCTTGGGCACATTCAACACATTTCTTAAGGCTGTCGTTGCCACTAAATGCACTATGATTTATTATCATGTGATTGTTCAGTTAAACAATGTTGATTTCATATTTCATCATCAGGTTGACGCAGTGATAGCTTGCTCCTGATGTATTGTTGTGTGTCCCATTTTTTTCTGCTCTTCTCTTTCTGCAGGTCTAGAAGCAGACTCTTGTTCATTATTGATTATTTTTGTGGACCCCCCCCCCCTCCCCATCTCTCCCCACCTTTTGTCTTTTTCTTTCTCTTTCACCTCTGACTCCGTGTCTGGTCGGAATTACAAAGCATTCAAAAACAATAACAATTAAAGCTGCAAGCAGCGTCGTTCGGCCCTCGCAGCTCCGCGCCGCTCCGGCCTGGCCGGCAGCCCGGGGCACCAGGCTACATCTGCGAAACAGAAACGTCGACCACCCCGACACCAGAAACTGCTGACGGCCACCTCGTCCGCACCTCACCCTGACTCAGCATCCCCTTTGAGCCCACCATTATATTTTGTCTCACCACTAGGGAATCCTCTATCTTTACCACACTGGTGGTGTGATGACAGTGACCAACTTTAATGCTATTCTGACCATGTTTTTTAAAGTTATCGAAGGATAACGTCATGTAGGGGGCGCTGTGACCAACTACAGAAAAGTCCCATTGAGGTCAGCTTTGGTGACATTATATAACATTCCCCAACCGTTTGTGCCTAATTGGCTAAAGGGCATGATTGTTTATTGCCATGTTCAGTTACGGGCAAATCGGAGGCCGTTTGTGGAAGTTACAGTCAAATGTAAGGTCATGGCGTCACGCAACCATTCACCATGGCATCAAAGCCCCTCCCTTTCTGGAAAGCTATCAGATCTGAATGGTCATTACAACATCATGAAGACAGTGTATGACCTTAGTGTCATGTTCACTAAATTAGAGAGGACAAATAGGGGCATTTCACCATAAAACAATAGACTTCCTGTTGTCAGGGGCGGGGCTTAGGTGACGTCAGCTGTCCACATTGTCGTTGTCTTGAGATGTGGTCAGTGATCACACAGACAACATTTGATGTAGATCTTATCATGCACATGGGAGTTATTAAGTCAAGTAATGTAATGGCGACAGGTTAAAGTTTGAGGCTTAGCCACGCCCACACCTTTCAACTTTTGAAAAATCCGACAGTTGAATTTTTTCCTCTATGTGTTAAGAGTATATAGCAGAAGTTTGAAGGAGATTGATGAAAAGGACGATGGAGCATCACTGTCCAAACAACGTGTGCGAAAACCACTAAATCGAGTACTTGGACCAAAATGGCCGACTTCCTGTGCGACTTTGCGCTTGGCTCCAAGAGACTTTTTTGTAGGTCCTGAGACACCACATTAGTGTACCAAATTTCGTAATCCTCAGTCAAAGCATAGCTTGGGGCTGACAGTTTTAATGGCTCTAGGGGGCGCTATTGAAGAAAATAGGCCACGCCCACAAATTTCAGCTGTCTATTTCTCTTGGGGATCAGACTAGGATCACTCACCAGAAGTTTAGTAGCAATATCACGATAACTGAAGAAATGAGAGGCAAACGTATTTCCATGGCGTGATGGCAATTTTCGTCATAATCCCAAAGCCCCGCCTTTTTTTGAAACCTGCCAGTACTGGATACCAAGTGACCTCACGTTGTCTACTGCTATTTGCCAGAGTATGGTGTCAGGTTTCCGCCAAAACCCGTGCAAGCGTAGCCAAAACCCGTGCACGCGTATTGTGCACATCGCGCGTGCGAACGGGACTCGCGCGTGGAGGTTAGAACCTCATGAGTGAAAATATACATGGCGAGGAGGTCATTTGTACACTGAGAGGGAGCAAACTGTGTCTGTGAGCGCACAAGGATGTGCACAAGTGACAAACCTCATTGGCCAACGAGCACACGGCAGAGGAAAACATGCGCGCGGCAGCCTCACTGCGCGCTCGGTGCGGCAGCCTCACTGCACGTGTGGCAGCCTTTCTGCGCGCTCGGTTTCTGATTCTGCTCGCTCGGCTGTTGGGAGTTTTGGCACTCTGGAGGCGTGGAAGAATTAAAGTGCCAGAAACTGAGCAGTTGAACTTTCAATTTGAGAGCAGAATTTCATATCAAGAGACCATCTTTTTAATTTCAGAATACTATTTTATATTATTGCTCTCAAAACTTGTAATGCTTGCGCTCAAAATGTCTGCTCTCTTTCAAATTCACTCTGTTCTCCTTCAAATCTTTGTTTTTGCGCTCAGATTTAACCTTCTTACACTGGTATTGTCTTCTCATGTGACAACTTTTTCTCTACACGGATCAAAACTCCTCCCACAAGTCTGTCCCCTGCTCTCACGGATCTTGTCTGCTCTCGCTCAAAACTTAGAAGTACAATCTCCTAGCAACCGCTCAGCCAATAGAAAGACTTGTGGGACTGGGCGGGAACAAACCTCTTTGGGGTGCGCTCGTTTTGCGCTCTGTGGATTTTCCTGTGTGGCTGCCGCATCTGCGCACTAACAGCCTGGCTAATACCCGCTCTGATCTGGAGCGAGAGTTTCACCTGCACCAGCAAAATGGACCAGAACCAACAAGACGCTCAAGTAAGTTATTTTTCAAGGCTACTAGCTGCAGTTTATTCCATAAAATTGTTTTGTTATGCTACTTTTTACGACTCCTCGCATTTAATATTGCAACAGGGGCACATAGCTAGGTGGATTAGGTTATTCACTATAGCTACAACTTTCATAAAATGGCCTCAGCAGATTTGAGTTTTACCCTAACATATCACTCGTCCCCAATGCTAGCTCTGGACCTAGTGTAGATGTTTTTTGTTTAGTATTCCCACCTTTGTTTTTAATAGTTAGCTCTTTGGACATTACAGTAGTTATTCGTTAGCGTTTACTCCATGAACATTGTTTCCTCATCTAACTGCTAACTATCAAAATGTGTTTCATCCATCGACATAAATATATCCCAATGTTTTTCTCGCGCTGTAATGAACAAGATGGGTCATCAAAGTAAGAGAATGTTATTAAAAAGTGGAACTCATTATAATTGAACGATGGAAAATTTTGACCAAAGCCGTAGGAGAAAACCGTTTTTGATAGGGAAACACATTTTGACACAACACCTGCCCTGACTGGCGCGTCAGCTAGCTTTCAATCTGTTGGTAAGTTTCTGAAAATATTAATGCTATGTTAAGTGAGTGTAATCCAGTAGTAATTTCCCCAACAAAATAACAATTTCTATTTTTGCTCAATTCCTGCCTCCTTCCATTTCATTTTGCACTTGCATTATTTCTTTTTGTAATCCTGTCAAACCTAGCCGTTGGTCTTTAAACATAATGAGCCTAACTTACTAATACTGAGTCTGGGGTTACATAAGCAGTAACAAAACAAAAACAGTTTCTGTTTCTAAGTCTCAGCAATGAGTAAGGTTGTATTTCTGGTGTAAGCGAACTAACATTTGTTTTCTGTGAAATGCGCGAAATGTTGTATTACACAGTCTGTGGTACCATGATGCAGCACAATTCACTGTTGCATGTTAAACCACAGAAGATGTAGAGGAAAATGAATGTAATGGCTGAGGTGGAGGACCTGTAATGACACCAGAAAATAAGAAAATGTGTAAAAGCTTTATTAAAAGTTTAGTCCTGAAATTCTCATGGTAATCCAGGGAAGCAGGTTGGTGCATGGTCAGGGAACAGGCGTGGGTCAGGGCCAGATAAACAGCAGGTTCCATCCCAGCTCCAACCAGAGAGTGCTGCTGTTGTGTCCTTGGGCAAGACACTTAACCAACTTTGCCTGCTGTTGGTGGTCGGAGGGACCGGTGGTGCCAGTGTTCAGCAGGCCCGCCTCTGTCAGTGTGCCCCAGGGCAGCTGTAGCTACTATCTGGCTTATCACCACTGTAAGCATGTGAAAAGGGTGTGGCTGTTGTGTAAAGTGCTTTGTAGGCCTTGGACTTGATAAATTTCAATAAATGTGCAAGCCAATTACAATTTTTTTCAATTTGTAGGTGTTTCCCATTTGCTGTATAACCAAATACAACTTTTTCTGTGTTTTTTGTTTTATTTCTTTAGACTGGTTCCATCCGAGAAGTTACGAGAAACCTTATGGATTTACTGAATGCTCATCTACAAGCAGAGGGCCCGCAACAAACACCAACTGTGCCACAGCGCACAACACCAGCGACAACACCTTAACAGACTATCCCTCGGTCTACAGTTCATCAAGAAATGTCAAGGTAAGTTAAGTGTAGAAATGTAAATATTTGACATCTGCATTGGTCTATTCAGTGGTTTGAAATTAAATTATTCCAATGATGCTTTATTATTCATCTTAGAAAGAGGCTTTCTGCAATTGACTGTATTTTTTTTTTTACATAGTGAAATTAAATTCTGAAATAATGTAAGCAGTGTAGTATAGGCTACAGCTAGGGCTGGGCAATATATAGATATTTTAAAATTATAAATATAATTTTAAACGAGAAACAAGATGACTTTGTATTGATATAACTAGTCAAGCCACATAAGCTAGCAACTAGCTTGCTCCGTCTGTAAGCGGTCATTTCATGTATTCTCACAAATCTGCCAATCAGAAAACCTCTGGGTCAATGTTCTGCCCTAAACTTTGCATTTGGCTTCATGGTTTTTAATTATTTGGGGATATTCGTTCATGGTTCATCAAGCCTGTTCACCGTGGTTACCAACGGAGTTCTGTTAACCCCTCCCTCCCTCGTGTAATTGGGAAACCACTACAGAGAGCCGGAGTGGCCAAATTACCTCAAACATGTTGTAATGGCTTCAACTGTAAACGTTAGGGTTAACATTTAATTTTGAAGGTGAGTTCAGCGCTAAAAGTTTTTCTGGTTCCGTTTTTTGATGCTTTGCTATGGTCGGGGCTCAGCCACGTGAGTTCGGAATAGAACGGGTGGTTTCTTGTTCACATGTGATTCCCAGGGCTTCTCAGGAATGCGGAAATCCCCGAGCATGTGGGCGGCGGTAAAGACGCGCAGAAGAAGTCTGTGGTGTCCGCCTATGCTAAACAATAATTCCTCATCAAACCGCTGCACCAACACACACTGCGCTTCTCTAATAATCTGCTCTCCTCTAATCCTTCCTACTTCAGCGCTGTAGTGTCCTCCGCTGCAGGCGTGTCCTTATAACCGCTGCTACACACACACACACTGCTGTCCTCCTCTGCTGCGGAGCGGGAGACAGCAGCTCAGTGCTTCATGTGGGCTAAACAGCAACCAGGATGAAAAGTAATCGCATATGCGGAAACCCCCCGGTGTTTGATCCAACTCCCCAATAGGAGGCGGTAGGTGTGAGTTTCAGCTGCCAATCAGTCCATAGTGTCTGCTCGGCACCAGCCGGACCTCCGAGGGAAGTAGTCTGGAAAAAAAAGTCTCCTTAGAACGAAATACACACATGTGAGCCATATGCGAACAAAACATTTGGTTCCGAATGCATCCATGCCGACCCAGATGTGAAAGCGGCTTAAGTGAGGGAAAATACTAACATGGGACGACTGTGAGAATAAGGAGTAAAATAGTTTAGTTTTAAAAATAGTTTCCAGCTCAAAACAGGAGACTTGACAGGTGTGATCCTGGAATTGTGGATGAAGTCTGTCAGTGAAGCTCTTGGGATCACAGCTCCACCTCTCAGTTCAGACTCCACAGAGCTCCTAGTGTGTGAGTTCTTGTTCTCTTCTGTACGTGCGGATCACTTTTAACGTTAACACAGGAGAGTGTTTGCTGTTGTATTTCAGTTATAATGTGAACAACCACACAAAACATTAAATTTACTCAAAAATTCTGAATGGATTTTTAAGACCTGCCGTGTGAACGTAGCCTTAAGCCTGATTCATGCTTCTCCGTCTGCGTCAGTGCGGAGACACGCGACGTCCTTGCGTGCCTGCCGGAGAGCTCCGCAAGGACGGATGGAGTAAAGCTCTCTTTTCTAAACAGCCGTCAGTCGAGACAGACAACGCAAGCTTGTGATTGGTCAGGATGCCGCTGTTGTTTACAGCGCCGCCATTGCACCCTCAAAAACATAAAGAGAGCCGAGGATAACAAGCAGCAGACACGGAGCAGCTTGAAGAATACCTTGCGAAAAAACTCTAAAAACATGAACTTTTAGTTCCCCCGTGACTGGAGGAGAGAGAAGATGCGCAGCAAGCGTTTTATTTGTGGACGGAAATGACAGGAAACGTGGGTTTAGAGGTGGCGAGCGCATGAAGAGGTGGAGGAGAATGAGAGACAAATATGTCCGTGTTAAAAGTCTCTTATATACACAAAAAATACAATATAAACACACTATCTTGGACCGATACATGACAGGATACCACAGAACAGCGCTACGCCCTCTGTTGTCCTGCCGAGGAATTGCTTTGCAACGCTCTCCAGGAGACGGAGAAGTATGAGAGCAAAACACTTCCGTCAATCCGTGCGTGTCTGTCCCTTGCGGAGCTGACGGAGAAGCATGAACCAGGCTTTAGACAGCATGTTTCTCTGTACATAAGCCGTACCATAGACATCATTGGCTGCTGGAGAGTAACTGCTTCACCGCCATATTGAGTAGGTTTCTAACTCCAAAACCCAATTTGAATCCAGTCATTGGAGCAACTATGCCTGTTTTTGTGCAGCTCACAGTTCCAACAACCAGCAGTTACATCTGCCTGTAAGCTTTGTTTGTTAATAAAGTTATATAAAAATAAAAAAAACTGTTACGTCACGATCTCCTTGCTTTCTACAGGAAGTTTAAAAAATTATTTCAATAAAGATTGAAACACAAACATGAAGCTAAATGAGGAGCTCTATGAACATACTGAACGCCGCTTTAAAAGATACTGAATGTGAAATATGGCATTTCTCTACTGCTGACTGATGAAAGGGAGTCCGATGTGCCTGTTGTCATTTTGCAGGAGGTTGAACGATCTGACAAGGTAGTTAGCCCGTAAAAAAATTGTGCTGCAACACTCCCAGTGCTTTTTTTGGTGGCCTTTACGGCTATTCATTGGTAGGCTCATCACGGAACACAAAAATGTAGCTTGTTTGTTATGATTTAGGTACGTACTGCCCCCTAGTGGCAGAAAACTACAGACTGTCGCTTAAAGAAATAGCATAAAATGGCCAGGGATGCAATTCAATATATATTCTCTTCTATGGTTTTAAAATTTTGAAATAATTATCTATCGATCGATTAGATTTTTTTAAATTAATATGCTTTTATTCATCAACCAGCCCTAAAACCTACTAAAGGTTAAACATTTTAAATTGCAAACTGTACTTAATTACGGTGATGCAAGTAAATGACAATTACACCCCTGCAAAATAGTAAAAGTTCTAAATCAAAACCATTTTGAATTTTTGTTATTCTTGTCCCTGCTATTTGTAATTTTTTTTAAATCTAATTTTGACATATAGTAATCCTGCACAACAATGTGATAATTTGGTTTCTATTAAAATTTAGGAAATTTTGCTTATTTGTTGACAAATTGCAGCTCAATATAGAAACATCATCACTGTTCTCTTGTTGTAATGTCAGGATTTCCAAGAGCCAGACATCGACTGGGATGTTGCTGCAGAGTACAGCCCAGATGTGGACGGTGCTGCTGTGGTCCCGGAGTTCGACAGTCCCCTCACTGAAGAGCAGCATGCTGAACTGCATCCATGCTTTCGTTCTTTTTTAAACACAGAAACAGTTTTGTTTACCTGTTAGTAGCTACAGTTTCGCCGACGGCTGCCGGCTTCTTCAGGCTGACGCTGTTGGTGGCGCGTCACTTCCTTCTCCGTTTATCTGCGGGCAGTTGTCTCTGCTTCCCGCAGATAAACGGAGAAGGAAGTGACGCGCCACCAACAGCGTCAGCCTGAAGAAGCTGGCAGCCGTCGGCGAAACTGTAGCTACTAACAGGTAAACAAAACTGTTTCTGTGTTTAAAAAAGAACGAAAGCATGGATTTAGAAAGACACAGCAAGAACACACCTAAGATGCTGAACTGCAGTTGCTACTGGCACAAAATTGGGAGCGTTCAAACACTAAGGAACTTTTATCTATTGTGCAGAGAATATGTTAATGCTGCTTTGTCAGATTAATGTGTACTTGAAATAAAAAATCAAGAGATCAGTTCCAGTGCTTTTATTAATGTTACAAAAGAAATACATAACATGTATTTGAAATGGCAATAAGCCTAACTTTATGGATTCATGTAACAATGTCGCTTTCTAGCTCCAAAACATTACATTATTTAACAAAACCATTTGTCTTTTTGGATTCAAAGTTAAATTTGAACCATTATACAGTAACCTGAACCCAGAACAGTGGCCATCTTGTTTTCACTTAATGTCTGCTAAAATCAAATCTATCACAGACTGCCTGAGTAAGCTGACTTTCAAAGTCAGTGTATGTAGTAACGTGCCATGTAGGTAAGGTGATTAAGTGTGGTCCATACCGGGTGGTACTGTCGTGATCAACATTTAGTTATCTTGTAAAATTCTCTTTCTGTGTCTGTTAGTGGCAAATGTGCCTGGCCTGAAACCCACTGAAAAAAATCCTTGCACTGACAAC
Source organism: Nothobranchius furzeri (assembly GCF_043380555.1). Classification (NCBI taxonomy): domain Eukaryota; kingdom Metazoa; phylum Chordata; class Actinopteri; order Cyprinodontiformes; family Nothobranchiidae; genus Nothobranchius; species Nothobranchius furzeri. The sequence goes on along the minus strand of NC_091742.1, from coordinate 43,968,214 downwards.
TGCTTTGCTCCACAGCCATCTGATGGGCTCCCATCTTGGTCATCTGTTCCTGAAGGGTGAAAAAAAATCAGTGTGTCACTAACATGATTGAGGTACTGATTATCTCTCTGTAATTAAGGTGTAATGGCTAAATCAGTTTCAAAACAAATATATTTATAATTTATTTTTAAATTTTTTTTATTTGATGGGGGATTGAGTGAAACACAATGGTCTCTCTGACACTTCAAAATTTTCTCAATCAATCAATTTTTATTTATGTAACACCTTCCACTGCCTTTGCAGGAGCCCAAGGCACTGAACATAACAATTTTAAAAAGAGCTAAGCATTATGAGCAGTAAAAGTGGAATAATCCTGCATGGTTCTGTGGCTACCTCCTTCTTCCAGGTTTTGCAAGAGGTCCTGCAAAAAGTTGATCATGTCCACTTCCTTTGTGTCTTACTGATCCATTGTCACTGTACTGAGGAGCCAGTGCCTCCACAACGAAGTCTGCATCCACCTACAAAAGACGTTTTTAAAAATACTGTGAATTAAAAAGATAAAACTGTTAGGGCTGCTTCTGCTTATCCTGCAGAGCTAAATTAATATAAGAAAATGAAGATGTATACCACTAAAAAATATGTAAAACTTCATTGCCATGATATTAGAATAAAAAATACATCTGATAGCTTCCTTAAAGAAAACTTAAAATTGCTGTCTGTAAAAAAAATGATAGCTGTAAAAAATAAATTGGGGCAAACATTGTTAAACAAACAGATTATTGTACTTGTGAATCGATTTGATTCTTAGTATTTTTATAAGAATCGATTAGAACTGTTGATGGAACAAAAACAGCTTCAGCTTCTCTGCATTTCCTATATGTTTTTGTAATGGACATATTTTTTTTGCAGAGGCCTAAAGAATTTGTACATACCTGTTTAAGGTTCCCAGGAAGAAAGAGGGGCTGAAGTGCCTGGTGGTGTTGTGGCAACAGCTCATCCAAACCCTAGATGGCCAGTCCTTCTCTAAGCTGACTTAGCATCGGTATGAGTCTCATCACCGAATGCAAACTGATGGCCCTAGTAAAAAGAATAATGAACTTGTAATAACTCAATTTTCAAAAATTGCATGACTTGTTTAATGCTACATTAACATAGCCTACTCAATGATGGCCCTTTTGCGATCGCTGTGAATTGACCAGTGTAGCCACATGCTACAATGGCATCAGAAAGGTCTGTCAGTGCGTCTTCTTCGGCACGTTCGACCTTCAATCAGAAACACTTGTTAGTACAATTTACAGAAAATAAATTATTCTGTTTAATTTACCTCCTGAATCAGGTTCTGGATTTCCTTATCAGTCACCTCTGGCACATCTTCATTTGTTATTTGTCCATGACGCAAGAAATGGTAAGACCAAGTAGAAAAGAAATTCGGTGCTGGTCCTGCTTGAACCAAGCTGGTGGCAATGATCTCCCCACAGATCCTGAACACAAAACAAGCCAAGTTACACTGCAGAGCAGCATCATACTGTACATACCTGTATCTGTTTTCCTGGTAGTAAGAGATACTATATTTGGGGTTTTGCCTTTGCATGAAACTCCTTCAAATAAGTTCAACTCAAGGCCTCGCATCATTTCTATTGGGAAAAAAGAAATGATAGTTTGCCATTTTCAACTATATTCAAAGTTGGTATGTTGACATTAGCAAGGAATACATACCAGTTAGGAACTCTCGGCGTAGTGCTCCTTCATCAATGTCGTGTTCTCCAATAAAGGAAACAATTAGCTGGTTTTTGGGGGAAGCCTGCTTCTGTCTGGCCCGCTGTTTCAGACCTTTCTGGTAAAGGTCGTCCCTTGTCACATTATGTTAAAGGTTTTAGTGTTGTCAACTCTTTCTTGTAGGAACTTCAGGATGTCTGATAAGCTATTGACAACAACATTGTGTTTATTATTATTTATTTTAAAACCTACACATTAACACAAATGTTTGTAAAAATTCTAACCAGATTAAGTGCTTGGAAGAGTCATCCACATCCAGTATGATGCTGTTCAGATGTGGAAACAAACAAAAAAAAAAAAAGATTAAACTCTCATAACATATTGTGTACAACGTGCATGGGTAAAAACATGCACCTGTCCTCTTCCTCCTTCACCACAAAAGCTGGCATGCAGTTGTATAGACTCCTGAGTAAATTCTTATCACACAATGGACAGGAAACCTATTAAAGACATTTTTTTAAATCAGTGACCAACAATCATTGTTAAGTAAACAATAATGATTAACATGAAATGTAATTAAAATATTCTGTATATTGCTAACGTGCATGTTTGAAGTTTGATTTAAAGGGATATTCCACCCTAAGTGAAAATTTGTCTACTGTCTAAATTGGCTCCTGCAAATGTGTTACTTCTTACTTTTCATTTGCAGTCAACATGATTATTGAGCTCAACAGGAATAACTGGTATCATAATTTAGTAATTTTACAGTTTTGCACACAAAATGCTACTACCTCCCATTAAGTTACATGGTTTATTCTCATCTAAAGCAGACAGACTGCTGGCAGATAAGAATTACTGCGCTGGTTAAAACAATCCTTTTTCATTCACTTATCCAACTCTGGGGAATACGGCACTAGAAAACATTTTTGGATCTTTCCCTGACACATATCTAGCCCCTCATAACTCGATCCCCAGTTCCTGGATAAAACGCCGGACATTTTATTCCATGTAGGACCCTAATCCACCTAGCTATGTGCCCCTGTTGCAATATTAAATGTGAGGAGTCGTAAAAAGTAGCATAACAAAACAATTTTATGGAATAAACTGCAGCTAGTAGCCTTGAAAAATAACTTACTTGAGCGTCTTGTTGGTTCTGGTCCATTTTGCTGGTGCAGGTGAAACTCTCGCTCCAGATCAGAGCGGGTATTAGCCAGGCTGTTAGTGCGCAGATGCGGCAGCCACACAGGAAAATCCACAGAGCGCAAAACGAGCGCACCCCAAAGAGGTTTGTTCCCGCCCAGTCCCACAAGTCTTTCTATTGGCTGAGCGGTTGCTAGGAGATTGTACTTCTAAGTTTTGAGCGAGAGCAGACAAGATCCGTGAGAGCAGGGGACAGACTTGTGGGAGGAGTTTTGATCCGTGTAGAGAAAAAGTTGTCACATGAGAAGACAATACCAGTGTAAGAAGGTTAAATCTGAGCGCAAAAACAAAGATTTGAAGGAGAACAGAGTGAATTTGAAAGAGAGCAGACATTTTGAGCGCAAGCATTACAAGTTTTGAGAGCAATAATATAAAATAGTATTCTGAAATTAAAAAGATGGTCTCTTGATATGAAATTCTGCTCTCAAATTGAAAGTTCAACTGCTCAGTTTCTGGCACTTTAATTCTTCCACGCCTCCAGAGTGCCAAAACTCCCAACAGCCGAGCGAGCAGAATCGGAAACCGAGCGCGCAGAAAGGCTGCCACACGTGCAGTGAGGCTGCCGCACCGAGCGCGCAGTGAGGCTGCCGCGCGCATGTTTTCCTCTGCCGTGTGCTCGTTGGCCAACGAGCGCACGCAGGTTTGTCACTTGTGCACATCCTTGTGCGCTCACAGACACAGTTTGCTCCCTCTCAGTGTACAAATGACCTCCTCGCCATGTATATTTTCACTCATGAGGTTCTAACCTCCACGCGCGAGTCCCGTTCGCACGCGCGATGTGCACAATACGCGTGCACGGGTTTTGGCTACGCTTGCACGGGTTTTGGCGGAAACCTGACACCATACCAGAGATTCCTTCTGATTGGGTAAAAGGAGTCCAGTAGGGAGCTGTGAAAAAAAGAGTGGCGTGGCGACAGGTCAAAGTTTGAGGCTTAGCCACGCCCACACCTTTCAACTTTTGAAAAATCCGACGGTTGAATTTTTTCCCCTATGTCTTAAGAGTATATAGCAGAAGTTTGAAGGAGATTGGTGAAAAGGGCGACGGAGCATCACTCTCCAAAGAACGTGTGCGAAAACCACTAAATTGCATACTTGGACCAAAATGGCCGACTTCCTGTGCGACTTTGCACTTGGGTCCAAGAGACTTTTTTGTAGGTCCTGAGACACCACATTAGTGTACCAAATTTCGTAATCCTCAGTCAAAGCATAGCTTGGGGCTGACAGTTTTAATGGTCCTAGGGGGCGCTATTTCAGAAAATAGGCCACGCCCACCGGATGTTCACATCAGATCTTTTGGGGGGCCGGACTAGGATCACTCACACGAAGTTTCGTGACGATATCTTTAGAAATGACTAAATGGGAGGCAAACGTATGTCCACGGCGGTACGCCTGATTTCGCCGTGCCGCCACAGCCCCGCCCTCTACCGAAAACTCCCATAAAGTGACGCCAAGCAACCCCCACTTGTCTTGAGTTACCAGCTACAAATTTGTGGTGATTAAGTGAAGTGGGGCAATTTGGGACCTTTCACAGTAAAACTTGATCTTTTTGTTCCTGAGGGGGCGGGGCTTGTGTGATGTCAACATCCGACCATTCAGTTTACTTTGTGGTTGGATGACGAATGACCACAGAAAGTTTGGTAACTCTATTCCATTCAGTTATGAAGTTATAGCAATTTAAATATTTTTGGCGAGTAGTCAAACTTCGAGGCCTGGCCCCGCCCCTTCAACATATACGAAAAGTCAGAATCCTTGTCTCATTTTGTTCACCCATCCCTTCTGAACAATTTTACACAGCTTTTTAGATGATCGTGCAAAAAATGATCGAGCAATCCAATCAGAAACGGACCCTAAAAACGGCAAAAACGGCTAAAAATCGCCATTTCAACCCAAAATGGCCGACTTCCTGTTTGATATTGACCATGCTTGCAAGAGACTTTTCTGTGTGGACTGTGGAGTACTACAAGTGTACCAAATTTCATAACTGTACGATAAACTAAGCTTTATGGAGAGGGTTTTTTTTCACTTTCTAGGGGGCGCTGTTCAGCCATTTTCTTTGCAATTTTTTTGGGACCTTTAAAATATCAAATTTTTCACCAGGCCTGACAAGTCTGCAAAATATTGTGAGTTTTGGGGTATGATAAGGTCCCCAAAAGGCCATTCAAAGCGGGCTAAGAATAATAAATAAGATATTAAAGCTGCAAGCAGCGTCGTTCGGCCCTCGCAGCTCCGCGCCGCTCCGGCCTGGCCGGCAGCCCGGGGCACCAGGCTACATCTGCGAAACAGAAACGTCGACCACCCCGACACCATAAACTGCTAACGGCCACCTTGTCCGCACCTCACACTGACTCAGCATCCCCTTTGAGCCCACCATTATATTTTACGTCTCACCACTAGGGAATCCTCTATCTTTACCACACTGGTGGTGTGATGACAGTGACCACCTTTAATGCTATTCTGACCATGTCTTTTAAAGTTATCGAAGGATAACTTTATCTAGGGGGCGCTGTGACCAACTACAGAAAAGTCCCATTGAGGTCAGCTTTGGTAACATTATATAACATTCACCAACCGTTTGTGCCTCATTGGCTAAAGGGCATGATTGTTCATTGCCATGTTCAGTCCCGGGCAAATCGGAGGCCGTTTCTAGAAGTTACAGACAAATGTAAGGTCATGGCGTCACACCAGCATTCACCATGGCATCAAAGCCCCTCCCTTTCTGGAAAGCTATCAGATCTGAATGGTCATTACAACATCATGAAGACAGTGTATGACCTTAGTGTCATGTTCACTAAATTAGAGGGGACAAATATGGGCATTTCACCATAAAACAATAGACTTCCTGTTGTCAGGGGGCGGGGCTTAGGTGATGTCAGCTGTCCACATTGTCGTTGTCTTGAGATGTGGTCAGTGATCAAACAGACAAAGTTTGAAATAGATCTGATCATGCACTTGGGAGTTATTAAGTCATGTAATGTAATAGCGAAAGGTTAAAGTTTGATGCTTAGCCACGCCCACACCTTTCAACTTTTGAAAAATCCGACGGTTGAATTTTTCCCTCTATGTCTTAAGAGTATATAGCAGAAGTTTGAAGGAGATTGGTGCAAAGGACGATGGAGCATCGCTGTCCAAACAATGTGTGCGAAAACCACTAAATCGAGTATTTGGACCAAAATGGCCGACTTCCTGTGCAACTTTGCACTGGCTCCAAGAGCCTTTTTTGTAGTTCCTGAGACACCACATTAGTGTACCAAATTTCGTAATCCTCAGTCAAAGCATGGCTTGGGGCTGACAGTTTTAATGGCTCTAGGGGGCGCTATTTAAGAAAATAGGCCACGCCCACAAATTTCAGCTGTCTATTTCTCTTGGGGGTCAGACTAGGATCCCTCACCAGAAGTTCCGTAGCGATATCACGATAACTGAAGAAATGAGAGGCAAACGTATTTCCATGGCGTGATGGCGATTTTCGCCATGCTCCCAAAGCCCCGCCTTTTTTTGAAACCTGCCAGTACTGGACACCAAGTAACCTCAACTTGTCTACTGCTATTTAACAGAGATTCCTGCTGATTGGGTAAAAGGAGTCCAGTAGGGAGCTGTGAAAAAAAGAGTGGCGTGGCGCCAGGTCAAAGTTTGAGGCTTAGCCACGCCCACACCTTTCAACTTTTGAAAAATCCGACGGTTGAATTTTTTCCCCTATGTCTTAAGAGTATATAGCAGAAGTTTGAAGGGGATTGGTGAAAAGGGCGATGGAGCATCACTCTCCAAACAACGTGTACGAAAACCACTAAATCGCGTGCTTGGACCAAAATGGCCGACTTCCTGTGCGACTTTGCGCCTTGCTCCAAGAGACTTTTTTGTAGGTCCTGAAACACCACATTAGTGTACCAAATTTCGTAGTCCTCGGTGAAAGCATGGCTTGGAGCTATTAGTTTAAATGGTCCTAGGGGGCGCTATTTCAGAAAATAAGCCACGCCCACATATTTCAGCTGTCAATGTCTCTTGGGGCTCAGACTAGGATCACTCACCAGAAGTTCCGTAGCGATATCACGATAACTGAAGAAATGAGAGGCAAACGTATTTCCATGGCGTGATGACGATTTTCGCCATGCTCCCAAAGCCCCGCCTTTTTTCGAAACCTGCCAGTACTGGAGACCAAGTGACCTCAAGTTGTCTACTGCTATTTGCCAGAGATTCCTGGTGATTGGGTAAAAGGAGTCCAGTAGGGAGCTGTGAAAAAGAGTGGTGTGGCGACAGGTTAAAGTTTGAGGCTTAGCCACGCCCACACCTTTCAACTTTTGAAAAATCCGACGGTTGAATTTTTTACCCTATGTCTTTAGAGTATATAGCAGAAGTTTGAAGGCGATTGGTGAAAAGGGCGACGGAGCATCACTCTCCAAACAATGTGTGCGAAAACCACTAAATCGCGTACTTGGACCAAAATGGCCGACTTCCTGTGTGACTTTGCACTTGGGTCCAAGAGACTTTTTTGTAGATCCTGAGACACTACATTAGTGTATCAAATTTCGTAATCCTCAGTCAAAGCATGGCTTGGGGCTGACAGTTTTAATGGTCCTAGGGGGCGCTATTTCAGAAAATAGGCCACGCCCACCGGATGTTCCCATCAGATCCTTTTGGGGGTCGGACTAGGATCATTCACAAGAAGTTTCGTGATGATATCTTTAGAAATGACGAAATGGGAGGCAAACGTAAGGCCACGGCGGTACGCCTGACTTTGCCGCGCCGCCGCAGCCCCGCCTTCTGCCGAAAACTCCCATAAAGTGACGCCAAGCATCCCCCACTTGTCTTAAATTACCAGCTACAAAGTTGTGGTGATTAACTGAAATGGGGCAATTTGGGACCTTTCACAGTAAAACTTGACCTTTTTGGTCCTGAGGGGGCGGGGCTTGTGTGATGTCATCAATCGACCATTCAAATTACTTTGTGGGTAGATGACGAATGACCACAGAAAGTGTGGTAACTCTATTTTATTCAATTATGAAGTTATAGCAATTTAAATTTTTTTGGCGAGTAGTCAAACTTCGAGGCCTGGCCCCGCCCCTTCAACATATACGAAAACGCAGAATCCTTGTCTCATTTTGTTCGCCCATCTCTTCTGAGCAAATTTACACCACTTTTGAGACGATCGTGCGAAAAATGATCGAGCAATCCAATCAGAAACGGACCCTAAAAACGGCAAAAACGGCAAAAAATCGCCATTTCAACCCAAAATGGCCGACTTCCTGTTTTATATTGACCATGCTTGCAAGAGACTTTTCTGTGCGGACTGTTGAGTACTACAAGTGTACCAACTTTCATAACTGTACGATAAACTAAGCTTTGAGGAGAGGGTTTTTTTTCACTTTGTAGGGGGCGCTGTTCAGCCATTTTCTTTGCGATTTTTTTGGGACCTTTAAAATATCAAATTTTTCACCAGGCCTGACATGTGTGCAAAATATTGTGAGTTTTGGGGTACGTTAAGGTCCCCAAAAAGCCGTTCAAAGCGGGCTAAGAATAATAAATAAAAAAGAATAAACAGAGCAAAAATACAAGAGGCCTTTGCAGCGCTTTCGCTGCTCGGGCCTAATTAAAGCTGCAAGCAGCGTCGTTCGGCCCTCGCAGCTCCGCGCCACTCCGGCCTGGCTGGCAGCCCGGGGCACTAGGGCACGTCCGCGGAACAGAAACGTCGACCACCCCGACACAGGAAACCGCAAACGATCAACTCGTCCGCACCTCACCCTGACTCAGCATCCCCTCTGAGGACACCATTATATTACACGTCTCACAACTAGGGCATACTCTACCTTTACGACTCTCGTGGATCTGATGACACAGACCAACTGTAATGCTTTTCTGACCACGTTGTTTGAAGTTATTGTAGGTTAAACTTATCTAGGGCCGCTGGAAAGCTTTCAGATCATGACAAATATGGGCATTTCACCATAAAACAATAGACTTCCTGTAGTAGAGGGCGGGACTTAGGGGATGTCAGCTGTCCACATTGTCATTGTCTTCAGATGTGGTCAGTGATCACACAGACAAAGTTTGATATAGATTAGATCATGCACATGGGAGTTATTAAGCCAAGAAATGTAATGGCGAAAGGTCAAAGTTTGAGGGTTAGCCACGCCCACACCTTTCAACTTTTGAAAAATCCGACAGTTGAATTTTTTCCCCTATGTCTTAAGAGGATATAGCAGGAGTTTGAAGGCAATTGGTGAAAAGGACGATGGGGCATAATACTCCAAACAATGTCTGCGAAAACCACTAAATTGAGTACTTGGACCAAAATGGCCGACTTCCTGTACGACTTTGCACTTGGCTCCAAGAGACTTTTTTTCCTGAGACAACACATTAGTGTACCAAATTTCGTAATCCTCAGTCAAAGCATGGCTTGGGGCTATTAGTTTAAAAGGTCCTAGGGGGCGCTATTTAAGGAAATAGGCCACGCCCACAAACTTCAGCTGTCTATTTCTCTTGGGGTCAGACTAGGATCACTCACCAGAAGTTTTGTAGTGATATCACGATAACTGAAGAAATGAGAGGCAAACGTATTTCCATGGCGTGATGGCGATTTTCGCCATGCTCCCAAAGCCCCGCCTTTTTTTGAAACCTGCCAGTACTGGAGACCAAGTGACCTCACGTTGTCTACTGCTATTTGCCAGAGATTCCTGCTGATTGGGTAAAAGGAGTCCAGTAGGGAGCTGTGAAAAAAAGAGTGGCGTGGCGCCAGGTCAAAGTTTGAGGCTTAGCCACGCCCACACCTTTCAACTTTTGAAAAATCCGACGGTTGAATTTTTTCCCCTATGTCTTAAGAGTATATAGCAGAAGTGTGAAAGCGATTGGTGAAAAGAGCAACGGAGCATCACTCTCCAAACAACGTGTACCAAAACAACTAAATCGCGTACTTGGACCAAAATGGCCGACTTCCTGTGCGACTTTGGACTTGGCTCCAAGAGACTTTTTTGTAGGTCCTGAGACTCCACATTAGTGTACCAAATTTCGTAATCCTCAGTCAAAGCATGGCTAGGGGCTGGCAGTTTTAATGGTCCTAGAGGGCGCTATTTCAGAAAATTGGCCACGGCCACAAATTTTAGCTGTCCATTTCTATTGGGGGTCAGAATAGGATCACTCACAACAAATTTCGAGGTGATATCTCGATAACTTAAGGAATGAGAGGCAAACGTATTTCCATGGCGTGATGGCGATTTTCGCCATGCTCCTGAAGCCCCGCCTTTTTTTGAAACCTGCCAGTACTGGATACCAAGTGACCTCAAGTTGTCTACTGCTGTTTGCCAGAGATTCCTGCTGATTGGGTAAAAGGAGTCCAGTAGGGAGCTGTGAAAAAATGAGTGGCGTGGCGACAGGTCAAAGTTTGAGGCTTAGCCACGCCCACACCGTTAAACTTTTGAAAAATCCGACGTTTGAATTTTTTCCTCTTTGTCTTAAGAGTATATAGCAGACGTTTCAAGGAGATTGGTGAAAAGGGCGACGGATTATCACTCTCCAAACAAGGTGTGCGAAAACCAGTAAATCGCGTACTTGGACCAAAATGGCCGACTTCCTGTGCGACTTTGCACTTGGGTCCAAGAGACTTTTGTGTAGGTCCTGAGACACCACATTAGTGTACCAAATTTCGTAATCCTCAGTCAAAGCATGGCTTGGGGCTGACAGTTTTAATGGTCCTAGGGGGCGCTATTTCAGAAAATAGGCCACGCCCACCGGATGTTCACATCAGATCTTTTGGGGGGCCAGACTAGGATCACTCACAAGAAGTTTCGTGATGATATCTTTAGAAATGACGAAATGGGAGGCAAACATAAGGCCACGGCGGTACGCCTGACTTCGCCGCGCCGCCACAGCCCCGCCCTCTGCCGAAAACTCACATAATGTGACGCCAAGCAACCCCCACTTGTCTTGAGTTACCAGCTACAAATTTGTGGTGATTTAGTGAAATGGGGCAATTTGGGACCTTTCACAGTAAAACTTAACCTTTTTGGTCCTGAGGCGGCGGGGCTTGTGTGATGTCATCATGCGACCATTCAATTTACTTTGTGAGGTGATGACGAATGACCACAGAAAGTTTGGTAACTCTATTCCATTCAGTTATGAAGTTATAGCAATTTAAAAAATTTTGGCGAGTAGTCAAACTTCGAGGCCTGGCCCCGCCCCTTCAGTATTTACGAAAAGTCAATTTTATTGTCTCATTTTGTTCGCCCATCTCTTCTGAGCAATTTTACAGAATTTTTGAGATGATCGTGCAAAAAATGATCGAGCAATCCAATCAGAAACGGACCCTAAAAACGGCCAAAACTGCAAAAAATCGCCATTTCAACCCAAAATGGCCGACTTCCTGTTTGATATTGACCATGCTTGCAAGAGACTTTTCTGTGCGGACTATTGAGTACTATAAGTGTAACAAATTTCATAACGGTACGATAAACTAAGCTTTATGGAGAGGGTTTTTTTTTCATTTTCTAGGGGGCGCTGTTCAGCCATTTCCTTTGCGATTTTTTTGGGACCTTTAAAATATCAAATTTTTCACCAGGCCTGACAAGTGTGCAAAATATTGTGAGTTTTGGGGTATGTTAAGATCCCCAAAAAGCCATTCAAATCGGCACCGGAATAATAAATAAAATTAAAGCTGCAAGCAGCGTCGTTCGGCCCTCGCAGCTCCGCACCGCTCCTGCCTGGCCGGCAGCCCGGGGCACCAGGGCACGTCCGCAGAACACAAACGTCGACCACCCCAACACCAGAAACTGCTAACGGCCACCTTGTCCGCAACTCACCCTGACTCAGCATCCCCTTTGAGCCCACCATTATATTTTATGTCTCACCACTAGGGAATCCTCTATCTTTACCACACTGGTGGTGTGATGACAGTGACCAACTTTAATGCTATTCTGACCATGTTTTTTAAAGTTATCGAAGGATAACGTTATCTAGGTGGCGCTGTGACCAACTACAGAAAAGTCCCATTGAGGTCAGCTTTGGTGACATTATATAACATTCACCAACCGTTTGTGCCTCATTGGCTAAAGGGCATGATTGTTCATTGCCATATTCAGTTTCGGGCAAATCGGAGGCCGTTTGTGGAAGTTACAGTCAAATGTAAGGTCATGGCGTCACGCCAGCATTCACCATGGCATCAAAGCCCCTCCCTTTCTGGAAAGCTATCAGATCTGAATGGTCTTTAAAACATCATGAAGACACTGTATGACCTGAGTGTCATTTTCACTAAATTAGAGGGGACAAATATGGGCATTTCACCATAAAACAATAGACTTCCTGTTGTCAGGGGGCGGGGCTTAGGTGATGTCAGCTGTCCACATTGTCGTTGTCTTGAGATGTGGTCAGTGATCACACAGACAAAGTTTGAATTAGATCTGATCATGCACATGGGAGTTATTAAGTCAAGTAATGTCATGGCGAAAGGTCAAAGTTTGAGGCTTAGCCACGCCCACACCTTGATACTTATTTAAAATCCGACGGTTGAATTTTTTCCCCTTTGTCTTCAGAGTACATAGCATAAGTTTGAAGGTGATCGGTGTAAAGGGCAACGGGCCATCAATGTCCAAACAACGTGTGCGAAAACCACTAAATCGAGTACTTGGACCAAAATGGCCGACCTCCTGTGCGAAATTGCGCTTGGCTCCAAGATACTTTTCTGTAGGTCCAGAGACCCTACATGAGTGTACCAATTTTCGTAATCCTCAGTCAAACCTTGTCTTGGGGCTGACAGTTTTAATGGTCCTAGGGGGCGCTATTTCAGAATATAGGCCACGCCCACAAATCTCAGATGCCCATTTCTATTGGGGGTCAGACTAGGATCACTCACCAGACATTTTGTGGCGATGTCACGATAATTGAAGAAATGAGAGGCAAACGTATTGCCATGGCGTGATGGAGAATTTCGCCATGCTCCCAAAGCCCCACCTTTTTTCAAAACCTGCCAGTACTGTAGACCAAGTGACCTCAACTTGTCAGCTGCTATTTACCAGAGATTCCAGGTGATTGGGTAAAAGGAGTCCAATAGGGAGCTGTGAAAAAGAGTGGCGTGGCGAAAGGTCAAAGTTTGAGGCTTAGCCACGCCCACACCTTTATACTTATTTAAAATCCGACGGTTGAATTTTTTCCTCTATGTCTTAAGAGTATATAGCAGAAGCTCGAAGGCGATTGGTGAAAAGGGCGACGGAGCATCACTCTCCAAACAACGTGTGTGAAAACCACTAAATCGCGCACTTGGACCAAAATGGCCGACTTCCTGTGCGACTTTGCACTTGGCTCCAAGAGACTTTTTTGTAGGTCCTGAGACACCACATTAGTGTACCAAATTTTGTAATCCTCAGTCAAAGCATGGCTTGGGGCTGACAGTTTTAATGGTCCTAGGGGGCGCTAATACAGAAAATAGGCCACGCCCACAAACTTAAGCTGACCTTTTCTATTGGGGGTCAGACTAGGATCACTCACAACAATGGTCGAGGTGATATCACGATAAATGAAGAAATGAGAGGCAAACGTATTTCCATGGCGTGATGGCGAATTTCGCCATGCTCCCAAAGCCCCGCCTTTTTTCAAAACCTTCCAGTACTGGAGACCAAGTGACCTCAACTTGCCTGCTGCTATTTACCAGAGATTCCTGGTGATTGGGTAAAAGGAGTCCAATAGGGAGCTGTGAAATAAAGAGTGGCGTGGCGAAAGGTCAAAGTTTGAGGCTTAGCCACGCCCACACCTTTATACTTATTTAAAATCCGACGGTTGAATTTTTTCCTCTATGTCTTAAGACTATATAGCAGAAGTTTGAAAGTGATTGGTGAAAAGGGCGACGGAGTATCACTCTCCAAACAACGTGTGTGAAAACCACTAAATCGCGCACTTGGACCAAAATGGCCGACTTCCTGTGCGACTTTGCACTTGGCTCCAAGAGACTTTTTTGTAGGTCCTGAGACACCACATTAGTGTACCAAATTTCGTAATCCTCAGTCAAAGCATGGCTTGGGGCTGACAGTTTTAATGGTCCTAGGGGGCGCTATTTCAGAAAATAGGCCACGCCCACCAGATGTTCACATCAGATCTTTTGGGGGGCTGGACTAGGATCACTCACAAGAAGTTTCGTGACGATATCTTTGAAAATGACGAAATGGGAGGCAAACGTAAGGCCACGGCGGTACGCCTGAATTCGCCGCGCCGCCACAGCCCCGCCCTCTGCCGAAAACTCCCATAAAGTGACGCCAAGCAACCCCCACTTGTCTTGAGTTACCAGCTACAAATTTGTGGTGATTAAGTGAAATGGGGCAATTTGGGACCTTTCACAGTAAAACTTGATCTTTTTGGTCCTGAGGGGGCGGGGCTTGTGTGATGTCATCATCCGACCATTCAATTTACTTTGTGAGTGGATGACGAATGACCACAGAAAGTTTGGTAACTATTCCATTCATTTATGAAGTTATAGCAATTTAATTTTTTTTGGCGAGTAGTCAAACTTCGAGGCCTGGCCCCGCCCATTCAGCATTTACGAAAAGTCAATTTTATTGTCTCATTTTGTGCACCCATCTCTTCTGAGCAATTTTATACCATTTTTAAGAGGATTGTGCAAAAAATGATCGAGCAATCCAATCAGAAACGGACCCTAAAAACGGCAAAAACGGCAAAAAATCGCCATTTCAACCCAAAATGGCCGACTTCCTGTTTGATATTGACCATGCTTGCAAGAGACTTTTCTGTGCGGACTGTTGAGTACTATAAGTGTACCAAATTTCCAAACTGTACGGTAAACTAAGCTTTATGGAGAGGGTTTTTTTTTCATTTTGTAGGGGGCGCTGTTCAGCCATTTTCTTTGCGATTTTTTTGGGACCTTTAAAATATTAAATTTTTCACCAGGCTTGACAAGTGTGCAAAATATTGTGAGTTTTGGGGTATGTTAAGGTCCCCAAAAAGCCATTCAAAGCGGCACCGGAATAATAAATAAAGAAAAATTAAAGCTGCAAGCAGCGTCGTTCGGCCCTCGCAGCGAAGCTGCTCGCCCTCCTTCCGCACCCCCTCCGCTCCATCCCCGACGCTCTCCAAACCCAGCTCCGCGCTTCTCCATCCTGGCCGGCAGCCGGGGGCACCAGGGAACGTCTGGCGGAACAGAAAGTCAACCACCCCGACACCAGAAACCGTGAACGGCCTCCTCGTCCACACCTTACCCTGACTCAGCATCCCCTCTGAGCCCACCATTACACGTCTCACCACTAGGAGATACTCTATCTTTACCACACTGGTGATGCGATGTTCAGTCTCGGGCAAGTCGGAGGCTGTTTGTGGAAGTTACAGTCAAACGTAAGGTCACAGTGTCACGTCAGAAATCGCCATGGCATCAAAGCCCCTGCCTTTCTGAAAAGCTATCAGATCTGAATGGTCATTACAACATCATGAAGACAGTGCATGACCTTAGTGTCATCTTGACTAAATTAGAGGGAACAAATATGGGCATTTCACCATAAAACAGTTGACTTCCTGTAGTCAGGGGGCGGGGCTTAGGTGATGTCAGCTGTCCACATTGTCACTGTCTTCAGATGTGGTCAGTGATCACACAGACAAAGTATGAAATTGATCTGATCATGCACATGGGAGTTGTTAAGTCAAATAAGGTAATGGCGACTGGTCAAAGTTTGAGGCTTAGCCACGCCCACACCTTTATACTTATTTAAAATCCGACGGTTGAATTTTTTCCTCTATGTCTTAAGAGTATATAGCAGAGGTTTGAAGGTGATCGGTGGAAAGGGCGAGGAGATATCATTCTCCTAATAACGTGTGCGAAAACCACTAAATCGAGTACTTGGACCAAAATGGCCGACCTCCTGTGCGACATTGTGCTTGGCTCCAAGAGACTTTTTTGTAGGTCCTGGTACACTACATTAGTGTGCCAAATTTTGTGATCCTCAGTCAAAGCATGGCTTGGGGCTGACTGTTTTAATGGTCCTAGGGGGCGCTGTTTCAGAAAATAGGCCACGCCCACAAACTTCAGCTGTCCAATTCTATTAGGGGTCAGAGTAGGATCACTCATCAGAACTTGTATGGCGATGTCACAATGACTGAAGAAATGAGAGACAAACGTATTTCCATGTCGTGATGGCGAATTTCGCCATTCTTCCAAAGCCCCGCCTTTATTCGAAACCTGCCAGTACTATAGACCAAGTGACCTCAACTTGTCTGCTGCTATTCGCCACTGTTTGGTGGTGATTGGTTAAAAGGAGTCCAATAGGGAGCTGTGAAAAAAAAGAGTGGCGTGGCGACAGGTCAAAGTTTGAGGCTTAGCCACGCCCACACCTTTATACTTATTTAAAATCCGACGGTTGAATTTTTTCATCTATGTGTTAAGAGTATGTAGCCGAAGTGTGAAGGCAATTGGTGAAAAGGGCGACGGAGCATCACTCTCCAAACAACGTGTGCGAAAACCACTAAATTGCGCACTTGGACCAAAATGGCCGACTTCCTGTGCGACAATGCACTTGGCTCCAAGAGACTTTTTTGTAGGTCCTGAGACACCACATTAGTGTACCAAATTTCGTAATCCTCAGTCAAAGCATGGCTTGGGGCTGTCAGTTTTAATGGTCCTAGGGGGCGCTATTTCAGAAAATAGACCACGCCCACCGGAATTTCACATCAGATCTTTTGGGGGGGCAGACTAGGATCACTCACAAGAAGCTTCGTGGCGATATCTCTAGAAATGACGAAATGGGAGGCAAACGTAAGGCCTAAGTGGTACGCCTGAATTCGCCGCGCCGCCACAGCCCCGCCTTCTGCAGAAAACTCCCATAAAGTGAAGCCAAGCAACCCCAACTTGTCTTCAGTTACCCGCTACAAATTTGGGGTGATTATTGGAAAGGGCGAATTTTGGAAAATTTCCCAGTAAAACTTGACCTTTTAAGTCCTGAGGGGGCGGGGCTTATGTGACATCATCAATCGACCATTCATTTGTCTTCGGAGGGCGATGACAATTGTCCACAGAACATTTCTTTAACTGTAATTCTTTCATTTATGAAATTATAGCAATTTGAATTTTTTTGGCGAGTGCTCGAACTTTGAGGTCTGGCCCCGCCCCTTCAGTATTTACGAAAAGTCAATTTTATTTTCTCATTTGAATCGTCCATCGCTTCTGTTCGATAGTACACTATTTTTGAGACAATCGTGCGAAAATTGACCAAACTGTTCAACCAAATGTAGACCCTAGAAATGGCCAAAACGGCTAAAAATCTCCATTTCAACCCAAAATGGCCGACTTCCTGTTTGATATTGACCATGGTTGCAAGAGACTTTTCTGTGCGGACTGTTGAGTACTACAAGTATACCAAATTTCATAACTGTACGATAAACTAAGCTTTATGGAGAGGGGTATTTTTCACTTTCTAGGGGGCGCTGTTCAGTCACTTTTTGACGAACTTTCACATCGCCAGTGAAATACGTAAATTTCACGCACTTTCTATATTGGGCCAGTATTTGGTGACTTTTTGGATATGCTAAGACCCCCTAAAGGCCATTCAAAGACGCGGAAGAAAAAAGAAATAATAATTAAAGCTGCAAGCAGCGTCGTTCGGCCCTCGCAGCGAAGATGCTCACCCTCCTTCCGCACCCCCTCCGCTCCATCCCCGATGCTCTCCAAACCCAACTCCCCGCCGCTCCGTCCTGGCCGGCAGCACGGGGCACCAGGGCACGTCCACGGACTGAAACGTCCACCACCCTGACACCAAGAAAAGCTAACAGTCACCTCATCCACACCTCACCCTGAATCAGCATCCCCTCCGAGCCTACCATTATATTACATGTCTCACCACTAGGGCATACTTTATCTTTAGCACACTGTTGGTGTGATGACACAGACCAACTTTAGTGCTTTTTTGCCCATATTTATTAAAGTTTTCGAAAGTTAAAGTTATCTAGGGGGCGCTGTGATCAATTACAGAAAAATCCCATTGAGGTCAGCTTTGGTTGACAAGGACAGTTTTCTGTTATTTTGGCATCAAACGGACGTTGTGTGTGTTATCTAAAGCCAGTGAGCTGAAAGGGGCGGAGCTACAGGGATTTGAATCAACAACCACATCAATGTGTTTGGTGCAGTCACGTGATGTCACAAGCCAAGTATAATGCCATTCTGACTTTGACTTTAGAAGTTAATAAAGTTTGAACCCATCTAGGGGGCGTTGTGACCATTTACAAGTAAATGCCATAGAGGTCATCTTTGGTCATCAAAGATGGTTTTCTGTTAATTTGGAATCAATCAAACGTTGCATGGGTCATCTAGAGACAAAAAGCTGTAAGTGGGTGGAGTTAAAGTGAATTGAACAAGTGATCACATACATGTGTTGATTGCAGATGTGTGATGACTCCCACAATGTTTGATGTAGTTTGGAACTTTTTTGCAGAAGTTACAAAGGTTTTTTGTATCTAGGGGGCGCTGTCCCAAATTTAAGAATTATTCCATGAAGAAGTTTGTAGGTTGATGACAGTCATTTGTGTGCAGTTTGGTGTGAATTGCATCATGCATGTGTTATTAAGGGCCTAATATCTGTCAGGGGGCGGAGCTAAAGCAATATCAACAACTTACCACAGGACTGTGGTGGGTGCCATTGTGTGAGTACACATAGCAAGTTTGGTGCAGTTACGACCTCGTCTGTAGGAGTTATTACAGTTTTAATGGTGTGTAGGGGGCGCTGTGGTGACATTACACAACTTTCACCAACGGTGTGTGCCTCGTTGAATAAAGGGCATGATTGTTGATTGCCATGTTCAGTCTCGGGCAGATCGGAGGTTGTTAGTGGAAGTTACAGTCAAACGTAAGGTCACGGCGTCACGCCAGAATTCGCCGTGGCATCAAAGCCCTTCCCTTTCTGAAAAGCTATCAGATCTGAATGGTCATTACAACATCATGAAGACAGTGCATGACCTTAGTGTCATGTTGACTAAAGTAGAGGGGACAAATATGGGCATTTCACCATTAAAAAATAGACTTCCTGTAGTCAGGGGGCGGGGCATAGGTGATGTCAGCTGTCCACATTGTCATTGTCTTGAGATGTGGTCAATGATCACACAGACGGAGTTTGATATAGATCTGATCATGCACATGGGAGTTGTTAAGTCAAGTAATGTAATGGCGAAAGGTCAAAGTTTGAGGCTTAGCCACGCCCACACCTTTATACTTGTATAAAATCCGACGGTTGAATTTTTTCCTCTATGTCTTAAGATTATATAGCAGGAGTTTGAAGGTGATAGGTGGAAAGGACGACGAGACATCATTCTCCTAATAACGTGTGTGAAAACCACTAAATCGAGTAATTGGACCAAAATGGCCGACTTCCTGTGCGACTTTGCACTTGGCTCAAAGAGACTTTTTTGTAGGTCCTGAGACCCCACATTAGTGTACCAAATTTCGTACTCCTCAGTCAAAGCATGGCTTGGGGCTGACAGTTTTAATGGACCTAGGGGGCGCTATTTCAGAAAATAGGCCACGCCCATTTGATGTTCACATGAGATCTTTTGGGGGGCCGGACTAGGATCACTCACAAGACGTTTCGTGACTGTATCTATAGAAATGACGACATGGGAGGCACATGTATGGTCACGGCGGTACGCCTGACTTCGCCGCGTCGCCACAGCCCCGCCTTCTGCAGAAAACACCCATAAAGTGACGTCAAGCAACGCCAACTTCTCTTCAGTTACCTGCTACAAATTCGGGCTGATTATTCGACAGGGCGAATTTTGGAAAATTTCCCAGTAAAACTTGACGTTTTAAGTCCTGAGGGGGCGGGGCTTGTGTGACATCATCCAGCGACCATTCATTTGTCTTCGGGGGGCGATGACGATTATCCATAGAAAGTTACTTTAACTGTAATTCTTTCATTTGTGAAATTATAGCAATTTGAATTTTTTTGGCGAGTGCTCGAACTTTGAGGCCTGGCCCCGCCCCTTCAGTATTTACGAAAAGTCAATTTTATTTTCTCATTTGAAGCGTCCATCGCTTCTGTTCGATGGCACACTATTTTTGAGACTATGGTACGAAAAATGACGAAACTGTTCAACCAAATATAGACCCTAGAAATGGCCAAAACGGCTAAAAATCGCCATTTCAACCCAAAATGGCCGACTTCCTGTTTTATATTGACCATGGTTGCAAGAGGCTTTTTTGTGCGGACTGTTGAGTAGTACCAGTATACCAAATTTCATAACTGTACGATAAACTAAGCTTTATGGAGAGGGGTATTTTTCACTCTTTAGGGGGCGGTGTCGAGCCACTTTTTTATCAACTTTCACATCGCCAGTGAAATACGTAAATTTCACGCACTTTCTATATTGGGCCAGAATTTGGTGACTTTTTGGATATGCTAAGACCCCCTAAAGGCCACCCAAAGACGCGGAAGAAAAAAGAAAGCGTAATAATAATAAACGGAGCAGATACAATAGGCCTTCGCAGCGCTTCGCTGCTCGGGCCTAATAATTAAAGCTGCAAGCAGCGTCGTTCGGCCCTCGCAGCGAAGATGCTCACCCTCCTTCCGCACCCCCTCCGCTCCATCCCCGATGCTCTCCAAACCCAACTCCCCGCCGCTCCGTCCTGGCCGGCAGCACGGGGCACCAGGGCACGTCCACGGACTGAAACGTCCACCACCCTGACACCAAGAAAAGCTAACAGTCACCTCATCCACACCTCACCCTGAATCAGCATCCCCTCCGAGCCTACCATTATATTACATGTCTCACCACTAGGGCATACTTTATCTTTAGCACACTGTTGGTGTGATGACACAGACCAACTTTAGTGCTTTTTTGCCCATATTTATTAAAGTTTTCGAAAGTTAAAGTTATCTAGGGGGCGCTGTGATCAATTACAGAAAAATCCCATTGAGGTCAGCTTTGGTTGACAAGGACAGTTTTCTGTTATTTTGGCATCAAACGGACGTTGTGTGTGTTATCTAAAGCC
Organism: Nothobranchius furzeri; assembly: GCF_043380555.1. NCBI lineage: Eukaryota > Metazoa > Chordata > Actinopteri > Cyprinodontiformes > Nothobranchiidae > Nothobranchius > Nothobranchius furzeri. The sequence goes on along the minus strand of NC_091742.1, from coordinate 43,947,372 downwards.
AGTGAGCTGAAAGGGGCGGAGCTACAGGGATTTGAATCAACAACCACATCAATGTGTTTGGTGCAGTCACGTGATGTCACAAGCCAAGTATAATGCCATTCTGACTTTGACTTTAGAAGTTAATAAAGTTTGAACCCATCTAGGGGGCGTTGTGACCATTTACAAGTAAATGCCATAGAGGTCATCTTTGGTCATCAAAGATGGTTTTCTGTTAATTTGGAATCAATCAAACGTTGCATGGGTCATCTAGAGACAAAAAGCTGTAAGTGGGTGGAGTTAAAGTGAATTGAACAAGTGATCACATACATGTGTTGATTGCAGATGTGTGATGACTCCCACAATGTTTGATGTAGTTTGGAACTTTTTTGCAGAAGTTACAAAGGTTTTTTGTATCTAGGGGGCGCTGTCCCAAATTTAAGAATTATTCCATGAAGAAGTTTGTAGGTTGATGACAGTCATTTGTGTGCAGTTTGGTGTGAATTGCATCATGCATGTGTTATTAAGGGCCTAATATCTGTCAGGGGGCGGAGCTAAAGCAATATCAACAACTTACCACAGGACTGTGGTGGGTGCCATTGTGTGAGTACACATAGCAAGTTTGGTGCAGTTACGACCTCGTCTGTAGGAGTTATTACAGTTTTAATGGTGTGTAGGGGGCGCTGTGGTGACATTACACAACTTTCACCAACGGTGTGTGCCTCGTTGAATAAAGGGCATGATTGTTGATTGCCATGTTCAGTCTCGGGCAGATCGGAGGTTGTTAGTGGAAGTTACAGTCAAACGTAAGGTCACGGCGTCACGCCAGAATTCGCCGTGGCATCAAAGCCCTTCCCTTTCTGAAAAGCTATCAGATCTGAATGGTCATTACAACATCATGAAGACAGTGCATGACCTTAGTGTCATGTTGACTAAAGTAGAGGGGACAAATATGGGCATTTCACCATTTAAAAATAGACTTCCTGTAGTCAGGGGGCGGGGCATAGGTGATGTCAGCTGTCCACATTGTCATTGTCTTGAGATGTGGTCAATGATCACACAGACGGAGTTTGATATAGATCTGATCATGCACATGGGAGTTGTTAAGTCAAGTAATGTAATGGCGAAAGGTCAAAGTTTGAGGCTTAGCCACGCCCACACCTTTATACTTGTATAAAATCCGACGGTTGAATTTTTTCCTCTATGTCTTAAGATTATATAGCAGGAGTTTGAAGGTGATAGGTGGAAAGGACGACGAGACATCATTCTCCTAATAACGTGTGTGAAAACCACTAAATCGAGTAATTGGACCAAAATGGCCGACTTCCTGTGCGACTTTGCACTTGGCTCAAAGAGACTTTTTTGTAGGTCCTGAGACCCCACATTAGTGTACCAAATTTCGTACTCCTCAGTCAAAGCATGGCTTGGGGCTGACAGTTTTAATGGACCTAGGGGGCGCTATTTCAGAAAATAGGCCACGCCCATTTGATGTTCACATGAGATCTTTTGGGGGGCCGGACTAGGATCACTCACAAGACGTTTCGTGACTGTATCTATAGAAATGACGACATGGGAGGCACATGTATGGTCACGGCGGTACGCCTGACTTCGCCGCGTCGCCACAGCCCCGCCTTCTGCAGAAAACACCCATAAAGTGACGTCAAGCAACGCCAACTTCTCTTCAGTTACCTGCTACAAATTCGGGCTGATTATTCGACAGGGCGAATTTTGGAAAATTTCCCAGTAAAACTTGACGTTTTAAGTCCTGAGGGGGCGGGGCTTGTGTGACATCATCCAGCGACCATTCATTTGTCTTCGGGGGGCGATGACGATTATCCATAGAAAGTTACTTTAACTGTAATTCTTTCATTTGTGAAATTATAGCAATTTGAATTTTTTTGGCGAGTGCTCGAACTTTGAGGCCTGGCCCCGCCCCTTCAGTATTTACGAAAAGTCAATTTTATTTTCTCATTTGAAGCGTCCATCGCTTCTGTTCGATGGCACACTATTTTTGAGACTATGGTACGAAAAATGACGAAACTGTTCAACCAAATATAGACCCTAGAAATGGCCAAAACGGCTAAAAATCGCCATTTCAACCCAAAATGGCCGACTTCCTGTTTTATATTGACCATGGTTGCAAGAGGCTTTTTTGTGCGGACTGTTGAGTAGTACCAGTATACCAAATTTCATAACTGTACGATAAACTAAGCTTTATGGAGAGGGGTATTTTTCACTCTTTAGGGGGCGCTGTCGAGCCACTTTTTTATCAACTTTCACATCGCCAGTGAAATACGTAAATTTCACGCACTTTCTATATTGGGCCAGAATTTGGTGACTTTTTGGATATGCTAAGACCCCCTAAAGGCCACCCAAAGACGCGGAAGAAAAAAGAAAGCGTAATAATAATAAACGGAGCAGATACAATAGGCCTTCGCAGCGCTTCGCTGCTCGGGCCTAATAATTAAAGCTGCAAGCAGCGTCGTTCGGCCCTCGCAGCGAAGCTGCTCGCCCTCCTTCCGCACCCCCTCCGCTCCATCCCCGACGCTCTCCAAACCCAATTCCGCGCTTGTCCATCCTGGCCGGCAGCCGGGGGCACCAGGGCACGTCGGGCAGAACAGAAAGTCAACCACCCCGACACCAGAAACCGTGAACGGCCTCCTCGTCCACACCTCACCCTGATTCAGCATCCCCTCTGAGCCCAGCATTACACGTCTCACCACTAGGAGATACTCTATCTTTACCACACTGGTGATGTGATGTTCAGTCTCTGGCAAATCGGAGGCTGTTTGTGGAAGTTACAGTCAAACGTAAGGTCACAGCGTCACGCCAGAAATCGCCATGGCATCAAAGCTCCTCCCTTTCTGAAAAGCTATCAGATCTGAATAGTCATTAAAACATCATGAAGACAGTGAATGACCTTAGTGTCATGTTGACTAAATTAGAGGGGACAAATATGGGCATTTCACCATAAAACAGTAGACTTCCTGTAGTCAGGGGGCGGGGCTTAGGTGATGCCAGCTGTCCACATTGTCACTGTCTTCAGATGTGGTCAGTGATCACACGGACAAAGTTTGAAATTGATCTGATCATGGACAAGGGAGTTATTGAGTCAAGTAACGTAATGGCGACTGGTCAAAGTTTGAGGCTTAGCCACGCCCACACCTTTAAACTAATTTAAAATCCGACGGTTGAAGTTTTCCTCTATGTCTTAAGAGTATATAGCAGGAGTTTGAAGGTGATCGGTGGAAAGGGCGACGAGACATCATTCTCCTAATAACGTGTGCGAAAACCACTAAATCGAGTACTTGGACCAAAATGGCCGACCTCCTGTGCGACATTGCGCTTGGCTCCAAGAGACTTTTTTGTAGGTCCTGAGACACTACATTAGTGTGCCAAATTTCGTGATCCTCAGTCAAAGCATGGCTTGAGGCTGACAGTTTTAATGGTCCTAGGGGGCGCTATTTCAGAAAATAGGCCACGCCCACAAACTTCAGCTGTCCAATTCTATTAGGGGTCAGAGTAGGATCACTCATACGAAATTGTGTGGCGATGTCACAATGATTGAAGAAATGAGAGACAAATGTATTTCCATTGCTTGATGGCGAATTTCGCCATGCTCCCAAAGCCCCGCCTTTATTCGAAACCTGCCAGTACTATAGACCAAGTGACCTCAACTTGTCTGCTGCTATTTGCCAGTGATTGCTGTTGATTGGTTAAAAGGAGTCCAATAGGGAGCTGTGAAAAAAAGAATGGCGTGGCGGCAGGTCAAAGTTTGAGGCTTAGCCACGCCCACACCTTTATACTTATTTAAAATCCGTAGGTTGAATTTTTTCCCCTTTGTCTTAAGAGTCTATAGCAGAAGTTTGAAGGTGATTGGTGAAAAGGGCAATGGTGTATCACTCTCCAAACAACGTGTGCGAAAACCACTAAATCGAGTACTTGGACCAAAATGGCCGACTTCCTGTGCGACTTTGCACTTGGCTCCAAAAGACTTTTTTGTAGGTCCGGAGACACCACATTAGTGTACCAGATTTCGTACTCCTCAGTCAAAGCATGGCTAGGGGCTGACAGTTTTAATGGTCCTAGGGGGCGCCATTTCAGAAAATAGGCCACGCCCACAAACTACAGCTGTCCAAATCTATTGGGGTTCAGACTAGGATCACTCACCAGACATTTTGTGGCGATGGCACGATAATTGAAGAAATGAGAGGCAAACGTATTGCCATGGCGTGATGGTGAATTTTGCCATGCTCCCAAAGCCCCGCCTTTTTTCAAAACCTGCCAGTACTGGAGACTAAGTGACCTCAACTTGTCAGCTGCTATTCGCCAGAGATTGCTGGCGATTGGGTAAAAGGAGTCCAATAGGTAGCTGTGAAAAAAAGAGTGGCGTGGTGACAGGTCAAAGTTTGAGGCTTAGCCACGCCCACACCTTTATACTTATTTAAAATCCGACGGTTGAATTTTTTCCTTTATGTCTTAAGAGTCTATAGCAGAAGTTTGAAGGCGATTGGTGAAAAGGGCGATGGAGCATCACTCTCCAAACAACGTGTGCGAAAACCACTAAATCGAGTACTTGGACCAAAATGGCCGACTTCCTGTGCGACTTTGCACTTGGCTCCAAGAGACTTTTTTGTAGGTCCTGAGAAACCACATTAGTGTGCCAAATTTCATAATCCTCAGTCAAAGCATGACTTGGGGCTGACAGTTTTAATGGTCCTAGGGGGCGCTATTTCAGAAAATAGGCCACGCCCACCGGATGTTCACATCACATTTTGTGGGGGGCTGAACTAGGATCACTCCCAAGAGGTTTTGTGGCAATATCTCTAGAATTGACGAAATGGGAGGCAAACGTAAGGCCACGTCGGTACGCCTGACTTCGCCGCGCCACCACAGCCCCGCCTTCTGCAGAAAACTCCCATAAAGTGACGCCAAGCAACCCCCAACTTGTCTTCAGTTACCTGCTACAAATTTGGGCTGATTATTTGAAAGGGCGAATTTTGGAAAATTTCCCAGTAAAACTTGACCTTTTAAGGCCTGAGGGGGCGGGGCTTATGTGACATCATCAATCGACCATTCATTTGTCTTCGGGGGGCGATGACGATTGTCCATAGAAAATTACTTTAGCTGTAATACTTTCATTTATGAAATTAAAGCAATTTGAATTTTTTTGGCGAGTGCTCAAACTTTGAGGCCTGGCCCCGCCCCTTCAGTATTTACGAAAAGTCAATTTTATTTGCTCATTTGATTCGTCCATCGCTTCTCTTCGATCGCACACTATTTTTGAGACAATCGTGCGAAAAATGACCAAACTGTTCAACCAAATATAGACCATAGAAATGGCCAAAACGGGGTCAAAATGGCCACTTTAGTCCAAAATGGCCGACTTCCTGTTTGATATTGACCATGGGTGCAAGAGGCTTTTCTGTGCGTATTGTTGAGTTCTACAAGTGTACCAAATTTCATCACTCTACTATGAAAAAAGGTCAAAGCGGAGGGGTATTTTAAATTTTCCAGGGGGCGCTGTCGAAACATTTTTTTACCAACTTTCACGTTGCCAGTGAAATACGTAAATTTCACGCACTTTCTATATTGGGCCAGAATTTTGTGAGTTTTTGGATATGCTAAGACCCCCTAAAGGCCATCCAAAGACGCGGAAGAAAAAAAAAGAAAAAAAAAGAAAGAAAAAGAAACGGAGCAGATACAATAGGCCTTCGCAGCGCTTCGCTGCTCGGGCCTAATTAAAGCTGCAAGCAGCGTCGTTCGGCCCTCGCAGCTCCGCGCCGCTCCGGCCTGGCCGACAGCCCGGGGCACCAGGGCACGTCTGGCAGAACAGAAACGTCAACCGCCCCGACACTAGAAACCGCAAATGGCCTCCTAGTCCGCACCTCACCCTTACTCAGCATCCCCTCTGAGCTCACCATTAAATTGAATTGTAAGGGTGCGGCGTTACGCCAGAATTCGCCATGGCATCAAAGCCCTTCCCTTTCTGGAAAGCTATCAGATCTGAATGGTCAATACAGCATCATGAAGACAGTGCATGACCTTGGTGTCTTGTTGACTAAATTAGAGGGGACAAATATGGGCATTTCAGCATAAAAAAATAGACTTCCTGTGGTCAGGGGGCGGGGCTTAGGTGATGTCAGCTGTCCACATTGTCATTTTTTACAGATATGGTCAATGATCACACAGACAAAGTTTGAAAAAGATCTGATCTTGCACATGGGAGTTATTAAGTCAAGTAAAGTAATGGCGAAAGGTCAAAGTTTGAGACTTAGCCACGCCCACACCTTTCAACTTTTGAAAAATGCGACGGTTGAATTTTTTCCCCTACGTCTTAAGAGTATATAGTAGAAGTTTGAAAGTGATTGGTGAAAAGGGCGACGGAGCATCACTCTCCAAACAACGTGTGCGAAAACCACTAAATCGCGTACTTGGACCAAAATGGCTGACTTCCTGTGCGACTTTACGCTTGGCTCCAAGAGACTTTTTTGTAGGTCCTGAGACCCCACATTAGTGTACCAAATTTCGTAATCTTCAGTCAAAGCATGGCTTGGGGCTATTAGTTTAAATGGTCCTAGGGGGCGCTATTTAAGAAAATAGGCCACGCCCACAAATTTCAGCTATGTTTGTCTCTTGGGGGTCAGACAAGGATCACTTACAAGAAGTTTCGTAGCGCTATCACAATAACTGAAGAAATGAGAGGCAAACGTATTTCCATGGCGTGATGGTGATTTTCGCCATGCTGCCAAAGCCCCGCCTTTACTCGAAACCTGCCAGTACTGGATACCAAGTGACCTCAAGTTGTCTACTGCTATTTGCCAGAGATTATTGGTGATTGGGTAAAAGGAGTCCAATAGGAAGCTGTGAAAAAAAGAGTGGCGTGGCGAAAGGTCAAAGTTTGAGGCTTAGCCACGCCCACACCTTTCAACTTTTGAAAAATCCGACGGTTGAATTTTTTCCCCGATGACTTAAGAGCATATGGCAGAAGTTTGAAGGAGATTGGTGAAAAGGACGACGGAGCATCACTCTCCAAACAACGTGTGCGAAAACCACTAAATCGCGTACTTGGACCAAAATGGCCGACTTCCTGTACGACTTTGCACTTGGGTCCAAGAGACTTTTTTGTAGGTCCTGAGACACCACATTAGTGTACCAAATTTCGTAATCCTCAGTCAAAGCATGGCTTGGGGCTGACAGTTTTAATGGTCCTAGGGGGCGCTATTTCAGAAAATAGGCCACGCCCACCGGATGTTCACATCAGTTCTTTTGAGGGGCCGGACTAGGATCACTCACAAGAAGTTTCGTGACGATATTTTTAGAAATGACGAAATGGGAGGCAAACGTAAGGCCACGGCGGTACGCCTGACTTCGCCGCGCCGCCACAGCCCCGCCCTCTGTCGAAAACTCCCATAAAGTGACGCCAAGCAACCCCCACTTGTCTTGAGTTAACAGTTACAAATTTGTGGGGATTGAGTGAAATGGGGCCATTTGGGACCTTTCATAGTAAAACTTGACCTTTTTGGTCCTGAGGGGGCGGGGCTTGTGTGATGTCATCATCCGACCATTCATTTTACTTTGTGGGAGGATGACAAATGACCACAGAAAGTTTGGTAACTCTATTCCATTCAATTATGAAGTTATAGCAGTTTTAATTTTTTTGGCGAGTAGTCAAACTTCGAGGCCTGGCCCCGCCCCTTCAGCATATACGAAAACTCAGAATCCTTGTCTCATTTTGTTCGGCCATTTCTTCTGAGCAATTTTATACCATTTTTGAGACGATCGTGCGAAAATTGATCGAGCAATCCAATCAGAGACTGACCCTAAAAACGGCAAAAACGGCCAAAAATCGCCATTTCATCCCAAAATGGCCGACTTCCTGTTTGATATTGACCATGCTTGCAAGAGACTTTTCTGTGCGGACTGTTGAGTACTACAAGTGTACCAAATTTCATAACTGTACGATAAACTAAGCTTTATGGAGAGGGGTTTTTTTCACTTTGTAGGGGGCGCTGTTCAGCCATTTTCTTTGCGATTTTTTTGGGACCTTTAAAATATCAAATTTTTCACCAGGCCTGACAATTGTGCAAAATATTGTGAGTTTTGGGGTATGTTAAGGTCCCCAAAAAGCCATTCATTTCGCGCACGGAATAATAAATAATAATAATAATTAAAGCTGCAAGCAGCGTCGTTCGGCCCTCGCAGCTCCGCGCCGCTCCGGCCTGGCCGGCAGCCCGGGGCACCAGGGCACGTCTGGCAGAACAGAAACGTCAACCACCCCGACACCAGAAACCGCAAATGGCCTCCTCGTCCGCACCTCACCCTGACTCAGCATCCCCTCTGAGCTCACCATTAAATTGAATTGTAAGGTTACGGCGTTACGCCAGAATTCGCCATGGCATCAAAGCCCCTCCCTATCTGGAAAGCTATCAGATCTGAATGGTCATTACAGCATCATGAAGACCGTGCATGACCTTAGTGTCATGTTGACTAAATTAGAGGGGACAAATATGGGCATTTCAGCATAAAACAATAGACTTCCTGTATTCAGGGGGCGGGGCTTAGGTGATGTCAGCTGTCCACATTGTCATTGTTTAAAGATATGGTCAATGATCACACAGACAAAGTTCGAAAAAGATCTGATCATGCACATGGGAGTTATTAAGTCAAGTAAAGTAATGGCGAAAGGTCAAAGTTTGAGACTTAGCCACGCCCACACCTTTCAACTTTTGAAAAATCCGACGGTTGAATTTTTTCTCCTATGTCTTAAGAGTAAATAGCAGAAGTTTGAAGGCGATTGGTGAAAAGGGCAACGGAGCATCACTCTCCAAACAACGTGTGCCAAAACAACTAAATCGCGTACTTGGACCAAAATGGCCGACTTCCTGTGCGACTTTGCACTTGGCTCCAAGAGACTTTTTTGTAGGTCCGGAGACACCTCATTAGTGTACCAAATTTCGTAATCCTCAGTCAAAGAATGGCTAGGGGCTGACAGTTTTAATGGTCCTAGGGGGCGCTATTTCAGAAAAATGGCCACGCCCACAAATTTTAGCTGTCCATTTCTATTGGGGGTCAGACTAGGATCACTCACAACAAATTTCGAGGTGATATCTCGATAACTTAAGAAATGAGAGGCAAACGTATTTCCATGGCGTGATGGCGATTTTCGCCATGCTCCCAAAGCCCCGCCTTTTTTCAAAACCTGCCAGTACTGGAGACAAAGTAACCTCAACTTGTCTACTGCTGTTTGCCAAAGAATCCTGGTGTTTGGGTAAAAGGAGTCCAGTAGGGAGCTGTGAAAAAAAGAGTGGCGTGGCGACAGGTCAAAGTTTGAGGCTTAGCCACGCCCACATCTTTCAACTTTTGAAAAATCCGACGGTTGAATTTTTTCCCCTATGTCTTAAGAGTATATAGCAGAAGTTTGAAGGAGATTGGTGAAAAGGGCGACGGAGCATCACTCTCCAAACAACGTGTGCGAAAACCACTAAATCGCGCACTTGGACCAAAATGGCCGACTTCCTGTGCGACTTTGCGCTTGGCTCCAAGAGACTTTTTTGTAGGTCCTGAGACACCACATTAGTGTACCAAATTTCGTAATCCTCAGTCAAAGCGTAGCTTGGGGCTATTAGTTTAAATGGTCCTAGGGGGCGCTATTTAAGAAAATAGGCCACGCCCACTAAATTCAGATATCTATGTCGCTTGGGGGTCAGACTAGGATCACGCACCAGAAGTTTCGTAGCAATATCACGATAACTGAAGAAATGAGAGGCAAACATACTTCCATGGCGTGATGGCGATTTTCGCCATGCTCCTGAAGCCCCGCCTTTTTTTGAAACCTGCCAGTACTGGATACCAAGTGACCTCAAGTTGTCTACTGCTGTTTGCCAGAGATTCCTGCTGATTGGGTAAAAGGAGTCCAGTAGGGAGCTGTGAAAAAATGAGTGGCGTGGCGACAGGTCAAAGTTTGAGGCTTAGCCACGCCCACACCGTTAAACTTTTGAAAAATCCGACGGTTGAATTTTTTCCTCTTTGTCTTAAGAGTATATAGCAGACGTTTCAAGGAGATTGGTGAAAAGGGCGACGGAGCATCACTCTCCAAACAAGGTGTGCGAAAACCAGTAAATCGCGTACTTGGACCAAAATGGCCGACTTCCTGTGCGACTTTGCACTGGGTCCAAGAGACTTTTTTGTAGGTCCTGAGACACCACATTAGTGTACCAAATTTCGTAATCCTCAGTCAAAGCATGGCTTGGGGCTGACAGTTTTAATGGACCTAGGGGGCGCTATTTCAGAAAATAGGCCACGCCCACCGGATGTTCACATCAGATCTTTTGGGGGGCCAGACTAGGATCACTCACAAGAAGTTTCGTGATGATATCTTTAGAAATGACGAAATGGGAGGCAAACGTAAGGCCACGGCGGTACGCCTGACTTCGCCGCGCCGCCACAGCCCCGCCCTCTGCCGAAAACTCACATAATGTGACACCAAGCAACCCCCACTTGTCTTGAGTTACCAGCTACAAATTTGTGGTGATTTAGTGAAATGGGGCAATTTGGGACCTTTCACAGTAAAACTTAACCTTTTTGGTCCTGAGGGGGCGGGGCTTGTGTGATGTCATCATGCGACCATTCAATTTACTTTGTGAGGTGATGACGAATGACCACAGAAAGTTTGGTAACTCTATTCCATTCAGTTATGAAGTTATAGCAATTTAAAAATTTTTGGCGAGTAGTCAAACTTCGAGGCCTGGCCCCGCCCCTTCAGTATTTACGAAAAGTCAATTTTATTGTCTCATTTTGTTCGCCCATCTCTTCTGAGCAATTTTACAGAATTTTTGAGATGATCGTGCAAAAAATGATCGAGCAATCCAATCAGAAACGGACCCTAAAAACGGCCAAAACGGCAAAAAATCGCCATTTCAACCCAAAATGGCCGACTTCCTGTTTGATATTGACCATGCTTGCAAGAGACTTTTCTGTGCGGACTATTGAGTACTATAAGTGTACCAAATTTCATAACGGTACGATAAACTAAACTTTATGGAGAGGGGTTTTTTTCATTTTCTAGGGGGCGCTGTTCAGCCAATTTCTTTGCGATTTTTTTGGGACCTTTAAAATATCAAATTTTTCACCAGGCCTGACAAGTATGCAAAATATTGTGAGTTTTGGGGTATGTTAAGGTCCCCAAAAAGCCATTCAAAGCGGCACCGGAATAATAAATAAAAAAAATAATAAACAGAGCAAAAACAAGAGGCCTTCGCAGCGCTTTCGCTGCTCGGGCCTAATTAAAGCTGCAAGCAGCGTCGTTCGGCCCTCGCAGCTCCGCGCCGCTCCGGTCTGGACGGAGGCCCGGGGCACCAGTGCACGTCTGACAGAACAGAAACGTCAACGACCCCGACACCAGAAACCGCGAATGGCCTCCTAGTCCGCACCTCACCCTGACTCAGCATCCCCTCTGAGCTCACCATTAAATTGAATATTAAGATTACGGCGTTACGCCAGAATTCGCCATGGCATCAAAGCCCCTCCCTTTCTGAAAAGCTATCAGATCTGAATGGACATTACAGCATCATGAAGACAGTGCATGACCTTTGTTTCATGTTGACTAAATTAGAGGGGACAAATATGGGCAGTTCACCATAAAACAATAGGCTTCCTGTAGTCAGGGGGCGGGGCTTAGGTGATGTCAGCTGTCCACATTGTCATTGTTTACAGATATGGTCAATGATCACACAGACAAAGTTCGAAAAAGATCTGATCATGCACATGGGAGTTATTAAGTCAAGTAAAGTAATGGCGAAAGGTCAAAGTTTGAGGCTTAGCCACGCCCACATCTTTCAACTTTTGAAAAATCCGACGGTTGAATTTTTTCCCCTATGTCTTAAGAGTATATAGCAGAAGTTTGAAGGCGATTGGTGAAAAGGGCGACGGAGCATCACTCTCCAAACAACGTGTGCGAAAACCACTAAATCGCGTACTTGGACCAAAATGGCCGACTTCCTGTGCAATGTTGTGCTTGGCTCCAAGAGACTTTTTTGTAGGTCCTGAGACACCACATTAGTGTACCAAATTTCGTAATCCTCAGTCAAAGCATGGCTTGGGGCTGATAGTTTAAATGGTCCTAGAGGCGCTATTTAAGACAATAGGCCACGCCCACAAACTTCAGCTATGGATATCTCTTGGGGCTCAGGCTAGGATCACTTACAAGAAGTTTCGTAGCGCTATCACAATAACTGAAGAAATGAGAGGCAAACGTATTTCCATGGCGTGATGGCGATTTTCGCCATGCTGCCAAAGCCCCGCCTTTACTCGAAACCTGCCAGTACTGGATACCAAGTGACCTCAAGTTGTCTACTGCTATTTGCCAGAGATTATGGGTGATTGGGTAAAAGGAGTCCAATAGGGAGCTGTGGAAAAAAAGAGTGGCGTGGCGAAAGGTCAAAGTTTGAGGCTTAGCCACGCCCACACCTTTCAACTTTTGAAAAATCCGACGGTTGAATTTTTTCCCCTACGTCTTAAGAGTACATGGCAGAAGTTTGAAGGCGATTGGTGAAAAGGGCGACGGAGCATCACTCTCCAAACAACGTGTGCGAAAACCACTAATTCGAGTACTTGGACCAAAATGGCTGACTTCCTGTGCGACTTTGTTCTTGGCTCCAAGAGACTTTTTTGTAGGTCCTGAGACACCACATTAGTGTACCAAATTTCGTAATCCTCAGTCAAAGCATGGCTTGGGGCTGACAGTTTTAATGGCTCTAGGGGGCGCTATTTAAGAAAATAGGCCACGCCCACAAACTTCAGCTGTCTATTTCTCTTGGGGCTCAGACTAGGATCACTCACCAGAAGTTTCGTAGCGATATCACGAAAACTGAAGAAATGAGAGGCAAACGTATTTCCTTGGCGTGATGGCGATTTTCGCCATGCTCCCAAAGCCCCGCCTTTTTTCGAAACCTAACTGTACTGGATACCAAGTGACCTCAACTTGTCTACTGCTATTTGCCAGAGATTCCTATTGATTGGGTAAAAGGAGTCCAATAGGGAGATGTGAAAAAAAGAGTGGCGTGGCGAAAGGTCAAAGTTTGAGGCTTAGCCACGCCCACACCTTTCAACTTTTGAAAAATCCGACGGTTGAATTTTTTCCCCTTCATCTCAAGAGTATATAGCAGAAGTGTGAAAGTGATTGGTGAAAAGAGCAACGGAGCATCACTCTCCAAACAACGTGTGCGAAAACCACTAAATTGCGTACTTGGACCAAAATGGCCGACTTCCTGTGCGACTTTGCGCTTGGCTCCAAGAGACTTTTTTGTAGGTCCTGAGACACCACATTAGTGTACCAAATTTCGTAATCCTCAGTCAAAGCATAGCTTGGGGCTATTAGTTTAAATGGTCCTAGGGGGCGCTATTTAAGAAAATAGGCCACGCCCACAAATTTCAGATGTCTATGTCGCTTGGGGGTCAGACTAGGATCACGCACCAGAAGTTTCGTAGCGATATCACGATAACTGAAGAAATGAGAGGCAAACATACTTCCATGGCGTGATGGCGATTTTCGCCATACTCCTGAAGCCCCGCCTTTTTTTGAAACCTGCCAGTACTGGATACCAAGTGACCTCAAGTTGTCTACTGCTGTTTGCCAGAGATTCCTGCTGATTGGGTAAAAGGAGTCCAGTAGGGAGCTGTGAAAAAATGAGTGGCGTGGCGACAGGTGAAAGTTTGAGGCTTAGCCACGCCCACACCGTTAAACTTTTGAAAAATCTGACGGTTGAATTTTTTCCCCTATGTCTTAAGGGTATATAGCAGAAGTTTGAAGGAGATTGGTGAAAAGGGCGACGGAGCATCACTCTCCAAACAACGTGTGCGAAAACCACTAAATCGCGTACTTGATCCAAAATGGCCGACTTCCTGTGCGACTTTGAACTTGACTCCAAGAGACTTTTTTGTAGGTCCTGAGACACCACATTAGTGTACCAAATTTCGTAATCCTCAGTCAAAGCATGGCTTGGGGCTAATAGTTTTAATGGTCCTAGGGGGCGCTATTTCAGAAAATAGGCCACGCCCACCAGATGTTCACATCAGATCTTTTGGGGGGCCGGACTAGGATCACTCACAAGAAGTTTCGTGACGATATCTTTGGAAATGACAAAATGGGAGGCAAACGTAAGGCCAAGGCGGTACGCCTGAATTCGCCGCGCCACCACAGCCCCGCCCTCTGCCGAAAACTCCCATAAAGTGACGCCAAGCAACCCCCACTTGTCTTGAGTTACCAGCTACAAATTTGTGGTGATTAAGTGAAATGGGGCAATTTGGGACCTTTCACAGTAAAACTTGATCTTTTTGGTCCTGAGGGGGCGGGGCTTGTGTGATGTCATCATCCGACCTTTCAATTTACTTTGTGGGTGGATGACGAATGACCACAGAAAGTTTGGTAACTCTATTCCATTCAGTTATGAAGTTATAGCAATTTAAATATTTTTGGCGAGTAGTCAAACTTCGAGGCCTGGCTCCGCCCCTTCAACATATGCGAAAACTCAGAATCCTTATCTCATTTTGTTCGCCCATCCCTTCTGAGCAATTTTACACAATTTTTGAGACGATCGTGCGAAAAATGATCGAGCAATCCAATCAGAAACGGACCCTAAAAACGGCAAAAACGGCAAAAAATCGCCATTTCAAACCAAAATGGCCGACTTCCTGTTTGATATTGACCATGGTTGCAAGAGACTTTTCTGTGCGGACTGTTGAGTACTACAAGTGTACCAAATTTCATAACTGTACGATAAACTAAGCTTTATGGAGAGGGTTTTTTTTCACTTTGTAGGGGGCGCTGTTCAGCCATTTTCTTTGCGATTTTTTTGGGACCTTTAAAATATCAAATTTTTCACCAGGCCTGACAAGTGTGCAAAATATTGTGAGTTTTGGGGTATGTTAAGGTCCCCAAAAAGCTGTTCAAAGGGGGCACGGAATAACAAAAAATAATAATAATCAGAGCAAAAACAAGAGGCCTTCGCAGCGCTTTCGCTGCTCGGGCCTAATTAAAGCTGCAAGCAGCGTCGTTCGGCCCTCGCAGCTCCGCGCCGCTCCGGTCTGGACGGCAGCCCGGGGCACCAGTGCACGTCTGACAGAACAGAAACGTCAACCACCCCGACACCAGAAACCGCGAATGGCCTCCTAGTCTGCACCTCACCCTGACTCAGCATCCCCTCTGAGCTCACCATTAAATTGAATATTAAGATTACGGCGTTACGCCAGAATTCGCCATGGCATCAAAGCCCCTCCCTTTCTGGAAAGCTATCAGATCTGAATGGTCATTACAGCATCATGAAGACAGTGCATGACCTTAGGGTCATGTTGACTAAATTAGAGGGGACAAATATGGGCATTTCAGCATAAAAAATAAATTCCTGTAGTCAGGGGGCGGGGCTTAGGTGATGTCAGCTGTCCACATTGTCATTGTTTACAGATATGGTCAATGATCACACAGACAAAGTTCGAAAAAGATCTGATCATGCACATGGGAGTTATTAAGTCAAGTAAAGTAATGGCGAAAGGTCAACGTTTGAGGCTTAGCCACGCCCACACCTTTCAACTTTTGAAAAATCCGACGGTTGAATTTTTTCCCCTATGTCTTAAGAGTGTATTGCAGAAGTTTGAAGGTGATTGGTGAAAAGGGCGACGGAGCATCACTCTCCAAACAATGTGTGCGAAAACCACTAAATCACGTACTTGCACCAAAATGGCCGACTTCCTGTGCGACTTTACGCTTGGCTCCAAGAGACTTTTTTGTAGGTCCTGAGACCCCACATTAGTGTACCAAATTTCGTAATCCTCAGTCAAAGCATGGCTTGGGGCTGAAAGTTTTAATGGCTCTAGGGGGCGCTATTTAAGAATATAGGCCACGCCCACAAACTTCAGCTGTCTATTTCTCTTGGAGCTCAGACTAGGATCACTCACCAGAAGTTTCGTAGCAATATCACGATAACTGAAGAAATGAGACAAACGTATTTCCATGGCGTGATGGCGATTTTCGCCATGGTCCCAAAGCCCCGCCTTTTTTCAAAACCTGCCAGTACTGGAGACCAAGTAACCTCAACTTGTCTACTGCTGTTTGCCACAGAATCCTGGTGATTGGGTAAAAGGAGTCCAGTAGGGAGCTGTGAAAAAAAGAGTAGCGTGGCGACAGGTCAAAGTTTGAGGCTTAGCCACGCCCACACCTTTCAACTTTTGAAAAATCCGACGGTTAAATTTTTTCCCCTATGTCTTAAGGGTATATAGCAGAAGTTTGAAGGAGATTGGTGAAAAGGGCGACGGAGCATCACTCTCCAAACAACGTGTGCGAAAACCACTAAATCGCGTACTTGATCCAAAATGGCCGACTTCCTGTGCGACTTTGAACTTGACTCCAAGAGACTTTTTTGTAGGTCCTGAGACACCACATTAGTGTACCAAATTTCGTAATCCTCAGTCAAAGCATGGCTTGGGGCTAATAGTTTAAATGGTCCTAGGGGGCGCTATTTCAAAACATAGGCCACGCCCACAAAATTCAGCTGTCTATTTCTCTTGGAGCTCAGACTAGGATCACTCACCAGAAGTTTCGTAGCAATATCACGATAACTGAAGAAATGAGAGACAAACGTATTTCCATGGCGTGATGGCGATTTTCGCCATGGTCCCAAAGCCCCGCCTTTTTTCAAAACCTGCCAGTACTGGAGACCAAGTAACCTCAACTTGTCTACTGCTGTTTGCCACAGAATCCTGGTGATTGGGTAAAAGGAGTCCAGTAGGGAGCTGTGAAAAAAAGAGTAGCGTGGCGACAGGTCAAAGTTTGAGGCTTAGCCACGCCCACACCTTTCAACTTTTGAAAAATCCGACGGTTGAATTTTTTCCCCTATGTCTTAAGGGTATATAGCAGAAGTTTGAAGGAGATTGGTGAAAAGGGCGACGGAGCATCACTCTCCAAACAACGTGTGCGAAAACCACTAAATCGCGTACTTGATCCAAAATGGCCGACTTCCTGTGCGACTTTGAACTTGACTCCAAGAGACATTTTTGTAGGTCCTGAGACACCACATTAGTGTACCAAATTTCGTAATCCTCAGTCAAAGCATGGCTTGGGGCTAATAGTTTTAATGGTCCTAGGGGGCGCTATTTCAGAAAATAGGCCACGCCCACCAGATGTTCACATCAGATCTTTTGGGGGGCCGGACTAGGATCACTCACAAGAAGTTTCGTGACGATATCTTTGGAAATGACGAAATGGGAGGCAAACGTAAGGCCAAGGCGGTACGCCTGAATTCGCCGCGCCACCACAGCCCCGCCCTCTGCCGAAAACTCCCATAAAGTGACGCCAAGCAACCCCCACTTGTCTTGAGTTACCAGCTACAAATTTGTGGTGATTAAGTGAAATGGGGCAATTTGGGACCTTTCACAGTAAAACTTGATCTTTTTGGTCCTGAGGGGGCGGGGCTTGTGTGATGTCATCATCCGACCTTTCAATTTACTTTGTGGGTGGATGACGAATGACCACAGAAAGTTTGGTAACTCTATTCCATTCAGTTATGAAGTTATAGCAATTTAAATATTTTTGGCGAGTAGTCAAACTTCGAGGCCTGGCTCCGCCCCTTCAACATATACGAAAACTCAGAATCCTTATCTCATTTTGTTCGCCCATCCCTTCTGAGCAATTTTACACAATTTTTGAGACGATCGTGCGAAAAATGATCGAGCAATCCAATCAGAAACGGACCCTAAAAACGGCAAAAACGGCAAAAAATCGCCATTTCAACCCAAAATGGCCGACTTCCTGTTTGATATTGACCATGGTTGCAAGAGACTTTTCTGTGCGGACTGTTGAGTACTACAAGTGTACCAAATTTCATAACTGTACGATAAACTAAGCTTTATGGAGAGGGTTTTTTTTCACTTTGTAGGGGGCGCTGTTCAGCCATTTTCTTTGCGATTTTTTTGGGACCTTTAAAATATCAAATTTTTCACCAGGCCTGACAAGTCTGCAAAATATTGTGAGTTTTGGGGTATGTTAAGGTCCCCAAAAAGCTGTTCAAAGGGGGCACGGAATAACAAAAAATAATTAAAGCTGCAAGCAGCGTCGTTCGGCCCTCGCAGCTCCGCGCCGCTCCGGCCTGGCCGGCAGCCCGGGGCACCAGGGCATGTCTGGCAGAACAGAAACGTCAATCATCCCGTCACCGGAAACAGCAAATGGCCTCCTAGTCCGCACCTCACCCTGACTAAGCATCCCCTCTGAGCTCACCATTAAATTGAATTGTAAGGTTACGGCATACGCAAGAATTCGCCATGGCATCAAAGCCCCTCCCTTTCTGGAAAGCTATCAGATTTGAATGGCCATTACAGCATCATGAAGACAGTGCATGACCTAGGTGTCATGTTGACTAAATTAGAGGGGACAAATATGGGCATTTCAGCATAAAATAATAACTTCCTTTAGTCAGGGGGCGGGGCTTAGATGATGTCAGCTGTCCACATTGTCATTGTTTACAGATATGGTCAATGATCACACAGACAAAGTTCGAAAAAGATCTGATCATGCACATGGGAGTTATTAAGTCAAGTAATGGCGAAAGGTCAAAGTTTGAGGCTTAGCCACGCCCACACCTTTCAACTTTTGAAAAATCCGACGGTTGAATTTTTTCCCCTATGCCTTAAGAGTATATAGCAGAAGTTTGAAGGCGATTGGTGAAAAGGGCGACGGAGCATCACTCTCCAAACAACGTGTGCGAAAACCACTAAATCGCGTACTTGGACCAAAATGGCCGACTTCCTGTGCAATTTTGTGCTTGGCTCCAAGAGACTTTTTTGTAGGTCCTGGGACACCACATTAGTGTACCAAATTTCGTAATCCTCAGTGAAAGCATGGCTTGGGGCTATTAGTTTAAATGGTCCTAGGGGGCGCTATTTCAGAAATTAGGCCACGCCCACATATTTCAGCTGTCTATGTCTCTTTGGGGTCAGACTAGGATCACTCACCAGAAGTTTCGTAACGATATCACGATAAATGAAGAAATGAGAGGCAAACGTATTTCCATGGCGTGATGGCGATTTTCGCCATGCTCCCAAAGCCCCGCCTTTTTTTGAAACCTTCCAGTACTGGATACCAAGTGACCTCAAGTTGTCTACTGCTATTTGCCAGAGACTCCTGCTGATTGGGTAAAAGGAGTCCAGTAGGGAGCTGTGAAAAAAAGAGTGGCGCGGCGACAGGTCAAAGTTTGAGGCTTAGCCACGCCCACACCTTTCAACTTTTGAAAAATCCGACGGTTGAATTTTTTCCCCTATGCCTTAAGAGTATATAGCAGAAGTTTGAAGGCGATTGGTGAAAAGGGCGACGGAGCATCACTCTCCAAACAACGTGTGCGAAAACCACTAAATCGCGTACTTGGACCAAAATGGCCGACTTCCTGTGGAATTTTGTGCTTGGCTCCAAGAGACTTTTTTGTAGGCCCTGGGACACCACATTAGTGTACCAAATTTCGTAATCCTCAGTCAAAGCATGGCTTGGGGCTATTAGTTTAAATGGTCCTAGGGGGCGCTATTTCAGAAATTAGGCCACGCCCACATATTTCAGCTGTCTATGTCTCTTTGGGGTCAGACTAGGATCACTCACCAGAAGTTTCGTAATGATATCACGATAAATGAAGAAATGAGAGGCAAACGTATTTCCATGGCGTGATGGCGATTTTCGCCATGCTCCCAAAGCCCTGCCTTTTTTTGAAACCTTCCAGTACTGGAGACCAAGTGACCTCAAGTTGTCTACTGCTATTTGCCAGAGACTCCTGCTGATTGGGTAAAAGGAGTCCAGTAGGGAGCTGTGAAAAAAAGAGTGGCGCGGCGACAGGTCAAAGTTTGAGGCTTAGCCACGCCCACACCTTTCAACTTTTGAAAAATGCGACGGTTGAATTTTTTCCTCTATGTCTTAAGAGCAGATGGCAGAAGTTTGAAGGAGATTGGTGAAAATGGCGACGGAGCATCACTCTCCAAACAACGTGTGCGAAAACCACTAAATTGCGTACTTGGACCAAAATGGCCGACTTCCTGTGCAACTTTGCACTTGGCTCCAAGAGACTTTTTTGTAGGTCCTGAGACTCCACATTAGTGTACCAAATTTCGTACTCCTCAGTCAAAGCATGGCTTGGGGCTGACAGTTTTAATGGTCCTAGGGGGCGCTATTTCAGAAAATAGGCCACGCCCACCGGATGTTCACATCAGATCTTTTGAGGGGCCGGACTAGGATCACTCACAACAAGTTTCGTGACGATATCTTTAGAAATGACGAAATGGAAGGCAAACGTAAGGCCATGGCGGTACGCCTCACTTCGCCGCGCCGCCACAGCCCCACCTTCTGCCGAAAACTCCCATAAAGTGACGCCAAGCAACCTCCACTTGTCTTGAGTTAACAGCTACAAGTTTGTGGTGATTAAGTGAAATGGGGCAATTTGGGACCTTTCACAGTAAAACTTGACCTTTTTGGTCCTGAGGGGGCGGGGCTTGTGTGATGTCATCATCCGACCATTCAATTTACTTTGTGGCTGGATGACGAATGACCACAGAAAGTTTGGTAATTCTATTCCTTTCAGTTATGAAGTTATAGCAATTTAAAATTTTTTGGCGAGTAGTCAAACTTCGAGGCCTGGCCCCGCCCCTTCAACATGTACGAAAAGTCAGAATCTTTGTCTCATTTTGTTCGCCCATCCCTTCTGAGCAATTTTACACAATTTTTGAGACGATCGTGCGAAAAATGATCGAGCAATCCAATCAGAAACGGACCCTAAAAACGGCAAAAACGGCAAAAAATCGCCATTTCAACCCAAAATGGCCGACTTCCTGTTTGATATTGACCATGGTTGCAAGAGACTTTTCTGTGCGGACGGTTGAGTACTACAAGTGTACCAAATTTCATAACTGTACGATAAACTAAGCTTTATGGAGAGGGTTTTTTTTCACTTTGTAGGGGGCGCTGTTCAGCCATTTTCTTTGCGATTTTTTTGGGACCTTTAAAATATCAAATTTTTCACCAGGCCTGACAAGTGTGCAAAATATTGTGAGTTTTGGGGTATGTTAAGGTCCCCAAAAAGCTGTTCAAAGGGGGCACGGAATAACAAAAAATAATAATAATCAGAGCAAAAACAAGAGGCCTTCGCAGCGCTTTCGCTGCTCGGGCCTAATAATAATCAGAGCAAAAACAAGAGGCCTTCGCAGCGCTTTCGCTGCTCGGGCCTAATAATCAGAGCAAAAACAAGAGGCCTTCGCAGCGCTTTCGCTGCTCGGGCCTAATTAAAGCTGCAAGCAGCGTCGTTTGGCCCTCGCAGCTCCGCGCCGCTCCGGCCTGGCCGGCAGCCCGGGGCACCAGGGCACGTCTGGCAGAACAGAAACGTCAACCACCCCGACACCAGAAACCGCAAATGGCCTCCTCGTCCGCACCTCACCCTGACTCAGCATCCCCTCTGAGCTCACCATTAAATTGAATTGTAAGGTTACGGCGTTACGCCAGAATTCGCCATGGCATCAAAGCCCCTCCCTATCTGGAAAGCTATCAGATCTGAATGGTCATTACAGCATCATGAAGACCGTGCATGACCTTAGTGTCATGTTGACTAAATTAGAGGGGACAAATATGGGCATTTCAGCATAAAACAATAGACTTCCTGTATTCAGGGGGCGGGGCTAAGGTGATGTCAGCTGTCCACATTGTCATTGTTTAAAGATATGGTCAATGATCACACAGACAAAGTTCGAAAAAGATCTGATCATGCACATGGGAGTTATTAAGTCAAGTAAAGTAATGGCGAAAGGTCAAAGTTTGAGACTTAGCCACGCCCACACCTTTCAACTTTTGAAAAATCCGACGGTTGAATTTTTTCTCCTATGTCTTAAGAGTAAATAGCAGAAGTTTGAAGGCAATTGGTGAAAAGGGCAACGGAGCATCACTCTCCAAACAACGTGTGCCAAAACAACTAAATCGCGTACTTGGACCAAAATGGCCGACTTCCTGTGCGACTTTGCACTTGGCTCCAAGAGACTTTTTTGTAGGTCCGGAGACACCTCATTAGTGTACCAAATTTCGTAATCCTCAGTCAAAGAATGGCTAGGGGCTGACAGTTTTAATGGTCCTAGGGGGCGCTATTTCAGAAAAATGGCCACGCCCACAAATTTTAGCTGTCCATTTCTATTGGGGGTCAGACTAGGATCACTCACAACAAATTTCGAGGTGATATCTCGATAACTTAAGAAATGAGAGGCAAACGTATTTCCATGGCGTGATGGCGATTTTCGCCATGCTCCCAAAGCCCCGCCTTTTTTCAAAACCTGCCAGTACTGGAGACAAAGTAACCTCAACTTGTCTACTGCTGTTTGCCACAGAATCCTGGTGTTTGGGTAAAAGGAGTCCAGTAGGGAGCTGTGAAAAAAAGAGTGGCGTGGCGACAGGTCAAAGTTTGAGGCTTAGCCACGCCCACATCTTTCAACTTTTGAAAAATCCGACAGTTGAATTTTTTCCCCTATGTCTTAAGAGTATATAGCAGAAGTTTGAAGGAGATTGGTGAAAAGGGCGACGGAGCATCACTCTCCAAACAACGTGTGCGAAAACCACTAAATCGCGCACTTGGACCAAAATGGCCGACTTCCTGTGCGACTTTGCGCTTGGCTCCAAGAGACTTTTTTGTAGGTCCTGAGACACCACATTAGTGTACCAAATTTCGTAATCCTCAGTCAAAGCATAGCTTGGGGCTATTAGTTTAAATGGTCCTAGGGGGCGCTATTTAAGAAAATAGGCCACGCCCACTAAATTCAGATATCTATGTCGCTTGGGGGTCAGACTAGGATCACGCACCAGAAGTTTCGTAGCAATATCACGATAACTGAAGAAATGAGAGGCAAACATACTTCCATGGCGTGATGGCGATTTTCGCCATGCTCCTGAAGCCCCGCCTTTTTTTGAAACCTGCCAGTACTGGATACCAAGTGACCTCAAGTTGTCTACTGCTGTTTGCCAGAGATTCCTGCTGATTGGGTAAAAGGAGTCCAGTAGGGAGCTGTGAAAAAATGAGTGGCGTGGCGACAGGTCAAAGTTTGAGGCTTAGCCACGCCCACACCGTTAAACTTTTGAAAAATCCGACGGTTGATTTTTTTCCTCTTTGTCTTAAGAGTATATAGCAGACGTTTCAAGGAGATTGGTGAAAAGGGCGACGGAGCATCACTCTCCAAACAAGGTGTGCGAAAACCAGTAAATCGCGTACTTGGACCAAAATGGCCGACTTCCTGTGCGACTTTGCACTTGGGTCCAAGAGACTTTTTTGTAGGTCCTGAGACACCACATTAGTGTACCAAATTTCGTAATCTTCAGTCAAAGCATGGCTTGGGGCTGACAGTTTTAATGGTCCTAGGGGGCGCTATTTCAGAAAATAGGCCACGCCCACCGGATGTTCACATCAGATCTTTTGGGGGGCCAGACTAGGATCACTCACAAGAAGTTTCGTGATGATATCTTTAGAAATGACGAAATGGGAGGCAAACGTAAGGCCACGGCGGTACGCCTGACTTCGCCGCGCCGCCACAGCCCCGCCCTCTGCCGAAAACTCACATAATGTGACACCAAGCAACCCCCACTTGTCTTGAGTTACCAGCTACAAATTTGTGGTGATTTAGTGAAATGGGGCAATTTGGGACCTTTCACAGTAAAACTTAACCTTTTTGGTCCTGAGGGGGCGGGGCTTGTGTGATGTCATCATGCGACCATTCAATTTACTTTGTGAGGTGATGACGAATGACCACAGAAAGTTTGGTAACTCTATTCCATTCAGTTATGAAGTTATAGCAATTTAAAAATTTTTGGCGAGTAGTCAAACTTCGAGGCCTGGCCCCGCCCCTTCAGTATTTACGAAAAGTCAATTTTATTGTCTCATTTTGTTCGCCCATCTCTTCTGAGCAATTTTACAGAATTTTTGAGATGATCGTGCAAAAAATGATCGAGCAATCCAATTAGAAACGGACCCTAAAAACGGCCAAAACGGCAAAAAATCGCCATTTCAACCCAAAATGGCCGACTTCCTGTTTGATATTGACCATGCTTGCAAGAGACTTTTCTGTGCGGACTATTGAGTACTATAAGTGTACCAAATTTCATAACGGTACGATAAACTAAGCTTTATGGAGAGGGTTTTTTTTCATTTTCTAGGGGGCGCTGTTCAGCCAATTTCTTTGCGATTTTTTTGGGACCTTTAAAATATCAAATTTTTCACCAGGCCTGACAAGTATGCAAAATATTGTGAGTTTTGGGGTATGTTAAGGTCCCCAAAAAGCCATTCAAAGCGGCACCGGAATAATAAATAAAAATAATAATTAAAGCTGCAAGCAGCGTCGTTCGGCCCTCGCAGCTCCGCGCCGCTCCGGCCTGGCCGGCAGCCCGGGGCACCAGGGCACGTCTGGCAGAACAGAAACGTCAACCACCCCGACACCAGAAACCGCAAATGGCCTCCTCGTCCGCACCTCACCCTGACTCAGCATCCCCTCTGAGCTCACCATTAAATTGAATTGTAAGGTTACGGCGTTACGCCAGAATTCGCCATGGCATCAAAGCCCCTCCCTATCTGGAAAGCTATCAGATCTGAATGGTCATTACAGCATCATGAAGACCGTGCATGACCTTAGTGTCATGTTGACTAAATTAGAGGGGACAAATATGGGCATTTCAGCATAAAACAATAGACTTCCTGTATTCAGGGGGCGGGGCTTAGGTGATGTCAGCTGTCCACATTGTCATTGTTTAAAGATATGGTCAATGATCACACAGACAAAGTTCGAAAAAGATCTGATCATGCACATGGGAGTTATTAAGTCAAGTAAAGTAATGGCGAAAGGTCAAAGTTTGAGACTTAGCCACGCCCACACCTTTCAACTTTTGAAAAATCCGACGGTTGAATTTTTTCTCCTATGTCTTAAGAGTAAATAGCAGAAGTTTGAAGGCGATTGGTGAAAAGGGCAACGGAGCATCACTCTCCAAACAACGTGTGCCAAAACAACTAAATCGCGTACTTGGACCAAAATGCCCGACTTCCTGTGCGACTTTGCACTTGGCTCCAAGAGACTTTTTTGTAGGTCCGGAGACACCTCATTAGTGTACCAAATTTCGTAATCCTCAGTCAAAGAATGGCTAGGGGCTGACAGTTTTAATGGTCCTAGGGGGCGCTATTTCAGAAAAATGGCCACGCCCACAAATTTTAGCTGTCCATTTCTATTGGGGGTCAGACTAGGATCACTCACAACAAATTTCGAGGTGATATCTCGATAACTTAAGAAATGAGAGGCAAACGTATTTCCATGGCGTGATGGCGATTTTCGCCATGCTCCCAAAGCCCCGCCTTTTTTCAAAACCTTCCAGTACTGGAGACAAAGTAACCTCAACTTGTCTACTGCTGTTTGCCACAGAATCCTGGTGTTTGGGTAAAAGGAGTCCAGTAGGGAGCTGTGAAAAAAAGAGTGGCGTGGCGACAGGTCAAAGTTTGAGGCTTAGCCACGCCCACATCTTTCAACTTTTGAAAAATCCGACGGTTGAATTTTTTCCCCTATGTCTTAAGAGTATATAGCAGAAGTTTGAAGGAGATTGGTGAAAAGGGCGACGGAGCATCACTCTCCAAACAACGTGTGCGAAAACCACTAAATCGCGCACTTGGACCAAAATGGCCGACTTCCTGTGCGACTTTGCGCTTGGCTCCAAGAGACTTTTTTGTAGGTCCTGAGACACCACATTAGTGTACCAAATTTCGTAATCCTCAGTCAAAGCATAGCTTGGGGCTATTAGTTTAAATGGTCCTAGGGGGCGCTATTTAAGAAAATAGGCCACGCCCACTAAATTCAGATATCTATGTCGCTTGGGGGTCAGACTAGGATCACACACCAGAAGTTTCGTAGCAATATCACGATAACTGAAGAAATGAGAGGCAAACATACTTCCACGGCGTGATGGCGATTTTCGCCATGCTCCTGAAGCCCCGCCTTTTTTTGAAACCTGCCAGTACTGGATACCAAGTGACCTCAAGTTGTCTACTGCTGTTTGCCAGAGATTCCTGCTGATTGGGTAAAAGGAGTCCAGTAGGGAGCTGTGAAAAAATGAGTGGCGTGGCGACAGGTCAAAGTTTGAGGCTTAGCCACGCCCACACCGTTAAACTTTTGAAAAATCCGACGGTTGAATTTTTTCCTCTTTGTCTTAAGAGTATATAGCAGACGTTTCAAGGAGATTGGTGAAAAGGGCGACGGAGCATCACTCTCCAAACAAGGTGTGCGAAAACCAGTAAATCGCGTACTTGGACCAAAATGGCCGACTTCCTGTGCGACTTTGCACTTGGGTCCAAGAGACTTTTTTGTAGGTCCTGAGACACCACATTAGTGTACCAAATTTCGTAATCTTCAGTCAAAGCATGGCTTGGGGCTGACAGTTTTAATGGTCCTAGGGGGCGCTATTTCAGAAAATAGGCCACGCCCACCGGATGTTCACATCAGATCTTTTGGGGGGCCAGACTAGGATCACTCACAAGAAGTTTCGTGATGATATCTTTAGAAATGACGAAATGGGAGGCAAACGTAAGGCCACGGCGGTACGCCTGACTTCGCCGCGCCGCCACAGCCCCGCCCTCTGCCGAAAACTCACATAATGTGACACCAAGCAACCCCCACTTGTCTTGAGTTACCAGCTACAAATTTGTGGTGATTTAGTGAAATGGGGCAATTTGGGACCTTTCACAGTAAAACTTAACCTTTTTGGTCCTGAGGGGGCGGGGCTTGTGTGATGTCATCATGCGACCATTCAATTTACTTTGTGAGGTGATGACGAATGACCACAGAAAGTTTGGTAACTCTATTCCATTCAGTTATGAAGTTATAGCAATTTAAAAATTTTTGGCGAGTAGTCAAACTTCGAGGCCTGGCCCCGCCCCTTCAGTATTTACGAAAAGTCAATTTTATTGTCTCATTTTGTTCGCCCATCTCTTCTGAGCAATTTTACAGACTTTTTGAGATGATCGTGCAAAAAATGATCGAGCAATCCAATCAGAAACGGACCCTAAAAACGGCCAAAACGGCAAAAAATCGCCATTTCAACCCAAAATGGCCGACTTCCTGTTTGATATTGACCATGCTTGCAAGAGACTTTTCTGTGCGGACTATTGAGTACTATAAGTGTACCAAATTTCATAACGGTACGATAAACTAAGCTTTATGGAGAGGGTTTTTTTTCATTTTCTAGGGGGCGCTGTTCAGCCAATTTCTTTGCGATTTTTTTGGGACCTTTAAAATATCAAATTTTTCACCAGGCCTGACAAGTATGCAAAATATTGTGAGTTTTGGGGTATGTTAAGGTCCCCAAAAAGCCATTCAAAGCGGCACCGGAATAATAAATAAAAATAATAATAAACAGAGCAAAAACAAGAGGCCTTCGCAGCGCTTTCGCTGCTCGGGCCTAATAAACAGAGCAAAAACAAGAGGCCTTCGCAGCGCTTTCGCTGCTCGGGCCTAATTAAAGCTGCAAGCAGCGTCGTTCGGCCCTCGCAGCGAAGCTGCTCGTCCTCCGTCCGCGCCCCCTCCGCTCCATCCCAGATGCTCTCCAAACCCAGCTCCGCGCTTCTATGTCCTGGCCGGCAGCCGGGGGCACCAGGGCACGTCTGGCGGAACAGAAAGTCAACCACCCCGACACCAGAAACCGTGAACGGCCTCCTCGTCCACACCTCACCCTTACTCAGCATCCCCTCCGAGCCCAGCATTACACGTCTCACCACTAGGAGATTACCTTTGCCACACTGGTGGTGTGATGTTCAGTCTCGGGCAAATCGGAGGCTGTTTGTGGAAGTTACAGTCAAACGTAAGGTCACAGCGTCACGCCAGAATTCGCCATGGCATCAAAGCCCCTCCCTTTCTGAAAAGCTAGCAGATCTGAATGGTCATTACAACATCATGAAGACAGTGCATGACCTTAGTGTCATGTTGACTAAATTAGAGGGGACAAATATGGGCAGTTCAACATAAAACAGTAGACTTCCTGTAGTCAGGGGGCGGGGCTTAGGTGAAGTCAGCTGTCCACATTGTCGCTGTCTTCAGATGTAGTCAGTGATCACACAGACAAAGTTTGAATTTGATCTGATCATGCACATGGAAGTGATTAAGTCAAGTAACGTAATGGCGACTGGTCAATGTTTGAGGCTTAGCCACGCCCACACCTTTATACTTATTTAAAATCCGACGGTTGAATCTTTTCCTCTATGTCTTAAGAGTATATAGCAGGAGTTTGAAGGTGATCGGTGGAAAGGACGACGAGACGTCATTCTCCTAATAACGTGTGCGAAAACCACTAAATCGAGTACTTGGACCAAAATGGCTGACCTCCTGTGCGACATTGCGCTTGGCTCCAAGAGACTTTTTTGTAGGTCCTGAGACACTACATTAGTGTGCCAAATTTCGTGATCCTCAGTCCAAGCATGGCTTGGGGCTGACAGTTTTAATGGTCCTAGGGGGCGCTATTTCAGAAAATAGGCCACGCCCACAAACTTCAGCTGTCCAATTCTATTAGGGGTCAGATTAGGATCACTCATCAGAAATTGTGTGGCGATGTCACAATGATTGAAGAAATAAGAGACAAACGTATTTCCATGGCTTGATGGTGAAATTCGCCATGCTCCCAAAGCCCCGCCTTTATTCGAAACCTGCCAGTGCTATAGACCAAGTGACCTCAACTTGTCTGCTGCTATTTGCCAGTGATTGCTGGTGATTGGTTAAAAGGAGTCCAATAGGGAGCTGTGAAAAAAAGAGTGGCGTGGCGACAGATCAAAGTTTGAGGCTTAGCCACGCCCACACCTTTATACTTATTTAAAATCCGACGGTTGAATTTTTTCATCTATGTCTTAAGAGTGTATAAAAGATGTTTGGAGGTGATTGGTGAAAAGGGTGTTGGTGCAACACTCTCCAAACAACGTGTGCGAAAACCACTAAATCGAGTACTTGGACCAAAATGGCCGACTTCCTGTGCGACTTTGCACTTGGCTCCAAGAGACTTTTTTGTAGGTCCTGAGACACCACATTAGTGTACCAAATTTCGTACTCCTCAGTCAAAGCATGGCTTGGGGCTGACAGTTTTAATGGTCCTAGGGGGCGCTATTTCAGAAAATAGGCCACGCCCACCAGATGTTGACATCTGATTCTTTTGGGGGCCGGACTAGGATCACTCCCAAGAGGTGTCGTCGCGATATCTCTTGAAATGACGAAATGGGAGGCAAACATATGTCCACGTCGGTACGCCTGACTTCGCCGCACCGCCACAGCCCCGCCTTCTGCAGAAAACTCTCATAAAGTGACGCCAAGCAACCCCAACTTGTCTTCAGTTACCTGCTACAAATCTGAGATGATTATTTGAAAGGGCGAATTTTGGAAAATTTCCCAGTAAAACTTGACCTTTTAAGTCCTGAGGGGGCGGGGCTTATGTGACATCACCAATCGACCATTCATTTGTCTTCGGGGGGCGATGACGATTGTCCTTAGAAATTGTTTTAACTGTAATTCTTTCATTTATGAAATTATAGCAATTTGAATTTTTTTGGCGAGTGCTCGAACTTTGAGGTCTGGCCCCGCCCCTTCAGTATTTACGAAAAGTCAATTTTATTTTCTCATTTGAATCGTCCATCGCTTCTGTTCGATAGTACACTATTTTTGAGACAATCGTGCGAAAATTGACCAAACTGTTCAACCAAATGTAGACCCTAGAAATGGCCAAAACGGCTAAAAATCTCCATTTCAACCCAAAATGGCCGACTTCCTGTTTGATATTGACCATGGTTGCAAGAGACTTTTCTGTGCGGACTGTTGAGTACTACTAGTAAACCAAATTTCATAACTGTACGATAAACTAAGCTTTATGGAGAGGGGTATTTTTCACTTTCTAGAGGGCGCTGTTCAGCCACTTTTTTATGAACTTTCACATCGCCAGTGAAATACGTAAATTTCACGCACTTTCTATATTGGGCCAGAATTTGGTGACTTTTTGGATATGCTTAGACCCCCTAAAGGCCACCCAAAGACGCGGAAGAAAAAAAATAATAATAATAATAAATAATAATAATAATAATAAACGGAGCAGATACAATAGGCCTTCGCAGCTTCACTGCTCGGGCCTAATTAAAGCTGCAAGCAGCGTCGTTCGGCCCTCGCAGCTCCGCGCCGCTCCGGCCTGGCCGGCAGCCCTGGGCACCAGGGCACGTCCGCAGAACACAAACGTCGACCACCCCAACACCAGAAACGGCTAACGGCCACCTTGTCCGCACCTCACCCTGACTCAGCATCCCCTTTGAGCTCACCATTACATTTTATGTCTCACCACTAGGGAATCATCTATCTTTACCACACTGGTGGTGTGATGACAGTGACCAACTTTAATGCTATTCTGACCATGTTTTTTAAAGTTATCGAAGGATAACGTTATCTAGGTGGCGCTGTGACCAACTACAGAAAAGTCCCATTGAGGTCAGCTTTGGTGACATTATATAACATTCACCAACCGTTTGTGCCTCATTGGCTAAAGGGCATGATTGTTCATTGCCATATTCAGTTTCGGGCAAATCGGAGGCCGTTTGTGGAAGTTACAGTCAAATGTAAGGTCATGGCGTCACGCCAGCATTCACCATGGCATCAAAGCCCCTCCCTTTCTGGAAAGCTATCAGATCTGAATGGTCATTAAAACATCATGAAGACACTGTATGACCTGAGTGTCATTTTCACTAAATTAGAGGGGACAAATATGGCCATTTCACCATAAAACAATAGACTTCCTGTTGTCAGGGGGCGGGGCTTAGGTGATGTCAGCTGTCCACATTGTCGTTGTCTTGAGATGTGGTCAGTGATCACACAGACAAAGTTTGAATTAGATCTGATCATGCACATGGGAGTTATTAAGTCAAGTAATGTCATGGCGAAAGGTCAAAGTTTGAGGCTTAGCCACGCCCACACCTTTATACTTATTTAAAATCCGACGGTTGAATTTTTTCCCCTTTGACTTAAAAGTACATAGCATAAGTTTGAAGGTGATCTGTGTAAAGGGCGACGGGCCATCAATGTCCAAACAACGTGTGCGAAAACCACAAAATCGAGTACTTGGACCAAAATGGCCGACCTCCTGTGCGAAATTTCGCTTGGCTCCAAGAGACTTTTTTGTAGGTCCAGAGACCCTACATGAGTGTACCAATTTTCGTAATCCTCAGTCAAACCTTGTCTTGGGGCTGACAGTTTTAAAGGTCCTAGGGGGCGATATTTCAGAATATAGGCCACGCCCACAAATCTCAGCTGCCCAATTCTATTGGGGGTCAGACTAGGATCACTCACCAGACATTTTGTGGCGATGTCACGATAATTGAAGAAATGAGAGGCAAACGTATTGCCATGGCGTGATGGCGAATTTCGCCATGCTCCCAAAGCCCCGCCTTTTTTCAAAACCTGCCAGTACTGTAGACCAAGTGACCTCAACTTGTCAGCTTTTATTTGCCAGAGATTGCTGGTGATTGCGTAAAAGGAGTCCAATAGGGAGCTGTGAAAAAAAGAGTGGCGTGGCGACAGGTCAAAGTTTGAGGCTTAGCCACGCCCACACCTTTATACTTATTTAAAATCCGACGGTTGAATTTTTTACTTTATGTCTTAAGAGTATATAGCAGATGTTTGAAGGCGATTGGTGAAAAGGGCGATGGAGCATCACTCTCCAAACAACGTGTGCGAAAACCAGTAAATCACGTACTTGGACCAAAATGGCTGACTTCCTGTGCAACTTTGCACTTGGCTCCAAGAGACTTTTTTGTAGGTCCTGAGACACCACATTAGTGTACCAAATTTCGAAATCCTCAGTCAAAGCATGGCTTGGGGCTGACAGTTTTAATGGTCCTAGGGGGCGCTATTTCATAAAATAGGCCACGCCCACCGGATGTTCACATCAAATTTTTTGGGGGGCTGGACTAGGATCACTCACAAGAGGTTTTGTGGCGATATCTTTAGAAATGACGAAATGGGAGGCAAACGTAAGGCCACGTCGGTACGCCTGACTTCGCCGCGCCGCCACAGCCCCGCCTTCTGGAGAAAACTCCCATAAAGTGACGCCAAGCAATCCCAACTTGTCTACAGTTACCTGCTACAAATATGGGGTGATTAGTTGAAAGGGCGAATTTTGGACAATTTCCCAGTAAAACTTGACCTTTTAAGGCCTGAGGGGGCGGGGCTTATGTGACATCATCAATCAACCATTCATTTGTCTTCGGGGGGCGATGACGATTGTCCATAGAAAATTACTTTAAATGTAATTCTTTTATTTATGAAATTAAAGATATTTGAATTTTTTTGGCGAGTGCTCGAACTTTGAGGCCTGGTCCCGCCCCTTCAGTATTTACGAAAAGTCAGTTTTATTTTCTCATTTTAATCGTCCATCGCTTCTGTTCGATCGCACACTATTTTTGAGACAATCGTGCGAAAAATGACCAAACTGTTCAACCAAATATAGAGCCTAGAAATGGCCAAAACGGGGTAAAAATGGCCACTTTAGTCCAAAATGGCCGACTTCCTGTTTGATATTGACCATGGGTGCAAGAGGCTTTTCTGTGCGTATTGTTGAGTTCTACAGGTGTACCAAATTTCATCACTCTACTA
This sequence comes from Nothobranchius furzeri, assembly GCF_043380555.1. Taxonomy (NCBI): domain Eukaryota; kingdom Metazoa; phylum Chordata; class Actinopteri; order Cyprinodontiformes; family Nothobranchiidae; genus Nothobranchius; species Nothobranchius furzeri. The sequence goes on along the minus strand of NC_091742.1, from coordinate 43,914,714 downwards.
TGAAAAAAGGTCAATGCGGAGGGGTATTTTTAATTTTCCAGGGGGCGCTGTTGAAACATTTTTATACCAACTTTCATGTTGACAGTGAAATACGTAAATTTCACGCACTTTCTATATTGGGCCAGAATTTGGTGACTTTTTGGATATGCTAAGACCCCCTAAAGGCCACCCAAAGACGCGGAAGAAAAAAAAAAGAAAAAAAAAGAAAAATAAACGGAGCAGATACAATAGGCCTTCGCAGCGCTTCGCTGCTCGGGCCTAATTAAAGCTGCAAGCAGCGTCGTTCGGCCCTCGCAGCGAAGCTGCTCGCTGCTCGCCCTCCTTCCGCACCCCCTCCGCTCCATCCCCAACGCTCTACAAACCCGGCTCCGCGCTTCTCCATCCTGGCCGGCAGCCGAGGGCACCAGGGCATGCCTGGCGGAACAGAAAGTAATCCACCCCAACACCGGAAACCGTGAAAGGCCTCCTCGTCCACACCTCACCCTGACTCAGCATCCCTTCTGAGCCCACCATTACACGTCTCACCCCTAGGAGATACTCTATCTTTACCACACTGGTGATGTGATGTTCAGTCTCGGGCAAATCGGAGGCTGTTTGTGGAAGTTACAGTCAAACGTAAGGTCACAGCGTCACGCCAGAATTCGCCATGGCATCAAAGCCCCTCCCTTTCTGAAAAGCTATCAGATCTGAATGGTCATTACAACATCATGAAGACAGTGCATGACATTAGTGTCATGTTGACTAAATTAGAGGGGACAAATATGGGCATTTCACCATAAAAATAGACTTCCTGTAGTCAGGGGGCGGGGCTTAGGTGATGTCAGTTGTCCACATTGTCATTGTCTTCAGATGTGGTCAGTGATCACACAGACAACGTTTGAATTGGATCTGATCATGCACATGGGAGTTATTAAGTCAAGTAACGTAATGGGGACTGGTCAAAGTTTGAGGCTTAGCCACGCCCACACCTTTATACTTATTTAAAATCCGACGGTTGAATTTTTTCCTCTATGTCTTAAGAGTATATAGCAGGAGTTTGAAGGTGATCGGTGGAAAGGATGACAAGACATCATTCTCCTAATAACGTGTGCGAAAACCACTAAATCGAGTACTTGGACCAAAATGGCCGACCTCCTGTGCGACATTGCGCTTGGCTCCAAGAGACTTTTTTGTAGGTCCTGAGACACTACACTAGTGTGCCAAATTTCGTGATCCTCAGTCAAAGCATGGCTTGGGGCTGACAGTTTAAATGGTCCTAGGGGGCGCCTTTTCAGAAATTAGGCCACGCCCACAAACTTTAGCTGTCCAATTCTATTAGGGGTCAGAGTAGGATCACTCATCAGAAATTGTGTGGCGATGTCACAATGACTGAAAAAATTAGAGACAAACGTATTTCCATGGCGTGATGGCGAATTTCGCCATGCTCCCAAAGCCCCGCCTTTATTCGAAACCTGCCAGTACTATAGACCAAGTGACCTCAACTTGTCTGCTGCTATTTGCCAGTGATTGCTGATGATTGGTTAAAAGGAGTCCAATAGGGAGCTGTGAAAAAAAGAGTGGCGTGGCGACAGGTCAAAGTTTGAGGCTTAGCCACGCCCACAACTTTATACTTATTTAAAATCCGACGGTTGAATTTTTCCCCCTTTGTCTTAAAAGTATATAGCAGAAATTTGAAGGTGATTGTTGAAAAGGGCGATGGTGCAACACTCTCCAAACAACGTGTGTGAAAACCACGAAATCGAGTACTTGGACCAAAATGGCCGACTTCCTGCGCGACTTTGCACTTGGCTCCAAGAGACTTTTTTGTAGGTCCTGAGACCCCACATTAGTGTACCAAATTTCGTACTCCTCAGTCAAAGCATGGCTTGGGGCTGACAGTTTTAATGGTCCTAGGGGGCGCTATTTCAGAAAATAGGCCACGCCCACCGGATTTTCGCATCAGATTGTTTTGGAGGCCAGACTAGGATCCCTCCCAAGACGTTTCGTGGCGATATCTCTAAAAATGACGAAATGGGAGGCAAACGTAAGGCCACGGCGTGACGCCTGACTTCGCCACGCCGCCACAGCCCCGCCTTCTGCAGAAAACTCCCATAAAGTGACGCTAAGCAACCCCAACTTGGCTTCAGTTTCCAGCTACAAATTTGGGTTGATTATTTAAAAGGGAGAATTTTGGAAAATTTCCCAGTAAAACTTGACTTTTGAAGTACTGAGGGGGCGGGGCTTATGTGACATCATCAATCGACCATTCAATTGTCTTCGGAGGGTGATGAGGATTGTCCATAGAACCTTTCTTTAACTGCAATTCTTTCATTTATGAAATTATAGCAATTTGAATTTTTTTGGCGAGTGCTCGAACTTTGAGGCCTGGCCCCGCCCCTTCAGTATTTACGAAAAGTCAATTTTATTGTCTCATTTGAATCGTCCATCGCTTCTGTTCGATCTCGCACTATTTTTGAGACGATGGTGCGAAAAATGACCAAACTGTTCAACCAAATATAGACCCTAGAAATGCCCAAAACGCCTAAAAATCGCCATTTCAACCCAAAATGGCCGACTTCCTGTTTTATATTGACCATGGTTGCAAGAGGCTTTTCTGTGCGGACTGTTGAGTAGTACCAGCATACCAAATTTCATAACTGTACGATAAACTAAGCCTTATGGAGAGGGGTATTTTTCACTTTCTAGGGGGCGCTGTCTAGCCACTTTTTTATCAACTTTCACATCGCCAGTGAAATATGTAAATTTCACTCACTTTCTATATTGAGCCAGAATTTGGTGACTTTTTGGATATGCTAAGACCCCCTAAAGGCCATTCAAAGACGCGGAAGAAAAAAGAAAGAAAGCGTAATAATAAGAAAGAAACGGAGCAGATACAATAGGCCTTCGCAGCTTCACTGCTCGGGCCTAATTAAAGCTGCAAGCAGCGTCGTTCGGCCCTCGCAGCTCCGCGCCGCTCCGGCCTGGCCGGCAGCCCGGGGCACCAGGGCATGTCTGGCAGAACAGAAACGTCAATCATCCCGTCACCGGAAACAGCAAATGGCCTCCTAGTCCGCACCTCACCCTGACTAAGCATCCCCTCTGAGCTCACCATTAAATTGAATTGTAAGGTTACGGCATACGCAAGAATTCGCCATGGCATCAAAGCCCCTCCCTTTCTGGAAAGCTATCAGATTTGAAAGGCCTTTACAGCATCATGAAGACAGTGCATGACCTAGGTGTCATGTTGACTAAATTAGAGGGGACAAATATGGGCATTTCAGCATAAAATAATAACTTCCTTTAGTCAGGGGGCGGGGCTTAGATGATGTCAGCTGTCCACATTGTCATTGTTTACAGATATGGTCAATGATCACACAGACAAAGTTCGAAAAAGATCTGATCATGCACATGGGAGTTATTAAGTCAAGTAATGGCGAAAGGTCAAAGTTTGAGGCTTAGCCACGCCCACACCTTTCAACTTTTGAAAAATCCGACGGTTGAATTTTTTCCCCTATGCCTTAAGAGTATATAGCAGAAGTTTGAAGGCGATTGGTGAAAAGGGCGACGGAGCATCACTCTCCAAACAACGTGTGCGAAAACCACTAAATCGCGTACTTGGACCAAAATGGCCGACTTCCTGTGCAATTTTGTGCTTGGCTCCAAGAGACTTTTTTGTAGGTCCTGGGACACCACATTAGTGTACCAAATTTCGTAATCCTCAGTGAAAGCATGGCTTGGGGCTATTAGTTTAAATGGTCCTAGGGGGCGCTATTTCAGAAATTAGGCCACGCCCACATATTTCAGCTGTCTATGTGTCTTTGGGGTCAGACTAGGATCACTCACCAGAAGTTTCGTAACGATATCACGATAAATGAAGAAATGAGAGGCAAACGTATTTCCATGGCGTGATGGCGATTTTCGCCATGCTCCCAAAGCCCCGCCTTTTTTTGAAACCTTCCAGTACTGGATACCAAGTGACCTCAAGTTGTCTACTGCTATTTGCCAGAGACTCCTGCTGATTGGGTAAAAGGAGTCCAGTAGGGAGCTGTGAAAAAAAGAGTGGCGCGGCGACAGGTCAAAGTTTGAGGCTTAGCCACGCCCACACCTTTCAACTTTTGAAAAATCCGACGGTTGAATTTTTTCCCCTATGCCTTAAGAGTATATAGCAGAAGTTTGAAGGCGATTGGTGAAAAGGGCGACGGAGCATCACTCTCCAAACAACGTGTGCGAAAACCACTAAATCGCGTACTTGGACCAAAATGGCCGACTTCCTGTGCAATTTTGTGCTTGGCTCCAAGAGACTTTTTTGTAGGCCCTGGGACACCACATTAGTGTACCAAATTTCGTAATCCTCAGTCAAAGCATGGCTTGGGGCTATTAGTTTAAATGGTCCTAGGGGGCGCTATTTCAGAAATTAGGCCACGCCCACATATTTCAGCTGTCTATGTCTCTTTGGGGTCAGACTAGGATCACTCACCAGAAGTTTCGTAATGATATCACGATAAATGAAGAAATGAGAGGCAAACGTATTTCCATGGCGTGATGGCGATTTTCGCCATGCTCCCAAAGCCCTGCCTTTTTTTGAAACCTTCCAGTACTGGAGACCAAGTGACCTCAAGTTGTCTACTGCTATTTGCCAGAGACTCCTGCTGATTGGGTAAAAGGAGTCCAGTAGGGAGCTGTGAAAAAAAGAGTGGCGCGGCTACAGGTCAAAGTTTGAGGCTTAGCCACGCCCACACCTTTCAACTTTTGAAAAATCCGACGGTTGAATTTTTTCCTCTATGTCTTAAGAGCAGATGGCAGAAGTTTGAAGGAGATTGGTGAAAATGGCGACGGAGCATCACTCTCCAAACAACGTGTGCGAAAACCACTAAATTGCGTACTTGGACCAAAATGGCCGACTTCCTGTGCAACTTTGCACTTGGCTCCAAGAGACTTTTTTGTAGGTCCTGAGACACCACATTAGTGTACCAAATTTCGTACTCCTCAGTCAAAGCATGGCTTGGGGCTGACAGTTTTAATGGTCCTAGGGGGCGCTATTTCAGAAAATAGGCCACGCCCACAAGATGTTCACATCAGATCTTTTGAGGGGCCGGACTAGGATCACTCACAACAAGTTTCGTGACGATATCTTTAGAAATGACGAAATGGAAGGCAAACGTAAGGCCATGGCGGTACGCCTGACTTCGCCGCGCCGCCACAGCCCCACCTTCTGCCGAAAACTCCCATAAAGTGACGCCAAGCAACCTCCACTTGTCTTGAGTTAACAGCTACAAGTTTGTGGTGATTAAGTGAAATGGGGCAATTTGGGACCTTTCACAGTAAAACTTGACCTTTTTGGTCCTGAGGGGGCGGGGCTTGTGTGATGTCATCATCCGACCATTCAATTTACTTTGTGGCTGGATGACGAATGACCACAGAAAGTTTGGTAATTCTATTCCTTTCAGTTATGAAGTTATAGCAATTTAAAAATTTTTGGCGAGTAGTCAAACTTCGAGGCCTGGCCCCGCCCCTTCAACATGTACGAAAAGTCAGAATCTTTGTCTCATTTTGTTCGCCCATCCCTTCTGAGCAATTTTACACAATTTTTGAGACGATCGTGCAAAAAATGATCGAGCAATCCAATCAGAAACGGACCCTAAAAAGGGCCAAAACGGCAAAAAATCGCCATTTCAACCCAAAATGGCCGACTTCCTGTTTGATATTGACCATGCATGCAAGAGACTTTTCTGTGCGGACTGTTTAGTACTATAAATGTACCAAATTTCATAACTGTACGATAAACTAAGCTTTATGGAGAGGGGTTTTTTTCACTTTGTAGGGGGCGCTGTTCAGCCATTTTCTTTGCGATTTTTTTGTGACCTTTAAAATATCAAATTTTTCACCAGGCCTGACAAGTTTGCAAAATATTGTGAGTTTTGGGGTATGTTAAGGTCCCCAAAAAGCTGTTCAAAGGGGGCACGGAATAACAAAAAATAATCAGAGCAAAAACAAGAGGCCTTCGCAGCGCTTTCGCTGCTCGGGCCTAATTAAAGCTGCAAGCAGCGTCGTTCGGCCCTCGCAGCGAAGCTGCTCGTCCTCCGTCCGCGCCCCCTCCGCTCCATCCCAGATGCTCTCCAAACCCAGCTCCGCGCTTCTATGTCCTGGCCGGCAGCCGGGGGCACCAGGGCACGTCTGGCGGAACAGAAAGTCAACCACCCCGACACCAGAAACCGTGAACGGCCTCCTCGTCCACACCTCACCCTTACTCAGCATCCCCTCCGAGCCCAGCATTACACGTCTCACCACTAGGAGATTACCTTTGCCACACTGGTGGTGTGATGTTCAGTCTCGGGCAAATCGGAGGCTGTTTGTGGAAGTTACAGTCAAACGTAAGGTCACAGCGTCACGCCAGAATTCGCCATGGCATCAAAGCCCCTCCCTTTCTGAAAAGCTAGCAGATCTGAATGGTCATTACAACATCATGAAGACAGTGCATGACCTTAGTGTCATGTTGACTAAATTAGAGGGGACAAATATGGGCAGTTCACCATAAAACAGTAGACTTCCTGTAGTCAGGGGGCGGGGCTTAGGTGAAGTCAGCTGTCCACATTGTCGCTGTCTTCAGATGTAGTCAGTGATCACACAGACAAAGTTTGAATTTGATCTGATCATGCACATGGAAGTGATTAAGTCAAGTAACGTAATGGCGACTGGTCAATGTTTGAGGCTTAGCCACGCCCACACCTTTATACTTATTTAAAATCCGACGGTTGAATCTTTTCCTCTATGTCTTAAGAGTATATAGCAGGAGTTTGAAGGTGATCGGTGGAAAGGACGACGAGACGTCATTCTCCTAATAACGTGTGCGAAAACCACTAAATCGAGTACTTGGACCAAAATGGCTGACCTCCTGTGCGACATTGCGCTTGGCTCCAAGAGACTTTTTTGTAGGTCCTGAGACACTACAATAGTGTGCCAAATTTCGTGATCCTCAGTCCAAGCATGGCTTGGGGCTGACAGTTTTAATGGTCCTAGGGGGCGCTATTTCAGAAAATAGGCCACGCCCACAAACTTCAGCTGTCCAATTCTATTAGGGGTCAGATTAGGATCACTCATCAGAAATTGTGTGGCGATGTCACAATGATTGAAGAAATAAGAGACAAACGTATTTCCATGGCTTGATGGAGAAATTCGCCATGCTCCCAAAGCCCCGCCTTTATTCGAAACCTGCCAGTGCTATAGACCAAGTGACCTCAACTTGTCTGCTGCTATTTGCCAGTGATTGCTGGTGATTGGTTAAAAGGAGTCCAATAGGGAGCTGTGAAAAAAAGAGTGGCGTGGCGACAGATCAAAGTTTGAGGCTTAGCCACGCCCACACCTTTATACTTATTTAAAATCCGACGGTTGAATTTTTTCATCTATGTCTTAAGAGTGTATAAAAGATGTTTGGAGGTGATTGGTGAAAAGGGTGTTGGTGCAACACTCTCCAAACAACGTGTGCGAAAACCACTAAATCGAGTACTTGGACCAAAATGGCCGACTTCCTGTGCGACTTTGCACTTGGCTCCAAGAGACTTTTTTGTAGGTCCTGAGACACCACATTAGTGTACCAAATTTCGTACTCCTCAGTCAAAGCATGGCTTGGGGCTGACAGTTTTAATGGTCCTAGGGGGCGCTATTTCAGAAAATAGGCCACGCCCACCAGATGTTGACATCTGATTCTTTTGGGGGCCGGACTAGGATCACTCCCAAGAGGTGTCGTCGCGATATCTCTTGAAATGACGAAATGGGAGGCAAACATATGTCCACGTCGGTACGCCTGACTTCGCCGCACCGCCACAGCCCCGCCTTCTGCAGAAAACTCTCATAAAGTGACGCCAAGCAACCCCAACTTGTCTTCAGTTACCTGCTACAAATCTGAGATGATTATTTGAAAGGGCGAATTTTGGAAAATTTCCCAGTAAAACTTGACCTTTTAAGTCCTGAGGGGGCGGGGCTTATGTGACATCACCAATCGACCATTCATTTGTCTTCGGGGGGCGATGACGATTGTCCTTAGAAATTGTTTTAACTGTAATTCTTTCATTTATGAAATTATAGCAATTTGAATTTTTTTGGCGAGTGCTCGAACTTTGAGGTCTGGCCCCGCCCCTTCAGTATTTACGAAAAGTCAATTTTATTTTCTCATTTGAATCGTCCATCGCTTCTGTTCGATAGTACACTATTTTTGAGACAATCGTGCGAAAATTGACCAAACTGTTCAACCAAATGTAGACCCTAGAAATGGCCAAAACGGCTAAAAATCTCCATTTCAACCCAAAATGGCCGACTTCCTGTTTGATATTGACCATGGTTGCAAGAGACTTTTCTGTGCGGACTGTTGAGTACTACTAGTAAACCAAATTTCATAACTGTACGATAAACTAAGCTTTATGGAGAGGGGTATTTTTCACTTTCTAGAGGGCGCTGTTCAGCCACTTTTTTATGAACTTTCACATCGCCAGTGAAATACGTAAATTTCACGCACTTTCTATATTGGGCCAGAATTTGGTGACTTTTTGGATATGCTTAGACCCCCTAAAGGCCACCCAAAGACGCGGAAGAAAAAAAATAATAATAATAATAAATAATAATAATAATAAACGGAGCAGATACAATAGGCCTTCGCAGCTTCACTGCTCGGGCCTAATAATAAGAAGAAACGGAGCAGATACAATAGGCCTTCGCAGCTTCACTGCTCGGGCCTAATAATAATAAACAGAGCAAAAACAAGAGGCCTTCGCAGCGCTTTCGCTGCTCGGTCCTAAAAAATAATTAAAGCTGCAAGCAGCGTCGTTCGGCCCTCGCAGCGAAGCTGCTCGCCCTCCTTCCGCACCCCCTCCGCTCCATCCCCGACGCTCTCCAAACCCAGCTCCGCGCTTGTCCATCCTGGACGGCAGCCGGGGGCACCAGGGCACGTCTGGCAGAACAGAAAGTCAACCACCCCGACACCAGAAACCGTGAACGGCCTCCTCGTCCACACCTCACCCTGATTCAGCATCCCCTCTGAGCCCAGCATTACACGTCTCACCACTAGGAGATACTCTATCTTTACCACACTGGTGATGTGATGTTCAGTCTCTGGCAAATCGGAGGCTGTTTGTGGAAGTTACAGTCAAACGTAAGGTCACAGCGTCACGCCAGAAATCGCCATGGCATCAAAGCTCCTCCCTTTCTGAAAAGCTATCAGATCTGAATAGTCATTAGAACATCATGAAGACAGTGCATGACCTAAGTGTCATGTTGACTAAATTAGAGGGGACAAATATGGGCATTTCACCATAAAACAGAAGACTTCCTGTAGTCAGGGGGCGGGGCTTAGGTGATGCCAGCTGTCCACATTGTCACTGTCTTCAGATGTGGTCAGTGATCACACGGACAAAGTTTGAAATTGATCTGATCATGCACAAGGGAGTTATTGAGTCAAGTAACGTAATGGCGACTGGTCAAAGTTTGAGGCTTAGCCACGCCCACACCTTTATACTTATTTAAAATCCGACAGTTGAATCTTTTCCTCTATGTCTTAAGAGTATATAGCAAGAGTTTGAAGGTGATCGGTGGAAAGGGCGACGAGACATCATTCTCCTAATAACGTGTGCGAAAACCACTAAATCGAGTACTTGGACCAAAATGGCCGACCTCCTGTGCGACATTGCGCTTGGCTCCAAGAGACTTTTTTGTAGGTCCTGAGACACTACATTAGTGTGCCAAATTTCGTGATCCTCAGTCAAAGCACGGCTTGGGGCTGACAGTTTTAATGGTCCTAGGGGGCGCTATTTCAGAAAATAGGCCACGCCCACAAACTTCAGCTGTCCAATTCTATTAGGGGTCAGAGTAGGATCACTCATCAGAAATTGTGTGGCGATGTCACAATGATTGAAGAAATGAGAGACAAACGTATTTCAATGGCGTGATGGCGAATTTCGCCATGCTCCCAAAGCCCCGCCTTTATTCGAAAGCTGCCAGTACTATAGACCAAGTGACCTCAACTTGTCTGCTGCTATTTGCCAGTGATTGCTGGTGATTGGTTAAAAGGAGTCCAATAGGGAGCTGTGAAAAAAAGAGTGGCGTGGCGACAGGTCAAAGTTTGAGGCTTAGCCACGCCCACACCTTTATACTTATTTAAAATCCGTAGGTTGAATTTTTTCCCCTTTGTCTTAAGAGTCTATAGCAGAAGTTTGAAGGTGATTGGTGAAAAGGGCAATGGTGTAACACTCTCCAAACAACGTGTGCGAAAACCACTAAATCGACTACTTGGACCAAAATGGCCGACTTCCTGTGCGACTTTGCACTTGGCTCCAAGAGACTTTTTTGTAGGACCGGAGACACCACATTAGTGTACCAGATTTCGTACTCCTCAGTCAAAGCATGGCTAGGGGCTGACAGTTTTAATGGTCCTAGAGGGCGCCATTTCAGAAAATAGGCCACGCCCACAAACTACAGCTGTCCAAATCTATTGGGGGTCAGACTAGGATCACTCACCAGACATTTTGTGGTGATGGCACGATAATTGAAGAAATGAGAGGCAAACGTATTGCCATGGCGTGATGGTGAATTTTGCCATGCTCCCAAAGCCCCGCCTTTTTTCAAAACCTGCCAGTACTGGAGACTAAGTGACCTCAACTTGTCAGCTGCTATTCGCCAGAGATTGCTGGCGATTGGGTAAAAGGAGTCCAATAGGTAGCTGTGAAAAAAAGAGTGGCGTGGTGACAGGTCAAAGTTTGAGGCTTAGCCACGCCCACACCTTTATACTTATTTAAAATCCGACGGTTGAATTTTTTCCTTTATGTCTTAAGAGTCTATAGCAGAAGTTTGAAGGCGATTGGTGAAAAGGGCGATGGAGCATCACTCTCCAAACAACGTGTGCGAAAACCACTAAATCGAGTACTTGGACCAAAATGGCCGACTTCCTGTGCGACTTTGCACTTGGCTCCAAGAGACTTTTTTGTAGGTCCTGAGACACCACATTAGTGTGCCAAATTTCATAATCCTCAGTCAAAGCATGACTTGGGGCTGACAGTTTTAATGGTCCTAGGGGGCGCTATTTCAGAAAATAGGCCACGCCCACCGGATGTTCACATCACATTTTGTGGGGGGCTGAACTAGGATCACTCCCAAGAGGTTTTGTGGCGATATCTCTAGAAATGACGAAATGGGAGGCAAACGTAAGGCCTAAGCGGTACGCCTGACTTCGCCGCGCCGCCACAGCCCCGCCTTCTGGAGAAAACTCCCATAAAGTGACGCCAAGCAACCCCAACTTGTCTTCAGTTACCCGCTACAAATTTGGGGTGGTTATTGGAAAGGGCGAATTTTGGAAAATTTCCCAGTAAATCTTGACCTTTTAAGTCCTGAGGGGGCGGGGCTTATGTGACATCATCAATCGACCATTCATTTGTCTTCGGAGGTCGACGACGATTGTCCTTAGAACATTTCTTTAACTGTAATTCTTTCATTTATGAATCTATAGCAATTTGAATTTTTTTGGCGAGTGCTCGAACTTTGAGGCCTGGTCCCGCCCCTTCAGTATTTACGAAAAGTCAATTTTATTGTCTCATTTTAATCGTCCATCGCTTCTGTTCGATCGCACACTATTTTTGAGACGATCGTGCGAAAAATGACCAAACTGTTAAACCAAATATAGACCCTAGAAATGGCCAAAACGGGGTCAAAATGGCCACTTTAGTCCAAAATGGCCGACTTCCTGTTTGATATTGACCATGGGTGCAAGAGGCTTTTCTGTGCGTATTGTTGAGTTCTACAAGTGTGCCAAATTTCATCACTCTACTATGAAAAAAGGTCAAAGCGGAGGGGTATTTTTAATTTTCCAGGGGGCGCTGTTGAAACATTTTTTTACCAACTTTCACGTTGCCAGTGAAATACGTAAATTTCACGCACTTTCTATATTGGGCCAGAATTTGGTGACTTTTTGGATATGCTAAGACCCCCTAAAGGCCATCCAAAGACGCGGAAGAAAAAAAAAGAAAAAAAAAATAAATAAAATAAAATAATAAACGGAGCAGATACAATAGGCCTTCGCAGCTTCACTGCTCGGGCCTAATTAAAGCTGCAAGCAGCGTCATTCGGCCCTCGCAGCTCCGCGCCGCTCCGGCCTGGCCGGCAGCCAGGGGCACCAGGGCACGTCCCCGGAACAGAAACGTCGACCACCCCGACACATGAAACCGCTAACGGTCACCTCGTCTGCACCTCACCCTGACTCAGCATCCCCTCTGAGCCCACCATTATATTACACGTCTCACCACTAGGGCATACCCCATCTTTGCCACACTGGTGGTGTGATGACAGTGACCAACTTTAATGCTATTTTGACCATGTTTTTTAAAGTTACCGAAGGTTAAAGTTAACTAGGCGGCGCTGTGACCAACTACAGAAAAGTCCCATTGAGGTCAGCTTTGGTGACATTATATAACATTCACCAACCGTTTGTGCCTCACTGGCTAAAGGGCATGATTGTTCATTGCCATGTTCAGTCTCGGGCAAATTGGAGGCTGTTTGTGGAAGTTACAGTCAAACGTAAGGTCATGGCGTCATGGCAGCATTCGCCATTGCATCAAAGCCCCTCCCTTTCTGGAAATCTTTCAAGTCTGAATGGTAATTACAACATTATGAAGACAGTGTATGACCTTAGTGTCATGTTCACTAAGTTACAGGTGACAAATATGGGCATTTCACCATAAAACAATAGACTTCCTGTTGTCAGGGGGCGGGGCTTAGGTGATGTCAGCTGTCCACAATAATGTTGCCTTGAGATGTGGTCAGTGATCACACAGACAAAGTTTGAAATAGATCTGATTGTGCACATGGGAGTTATTAAGTCAAGTAATGTAATGGCGAAAGGTCAAACTTTGAGGCTTAGCCACGCCCACATCTTTATACTTATTTAAAATCCGACGGTTGAATTTTTTCCTCTATGTCTTAAGAGTATATAGCAGAAATTTGAAGGTGATTGGTGAAAAGGGCGACGGAGCATCACTCTCCAAACAACGTGTGTGAAAACCACTAAATCGCGCACTTGGACCAAAATGGCCGACTTCCTGTGCGACTTTGCACTTGGCTCCAGGAGACTTTTTTGTAGGTCCTGAGACACCACATTAGTGTACCAAATTTCGTAATCCTCAGTCAAAGCATGGCTTGGGGCTGACAGTTTTAATGGTCCTAGGGGGCGCTATTTCAGAAAATAGGCCACGCCCACCGGATCTTCCAATCAGATCTTTTGGGGGGCCGGACTAGGATCACTCACAAGAAGTTTCGTGACGATATCTTTAGAAATGACGAAATGGGAGGCAAACGTAAGGCCACGGCGGTACGCCTGAATTCGTTGCGCCGCCACAGCCCCGCCCTCTGCCGAAAACTCCCATAAAGTGACGCAAAGCAACCCCCACTTGTCTTGAGTTACCAGCTACAAATTTGTGGTGATTGAGTGAAATGGGGCCATTGTGGACCTTTCACAGTAAAACTTGACCTTTTTGGTCCTGAGGGGGCGGGGCTTGTGTGATGTCATCATCCGACCATTCAATTTACTTTGTGGGTGGATGACAAATGACCACAGAAAGTTTGGTAACTCTATTCCATACAGATATGAAGATATAGCAATTTAAATTTTTTTGGCGAGTAGTCAAACTTCGAGGCCTGGCCCCGCCCCTTCAACATATACGAAAAGTCAGAATCCTTGTCTCATTTTTTTCACCCATCCCTTCTGAGCTATTTTACACAATTTTTGAGACGATCGTGCGAAAAATGATCGAGCAATCCAATCAGAAACGGACCCTGAAAACGGCAAAAACGGCAAAAAATCGCCATTTCAAACCAAAATGGCCGACTTCCTGTTTGATATTGACCATGCTTGCAAGAGACTTTTCTGTGCGGACTGTTGAGTACTACAAGTGTACCAAATTTCATAACTGTACAATAAACTAAGCTTTATGGAGAGGGTTTTTTTTCACTTTCTAGGGGGCGCTGTTCAGCCATTTTCTTTGCGATTTTTTTGGGACCTTTAAAATATCAAATTTTTCACCAGGCCTGACGAGTGTGCAAAATATTGTGAGTTTTGGGGTATGTTAAGGTCCCCAAAAAGCCATTCAAAGCGGCACCGGAATAATAAATAAAAAAAAGAAAGAATAAACGGAGCAAAAACAAGAGGCCTTCGCAGCGCTTTCGCTGCTCGGGCCTAATAAACAGAGCAAAAACAAGAGGCCTTCGCAGCGCTTTTGCTGCTCGGGCCTAATAATAAACAGAGCAAAAACAAGAGGCCTTCGCAGCGCTTTCGCTGCTCGGGCCTAATAAACAGAGCAAAAACAAGAGGCCTTCGCAGCGCTTTCGCTGCTCGGGCCTAATAAAGTTTTAAGCATCAGGCGTGACATTAAAAGCAGACACTTTGATGCTTCACCTGAGAGTAAATCTGTAAGGCTTGTTACCAGCATTCAGACAGCAATTCTGTTTGCTTCACAGCCAGACAGGACACGGTTAAAAAAAGTGTGCATGAAAAGTGTGAATTTTGTGTGATGCTTGTCAATTTTCTTGGATTATGAACCGTCCAATTGCGTACTCCTGAGAAAGGAAACCCGTAAGCAAACATGCTAACAAAATATCAACTCCATCTGTTCCTCTGGGATTCTGACTCTCCTTTGTTTTTAGACCCTAGCGGATTAACCTGTCTACAGTCAAGCAGCGCCCTTTGTTACCCTTTAAATAATACATTTTTCTTTGACCTTACCTTTGCCTCCTTTCGTGATTCTGCATGTCGTGGATCAAAAAATTGCCTGAGGTCATGACAATCTAAAGTGTCTTAATGTCTTCACTGCATCACAGTAATGAATAAATCAATATAACTGTTTATTATTTTATGGCCAAGACATCACAATTTTCCAAGACACTTAATTAGTTTTCTTTTTTAACATAACATCTAATCTTATATTTCATCATTGCTCATTCAGTGTCTCAGTTGATCACCTTAACTCATCATTTATTAGGCCCGAGCAGTGAAGCTGCGAAGGCCTATTGTATCTGCTCCGTTTCTTATTTTTATTAGGCCCGAGCAGCGAAAGCGCTGCGAAGGCCTCTTGTTTTTGCTCTGTTTATTAGGCCCGAGCAGCGAAAGCGCTGCGAAGGCCTCTTGTTTTTGCTCTGTTTATTAGGCCCGAGCAGCGAAGCGCTGCGAAGGCCTATTGTATCTGCTCCGTTTATTATTATTAGGCCCGAGCAGCGAAGCGCTGCGAAGGCCTATTGTATCTGCTCCGTTTATTATTATTACGCTTTCTTTTTTCTTCCGCGTCTTTGGGTGGCCTTTAGGGGGTCTTAGCATATCCAAAAAGTCACCAAATTCTGGCCCAATATAGAAAGTGCGTGAAATTTACGTATTTCACTGGCGATGTGAAAGTTGATAAAAAAGTGGCTCGACAGCGCCCCCTAAAGAGTGAAAAATACCCCTCTCCATAAAGCTTAGTTTATCGTACAGTTATGAAATTTGGTATACTGGTACTACTCAACAGTCCGCACAAAAAAGCCTCTTGCAACCATGGTCAATATAAAACAGGAAGTCGGCCATTTTGGGTTGAAATGGCGATTTTTAGCCGTTTTGGCCATTTCTAGGGTCTATATTTGGTTGAACAGTTTCGTCATTTTTCGTACCATAGTCTCAAAAATAGTGTGCCATCGAACAGAAGCGATGGACGCTTCAAATGAGAAAATAAAATTGACTTTTCGTAAATACTGAAGGGGCGGGGCCAGGCCTCAAAGTTCGAGCACTCGCCAAAAAAATTCAAATTGCTATAATTTCACAAATGAAAGAATTACAGTTAAAGTAACTTTCTATGGATAATCGTCATCGCCCCCCGAAGACAAATGAATGGTCGCTGGATGATGTCACACAAGCCCCGCCCCCTCAGGACTTAAAACGTCAAGTTTTACTGGGAAATTTTCCAAAATTCGCCCTGTCGAATAATCAGCCCGAATTTGTAGCAGGTAACTGAAGAGAAGTTGGCGTTGCTTGACGTCACTTTATGGGTGTTTTCTGCAGAAGGCGGGGCTGTGGCGACGCGGCGAAGTCAGGCGTACCGCCGTGACCATACATGTGCCTCCCATGTCGTCATTTCTATAGATACAGTCACGAAACGTCTTGTGAGTGATCCTAGTCCGGCCCCCCAAAAGATCTCATGTGAACATCAAATGGGCGTGGCCTATTTTCTGAAATAGCGCCCCCTAGGTCCATTAAAACTGTCAGCCCCAAGCCATGCTTTGACTGAGGAGTACGAAATTTGGTACACTAATCTGGGGTCTCAGGACCTACAAAAAAGTCTCTTTGAGCCAAGTGCAAAGTCGCACAGGAAGTCGGCCATTTTGGTCCAATTACTCGATTTAGTGGTTTTCACACACGTTATTAGGAGAATGATGTCTCGTCGTCCTTTCCACCTATCACCTTCAAACTCCTGCTATATAATCTTAAGACATAGAGGAAAAAATTCAACCGTCGGATTTTATACAAGTATAAAGGTGTGGGCGTGGCTAAGCCTCAAACTTTGACCTTTCGCCATTACATTACTTGACTTAACAACTCCCATGTGCATGATCAGATCTATATCAAACTCCGTCTGTGTGATCATTGACCACATCTCAAGACAATGACAATGTGGACAGCTGACATCACCTATGCCCCGCCCCCTGACTACAGGAAGTCTATTTTTTAATGGTGAAATGCCCATATTTGTCCCCTCTACTTTAGTCAACATGACACTAAGGTCATGCACTGTCTTCATGATGTTGTAATGACCATTCAGATCTGATAGCTTTTCAGAAAGGGAAGGGCTTTGATGCCACGGCGAATTCTGGCGTGACGCCGTGACCTTACGTTTGACTGTAACTTCCACTAACAACCTCCGATCTGCCCGAGACTGAACATGGCAATCAACAATCATGCCCTTTATTCAACGAGGCACACACCGTTGGTGAAAGTTGTGTAATGTCACCACAGCGCCCCCTACACACCATTAAAACTGTAATAACTCCTACAGACGAGGTCGTAACTGCACCAAACTTGCTATGTGTACTCACACAATGGCACCCACCACAGTCCTGTGGTAAGTTGTTGATATTGCTTTAGCTCCGCCCCCTGACAGATATTAGGCCCTTAATAACACATGCATGATGCAATTCACACCAAACTGCACACAAATGACTGTCATCAACCTACAAACTTCTTCATGGAATAATTCTTAAATTTGGGACAGCGCCCCCTAGATACAAAAAACCTTTGTAACTTCTGCAAAAAAGTTCCAAACTACATCAAACATTGTGGGAGTCATCACACATCTGCAATCAACACATGTATGTGATCACTTGTTCAATTCACTTTAACTCCACCCACTTACAGCTTTTTGTCTCTAGATGACCCATGCAACGTTTGATTGATTCCAAATTAACAGAAAACCATCTTTGATGACCAAAGATGACCTCTATGGCATTTACTTGTAAATGGTCACAACGCCCCCTAGATGGGTTCAAACTTTATTAACTTCTAAAGTCAAAGTCAGAATGGCATTATACTTGGCTTGTGACATCACGTGACTGCACCAAACACATTGATGTGGTTGTTGATTCAAATCCCTGTAGCTCCGCCCCTTTCAGCTCACTGGCTTTAGATAACACACACAACGTCCGTTTGATGCCAAAATAACAGAAAACTGTCCTTGTCAACCAAAGCTGACCTCAATGGGATTTTTCTGTAATTGATCACAGCGCCCCCTAGATAACTTTAACTTTCGAAAACTTTAATAAATATGGGCAAAAAAGCACTAAAGTTGGTCTGTGTCATCACACCAACAGTGTGCTAAAGATAAAGTATGCCCTAGTGGTGAGACATGTAATATAATGGTAGGCTCGGAGGGGATGCTGATTCAGGGTGAGGTGTGGATGAGGTGACTGTTAGCTTTTCTTGGTGTCAGGGTGGTGGACGTTTCAGTCCGTGGACGTGCCCTGGTGCCCCGTGCTGCCGGCCAGGACGGAGCGGCGGGGAGTTGGGTTTGGAGAGCATCGGGGATGGAGCGGAGGGGGTGCGGAAGGAGGGTGAGCATCTTCGCTGCGAGGGCCGAACGACGCTGCTTGCAGATTTAATTAGGCCCGAGCAGCGAAAGCGCTGCGAAGGCCTCTTGTATTTGCTCTGTTTATTCTTTTTTATTTATTATTCTTAGCCCGCTTTGAACGGCTTTTTGGGGACCTTAACATACCCCAAAACTCACAATATTTTGCACACATGGCAGGCCTGGTGAAAAATTTGATATTTTAAAGGTCCCAAAAAAATCGCAAAGAAAATGGCTGAACAGCGCCCCCTACAAAGTGAAAAAAAAACCCTCTCCATAAAGCTTAGTTTATCGTACAGTTATGAAATTTGGTACACTTGTAGTACTCAACAGTCCGCACAGAAAAGTCTCTTGCAAGCATGGTCAATATCAAACAGGAAGTCGGCCATTTTGGGTTGAAATGGCGATTTTTTTTGCCGTTTTTGCCGTTTTTAGGGTCCGTTTCTGATTGGATTGCTCGATCATTTTTCGCACGATCGTCTCAAAAGTGGTGTAAATTTGCTCAGAAGAGATGGGCGAACAAAATGAGACAAGGATTCTGAGTTTTCGTATATGTTGAAGGGGCAGGGCCAGGCCTCGAAGTTTGACTACTCGCCAAAAAAATTTAAATTGCTATAACTTCATAATTGAATAAAATAGAGTTACCACACTTTCTGTGGTCATTTGTCATCCACCCACAAAGTAATTTGAATGGTCGATTGATGACATCACACAAGCCCCGCCCCCTCAGGACCAAAAAGGTCAAGTTTTTCTGTGAAAGGTCCCAAATTGCCCCATTTAACTTATCATCACAACTTTGTAGCTGGTAGTTTAAGACAAGTGGGGGATGCTTGGCGTCACTTTATGGGAGTTTTCGGCAGAAGGCGGGGCTGCGGCGGCGCGGCAAAGTCAGGCGTACCGCCGTGGCCTTACGTTTGCCTCCCATTTCGTCATTTCTAAAGATATCATCACGAAACTTCTTGTGAATGATCCTAGTCCGACCCCCAAAAGGATCTGATGGGAACATCCGGTGGGCGTGGCCTATTGTCTGAAATAGCGCCCCCTAGGACCATTAAAACTGTCAGCCCCAAGCCATGCTTTGACTGAGGATTACGAAATTTGGTACACTAATGTAGTGTCTCAGGATCTACAAAAAAGTCTCTTGGACCCAAGTGCAAAGTCGCACAGGAAGTCGGCCATTTTGGTCCAAGTACGCGATTTAGTGGTTTTCGCACACGTTGTTTGGAGAGTGATGCTCCGTCGCCCTTTTCACCAATCGCCTTCAAACTTCTGCTATATACTCTAAAGACATAGGGTAAAAAATTCAACCGTCGGATTTTTCAAAAGTTGAAAGGTGTGGGCGTGGCTAAGCCTCAAACTTTAACCTGTCGCCACACCACTCTTTTTTTCACAGCTCCCTACTGGACTCCTTTTACCCAATCACCAGGAATCTCTGGCAAATAGCAGTAGACAACTTGAGGTCACTTGGTCTCCAGTACTGGCAGGTTTCGAAAAAAGGCGGGGCTTTGGGAGCATGGCGAAAATCGCCATCACGCCATGGAAATACGTTTGCCTCTCATTTCTTCAGTTATCGTGATATCGCTACGGAACTTCTGGTGAGTGATCCTAGTCTGACCCCCAAGAGACATTGACAGCTGAAATATGTGGGCGTGGCTTATTTTCTGAAATAGCGCCCCCTAGGACCATTTAAACTAATAGCCCCAAGCCATGCTTTCACCGAGGACTACGAAATTTGGTACACTAATGTGGTGTTTCAGGACCTACAAAAAAGTCTCTTGGAGCAAGGCGCAAAGTCACACAGGAAGTCGGCCATTTTGGTCCAAGCACGCGATTTAGTGGTTTTCGTACACGTTGTTTGGAGAGTGATGCTCCGTCGCCCTTTTCACCAATCCCCTTCAAACTTCTGCTATATACTCTTAAGACATAGGGGAAAAAATTCAACCGTCGGATTTTTCAAAAGTTGAAAGGTGTGGGCGTGGCTAAGCCTCAAACTTTGACCTGGCGCCACGCCACTCTTTTTTTCACAGCTCCCTACTGGACTCCTTTTACCCAATCAGCAGGAATCTCTGTTAAATAGCAGTAGACAACTTGAGGTTACTTGGCGTCCAGTACTGGCAGGTTTCAAAAAAAGTCGGGGCTTTGGGAGCATGGCGAAAATCGCCATCACGCCATGGAAATACGTTTGCCTCTCATTTCTTCAGTTATCGTGATATCGCTACGGAACTTCTGGTGAGTGATCCTAGTCTGACCCCCAAGAGAAATAGACAGCTGAAATTTGTGGGCGTGGCCTATTTTCTTAAATAGCGCCCCCTAGAGCCATTAAAACTGTCAGCCCCAAGCCATGCTTTGACTGAGGATTACGAAATTTGGTACACTAATGTGGTGTCTCAGGAACTACAAAAAAGTCTCTTGGAGCCAAGTGCAAAGTTGCACAGGAAGTTGGCCATTTTGGTCCAAATACTCGATTTAGTGGTTTTCGCACACATTGTTTGGACAGCGATGCTCCATCGTCCTTTGCACCAATCTCCTTCAAACTTCTGCTATATACTCTTAAGACATAGAGGGAAAAATTCAACCGTCGGATTTTTCAAAAGTTGAAAGGTGTGGGCGTGGCTAAGCATCAAACTTTAACCTTTCGCCATTACATTACATGACTTAATAACTCCCAAGTGCATGATCAGATCTATTTCAAACTTTGTCTGTTTGATCACTGACCACATCTCAAGACAACGACAATGTGGACAGCTGACATCACCTAAGCCCCGCCCCCTGACAACAGGAAGTCTATTGTTTTATGGTGAAATGCCCATATTTGTCCCCTCTAATTTAGTGAACATGACACTAAGGTCATACACTGTCTTCATGATGTTGTAATGACCATTCAGATCTGATAGCTTTCCAGAAAGGGAGGGGCTTTGATGCCATGGTGAATGCTGGTGTGACGCCATGACCTTACATTTGTCTGTAACTTCTAGAAACGGCCTCCGATTTGCCCGGGACTGAACATGGCAATGAACAATCATGCCCTTTAGCCAATGAGGCACAAACTGTTGGTGAATGTTATATAATGTTACCAAAGCTGACCTCAATGGGACTTTTCTGTAGTTGGTCACAGCGCCCCTTAGATAACGTTATCCTTCGATAACTTTAAAAGACATGGTCAGAATAGCATTAAAGGTGGTCACTGTCATCACACCACCAGTGTGGTAAAGATAGAGGATTCCCTAGTGGTGAGACGTAAAATATAATGGTGGGCTCAAAGGGGATGCTGAGTCAGTGTGAGGTGCGGACAAGGTGGCCGTTAGCAGTTTCTGGTGTCGGGGTGGTCGACGTTTCTGTTTCGCAAATGTAGCCTGGTGCCCCGGGCTGCCGGCCAGGCCGGAGCGGCGCGGAGCTGCGAGGGCCGAACGACGCTGCTTGCAGCTTTAATTATTATTACGCTTTCTTTCTTTTTTCTTCCGCGTCTTTGGCTGGCCTTTAGGGGGTCTTAGCATATCCAAAAAGTCACCAAATTCTGGCCCAATATAGAAAGTGCGTGAAATTTACGTATTTCACTGGCAATGCGAAAGTTCATAGAAAAGTGGCTGAACAGCGCCCCCTAGAAAGTGAAAAATACCCCTCTCCATAAAGCTTAGTTTATCGTACAGTTATGAAATTTGGTATACTTGTAGTACTCAACAGTCCGCACAGAAAAGTCTCTTGCAACCATGGTCAATATCAAACAGGAAGTCGGCCATTTTAGGTTGAAATGGCGATTTTTTGCCATTTTGGCCATTTCTAGGGTCTATATTTGGTTGAACAGTTTGGTCATTTTTCGCACGATCGTCTCAAAAATAGTGTGCGATCGAATAGAAGTGATGGACGATTCAAATGAGAAAATAAAATTGACTTTTCGTAAATACTGAATGGGCGGGGCCAGGCCTCAAAGTTTGAGCACTCGCCAAGAAAATTCAAATTGCTATAATTTCATAAATGAAAGAATTACAGTTAAAGTAATGTTCTATGGACAATCGTCATCGCCCCCCGAAGACAAATGAATGGTCGATTGATGATGTTACATAAGCTCCGCCCCCTCAGGACTTAAAAGGTCAAGTTTTACTGGGAAATTTTCCAAAAATCACTCTTTCAAATAATCATCCCAAATTTGTAGCAGGTAACTGAAGACAAGTTGGGGTTTCTTGGCGTCACTTTATGGGAGTTTTCTGCAGAAGGCGGGGCTGTGGCGGCGCGGCGAACTCAGGCGTACGGCTTAGGCCTTACGTTTGCCTCCCATTTCGTCATTTCTAGAGATATTGCCACGAAACTTCTTGTGAGTGATCCTAGTCCGGCCCCCCAAAAAATCTTATGTGAAATTCCGGTGGGCGTGGTCTATTTTCTGAAATAGCGCCCCCTAGGACCATTAAAACTGACAGCCCCAAGCCATGCTTTGACTGAGGATTATGAAATGTGGTACACTAATGTGGTGTCTCAGGACCTACAAAAAAGTCTCTTGGAGCCAAGTGCAAAGTCGCACAGGAAGTCGGCCATTTTGGTCCAAGTGCGCGATTTAGTGGTTTTCGCACACGTTGTTTGGAGAGTGATGCTCCGTCGCCCTTTTCACCAATCGCCTTCACACTTCTGCTATATACTCTTAAGACATAGATGAAAAAATTCAACCGTTGGATTTTAAATAAGTATAAAGGTGTGGGCGTGGCTAAGCCTCAAACTCTGACCTGTCGCCACGCCACTCTTTTTTTCACAGCTCCCTATTGGACTCCTTTTATCCAATCACCACCAAACAGTGGCAAATAGCAGCAGACAAGTTGAGGTCACTTGGTCTATAGTACTGGCAGGTTTCGAATAAAGGCGGGGCTTTGGGAGCATGGCGAAATTCGCCATCACGCCATGGAAATACGTTTGTCTCTCATTTCTTCAATCATTGTGACATTGCCACACAATTTCTGATGAGTGATCCTACTCTGACCCCTAATATAACTGGACAGCTGAAGTTTGTGGGCGTGGCCTATTTTCCGAAACAGTGCCCCCTAGGACCATTAAAACAGTCAGCCCCAAGCCATGCTTTGACTGAGGATCACAAAATTTGGCACACTAATGTAGTGTCTCAGGACCTACAAAAAAGTCTCTTGGAGCCAAGCGCAATGTCGCACAGGAGGTCGGCCATTTTGGTGCAATTACTCAATTTAGTGGTTTTCGCACACGTTATTAGGAGAATGATATCTCCTCTCCCTTTCCACCGATCACCTTCAAACTTCTGCTATATACTCTTAAGACATAGAGCAAAAAATTCAACCATCGGATTTTAAATAAGTATAAAGGTGTGGGCGTGGCTAAGCCTCAAACTTTGACCAGTCGCCATTACTTTATTTGACTTAACAACTCCCATGTGCATGATCAGATCAATTTCATGCTTTGTCTGTGTGATCACTGACCACATCTGAAGACAGTGACAATGTGGACAGCTGACATCAACTAAGCCCCGCCCCCTGACTACAGGAAGTCTATTGTTTTATGGTGAACTGCCCATATTTGTCCCCTCTAATTTAGTCAAGATGACACTAAGGTCATGCACTGTCTTCATGATGTTGTAATGACCATTCAGATCTGATAGCTTTTCAGAAAGTGAAGGGCTTTGATGCCATGGCGATTTCTGGCGTGACGCTGTGACCTTACGTTTGACTGTAACTTCCACAAACAGCCTCCGGTTTGCCCGAGACTGAACATCACATCACCAGTGTGGTAAAGATAGAGTATCTCCTAGGGGTGAGACATGTAATGGTGGGCTCAGAAGGGATGCTGAGTCAGGGTGAGGTGTGGACGAGGAGGCCTTTCACGGTTTCCGGTGTTGGGGTGGCTGACTTTCTGTTCCGCCAGGCATGCCCTGGTGCCCTCGGCTGCCGGCCAGGATGGAGAAGCGCGGAGCCGGGTTTGGAGAGCGTCGGGGATGGAGCGGAAGGGGTGTGGAAGGAGGGCGAGCAGCTTCGCTGCGAGGGCCGAACGACGCTGCTTGCAGCTTTAATTACGCTTTCTTTCTTTTTTCTTCCGCGTCTTTGAATGGCCTTTAGGGGGTCTTAGCATATCCAAAAAGTCACCAAATTCTGGCTCAATATAGAAAGTGCGTGAAATTTACGTATTTCACTGGCGATGTGAAAGTTCGTAAAAAAGTGGCTGAACAGCGCCCCCTAGAAAGTGAAAAATACCCCTCTCCATAAAGCTTAGTTTATCGTACAGTGATGAAATTTGGTATACTTGTAGTACTCAACAGTCCGCACAGAAAAGTCTCTTGCAACCCTGGTCAATATCAAACAGGAAGTCAGCCATTTTGGGTTGAAATGGCGATTTTTAATCATTTTGGCCATTTCTAGGGTCTACATTTGGTTGAACAGTTTGGTCATTTGTCGCACGATCGTCTCAAAAATAGTGTGCGATCGAACAGAAGCGATGGACGATTCAAATGAGACAATAAAATTGACTTTTCGTAAATACTGGAGGGGCGGGGCCAGGCCTCAAAGTTCGAGCACTCGCCAAGAAAATTCAAATTGCTATAATTTCATAAATGAAAGAATTACAGTTAAAGTAACAATCTATGGACAATCGACATCGCCCCCTGAAGAAAAATGAATGGTTGATTGATGATGTCACATAAGCCCCGCCCCCTCAGGACTTAAAAGGTCAAGTTTTACTGGGAAATTTTTCAAAATTCGCCCTTTTTAATAATCACCCCAAATTTGTAGCAAGTAACTGAAGACAAGTTGGGTTTGCTTGGCGTCACTTTATGGGAGTTTTCTGCAGAAGGCGGGGCTGTGGCGGCGCGGCGAAGTCAGGCGTACCGACGTGGCCATACGTTTGCCTCCCATTTCATCATTTCTAGAGATATCGCCACGAAACTTCTTGGGGGTGATCCTAGTCCGGCCCCCCCAAAAATGTGATGTGAACATCCGGTGGGCGTGGCCTATTTTCTGAAATAGCGCCCCCTAGGACCATTAAAACTGTCAGCCCCAAGCCATGCTTTGACTGAGGAGTACGAAATTTGGTGCACTAATGTGGTTTCTCAGGACCTACAAAAAAGTCTCTTGGAGCCAAGTGCAAAGTCGCACAGGAAGTCGGCCATTTTGGTCCAAGTACTCCATTTAGTGGTTTTCGCACACGTTGTTTGGAGAAGTATTCTCCATCACCCTTTTCAACAATCACCTTCAAACATCTGCTATACACTCTTAAGACATAGATGAAAAAATTCAACCGTCGGATTTTAAATAAGTATAAAGGTGTGGGCGTGGCTAAGCCTCAAACTTTGACCTGTCTCCACGCCACTCTTTTTTTCACAGCTCCCTATTGGACTCCTTTTAACCAATCACCAGCAATCACTGGCAAATAGCAGCAGACAAGTTGAGGTCACTTGGTCTATAGTACTGGAAGGTTTCGAATAAAGGCGGGGCTTTGGGAGCATGGCGAAATTCGCCATCACGCCATGGAAATACATTTGTCTCTCATTTCTTCAATCATTGTGACATCGCCTCACAATTTCTGATGAGTGATCTTACTCTGACCCCTAATAGAATTGGACAGCTGAAGTTTGTGGGCGTGGCCTATTTTCTGAAATAGCTCCCCCTAGGACCATTAAAACTATGAGCCCCAAGCAATGCTTTGACTGAGGATCACAAAGTTTGGCACACTAATGTAGTGTCTCAGGACCTACAAAAAAGTCTCTTGGAGCCAAGCACAATGTCGCACAGGAGGTCGGCCATTTTGGTCCAAGTACTCGATTTAGTGGTTTTCGCACACGTTATTAGGAGAATGATGTCTCGTCGTCCTTTCCACCGATCACCTTCAAACTCCTGCTATATACTCTTAAGACATAGAGGAAAAAATTCAACCGTCGGATTTTAAATAAGTATAAATGTGTGGGCGTGGCTAAGCCTCAAACTTTGACCAGTCGCCATTACGTTACTTGACTTAATAACTCCCATGTGCATGATCAGATCAATTTCAAACATTGTCTGTGTGATCACTGACCACATCTGAAGACAGTGACTATGTGGACAGCTGACATCACCTAAGCCCCGCCCCCTGACTACAGGAAGTCTACTGTTTTATGGTGAAATGCCCATATTTGTCCCCTCTAAATTAGTGAACATGACACTAAGGTCATGCACTGTCTTCATGATGTTGTAATGACCATTCAGATCTGATAGCTTTTCAGAAAGGGAGGGGCTTTGATGCCATGGCGATTTCTGGCGTGACGCTGTGACCTTACGTTTGACTGTAACTTCCACAAACAGCCTCCGATTTGCCCGAGACTGAACATCACATCACCAGTGTGGTAAAGATAGAGTATCTCCTAGTGGTGAGACGTGTAATGGTGGGCTCAGAGGGCATGCTGAGTCAGGGTGAGGTGTGGACGAGGAGGCCGTTCAAGGTTTCTGGTGTCGGGGTGGTTGACTTTCTGTTCTGCCAGACGTGCCCTGGTGCCCACGGCTGCCGGCCAGGACGGAGCGGCGCGGAGCTGGGTTTGGAAAGTGTCGGGGATGGAGCGGAGGGGGTGCGGAAGGAGGGCGAGCAGCTTCGCTGCGAGGGCCGAACGACGCTGCTTGCAGCTTTAATTATTTATTATTTTTCTTTTTTTTTCTTCCGCGTCTTTGGGTGGCCTTTAGGGGGTCTTAGCATATCCAAAAAGTCACCAAACTCTGGCCCAATACAGAAAGTGCGTGAAATTTACGTATTTCGCTGGCAATGTGAAAGTTGGTAAAAAAATGTTTCGACAGCGCCCCCTGGAAAATTAAAAATACCCCTCCGCTTTGACCTTTTTTCATAGTAGAGTGATGAAATTTGGTACACTTGTAGAACTCAACAATACGCACAGAAAAGCCTCTTGCACCCATGGTCAATATCAAACAGGAAGTCGGCCATTTTGGACTAAAGTGGCCATTTTGACCCCGTTTTGGCCATTTCTAGGGTCTATATTTGGTTGAACAGTTTGGTCATTTTTTGCACTATCGTCTCAAAAATAGTGTACGATCAAACAGAAGCGATGGACGATTAAAATGAGAAAATAAAATTGACTTTTCGTGAATACTGAAGGGGCGGGGCCAGGCCTCAAAGTTCGAGCACTCGCCAAAAAAATTCAAATTGCTATAATTTCATAAATGAAAGGACTACAGTTAAAGTAACTTTCTATGGACAATTGTCATCGCCCCCCAAAGACAAATGAATGGTCGATTGATGATGTCACATAAGCCCCGCCCCCTCAGGACTTAAAAGGTCAAGTTTTACTGGGAAATTTTCCTAAATTCGCCCTTTCAAATAATCATCCCAGATTTGTAGCAGGTAACTGAAGACAAGTTGGGGTTGCTTGGCGTCACTTTATGGGAGTTTTCTGCAGAAGGCGGGGCTGTGGCGGTGCGGCGAAGTCAGGCGTACCGCTTAGGCCTTACGTTTGCCTCCCATTTCGTCATTTCTAGAGATATCGCCACGACACTTCTTGGGAGTGATCCTAGTCCGGCCCCCAAAAGAATCTGATGTGAACATCCGGTGGGCGTGGCCTATTTTCTCAAATAGCGCCCCCTAGGACCATTAAAACTGTCTGCCCCAAGCCCTGCTTTGACTGAGGATTACGAAATTTTACACACTTATGTGGTGTCTCAGGACCTACAAAAAAGTCTCTTGGAGCTAATTGCAAAGTCGCACAGGAAGTCGGCCATTTTGGTCCAAGTACTCGATTTAGTGGTTTTTGCACACGTTGTTTGGAGAGTGATGCTCCGTCGCCCTTTTCACCAATCGCCTTCAAAATTCTGCTATGTACTCTTAAGACAAAGGGGAAAAAATTCAACTGTCGGATTTTAAATAAGTATAAAGGTTTGGGCGTGGCTAAGCCTCAAACTTTGACCTGTCGCCACGCCACTCTTTTTTTTCACAGCTCCCTATTGGACTCCTTTTAACCAATCACCAGAAATCACTGGCAAATAGCAGCAGACAAGTTGAGGTCACTTGGTCTATAGTACTGGCAGGTTTTGAATAAAGGCGGGGCTTTGGGAGCATGGCGAAATTCGCCATCACTCCATGGAAATACGATTGTCTCTCATTTCTTCAATCATTGTGACATTGCCACACAATTTCTGATGAGTGATCTTACTCTGACCCCTAATAGAATTGGACAGCTGAAGTTTGTGGGCGTGGCCTATTTTCTGAAATAGCGCCCCCTAGGACCATTAAAACTGTCAGCCCCAAGCCATGCTTTGACTGAGGATCACGAAATTTGGCACATTAATGTAGTGTCTCAGGACCTACAAAAAAGTCTCTTGGAGCCAAGCGCAATGTCGCACAGGAGGTCGGCCATTTTGGTCCAAGTACTCGATTTAGTGGTTTTCGCACACGTTATTAGGAGAATGATGTCTCGTCGCCCTTTCCACCGATAACCTTCAAACTCCTGCTATATAGTATTAAGACATAGAGGAAAAAATTCAACCGTCGGATTTTAAATAAGTATAAAGGTGTGGGCGTGGCTAAGCCTCAAAATTACTTGACTGAATAACTCCCATGTGCATGATCAGATCAGTTTCAAACTTTGTCTGTGTGATCACTGACAACATCTGAAGACAGTGACAATGTGGACAGCAGACATCACCTAAGCCCCGCCCCCTGACTACAGGAAGTCTACTGTTTTATGGTGAAATGCCCATATTTGTCCCCTCTAATTTAGTCACCATGACACTAAGGTCATGCACTATCTTCATGATGTTGTAATGACCATTCAGATCTGATAGCTTTTCAGAAAGGGAGGGGCTTTGATGCCATGGCGAATTCTGGCGTGACGCTGTGACCTTACGTTTGACTGTAACTTCCACAAACAGCCTCCGATTTGCCCGAGACTGAACATCACATCACCAGTGTGGTAAAGATAGAGTATCTCCTAGTGGTGAGACGTGTAATGCTGGGCTCAGAGGGGATGCTGAGTCAGGGTGAGGTGTGGACGAGGAGGCCGTTCACGGTTTCTGGTGTCGGGGTGGTTGACTTTCTGTTCTGCCAGACGTGCCATGGTGCCCCCGGCTGCCGGCCAGGATGGAGAAGCGCGGAGCTGGGTTTGGAGAGCGTCGGGGATGGAGCGGAGGGGGAGCGGAAGGAAGGCAAGCAGCTTCGCTGCGAGGGCCGAACGACGCTGCTTGCAGCTTTAATTATTATTTTTTTTATTTATTATTCCGGTGCCGCTTTGAATGGCTTTTTGGGGACCTTAACATACCCCAAAACTCACAATATTTTGCATACTTGTCAGGCCTGGTGAAAAATTTGATATTTTAAAGGTCCCAAAAAAATCGCAAAGAAATTGGCTGAACAGCGCCCCCTAGAAAATGAAAAAAAAACCCTCTCCATAAAGCTTAGTTTATCGTACCGTTATGAAATTTGGTACACTTATAGTACTCAATAGTCCGCACAGAAAAGTCTCTTGCAAGCATGGTCAATATCAAACAGGAAGTCGGCCATTTTGGGTTGAAATGGTGATTTTTTGCCGTTTTGGCCGTTTTTAGGGTCCGTTTCTGATTGGATTGCTCGATCATTTTTTGCACGATCATCTCAAAAATTCTGTAAAATTGCTCAGAAGAGATGGGCGAACAAAATGAGACAATAAAATTGACTTTTCGTAAATACTGAAGGGGCGGGGCCAGGCCTCGAAGTTTGACTACTCGCCAAAATTTTTTAAATTGCTATAACTTCATAACTGAATGGAATAGAGTTACCAAACTTTCTGTGGTCATTCGTCATCACCTCACAAAGTAAATTGAATGGTCGCATGATGACATCACACAAGCCCCGCCCCCTCAGGACCAAAAAGGTTAAGTTTTACTGTGAAAGGTCCCAAATTGCCCCATTTCACTAAATCACCACAAATTTGTAGCTGGTAACTCAAGACAAGTGGGGGTTGCTTGGTGTCACATTATGTGAGTTTTCGGCAGAGGGCGGGGCTGTGGCGGCGCGGCGAAGTCAGGCGTACCGCCGTGGCCTTACGTTTGCCTCCCATTTCGTCATTTCTAAAGATATCATCACGAAACTTCTTGTGAGTGATCCTAGTCTGGCCCCCCAAAAGATCTGATGTGAACATCCGGTGGGCGTGGCCTATTTTCTGAAATAGCGCCCCCTAGGACCATTAAAACTGTCAGCCCCAAGCCATGCTTTGACTGAGGATTACGAAATTTGGTACACTAATGTGGTGTCTCAGGTCCTACAAAAAAGTCTCTTGGACCCAAGTGCAAAGTCGCACAGGAAGTCGGCCATTTTGGTCCAAGTACGCGATTTACTGGTTTTCGCACACCTTGTTTGGAGAGTGATGCTCCGTCGCCCTTTTCACCAATCTCCTTGAAACGTCTGCTATATACTCTTAAGACAAAGAGGAAAAAATTCAACCGTCGGATTTTTCAAAAGTTTAACGGTGTGGGCGTGGCTAAGCCTCAAACTTTGACCTGTCGACACGCCACTCATTTTTTCACAGCTCCCTACTGGACTCCTTTTACCCAATCAGCAGGAATCTCTGGCAAACAGCAGTAGACAACTTGAGGTCACTTGGTATCCAGTACTGGCAGGTTTCAAAAAAAGGCGGGGCTTCAGGAGCATGGCGAAAATCGCCATCACGCCATGGAAGTATGTTTGCCTCTCATTTCTTCAGTTATCGTGATATTGCTACGAAACTTCTGGTGCGTGATCCTAGTCTGACC
This sequence comes from Nothobranchius furzeri, assembly GCF_043380555.1. NCBI lineage: Eukaryota > Metazoa > Chordata > Actinopteri > Cyprinodontiformes > Nothobranchiidae > Nothobranchius > Nothobranchius furzeri. The sequence continues at coordinate 43,883,927 of NC_091742.1, read as the reverse complement.
CCCAAGCGACATAGATATCTGAATTTAGTGGGCGTGGCCTATTTTCTTAAATAGCGCCCCCTAGGACCATTTAAACTAATAGCCCCAAGCTATGCTTTGACTGAGGATTACGAAATTTGGTACACTAATGTGGTGTCTCAGGACCTACAAAAAAGTCTCTTGGAGCCAAGCGCAAAGTCGCACAGGAAGTCGGCCATTTTGGTCCAAGTGCGCGATTTAGTGGTTTTCGCACACGTTGTTTGGAGAGTGATGCTCCGTCGCCCTTTTCACCAATCTCCTTCAAACTTCTGCTATATACTCTTAAGACATAGGGGAAAAAATTCAACCGTCGGATTTTTCAAAAGTTGAAAGATGTGGGCGTGGCTAAGCCTCAAACTTTGACCTGTCGCCACGCCACTCTTTTTTTCACAGCTCCCTACTGGACTCCTTTTACCCAAACACCAGGATTCTGTGGCAAACAGCAGTAGACAAGTTGAGGTTACTTTGTCTCCAGTACTGGCAGGTTTTGAAAAAAGGCGGGGCTTTGGGAGCATGGCGAAAATCGCCATCACGCCATGGAAATACGTTTGCCTCTCATTTCTTAAGTTATCGAGATATCACCTCGAAATTTGTTGTGAGTGATCCTAGTCTGACCCCCAATAGAAATGGACAGCTAAAATTTGTGGGCGTGGCCATTTTTCTGAAATAGCGCCCCCTAGGACCATTAAAACTGTCAGCCCCTAGCCATTCTTTGACTGAGGATTACGAAATTTGGTACACTAATGAGGTGTCTCCGGACCTACAAAAAAGTCTCTTGGAGCCAAGTGCAAAGTCGCACAGGAAGTCGGCCATTTTGGTCCAAGTAAGCGATTTAGTTGTTTTGGCACACGTTGTTTGGAGAGTGATGCTCCGTTGCCCTTTTCACCAATTGCCTTCAAACTTCTGCTATTTACTCTTAAGACATAGGAGAAAAAATTCAACCGTCGGATTTTTCAAAAGTTGAAAGGTGTGGGCGTGGCTAAGTCTCAAACTTTGACCTTTCGCCATTACTTTACTTGACTTAATAACTCCCATGTGCATGATCAGATCTTTTTCGAACTTTGTCTGTGTGATCATTGACCATATCTTTAAACAATGACAATGTGGACAGCTGACATCACCTTAGCCCCGCCCCCTGAATACAGGAAGTCTATTGTTTTATGCTGAAATGCCCATATTTGTCCCCTCTAATTTAGTCAACATGACACTAAGGTCATGCACGGTCTTCATGATGCTGTAATGACCATTCAGATCTGATAGCTTTCCAGATAGGGAGGGGCTTTGATGCCATGGCGAATTCTGGCGTAACGCCGTAACCTTACAATTCAATTTAATGGTGAGCTCAGAGGGGATGCTGAGTCAGGGTGAGGTGCGGACGAGGAGGCCATTTGCGGTTTCTGGTGTCGGGGTGGTTGACGTTTCTGTTCTGCCAGACGTGCCCTGGTGCCCCGGGCTGCCGGCCAGGCCGGAGCGGCGCGGAGCTGCGAGGGCCGAACGACGCTGCTTGCAGCTTTAATTAGGCCCGAGCAGCGAAAGCGCTGCGAAGGCCTCTTGTTTTTGCTCTGATTATTAGGCCCGAGCAGCGAAAGCGCTGCGAAGGCCTCTTGTTTTTGCTCTGATTATTATTATTTTTTGTTATTCCGTGCCCCCTTTGAACAGCTTTTTGGGGACCTTAACATACCCCAAAACTCACAATATTTTGCACACTTGTCAGGCCTGGTGAAAAATTTGATATTTTAAAGGTCCCAAAAAAATCGCAAAGAAAATGGCTGAACAGCGCCCCCTACAAAGTGAAAAAAAAACCCTCTCCATAAAGCTTAGTTTATCGTACAGTTATGAAATTTGGTACACTTGTAGTACTCAACAGTCCGCACAGAAAAGTCTCTTGCAACCATGGTCAATATCAAACAGGAAGTCGGCCATTTTGGGTTGAAATGGCGATTTTTTGCCGTTTTTGCCGTTTTTAGGGTCCGTCTCTGATTGGATTGCTCGATCATTTTTCGCACGATCGTCTCAAAAATTGTGTAAAATTGCTCAGAAGGGATGGGCGAACAAAATGAGATAAGGATTCTGAGTTTTCGTATATGTTGAAGGGGCGGAGCCAGGCCTCAAAGTTTGACTACTCGCCAAAAAAATTTAAATTGCTATAACTTCATAATTGAATGGAATAGAGTTACCAAACTTTGTGTGGTCATTTGTCATCGACCCACAAAGTAAATTGAATGGTCGGTTGATGACATCACACAAGCCCCGCCCCCTCAGGACCAAAAAGGTCAAGTTTTACTGTGAAAGGTCCCAAATTGCCCCATTTCACTTAATCACCACAAATTTGGAGCTGGTAACTCAAGGCAAGTGGGGGTTGCTTGGCGTCACTTTATGGGAGTTTTCGGCAGAGGGCGGGGCTGTGGCGGCGCGGCGAAGTAAGGCGTACCGCCGTGGCCTTACGTTTGCCTCCCATTTCTTTATTTCTAAAGATGTCGTCACGAAACTTCTTGTGAGTGATCCTAGTCTGGCCCCCCAAAAAATCTGACGTGAACATCCGGTGGGCGTGGCCAATTTTCTGAAATAGCGCCCCCTAGGACCATTAAAACTGTCAGCCCCAAGCCATGCTTTGACTGAGGATTACGAAATTTGGTACACTAATGTGGTGTCTCAGGACCTACAAAAAAGTCTCTTGGAGCCAAGTGCAAAGTCGCACAGGAAGTCGGCCATTTTGGTCCAAGTGCGCGATTTAGTTGTTTTCGCACACGTTGTTTGGAGAGTGATGCTCCGTCGCCCTTTTTACCAATCTCCTTCAAACTTCTGCTATATACTCTTAAGACATAGGGGAAAAAATTCAACCGTCGGATTTTTCAAAAGTTGAAAGGTGTGGGCGTGGCTAAGCCTCAAACTTTGAACTGTCGCCACGCCACTCTTTTTTTCACAGCTCCCTACTGGACTCCTTTTACCCAAACACCAGGATTCTGTGGCAAACAGCAGTAGACAACTTGAAGTTACTTGGTCTCCAGTACTGGCAGGTTTTGAAAAAAGGCGGGGCTTTGGGAGCATGGCGAAAATCACCATCACGCCATGGAAATACGTTTGCCTCTCATTCCTTAAGTTATCGAGATATCACCTCGAAATTTGTTGTGAGTGATCCTAGTCTGACCCCCAATAGAAATGGACAGCTAAAATTTGTGGGCGTGGCCAATTTTCTGAAATAGCGCCCTCTAGGACCATTAAAACTGCCAGCCCCTAGCCATGCTTTGACTGAGGATTACGAAATTTGGTAAACTAATGTGGAGTCTCAGGACCTACAAAAAAGTCTCTTGGAGCCAAGTCCAAAGTCGCACAGGAAGTCGGCCATTTTGGTACAAGTACGCGATTTAGATGTTTTGGTATACGTTGTTTGGAGAGTGATGCTCCGTTGCTTTTTTCACCAATCGCTTTCACACTTCTGCTATATACTCTTAAGACGTAGGGGAAAAAATTCAACCGTCGCATTTTTCAAAAGTTGAAAGGTGTGGGCGTGGCTAAGCCTCAAACTTTGACCTGTCGCCACGCCACTCTTTTTTTCACAGCTCCCTACTGGACTCCTTTTACCCAATCAGCAGGAATCTCTGGCAAATAGCAGTAGACAACGTGAGGTCACTTGGTCTCCAGTACTGGCAGGTTTCAAAAAAAGGCGGGGCTTTGGGAGCATGGCGAAAATCGCCATCACGCCATGGAAATACGTTTGCCTCTCATTTCTTCAGTTATCGTGATATCACTACGAAACTTCTGGTGAGTGATCCTAGTCTGACCCCAAGAGAAATAGACAGCTGAAGTTTGTGGGCGTGGCCTATTTCCTTAAATAGCGCCCCCTAGGACCTTTTAAACTAATAGCCCCAAGCCATGCTTTGACTGAGGATTACGAAATTTGGTACACTAATGTGTTGTCTCAGGAAAAAAAGTCTCTTGGAGCCAAGTGCAAAATCGTACAGGAAGTCGGCCATTTTGGTCCAAGTACTCAATTTAGTGGTTTTCGCAGACATTGTTTGGAGTATTATGCCCCATCGTCCTTTTCACCAATTGCCTTCAAACTCCTGCTATATCCTCTTAAGACATAGGGGAAAAAATTCAACCGTCGGATTTTTCAAAAGTTGAAAGGTGTGGGCGTGGCTAACCCTCAAACTTTGACCTTTCGCCATTACATTTCTTGGCTTAATAACTCCCATGTGCATGATCTAATCTATATCAAACTTTGTCTGTGTGATCACTGACCACATCTGAAGACAATGCCAATGTGGACAGCTGACATCCCCTAAGTCCCGCCCTCTACTACAGGAAGTCTATTGTTTTATGGTGAAATGCCCATATTTGTCATGATCTGAAAGCTTTCCAGCGGCCCTAGATAAGTTTAACCTACAATAACTTCAAACAACGTGGTCAGAAAAGCATTACAGTTGGTCTGTGTCATCAGATCCACGAGAGTCGTAAAGGTAGAGTATGCCCTAGTTGTGAGACGTGTAATATAATGGTGTCCTCAGAGGGGATGCTGAGTCAGGGTGAGGTGCGGACGAGGTGATCGTTTGCGGTTTCTGGTGTCGGGGTGGTTGACGTTTCTGTTCCGTGGACGTGCCCTAGTGCCCCGGGCTGCCGGCCAGGCCGGAGCGGCGCGGAGCTGCGAGGGCCGAACGACGCTGCTTGCAGCTTCAATTATTATTATTATTTATTATTCCGTGCGCGAAATGAATGGCTTTTTGGGGACCTTAACATACCCCAAAACTCACAATATTTTGCACAATTGTCAGGCCTGGTGAAAAATTTGATATTTTAAAGGTCCCAAAAAAATCGCAAAGAAAATGGCTGAACAGCGCCCCCTACAAAGTGAAAAAAACCCCTCTCCATAAAGCTTAGTTTATCGTACAGTTATGAAATTTGGTACACTTGTAGTACTCAACAGTCCGCACAGAAAAGTCTCTTGCAAGCATGGTCAATATCAAACAGGAAGTCGGCCATTTTGGGATGAAATGGCGATTTTTGGCCGTTTTTGCCGTTTTTAGGGTCAGTCTCTGATTGGATTGCTCGATCAATTTTCGCACGATCGTCTCAAAAATGGTATAAAATTGCTCAGAAGAAATGGCCGAACAAAATGAGACAAGGATTCTGAGTTTTCGTATATGCTGAAGGGGCGGGGCCAGGCCTCGAAGTTTGACTACTCGCCAAAAAAATTAAAACTGCTATAACTTCATAATTGAATGGAATAGAGTTACCAAACTTTCTGTGGTCATTTGTCATCCTCCCACAAAGTAAAATGAATGGTCGGATGATGACATCACACAAGCCCCGCCCCCTCAGGACCAAAAAGGTCAAGTTTTACTATGAAAGGTCCCAAATGGCCCCATTTCACTCAATCCCCACAAATTTGTAACTGTTAACTCAAGACAAGTGGGGGTTGCTTGGCGTCACTTTATGGGAGTTTTCGACAGAGGGCGGGGCTGTGGCGGCGCGGCGAAGTCAGGCGTACCGCCGTGGCCTTACGTTTGCCTCCCATTTCGTCATTTCTAAAAATATCGTCACGAAACTTCTTGTGAGTGATCCTAGTCCGGCCCCTCAAAAGAACTGATGTGAACATCCGGTGGGCGTGGCCTATTTTCTGAAATAGCGCCCCCTAGGACCATTAAAACTGTCAGCCCCAAGCCATGCTTTGACTGAGGATTACGAAATTTGGTACACTAATGTGGTGTCTCAGGACCTACAAAAAAGTCTCTTGGACCCAAGTGCAAAGTCGTACAGGAAGTCGGCCATTTTGGTCCAAGTACGCGATTTAGTGGTTTTCGCACACGTTGTTTGGAGAGTGATGCTCCGTCGTCCTTTTCACCAATCTCCTTCAAACTTCTGCCATATGCTCTTAAGTCATCGGGGAAAAAATTCAACCGTCGGATTTTTCAAAAGTTGAAAGGTGTGGGCGTGGCTAAGCCTCAAACTTTGACCTTTCGCCACGCCACTCTTTTTTTCACAGCTTCCTATTGGACTCCTTTTACCCAATCACCAATAATCTCTGGCAAATAGCAGTAGACAACTTGAGGTCACTTGGTATCCAGTACTGGCAGGTTTCGAGTAAAGGCGGGGCTTTGGCAGCATGGCGAAAATCACCATCACGCCATGGAAATACGTTTGCCTCTCATTTCTTCAGTTATTGTGATAGCGCTACGAAACTTCTTGTAAGTGATCCTTGTCTGACCCCCAAGAGACAAACATAGCTGAAATTTGTGGGCGTGGCCTATTTTCTTAAATAGCGCCCCCTAGGACCATTTAAACTAATAGCCCCAAGCCATGCTTTGACTGAAGATTACGAAATTTGGTACACTAATGTGGGGTCTCAGGACCTACAAAAAAGTCTCTTGGAGCCAAGCGTAAAGACGCACAGGAAGTCAGCCATTTTGGTCCAAGTACGCGATTTAGTGGTTTTCGCACACGTTGTTTGGAGAGTGATGCTCCGTCGCCCTTTTCACCAATCACTTTCAAACTTCTACTATATACTCTTAAGACGTAGGGGAAAAAATTCAACCGTCGCATTTTTCAAAAGTTGAAAGGTGTGGGCGTGGCTAAGTCTCAAACTTTGACCTTTCGCCATTACTTTACTTGACTTAATAACTCCCATGTGCAAGATCAGATCTTTTTCAAACTTTGTCTGTGTGATCATTGACCATATCTGTAAAAAATGACAATGTGGACAGCTGACATCACCTAAGCCCCGCCCCCTGACCACAGGAAGTCTATTTTTTTATGCTGAAATGCCCATATTTGTCCCCTCTAATTTAGTCAACAAGACACCAAGGTCATGCACTGTCTTCATGATGCTGTATTGACCATTCAGATCTGATAGCTTTCCAGAAAGGGAAGGGCTTTGATGCCATGGCGAATTCTGGCGTAACGCCGCACCCTTACAATTCAATTTAATGGTGAGCTCAGAGGGGATGCTGAGTAAGGGTGAGGTGCGGACTAGGAGGCCATTTGCGGTTTCTAGTGTCGGGGCGGTTGACGTTTCTGTTCTGCCAGACGTGCCCTGGTGCCCCGGGCTGCCGGCCAGGCCGGAGCGGCGCGGAGCTGCGAGGGCCGAACGACGCTGCTTGCAGCTTTAATTAGGCCCGAGCAGCGAAAGCGCTGCGAAGGCCTCTTGTTTTTGCTCTGATTATTTTTTGTTATTCCGTGCCCCCTTTGAACAGCTTTTTGGGGACCTTAACATACCCCAAAACTCACAATATTTTGCAAACTTGTCAGGCCTGGTGAAAAATTTGATATTTTAAAGGTCACAAAAAAATCGCAAAGAAAATGGCTGAACAGCGCCCCCTACAAAGTGAAAAAAACCCCTCTCCATAAAGCTTAGTTTATCGTACAGTTATGAAATTTGGTACATTTATAGTACTAAACAGTCCGCACAGAAAAGTCTCTTGCATGCATGGTCAATATCAAACAGGAAGTCGGCCATTTTGGGTTGAAATGGCGATTTTTTGCCGTTTTGGCCCTTTTTAGGGTCCGTTTCTGATTGGATTGCTCGATCATTTTTTGCACGATCGTCTCAAAAATTGTGTAAAATTGCTCAGAAGGGATGGGCGAACAAAATGAGACAAAGATTCTGACTTTTCGTACATGTTGAAGGGGCGGGGCCAGGCCTCGAAGTTTGACTACTCGCCAAAAAATTTTAAATTGCTATAACTTCATAACTGAAAGGAATAGAATTACCAAACTTTCTGTGGTCATTCGTCATCCAGCCACAAAGTAAATTGAATGGTCGGATGATGACATCACACAATCCCCGCCCCCTCAGGACCAAAAAGGTCAAGTTTTACTGTGAAAGGTCCCAAATTGCCCCATTTCACTTAATCACCACAAACTTGTAGCTGTTAACTCAAGACAAGTGGAGGTTGCTTGGCGTCACTTTATGGGAGTTTTCGGCAGAAGGTGGGGCTGTGGCGGCGCGGCGAATTCAGGCGTACCGCCATGGCCTTACGTTTGCCTTCCATTTCGTCATTTCTAAAGATATCGTCACGAAACTTGTTGTGAGTGATCCTAGTCCGGCCCCTCAAAAGATCTGATGTGAACATCCGGTGGGCGTGGCCTATTTTCTGAAATAGCGCCCCCTAGGACCATTAAAACTGTCAGCCCCAAGCCATGCTTTGACTGAGGAGTACGAAATTTGGTACACTAATGTGGTGTCTCAGGACCTACAAAAAAGTCTCTTGGAGCCAAGTGCAAAGTTGCACAGGAAGTCGGCCATTTTGGTCCAAGTACGCAATTTAGTGGTTTTCGCACACGTTGTTTGGAGAGTGATGCTCCGTCGCCATTTTCACCAATCTCCTTCAAACTTCTGCCATCTGCTCTTAAGACATAGAGGAAAAAATTCAACCGTCGGATTTTTCAAAAGTTGAAAGGTGTGGGCGTGGCTAAGCCTCAAACTTTGACCTGTCGCCGCGCCACTCTTATTTTCACAGCTCCCTACTGGACTCCTTTTACCCAATCAGCAGGAGTCTCTGGCAAATAGCAGTAGACAACTTGAGGTCACTTGGTCTCCAGTACTGGAAGGTTTCAAAAAAAGGCAGGGCTTTGGGAGCATGGCGAAAATCGCCATCACGCCATGGAAATACGTTTGCCTCTCATTTCTTCATTTATCGTGATATCATTACGAAACTTCTGGTGAGTGATCCTAGTCTGACCCCAAAGAGACATAGACAGCTGAAATATGTGGGCGTGGCCTAATTTCTGAAATAGCGCCCCCTAGGACCATTTAAACTAATAGCCCCAAGCCATGCTTTGACTGAGGATTACGAAATTTGGTACACTAATGTGGTGTCCCAGGGCCTACAAAAAAGTCTCTTGGAGCCAAGCACAAAATTGCACAGGAAGTCGGCCATTTTGGTCCAAGTACGCGATTTAGTGGTTTTCGCACACGTTGTTTGGAGAGTGATGCTCCGTCGCCCTTTTCACCAATCGCCTTCAAACTTCTGCTATATACTCTTAAGGCATAGGGGAAAAAATTCAACCGTCGGATTTTTCAAAAGTTGAAAGGTGTGGGCGTGGCTAAGCCTCAAACTTTGACCTTTCGCCATTACTTGACTTAATAACTCCCATGTGCATGATCAGATCTTTTTCGAACTTTGTCTGTGTGATCATTGACCATATCTGTAAACAATGACAATGTGGACAGCTGACATCATCTAAGCCCCGCCCCCTGACTAAAGGAAGTTATTATTTTATGCTGAAATGCCCATATTTGTCCCCTCTAATTTAGTCAACATGACACCTAGGTCATGCACTGTCTTCATGATGCTGTAATGGCCATTCAAATCTGATAGCTTTCCAGAAAGGGAGGGGCTTTGATGCCATGGCGAATTCTTGCGTATGCCGTAACCTTACAATTCAATTTAATGGTGAGCTCAGAGGGGATGCTTAGTCAGGGTGAGGTGCGGACTAGGAGGCCATTTGCTGTTTCCGGTGACGGGATGATTGACGTTTCTGTTCTGCCAGACATGCCCTGGTGCCCCGGGCTGCCGGCCAGGCCGGAGCGGCGCGGAGCTGCGAGGGCCGAACGACGCTGCTTGCAGCTTTAATTATTATTATTTTATATTATTCCGTGTCCGCTTTGAATGGCTTTTTGGGGACCTTAACATACCCCAAAACTCACAATATTTTGCAAACTTGTCAGGCCTGGTGAAAAGTTTGATATTTTAAAGGTCCCAAAAAAATCGCAAAGAAAATGGCTGAACAGCGCCCCCTACAAAGTGAAAAAAAAGCCCTCTCCATAAAGCTTAGTTTATCGTACAGTTATGAAATTTGGTACACTTGTAGCACTCAGCAGTCCGCACAGAAAAGTCTCTTGCAACCATGGTCAATATCAAACAGGAAGTCGGCCATTTTGAATTGAAATGGCGATTTTTAGCCGTTTTGGCCGTTTTTAGGGTCCGTTTCTGATTGGATTGCTCAATCATTTTTCGCACGATCATCTCAAAAGTGGTGTAAAATTGCTCAGAAGGGATGGGCGAACAAAATGAGACAAGGATTCTGAGTTTTCGTATATGTTGAAGGGGCGGGGCCAGGCCTCGAAGTTTTACTACTCGCCAAAAATGTTTAAATTGTTATAACTTCATAACTGAATGGAATAGAGATACAAAAATTTCAGTGGTCATTCGTCATCCACTCACAAAGTAAAATGAATGGTCGGATGATGGCATCACACAAGCCCCGCCCCCTCAGGACCAAAAAGGTCAAGTTTTACTGTGAAAGGTCCCAAATTGCCCCATTTCACTTAATCACCACAAATTTGTATCTGGTAACTCAAGACAAGTGAGGGTTGCTTGGCGTCACTTTATGGGAGTTTTCGGCAGAGGGCGGGGCTGCGGCGGCGCGGCGAAGTCAGGCGTACCACCGTGGCCTTACGTTTGCCTCCCATTTCGTCAATTCTAGAGATATCGTCACGAAACTTCTTGTGAGTGATCCTAGTCCGGCCCCCCAAAAGATTTGATGTGAACATCCGGTGGGCGTGGCCTATTTTCTGAAATAGCGCCCCCTAGGGCCATTAAAACTGTCAGCCCCAAGCCATGCTTTGACTGAGGATTACGAAATTTGGTACACTAATGTGGTGTCTCAGGACCTACAAAAAAGTCTCTTGGAGCCAAGTGCAAAGTTGCACAGGAAGTCGGCCATTTTGGTCCAAGTACGCAATTTAGTGGTTTTCGCACACGTTGTTTGGAGAGTGATGCTCCGTCGCCATTTTCACCAATCTCCTTCAAACTTCTGCCATCTGCTCTTAAGACATAGAGGAAAAAATTCAACCGTCGGATTTTTCAAAAGTTGAAAGATGTGGGCGTGGCTAAGCCTCAAACTTTGACCTGTCGCCACGCCACTCTTTTTTTCACAGCTCCCTACTGGACTACTTTTACCCAAACACCAGGATTCTGTGGCAAACAGCAGTAGACAAGTTGAGGTTACTTTGTCTCCAGTACTGGAAGGTTTTGAAAAAAGGCGGGGCTTTGGGAGCATGGCGAAAATCGCCATCACGCCATGGAAATACGTTTGCCTCTCATTTCTTAAGTTATCGAGATATCACCTCGAAATTTGTTGTGAGTGATCCTAGTCTGACCCCCAATAGAAATGGACAGCTAAAATTTGTGGGCGTGGCCATTTTTCTGAAATAGCGCCCCCTAGGACCATTAAAACTGTCAGCCCCTAGCCATGCTTTGACTGAGGATTACGAAATTTGGTACACTAATGAGGTGTCTCCGGACCTACAAAAAAGTCTCTTGGAGCCAAGTGCAAAGTCGCACAGGAAGTCGGCCATTTTGGTCCAAGTACGCGATTTAGTTGTTTTGGCACACGTTGTTTGGAGAGTGATGCTCCGTTGCCCTTTTCACCAATCGCCTTCAAACTTCTGCTATTTACTCTTAAGACATAGGAGAAAAAATTCAACCGTCGGATTTTTCAAAAGTTGAAAGGTGTGGGCGTGGCTAAGTCTCAAACTTTGACCTTTCGCCATTACTTTACTTGACTTAATAACTCCCATGTGCATGATCAGATCTTTTTCGAACTTTGTCTGTGTGATCATTGACCATATCTTTAAACAATGACAATGTGGACAGCTGACATCACCTAAGCCCCGCCCCCTGAATACAGGAAGTCTATTGTTTTATGCTGAAATGCCCATATTTGTCCCCTCTAATTTAGTCAACATGACACTAAGGTCATGCACGGTCTTCATGATGCTGTAATGACCATTCAGATCTGATAGCTTTCCAGATAGGGAGGGGCTTTGATGCCATGGCGAATTCTGGCGTAACGCCGTAACCTTACAATTCAATTTAATGGTGAGCTCAGAGGGGATGCTGAGTCAGGGTGAGGTGCGGACTAGGAGGCCATTTGCGGTTTCTGGTGTCGGGGTGGTTGACGTTTCTGTTCTGCCAGACGTGCCCTGGTGCCCCGGGCTGCCGGCCAGGCCGGAGCGGCGCGGAGCTGCGAGGGCCGAACGACGCTGCTTGCAGCTTTAATTATTATTATTTTATATTATTCCTTGTCCGCTTTGAATGGCTTTTTGGGGACCTTAACATACCCCAAAACTCACAATATTTTGCAAACTTGTCAGGCCTGGTGAAAAGTTTGATATTTTAAAGGTCCCAAAAAAATCGCAAAGAAAATGGCTGAACAGCGCCCCATACAAAGTGAAAAAAAAACCCTCTCCATAAAGCTTAGTTTATCGTACAGTTATGAAATTTGGTACACTTGTAGCACTCAGCAGTCCGCACAGAAAAGTCTCTTGCAACCATGGTCAATATCAAACAGGAAGTCGGCCATTTTGAATTGAAATGGCGATTTTTAGCCGTTTTGGCCGTTTTTAGGGTCCGTTTCTGATTGGATTGCTCAATCATTTTTCGCACGATCATCTCAAAAGTGGTGTAAAATTGCTCAGAAGGGATGGGCGAACAAAATGAGACAAGGATTCTGAGTTTTCGTATATGTTGAAGGGGCGGGGCCAGGCCTCGAAGTTTGACTACTCGCCAAAAATGTTTAAATTGTTATAACTTCATAACTGAATGGAATAGAGATACAAAAATTTCAGTGGTCATTCGTCATCCACTCACAAAGTAAATTGAATGGTCGGATGATGGCATCACACAAGCCCCGCCCCCTCAGGACCAAAAAGGTCAAGTTTTACTGTGAAAGGTCCCAAATTGCCCCATTTCACTTAATCACCACAAATTTGTATCTGGTAACTCAAGACAAGTGAGGGTTGCTTGGCGTCACTTTATGGGAGTTTTCGGCAGAGGGCGGGGCTGCGGCGGCGCGGCGAAGTCAGGCGTACCACCGTGGCCTTACGTTTGCCTCCCATTTCGTCAATTCTAGAGATATCGTCACGAAACTTCTTGTGAGTGATCCTAGTCCGGCCCCCCAAAAGATTTGATGTGAACATCCGGTGGGCGTGGCCTATTTTCTGAAATAGCGCCCCCTAGGGCCATTAAAACTGTCAGCCCCAAGCCATGCTTTGACTGAGGATTACGAAATTTGGTACACTAATGTGGTGTCTCAGGACCTACAAAAAAGTCTCTAGGAGCCAAGTGCAAAGTTGCACAGGAAGTCGGCCATTTTGGTCCAAGTACGCAATTTAGTGGTTTTCGCACACGTTGTTTGGAGAGTGATGCTCCGTCGCCCTTTTCACCAATCGCCTTCAAACTTCTGCTATATACTCTTAAGGCATAGGGGAAAAAATTCAACCGTCGGAGTTTTCAAAAGTTGAAAGGTGTGGGCGTGGCTAAGCCTCAAACTTTGACCTGTCGCCGCTCCACTCTTTTTTTCACAGCTCCCTACTGGACTCCTTTTACCCAATCAGCAGGAGTCTCTGGCAAATAGCAGTAGACAACTTGAGGTCACTTGGTATCCAGTACTGGAAGGTTTCAAAAAAAGGCGGGGCTTTGGGAGCATGGCGAAAATCGCCATCACGCCATGGAAATACGTTTGCCTCTCATTTCTTCATTTATCGTGATATCGTTACGAAACTTCTGGTGAGTGATCCTAGTCTGACCCCAAAGAGACATAGACAGCTGAAATATGTGGGCGTGGCCTAATTTCTGAAATAGCGCCCCCTAGGACCATTTAAACTAATAGCCCCAAGCCATGCTTTCACTGAGGATTACGAAATTTGGTACACTAATGTGGTGTCCCAGGACTTACAAAAAAGTCTCTTGGAGCCAAGCACAAAATTGCACAGGAAGTCGGCCATTTTGGTCCAAGTACGCGATTTAGTGGTTTTCGCACACGTTGTTTGGAGAGTGATGCTCCGTCGCCCTTTTCACCAATCGCCTTCAAGCTTCTGCTATATACTCTTAAGGCATAGGGGAAAAAATTCAACCGTCGGATTTTTCAAAAGTTGAAAGGTGTGGGCGTGGCTAAGCCTCAAACTTTGACCTTTCGCCATTACTTTACTTGACTTAATAACTCCCATGTGCATGATCAGATCTTTTTCGAACTTTGTCTGTGTGATCATTGACCATATCTTTAAACAATGACAATGTGGACAGCTGACATCACCTAAGCCCCGCCCCCTGAATACAGGAAGTCTATTGTTTTATGCTGAAATGCCCATATTTGTCCCCTCTAATTTAGTCAACATGACACTAAGGTCATGCACGGTCTTCATGATGCTGTAATGACCATTCAGATCTGATAGCTTTCCAGATAGGGAGGGGCTTTGATGCCATGGCGAATTCTGGCGTAACGCCGTAACCTTACAATTCAATTTAATGGTGAGCTCAGAGGGGATGCTGAGTCAGGGTGAGGTGCGGACTAGGAGGCCATTTGCGGTTTCTGGTGTCGGGGTGGTTGACGTTTCTGTTCTGCCAGACGTGCCCTGGTGCCCCGGGCTGCCGGCCAGGCCGGAGCGGCGCGGAGCTGCGAGGGCCGAACGACGCTGCTTGCAGCTTTAATTATTATTATTTTATATTATTCCGTGTCCGCTTTGAATGGCTTTTTGGGGACCTTAACATACCCCAAAACTCACAATATTTTGCAAACTTGTCAGGCCTGGTGAAAAATTTGATATTTTAAAGGTCCCAAAAAAATCGCAAAGAAAATGGCTGAACAGCGCCCCCTACAAAGTGAAAAAAAAAACCCTCTCCATAAAGCTTAGTTTATCGTACAGTTATGAAATTTGGTACACTTGTAGCACTCAGCAGTCCGCACAGAAAAGTCTCTTGCAACCATGGTCAATATCAAACAGGAAGTCGGCCATTTTGAATTGAAATGGCGATTTTTAGCCGTTTTGGCCGTTTTTAGGGTCCGTTTCTGATTGGATTGCTCAATCATTTTTCGCACGATCATCTCAAAAGTGGTGTAAAATTGCTCAGAAGGGATGGGCGAACAAAATGAGACAAGGATTCTGAGTTTTCGTATATGTTGAAGGGGCGGGGCCAGGCCTCGAAGTTTGACTACTCGCCAAAAATGTTTAAATTGTTATAACTTCATAACTGAATGGAATAGAGATACAAAAATTTCAGTGGTCATTCGTCATCCACTCACAAAGTAAATTGAATGGTCGGATGATGGCATCACACAAGCCCCGCCCCCTCAGGACCAAAAAGGTCAAGTTTTACTGTGAAAGGTCCCAAATTGCCCCATTTCACTTAATCACCACAAATTTGTATCTGGTAACTCAAGACAAGTGAGGGTTGCTTGGCGTCACTTTATGGGAGTTTTCGGCAGAGGGCGGGGCTGCGGCGGCGCGGCGAAGTCAAGCGTACCACCGTGGCCTTACGTTTGCCTCCCATTTCGTCAATTCTAAAGATATCGTCACGAAACTTCTTGTGAGTGATCCTAGTCCGGACCCCCAAAAGATTTGATGTGAACATCCGGTGGGCGTGGCCTATTTTCTGAAATAGCGCCCCCTAGGGCCATTAAAACTGTCAGCCCCAAGCCATGCTTTGACTGAGGATTACGAAATTTGGTACACTAATGTGGTGTCTCAGGACCTACAAAAAAGTCTCTTGGAGCCAAGTGCAAAGTTGCACAGGAAGTCGGCCATTTTGGTCCAAGTACGCAATTTAGTGGTTTTCGCACACGTTGTTTGGAGAGTGATGCTCCGTCGCCATTTTCACCAATCTCCTTCAAACTTCTGCCATCTGCTCTTAAGACATAGAGGAAAAAATTCAACCGTCGGATTTTTCAAAAGTTGAAAGGTGTGGGCGTGGCTAAGCCTCAAACTTTGACCTGTCGCCGCGCCACTCTTTTTTTCACAGCTCCCTACTGGACTCCTTTTACCCAATCAGCAGGAGTCTCTTGCAAATAGCAGTAGACAACTTGAGGTCACTTGGTATCCAGTACTGGAAGGTTTCATAAAAAGGCAGGGCTTTGGGAGCATGGCGAAAATCGCCATCACGCCATGGAAATACGTTTGCCTCTCATTTCTTCATTTATCGTGATATCGTTACGAAACTTCTGGTGAGTGATCCTAGTCTGACCCCAAAGAGACATAGACAGCTGAAATATGTGGGCGTGGCCTAATTTCTGAAATAGCGCCCCCTAGGGCCATTTAAACTAATAGCCCCAAGCCATGCTTTGACTGAGGATTACGAAATTTGGTACCCTAATGTGGTGTCCCAGGACCTACAAAAAAGTCTCTTGGAGCCAAGCACAAAATTGCACAGGAAGTCGGCCATTTTGGTCCAAGTACGCGATTTAGTGGTTTTCGCACACGTTGTTTGGAGAGTGATGCTCCGTCGCCCTTTTCACCAATCGCCTTCAAACTTCTGCTATATACTCTTAAGGCATAGGGGAAAAAATTCAACCGTCGGATTTTTCAAAAGTTGAAAGGTGTGGGCGTGGCTAAGCCTCAAACTTTGACCTGTTGCCGCGCCACTCTTTTTTTCACAGCTCCCTACTGGACTCCTTTTACCCAATCAGCAGGAGTCTCTGGCAAATAGCAGTAGACAACTTGAGGTCACTTGGTATCCAGTATTGGAAGGTTTCAAAAAAAGGCGGGGCTTTGGGAGCATGGCGAAAATCGCCATCACGCCATGGAAATACGTTTGCACTCATTTCTTCAATTATCGTGATATCGTTACGAAACTTCTGGTGAGTGATCCTAGTCTGACCCCAAAGAGACATAGACAGCTGAAATATGTGGGCGTGGCCTAATTTCTGAAATAGCGCCCCCTAGGGCCATTTAAACTAATAGCCCCAAGCCATGCTTTCACTGAGGATTACGAAATTTGGTACACTAATGTGGTGTCCCAGGACCTACAAAAAAGTCTCTTGGAGCCAAGCACAAAATTGCACAGGAAGTCGGCCATTTTGGTCCAAGTACGCGATTTAGTGGTTTTCGCACACGTTGTTTGGAGAGTGATGCTCCGTCGCCCTTTTCACCAATCGCCTTCAAGCTTCTGCTATATACTCTTAAGGCATAGGGGAAAAAATTCAACCGTCGGATTTTTCAAAAGTTGAAAGGTGTGGGCGTGGCTAAGCCTCAAACTTTGACCTTTCGCCATTACTTGACTTAATAACTCCCATGTGCATGATCAGATCTTTTTCGAACTTTGTCTGTGTGATCATTGACCATATCTGTAAACAATGACAATGTGGACAGCTGACATCATCTAAGCCCCGCCCCCTGACTAAAGGAAGTTATTATTTTATGCTGAAATGCCCATATTTGTCCCCTCTAATTTAGTCAACATGACACCTAGGTCATGCACTGTCTTCATGATGCTGTAATGGCCATTCAAATCTGATAGCTTTCCAGAAAGGGAGGGGCTTTGATGCCATGGCGATTTCTGGCGTAACACCGTAACCTTACAATTCAATTTAATGGTGAGCTCAGAGGGGATGCTTAGTCAGGGTGAGGTGCGGACTAGGAGGCCATTTGCTGTTTCCGGTGACGGGATGATTGACGTTTCTGTTCTGCCAGACATGCCCTGGTGCCCCGGGCTGCCGGCCAGGCCGGAGCGGCGCGGAGCTGCGAGGGCCGAACGACGCTGCTTGCAGCTTTAATTAGGCCCGAGCAGTGAAGCTGCGAAGGCCTATTGTATCTGCTCTGTTTATTATTATTATTTATTATTATTAGGCCCGAGCAGTGAAGCTGCGAAGGCCTATTGCATCTGCTCCGTTTATTATTAGGCCCGAGCAGCGAAGCGCTGCGAAGGCCTATTGTATCTGCTCCGTTTCTTTTTTTTCTTTCTTTTTTTTTTTTTCTTTTTTTTTCTTCCGCGTGTTTGGACGGCCTTTAAGGGGTCTTAGCATATCCAAAAACTCACCAAATTCTGGCCCAATATAGAAAGTGCGTGAAATTTACGTATTTCAATGGCAACGTGAAAGTTGGTATAAAAATGTTTCAACAGCGCCCCCTGGAAAATTACAAATACCCCTCCGCATTGACCTTTTTTCATAGTAGAGTGATGAAATTTGGTAGACCTGTAGAATTCATCAATACGCACAGAAAAGCCTCTTGCACCCCTGGTCAATATCAAACAGGAAGTCGGCCATTTTGGACTAAAGTGGCCATTTTTACCCCGTTTTGGCCATTTCTAGGCTCTATATTTGGTTGAACAGTTTGGTCATTTTTCGCACGATTGTCTCAAAAATAGTGTGCGATCGAACAGAAGCGATGGACGAATCAAATGAGAAAATAAAATTGACTTTTCGTAAATACTGAAGGGGCGGGGCCAGGCCTCAAAGTTCGAGCACTCGCCAAAAAAATTCAAATTGCTATAATTTCATAAATGAAAGAATTACAGTTAAAGTAATTTTCTATGGACAATCGTCATCGCCCACCGAAGACAAATGAATGGTTGATTGATGATGTCACATAAGCCCCGCCCCCTCAGGCCTTAAAAGGTCAAGTTTTACTGGGAAATTGTCCAAAATTCGCCCTTTCAACTAATCACCCCATATTTGTAGCAAGTAACTGAAGACAAGTTGGGGTTGCTTGGCGTCACTTTATGGGAGTTTTCTCCAGAAGGCGGGGCTGTGGCGGCGCGGCGAAGTCAGGCGTACCGACGTGGCCTTACGTTTGCCTCCCATTTCGTCATTTCTAGAGATATCGCCACAAAACCTCTTGTGAGTGATCCTAGTCCAGCCCCCCAAAAAATTTGATGTGAACATCCGGTGGGCGTGGCCTATTTTCTGAAATAGCGCCCCCTAGGACCATTAAAACTGTCAGCCCTAAGCCATGCTTTGACTGAGGATTTCGAAATTTGGTACACTAATGTGGTGTCTCAGGACCTACAAAAAAGTCTCTTGGAGCCAAGTGCAAAGTTGCACAGGAAGTCAGCCATTTTGGTCCAAGTACGTGATTTACTGGTTTTCGCACACGTTGTTTGGAGAGTGATGCTCCATCGCCCTTTTCACCAATCGCCTTCAAACTTCTGCTATATACTCTTAAGACAGAAAGGAAAAAATTCAACCGTCGGATTTTAAATAAGTATAAAGGTGTGGGCGTGGCTAAGCCTAAAACTTTGACCTGTCGCCACGCCACTCTTTTTTTCACAGCTCCCTATTGGACTCCTTTTACCCAATCACCAGCAATCTCTGGCAAATAGCAGCTGACAAGTTGAGGTCACTTGGTCTCCAGTACTGGCAGGTTTCGAAAAAAGGCGGGGCTTTGGGAGCATGGCAAAATTCGCCATCACGCCATGGCAATACGTTTGCCTCTCATTTCTTCAATTATCGTGACATCGCCACAAAATGTCTGGTGAGTTATCCGAGTCTGACCCCCAATAGAACTGGACAGCTGAAGTTTGTGGGCGTGGCCTATTTTCTGAAATAGCGCCCCCTAGGACCATTAAAACTGTCAGCCCCAAGCCAAGCTTTGACTGAGGATCACGAAATTTGGTACACTAATGTGGTGTCTCAGGACCTACAAAAAAGTCTCTTGGAGCCAAGCGCAAAGTCGCACAGGAGGTCGGCCATTTTGGTCCAAGTACTTGATTTAGTGGTTTTCGCACATGTTGTTTGGACCTTGATGCCCCGTCCCTCTTTTTACCGATCACCTTCAAACATCTGCTATGTGCTCTTAAGACAAACGGGAAAAAATTCAACCGTCGGATTTTAAATAAGTATCAAGGTGTGGGCGTGGCTAAGCCTCAAACTTTGACCTTTCGCCATTACATTACTTGACTTAACAACTCCAATGTGCATGATCAGATCTATATCAACCTTTGTCTGTGTGATCACTGACCACATCTCAAGACAACGTCATTGTGGACAGGTGACATCACCTTATCCCCGCCCCCTGAATACAGGAAGTCTATTGTTTAATGGTGAAATGCCCATATTTGTCCCCTCTAATTTAGTCAACATGACACAAGGTCATGCAATGTCTTCATGATGTTGTAATGACCATTCAGATCTGATAGCTTTCCAGATAGTGAGGGGCTTTGATGCCATGGCGAATTCTGGCATGACGCCGTGACCTTTTGTTTGATCGTAACTTCCACAAACAGCCTCCCATCTGCACGAGACTGAACATGGCAATCAACAATCATGCCCTTTATCGAATGAGACACAAATGGTTGGTGAGATTTGTATATTGTCACCACAGCACCCCCTACACACCATTAAAACTGTAATAACTCCTACAGACGAGGTCGTAACTGCACCAAACTTGGTGGGCTCAGAGGGGATGCTGAGTCAGGGTGAGGTGAGGACGAGGTGATCGTTAGCGGTTTCTGGTGTCGGGGTGGTCAACGTCTCTGGTCCGCGGACGTGCCCTGGTGCCCTGGGCTGCCGGCCAGGCCGGAGCGGCGCGGAGCTGCGAGGGCCGAACGACGCTGCTTGCAGCTTTAATTATTATTATTTATTATTATTAGGCCCGAGCAGTGAAGCTGCGAAGGCCTATTGTATCTGCTCCGTTTATTATTAGGCCCGAGCAGCGAAGCGCTGCGAAGGCCTATTGTATCTGCTCCGTTTATTTTTTTTTTCTTTCTTTTTTTTTTTTTTTCTTTTTTTTTCTTCCGCGTCTTTGGACGGCCTTTAGGGGGTCTTAGCATATCCAAAAACTCACCAAATTCTGGCCCAATATAGAAAGTGCGTGAAATTTACGTATTTCACTGGCAACGTGAAAGTTGGTGTAAAAATGTTGCAACAGCGCCCCCTGGAAAATTAAAAATACCCCTCCGCATTGACCTTTTTTCATAGTAGAGTGATGAAATTTGGTACACCTGTAGAACTCAACAATACGCACAGAAAAGCCTCTTGCACCCATGGTCAATATCAAACAGGAAGTCGGCCATTTTGGACTAAAGTGACTTAACAACTCCAATGTGCATGATCAGATCTATATCAACCTTTGTCTGTGTGATCACTGACCACATCTCAAGACAACGACAATGTGGACAGCTTACATCACCTAAGCCCCGCCCCCTGACAACAGGAAGTCTATTGTTTTATGGTGAAATGCCCATATTTGTCCCCTCTAATTTAGTGAAAATGACACTCAGGTCATACAGTGTCTTCATGATGTTTTAATGACCATTCAGATCTGATAGCTTTCCAGAAAGGGGGGGGGGGGGGGGCTTTGATGCCATGGTGAATGCTGGCGTGACGCCATGACCTTACATTTGACTGTAACTTCCACAAACGGCCTCCGATTTGCCCGAAACTGAATATGGCAATGAACAATCATGCCCTTTAGCCAATGAGGCACAAACGGTTGGTGAATGTTATATAATGTCACCAGAGCTGACCTCAATGGGACTTTTCTGTAGTTGGTCACAGAGCCACCTAGATAACGTTATCCTTCGATAACTTTAAAAAACATGGTCAGAATAGCATTAAAGTTGGTCACTGTCATCACACCACCAGTGTGGTAAAGATAGAGGATTCCCTAGTGGTGAGACATAAAATATAATGGTGGGCTCAAAGGGGATGCTGAGTCAGGGTGAGGTGCGGAAAAGGTGGCCGTTAGCAGTTTCTAGTGTTGGGGTGGTCGACGTTTGTGTTCCGCAGACGTGCCCTGGTGCCCCGGGCTGCCGGCCAGGCCGGAGCGGCGCGGAGCTGCGAGGGCCGAACGACGCTGCTTGCAGCTTTAATTATTATTTTTTTTTCTTCCGCGTCTTTGGGTGGCCTTTAGGGGGTCTTAGCATATCCAAAAAGTCACCAAATTCTGGCCCGTTATAGAAAGTGCGTGAAATTTACGTATTTCACTGGCGATGTGAAAGTTCTTAAAAAATTGGCTGAACAGCACCCCCTAGAAAGTGAAAAATACCCCTCTCCATAAAGCTTAGTTTATCGTACAGTTATGAAATTTGGTATACTTGTAGTACTCAACAGTCCGCACAGAAAAGTCTCTTGCACCCATGGTCAATATCAAACAGGAAGTCGGCCATTTTGGAGTAAAGTGGCCATTTTGACCCCGTTTTGGCCATTTCTAGGGTCTATATTTGGTTGAACAGTTTGGTCATTTTTCGCACCATCGTCTCAAAAATAGTGCAAGATCGAACAGAAGCGATAGACGATTCAAATGAGACAATAAAATTGACTTTTCGTAAATACTGAAGGGGCGGGGCCAGGCCTCAAAGTTCGAGCACTCGCCCAAAAAATTCAAATTGCTATAATTTCATAAATGAAAGAATTACAGTTAAAGAAATGTTCTATGGACAATCGTCATCGCCCTCCGAAGACAAATGAGTGGTCGATTTATGACGTCACATAAGCCCCGCCCATCAGGACTTAAAAGGTCAAGTTTTACTGGGAAATTTTCCAAAATTCGCCCTTTCAAATAATCATCCCAGATTTGTAGCAGGTAACTGAAGACAAGTTGGGGTTGCTTGGCGTCACTTTATGGGAGTTTTCTGCAGAAGGCGAGGCTGTGGCGTTGCGGCGAAGTCAGGTGTACCGCTTAGGCCTTACGTTTGCCTCTCATTTCGTCATTTCTAAAGATATCGCCACAACACTTCTTGGGAGTGATCCTAGTCCGGCCCCAAATAGAATCTGATGTGAACATCCGGTGGGCGTGGCCTATTTTCTGAAATAGCGCCCCCTAGGACCATTAAAACTGTCAGCCCCAAGCCATGCTTGGGCTGAGGATTACGAAATTTGGTACACTAATGTGGTGTCTCAGGACCTACAAAAAAGTCTCTTGGAGCCAAGTGCAAAGTCGCACAGGAAGTCGGCCATTTTGGTCCAAGTACTCGATTTAGTGGTATTCGCACACGTTGTTTGGAGAGTGTTGCACCATTGCCCTTTTCACCAATCGCCTTCAAACATCTGCTATATACTCTTAAGACATAGATGAAAAAATTCAACCGTCGGATTTTATATAAGTATAAAGGTGTGGGCGTGGCTAAGCCTCAAACTTTGACCTGTCGCCACGCCACTCTTTTTCACAGCTCCCTATTGGACTCCTTTTAACCAATCACCAGCAATCACTGGCAAATGGCAGCAGACAAGTTGAGGTCACTTGATCTATAGTACTGGCAGGTTTTGAATAAAGGCGGGGCTTTGGGAGCATGGCGAAATTCGCCATCACGCCATGAAAATACGTTTGTCTCTCATTTCTTCAATCATTGTGACATCACAACAAAATGTCTGATGAGTGATCCTAGTCGACCCCAATAGAAATGGACAGCTGAAGTTTGTGGGCGTGGCCTATTTTCTTAAATAGCGCCCCCTAGGACCATTAAAACTGTCAGCCCCAAGCCATGCTTTGACTGAGGATTACGAAATTTGATACACTAATGTGGTGTCTCAGGACCTACAAAAAAGTCTCTTGGAGCCAAGTACAAAGTCGCACAGTAAGTCGGCCATTTTGGTCCAAGTACTCGATTTAGTGGTTTTCGCACACGTTGTTTGGAGAGTGTTGCACCATCGCCCTTTTCACCAATCGCCTTCAAACTTCTGCTATATACTCTTAAGACAAAGGGAGAAAAATTCAACCATCGGATTTTATATAAGTATAAAAGTGTGGGCGTGGCTAAGCCTCAAACTTTGACCTTTCGCCATTACATCACTTGACTTAACTCCCATGTGCATGATCAGATCTATATCAAACTGTGTCTGTGTGATCATTGACCACATCTCAAGACAATGACAATGTGGACAGCTGACATCACCTAAGCCCCGCCCCCTGACTACAGGAAGTCTATTTTTATGGTGAAATGCCCATATTTGTCCCCTCTAATTTAGTCAACATGACACTAAGGTCATGCACTGTCTTCATGATGTTGTAATGACCATTCAGATCTGCTAGCTTATCAGAAAGGGAGGGGCTTTGATGCCATGGCGATTTCTTACTCTGACCCCTAATAGACATGGACAGCTGAAGTTTGTGGGCGTGGCCTATTTTCTGAAATAGCGCCCCCCTAGGACCATTAAAACAATCAGCCCCAAGCCATGCTTTGACTGAGGATCACGAAATTTGGCACACTAATGTAGTGTCTCAGGTCCTACAAAAAAGTCTCTTGGAGCCAAGTACAATGTCGCACAGGAGGTCGGCCATTTTTGTCCAAGTACTCGATTTAGTGGTTTTCGCACACGTTATTAGGAGAATGATGTCTCGTCGTCCTTTCCACCGATCACCTTCAAACTCCTGCTATATACTCTTAAGACATAGAGGAAAAAATTCAACCGTTGGATTTTAAATAAGTATAAAGGTGTGGGCGTGGCTAAGCCTCAAACTTTGACCAGTCGCCATTATGTTACTTGACTTAATAACTCCCATGTGCATGATCAGATCAATTTCAAATTTTGTCTGTGTGATCACTGACCCCATCTGAAGACAGTGACAATGTGGACAGCTTACATCACCTAAGCCCGCCCCCTGACTACAGGAAGTCTACTGTTTTATGGTGAAATGTCCATATTTGTCCCCTCTAATTTAGTCAAGATGACACTAAGGTCATGCACTGTCTTCATGATGTTGTAATGACCATTCAGATCTGATAGCTTTTCAGAAAGGGGGGGCTTTTTTGCCATGGCGATTTCTGGCGTGACGCTGTGACCTTACGTTTGACTGTAACTTCCACAAACAGCCTTCGATATGCCCGAGACTGAACATCACATCACCAGTGTAGTAAAGATAGAGTATCTCCTAGTGGTGAGACGTGTAATGGTGGTCTCAGAGGGGATGCTGAGTCAGGGTGAGGTGTGGACGCGGAGGCCGTTCACGGTTTCTGGTGTCGGGGTGGTTGACTTTCTGTTCTGCCAGACGGGCCCTGGTGCCCCCGGCTGCCGGCCAGGATGGAGAAGCGCGGAGCTGGGTTTGGAGAGCGTCGCGGATGGAGCGGAGGGGTTGCGGAAGGAGGGCAAGCAGCTTCGCTGCGAGGGCCGAACGACGCTGCTTGCAGCTTTAATTAGGCCCGAGCAGTGAAGCTGCGAAGGCCTATTGTATCTGCTCCGTTTATTATTAGGCCCGAGCAGCGAAGCGCTGCGAAGGCCTATTGTATCTGCTCCGTTTCTTTTTTTTTTCTTTCTTTCTTTCTTTTTTTTTTTTTTTTCTTTTTTTTTCTTCCGCGTCTTTGGACGGCCTTTAGGGGGTCTTAGCATATCCAAAAACTCACCAAATTCTGGCCCAATATAGAAAGTGCGTGAAATTTACGTATTTCACTGGCAATGTGAAAGTTGGTATAAAAGTGTTTCAACAGCGCCCCCTGGAAAATTAAAAATACCCCTCCGCATTGACCTTTTTTCATAGTAGAGTGATAAAATTTGGTACACCTGTAGAATTCAACAATACGCACAGAAAAGCCTCTTGCACCCATGGTCAATATCAAACAGGAAGTCGGCCATTTTGGACTAAAGTGGCCATTTTTACCCCATTTTGGCCATTTCTAGGCTCTATATTTGGTTGAACAGTTTGATCATTTTTCGCACGATTGTCTCAAAAATAATGTGCGATCGAACAGAAGCGATGGACGAATCAAATGAGAAAATAAAACTGACTTTTCGTAAATACTGAAGGGGCGGGGCCAGGCCTCAAAGTTCGAGCACTCGCCAAAAAAATTCAAATTGCTATAATTTCATAAATGAAAGAATTACAGTTAAAGTAATTTGCTATGGACAATTGTCATCGCCCCCCGAAGACAAATGAATGGTTGATTGATGATGTCACATAAGCCCCGCCCCCTCAGGCCTTAAAAGGTCAAGTTTTACTGGGAAATTGTCCAAAATTCGCCCTTTGTACTAATCACCCCATATTTCTAGCAGGAAACTGAAGACAAGTTGGGGTTGCTTGGCGTCACTTTATGGGAGTTTTCTCCAGAAGGCGGGGCTGTGGCGGCGCGGCGAAGTCAGGCGTACCGACGTGGCCTTACGTTTGCCTACCATTTCGTCATTTCTAAAGATATCGACACAAAACCTCTTGGGAGTGATCCTAGTCCAGCCCCCCAAAAAATTTGATGTGAACATCCGGTGGGCGTGGCCTATTTTCTGAAATAGCGCCCCCTAGGACCATTAAAACTGTCAGCCCCAAGCCATGCTTTGACTGAGGATTTTGAAATTTGGTACACTAATGTGGTGTCTCAGGACCTACAAAAAAGTCTCTTGGAGCCAAATGTAAAGTTGCACAGGAAGTCAGCCATTTTGGTCCAAGTACTCGATTTACTGGTTTTCGCACACGTTGTTTGGAGAGTGATGCTCCATCGCTCTTTTCACCAATCGCCTTCAAACTTCTCTTATATACTCTTAAGACATAAAGGAAAAATTTCAACCGTCGGATTTTAAATAAGTTTAAAGGTGTGGGCGTGGCTAAGCCTCAAACTTTGACCTGTCGCCACGCCACTCTTTTTTTCACAGCTCCCTATTGGAATCCTTTTACCCAATCACCAGCAATCTCTGGCAAATAGCAGCTGACAAGTTGAGGTCACTTGGTCTGCAGTACTGGCAGGTTTGAAAAAAAGGCGGGGCTTTGGGAGCATGGCGAAATTTGCCATCACGCCATGGCAATACGTTTGCCTCTCATTTCTTCAATTATCGTGACATCGCCACAAAATGTCTGGTGAGTGATCTCAGTCTGATCCCCAATAGAACTGCACAGCTGAAGTTTGTGGGCGTGGCCTATTTTCTGAAATAGCGCCCCCTAGGACCATTAAAACTGTCAGCCCCAAGCCAAGCTTTGACTGAGGATCACGAAATTTGGTACACTAATGTAGTGTCTCAGGACCTACAAAAAAGTCTCTTGGAGCCAAGTGCAAAGTCGCACAGGAGGTCGGCCATTTTGGTCCAAGTACTTGATTTAGTGGTTTTCGCACATGTTGTTTGGACCTTGATGCCCCGTCGCCCTTTTCACCGATCACCTACAAACATCTGCTATGTGCTCTTAAGACAAAGGGGAAAAAATTCAACCGTCGGATTTTAAATAAGTATCAAGGTGTGGGCGTGGCTAAGCCTCAAACTTTGACCTTTCGCCATTACATTACTTGACTTAACTCCCATGTGCATGATCAGATCGTATATCAAACGTTGTCTGTGTGATCACTGACCACATCTGAAGACAAAGATAATGTGGACAGCTGACATCACCTATGCCCCGCCCCCTGACTATTGGAAGTCTAGTTTTATGGTGAAATGCCCATATTTGTCCCCTCTAATTTAGTCAACATGACACTAAGGTCATGCACTGTCTTCATGATGTTGTAATGACCATTCAGATCTGATAGCTTTCCAGATAGGGAGGGACTTTGATGCCCTGGCGAATTCTGGCGTGACGCCATGACCTTACGTTTGACTGTAACTTCCACAAACAGCCTCCGATCTGCCCGAGACATCACGTGGCTGCACCAAACACATTGATGTGGTTGTTGGTTTTAATCCCTGTAGCTCCGCCCCTTTCAGCTCACTGGTTTTAGAAAGAACACACAGTGTCTGATTAATGTCAAAATAACAGAAAACCATCTTTGTCAACCAAAGCTGACCTCAATGGGATTTTTCTGTGGTTGGTCACAACGCCCTCTAGATAAATTTAATCTACAATAACTTAAAAAAAAACGTGGTCAGAAAAGCATTAAAGTTTGTCTCTGTCATCACACCACCAGTGTGGTAAAGATAGAGTATGCCCTAGTGGTGAGACGTGTAATATAATGGTGGGCTCAGAGGGGATGCAGAGTCTCACCTCCTCAGCCCCGTTAGTGTAATTGTGAGCTTAGCTTCTTGGTGTTGTTATTCCGGCACTTAACATTTCACACTGCTGTATGTGGTTTTGTCATGGCCGCCTCCAAAAGGTTTCTGAGTGCTGTGCGAATGCAACGTGAAAATGTTCTTACTGGAAGGATGGTTCTAGGAACTTATGCAGTTGGTAAGCGCCTATAAATGCAACCTCTAACTGAACTATGTGAAAATTGTTCTTGCATGTGATCCATTTTCTCTACAGTGCAACCTACAAACTTTTAAAAGTGTAATAATTTCTACAGACAATTGGCTCTAGATAAAATATGCAGTGTAATTTACACCAATTTACACCACATTGATTTTGGTTCTCTCAAGAACAGCTCAAAGAGATTTTACGTGAATTAAAGACAGCAACATCTAGATGAATTAAAACTTGAACAACATCAACAAATAAAGTCACAAACATGCCAAAGTTGTTGTATTTTATCACACAACACTGGTAAATGTTTTTACTAGCTCAGCAAAATCAATATAGCACCATTTCCTTAAACATTGTTTGCTTTGTATGACATATGCATGATTTGATTTTTTTCACAATTTTCCACTAATATCAACATCCCATTGAAATAAATCCAATTTTTTTGATAAATTGTCTTTTTTTCCCCCCAGAAATTAAAAAACTAAAACAGAATGGTGGCTTAGCAAAAATGACAAATAGTCTCTTACAGTAGAAATTTAGAGGAGAGAAAACAATAATTAGTGACTTTGATCTCTGACATAAGTTAGATTTAAATTTAATGTTCTGATTTTTTTCCTCAGACATGTCTGAAGAAATAATCAAGGATTTAATTAGATTTTTTCAACTGTTAAATGCTATTCAAAAGGGTTTGGCTATGAAACAACACAAGTACCTTGTCTGTATTAGAAGCTTATTATTGGGCTTCTTTAGCACCAGCCTGTCTGATTACTGAAGAACCTGAGCAAGTTTAGAGGTTGGTTTATGCTTGACGCGTCCGCGAGGTCCGCACGGCTCCGCGCGGAAAAGTTGCGTCATTTTAACAACCACGCCCCTCCACCGCGTCTCCGCACGGCCCAAGATTTCCGCAACGCGCACCTCGGAAAATTTCTAACCACGCGGACGGTCGGACGCGGAAAAACATGGCGGACCGGCACGGCAGAGGTTCGTAAATACAGACATTTGTATGATTCAGCGCTCAAAGATCACCGTGATCAACATGTTGTTAATAATTCTTGGAGAGAAATAGCTCGCACTGTCGGAAAAGACGAGAACGCTGTTAAAAATGCTGAAATGCCATGTTGTAAACAGTGATTTCTACTTCTACTGTGGTGTAGTGTTGGATGCATGCCGTAGAGCTCCATGCTGCCCCGTTCAGTTTGGGAGAATATTGGCTCACCGCAGAGACGAGCCGCACAAACCATAAACACTGCGAGTTGTGAAGCGCGTTCCAGCCGCGAGCCGCATCACCGCGCGGAAAGTGAATGCGTCAAGCATAAACCAAGCTTAACCCTTCAGCCTTTATTGTAACAGCATTTCTCCACTGCGCTCATCTCCCATGAGTCCTGGATCACTCTGACGTTACCATTTGGAGGTTCGTGAGTGGCTAGACCTGCGTCAAAGTCCCACCTTCTAGTTTGATTGACAGCTGCTGTTTTCACCTCACAATCAGTTTATGCAAGATTCAAAGACCTGTGAAAAATAATGTAGATTCAGGACTTTCCCACAGAAAGAAACGTGGTTCCTAATGGCAGCATGTCAGCCACTCAGGAAGGCTCAGAGTAGAGGCTGGAAAGGTGAGCACGATCAAACCATTTTTGAGACAGGGGAGATTTGCTATATTATTGTTTGTAAAACAATGTTTTGTTCTATTGTTTTTAGATATTAGTAATGTGTTTAAAAATCACCATAAATTGTAAAAATACATAAATAAATGTTAAACTTTAGGGGTGCTAGAGATGAATTTAGGGGTGCTTCAGTACTCACAAAAGCAGGCTAGAAATGCCCATGGGTGTGATCTTATCAGTTGTCCTTGAAATCAAAATGGGTGTTTAGTTCTAGGGTGAATTGCAGCAAGTAAGATTTTAAACTTACATTTTATTGTTTTTCGCCTTTTTGAATAATAGTTTTTTCCACTGATCAACACAATTAGCAGGGCAACACAGGGATTTGAACCCTGTCCCACAAGTGGGAGACCAGACCATTGCCTTTGCTTTTTTGTGCATTTTACCAGGTAAAGCAAACCCTGCATTAAAACAGCATGTAATTAACCAGTTTAATTTTTAACATCATGCATAATTTGGTGTTGAATTGTTACATCATCAATAGTGATGAATGAGAAGCCAATTGTACAAAAGGTTTTCAGTTTAATTTCAATAAATGCCATCTTAATGCAGGAAACGAAACCTTTAGAAAGCTTTTAATTTAATAACACATTTAATTTTGATGTAAAAAAAAAGACATGTTTAAAAGCTTTCCAATACATCCTAGACATTTTGCAACAAAGAAGATGACACACACACACACACACACACACACACACACACACACACACACACACACACACACACATTAAAACAATAAAATTAGTGTATTAATTGCTGATCTGGACAGAAATGTTTTTAGTTTTGATTAAAAAGTGGGTGAGAGATTAATGCAGAGGACAAGGGGAAAGAGCATTCTAGAGCTGAGAGAAGGAGGGAAATGGCTAAATGTTATTTTGACTAGGTCAGTTGGGGACATGAAATTTGAAAAAAAAAAAAAAAAAAAAAAAAACCACAGAAATGGTGAAGCATACAACAGCAGTTAGTGGTTTTTCCTACATAGGCGTGGTGCTGCACCACACCCGAAATTCTAGTGCCATGATATATGATATATACTTTTAAGACAAACGGGGAAAAATTCAACCGTCGGATTTTAAATAAGTATAAAGGTGTGGGCGTGGCTAAGCCTCAAACTTTGACCTGTCGCCACGCCACTCTTTTTTTCACAGCTCCCTATCGGACTCCTTTTAACCAATCACCAGCAATCACTGGCAAATAGCAGCAGACAAGTTGAGGTCACTTGGTCTATAGTACTGGCAGGTTTCGAATAAAGGCGGGGCTTTGGGAGCATGGCGAAATTCGCCATCACGCCATGGAAATACGTTTGTCTCAAATTTTTTCAGTCATTGTGACATCGCCACACAATTTCTGATGAGTGATCCTACTCTGACCCCTAATAGAATTGGACAGCTAAAGTTTGTGGGCGTGGCCTATTTTCTGAAATGGCGCCCCCTAGGACCATTAAAACTGTCAGCCCCAAGCCATGGTTTGACTGAGGATCACGAAATTTGGCACACTAATGTGGTGTCTCAGGACCTACAAAAAAGTCTCTTGGAGCCAAGCGCAATGTCGCACAGGAGGTCGGCCATTTTGGTCCAAGTACTCGATTTAGTGGTTTTCGCACACGTTATTAGGAGAATGATGTCTCGTCGTCCTTTCCACTGATCACCTTCAAACTCCTGCTATATACTCTTAAGACATAGAGGAAAAAATTCAACCATCGGATTTTAAATAAGTATAAAGGTGTGGGCGTGGCTAAGCCTCAAACTTTGACCAGTCACCATTACGTTACTTGACTTAATAACTCTCATGTGCATGATCAGATCAATTTCAAATTTTGTCTGTGTGATCACTGACAACATCTGAAGACAGTGACAATGTGGACAGCTGACATCACCTAAACCCCGCCCCCTGACTACAGGAAGTTTACTGTTTTATGATGAAATGCCCATATTTGTCCCCTCTAATTTAGTCAACATGACACTAAGGTCATGCACTGTCTTCATGATGTTGTAATGACTATTCAGATCTGATAGCTTTTCAGAAAGGGAGGAGATTTGATGCCATGGCGATTTCTGGCGTGACGCTGTGACCTTACGTTTGACTGTAACTTCCACAAACAGCCTCCGATTTGCCCGAGACTGAACATCACATCACCAGTGTGGTAAAGATAGAGTATCTCCTAGTGGTGAGACGTGTAATGGTGGGCTCAGAGGGGATGCTGAGTCAGGGTGAGGTGTGGACGAGGAGGCCGTTCACGGTTTCTGGTGTCGGGGTGGTTGACTTTCTGTTCCGCCAGACGTGCCCTGGTGCCCCCGGCTGCCGGCCAGGACGGAGAAGCGCGGAGCTGGGTTTGGAGAGCGTCGGGGATGGAGCGGAGGGGGTGCGGAAGGAGGGCGAGCAGCTTCGCTGCGAGGGCCGAACGACGCTGCTTGCAGCTTTAATTAGGCCCGAGCAGTGAAGCTGCGAAGGCCTATTGTATCTGCTCCGTTTATTATTATTATTATTATTTATTATTATTATTTTTTTTTTCTTCCGCGTCTTTGACTGGCCCTTAGGGGGTCTTAGCATATCCAAAAAGTCACCAAAATCTGGCCCAATATAGAAAGTGCGTGAAATTTACGTATTTCCTTGGCGATGTGAAAGTTGATAAGAAAGTGGCTCGACAGCGCCCCCTAAAAAGTGAAAAATACCACTCTCCATAAAGCTTAGTTTATCGTACAGTTATGAAATTTGGTACACTTGTAGTACTCAGCAGTCCGCACAGAAAAGTCTCTTGCACCCATGGTCAATATCAAACAGGAAGTCGGCCATTTTGGACTAAAGTGGCCATTTTGACCCCGTTTTGACCATTTCTAGGGTCTATATTTGGTTCAACAGTTTGGCCATTTTTCGCACGATCGTCTCAAAAATAGTGTGCGATCGAACAGAAGCGATGGACGAATCAAATGAGACAATAAAATTGACTTTTCGTAAATACTGAAGGGGCGGGACCAGGCCTCAAAGTTCGAGCACTCGCCAAAAAAATTCAAATTGCTATAATTTCATAAATGAAAGAACTACAGTTAAAGAAATGTTCTATGGACAATCGTCATCAACCTCCGAAGACAAATGAATGGTCGATTGATGATGTCACATAAGCCCCGCCCCCTCAGGACTTAAAAGGTCAAGTTTTACTGGGAAATTTTCCAAAATTCGCCCTTTCAAATAATCACCCCAAATTTGTAGCAGGTAACTGAAGACAAGTTGGAGTTGCTTGGCGTCACTTTATGGGAGTTTTCTGCAGAAGGCGGGGCTGTGGCGGCGCGGCGAAGTCAGGCGTACCGCTTAGGCCTTACGTTTGCCTCCCATTTCATCATTTCTAAAGATATCGCCACGAAACTTCTTGGGAGTGATCCTAGTCCTGCCCCCCAAAAAATATGATGTGAAAATCCGGTGGGCGTGGCCTATTTTCTGAAATAGCGCCCCCTAGGACCATTAAAACTGTCAGCCCCAAGCCATGCTTTGACTGAGGATTATGAAATTTGGTACACTAATGTGGTGTCTCAGGACCTACAAAAAAGTCTCTTGGAGCCAAGCACCAAGTCGCACAGGAAGTCGGCCATTTTGGTCCAAGTACTCGATTTAGTGGTTTTCGCACACGTTGTTTGGAGAGTGTTGCACCATCGCCCTTTTCACCAATCACCTTCAAACTTCTGCTATAGACTCTTAAGACAAAGGGGAAAAAATTCAACCTACGGATTTTAAATAAGTATAAAGGTGTGGGCGTGGCTAAGCCTCAAACTTTGACTTGTCGCCACGCCACTCTTTTTTTCACAGCTCCCTATTGGACTCCTTTTAACCAATCACCAGCAATCACTGGCAAATAGCAGCAGACAAGTTGAGGTCACTTGGTTTATAGTACTGGCAGATTTCGAATAAAGGCGGGGCTTTGGGAGCATGGCGAAATTCACCATCAAGCCATGGAAATACGTTTGTCTCTCATTTCTTCAATCATTGTGACATCACCACACAATTTCTGATGAGTGATCTTACTCTGACCCCTAATAGAATTGGACAGCTGAAGTTTGTGGGCGTGGCCTATTTTCTGAAATAGCGCCCCCTAGGACCATTAAAACTATCAGCCCCAAGCCATGCTTTGACTGAGGATCACGAAATTTGGCACACTAATGTAGTGTCTCAGGACCTACAAAAAAGTCTCTTGGAGCCAAGTACAATGTCGCACAGGAGGTCGGCCATTTTGGTCCAAGTACTCGATTTAGTGGTTTTCGCACACGTTATTAGGAAAATGATGTCTCGTCGTCCTTTCCACCGATCACCTTCAAACTCCTGCTATATACTCTTAAGACATAGAGGAAAAAATTCAACCGTCGGATTTTAAATAAGTATAAAGGTGTGGGCGTGGCTAAGCCTCAAACTTTGACCAGTCGCCATTACGTTACTTGACTTAATAACTCCCATGTGCATGATCAGATCAATTTCAAACTTTGTCTGTGTGATCACTGACCACATCTGAAGACAGTGACAATGTGGACAGCTGACATCACCTAAGCCCCGCCCCCTGACTACAGGAAGTCTACTGTTTTATGGTGAAATGCCCATATTTGTCCCCTCTAATTTAGTCAACATGACACTAAGGTCATGCACTGTCTTCATGATGTTGTAATGACCATTCCGATCTGATAGCTTTTCAGAAAGGGAGGGGCTTTGATGCCATGGCGATTTCTGGCGTGACGCTGTGACCTTACGTTTGCCTGTAACTTCCACAAACAGCCTCCGATTTGCCCGAGACTGAACATCACATCACCAGTGTGGTAAAGATAGAGTGTATCCTAGTGGTGAGACGTGTAATGGTGGGCTAAGAGGGGATGCTGAGTCAGGGTGAGGTGTGGACGAGAAGGCCGTTCACGGTTTCTGGTGTCGGGGTGGTTGACTTTCTGTTCTGCCAGACGTGCCCTGGTGCCCCCGGCTGCCGGCCAGGATGGAGAAGCGTGGAGCTGGGTTTGGAGAGCGTCGGGGATGGAGTGGAGGGGGTGCGGAAGGAGGGCGAGCAGCTTCGCTGCGAGGGCCGAACGACGCTGCTTGCAGCTTTAATTATTAGGCCCGAGCAGCGAAGCGCTGCGAAGGCCTATTGTATCTGCTCCGTTTATTTTTCTTTTTTTTTCTTTTTTTTTCTTCCGCGTCTTTGGGTGGCCTTTAGGGGGTCTTAGCATATCCAAAAAGTCACCAAATTCTGGCCCAATATAGAAAGTGCGTGAAATTTACGTATTTCACTGTCAACATGAAAGTTGGTATAAAAATGTTTCAACAGCGCCCCCTGGAAAATTAAAAATACCCCTCTGCATTGACCTTTTTTCATAGTAGAGTGATGAAATTTGGTACACCTGTAGAACTCAACAATACGCACAGAAAAGCCTCTTGCACCCATGGTCAATATCAAACAGGAAGTCGGCCATTTTGGACTAAAGTGGCCATTTTTACCCCGTTTTGGCCATTTCTAGGCTCTATATTTGGTTGAACAGTTTGGTCATTTTTCGCACGATTGTCTCAAAAATAGTGTGCGATCGAACAGAAGCGATGGACGATTAAAATGAGAAAATAAAACTGACTTTTCGTAAATACTGAAGGGGCGGGACCAGGCTTCAAATTTCGAGCACTCGCCAAAAAAATTCAAATATCTTTAATTTCATAAATAAATGAATTACATTTAAAGTAATTTTCTATGGACAATCGTCATCGCCCCCCGAAGACAAATGAATGGTTGATTGATGATGTCACATAAGCCCCGCCCCCTCAGGCCTTAAAAGGTCAAGTTTTACTGGGAAATTGTCCAAAATTCGCCCTTTCAACTAATCACCCCATATTTGTAGCAGGTAACTGTAGACAAGTTGGGATTGCTTGGCGTCACTTTATGGGAGTTTTCTCCAGAAGGCGGGGCTGTGGCGGCGCGGCGAAGTCAGGCGTACCGACGTGGCCTTACGTTTGCCTCCCATTTCGTCATTTCTAAAGATATCGCCACAAAACCTCTTGTGAGTGATCCTAGTCCAGCCCCCCAAAAAATTTGATGTGAACATCCGGTGGGCGTGGCCTATTTTATGAAATAGCGCCCCCTAGGACCATTAAAACTGTCAGCCCCAAGCCATGCTTTGACTGAGGATTTCGAAATTTGGTACACTAATGTGGTGTCTCAGGACCTACAAAAAAGTCTCTTGGAGCCAAGTGCAAAGTTGCACAGGAAGTCAGCCATTTTGGTCCAAGTACGTGATTTACTGGTTTTCGCACACGTTGTTTGGAGAGTGATGCTCCATCGCCCTTTTCACCAATCGCCTTCAAACATCTGCTATAAACTCTTAAGACATAAAGTAAAAAATTCAACCGTCGGATTTTAAATAAGTATAAAGGTGTGGGCGTGGCTAAGCCTCAAACTTTGACCTGTCGCCACGCCACTCTTTTTTTCACAGCTCCCTATTGGACTCCTTTTACGCAATCACCAGCAATCTCTGGCAAATAAAAGCTGACAAGTTGAGGTCACTTGGTCTACAGTACTGGCAGGTTTTGAAAAAAGGCGGGGCTTTGGGAGCATGGCGAAATTCGCCATCACGCCATGGCAATACGTTTGCCTCTCATTTCTTCAATTATCGTGACATCGCCACTAAATGTCTGGTGAGTGATCCTAGTCTGACCCCCAATAGAATTGGGCAGCTGAGATTTGTGGGCGTGGCCTATATTCTGAAATATCGCCCCCTAGGACCTTTAAAACTGTCAGCCCCAAGACAAGGTTTGACTGAGGATTACGAAAATTGGTACACTCATGTAGGGTCTCTGGACCTACAAAAAAGTCTCTTGGAGCCAAGCGAAATTTCGCACAGGAGGTCGGCCATTTTGGTCCAAGTACTCGATTTAGTGGTTTTCGCAGACGTTGTTTGGACATTGATGGCCCGTCGCCCTTTACACAGATCACCTTCAAACTTATGCTATGTACTTTTAAGTCAAAGGGGAAAAAATTCAACCGTCGGATTTTAAATAAGTATAAAGGTGTGGGCGTGGCTAAGCCTCAAACTTTGACCTTTCGCCATGACATTACTTGACTTAATAACTCCCATGTGCATGATCAGATCTAATTCAAACTTTGTCTGTGTGATCACTGACCACATCTCAAGACAACGACAATGTGGACAGCTGACATCACCTAAGTCCCGCCCCCTGACAACAGGAAGTCTATTGTTTTATGGTGAAATGGCCATATTTGTCCCCTCTAATTTAGTGAAAATGACACTCAGGTCATACATTGTCTTCATGATGTTTTAATGACCATTCAGATCTGATAGCTTTCCAGAAAGGGAGGGGCTTTGATGCCATGGTGAATGCTGGCGTGACGCCATGACCTTACATTTGACTGTAACTTCCACAAACGGCCTCCGATTTGCCCGAAACTGAATATGGCAATGAACAATCATGCCCTTTAGCCAATGAGGCACAAACGGTTGGTGAATGTAATGTCACCAAAGCTGACCTCAATGGGACTTTTCTGTAGTTGGTCACAGCGCCACCTAGATAACGTTATCCTTCGATAACTTTAAAAAACATGGTCAGAATAGCATTAAAGTTGGTCACTGTCATCACACCACCAGTGTGGTAAAGATAGAGGATTCCCTAGTGGTGAGACATAAAATGTAATGGTGAGCTCAAAGGGGATGCTGAGTCAGGGTGAGGTGCGGACAAGGTGGCCGTTAGCCGTTTCTGGTGTTGGGGTGGTCGACGTTTGTGTTCTGCGGACGTGCCCTGGTGCCCAGGGCTGCCGGCCAGGCCGGAGCGGCGCGGAGCTGCGAGGGCCGAACGACGCTGCTTGCAGCTTTAATTATTATTATTTTTTTTTCTTTCTTTCTTTCTTTTTTTTTCTTCCGCGTCTTTGGATGGCCTTTAGGGGGTCTTAGCATATCCAAAAAGTCACCAAATTCTGGCCCTATATAGAAAGTGCGTGAAATTTACGTATTTCACTGGCAACGTGAAAGTTGGTAAAAAAATGTTTCAACAGCGCCCCCTGGAAAATTAAAAATACCCCTCCGCTTTGACCTTTTTTCATAGTAGAGTGATGAAATTTGGTACACTTGTAGAACTCAACAATACACACAGAAAAGCCCCTTGCACCCATGGTCAATATCAAACAGGAAGTCGGCCATTTTGGACTAAAGTGGCCATTTTGACCCCGTTTTGGCCATTTCTAGGGTCTATATTTGGTTTAAGAGTTTGGTCATTTTTCGCACGATCGTCTCAAAAATAGTGTGCGATCGAACAGAAGCGATGGACGATTAAAATGAGACAATAAAATTGACTTTTCGTAAATACTGAAGGGGCGGGACCAGGCCTCAAAGTTCGAGCACTCGCCAAAAAAATTCAAATTGCTATGGATTCATAAATGAAAGAATTACAGTTAAAGAAATGTTCTAAGGACAATCGTCGTCGCCCTCCGAAGACAAATGAATGGTCGATTGATGATGTCACATAAGCCCCGCCCCCTCAGGACTTAAAAGGTCAAGTTTTACTGGGAAATTTTCCAAAATTCGCCCTTTCCAATAATCACCCCAAATTTGTAGCGGGTAACTGAAGACAAGTTGGGGTTTCTTGGAGTCACTTTATGGGAGTTTTCTCCAGAAGGCGGGGCTGTGGCGGCGCGGCGAAGTCAGGCGTACCGCTTAGGCCTTACGTTTGCCTCCCATTTCGTCATTTCTAGAGATATTGCCACGAAACTTCTTGTGAGTGATCCTAGTCTGGCCCCCCAAAAGATCTGATGTGAAATTCTGGTGGGCGTGGTCTATTTTCTGAAATAGCGCCCTCTAGGACCATTAAAACTGACAGCCCCAAGCCATGCTTTGCCTGAGGATTACGAAATTTGGTACCCTAATGTGGTGTCTCAGGACCTACAAAAAAGTCTCTTGGAGCCAAGTGCAATATCGCACAGGAAGTTGGCCATTTTGGTCCAAGTGCGCGATTTAGTGGTTTTCGCACACGTTGTTTGGAGAGTGATGCTCCGTCGCCCTTTTCACCAATCGCCTTCGAGCTTCTGCTATATACTCTTAAGACATAGAGGAAAAAATTCAACCGTCGGATTTTAAATAAGTATAAAGGTGTGGGCGTGGCTAAGCCTCAAACTTTGACCTGTCGCCACGCCACTCTTTTTTTCACAGCTCCCTATTGGACTCCTTTTACCCAATCACCTGGAATCTCTGGTAAATAGCAGCTGACAAGTTGAGGTCACTTGGTCTACAGTACTGGCAGGTTTTGAAAAAAGGCGGGGCTTTGGGAGCATGGCGAAATTCGCCATCACGCCATGGCAATACGTTTGCCTCTCATTTCTTCAATTATCGTGCCATCACCACAAAATGTCTGGTGAGTGATCCTAGTCTGACCCCCAATAGATTTGGACAGCTGTAGTTTGTGGGCGTGGCCTATTTTCTGAAATGGCGCCCTCTAGGACCATTAAAACTGTCAGCCCCTAGCCATGCTTT
This sequence comes from Nothobranchius furzeri, assembly GCF_043380555.1. NCBI lineage: Eukaryota > Metazoa > Chordata > Actinopteri > Cyprinodontiformes > Nothobranchiidae > Nothobranchius > Nothobranchius furzeri. The sequence goes on along the minus strand of NC_091742.1, from coordinate 43,845,024 downwards.
GACTGAGGAGTACGAAATCTGGTACACTAATGTGGTGTCTCCGGTCCTACAAAAAAGTCTCTTGGAGCCAAGTGCAAAGTCGCACAGGAAGTCGGCCATTTTGGTCCAAGTAGTCGATTTAGTGGTTTTCGCACACGTTGTTTGGAGAGTGTTACACCATTGCCCTTTTCACCAATCACCTTCAAACTTCTGCTATAGACTCTTAAGACAAAGGGGAAAAAATTCAACCTACGGATTTTAAATAAGTATAAAGGTGTGGGCGTGGCTAAGCCTCAAACTTTGACCTGTCGCCACGCCACTCTTTTTTTCACAGCTCCCTATTGGACTCCTTTTAACCAATCACCAGCAATCACTGGCAAATAGCAGCAGACAAGTTGAGGTCACTTGGTCTATAGTACTGGCAGCTTTCGAATAAAGGCGGGGCTTTGGGAGCATGGCGAAATTCGCCATCACGCCATGGAAATACGTTTGTCTCTCATTTCTTCAATCATTGTGACATCGCCACACAATTTCTGATGAGTGATCCTACTCTGACCCCTAATAGAATTGGACAGCTGAAGTTTGTGGGCGTGGCCTATTTTCTGAAATAGCGCCCCCTAGGACCATTAAAACTGTCAGCCCCAAGCCGTGCTTTGACTGAGGATCACGAAATTTGGCACACTAATGTAGTGTCTCAGGACCTACAAAAAAGTCTCTTGGAGCCAAGCGCAATGTCGCACAGGAGGTCGGCCATTTTGGTCCAAGTACTCGATTTAGTGGTTTTCGCACACGTTATTAGGAGAATGATGTCTCGTCGCCCTTTCCACCGATCACCTTCAAACTCTTGCTATATACTCTTAAGACATAGAGGAAAAGATTCAACCGTCGGATTTTAAATAAGTATAAAGGTGTGGGCGTGGCTAAGCCTCAAACTTTGACCAGTCGCCATTACGTTACTTGACTCAATAACTCCCTTGTGCATGATCAGATCAATTTCAAACTTTGTCCGTGTGATCACTGACCACATCTGAAGACAGTGACAATGTGGACAGCTGGCATCACCTAAGCCCCGCCCCCTGACTACAGGAAGTCTTCTGTTTTATGGTGAAATGCCCATATTTGTCCCCTCTAATTTAGTCAACATGACACTAAGGTCATGCACTGTCTTCATGATGTTCTAATGACTATTCAGATCTGATAGCTTTTCAGAAAGGGAGGAGCTTTGATGCCATGGCGATTTCTGGCGTGACGCTGTGACCTTACGTTTGACTGTAACTTCCACAAACAGCCTCCGATTTGCCAGAGACTGAACATCACATCACCAGTGTGGTAAAGATAGAGTATCTCCTAGTGGTGAGACGTGTAATGCTGGGCTCAGAGGGGATGCTGAATCAGGGTGAGGTGTGGACGAGGAGGCCGTTCACGGTTTCTGGTGTCGGGGTGGTTGACTTTCTGTTCTGCCAGACGTGCCCTGGTGCCCCCGGCTGCCGTCCAGGATGGACAAGCGCGGAGCTGGGTTTGGAGAGCGTCGGGGATGGAGCGGAGGGGGTGCGGAAGGAGGGCGAGCAGCTTCGCTGCGAGGGCCGAACGACGCTGCTTGCAGCTTTAATTAGGCCCGAGCAGTGAAGCTGCGAAGGCCTATTGTATCTGCTCCGTTTATTAGGCCCGAGCAGTGAAGCTGCGAAGGCCTATTGTATCTGCTCCGTTTCTTCTTATTATTTTTTTTCTTCCGCGTCTTTGAATGGCCTTTAGGGGGTCTTAGCATATCCAAAAACTCACCAAATTCTGGCCCAATATAGAAAGTGCGTGAAATTTACGTATTTCAATGGCGATGTGAAAGTTCATAAAAAAGTGGCTGAACAGCGCCCCCTAGAAAGTGAAAAATACCCCTCTCCATAAAGCTTAGTTTATCGTACAGTTATGAAATTTGGTATACTGGTACTACTCAACAGTCCGCACAGAAAAGCCTCTTGCAACCATGGTCAATATAAAACAGGAAGTCGGCCATTTTGGGTTGAAATGGCGATTTTTAGCCGTTTTGGCCATTTCTAGGGTCTATATTTGGTTGAACAGTTTGGTCATTTTTCGCACGATTGTCCCAAAAATAGTGTGCGATCGATGAGAAGCGATGGACGAATCAAATGAGCAAATAAAATTGACTTTTCGTAAATACTGAAGGGGCGGGGCCAGGCCTCAAAGTTCGAGCGCTCGCCAAAAAAATTCAAATTGCTTTAATTTCATAAATGAAAGAATTACAGTTAAAGTAATTATCTATGGACAATCGTCATCGCCCCCCGAAGACAAATGAATGGTCGATTGATGATGTCACATAAGCCCCGCCCCCTCAGGCCTTAAAAGGTCAAGTTTTACTGGGAAATTTTCCAAAATTTGCCCTTTCAAATAATCACCCCAAATTTGTAGCAGGTAACTGAAGACAAGTTGGGGTTGCTTGGCGTCACTTTATGGGAGTTTTCTGCAGAAGGCGGGGCTGTGGCGGCGCGGCGAAGTCAGGCGTACCGACGTGGACTTACGTTTGCCTCCCATTTCATCATTTCTGGAAATATCGCCACGACACTTCTTGGGAGTGATCCTAGTTCGGCCCCCAAAAGAATCTGATGTGAACATCCGGTGGGCGTGGCCTATTTTCTGAAATAGCGCCCCCTAGGACCATTAAAACTGTCAGCCCCAAGCCATGCTTTGACTGAGGAGTACGAAATTTGGTACACTAATGTGGTGTCTCAGGACCTACAAAGAAGTCTCTTGGAGCCAAGTGCAAAGTCGCACAGGAAGTCGGCCATTTTGGTCCAAGTACTCGATTTAGTGGTTTTCGCACACGTTGTTTGGAGAAGGATGCTTCATCACCCTTTTCACCAATCACCTTCAAACATCTGCTATACACTCTTAAGACATAGATGAAAAAATTCAACCGTCGGATTTTAAATAAGTATAAAGGTGTGGGCGTGGCTAAGCCTCAAACTTTGACCTGTCGCCACGCCACTCTTTTTTTCACAGCTCCCTATTGGACTCCTTTTAACCAATCATCAGCAATCACTGGCAAATAGCAGCAGACAAGTTGAGGTCACTTGGTCTATAGTACTGGCAGGTTTCGAATAAAGGCGGGGCTTTGGGAGCATGGCGAAATTCGCCATCACGCCATGGAAATACGTTTGTCTCTCATTTTTTCAATCATTTTGACATCGCCACACAATTTCTGATGAGTGATACTACTCTGACCCCTAATAGAACTGGACAGCTGAAGTTTGTGGGCGTGGCCTAATTTCTGGAATGGCGCCCCCTAGGACCATTAAAACTGACAGCCCCAAGCCATGGTTTGACTGAGGATCACGAAATTTGGCACACTAATGTAGTGTCTCAGGACCTACAAAAAAGTCTCTTGGAGCCAAGCGCAATGTCGCACAGAAGGTCGGCCATTTTGGTCCAAGTACTCGATTTAGTGGTTTTCGCACACGTTATTAGGAGAATGATGTCTCATCGTCCTTTCCACCGATCACCTTCAAACTCCTGCTATATACTCTTAAGACATAGAGGAAAAAATTCAACCGTCAGATTTTAAATAAGTGTAAAGGTGTGGGCGTGGCTAAGCCTCAAACTTTGACCAGTCCCCATTACGTTACTTGACTTAATAACTTCCATGTGCATGATCAGATCAATTTCAAACTTTGTCTGTGTGATCACTGACCACACCTGAAGACATTGACAATGTGGACAGCTGACATAACCTAAGCCCCGCCCCCTTACTACAGGAAGTCTACTGTTTTATGATGAAATGCCCATATTTGTCCCCTCTAATTTAGTCAACACTACACTAAGGTCATGCACTGTCTTCATGATGTTGTAATGACTATTCAGATCTGATAGCTTTTCAGAAAGGGAGGAGATTTGATGCCATGGCGATTTCTGGCGTGACGCTGTGACCTTACGTTTGACAGGAAATTCCACAAACAGCCTCCGATTTGCCCGAGACTGAACATCACATCACCAGTGTGGTAAAGATAGAGTATCTCCTAGTGGTGAGACGTGTAATGGTGGGCTCAGAGGGGATGCTGAGTAAGGGTGAGGTGTGGCCGAGGAGGCCGTTCACGGTTTCTGGTGTCGGGGTGGTTGACTTTCTATTACGCCAGACGTGCCCTGGTGCCCCCGGCTGCCGGCCAGGATGGAGAGGCGCGGAGCTGGGTTTGGAGAGCGGAGGGGGTGCTGAAGGAGGGCGAGCAGCTTCGCTGCGAGGGCCGAACGACGCTGCTTGCAGCTTTAATTATTTTTTCTTTTTCTTCCGCGTCTTTGGGTGGCCTTTAGGTGGTCTTAGCATATCCAAAAACTCACCAAATTCTGGCCCAATATAGAAAGTGCGTGAAATTTACGTATTTCACTGGCGATGTGAAAGTTCATAAAAAAGTGGCTGAACAGCGCCCTCTAGAAAGTGAAAAATACCCCTCTCCATAAAGCATAGTTTATCGTACAGTTATGAAATTTGGTTTACTTGTAGTACTCAACAGTCCGCACAGAAAAGTCTCTTGCAACCATGGTCAATATCAAACAGGAAGTCGGCCATTTTGGGTTGAAATGGAGATTTTTAGCAGTTTTGGCCATTTCTAGGGTCTACATTTGGTTGAACAGTTTGGTCATTTTTCGCACGATTGTCTCAAAAATAGTGTACTATCGAACAGAAGCGATGGACGATTCAAATGAGAAAATAAAATTGACTTTTCGTAAATACTGAAGGGGCGGGGCCAGACCTCAAAGTTCGAGCACTCGCCAAAAAAATTCAAATTGCTATAATTTCATAAATGAAAGAATTAGAGTTAAAGTAACTTTCTATGGATAATTGTCATCGCCCCCCGAAGACAAATGAATGGTCGATTGATGATGTCACACAAGCCCCGCCCCCTCAGGACTTAAAAGGTCAAGTTTTACTGGGAAATTTTCCAAAATTCGCCCTTTCGAATAATCAGCCCAAATTTGTAGCAGTTAACTGAAGAGAAGGTGGCGTTGATTGGCGTCACTTTATGGGTGTTTTCTGCAGAAGGCGGGGCAGTGGCGGCGCGGCGAAGTCAGGCGTACCGCTTAGGCCTTACGTTTGCCTCCCATTTCGTCATTTCTAGAGATATCGCCACGACACTTCTTGGGAGACATCCTAGTCCGGCCCCCAAAAGAATCTGATGTGAACATCTGGTGGGCGTGGCCTATTTTCTGAAATAGCGCCCCCTAGGACCATTAAAACTGTCAGCCCCAAGCCATGCTTTGACTGAGGAGTATGAGATTTGGTACACTAATGTGGTGTCTCAGGACCTACAAAAAAGTCTCTTGGAGCCAAGTGCAAAGTCGCACAGGAAGTCGGCCATTTTGGTCCAAGTACTCGATTTAGTGGTTTTTGCACACGTTGTTTGGAGAGTGATGCTCCATCACCCTTTTCACCAATCACCTTCAAACATCTGCTATACACTCTTAAGACATAGAAGAAAAAATTCAACCGTCGGATTTTAAATAAGTATAAAGGTGTGGGCGTGGCTAAGCCTCAAACTTTGACTTGTCGCCACGCCACTCTTTTTTTCACAGCTCCCTATTGGACTCCTTTTACTCAATCACCAGCAATCACTGGCACATAGCAGCAGACAAGTTGAGGTCACTTGGTGTATAGTACTGGCAGGTTTCGAATAAAGGCGGGGCTTTGGGAGCATGGCGAAATTCGCCATCACGCCAAGGAAATACGTTTGTCTCTCATTTCTTCAATCATTGTGACATCGCCACACAATTTCTGATGAGTGATCCTACTCTGACCCCTAATAGAAAAGGACAGCTGAAGTTTGTGGGCGTGGCCTATTTTCTGAAATAGCGCCCCCTATGACCATTAAAACTGTCAGCCCCAAGCCATGCTTTGACTGAGGAACACGAAATTTGGCACACTAATGTGGTGTCTCAGGACCTACAAAAAAGTCTCTTGGAGCTAAGTGCAAAGTCGCACAGGAAGTCGGCCATTTTGGTCCAAGTACTCGATTTAGTGGTTTTCGCACACATTGTTTGGAGAGTGTTGCACCATCGCCCTTTTCACCAATCGCCTTCAAACTTCTGCTACATACTCTTAAGACAAAGGGGGAAAAATTCAACCATCGGATTTCAAATAAGTATAAAGGTGTGGGCGTGGCTAAGCCTCAAACTTTGACCTTTCGCCATTACATTCCTTGACTTAACAACTCCCATGTGCATGATCAGATCTATATCAAACTGTGTCTGTGTGATCATTGACCACAACTCAAGACAATGACAATGTGGACAGCTGACATCACCTAAGCCCCGCCCCCTGACTACAGGAAGTCGATTTTTTCATGGTGAAATGCCCATATTTGTCCCCTCTAATTTAGTGAACATGACACTAAGGTTATGCACTGTCTTCATGATGTTGTAATGACCATTCAGATCTGCTAGCTTTTCAGAAAGGGAGGGGATTTGATGCCATGGCGAATTCTGGCGTGACGCTGTGACCTTACGTTTGACTGTAACTTCCACAAACAGCCTCCGATTTGCCCGAGACTGAACATCACATCACCAGTGTGGTAAAGATAGAGTATCTCCTAGTGGTGAGACATGTAATGGTGGGCTCAGAGGGGATGCTGAGTCAGGGTGAGGTGTGGACGAGGAGGCCGTTCACGGTTTCTGGTGTCGGGTTGGTTTACTTTCTGTTCTGCCAGACGTGCCCTGGTGCCCCCGGCTGCCGGACAGGATGGAGAAGCGCGGAGCTGGGTTTGGAGAGGGTCGGGGATGGAGGGTAGGGGGTGCGGAAGGAGGGCGAGCAGCTTCGCTGCGAGGGCCGAACGACGCTGCTTGCAGCTTTAATTTTTTTTTTTTTTCTTTCTTTCTTTTTTTTTCTTCCGCGTCTTTGGATGGCCTTTAGGGGGTCTTAGCATATCCAAAAAGTCACCAAATTCTGGCCCAATATAGAAAGTGCGTGAAATTTACGTATTTCACTGGCAACGTGAAAGTTGGTAAAAAAATGTTTCAACAGCGCCCCCTGGAAAATTAAAAATACCCCTCCGCTTTGACCTTTTTTCATAGTAGAGTGATGAAATTTGGTACACTTGTAGAACTCAACAATACGCACAGAAAAGCCTCTTGCACCCATGGTCAATATCAAACAGGAAGTCGGCCATTTTGGACTAAAGTGGCCATTTTGACCCCGTTTTGGCCATTTCTAGGGTCTATATTTGGTTTAACAGTTTGGTCATTTTTCGCACGATCGTCTCAAAAATAGTGTGCGATCGAACAGAAGCGATGGACGATTAAAATGAGACAATAAAATTGACTTTTCGTAAATACTGAAGGGGCGGGACCAGGCCTCAAAGTTCGAGCACTCGCCAAAAAAATTCAAATTGCTATAGATTCATAAATGAAAGAATTACAGTTAAAGAAATGTTCTAAGGACAATCGTCGTCGACCTCCGAAGACAAATGAATGGTCGATTGATGATGTCACATAAGCCCCGCCCCCTCAGGACTTAAAAGGTCAAGATTTACTGGGAAATTTTCCAAAATTCGCCCTTTCCAATAACCACCCCAAATTTGTAGCGGGTAACTGAAGACAAGTTGGGGTTGCTTGGCGTCACTTTATGGGAGTTTTCTCCAGAAGGCGGGGCTGTGGCGGCGCGGCGAAGTCAGGCGTACCGCTTAGGCCTTACGTTTGCCTCCCATTTCGTCATTTCTAGAGATATCGCCACAAAACCTCTTGGGAGTGATCCTAGTTCAGCCCCCCACAAAATGTGATGTGAACATCCGGTGGGCGTGGCCTATTTTCTGAAATAGCGCCCCCTAGGACCATTAAAACTGTCAGCCCCAAGTCATGCTTTGACTGAGGATTATGAAATTTGGCACACTAATGTGGTGTCTCAGGACCTACAAAAAAGTCTCTTGGAGCCAAGTGCAAAGTCGCACAGGAAGTCGGCCATTTTGGTCCAAGTACTCGATTTAGTGGTTTTCGCACACGTTGTTTGGAGAGTGATGCTCCATCGCCCTTTTCACCAATCGCCTTCAAACTTCTGCTATAGACTCTTAAGACATAAAGGAAAAAATTCAACCGTCGGATTTTAAATAAGTATAAAGGTGTGGGCGTGGCTAAGCCTCAAACTTTGACCTGTCACCACGCCACTCTTTTTTTCACAGCTACCTATTGGACTCCTTTTACCCAATCGCCAGCAATCTCTGGCGAATAGCAGCTGACAAGTTGAGGTCACTTAGTCTCCAGTACTGGCAGGTTTTGAAAAAAGGCGGGGCTTTGGGAGCATGGCAAAATTCACCATCACGCCATGGCAATACGTTTGCCTCTCATTTCTTCAATTATCGTGCCATCACCACAAAATGTCTGGTGAGTGATCCTAGTCTGACCCCCAATAGATTTGGACAGCTGTAGTTTGTGGGCGTGGCCTATTTTCTGAAATGGCGCCCTCTAGGACCATTAAAACTGTCAGCCCCTAGCCATGCTTTGACTGAGGAGTACGAAATCTGGTACACTAATGTGGTGTCTCCGGTCCTACAAAAAAGTCTCTTGGAGCCAAGTGCAAAGTCGCACAGGAAGTCGGCCATTTTGGTCCAAGTAGTCGATTTAGTGGTTTTCGCACACGTTGTTTGGAGAGTGTTACACCATTGCCCTTTTCACCAATCACCTTCAAACTTCTGCTATAGACTCTTAAGACAAAGGGGAAAAAATTCAACCTACGGATTTTAAATAAGTATAAAGGTGTGGGCGTGGCTAAGCCTCAAACTTTGACCTGTCGCCACGCCACTCTTTTTTTCACAGCTCCCTATTGGACTCCTTTTAACCAATCACCAGCAATCACTGGCAAATAGCAGCAGACAAGTTGAGGTCACTTGGTCTATAGTACTGGCAGCTTTCGAATAAAGGCGGGGCTTTGGGAGCATGGCGAAATTCGCCATCACGCCATGGAAATACGTTTGTCTCTCATTTCTTCAATCATTGTGACATCGCCACACAATTTCTGATGAGTGATCCTACTCTGACCCCTAATAGAATTGGACAGCTGAAGTTTGTGGGCGTGGCCTATTTTCTGAAATAGCGCCCCCTAGGACCATTAAAACTGTCAGCCCCAAGCCGTGCTTTGACTGAGGATCACGAAATTTGGCACACTAATGTAGTGTCTCAGGACCTACAAAAAAGTCTCTTGGAGCCAAGCGCAATGTCGCACAGGAGGTCGGCCATTTTGGTCCAAGTACTCGATTTAGTGGTTTTCGCACACGTTATTAGGAGAATGATGTCTCGTCGCCCTTTCCACCGATCACCTTCAAACTCTTGCTATATACTCTTAAGACATAGAGGAAAAGATTCAACCGTCGGATTTTAAATAAGTATAAAGGTGTGGGCGTGGCTAAGCCTCAAACTTTGACCAGTCGCCATTACGTTACTTGACTCAATAACTCCCTTGTGCATGATCAGATCAATTTCAAACTTTGTCCGTGTGATCACTGACCACATCTGAAGACAGTGACAATGTGGACAGCTGGCATCACCTAAGCCCCGCCCCCTGACTACAGGAAGTCTTCTGTTTTATGGTGAAATGCCCATATTTGTCCCCTCTAATTTAGTCAACATGACACTAAGGTCATGCACTGTCTTCATGATGTTCTAATGACTATTCAGATCTGATAGCTTTTCAGAAAGGGAGGAGCTTTGATGCCATGGCGATTTCTGGCGTGACGCTGTGACCTTACGTTTGACTGTAACTTCCACAAACAGCCTCCGATTTGCCAGAGACTGAACATCACATCACCAGTGTGGTAAAGATAGAGTATCTCCTAGTGGTGAGACGTGTAATGCTGGGCTCAGAGGGGATGCTGAATCAGGGTGAGGTGTGGACGAGGAGGCCGTTCACGGTTTCTGGTGTCGGGGTGGTTGACTTTCTGTTCTGCCAGACGTGCCCTGGTGCCCCCGGCTGCCGTCCAGGATGGACAAGCACGGAGCTGGGTTTGGAGAGCGTCGGGGATGGAGCGGAGGGGGTGCGGAAGGAGGGCGAGCAGCTTCGCTGCGAGGGCCGAACGACGCTGCTTGCAGCTTTAATTATTAGGCCCGAGCAGCGAAAGCGCTGCGAAGGCCTCTTGTATTTGCTCTGTTTATTCTTTTTTATTTATTATTCTTAGCCCGCTTTGAACGGCTTTTTGGGGACCTTAACATACCCCAAAACTCACAATATTTTGCACACATGGCAGGCCTGGTGAAAAATTTGATATTTTAAAGGTCCCAAAAAAATCGCAAAGAAAATGGCTGAACAGCGCCCCCTACAAAGTGAAAAAAAAACCCTCTCCATAAAGCTTAGTTTATCGTACAGTTATGAAATTTGGTACACTTGTAGTACTCAACAGTCCGCACAGAAAAGTCTCTTGCAAGCATGGTCAATATCAAACAGGAAGTCGGCCATTTTGGGTTGAAATGGCGATTTTTTTGCCGTTTTTGCCGTTTTTAGGGTCCGTTTCTGATTGGATTGCTCGATCATTTTTCGCACGATCGTCTCAAAAGTGGTGTAAATTTGCTCAGAAGAGATGGGCGAACAAAATGAGACAAGGATTCTGAGTTTTCGTATATGTTGAAGGGGCAGGGCCAGGCCTCGAAGTTTGACTACTCGCCAAAAAAATTTAAATTGCTATAACTTCATAATTGAATAAAATAGAGTTACCACACTTTCTGTGGTCATTTGTCATCCACCCACAAAGTAATTTGAATGGTCGATTGATGACATCACACAAGCCCCGCCCCCTCAGGACCAAAAAGGTCAAGTTTTTCTGTGAAAGGTCCCAAATTGCCCCATTTAACTTAATCACCACAACTTTGTAGCTGGTAGTTTAAGACAAGTGGGGGATGCTTGGCGTCACTTTATGGGAGTTTTCGGCAGAAGGCGGGGCTGCGGCGGCGCGGCAAAGTCAGGCGTACCGCCGTGGCCTTACGTTTGCCTCCCATTTCGTCATTTCTAAAGATATCATCACGAAACTTCTTGTGAATGATCCTAGTCCGACCCCCAAAAGGATCTGATGGGAACATCCGGTGGGCGTGGCCTATTGTCTGAAATAGCGCCCCCTAGGACCATTAAAACTGTCAGCCCCAAGCCATGCTTTGACTGAGGATTACGAAATTTGGTACACTAATGTAGTGTCTCAGGATCTACAAAAAAGTCTCTTGGACCCAAGTGCAAAGTCGCACAGGAAGTCGGCCATTTTGGTCCAAGTACGCGATTTAGTGGTTTTCGCACACGTTGTTTGGAGAGTGATGCTCCGTCGCCCTTTTCACCAATCGCCTTCAAACTTCTGCTATATACTCTAAAGACATAGGGTAAAAAATTCAACCGTCGGATTTTTCAAAAGTTGAAAGGTGTGGGCGTGGCTAAGCCTCAAACTTTAACCTGTCGCCACACCACTCTTTTTTTCACAGCTCCCTACTGGACTCCTTTTACCCAATCACCAGGAATCTCTGGCAAATAGCAGTAGACAACTTGAGGTCACTTGGTCTCCAGTACTGGCAGGTTTCGAAAAAAGGCGGGGCTTTGGGAGCATGGCGAAAATCGCCATCACGCCATGGAAATACGTTTGCCTCTCATTTCTTCAGTTATCGTGATATCGCTACGGAACTTCTGGTGAGTGATCCTAGTCTGACCCCCAAGAGACATTGACAGCTGAAATATGTGGGCGTGGCTTATTTTCTGAAATAGCGCCCCCTAGGACCATTTAAACTAATAGCCCCAAGCCATGCTTTCACCGAGGACTACGAAATTTGGTACACTAATGTGGTGTTTCAGGACCTACAAAAAAGTCTCTTGGAGCAAGGCGCAAAGTCACACAGGAAGTCGGCCATTTTGGTCCAAGCACGCGATTTAGTGGTTTTCGTACACGTTGTTTGGAGAGTGATGCTCCGTCGCCCTTTTCACCAATCCCCTTCAAACTTCTGCTATATACTCTTAAGACATAGGGGAAAAAATTCAACCGTCGGATTTTTCAAAAGTTGAAAGGTGTGGGCGTGGCTAAGCCTCAAACTTTGACCTGGCGCCACGCCACTCTTTTTTTCACAGCTCCCTACTGGACTCCTTTTACCCAATCAGCAGGAATCTCTGTTAAATAGCAGTAGACAACTTGAGGTTACTTGGCGTCCAGTACTGGCAGGTTTCAAAAAAAGTCGGGGCTTTGGGAGCATGGCGAAAATCGCCATCACGCCATGGAAATACGTTTGCCTCTCATTTCTTCAGTTATCGTGATATCGCTACGGAACTTCTGGTGAGTGATCCTAGTCTGACCCCCAAGAGAAATAGACAGCTGAAATTTGTGGGCGTGGCCTATTTTCTTAAATAGCGCCCCCTAGAGCCATTAAAACTGTCAGCCCCAAGCCATGCTTTGACTGAGGATTACGAAATTTGGTACACTAATGTGGTGTCTCAGGAACTACAAAAAAGTCTCTTGGAGCCAAGTGCAAAGTTGCACAGGAAGTTGGCCATTTTGGTCCAAATACTCGATTTAGTGGTTTTCGCACACATTGTTTGGACAGCGATGCTCCATCGTCCTTTGCACCAATCTCCTTCAAACTTCTGCTATATACTCTTAAGACATAGAGGGAAAAATTCAACCGTCGGATTTTTCAAAAGTTGAAAGGTGTGGGCGTGGCTAAGCATCAAACTTTAACCTTTCGCCATTACATTACATGACTTAATAACTCCCAAGTGCATGATCAGATCTATTTCAAACTTTGTCTGTTTGATCACTGACCACATCTCAAGACAACGACAATGTGGACAGCTGACATCACCTAAGCCCCGCCCCCTGACAACAGGAAGTCTATTGTTTTATGGTGAAATGCCCATATTTGTCCCCTCTAATTTAGTGAACATGACACTAAGGTCATACACTGTCTTCATGATGTTGTAATGACCATTCAGATCTGATAGCTTTCCAGAAAGGGAGGGGCTTTGATGCCATGGTGAATGCTGGTGTGACGCCATGACCTTACATTTGTCTGTAACTTCTAGAAACGGCCTCCGATTTGCCCGGGACTGAACATGGCAATGAACAATCATGCCCTTTAGCCAATGAGGCACAAACTGTTGGTGAATGTTATATAATGTTACCAAAGCTGACCTCAATGGGACTTTTCTGTAGTTGGTCACAGCGCCCCTTAGATAACGTTATCCTTCGATAACTTTAAAAGACATGGTCAGAATAGCATTAAAGGTGGTCACTGTCATCACACCACCAGTGTGGTAAAGATAGAGGATTCCCTAGTGGTGAGACGTAAAATATAATGGTGGGCTCAAAGGGGATGCTGAGTCAGTGTGAGGTGCGGACAAGGTGGCCGTTAGCAGTTTCTGGTGTCGGGGTGGTCGACGTTTCTGTTTCGCAAATGTAGCCTGGTGCCCCGGGCTGCCGGCCAGGCCGGAGCGGCGCGGAGCTGCGAGGGCCGAACGACGCTGCTTGCAGCTTTAATTATTATTACGCTTTCTTTCTTTTTTCTTCCGCGTCTTTGGCTGGCCTTTAGGGGGTCTTAGCATATCCAAAAAGTCACCAAATTCTGGCCCAATATAGAAAGTGCGTGAAATTTACGTATTTCACTGGCAATGCGAAAGTTCATAGAAAAGTGGCTGAACAGCGCCCCCTAGAAAGTGAAAAATACCCCTCTCCATAAAGCTTAGTTTATCGTACAGTTATGAAATTTGGTATACTTGTAGTACTCAACAGTCCGCACAGAAAAGTCTCTTGCAACCATGGTCAATATCAAACAGGAAGTCGGCCATTTTAGGTTGAAATGGCGATTTTTTGCCATTTTGGCCATTTCTAGGGTCTATATTTGGTTGAACAGTTTGGTCATTTTTCGCACGATCGTCTCAAAAATAGTGTGCGATCGAATAGAAGTGATGGACGATTCAAATGAGAAAATAAAATTGACTTTTCGTAAATACTGAATGGGCGGGGCCAGGCCTCAAAGTTTGAGCACTCGCCAAGAAAATTCAAATTGCTATAATTTCATAAATGAAAGAATTACAGTTAAAGTAATGTTCTATGGACAATCGTCATCGCCCCCCGAAGACAAATGAATGGTCGATTGATGATGTTACATAAGCTCCGCCCCCTCAGGACTTAAAAGGTCAAGTTTTACTGGGAAATTTTCCAAAAATCACTCTTTCAAATAATCATCCCAAATTTGTAGCAGGTAACTGAAGACAAGTTGGGGTTTCTTGGCGTCACTTTATGGGAGTTTTCTGCAGAAGGCGGGGCTGTGGCGGCGCGGCGAACTCAGGCGTACGGCTTAGGCCTTACGTTTGCCTCCCATTTCGTCATTTCTAGAGATATTGCCACGAAACTTCTTGTGAGTGATCCTAGTCCGGCCCCCCAAAAAATCTTATGTGAAATTCCGGTGGGCGTGGTCTATTTTCTGAAATAGCGCCCCCTAGGACCATTAAAACTGACAGCCCCAAGCCATGCTTTGACTGAGGATTATGAAATGTGGTACACTAATGTGGTGTCTCAGGACCTACAAAAAAGTCTCTTGGAGCCAAGTGCAAAGTCGCACAGGAAGTCGGCCATTTTGGTCCAAGTGCGCGATTTAGTGGTTTTCGCACACGTTGTTTGGAGAGTGATGCTCCGTCGCCCTTTTCACCAATCGCCTTCACACTTCTGCTATATACTCTTAAGACATAGATGAAAAAATTCAACCGTTGGATTTTAAATAAGTATAAAGGTGTGGGCGTGGCTAAGCCTCAAACTCTGACCTGTCGCCACGCCACTCTTTTTTTCACAGCTCCCTATTGGACTCCTTTTATCCAATCACCACCAAACAGTGGCAAATAGCAGCAGACAAGTTGAGGTCACTTGGTCTATAGTACTGGCAGGTTTCGAATAAAGGCGGGGCTTTGGGAGCATGGCGAAATTCGCCATCACGCCATGGAAATACGTTTGTCTCTCATTTCTTCAATCATTGTGACATTGCCACACAATTTCTGATGAGTGATCCTACTCTGACCCCTAATATAATTGGACAGCTGAAGTTTGTGGGCGTGGCCTATTTTCCGAAACAGTGCCCCCTAGGACCATTAAAACAGTCAGCCCCAAGCCATGCTTTGACTGAGGATCACAAAATTTGGCACACTAATGTAGTGTCTCAGGACCTACAAAAAAGTCTCTTGGAGCCAAGCGCAATGTCGCACAGGAGGTCGGCCATTTTGGTGCAATTACTCAATTTAGTGGTTTTCGCACACGTTATTAGGAGAATGATATCTCCTCTCCCTTTCCACCGATCACCTTCAAACTTCTGCTATATACTCTTAAGACATAGAGCAAAAAATTCAACCATCGGATTTTAAATAAGTATAAAGGTGTGGGCGTGGCTAAGCCTCAAACTTTGACCAGTCGCCATTACTTTATTTGACTTAACAACTCCCATGTGCATGATCAGATCAATTTCATGCTTTGTCTGTGTGATCACTGACCACATCTGAAGACAGTGACAATGTGGACAGCTGACATCAACTAAGCCCCGCCCCCTGACTACAGGAAGTCTATTGTTTTATGGTGAACTGCCCATATTTGTCCCCTCTAATTTAGTCAAGATGACACTAAGGTCATGCACTGTCTTCATGATGTTGTAATGACCATTCAGATCTGATAGCTTTTCAGAAAGTGAAGGGCTTTGATGCCATGGCGATTTCTGGCGTGACGCTGTGACCTTACGTTTGACTGTAACTTCCACAAACAGCCTCCGGTTTGCCCGAGACTGAACATCACATCACCAGTGTGGTAAAGATAGAGTATCTCCTAGGGGTGAGACATGTAATGGTGGGCTCAGAAGGGATGCTGAGTCAGGGTGAGGTGTGGACGAGGAGGCCTTTCACGGTTTCCGGTGTTGGGGTGGCTGACTTTCTGTTCCGCCAGGCATGCCCTGGTGCCCTCGGCTGCCGGCCAGGATGGAGAAGCGCGGAGCCGGGTTTGGAGAGCGTCGGGGATGGAGCGGAAGGGGTGTGGAAGGAGGGCGAGCAGCTTCGCTGCGAGGGCCGAACGACGCTGCTTGCAGCTTTAATTATTATTATTCTTTTTTCTTCCGCGTCTTTGGGTGGCCTTTAGGGGGTCTTAGCATATCCAAAAAGTCACCAAATTCTGGCTCAACATAGAAAGTGCGTGAAATTTACGTATTTCACTGGCGATGTGAAAGTTCATAAAAAAGTGGCTCGACAGTGCCCCCTAGAAAGTGAAAAATACCCCTCTCCATAAAGCTTAGTTTATCGTACAGTTATGAAATTTGGTATACTGATAATACTCAACAGTCCGCACAGAAAAGCCTCTTGCAACCATGGTCAATATAAAACAGGAAGTCGGCCATTTTGGGTTGAAATGAGGATTTTTAGCCGTTTTGGCCAATTCTAGGGTCTATATTTGGTTGAACAGTTTGGTCATTTTTCGCACCATCGTCTCAAAAATAGTGCGAGATCGAACAGAAGCGATGGACGATTCAAATGAGACAATAAAATTGACTTTTCGTAAATACTGAAGGGGCGGGGCCAGGCCTCAAAGTTCGAGCACTCGCCAAAAAAATTCAAATTGCTATAATTTCACAAATGAAAGAATTACAGTTAAAACAATTTCTAAGGACAATTGCCATCGCCCCCCGAAGACAAATGAATGGTCGATAGATGATGTCACACAAGCCCCGCCCCCTCAGGACTTAAAAGGTCAAGTTTTACTGGGAAATTTTCCAAAATTCGCCCTTTCAAATAATCACCCCAAATTTGTAGCAGGTAACTGAAGACAAGTTGGGGTTGCTTGGCGTCACTTTATGGGAGTTTTCTGCAGAAGGCGGGGCTGTGGCGGCGCGGCGAAGTCAGGCGTACCGCTTAGGCCTTACGTTTGCCTCCCATTTCGTCATTTCTAAAGATATCGCCACAAAACTTCTTGGGAGTGATCCTAGTCCTGCCCCCCAAAAAATGTGATGTGAAAACCCTGTGGGCGTGGCCTATTTTCTGAAATAGCGCCCTCTAGGACCATTAAAACTGTCAGCCCCAAGCCAGGCTTTGACTGAGGATTACGAAATTTGGTACACTAATGTGGTGTCTCAGGACCTACAAAAAAGTCTCTTGGAGCCAAGCCCCAAGTCGCACAGGAAGTCGGCCATTTTGGTCCAAGTACTCGATTTAGTGGTTTTCGCACACGTTGTTTGGAGAGTGTTGCACCATCGCCCTTTTCACCAATCACCTTCAAACATCTGCTATACACTCTTAAGACATAGATGAAAAAATTCAACCGTCGGATTTTAAATAAGTATAAAGGTGTGGGCGTGGCTAAGCCTCAAACTTTGACCTGTCGCCACGCCACTCTTTTTTTCACAGCTCCCTATTGGACTCCTTTTAACCAATCACCAGCAATCACTGGCAAATAGCAGCAGACAAGTTGAGGTCACTTGGTTTATAGTACTGGCAGGTTTCGAATAAAGGCGGGGCTTTGGGAGCATGGCGAAATTCACCATCACGCCATGGAAATACGTTTGTCTCTCATTTCTTCAATCATTGTTACATCACCACACAATTTCTGATGAGTGATCTTACTCTGACCCCTAATAGAATTGGACAGCTGAAGTTTGTGGGCGTGGCCTATTTTCTGAAATAGCGCCCCCTAGGACCATTAAAACTATCAGCCCCAAGCCATGCTTTGACTGAGGATCACGAAATTTGGCACACTAATATAGTGTCTCAGGACCTACAAAAAAGTCTCTTGGAGCCAAGTCCAATGTCGCACAGGAGGTCGGCCATTTTGGTCCAAGTACTCGATTTAGTGGTTTTCCCACACGTTATTAGGAGAATGATGTCTCGTCGTCCTTTCCACCGATCACCTTCAAACTCCTGCTATATACTCTTAAGACATAGAGGAAAAAATTCAACCGTCGGATTTTAAATAAGTATAAAGGTGTGGGCGTGGCTAAGCCTCAAACTTTGACCAGTCGCCATTACGTTACTTGACTTAATAACTCCCATGTGCATGATCAGATCAATTTCAAACTTTGTCTGTGTGATCACTGACCACATCTGAAGACAGTGACAATGTGGACAGCTGACATCACCTAAGCCCCGCCCCCTGACTACAGGAAGTCTACTGTTTTATGGTGAAATGCCCATATTTGTCCCCTCTAATTTAGTCAACATGACACTAAGGTCATGCACTGTCTTCATGATGTTGTAATGACCATTCAGATCTGATAGCTTTTCAGAAAGGGAGGGGCTTTGATGCCATGGCGATTTCTGGCGTGAAGCTGTGACCTTACGTTTGACTGTAACTTCCACAAACAGCCTCCGATTTGCCCGAGACTGAACATCACATCACCAGTGTGGTAAAGATAGAGTATCTCCTAGTGGTGAGACGTGTAATGGTGGGCTCAGAGGGGATGCTGAGTCAGGGTGAGGTGTGGACGAGGAGGCCATTCACGGTTTCTGGTGTCGGGGTGGTTGACTGTCTGTTCTGCCAGACGTGCCCTGGTGCTCCCGGCTGCCGGCCAGGATGGAGAAGCGCAGAGCTGGGTTTGGAGAGCGTCGGGGATGGAGCGGAGGGGGTGCGGAAGGAGGGCGAGCAGCTTCGCTGCGAGGGCCGAACGACGCTGCTTGCAGCTTTAATTAGGCCCGAGCAGTGAAGCTGCGAAGGCCTATTGTATCTGCTCCGTTTATTAGGCCCGAGCAGTGAAGCTGCGAAGGCCTATTGTATCTGCTCCGTTTATTATTTTTTTTCTTTCTTTCTTTCTTTCTTTCTTTCTTTTTTTTTCTTCCGCGTCTTTGGATGGCCTTTAGGGGGTCTTAGCATATCCAAAAAGTCACCAAATTCTGGCCCAATATAGAAAGTGCGTGAAATTTACGTATTTCACTGGCAACGTGAAAGTTGGTAAAAAAATGTTTCAACAGCGCCCCCTGGAAAATTAAAAATACCCCTCCGCTTTGACCTTTTTTCATAGTAGAGTGATGAAATTTGGTACACTTGTAGAACTCAACAATACGCACAGAAAAGCCTCTTGCACCCATGGTCAATATCAAACAGGAAGTCGGCCATTTTGGACTAAAGTGGCCATTTTGACCCCGTTTTGGCCATTTCTAGGGTCTATATTTGGTTGAACAGTTTGGTCATTTTTCGCACGATCGTCTCAAAAATAGTGTGCGATCGAACAGAAGCGATGGACGATTAAAATGAGACAATAAAATTGACTTTTCGTAAATACTGAAGGGGCGGGACCAGGCCTCAAATTTCGAGCACTCGCCAAAAAAATTCAAATTGCTATAGATTCATAAATGAAAGAATTACAGTTAAAGAAATGTTCTAAGGACAATTGTCGTCGCCCTCCGAAGACAAATGAATGGTCGATTGATGATGTCACATAAGCCCCGCCCCCTCAGGACTTAAAAGGTCAAGATTTACTGGGAAATTTTCCAAAATTCGCCCTTTCCAATAATCACCCCAAATTTGTAGCGGGTAACTGAAAACAAGTTGGGGTTGCTTGGCGTCACTTTATGGGAGTTTTCTCCAGAAGGCGGGGCTGTGGCGGCGCGGCGAAGTCAGGCGTACCGCTTAGGCCTTACGTTTGCCTCCCATTTCGTCATTTCTAGAGATATCGCCACAAAACCTCTTGGGAGTGATCCTAGTTCAGCCCCCCACAAAATGTGATGTGAACATCCGGTAGGCGTGGCCTATTTTCTGAAATAGCGCCCCCTAGGACCATTAAAACTGTCAGCCCCAAGTCATGCTTTGACTGAGGATTATGAAATTTGGCACACTAATGTGGTGTCTCAGGACCTACAAAAAAGTCTCTTGGAGCCAAGTGCAAAGTCGCACAGGAAGTCGGCCATTTTGGTCCAAGTACTCGATTTAGTGGTTTTCGCACACGTTGTTTGGAGAGTGATGCTCCATCGCCCTTTTCACCAATCGCCTTCAAACTTCTGCTATAGACTCTTAAGACATAAAGGAAAAAATTCAACCGTCGGATTTTAAATAAGTATAAAGGTGTGGGCGTGGCTAAGCCTCAAACTTTGACCTGTCACCACGCCACTCTTTTTTTCACAGCTACCTATTGGACTCCTTTTACCCAATCGCCAGCAATCTCTGGCGAATAGCAGCTGACAAGTTGAGGTCACTTAGTCTCCAGTACTGGCAGGTTTTGAAAAAAGGCGGGGCTTTGGGAGCATGGCAAAATTCACCATCACGCCATGGCAATACGTTTGCCTCTCATTTCTTCAATTATCGTGCCATCGCCACAAAATGTCTGGTGAGTGATCCTAGTCTGACCCCCAATAGATTTGGACAGCTGTAGTTTGTGGGCGTGGCCTATTTTCTGAAATGGCGCCCTCTAGGACCATTAAAACTGTCAGCCCCTAGCCATGCTTTGACTGAGGAGTACGAAATCTGGTACACTAATGTGGTGTCTCCGGTCCTACAAAAAAGTCTCTTGGAGCCAAGTGCAAAGTCGCACAGGAAGTCGGCCATTTTGGTCCAAGTAGTCGATTTAGTGGTTTTCGCACACGTTGTTTGGAGAGTGTTACACCATTGCCCTTTTCACCAATCACCTTCAAACTTCTGCTATAGACTCTTAAGACAAAGGGGAAAAAATTCAACCTACAGATTTTAAATAAGTATAAAGGTGTGGGCGTGGCTAAGCCTCAAACTTTGACCTGTCGCCACGCCACTCTTTTTTTCACAGCTCCCTATTGGACTCCTTTTAACCAATCACCAGCAATCACTGGCAAATAGCAGCAGACAAGTTGAGGTCACTTGGTCTATAGTACTGGCAGGTTTCGAATAAAGGCGGGGCTTTGGGAGCATGGCGAAATTCGCCATCACGCCATGGAAATACGTTTGTCTCTCATTTCTTCAATCATTGTGACATCGCCACACAATTTCTGATGAGTGATCCTACTCTGACCCCTAATAGAATTGGACAGCTGAAGTTTGTGGGCGTGGCCTATTTTCTGAAATAGCGCCCCCTAGGACCATTAAAACTGTCAGCCCCAAGCCGTGCTTTGACTGAGGATCACGAAATTTGGCACACTAATGTAGTGTCTCAGGACCTACAAAAAAGTCTCTTGGAGCCAAGCGCAATGTTGCACAGGAGGTCGGCCATTTTGGTCCAAGTACTCGATTTAGTGGTTTTCGCACACGTTATTAGGAGAATGATGTCTCGTCGCCCTTTCCACCGATCACCTTCAAACTCTTGCTATATACTCTTAAGACATAGAGGAAAAGAGTCAACCGTCGGATTTCAAATAAGTATAAAGGTGTGGGCGTGGCTAAGCCTCAAACTTTGACCAGTCGCCATTACGTTACTTGACTCAATAACTCCCTTGTGCATGATCAGATCAATTTCAAACTTTGTCCGTGTGATCACTGGCCACATCTGAAGACAGTGACAATGTGGACAGCTGGCATCACCTAAGCCCCACCCCCTGACTACAGGAAGTCTTCTGTTTTATGGTGAAATGCCCATATTTGTCCCCTCTAATTTAGTCAACATGACACTAAGGTCATGCACTGTCTTCATGATGTTGTAATGACCATTCAGATCTGATAGCTTTCCAGAAAGGGAGGGGCTTTGATGCCATGGTGAATGCTGACGTGACGCCATGACCTTACATTTGACTGTAACTTCCACAAACGGCCTCCGATTTGCCCGAAACTGAATATGGCAATGAACAATCATGCCCTTTAGCCAATGAGGCACAAACGGTTGGTGAATGTTATATAATGTCACCAAAGCTGACCTCAATGGGACTTTTCTGTAGTTGGTCACAGAGCCACCTAGATAACGTTATCCTTCGATAACTTTAAAAAACATGGTCAGAATCGCATTAAAGTTGGTCACTGTCATCACACAACCAGTGTGGTAAAGATAGAGGATTCCCTAGTGGTGAGACATAAAATATAATGGTGGGCTCAAAGGGGATGCTGAGTCAGGGTGAGGTGCGGAAAAGGTGGCCGTTAGCAGTTTCTGGTGTTGGGGTGGTCGACGTTTGTGTTCTGCAGAGGTGCCCTGGTGCCCCGGGCTGCCGGCCAGGCCGGAGCGGCGCGGAGCTGCGAGGGCCGAACGACGCTGCTTGCAGCTTTAATTAGGCCCGAGCAGCGAAAGCGCTGCGAAGGCCTCTTGTTTTTGCTCTGTTTATTTTTATTTATTATTCTTAGCCCGCATTGAATGGCTTTTTGGGGACCTTATCATACCCCAAAACTCACAATATTTTGCAAAGATGTCAGGCCTGGTGAAAAATTTGATATTTTAATGGTCCCAAAAAAATTGCAAAGAAAATGGCTGAACAGCGCCCCCTAGAAAGTGAAAAAAAACCCTCTCCATAAAGCTTAGTTTATCGTACAATTATGAAATTTGGTACACTTGTAGTACTCACCAGTCCGCACAGAAAAGTCTCTTGCAAGCATGGTCAATATCAAACAGGAAGTCGGCCATTTTGGGTTGAAATGGCAATTTTTAGCCGTTTTTGCCGTTTTTAGGGTCCGTTTCTGATTGGATTGCTCGATAAATTCTCGCACCATCATCTCAAAAATTGTGTCAAATTGCTCAGAAGGGATGGGCGAACAAAATGAGATGAGGATTCTGAGTTTTCGTATATGTTGAAGGGGCGGGGCCAGGCCTCAAAATTTGACTACTCGCCAAAAAAATTTAAATTGCTATAACTTCATAACTGAATGGAATAGAGTTACCAAACTTTCTGTGGTCATTCGTCATCCACCCACAAAGTAAATTGAATGGTCGGATGATGACATCACACAAGCCCCGCCCCCTCAGGACCAAAAAGATCAAGTTTTACTGTGAAAGGTCCCAAATTGCCCCATTTCACTTAATCACCACGAATTTGTAGCTGGTAACTCAAGACAAGTGGGGGTTGCTTGGCGTCACTTTATGGGAGTTTTCGGCAGAGGGCGGGGCTGTGGCGGCGCGGCGAAGTCAAGCGTACCGCCGTGGCCTTACGTTTGCCTCCCATTTCGTCATTTCTAAAGATATCGTCACGAAACTTCTTGTGAGTGATCCTAGTCCGGCCCCCCAAAAGATCTGATGTGAACATCCGGTGGGCGTGGCCTATTTTCTGAAATAGCACCCCCTAGGACGATTAAAACTGTCAGCCCCAAGCCATGCTTTGACTGAGGATTACGAAATTTGGTACACTAATGTGGTGTCTAAGGACCTACAAAAAAGTCTCTTGGAGCCAAGTGCAAAGTCGCACAGGAAGTCGGCCATTTTGGTCCAAGTGTGCGATTTAGTGGTTTTCACACACGTTGTTTGGAAAGTGATGCTCCGTCGCCCTTTTCACCAATCGCCTTCAAACTTCTGCTATATACTCTTAAGACATAGAGGAAAAAATTCAACCGTCGGATTTTAAATAAGTATAAAGGTGTGGGCGTGGCTAAGCCTCAAACTTTGACCTTTCGCCACGCCACTCTTTTTTTCACAGCTCCCTATTGGACCCATTTTACCCAATCACCAGTAATCTCTGGTAAATAGCAGCAAACAAGTTGAGGTCACTTGGTCTCCAGTACTGGAAGGTTTTGAGAAAAGGCGGGGCTTTGGGAGCATGGCGAAATTCGCCATCACGCCATGGAAATACGTTTGCCTCTCATTTCTTCATTTATCGTGATATCACCTCGAAACTTGTTGTGAGTGATCCTAGTCTGACCCCCAATAGAAATGGATGGCTGAAGTTTGTGGGCGTGGCCTATTTTCTGAAATAGCGCCCCCTATGACCATTAAAACTGTCAGCCCCAAGCCATGCTTTGACTGAGGATTGCAAAATTTGGTACACTAATGTGGTGTCTCAGGACCTACAAAAAAGTCTCTGGGAGCCAAGTGCAAAGTCGCACAGGAAGTCGGCCATTTTGGTCCAAGTTCTCGATTTAGTGGTTTTCGCACACGTTGTTTGGACAATGATACCCCGTCGCCCTTTTCACCGATCACCTTTAAACTTCTGTTATATTTTCTTAAGACAAAGGGGAAAAAATTCAACTGTCGGATTTTAAATAAGTATAATGGTGTGGGCGTGGCTAAGCCTCAAACTTTGACCTTTCGCCATTACATTACTTGACTTAACAACTCCAATGTGCATGATCAGATCTATATCAAACTTTGTCCGTGTGATCAATGACCAAATCTCAAGACAATGTCATTGTGGACAGGTGACATCACCTAAGCCCCGCCCCCTGACAACAGGAAGTCTATTGTTTTATGGTGAAATGCCCATATTTGTCCTCTCTAATTTAGTCAACATGACACTAAGGTCAGGCACTGTCTTCATGATGTTGCAATGACCATTCAGATCTGATAGCTTTCCAGATAGGGAGGGGCTTTGATGCCATGGCGATTTCTGGCATGACGCCATGACCTTACGTTTGATCGTAACTTCCACAAACAGCCTCCCATCTGCACGAGACTGAACATGGCAATAAACAATCATGCCCTTTAGCCAATGAGACACAAATGGTTGGTGAAATTCGTATAATAACACCACAGCACCCCCTACACAACATTAAAACTGTGATAACTCCTACAGACGAGGTCGTAACTGCACCAAACTTGGTGTGCTCAGAGGGGATGCTCAGTCAGGGTGAGGTGCGGACGAGGTGACCGTTAGCTGTTTCTGGTGTCGGGGTGGTCAAAATTTTTGTTCCACGGACGTAACCTGGTGCCTCGGGCTGCCGGCCAGGCCGGAGCGGCGCGGAGCTGCGAGGGCCGAACGACGCTGCTTGCAGCTTTAATTATTATTTTTTTTTTCTTCCGCGTCTTTGACTGGCCCTTAGGGGGTCTTAGCATATCCAAAAAGTCACCAAAATCTGGCCCAATATAGAAAGTGCGTGAAA
Organism: Nothobranchius furzeri; assembly: GCF_043380555.1. Taxonomy (NCBI): domain Eukaryota; kingdom Metazoa; phylum Chordata; class Actinopteri; order Cyprinodontiformes; family Nothobranchiidae; genus Nothobranchius; species Nothobranchius furzeri. The sequence goes on along the minus strand of NC_091742.1, from coordinate 43,820,185 downwards.
TTTACGTATTTCCTTGGCGATGTGAAAGTTGATAAGAAAGTGGCTCGACAGCGCCCCCTAAAAAGTGAAAAATACCCCTCTCCATAAAGCTTAGTTTATCGTACAGTTATGAAATTTGGTACACTTGTAGTAGTCAGCAGTCCGCACAGAAAAGTCTCTTGCACCCATGGTCAATATCAAACAGGAAGTCGGCCATTTTGGACTAAAGTGGCCATTTTGACCCCGTTTTGACCATTTCTAGGGTCTATATTTGGTTCAACAGTTTGGCCATTTTTCGCACGATCGTCTCAAAAATAGTGTGCGATCGAACAGAAGCGATGGACGAATCAAATGAGACAATAAAATTGACTTTTCGTAAATACTGAAGGGGCGGGACCAGGCCTCAAAGTTCGAGCACTCGACAAAAAAATTCAAATTGCTATAATTTCATAAATGAAAGAACTACAGTTAAAGAAATGTTCTATGGACAATCGTCATCAACCTCCGAAGACAAATGAATGGTCGATTGATGATGTCACATAAGCCCCGCCCCCTCAGGACTTAAAAGGTCAAGTTTTACTGGGAAATTTTCCAAAATTCGCCCTTTCAAATAATCACCCCAAATTTGTAGCAGGTAACTGAAGACAAGTTGGAGTTGCTTGGCGTCACTTTATGGGAGTTTTCTGCAGAAGGCGGGGCTGTGGCGGCGCGGCGAAGTCAGGCGTACCGCTTAGGCCTTACGTTTGCCTCCCATTTCATCATTTCTAAAGATATCGCCACGAAACTTCTTGGGAGTGATCCTAGTCCTGCCCCCCAAAAAATATGATGTGAAAATCCGGTGGGCGTGGCCTATTTTCTGAAATAGCGCCCCCTAGGACCATTAAAACTGTCAGCCCCAAGCCATGCTTTGACTGAGGATTACGAAATTTGGTACACTAATGTGGTGTCTCAGGACCTACAAAAAAGTCTCTTGGAGCCAAGCACCAAGTCGCACAGGAAGTCGGCCATTTTGGTCCAAGTACTCGATTTAGTGGTTTTCGCACACGTTGTTTGGAGAGTGTTGCACCATCGCCCTTTTCACCAATCACCTTCAAACTTCTGCTATAGACTCTTAAGACAAAGGGGAAAAAATTCAACCTACGGATTTTAAATAAGTATAAAGGTGTGGGCGTGGCTAAGCCTCAAACTTTGACTTGTCGCCACGCCACTCTTTTTTTCACAGCTCCCTATTGGACTCCTTTTAACCAATCACCAGCAATCACTGGCAAATAGCAGCAGACAAGTTGAGGTCACTTGGTTTATAGTACTGGCAGATTTCGAATAAAGGCGGGGCTTTGGGAGCATGGCGAAATTCACCATCAAGCCATGGAAATACGTTTGTCTCTCATTTCTTCAATCATTGTGACATCACCACACAATTTCTGATGAGTGATCTTACTCTGACCCCTAATAGAATTGGACAGCTGAAGTTTGTGGGCGTGGCCTATTTTCTGAAATAGCGCCCCCTAGGACCATTAAAACTATCAGCCCCAAGCCATGCTTTGACTGAGGATCACGAAATTTGGCACACTAATGTAGTGTCTCAGGACCTACAAAAAAGTCTCTTGGAGCCAAGTACAATGTCGCACAGGAGGTCGGCCATTTTGGTCCAAGTACTCGATTTAGTGGTTTTCGCACACGTTATTAGGAGAATGATGTCTCGTCGTCCTTTCCACCGATCACCTTCAAACTCCTGCTATATACTCTTAAGACATAGAGGAAAAAATTCAACCGTCGGATTTTAAATAAGTATAAAGGTGTGGGCGTGGCTAAGCCTCAAACTTTGACCAGTCGCCATTACGTTACTTGACTTAATAACTCCCATGTGCATGATCAGATCAATTTCAAACTTTGTCTGTGTGATCACTGACCACATCTGAAGACAGTGACAATGTGGACAGCTGACATCACCTAAGCCCCGCCCCCTGACTACAGGAAGTCTACTGTTTTATGGTGAAATGCCCATATTTGTCCCCTCTAATTTAGTCAACATGACACTAAGGTCATGCACTGTCTTCATGATGTTGTAATGACCATTCCGATCTGATAGCTTTTCAGAAAGGGAGGGGCTTTGATGCCATGGCGATTTCTGGCGTGACGCTGTGACCTTACGTTTGCCTGTAACTTCCACAAACAGCCTCCGATTTGCCCGAGACTGAACATCACATCACCAGTGTGGTAAAGATAGAGTGTATCCTAGTGGTGAGACGTGTAATGGTGGGCTAAGAGGGGATGCTGAGTCAGGGTGAGGTGTGGACGAGAAGGCCGTTCACGGTTTCTGGTGTCGGGGTGGTTGACTTTCTGTTCTGCCAGACGTGCCCTGGTGCCCCCGGCTGCCGGCCAGGATGGAGAAGCGTGGAGCTGGGTTTGGAGAGCGTCGGGGATGGAGTGGAGGGGGTGCGGAAGGAGGGCGAGCAGCTTCGCTGCGAGGGCCGAACGACGCTGCTTGCAGCTTTAATTATTTTTTTTCTTTCTTGCTTTCTTTCTTTCTTTCTTTTTTTTTCTTCCGCGTCTTTGGATGGCCTTTAGGGGGTCTTAGCATATCCAAAAACTCACCAAATTCTGGCCCAATATAGAAAGTGCGTGAAATTTACGTATTTCACTGGCAACGTGAAAGTCGGTTAAAACATGTTTCAACAGCGCCCCCTGGAAAATTAAAAATACCCCTCCGCTTTGACCTTTTTTCATTGTAGAGCGATGAAATTTGGTACACTTGTAGATCTCAACAATACGCACAGAAAAGCCTCTTGCACCCATGGTCAATATCAAACAGGAAGTCGGCCATTTTGGACTAAAGTGGCCATTTTGACCCCGTTTTGACCATTTCTAGGGTCTATATTTGGTTGAACAGTTTGGTCATTTTTCGCACGATCGTCTCAAAAATAGTGTGCAATCGAACAGATGCGATGGCCAAATCAAATGAGACAATAAAATTGACTTTTCGTAAATACTGAAGGGGCGGGACCAGGCCTCAAAGTTCGAGCACTCGCCAAAAAAATTCATATTGCTATAATTTCATAAATGAAAGAATTACAGTTAAAGAAATGTTCTATGGACAATCGTCATCACCCTCCGAAGACAAATGAATGGTCGATTGATGATGTCACATAAGCCCCGCCCCCTCAGGACTTAAAAGGTCAAGTTTTACTGGGAAATTTTCCAAAATTCGCCCTTTGAAATAATCACCCCAAATTTGTAGCAGGTAACTGAAGACAAGATGGGGTTGCTTGGCGTCACTTTATGGGAGTTTTCTGCAGAAGGCGGGGCTGTGGCGGCGCGGCGAAGTCAGGTGTACCGCTTAGGCCTTACGTTTGCCTCCCATTTCGTCATTTCTAAAGATGTCGCCACAAAACTTCTTGGGAGTGATCCTAGTCCTGCCCCCCAAAAAATGTGATGTGAAAATCCGGTGGGCGTGGCCTATTTTCTGAAATAGCGCCCTCTAGGACCATTAAAACTGTCAGCCCCAAGCCATGCTTTGACTGAGGATTACGAAATTTGGTACACTAATGTGGTGTCTCAGGACCTACAAAAAAGTCTCTTGGAGCCAAGCACCAAGTCGCACAGGAAGTCGGCCATTTTGGTCCAAGTACTCGATTTAGTGGTTTTCGCACACGTTGTTTGGAGAGTGTTGCACCATCGCCCTTTTCACCAATCACCTTCAAACTTCTGCTATAGACTCTTAAGACAAAGGGGAAAAAATTCAACCTACGGATTTTAAATAAGTATAAAGGTGTGGGCGTGGCTAAGCCTCAAACTTTGACCTGTCGCCACGCCACTCTTCTTTTCACAGCTCCCTATTGGACTCCTTTTAACCAATCACCAGCAATCACTGGCAAATAGCAGCAGACAAGTTGAGGTCACTTGGTTTATAGTACTGGCAGGTTTCGAATAAAGGCGGGGCTTTGGGAGCATGGCGAAATTCACCATCACGCCATGGAAATACGTTTGTCTCTCATTTCTTCAATCATTGTGACATCACCACATAATTTCTGATGAGTGATCTTACTCTGACCCCTAATAGAATTGGAGAGCTGAAGTTTGTGGGCGTGGCCTATTTTCTGAAATAGCGCCCCCTAGGACCATTAAAACTATCAGCCCCAAGCCATGCTTTGACTGAGGATCACGAAATTTGGCACACTAATGTAGTGTCTCAGGCCCTACAAAAAAGTCTCTTGGAGCCAAGTCCAATGTCGCACAGGAGGTCGGCCATTTTGGTCCAAGTACTCGATTTAGTGGTTTTCGCACACGTTATTAGGAGAATGATGTCTCGTCGTCCTTTCCACCGATCACCTTCAAACTCCTGCTATATACTCTTAAGACATAGAGGAAAAAATTCAACTGTCGGATTTTAAATAAGTATAAAGGTGTGGGCGTGGCTAAGCCTCAAACTTTGACCAGTCGCCATTACGTTACTTGACTTAATAACTCCCATGTGCATGATCAGATCAATTTCAAACTTTGTCTGTGTGATCACTGACCACATCTGAAGACAGTGACAATGTGGACAGCTGACATCACCTAAGCCCCGCCCCCTGACTACAGGAAGTCTACTGTTTTATGGTGAAATGCCCATATTTGTCCCCTCTAATTTAGTCAACATGACACTAAGGTCATGCACTGTCTTCATGATGTTGTAATGACCATTCAGATCTGATAGCTTTTCAGAAAGGGAGGCTGCTTTGATGCCATGGCGATTTCTGGCGTGACGCTGTGACCTTACGTTTGACTGTAACTTCCACAAACAGCCTCCGATTTGCCCGAGACTGAACATCACATCACCAGTGTGGTAAAGATAGAGTATCTCCTAGTGGTGAGATGTGTAATGGTGGGCTCAGAGGGGATGAAGGCGGGGCTTTGGGAGCATGGCGAAATTCGCCATCACGCCATGGAAATACGTTTGCCTCTCATTTCTTCATTTATCGTGATATCACCTCGAAATTTGTTGTGAGTGATCCTAGTCTGACCCCCAATAGAAATGGTCAGCTTAAGTTTGTGGGCGTGGCCTATTTTCTGAATTAGCGCCCCCTAGGACCAATAAAACTGTCAGCCCCAAGCCATGCTTTGACTGAGGATTACGAAATTTGGTACACTAATGTGGTGTCTTAGGTCCTACAAAAAAGTCTCTTGGAGCAAAGTGCAAAGTCGCACAGGAAGTCGGCCATTTTGGTCCAAGTACTCGATTTAGTGGTTTTCGAAAACGTTGTTTGGAGAGTGATGCTCCGTTGCCCTTTTCACCAATCACCTTCAAACTTCTGCTATATGCTCTTAAGACATAGAGGAAAAAATTCAACCGTCGGATTTTAAATAAGTATAACGGTGTAGGCGTGGCTAAGCCTCAAACTTTGACCTGTCGCCACGCCACTCTTTTTTTCACAGCTCCTTACTGGACACCTTTTACCCAATCACCAGGAATCTCTGGCAAAGATCAGCAGACAAGTTGAGGTCACTTGGTCTCCAGTACTGGCAGGTTATGAAAAAAGGCGGGGCTTTGGGAGCATGGCGAAATTCGCCATCACGCCATGGAAATACGTTTGTCTCTCATTTCTTCATTTATCGTGATATCCCCTCGAAATTTGTTGTGAGTGATCCTAGTCTGATCCCAAATAGAAATCGACAGCTGAAGTTTGTGGGCGTGGCCTAATTTTTGAAATAGCGCCCCCTAGGACCATTAAAACTGTTAGCCCCAAGCCATGCTTTGATTGAGCATTACGAAATTTGGTAAACTAATGTGGTGTCTCAGGACCTACAAAAAAGTCTCTTGGAGCCAAGTGCAAAGTCGCACAGGAAGTCGGCCATTTTGGTCCAAGTGCGCGATTTAGTGGTTTTCACACACGTTGTTTGGAGAGTGATACTCCGTCGCCCTTTTCACCAATCACTTTCAAACTTCTGCTATATAGTCTTAAGACATAGAGGAAAAAATTCAACCGTCGGATTTTAAATAAGTATAAAGGTGTGGGCGTGGCTAAGCCTCAAACTTTGACCTTTCGCCACGCCACTCTTTTTTTCACAGCTCCTTATTGGACTCCTTTTACCCAATCACCAGGAATCTCTGGTAAATAGCAGCAGGCAAGTTGAGGTCACTTGGTCTCCAGTACTGGAAGGTTTTGAAAAAAGGCGGGGCTTTGGGAGCATGGCGAAATTCGCCATCACGCCATGGAAATACGTTTGCCTCTCATTTCTTCATTTATCGTGATATCACCTCGACCATTGTTGTGAGTGATCCTAGTCTGACCCCCAATAGAAAAGGTCAGCTTAAGTTTGTGGGCGTGGCCTATTTTCTGTATTAGCACCCCCTAGGACCATTAAAACTGTCAGCCCCAAGCCATGCTTTGACTGAGGATTACGAAATTTGGTACACTAATGTGGTGTCTCAGGACCTACAAAAAAGTCTCTTGGAGCCAAGTGCAAAGTCGCACAGGAAGTCGGCCATTTTGGTCCAAGTGCGCGATTTAGTGGTTTTCACACACGTTGTTTGGAGAGTGATGCTCCGTCGCCCTTTTCACCAATCGCCTTCGAGCTTCTGCTATATACTCTTAAGACATAGAGGAAAAAATTCAACCGTCGGATTTTAAATAAGTATAAAGGTGTGGGCGTGGCTAAGCCTCAAACTTTGACCTTTCGCCACGCCACTCTTTTTTTCACAGCTCCCTATTGGACTCCTTTTACCCAATCACCTGGAATCTCTGGTAAATAGCAGCTGACAAGTTGAGGTCACTTGGTCTACAGTACTGGCAGGTTTTGAAAAAAGGCGGGGCTTTGGGAGCATGGCGAAATTCGCCATCACGCCATGGCAATACGTTTGCCTCTCATTTCTTCAGTTATCGTGACATCGCCACAAAATGTCTGGTGAGTGATCCTAGTCTGACCCCCAATAGAAATGGGCATCTGAGATTTGTGGGCGTGGCCTATATTCTGAAATAGCGCCCCCTAGGACCATTAAAACTGTCAGCCCCAAGACAAGGTTTGACTGAGGATTACGAAAATTGGTACACTCATGTAGGGTCTCTGGTCCTACAAAAAAGTCTCTTGGAGCCAAGCGCAATTTCGCACAGGAGGTCGGCCATTTTGGTCCAAGTACTCGATTTAGTGGTTTTCGCACACGTTGTTTGGACATTGATGGGCTGTTGCCCTTTACACCGATCACCTTCAAACTTATGCTATGTACTTTTAAGTCAAAGGGGAAAAAATTCAACCGTCGGATTTTAAATAAGTATAAAGGTGTGGGCGTGGCTAAGCCTCAAACTTTGACCTTTCGCCATGACATTACTTGACTTAATAACTCCCATGTGCATGATCAGATCTAATTCAAACTTTGTCTGTGTGATCACTGACCACATCTCAAGACAACGACAATGTGGACAGCTGACATCACCTAAGCCCCGCCCCCTGACAACAGGAAGTCTATTGTTTTATGGTGAAATGCCCATATTTGTCCCCTCTAATTTAATGAAAATGACACTCAGGTCATACAGTGTCTTCATGATGTTTTAAAGACCATTCAGATCTGATAGCTTTCCAGAAAGGGAGGGGCTTTGATGCCATGGTGAATGCTGGCGTGACGCCATGACCTTACATTTGACTGTAACTTCCACAAACGGCCTCCGATTTGCCCGAAACTGAATATGGCAATGAACAATCATGCCCTTTAGCCAATGAGGCACAAACGGTTGGTGAATGTTATATAATGTCACCAAAGCTGACCTCAATGGGACTTTTCTGTAGTTGGTCACAGCGCCACCTAGATAACGTTATCCTTCGATAACTTTAAAAAACATGGTCAGAATAGCATTAAAGTTGGTCACTGTCATCACACCACCAGTGTGGTAAAGATAGAGGATTCCCTAGTGGTGAGACATAAAATATAATGGTGGGCTCAAAGGGGATGCTGAGTCAGGGTGAGTTGCGGACAAGGTGGCCGTTAGCAGTTTCTGGTGTTGGGGTGGTCGACGTTTGTGTTCTGCGGACGTGCCCTGGTGCCCCGGGCTGCCGGCCAGGCCGGAGCGGCGCGGAGCTGCGAGGGCCGAACGACGCTGCTTGCAGCTTTAATTATTATTCTTAGCCCGCATTGAATGGCTTTTTGGGGACCTTATCATACCCCAAAACTCACAATATTTTGCAAAGATGTCAGGCCTGGTGAAAAATTTGATATTTTAATGGTCCCAAAAAAATTGCAAAGAAAATGGCTGAACAGCGCCCCCTAGAAAGTGAAAAAAAACCCTCTCCATAAAGCTTAGTTTATCGTACAATTATGAAATTTGGTACACTTGTAGTACTCACCAGTCCGCACAGAAAAGTCTCTTGCAAGCATGGTCAATATCAAACAGGAAGTCGGCCATTTTGGGTTGAAATGGCAATTTTTAGCCGTTTTTGCCGTTTTTAGGGTCCGTTTCTGATTGGATTGCTCGATAAATTCTCGCACCATCATCTCAAAAATTGTGTCAAATTGCTCAGAAGGGATGGGCGAACAAAATGAGATGAGGATTCTGAGTTTTCGTATATGTTGAAGGGGCGGGGCCAGGCCTCAAAATTTGACTACTCGCCAAAAAAATTTAAATTGCTATAACTTCATAACTGAATGGAATAGAGTTACCAAACTTTCTGTGGTCATTCGTCATCCACCCACAAAGTAAATTGAATGGTCGGATGATGACATCACACAAGCCCCGCCCCCTCAGGACCAAAAAGATCAAGTTTTACTGTGAAAGGTCCCAAATTGCCCCATTTCACTTAATCACCACGAATTTGTAGCTGGTAACTCAAGACAAGTGGGGGTTGCTTGGCGTCACTTTATGGGAGTTTTCGGCAGAGGGCGGGGCTGTGGCGGCGCGGCGAAGTCAAGCGTACCGCCGTGGCCTTACGTTTGCCTCCCATTTCGTCATTTCTAAAGATATCGTCACGAAACTTCTTGTGAGTGATCCTAGTCCGGCCCCCCAAAAGATCTGATGTGAACATCCGGTGGGCGTGGCCTATTTTCTGAAATAGCGCCCCCTAGGACGATTAAAACTGTCAGCCCCAAGCCATGCTTTGACTGAGGATTACGAAATTTGGTACACTAATGTGGTGTCTAAGGACCTACAAAAAAGTCTCTTGGAGCCAAGTGCAAAGTCGCACAGGAAGTCGGCCATTTTGGTCCAAGTGTGCGATTTAGTGGTTTTCACACACGTTGTTTGGAAAGTGATGCTCCGTCGCCCTTTTCACCAATCGCCTTCAAACTTCTGCTATATACTCTTAAGACATAGAGGAAAAAATTCAACCGTCGGATTTTAAATAAGTATAAAGGTGTGGGCGTGGCTAAGCCTCAAACTTTGACCTTTCGCCACGCCACTCTTTTTTTCACAGCTCCCTATTGGACCCATTTTACCCAATCACCAGTAATCTCTGGTAAATAGCAGAAAACAAGTTGAGGTCACTTGGTCTCCAGTACTGGAAGGTTTTGAGAAAAGGCGGGGCTTTGGGAGCATGGCGAAATTCGCCATCACGCCATGGAAATACGTTTGCCTCTCATTTCTTCATTTATCGTGATATCACCTCGAAACTTGTTGTGAGTGATCCTAGTCTGACCCCCAATAGAAATGGATGGCTGAAGTTTGTGGGCGTGGCCTATTTTCTGAAATAGCGCCCCCTATGACCATTAAAACTGTCAGCCCCAAGCCATGCTTTGACTGAGGATTGCAAAATTTGGTACACTAATGTGGTGTCTCAGGACCTACAAAAAAGTCTCTGGGAGCCAAGTGCAAAGTCGCACAGGAAGTCGGCCATTTTGGTCCAAGTTCTCGATTTAGTTGTTTTCGCACACGTTGTTTGGACAATGATACCCCGTCGCCCTTTTCACCGATCACCTTCAAACTTCTGTTATATTTTCTTAAGACAAAGGGGAAAAAATTCAACTGTCGGATTTTAAATAAGTATAATGGTGTGGGCGTGGCTAAGCCTCAAACTTTGACCTTTCGCCATTACATTACTTGACTTAACAACTCCAATGTGCATGATCAGATCTATATCAAACTTTGTCCGTGTGATCAATGACCAAATCTCAAGACAACGTCATTGTGGACAGGTGACATCACCTAAGCCCCGCCCCCTGACAACAGGAAGTCTATTGTTTTATGGTGAAATGCCCATATTTGTCCTCTCTAATTTAGTCAACATGACACTAAGGTCAGGCACTGTCTTCATGATGTTGCAATGACCATTCAGATCTGATAGATTTCCAGATAGGGAGGGGCTTTGATGCCATGGCGATTTCTGGCATGACGCCATGACCTTACGTTTGATCGTAACTTCCACAAACAGCCTCCCATCTGCACGAGACTGAACATGGCAATAAACAATCATGCCCTTTAGCCAATGAGACACAAATGGTTGGTGAAATTCGTATAATAACACCACAGCACCCCCTACACAACATTAAAACTGTGATAACTCCTACAGACGAGGTCGTAACTGCACCAAACTTGGTGTGCTCAGAGGGGATGCTCAGTCAGGGTGAGGTGCGGACGAGGTGACCGTTAGCTGTTTCTGGTGTCGGGGTGGTCAAAATTTTTGTTCCACGGACGTAACCTGGTGCCTCGGGCTGCCGGCCAGGCCGGAGCGGCGCGGAGCTGCGAGGGCCGAACGACGCTGCTTGCAGCTTTAATTCTTTCTTTTTTTGTTATTCCGTGCCCCCTTTGAATGGCTTTTTGGGGACCTTAACATACCCCAAAACTCACAATATTTTGCAAACTTGTCAGGCCTGGTGAAAAATTTGATATTTTAAAGGTCCCAAAAAAATCGCAAAGAAAATGGCTGAACAGCGCCCCCTACAATGTGAAAAAAACCCCTCTCCATAAAGCTTAGTTTATCGTACAGTTATGAAATTTGGTACACTTGTAGTACTCAACAGTCCGCACAGAAAAGTCTCTTGCAAGCATGGTCAATATCAAACAGGAAGTCGGCCATTTTGGGTTGAAATGGCGATTTTTAGCCGTTTTTGCAGTTTTTAGGGTCCGTTTCTGATTGGATTGCTCGATCATTTTTCGCACGATCGTCTCAAAAATTGTGTAAAAATGCTCAGAAGGGATGGGCAAACAAAATGAGATGAGGATTCTGAGTTTTCGTATATGTTGAAGGGGCGGGGCCAGGCCTTGAAGTTTGACTACTCGCCAATTTTTTTTTAATTGCTATAACTTCATAACTGAATAGAATAAAGTTACCAAACTTTCTGTGGTCATTCGTCATCCACCCACAAAGTAATATGAATGGTTGGATGATGACATCACACAAGCCCCGCCCGCTCAGGACCAAAAAGGTCAAGTTTTACTGTGAAAGGTCCCAAATTGCCCCATTTCAGTTAATCACCACAAATTTGTAGCTGGTAACTCAAGACAAGTGGGGGTTGCTTGGCGTCACTTTATGGGAGTTTTCGGCAGAGGGCGGGGCTGTGGCGGCGCGGCGAAGTCAGACGTACCGCCGTGGCCTTACGTTTGCCTCCCATTTCGTCATTTCTAAAGATATCGTCACGAAACTTTTTGTGAGTAATCCTAGTCTGGCCCCTCAAACAATCTGATGTCAACAACCGGTGGGCGTGGCCTATTTTCTGAAATAGCGCCCCCTAGGACCATTAAAACTGTCAGCCCCAAGCCATGCTTTGACTGAGGATTACGAAATTTGGTACACTAATGTGGTGTCTCAGGACCTACAAAAAAGTCTCTTGGAGCCTAGTGCAAAGTCGCACAGGAAGTCGGCCATTTTGGTCCAAGTACACGATTTAGTGGTTTTCGCACACGTTGTTTGGAGAGTGATGCTCCGTCGCCCTTTTCACCATTCTCCTTCAAACTTCTGCTATGTACTCGTAAGACATAGGGAAAAAAATTCAACCGTCGGATTTTTCAAAAGTTGAAAGGTGTGGGCGTGGCTAAGCCTCAAACTTTGACCTGCCGCCACGCCACTCTTTTTTTCACAGCTCCCTACTGGACTCCTTTTACCCAATCACCAGGATTCTGTGGGAAACAGCAGTAGACAACTTGAGGTTACTTGGTCTCCAGTACTGGCAGGTTTTGAAAAAAGGCGGGGCTTTGGGAGCATGGCGAAAATCGCCATCACGCCATGGAAATACGTTTGCCTCTCATTTCTTCAGTTATCGTGATATCGCTCCGACACTTCTGGTGAGTGATCCTAGTCTGACCCCCAAGAGAAATAGGCAGCTGAAGTTTGTGGGCGTGGCCTATTCTCTTAAATAGCGCCCCCTAGGACCATTTAAACTAATAGCCCCAAGCCAAGCTTTGACTGAGGATTGCGAAATTTGGTACACTAATGTGGTGTCTCAGGACCTACAAAAAAGTCTCTTGGAGCCAAGTGCAAAGTCGCACAGGAAGTCGGCCATTTTGGTCCAAGTACGCGATTTAGTGGTTTTCGCACACGTTGTTTGGAGAGTGATGCTCCGTCGCCCTTTTCACCAATCTCCTTCAAACTTCTGCTATATACTCTTAAGACATAGGGGAAAAAATTCAACCGTCGGATTTTTCAAAAGTTGAAAGGTGTGGGCGTGGCTAAGCCTCAAACTTTGACCTGTCGCCACGCCACTCTTTTTTTCACAGCTCCCTACTGGACTCCTTTTACCCAATCACCAGGATTCTGTGGGAAACAGCAGTAGACAACTTGAGGTTACTTAGTCTCCAGTACTGGCAGGTTTTGAAAAAAGGCGGGGCTTTGGGAGCATGGCGAAAATCGCCATCACGCCATGGAAATACGTTTGCTTCTCATTTCTTCAGTTATCGTGATATCGCTACGAAACTTCTGGTGAGTGATCCTAGTCTGACCCCCAAGAGAAATAGACAGCTGAAGTTTGTGGGCGTGGCCTATTCTCTTAAATAGCGCCCCCTAGGACCATTTAAACTAATAACCCCAAGCCATGCTTTGACTGAGGATTACGAAATTTGGTACACTAATGTGGTGTCTCAGGACCTACAAAAAAGTCTCTTGGAGCCAAGGACAAAGTCGCACAGGAAGTCGGCCATTTTGGTCCAAGTACGCGATTTAGTGGTTTTCGCACACATTGTTTGGAGAGTGATGCTCCGTCGCCCTTTTCACCAATCACTTTCAAACTTCTGCTGTATACTCTTACGACGTAGGGGAAAAAATTCAACCGTCGGATTTTTCAAAAGTTGAAAGGTGTGGGCGTGGCTAAGCCTCAAACTTTGACCTTTCGCCATTACTTTACTTGACTTAATAACTCCCATGTGCATGATCAGATCTTTTTCAAACTTTGTCTGTGTGATCATTGACCATATCTGTAAAAAATGACAATGTGGACAGCTGACATCACCTAAGCCCCGCCCCCTGACTACAGGAAGTCTATTTTTTATGCTGAAATACCCATATTTGTCCCCTCTAATTTAGTGAACATGACACTAAGGTCATACACTGTCTTCATGATGTTGTAATGACCATTCAGATCTGATAGCTTTCCAGAAAGGGAGGGGCTTTTATGCCATGGCGAATTCTGGCGTAACGCCGTAACCTTACAATTCAATTTAATGGTGAGCTCAGAGGGGATGCTGAGTCAGGGTGAGGTGCGGACTAGGAGGCCATTTGCGGATTCTGGCGTCGGGGTGGTTGACGATTCTGTTCTGCCAGACGTGCCCTGGTGCCCCGGGCTGCTGGCCAGGCTGGAGCGGCGCAGAGCTGCGAGGGCCGAACGACGCTGCTTGCAGCTTTAATTCTTTCTTTTTTTGTTATTCCGTGCCCCCTTTGAATGGCTTTTTGGGGACCTTAACATACCCCAAAACTCACAATATTTTGCAAACTTGTCAGGCCTGGTGAAAAATTTGATATTTTAAAGGTCCCAAAAAAATCGCAAAGAAAATGGCTGAACAGCGCCCCCTACAATGTGAAAAAAACCCCTCTCCATAAAGCTTAGTTTATCGTACAGTTATGAAATTTGGTACACTTGTAGTACTCAACAGTCCGCACAGAAAAGTCTCTTGCAAGCATGGTCAATATCAAACAGGAAGTCGGCCATTTTGGGTTGAAATGGTGATTTTTAGCCGTTTTTGCAGTTTTTACGGTCCGTTTCTGATTGGATTGCTCGATCATTTTTCGCACGATCGTCTCAAAAATTGTGTAAAAATGCTCAGAAGGGATGGGCAAACAAAATGAGATGAGGATTCTGAGTTTTCGTATATGTTGAAGGGGCGGGGCCAGGCCTTGAAGTTTGACTACTCGCCAATTTTTTTTTAATTGCTATAACTTCATAACTGAATAGAATAAAGTTACCAAACTTTCTGTGGTCATTCATCATCCACCCACAAAGTAATATGAATGGTTGGATGATGACATCACACAAGCCCCGCCCGCTCAGGACCAAAAAGGTCAAGTTTTACTGTGAAAGGTCCCAAATTGCCCCATTTCACTTAATCACCACAAATTTGTAGCTGGTAACTCAAGACAAGTGGGGGTTGCTTGGCGTCACTTTATGGGAGTTTTCGGCAGAGGGCGGGGCTGTGGCGGCGCGGCGAAGTCAGACGTACCGCCGTGGCCTTACATTTGCCTCCCATTTCGTCATTTCTAAAGATATCGTCACGAAACTTTTTGTGAGTAATCCTAGTCTGGCCCCTCAAACAATCTGATGTCAACATCCGGTGGGCGTGGCCTATTTTCTGAAATAGCGCCCCCTAGGACCATTAAAACTGTCAGCCCCAAGCCATGCTTTGACTGAGGATTACGAAATTTGGTACACTAATGTGGTGTCTCAGGACCTACAAAAAAGTCTCTTGGAGCCTAGTGCAAAGTCGCACAGGAAGTCGGCCATTTTGGTCCAAGTACGCGATTTAGTGGTTTTCGCACACGTTGTTTGGAGAGTGATGCTCCGTCGCCCTTTTCACCATTCTCCTTCAAACTTCTGCTATGTACTCGTAAGACATAGGGAAAAAAATTCAACCGTCGGATTTTTCAAAAGTTGAAAGGTGTGGGCGTGGCTAAGCCTCAAACTTTGACCTGCCGCCACGCCACTCTTTTTTTCACAGCTCCCTACTGGACTCCTTTTACCCAATCACCAGGATTCTGTGGGAAACAGCAGTAGACAACTTGAGGTTACTTGGTCTCCAGTACTGGCAGGTTTTGAAAAAAGCGGGGCTTTGGGAGCATGGCGAAAATCGCCATCACGCCATGGAAATACGTTTGCCTCTCATTTCTTCAGTTATCGTGATATCGCTCCGACACTTCTGGTGAGTGATCCTAGTCTGACCCCCAAGAGAAATAGACAGCTGAAGTTTGTGGGCGTGGCCTATTCTCTTAAATAGCGCCCCCTAGGACCATTTAAACTAATAGCCCCAAGCCAAGCTTTGACTGAGGATTGCGAAATTTGGTACACTAATGTGGTGTCTCAGGACCTACAAAAAAGTCTCTTGGAGCCAAGTGCAAAGTCGCACAGGAAGTCGGCCATTTTGGTCCAAGTACGCGATTTAGTGGTTTTCGCACACGTTGTTTGGAGAGTGATGCTCCGTCGCCCTTTTCACCAATCTCCTTCAAACTTCTGCTATATACTCTTAAGACATAGGGGAAAAAATTCAACCGTCGGATTTTTCAAAAGTTGAAAGGTGTGGGCGTGGCTAAGCCTTAAACTTTGACCTGTCGCCACGCCACTCTTTTTTTCACAGCTCCCTACTGGACTCCTTTTACCCAATCACCAGGATTCTGTGGGAAACAGCAGTAGACAACTTGAGGTTACTTAGTCTCCAGTACTGGCAGGTTTTGAAAAAAGGCGGGGCTTTGGGAGCATGGCGAAAATCGCCATCACGCCATGGAAATACGTTTGCCTCTCATTTCTTCAGTTATCGTGATATCGCTACGAAACTTCTGGTGAGTGATCCTAGTCTGACCCACAAGAGAAATAGACAGCTGAAGTTTGTGGGCGTGGCCTATTCTCTTAAATAGCGCCCCCTAGGACCATTTAAACTAATAGCCCCAAGCCATGCTTTGACTGAGGATTACGAAATTTGGTACACTAATGTGGTGTCTCAGGACCTACAAAAAAGTCTCTTGGAGCCAAGGACAAAGTCGCACAGGAAGTCAGCCATTTTGGTCCAAGTACGCGATTTAGTGGTTTTCGCACACGTTGTTTGGAGAGTGATGCTCCGTCGCCCTTTTCACCAATCACTTTCAAACTTCTGCTGTATACTCTTACGACGTAGGGGAAAAAATTCAACCGTCGGATTTTTCAAAAGTTGAAAGGTGTGGGCGTGGCTAAGCCTCAAACTTTGACCTTTCGCCATTACTTTACTTGACTTAATAACTCCTATGTGCATGATCAGATCTTTTTCAAACTTTGTCTGTGTGATCATTGACCATATCTGTAAAAAATGACAATGTGGACAGCTGACATCACCTAAGCCCCGCCCCCTGACTAAAGGAAGTCTATTTTTTATGCTGAAATACCCATATTTGTCCCCTCTAATTTAGTGAACATGACACTAAGGTCATACACTGTCTTCATGATGTTGTAATGACCATTCAGATCTGATAGCTTTCCAGAAAGGGAGGGGCTTTTATGCCATGGCGAATTCTGGCGTAACGCCGTAACCTTACAATTCAATTTAATGGTGAGCTCAGAGGGGATGCTGAGTCAGGGTGAGGTGCGGACTAGGAGGCCATTTGCGGATTCTGGCGTCGGGGTGGTTGACGATTCTGTTCTGCCAGACGTGCCCTGGTGCCCCGGGCTGCTGGCCAGGCCGGAGCGGCGCAGAGCTGCGAGGGCCGAACGACGCTGCTTGCAGCTTTAATTAGGCCCGAGCAGCGAAAGCGCTGCGAAGGCCTCTTGTTTTTGCTCTGTTTATTATTCTTTTTTTATTATTCTTAGCCCGCTTTGAATGGCTTTTTGGGGACCTTAACATACCCCAAAACTCACAATATTTTGAAAACTTGTCAGGCCTGGTGAAAAATTTGATATTTTAAAGGTCCCAAAAAAATCGCAAAGAAAATGGCTGAACAGCGCCCCCTACAAGGTGAAAATTACCCCTCTCCATAAAGCTTAGTTTATCGTACAGTTATGAAATTTGGTACACTTGTAGTACTCAACAGTCCGCACAGAAAAGTCTCTTGCAAGCATGGTCAATATCAAACAGGAAGTCGGCCATTTTGGGTTGAAATGGCGATTTTTAGCCGTTTTTGCCGTTTTTAGGGTCCGTTTCTGATTGGATTGCTCGATCATTTTTCGGACAATCGTCTCAAAAATTGTGTAAAATTGCTCAGAAGGGATGGGCGAACAAAATGAGACGAGGATTCTGAGTTTTCGTATATGTTGAAGGGGCGGGGCCAGGCCTCAAAGTTTGACTACTCGCCAAAAATATTTAAATTGCTATAACTTCAAAACTGAAAGGAATAGAGTTACCAAACTTTCTGTGGTCATTCGTCATCCACCCACAAAGTAAATTGAATGGTCGGATGATGACATCACACAAGCCCCGCCCCCTCAGGACCAAAAAGATCAAGTTTTACTGTGAAAGGTCCCAAATTGCCCCATTTCACTTAATCACCACGAATTTGTAGCTGGTAACTCAAGACAAGTGGGAGTTGCTTGGCGTCACTTTATGGGAGTTTTCGGCAGAGGGCGGGGCTTTGGCGGCGCAGCGAATTCAGGCGTACCGCCGTGGCCTTACGTTTGCCTCCCATTTCGTCATTTCTAAAGATATCGTCACGAAACTTCTTGTGAGTGATCCTAGTCTGGCCCCCCAAAAGATGTGATGTGAACATCCGGTGGGCGTGGCCTATTTTCTGAAATAGCGCCCCCTAGGACCATTAAAACTGTCAGCCCCAAGCCATGCTTTGACTGAGGATTACGAAATCTGGTACACTAATGTGGTGTCTCAGGACCTACAAAAAAGTCTCTTGGAGCCAAGTGCAAAGTCGCACAGGAAGTCGGCCATTTTGGTCCAAGTGCGCAATTTAGTGGTTTTCACACACGTTGTTTGGAGAGTGATGCTCCGTCGCCCTTTTCACCAATCGCCTTCAAACTTCTGCTATATACTCTTAAGACATAGAGGAAAAAATTCAACCGTCGGATTTTAAATAAGTATAAAGGTGTGGGCGTGGCTAAGCCTCAAACTTTGACCTTTCGCCACGCCACCCTTTTTTTCACAGCTCCCTATTGGACTCCTTTTACCCAATCACCAGGAATCTCTGGGAAATAGCAGCAGGCAAGTTGAGGTCACTTGGTCTCCAGTACTGGAAGGTTTTGAAAAAAGGCGGGGCTTTGGGAGCATGGCGAAATTCGCCATCACGCCATGGAAATACGTTTGCCTCTCATTTCTTCATTTATCGTGATATCACCTCGAAATTTGTTGTGAGTGATCTTAGTCTGACCCCCAATAGAAATGGTCAGCTTAAGTTTGTGGGCGTGGCCTATCTTCTGAATTAGCGCCCCCTAGGACCATTAAAACTGTCAGCCCCAAGCCATGCTTTGACTGAGGATTACGAAATCTGGTACACTAATGTGGTTTCTCAGGACCTACAAAAAAGTCTCTTGGAGCCAAGTGCAAAGTCGTACAGGAAGTCGGCCATTTTGGTCCAAGTACTCGATTTAGTGGTTTTCGCACACCTTGTTTGGAGAGTGATGCTCCATCGCCCTTTTCACCAATCACCTTCAAACTCCTGCTAAATACTCTTAAGTCATACAGGAAAAAATTCAACTGTCGGATTTTAAATAAGTATAAAGGTGTGGGCGTGGCTAAGCCTCAAACTTTGACCTTTCGCCACGCCTCCCTTTTTTTCACAGCTCCCTATTGGACTCCTTTTACCCAATCACCAGGAATCTCTGGTAAATAGCAGCAGGCAAGTTGAGGTCACTTGGTCTCCAGTACTGGAAGGTTTTGAAAAAAGGCGGGGCTTTGGGAGCATGGCGAAATTCGCCATCACACCATGAAAATACGTTTGCCTCTCATTTCTTCATTTATCGTGATATCACCTTGAAATTTGTTGTGAGTGATCCTAGTCTGACCCCCAATAGAAATGGTCAGCTTAAGTTTGTGGGCGTGGCCTATTGTCTGAATTAGCGCCCCCTAGGACCATTAAAACTGTCAGCCCCAAGCCATGCTTTGACTGAGGACTACGAAATTTGGTACACTAATGTGGTGTCTTAGGACCTACAAAAAAGTCTCTTGGAGCCAAGTGCAAGGTCGCACAGGAAGTCGGCCATTTTGGTCCAAGTGCGCGATTTAGTTGTTTTCACACACGTTGTTTGGAGAGTGATGCTCCGTCGCCCTTTTCACCAATCGCCTTCAGACGTCTGCTATATACTCTTAAGACATAGAGGAAAAAATTCAACCGTCGGATTTTAAATAAGTATAAAGGTGTGGGCGTGGCTAAGCCTCAAATTTTGACCTTTCGCCACGCCACTCTTTTTTTCACAGCTCCCTATTGGACCCATTTTACCCAATCACCAGGAATCTCTGGTAAATAGCAGCAGACAAGTTGAGGTCACTTGGTCTCCAGTACTGGAAGGTTTTGAGAAAAGGCGGGGCTTTGGGAGCATGGCGAAATTCGCCATCACGCCATGGCTATACGTTTGCCTCTCATTTCTTCAATTATCGTGACATCGCCACAAAATGTCTGGTGAGTGATCCGAGTCTGACCCCCAATAGAACTGGACAGTTGAAGTTTGTGGGCGTGGCCTATTTTCTGAAATAGCGCCCCCTGGGACCATTAAAACTGTCAGCCCCAAGCCAAGCTTTAACTGAGGATCACGAAATTTGGTACACTAATGTAGTGTCTCAGGACCTACAAAAAAGTCTCTTGGAGCCAAGTGCAAAGTCGTTCAGGAGGTCGGCCATTTTGGTCCAAGTACTGGATTTAGTTGGTTTTCGCACATGTTGTTTGGACCTTGATGCCCCGTCGCCCTTTTCACCGATCACCTTCAAACATCTGCTATGTACTCTTAAGACAAAGGGGAAAAAATTCAACCGTCGGATTTTAAATAAGTATCAAGGTGTGGGCGTGGCTAAGCCTCAAACTTTGACCTTTCGCCATTACATTACCTGACTTAACTCCCATGTGCATGATCAGATCGTATATCAAACGTTGTCTGTGTGATCACTGACCACATCTGAAGACAATGATAATGTGGACAGCTGACATCACCTAAGCCCCGCCCCCTGACTATTGGAAGTCTATTGTTTTATGGTGAAATGCCCATATTTGTCCCCTTTAATTTAGTCAACATGACACTAAGGTCATGCACTGTCTTCATGATGTTGTAATGACCATTCAGATCTGATAGCTTTCTAGATAGGGAGGGACTTTGATGCCATGGCGAATTCTGGCGTGACGCCATGACCTTACGTTTGACTGTAACTTCCACAAACAGCCTCCGATCTGCCCGAGACTGAACATGGCAATGAACAATCATGCCCTTTAGCCAACGAGGCACAAACAGTTGGAGAATGTTGTGTAATATCACCACAGCGCCCCCTACATACCTTTAAAACTGTAACAACTCCTACAGAAGAGGTCGTAATTGCATCAAACTTGCCATATGTCATCACACAAAGGAACCCAACACAATCATGTGGTAATTGGTGGATATAGCTTTAGCTCCGCCCCTTGACAGATATTAGGCCCTTAATAACACATGCATGATGCAATTCACACCAAACGGCACACAAATGACTGTTATCAACCTACAAACTTCTTCATGGAATATTTCCTAAATTTGGAACAGCACCCCCTAGATACGATAAAACCTTTGTTACTTCTGTAAAAAAGCTCCAAACTATATTAAACTTGATGGGAGTCATCACACAACTGCAATCAACACATGTATGTGCTCACTTGTTCAAATCACTTTAACTCTGCCCACTTACAACCTTTTGTCTCTAGATGACACATGCAACAATTGATTGATGCCAAACCATCTTTGATGAGCAAAGATACCTCTATGGGATTTAGTTGTAAATGGTCACAGCACCCCAAGATAGGTTCAAACTTTATTAACTTCTAAAGACAAAGTCAGAATGGCAATATACTTGGCTTGTGATATCACGTGACTGCACCAAACACATTGATGTGGTTGTTGGTTTTAATCCCTGTAGCTCTGCCCCTTTCAGCTCACTGGTTCTAGAAAGAACACACAGTGTCTGATTGATGTCAAAATAACAGAAAACCATCTTTGTCAACCAAAGCTGACCTCAACGGGATTTTTCTGTGGTTGGTCACAACACCCTCTAGATAAATTTAACCTACAATAACTTAAAAAACCTGGTCAGAAAAGCATTAAAGTTTGTCTCTGTCATCACACCACCAGTGTGGTAAAGATAGAGTATGCCCTAGTGGTGAGACGTGTAATATAATGGTGGGCTCAAAGGGGATGCTGTGTCAGGGTGAGGTGCGGATGAGGTGACCGTTAGCAGTTTCTGGTGTCGGGGTGGTTGACGTTTCTGTTTCGCAGACGTAGCCTGGTGCCCCGGGCTGCCGGCCAGGCCGGAGCGGCGCGGAGCTGCGAGGGCCGAACGACGCTGCTTGCAGCTTTAATTAGGCCCGAGCAGTGAAGCTGCGAAGGCCTATTGTATCTGCTCCGTTTATTAGGCCCGAGCAGCGAAAGCGCTGCGAAGGCCTCTTGTTTTTGCTCTGTTTATTTTTATTTATTATTCTTAGCCCGCATTGAATGGCTTTTTGGGGACCTTATCATACCCCAAAACTCACAATATTTTGCAAAGATGTCAGGCCTGGTGAAAAATTTGATATTTTAATGGTCCCAAAAAAATTGCAAAGAAAATGGCTGAACAGCGCCCCCTAGAAAGTGAAAAAAAACCCTCTCCATAAAGCTTAGTTTATCGTACAATTATGAAATTTGGTACACTTGTAGTACTCACCAGTCCGCACAGAAAAGTCTCTTGCAAGCATGGTCAATATCAAACAGGAAGTCGGCCATTTTGGGTTGAAATGGCAATTTTTAGCCGTTTTTGCCGTTTTTAGGGTCCGTTTCTGATTGGATTACTCGATAAATTCTCGCACCATCATCTCAAAAATTGTGTCAAATTGCTCAGAAGGGATGGGCGAACAACATGAGATGAGGATTCTGAGTTTTCGTATATGTTGAAGGGGCGGGGCCAGGCCTCAAAATTTGACTACTCGCCAAAAAAATTTAAATTGCTATAACTTCATAACTGAATGGAATAGAGTTACCAAACTTTCTGTGGTCATTCGTCATCCACCCACAAAGTAAATTGAATGGTCGGATGATGACATCACACAAGCCCCGCCCCCTCAGGACCAAAAAGATCAAGTTTTACTGTGAAAGGTCCCAAATTGCCCCATTTCACTTAATCACCACGAATTTGTAGCTGGTAACTCAAGACAAGTGGGGGTTGCTTGGCGTCACTTTATGGGAGTTTTCGGCAGAGGGCGGGGCTGTGGCGGCGCGGCGAAGTCAAGCGTACCGCCGTGGCCTTACGTTTGCCTCCCATTTCGTCATTTCTAAAGATATCGTCACAAAACTTCTTGTGAGTGATCCTAGTCCGGCCCCCCAAAAGATCTGATGTGAACATCCGGTGGGCGTGGCCTATTTTCTGAAATAGCGCCCCCTAGGACGATTAAAACTGTCAGCCCCAAGCCATGCTTTGACTGAGGATTACGAAATTTGGTACACTAATGTGGTGTCTAAGGACCTACAAAAAAGTCTCTTGGAGCCAAGTGCAAAGTCACACAGGAAGTCGGCCATTTTGGTCCAAGTGTGCGATTTAGTGGTTTTCACACACGTTGTTTGGAAAGTGATGCTCCGTCGCCCTTTTCACCAATCGCCTTCAAACTTCTGCTATATACTCTTAAGACATAGAGGAAAAAATTCAACCGTCGGATTTTAAATAAGTATAAAGGTGTGGGCGTGGCTAAGCCTCAAACTTTGACCTTTCGCCACGCCACTCTTTTTTTCACAGCTCCCTATTGGACCCATTTTACCCAATCACCAGTAATCTCTGGTAAATAGCAGAAAACAAGTTGAGGTCACTTGGTCTCCAGTACTGGAAGGTTTTGAGAAAAGGCGGGGCTTTGGGAGCATGGCGAAATTCGCCATCACGCCATGGAAATACGTTTGCCTCTCATTTCTTCATTTATCGTGATATCCCCTCGAAACTTGTTGTGAGTGATCCTAGTCTGACCCCCAATAGAAATGGATGGCTGAAGTTTGTGGGCGTGGCCTATTTTCTGAAATAGCGCCCCCTATGACAATTAAAACTGTCAGCCCCAAGCCATGCTTTGACTGAGGATTGCAAAATTTGGTACACTAATGTGGTGTCTCAGGACCTACAAAAAAGTCTCTGGGAGCCAAGTGCAAAGTCGCACAGGAAGTCGGCCATTTTGGTCCAAGTTCTCGATTTAGTGGTTTTCGCACACGTTGTTTGGACAATGATACCCCGTCGCCCTTTTCACCGATCACCTTCAAACTTCTGTTATATTTTCTTAAGACAAAGGGGAAAAAATTCAACTGTCGGATTTTAAATAAGTATAATGGTGTGGGCGTGGCTAAGCCTCAAACTTTGACCTTTCGCCATTACATTACTTGACTTAACAACTCCAATGTGCATGATCAGATCTATATCAAACTTTGTCCGTGTGATCAATGACCAAATCTCAAGACAACGTCATTGTGGACAGGTGACATCACCTAAGCCCCGCCCCCTGACAACAGGAAGTCTATTGTTTTATGGTGAAATGCCCATATTTGTCCTCTCTAATTTAGTCAACATGACACTAAGGTCAGGCACTGTCTTCATGATGTTGCAATGACCATTCAGATCTGATAGCTTTCCAGATAGGGAGGGGCTTTGATGCCATGGCGATTTCTGGCATGACGCCATGACCTTACGTTTGATCGTAACTTCCACAAACAGCCTCCCATCTGCACAAGACTGAACATGGCAATAAACAATCATGCCCTTTAGCCAATGAGACACAAATGGTTGGTGAAATTCGTATAATAACACCACAGCACCCCCTACACAACATTAAAACTGTGATAACTCCTACAGACGAGGTCGTAACTGCACCAAACTTGGTGTGCTCAGAGGGGATGCTCAGTCAGGGTGAGGTGCGGACGAGGTGACCGTTAGCTGTTTCTGGTGTCGGGGTGGTCAAAATTTTTGTTCCACGGACGTAACCTGGTGCCTCGGGCTGCCGGCCAGGCCGGAGCGGTGCAGAGCTGCGAGGGCCGAACGACGCTGCTTGCAGCTTTAATTTTTTATTATTCTTAGCCCGCTTTGAACGGCTTTTTGGGGACCTTAACATACCCCAAAACTCACAATATTTTGCAAACTTGTCAGGCCTGGTGAAAAATTTGATATTTTAAAGGTCCCAAAAAAATCGCAAAGAAATTGGCTGAACAGCACCCCCTAGAAAGTGAAAAAAAGCCCTCTCCATAAAGCTTAGTTTATCGTACAGTTATGAAATTTGGTACGCTTGTAGTACTCAATAGTCCGCACAGAAAAGTCTCTTGCAAGCATGGTCAATATCAAACAGGAAGTCGGCCATTTTGGGTTGAAATGGCGATTTTTTGCCGTTTTTGCCGTTTTTAGGGTCCGTTTCTGATTGGATTGCTCGATCATTTTTCGCACGATCATCTCAAAAATTGTGTAAAATTGCTAAGAAGGGATGGGCGAACAAAGTGAGATGAGAATTCTGAGTTTTCGTATATGTTGAAGGGGCGGGGCCAGGCCTCGAAGTTTGACTACTCGCCAAAAATATTTAAATTGCTATAACTTCATAACTGAATGGAATAGAGTTACCAAACTTTCTGTGGTCATTCGTCATCCACCCACAAAGTAAATTGAATGGTCGGATGATGACATCACACAAGCCCCGCCCCCTCAGGACCAAAAAGATCAAGTTTTACTGTGAAAGGTCCCAAATTGCCCCATTTCACTTAATCACCACAAATTTGTAGCTGGTAACTCAAGACAAGTGGGGGTTGCTTGGCGTCACTTTATGGGAGTTTTCGGCAGAGGGCGGGGCTGCGGCGGCGCGGCGAATTCAGGCGTACCGCCGTGGCCTTACGTTTGCCTCCCATTTCGTCATTTCCAAAGATATCGTCACGAAACTTCTTGTGAGTGATCCTAGTCCGGCCCCCCAAAAGATCTGGTGTGAACATCTGGTGGGCGTGGCCTATTTTCTGAAATAGCGCCCCCTAGGACCATTAAAACTGTCAGCCCCAAGCCATGCTTTGACTGAGGATTACGAAATTTGGTACACTAATGTGGTGTCTCAGGACCTACAAAAAAGTCTCTTGGAGCCAAGTGCAAAGTCGCACAGGAAGTCGGCCATTTTGGTCCAAGTGCGCGATTTAGTGGTTTTCACACACGTTGTTTGGAGAGTGATACTCCGTCGCCCTTTTCACCAATCACTTTCAAACTTCTGCTATATAGTCTTAAGACATAGAGGAAAAAATTCAACCGTCGGATTTTAAATAAGTATAAAGGTGTGGGCGTGGCTAAGCCTCAAACTTTGACCTTTCGCCACGCCACTCTTTTTTTCACAGCTCCTTATTGGACTCCTTTTACCCAATCACCAGGAATCTCTGGTAAATAGCAGCAGGCAAGTTGAGGTCACTTGGTCTCCAGTACTGGAAGGTTTTGAAAAAAGGCGGGGCTTTGGGAGCATGGCGAAATTCGCCATCACGCCATGGAAATACGTTTGCCTCTCATTTCTTCATTTATCGTGATATCACCTCGACCATTGTTGTGAGTGATCCTAGTCTGATCCCCAATAGAAAAGGTCAGCTTAAGTTTGTGGGCGTGGCCTATTTTCTGTATTAGCGCCCCCTAGGACCATTAAAACTGTCAGCCCCAAGCCATGCTTTGACTGAGGATTACGAAATTTGGTACACTAATGTGGTGTCTCAGGACCTACAAAAAAGTCTCTTGGAGCCAAGTGCAAAGTCGCACAGGAAGTCGGCCATTTTGGTCCAAGTGCGCGATTTAGTGGTTTTCACACACGTTGTTTGGAGAGTGATGCTCCGTCGCCCTTTTCACCAATCGCCTTCGAGCTTCTGCTATATACTCTTAAGACATAGAGGAAAAAATTCAACCGTCGGATTTTAAATAAGTATAAAGGTGTGGGCGTGGCTAAGCCTCAAACTTTGACCTTTCGCCACGCCACTCTTTTTTTCACAGCTCCCTATTGGACTCCTTTTACCCAATCACCTGGAATCTCTGGTAAATAGCAGCTGACAAGTTGAGGTCACTTGGTCTACAGTACTGGCAGGTTTTGAAAAAAGGCGGGGCTTTGGGAGCATGGCGAAATTCGCCATCACGCCATGGCAATACGTTTGCCTCTCATTTCTTCAATTATCGTGACATCGCCACAAAATGTCTGGTGAGTGATCCTAGTCTGACCCCCAATAGAAATGGGCATCTGAGATTTGTGGGCGTGGCCTATATTCTGAAATAGCGCCCCCTAGGACCATTAAAACTGTCAGCCCCAAGACAAGGTTTGACTGAGGATTACGAAAATTGGTACACTAATGTAGGGTCTCTGGCCCTACAAAAAAGTCTCTTGGAGCCAAGCGCAATTTCGCACAGGAGGTCGGCCATTTTGGTCCAAGTACTCGATTTAGTGGTTTTCGCACACGTTGTTTGGACATTGATGGCCCGTTGCCCTTTACACCGATCACCTTCAAACTTATGCTATGTACTTTTAAGTCAAAGGGGAAAAAATTCAACCGTCGGATTTTAAATAAGTATAAAGGTGTGGGCGTGGCTAAGCCTCAAACTTTGACCTTTCGCCATGACATTACTTGACTTAATAACTCCCATGTGCATGATCAGATCTAATTCAAAGTTTGTCTGTGTGATCACTGACCACATCTCAAGACAACGACAATGTGGACAGCTGACATCACCTAAGCCCCGCCCCCTGACAACAGGAAGTCTATTGTTTTATGGTGAAATGCCCATATTTGTCCCCTCTAATTTAATGAAAATGACACTCAGGTCATACAGTGTCTTCATGATGTTTTAAAGACCATTCAGATCTGATAGCTTTCCAGAAAGGGAGGGGCTTTGATGCCATGGTGAATGCTGGCGTGACGCCATGACCTTACATTTGACTGTAACTTCCACAAACGGCCTCCGATTTGCCCGAAACTGAATATGGCAATGAACAATCATGCCCTTTAGCCAATGAGGCACAAACGGTTGGTGAATGTTATATAATGTCACCAAAGCTGACCTCAATGGGACTTTTCTGTAGTTGGTCACAGCGCCACCTAGATAACGTTATCCTTCGATAACTTTAAAAAACATGGTCAGAATAGCATTAAAGTTGGTCACTGTCATCACACCACCAGTGTGGTAAAGATAGAGGATTCCCTAGTGGTGAGACATAAAATATAATGGTGGGCTCAAAGGGGATGCTGAGTCAGGGTGAGTTGCGGACAAGGTGGCCGTTAGCAGTTTCTGGTGTTGGGGTGGTCGACGTTTGTGTTCTGCGGACGTGCCCTGGTGCCCCGGGCTGCCGGCCAGGCCGGAGTGGCGCGGAGCTGCGAGGGCCGAACGACGCTGCTTGCAGCTTTAATTAGGCCCGAGCAGCAAAGCGCTGCGAAGGCCTCTTGTTTTTGCTCTGTTTATTATTAGGCCCGAGCAGTGAAGCTGCGAAGGCCTATTGTATCTGCTCCGTTTCTTCTTATTAGGCCCGAGCAGCGAAAGCGCTGCGAAGGCCTCTTGTTTTTGCTCTGTTTATTCTTTCTTTTTATTTATTATTCTTAGCCCGCTTTGAATGGCTTTTTGGGGACCTTACCATACCCCAAAACTCACAATATTTTGCAGACATGTCAGGCCTGGTGAAAAATTTGATATTTTAAAGGTCCCAAAAAAATCGCAAAGAAAATGGCTGAACAGCGCCCCCTAGAAAGTGAAAAAAAACCCTCTCCATAAAGCTTAGTTTATCGTACAGTTATGAAATTTGGTACACTTGTAGTACTCAACAGTCCGCACAGAAAAGTCTCTTGCAAGCATGGTCAATATCAAACAGGAAGTCGGCCATTTTGGGTTGAAATGGCGATTTTTAGCCGTTTTTGCCGTTTTTAGGGTCTGTTTCTGATTGGATTGCTCGATCATTTTTCGCACGATCAACTCAAAAATTGTGTAAAATTGCTCAGAAGGGATGGGCAAACAAAATGAGACAAGGATTCTGACTTTTCGTATATATTGAAGGGGCGGGGCCAGGCCTCGAAGTTTGACTACTCGCCAAAAAAATTTAAATTGCTATAACTTCATAACTGAATGGAATAGAGTTACCAAACTTTCTATGGTCGTTTGTCATCCACCCACAAAGTAAATTGAATAGTCGGATGATGACATCACACAAGCCCCGCCCCCTCAGGAGCAAAAAGGTCAAGTTTTACTGTGAAAGGTCCCAAATTGCCCCATTTCACTTAATCACCACAAATTTGTAGCTGGTAACTCAAGACAAGTGGGGGTTGCTTGGTATCACTTTATGGGAGTTTTCGGCATAGGGCGGGGCTGTGGCGGCGCGAAGAAGACAGGCGTACCGCCGTGGCCTTACGTTTGCCTCCCATTTCGTCATTTCTAAAGATGTCGTCATGAAACTTTTTGTGAGTAATCCTAGTCTGGCCCCTCAAACAATCTGATGTCAACATCCGGTGGGCGTGGCCTATTTTCTGAAATAGCGCCCCCTAGGACCATTAAAACTGTCAGCCCCAAGCCATGCTTTGAGTGAGGATTACGAAATTTGGTACACTAATGTGGTGTCTCAGGACCTACAAAAAAGCCTCTTGGAGCCAAGTGCAAAGTCGCACAGGAAGTCGGCCATTTTGGTCCAAGTACGCGATTTAGTGGTTTTCGCACACGTTGTTTGGAGAGTGATGCTCCGTCGCCCTTTTCACCAATCTCCTTCAAACTTCTGCTATATATTCTTAAGACATAGGGGAAAAAATTCAACCGTCGGATTTTTCAAAAGTTGAAAGGTGTGGGCGTGGCTAAGCCTCAAACTTTGACCTGCCGCCACGCCACTCTTTTTTTCACAGCTCCCTACTGGACTCCTTTTACCTAATCACCAGGATTCTGTGGGAAACAGCAGTAGACAACTTGAGGTTACTTGGTCTCCAGTACTGGCAGGTTTTGAAAAAAGGCGGGGCTTTGGGAGCATGGCGAAAATCGCCATCACGCCATGGAAATACGTTTGCCTCTCATTTCTTCAGTTATCGTGATATCGCTCCGACACTTCTGGTGAGTGATCCTAGTCTGACCCCCAAGAGAAATAGACAGCTGAAGTTTGTGGGCGTGGCCTATTCTCTTAAATAGCGCCCCAAGGACCATTTAAACTAATAGCCCCAAGCCAAGCTTTGACTGAGGATTACGAAATTTGGTACACTAATGTGGTGTCTCAGTACCTACAAAAAAGTCTCTTGGAGCCAAGTGCAAAGTCGCACAGGAAGTCGGCCATTTTGGTCCACGTACGCGATTTAGTGGTTTTCGCACACGTTGTTTGGAGAGTGATGCTTCGTCGCCCTTTTCACCAATCTCCTTCAAACTTCTGCTATATACTCTTAAGACATAGGGGAAAAAATTCAACCGTCGGATTTTTCAAAAGTTGAAAGGTGTGGGCGTGCCTAAGCCTCAAACGTTGACCTGTCGCCACGCCACTCTTTTTTTCACAGCTCCCTACTGGACTCCTTTTACCCAATCACCAGGATTCTGTGGGAAACAGCAGTAGACAGCTTGAGGTTACTTAGTCTCCAGTACTGGCAGGTTTTGAAAAAAGGCGGGGCTTTGGGAGCATGGCGAAAATCGCCATCACGCCATGGAAATACGTTTGCCTCTCATTTCTTCAGTTATCGTGATATCGCTACGAAACTTCTGGTGAGTGA
Source organism: Nothobranchius furzeri (assembly GCF_043380555.1). Lineage (NCBI taxonomy): Eukaryota > Metazoa > Chordata > Actinopteri > Cyprinodontiformes > Nothobranchiidae > Nothobranchius > Nothobranchius furzeri. Next base: position 43,790,322 of record NC_091742.1, on the reverse strand, counting down.
TCCTAGTCTGACCCCCAAGAGAAATAGACAGCTGAAGTTTGTGGGCGTGGCCTATTCTCTTAAATAGCGCCCCCTAGGACCATTTAAACTAATAGCCCCAAGCCATGCTTTGACTGAGGATTACGAAATTTGGTACACTAATGTGGTGTCTCAGGACCTACAAAAAAGCCTCTTGGAGCCAAGCGCAAAGTCGCACAGGAAGTCGGCCATTTTGGTCCAAGTACGCGATTTAGTGGTTTTCGCACACGTTGTTTGGAGAGTGATGCTCCGTCGCCCTTTTCACCAATCACTTTCAAACTTCTGCTGTATACTCTTAAGACGTAGGGTAAAAAATTCAACCGTCGGATTTTTCAAAAGTTGAAAGGTGTGGGCGTGGCTAAGCCTCAAACTTTGACCTTTCGCCATTACTTTACTTGACTTAATAACTCCCATGAGCATGATCAGATCTTTTTCAAACTTTGTCTGTGTGATAATTGACCATATCTGTAAAAAATGACAATGTGGACAGCTGACATCACCTAAGCCCCGCCCCCTGACTACAGGAATTCTATTTTTTTATGCTGAAATGCCCATATTTGTCCCCTCTAATTTAGTCAACAAGACACCAAGGTCATGCACTGTCTTCATGATGCTGTATTGACCATTCAGATCTGATAGCTTTCCAGAAAGGGAGGGGCTTTGATGCCTTGGTGAATTCTGGCGTAACGCCGTAACCTTACAAATCATTTTAATGGTGAGCTCAGAGGGGATGCTGAGTCAGGGTGAGGTGCGGACTAGGAGGCCATTCGCGGATTCTAGTGTCGGGGTGGTTGACGTTTCTGTTCTGCCAGACGTGCCTTGGTGCCCCGGGCTGCCGGTCAGGCCGGAGCGGCGCGGAGCTGCGAGGGCCGAACGACGCTGCTTGCAGCTTTAATTATTATTATTCTTTTTTCTTCCGCGTCTTTGGGTGGCCTTTAGGGGGTCTTAGCATATCCAAAAAGTCACCAAATTCTGGCTCAATATAGAAAGTGCGTGAAATTTACGTATTTCACTGGCGATGTGAAAGTTCATAAAAAAGTGGCTCGACAGTGCCCCCTAGAAAGTGAAAAATACCCCTCTCCATAAAGCTTAGTTTATCGTACAGTTATGAAATTTGGTATACTGATAATACTCAACAGTCCGCACAGAAAAGCCTCTTGCAACCATGGTCAATATAAAACAGGAAGTCGGCCATTTTGGGTTGAAATGAGGATTTTTAGCCGTTTTGGCCAATTCTAGGGTCTATATTTGGTTGAACAGTTTGGTCATTTTTCGCACCATCGTCTCAAAAATAGTGCGAGATCGAACAGAAGCGATGGACGATTCAAATGAGACATTAAAATTGACTTTTCGTAAATACTGAAGGGGCGGGGCCAGGCCTCAAAGTTCGAGCACTCGCCAAAAAAATTCAAATTGCTATAATTTCACAAATGAAAGAATTACAGTTAAAACAATTTCTAAGGACAATTGCCATCGCCCCCCGAAGACAAATGAATGGTCGATAGATGATGTCACACAAGCCCCGCCCCCTCAGGACTTAAAAGGTCAAGTTTTACTGGGAAATTTTCCAAAATTCGCCCTTTCAAATAATCACCCCAAATTTGTAGCAGGTAACTGAAGACAAGTTGGGGTTGCTTGGCGTCACTTTATGGGAGTTTTCTGCAGAAGGCGGGGCTGTGGCGGCGCGGCGAAGTCAGGCGTACCGCTTAGGCCTTACGTTTGCCTCCCATTTCGTCATTTCTAAAGATATCGCCACAAAACTTCTTGGGAGTGATCCTAGTCCTGCCCCCCAAAAAATGTGATGTGAAAATCCTGTGGGCGTGGCCTATTTTCTGAAATAGCGCCCTCTAGGACCATTAAAACTGTCAGCCCCAAGCCAGGCTTTGACTGAGGATTACGAAATTTGGTACACTAATGTGGTGTCTCAGGACCTACAAAAAAGTCTCTTGGAGCCAAGCACCAAGTCGCACAGGAAGTCGGCCATTTTGGTCCAAGTACTCGATTTAGTGGTTTTCGCACACGTTGTTTGGAGAGTGTTGCACCATCGCCCTTTTCACCAATCACCTTCAAACATCTGCTATACACTCTTAAGACATAGATGAAAAAATTCAACCGTCGGATTTTAAATAAGTATAAAGGTGTGGGCGTGGCTAAGCCTCAAACTTTGACCTGTCGCCACGCCACTCTTTTTTTCACAGCTCCCTATTGGACTCCTTTTAACCAATCACCAGCAATCACTGGCAAATAGCAGCAGACAAGTTGAGGTCACTTGGTCTATAGTACTGGCAGGTTTCGAATAAAGGCGGGGCTTTGGGAGCATGGCGAAATTCACCATCACGCCATGGAAATACGTTTGTCTCTCATTTCTTCAATCATTGTTACATCACCACACAATTTCTGATGAGTGATCTTACTCTGACCCCTAATAGAATTGGACAGCTGAAGTTTGTGGGCGTGGCCTATTTTCTGAAATAGCGCCCCCTAGGACCATTAAAACTATCAGCCCCAAGCCATGCTTTGACTGAGGATCACGAAATTTGGCACACTAATGTAGTGTCTCAGGACCTACAAAAAAGTCTCTTGGAGCCAAGTCCAATGTCGCACAGGAGGTCGGCCATTTTGGTCCAAGTACTCGATTTAGTGGTTTTCCCACACGTTATTAGGAGAATGATGTCTCGTCGTCCTTTCCACCGATCACCTTCAAACTCCTGCTATATACTCTTAAGACATAGAGGAAAAAATTCAACCGTCGGATTTTAAATAAGTATAAAGGTGTGGGCGTGGCTAAGCCTCAAACTTTGACCAGTCGCCATTACGTTACTTGACTTAATAACTCCCATGTGCATGATCAGATCAATTTCAAACTTTGTCTGTGTGATCACTGACCACATCTGAAGACAGTGACAATGTGGACAGCTGACATCACCTAAGCCCCGCCCCCTGACTACAGGAAGTCTACTGTTTTATGGTGAAATGCCCATATTTGTCCCCTCTAATTTAGTCAACATGACACTAAGGTCATGCACTGTCTTCATGATGTTGTAATGACCATTCAGATCTGATAGCTTTTCAGAAAGGGAGGGGCTTTGATGCCATGGCGATTTCTGGCGTGAAGCTGTGACCTTACGTTTGACTGTAACTTCCACAAACAGCCTCCGATTTGCCCGAGACTGAACATCACATCACCAGTGTGGTAAAGATAGAGTATCTCCTAGTGGTGAGACGTGTAATGGTGGGCTCAGAGGGGATGCTGAGTCAGGGTGAGGTGTGGACGAGGAGGCCATTCACGGTTTCTGGTGTCGGGGTGGTTGACTGTCTGTTCTGCCAGACGTGCCCTGGTGCTCCCGGCTGCCGGCCAGGATGGAGAAGCGCAGAGCTGGGTTTGGAGAGCGTCGGGGATGGAGCGGAGGGGGTGCGGAAGGAGGGCGAGCTGCTTCGCTGCGAGGGCCGAACGACGCTGCTTGCAGCTTTAATTATTATTATTTTTTTTCTTCCGCGTCTTTGGGTGGCCTTTAGGGGGTCTTAGCATATCCAAAAAGTCACCAAATTCTGGCCCAATATAGAAAGTGCGTGAAATTTACGTATTTCACTGGCGATGTGAAAGTTCATAAAAAAGTGGCTGAACAGCGCCCTCTAGAAAGTGAAAAATACCCCTCTCCATAAAGCTTAGTTTATCGTACAGTTATGAAATTTGGTTTACTTGTAGTACTCAACAGTGCGCACAGAAAAGTCTCTTGCAACCATGGTCAATATCAAACAGGAAGTCGGCCATTTTGGGTTGAAATGGAGATTTTTAGCCGTTTTGGCCATTTCTAGGGTCTACATTTGGTCTAACAGTTTGGTCATTTTTCGCACGATTGTCTCAAAAATTGTGTACTATCGAACAGAAGCGATGGACGATTCAAATGAGAAAATAAAATTGACTTTTCGTAAATACTGAAGGGGCGGGGCCAGACCTCAAAGTTCGAGCACTCGCCAAAAAAATTCAAATTGCTATAATTTCATAAATGAAAGAATTAGAGTTAAAGTAACTTTCTATGGATAATTGTCATCGCCCCCCGAAGACAAATGAATGGTCGATTGATGATGTCACACAAGCCCCGCCCCCTCAGGACTTAAAAGGTCAAGTTTTACTGGGAAATTTTCCAAAATTCGCCCTTTCGAATAATCAGCCCAAATTTGTAGCAGTTAACTGAAGAGAAGGTGGCGTTGCTTGGCGTCACTTTATGGGTGTTTTCTGCAGAAGGCGGGGCAGTGCCGGCGCGGCGAAGTCAGGCGTACCGCTTAGGCCTTACGTTTGCCTCCCATTTCGTCATTTCTAGAGATATCGCCACGACACTTCTTGGGAGTCATCCTAGTCCGGCCCCAAAAAGAATCGGATGTGAACATCCGGTGGGCGTGGCCTATTTTTTGAAATAGCGCCCCCTAGGACCATTAAAACTGTCAGCCCCAAGCCATGCTTTTACTGAGGAGTACAAAATTTGGTACACTATTGTGGTGTCTCAGGACCTACAAAAAAGTCTCTTGGAGCCAAGTGCAAAGTCGCACAGGAAGTCGGCCATTTTGGTCCAAGTACTCGATTTAGTGGTTTTCGCACACGTTGTTTGGAGAGTGTTACACCATTGCCCTTTTCACCAATCACCTTCAAACTTCTGCTATAGACTCTTAAGACAAAGGAGAAAAAATTCAACCGTCGGATTTTAAATAAGTATAAAGGTGTGGGCGTGGCTAAGCCTCAAACTTTGACCTGTCGCCACGCCACTCTTTTTTTCACAGCTCCCTATTGAACTCCTTTTAACCAATCACCACCAATCACTGGCACATAGCAGCAGACAAGTTGAGGTCACTTGGTCTATAGTACTGGCAGGTTTCGAATAAAGGCGGGGCTTTGGGAGCATGGCGAAATTCGCCATCACGCCATGGAAATACGTTTGTCTCTCATTTCTTCAATCATTGTGACATCGCCACACAATTTCTGATGAGTGATCCTACTCTGACCCCTAATAGAATTGGACAGCTGAAGTTTGTGGGCGTGGCCTATTTTCTGAAATAGCGCCCCCTAGGACCATTAAAACTGTCAGCCCCAAGCCATGCTTTGACTGAGGATCACGAAATTTGGCACACTAATGTAGTGTCTCAGGACCTACAAAAAAGTCTCTTGGAGCCAAGCGCAATGTCGCACAGGAGGTCGGCCATTTTGGTCCAAGTACTCGATTTAGTGGTTTTCGCACACGTTATTAGGAGAATGATGTCTCGTCGTCCTTTCCACCGATCACCTTCAAACTCCTGCTATATACTCTTAAGACATAGAGGAAAAAATTCAACCATCGGATTTTAAATAAGTATAAAGGTGTGGGCGTGGCTAAGCCTCAAACTTTGACCAGTCGCCATTACGTTACTTGACTTAATAACTCCCATGTGCATGATCAGATCAATTTCAAACTTTGTCTGTGTGATCACTGACCACATTTGAAGACAGTGACAATGTGGACAGCTGGCATCACCTAAGCCCCGCCCCCTGATAACAGGAAGTCTACTGTTTTATGGTGAAATGCCCATATTTGTCCCCTCTAATTTAGTCAACATGACACTAAGGTCATGCACTGTCTTCATGATGTTGTAATGACCATTCAGATCTGATAGCTTTTCAGAAAGGGAGGCTGCTTTGATGCCATGGCGATTTCTGGCGTGACGCTGTGACCTTACGTTTGACTGTAACTTCCACAAACAGCCTCCGATTTGCCCGAGACTGAACATCACATCACCAGTGTGGTAAAGATAGAGTATCTCCTAGTGGTGAGACGTGTAATGCTGGGCTCAGAGGGGATGCTGAGTCAGGGTGAGGTGTGGACGAGGAGGCCGTTCACGGTTTCTGGTGTCGGGGTGGTTGACTTTCTTTTCTGCCAGACGTGCCCTGGTTCCCCCGGCTGCCGGCCAGGACGGAGCGGCGCGGAGCTGGGTTTGGAGAGCGTCGGGGATGGAGCAGAGGGGGTGCGGCAGGAGGTCGAGCAGCTTCACTGCGAGGGCCGAACGACGCTGCTTGCAGCTTTAATTAGGCCCGAGCAGCGAAGCGCTGCGAAGGCCTATTGTATCTGCTCCGTTTCTTTTTTTTTTTTTTCTTTCTTTTTTTTTCTTTTTTTTTCTTCCGCGTCTTTGGATGGCCTTTAGGGGGTCTTAGCATATCTAAAAAGTCACCAAATTCTGGCCCAATATAGAAAGTGCGTGAAATTTACGTATTTCACTGGCAACGTGAAAGTTGGTAAAAAAATGTTTCGACAGTGCCCCCTGGAAAATTTAAAATACCCCTCCGCTTTGACCTTTTTTCATAGTAGAGTGCTGAAATTTGGTACACTTGTAGAACTCAACAATACGCACAGAAAAGCCTCTTGCATCCATGGTCAATATCAAACAGGAAGTCGGCCATTTTGGAGTAAAGTGGCCATTTTGACCCCGTTTTGGCCATTTCTAGGGTCTATATTTGGTTGAACAGTTTGGTCATTTTTCGCACGATCATCTCAAAAATAGTGCGAGATCGAACAGAAGCGATGGACGATTCAAATGAGACAATAAAATTGACTTTTCGTGAATACTGAAGGGGCGGGACCAGGCCTCAAAGTTCGAGCACTCGCCAAAAAAATTCAAATTGCTATAATTTCATAAATGAAAGAATTACAGTTAAAGTAACTTTCTATGGACAATCGTCATCGCCCCCCGAAGACAAATGAATGGTCGATTGATGATGTCACATAAGCCCCGCCCCCTCAGGACTTAAAAGGTTAAGTTTTACTGGGAAATTTTCCAAAATTCGCCCTTTCAAAAAATCAACCCAAATTTGTAGCAGGTAACTGAAGACACGTTGGGGTTGCTTGGCGTCACTTTATGGGAGTTTTCTGCAGAAGGCGGGGCTGTGGCGGCGCGGCGAAGTCAGGCGTACCGACGTGGCCTTACGTTTGCCTTCCATTTCGCCATTTCTAGAGATATCGCCACGACACTTCTTGGGAGTGATCATAGTCCGGCCCCCAAGAGAATCTGATGTGAACATCCAGTGGGCGTGGCCTATTTTCTGAAATAGCGCCCCCTAGGACCATTAAAACTGTCAGCCCCAAGCCATGCTTTGAGTGAGGAGTACGAAATTTGGTACACTAATGTGGTGTCTCAGGACCTACAAAAAAGTCTCTTGGAGCCAAGTGCAAAGTCGCACAGGAAGTCGGCCATTTTGGTCCAAGTACTCGATTTAGTGGTTTTCACACACGTTGTTTGGAGAAGGATGCTCCATCACCCTTTTCACCAATCACCTTCAAACATCTGCTATACACTCTTAAGACATAGAAGAAAAAATTCAACCGTCTGATTTTAAATAAGTATAAAGGTGTGGGCGTGGCTAAGCCTCAAACTTTGACCTGTCGCCATGCCACTCTTTTTTTCACAGCTCCCTATTGGACTCCTTTTACCCAATCACCAGCAATCACTGTCAAATAGCAGCAGACAAGTTGAGGTCACTTGGTCTGTAGTACTGGCAGGTTTGGAATAAAGGCGGGGCTTTGGGAGCATGGCGAAATTCGCCATCACGCCATGGAAATACGTTTGTCTCTCATTTCTTCAATCATTGTGACATCACCACACAATTTCTGATGAGTGATCTGACTCTGACCCCTAATAGAAATGGACAGCTGAAGTTTGTGGGCGTGGCCTATTTTCTGAAATAGCGCCCCCTAGTACCATTAAAACTGTCAGCCCCAAGCCTTGCTTTGACTGAGGATCATGAAATTTGGCACACTAATGTAGTGTCTCAGGACCTACAAAAAAGTCTCTTGGAGCCAAGCGCAATGTCGCACTGGAGGTCGGCCATTTTGGACCAATTACTCGATTTAGTGGTTTTCGCACACGTTATTAGGAGAATGATGTCTCGTCGTCCTTTCCACCGATCACCTTCAAACTCCTGCTATATACTCTTAAGACATAGAGGAAAAAATTCAACCGTCGGATTTTAAATAAGTATAAAGGTGTGGGCGTGGCTAAGCCTCAAACTTTGACCAGTCGCCATTACGTTACTTGACTTAATAACTCCCATGTGCATGATCAGATCAATTTCAAACTTTGTCTGTGTGATCACTGACCACATCTGAAGACAGTGACAATGTGGACAGCTGACATCACCTAAGCCCCGCCCCCTGACTACAGGAAGTCTACTGTTTTATGGTGAAATGCCCATATTTGTCCCCTCTAATTTAGTCAACATGACACTAAGGTCATGCACTGTCTTCATGATGTTGTAATGACCATTCCGATCTGATAGCTTTTCAGAAAGGGAGGGGCTTTGATGCCATGGCGATTTCTGGCGTGACGCTGTGACCTTACGTTTGCCTGTAACTTCCACAAACAGCCTCCGATTTGCCCGAGACTGAACATCACATCACCAGTGTGGTAAAGATAGAGTGTATCCTAGTGGTGAGACGTGTAATGGTGGGCTAAGAGGGGATGCTGAGTCAGGGTGAGGTGTGGACGAGAAGGCCGTTCACGGTTTCTGGTGTCGGGGTGGTTGACTTTCTGTTCTGCCAGACGTGCCCTGGTGCCCCCGGCTGCCGGCCAGGATGGAGAAGCGTGGAGCTGGGTTTGGAGAGCGTCGGGGATGGAGTGGAGGGGGTGCGGAAGGAGGGCGAGCAGCTTCGCTGCGAGGGCCGAACGACGCTGCTTGCAGCTTTAATTATTAGGCCCGAGCAGCGAAAGCGCTGCGAAGGCCTCTTGTTTTTGCTCTGATTATTATTATTTTTTGTTATTCCGTGCCCCCTTTGAACAGCTTTTTGGGGACCTTAACATACCCCAAAACTCACAATATTTTGCACACTTGTCAGGCCTGGTGAAAAATTTGATATTTTAAAGGTCCCAAAAAAATCGCAAAGAAAATGGCTGAACAGCGCCCCCTACAAAGTGAAAAAAAACCCTCTCCATAAAGCTTAGTTTATCGTACAGTTATGAAATTTGGTACACTTGTAGTACTCAACAGTCCGCACAGAAAAGTCTCTTGCAACCATGGTCAATATCAAACAGGAAGTCGGCCATTTTGGGTTGAAATGGCGATTTTTTGCCGTTTTTGCCGTTTTTAGGGTCCGTCTCTGATTGGATTGCTCGATCATTTTTCGCACGATCGTCTCAAAAATTGTGTAAAATTGCTCAGAAGGGATGGGCGAACAAAATGAGATAAGGATTCTGAGTTTTCGTATATGTTGAAGGGGCGGAGCCAGGCCTCAAAGTTTGACTACTCGCCAAAAAAATTTAAATTGCTATAACTTCATAATTGAATGGAATAGAGTTACCAAACTTTGTGTGGTCATTTGTCATCGACCCACAAAGTAAATTGAATGGTCGGTTGATGACATCACACAAGCCCCGCCCCCTCAGGACCAAAAAGGTCAAGTTTTACTGTGAAAGGTCCCAAATTGCCCCATTTCACTTAATCACCAAAATTTGGAGCTGGTAACTCAAGGCAAGTGGGGGTTGCTTGGCGTCACTTTATGGGAGTTTTCGGCAGAGGGCGGGGCTGTGGCGGCGCGGCGAAGTAAGGCGTACCGCCGTGGCCTTACGTTTGCCTCCCATTTCTTTATTTCTAAAGATGTCGTCACGAAACTTCTTGTGAGTGATCCTAGTCTGGCCCCCCAAAAAATCTGACGTGAACATCCGGTGGGCGTGGCCAATTTTCTGAAATAGCGCCCCCTAGGACCATTAAAACTGTCAGCCCCAAGCCATGCTTTGACTGAGGATTACGAAATTTGGTACACTAATGTGGTGTCTCAGGACCTACAAAAAAGTCTCTTGGAGCCAAGTGCAAAGTCGCACAGGAAGTCGGCCATTTTGGTCCAAGTGCGCGATTTAGTTGTTTTCGCACACGTTGTTTGGAGAGTGATGCTCCGTCGCCCTTTTCACCAATCTCCTTCAAACTTCTGCTATATACTCTTAAGACATAGGGGAAAAAATTCAACCGTCGGATTTTTCAAAAGTTGAAAGGTGTGGGCGTGGCTAAGCCTCAAACTTTGAACTGTCGCCACGCCACTCTTTTTTTCACAGCTCCCTACTGGACTCCTTTTACCCAAACACCAGGATTCTGTGGCAAACAGCAGTAGACAACTTGAGGTTACTTGGTCTCCAGTACTGGCAGGTTTTGAAAAAAGGCGGGGCTTTGGGAGCATGGCGAAAATCACCATCACGCCATGGAAATACGTTTGCCTCTCATTCCTTAAGTTATCGAGATATCACCTCGAAATTTGTTGTGAGTGATCCTAGTCTGACCCCCAATAGAAATGGACAGCTAAAATTTGTGGGCGTGGCCAATTTTCTGAAATAGCGCCCTCTAGGACCATTAAAACTGCCAGCCCCTAGCCATGCTTTGACTGAGGATTACGAAATTTGGTAAACTAATGTGGAGTCTCAGGACCTACAAAAAAGTCTCTTGGAGCCAAGTCCAAAGTCGCACAGGAAGTCGGCCATTTTGGTACAAGTACGCGATTTAGTTGTTTTGGTATACGTTGTTTGGAGAGTGATGCTCCGTTGCTTTTTTCACCAATCGCTTTCACACTTCTGCTATATACTCTTAAGACGTAGGGGAAAAAATTCAACCGTCGCATTTTTCAAAAGTTGAAAGGTGTGGGCGTGGCTAAGCCTCAAACTTTGACCTGTCGCCACGCCACTCTTTTTTTCACAGCTCCCTACTGGACTCCTTTTACCCAATCAGCAGGAATCTCTGGCAAATAGCAGTAGACAACGTGAGGTCACTTGGTCTCCAGTACTGGCAGGTTTCAAAAAAAGGCGGGGCTTTGGGAGCATGGCGAAAATCGCCATCACGCCATGGAAATACGTTTGCCTCTCATTTCTTCAGTTATCGTGATATCACTACGAAACTTCTGGTGAGTGATCCTAGTCTGACCCCAAGAGAAATAGACAGCTGAAGTTTGTGGGCGTGGCCTATTTCCTTAAATAGCGCCCCCTAGGACCTTTTAAACTAATAGCCCCAAGCCATGCTTTGACTGAGGATTACGAAATTTGGTACACTAATGTGTTGTCTCAGGAAAAAAAGTCTCTTGGAGCCAAGTGCAAAATCGTACAGGAAGTCGGCCATTTTGGTCCAAGTACTCAATTTAGTGGTTTTCGCAGACATTGTTTGGAGTATTATGCCCCATCGTCCTTTTCACCAATTGCCTTCAAACTCCTGCTATATCCTCTTAAGACATAGGGGAAAAAATTCAACCGTCGGATTTTTCAAAAGTTGAAAGGTGTGGGCGTGGCTAACCCTCAAACTTTGACCTTTCGCCATTACATTTCTTGGCTTAATAACTCCCATGTGCATGATCTAATCTATATCAAACTTTGTCTGTGTGATCACTGACCACATCTGAAGACAATGCCAATGTGGACAGCTGACATCCCCTAAGTCCCGCCCTCTACTACAGGAAGTCTATTGTTTTATGGTGAAATGCCCATATTTGTCATGATCTGAAAGCTTTCCAGCGGCCCTAGATAAGTTTAACCTACAATAACTTCAAACAACGTGGTCAGAAAAGCATTACAGTTGGTCTGTGTCATCAGATCCACGAGAGTCGTAAAGGTAGAGTATGCCCTAGTTGTGAGACGTGTAATATAATGGTGTCCTCAGAGGGGATGCTGAGTCAGGGTGAGGTGCGGACGAGGTGATCGTTTGCGGTTTCTGGTGTCGGGGTGGTCGACGTTTCTGTTCCGTGGACGTGCCCTAGTGCCCCGGGCTGCCGGCCAGGCCGGAGCGGCGCGGAGCTGCGAGGGCCGAACGACGCTGCTTGCAGCTTTAATTATTTTTTTTTCTTTCTTTCTTTTTTTTTCTTCCGCGTCTTTGGATGGCCTTTAGGGGGTCTTAGCATATCCAAAAAGTCACCAAATTCTGGCCCAATATAGAAAGTGCGTGAAATTTACGTATTTCACTGGCAACGTGAAAGTTGGTAAAAAAATGTTTCAACAGCGCCCCCTGGAAAATTAAAAATACCCCTCCGCTTTGACCTTTTTTCATAGTAGAGTGATGAAATTTGGTACACTTGTAGAACTCAACAATACGCACAGAAAAGCCTCTTGCACCCATGGTCAATATCAAACAGGAAGTAGGCCATTTTGGACTAAAGTGGCCATTTTGACCCCGTTTTGGCCATTTCTAGGGTCTATATTTGGTTGAACAGTTTGGTCATTTTTCGCACGATCGTCTCAAAAATAGTGTGCGATCGAACAGAAGCGATGGACGATTAAAATGAGACAATAAAATTGACTTTTCGTAAATACTGAAGGGGCGGAACCAGGCCTCAAAGTTCAAGCACTCGCCAAAAAAATTCAAATTGCTATAGATTCATAAATGAAAGAATTACAGTTAAAGAAATGTTCTATGGACAATCGTCGTCGCCCTCCGAAGACAAATGAATGGTCGATTGATGATGTCACATAAGCCCCGCCCCCTCAGGACTTAAAAGGTCAAGTTTTACTGGGAAATTTTCCAAAATTCGCCCTTTCCAATAATCACCCCAAATTTGTAGCGGGTAACTGAAGACAAGTTGGGGTTGCTTGGCGTCACTTTATGGGAGTTTTCTCCAGAAGGCAGGGCTGTGGCGGCGCGGCGAAGTCAGGCGTACCGCTTAGGCCTTACGTTTGCCTCCCATTTCGTCATTTCTAGAGATATCGCCACGAAACTTCTTGTGAGTGATCCTAGTCTGGCCCCCCAAAAGCTCTGATGTGAAATTCTGGTGGGCGTGGTCTATTTTCTGAAATAGCGCCCTCTAGGACCATTAAAACTGACAGCCCCAAGCCATGCTTTGACTGAGGATTACGAAATTTGGTACACTAATGTGGTGTCTCAGGACCTACAAAAAAGTCTCTTGGAGCCAAGTGCAATGTCGCACCGGAAGTCGGCCATTTTGGTCCAAGTGCGCGATTTAGTGGTTTTCGCACACGTTGTTTGGAGAGTGATGCTCCGTCGCCCTTTTCACCAATCGCCTTCACACTTCTGCTATATACTCTTAAGACATAGATGAAAAAATTCAACCATCGGATTTTAAATAAGTATAAAGGTGTGGGCGTGGCTAAGCCTCAAACTTTGACCTGTCGCCACGCCACTCTTTTTTTTCACAGCTCCCTATTGTACTCCTTTTAACCAATCACCACCAAACAGTGGCAAATAGCAGCAGACAAGTTGAGGTCACTTGGTCTATAGTACTGGCAGGTTTCGAATAAAGGCGGGGCTTTGGGAGCATGGCAAAATTCGCCATCACGACATGGAAATACGTTTGTCTCTCATTTCTTCAGTCATTGTGACATCGCCACACAAGTTCTGATGAGTGATCCTACTCTGACCCCTAATAGAATTGGACAGCTGAAGTTTGTGGGCGTGGCCTATTTTCTGAAACAGCGCCCCCTAGGACCATTAAAACAGTCAGCCCCAAGCCATGCTTTGACTGAGGTTCACAAAATTTGGCACACTAATGTAGTGTATCAGGACCTACAAAAAAGTCTCTTGGAGCCAAGCGCGATGTCGCACAGGAGGTCGGCCATTTTGGTCCAAGTACTCAATTTAGTGGTTTTCGCACACGTTATTAGGAGAATGATATCTCCTCGCCCTTTCCACCGATCACCTTCAAACTTCTGCTATATACTCTTAAGACATAGAGGAAAAAATTCAACCGTCGGATTTTAAATAAGTTTAAAGGTGTGGGCGTGGCTAAGCCTCAAACTTTGACCAGTCGCCATTACGTTACTTGACTTAATAACTCCCATGTGCATGATCAGATCAATTTCAAACTTTGTCTGTGTGATCACTGACCACATCTGAAGACAGTGAAAATGTGGACAGCTGACATCACCTAAGCCCCGCCTCCTGACAACAGGAAGTCTATTTTTTATGGTGAAATGCCCATATTTGTCCCATCTAATTTAGTCAACATGACACTAAGGTCATGCACTGTCTTCATGATGTTGTACTGACCATTCAGATCTGCTAGCTTTTCAGAAAGGGAGGGGCTTTGATGCCATGGCAAATTCTGGCGTGACGCTGTGACCTTACATTTGACTGTAACTTCCACAAACAGCCTACGATTTGCCCGAGACTGAACATCACATCACCAGTGTGGTAAAGATAGAGTATCTCCTAGTGGTGAGACGTGTAATGCTGGGCTCAGAGGGGATGCTGAGTCAGGGTGAGGTGTGGACAAGGAGGCCGTTCACGGTTTCTGATGTCGGGGTGGTTGACGTTTCTGTTCTGCCAGACGTACCCTGGTGCCCCAGGCTGCCGGCCAGGACGGAGCGGCGCGGAGCTGGGTTTGGAGAGCATTGGGGATGGAGCGGAGGGAGGGGCGGACGGAGGGCGAGCAGCTTCACTGCGAGGGCCGAACGACGCTGCTTGCAGCTTTAATTATTATTTTTTTTTCTTCCGCGTCTTTGGGTGGCCTTTAGGGGGTCTTAGCATATCCAAAAAGTCACCAAATTCTGGCTCAATATAGAAAGTGCGTGAAATTTACGTATTTCACTGGCGATGTGAAAGTTCATAAAAAAGTGGCTGAACAGCGCCCTCTAGAAAGTGAAAAATACCCCTCTCCATAAAGCTTAGTTTATCGTACAGTTATGAAATTTGGTTTACTTGTAGTACTCAACAGTCCGCACAGAAAAGTCTCTTGCAACCACGGTCAATATCAAACAGGAAGTCGGCCATTTTGGGTTGAAATGGAGATTTTTAGCCGTTTTGGCCATTTCTAGGGTCTACATTTGGTTGAACAGTTTGGTCATTTTTCGCACGATTGTCTCAAAAATAGTGTACTATCGAACAGAAGCGATGGACAGGTCAAATGAGAAAATAAAATTGACTTTTCGTAAATACTGAAGGGGCGGGACCAGACTTCAAAGTTCGAGCACTCGCCAAAAAAATTCAAATTGCTATAATTTCATAAATGAAAGAATTAGAGTTAAAGTAACTTTCTATGGATAATTGTCATCACCCCCCGAAGACAAATGAATGGTCGTTTGATGATGTCACACAAGCCCCGCCCCCTCAGGACTTAAAAGGTCAAGTTTTACTGGGAAATTTTCCAAAATTTGCCCTTTCGAATAATCAGCCCAAATTTGTAGCAGTTAACTGAAGAGAAGGTGGCGTTGCCTGGCGTCACTTTATGGGTGTTTTCTGCAGAAGGCGGGGCAGTGGCGGCGCGGCGAAGTCAGGCGTACCACTTAGGCCTTACGTTTGCCTCCCATTTCGTCATTTCTAGAGATATCGCCACGACACTTCTTGGGAGTGATCCTAGTCCGGCCCCCAAAATAATCTGATGTGAACATCTGGTGGGCGTGGCCTATTTTCTGAAATAGCGCCCCCTAGGACCATTAAAACTGTCAGCCCCAAGCCATGCTTTGACTGAGGAGTATGAGATTTGGTACACTAATGTGGTGTCTCAGGACCTACAAAAAAGTCTTTTGGAGCCAAGTGCAAAGTCGCACAGGAAGTCGGCCATTTTGGTCCAAGTACTCGATTTAGTGGTTTTCGCACACGTTGTTTGGAGAGTGATGCTCCATCACCCTTTTCACCAATCACCTTCAAACATCTGCTATACACTCTTAAGACGTAGAAGAAAAAATTCAACCGTCGGATTTTATATAAGTATAAAGGTGTGGGCGTGGCTAAGCCTCAAACTTTGACTTGTCGCTACGCCACTCTTTTTTTCACAGCTCCCTATTGGACTCCTTTTACTCAATCACCAGCAATCACTGGCACATAGCAGCAGACATGTTGAGGTCACTTGGTGTATAGTACTGGCAGGTTTCGAATAAAGGCGGGGCTTTGGGAGCATGGCGAAATTCGCCATCACGCCATGGAAATACGTTTGTCTCTCATTTCTTCAATCATTGTGACATCGCCACACAATTTCTGATGAGTGATCCTACTCTGACCCCTAATAGAAAAGGACAGCTGAAGTTTGTGGGCGTGGCCTATTTTCTGAAATAGCGCCCCCTAGGACCATTAAAACTGTCAGCCCCAAGCCATGCTTTGACTGAGGAACACGAAATTTGGCACACTAATGTGGTGTCTCAGGACCTACAAAAAAGTCTCTTGGAGCTAAGTGCAAAGTCGCACAGGAAGTCGGCCATTTTGGTCCAAGTACTCGATTTAGTGGTTTTCGCACACGTTGTATGGAGAGTGATGCTTCGTCGCCCTTTTCACCAATCGCCTTCAAACTTCTGCTATGTACTCTTAAGACATAGGGGAAAAAATTCAACCGTCGGATTTTTCAAAAGTTGAAAGGTGTGAGCGTGGCTATGCCTCAAACTTTGACCTTTTGCCACGCCACTCTTTTTTTTCACATCTCCCTATTGGACACTTTTTACCCAATCAATAGGAATCTCTGGCAAATAGCATTAGACAAGTTGAGGTCACTTGCTATCCAGTACAGGTAGGTTTAGAAAAAGGGCGGGGCTTTGGGAGCATGGCGAAAATCGCCATCACGCCAAGGAAATACGTTTGCGTCCCATTTCTTCAGTTTTCGTGATATTGCTACGAAACTTCTGGTGAGTGATCCTAGTCTGACCCCCAAGAGAAATAGACAGCTGAAGATAGTGGACGTGGCCTTATTTCTAAACTAGCGCCCCCTAGAGTCATTAAAACTGTCAGCCCCAAGCCATTCTTTGTCCGATTGATGCCAAATTAACAGTCAAACATCTTGTCAACCAAAGCTGACCTCAATGGGATTTTTCTGTAGTTGGTCACAGTGCCCCCTAGATAAATTTAACCTACAATAACTTCAAAAAACGTGGTCAGAAAAGCATTACAGTTGGTCTGTGTCATCACACCACCAGTGTGGTAAAGATAGAAATTGCCCTAGTGGTGAGACGTGTAAAATAATGGTGGGCTCAGAGGGGATGCTGAGTCAGGGTGAGGTGCGGACGAGGTGACCGTTAGCGGTTTCTGGTGTCGGGGTGGCCGACGTTTCTGTTCCGCGGACGTGTCCTGGTGCCCCGGGCTGCCGGCCAGGCCGGAGCGGCGCGGAGCTGCAAGGGCCGAACGACGCTGCTTGCAGCTTTAATTTTTTATTATTCCGTGTCCGCTTTGAACGGCTTTTTGGAGACCTTAACATACCCCAAAACTCACAATATTTGGCACACTTGTCAGGCCTGGTGAAAAATTTGATATTTTAAAGGTCCCAAAAAAATCGCAAAGAAAATGGCTGAACAGCGCCCCCTAGAAAGTGAAAAAAAACCCTCTCCATAAAGCTTAGTTTATCGTACAGTTATGAAATTTGGTACACTTGTAGTACTCAACAGTCCGCACAGAAAAGTCTCTTGCAAGCATGGTCAATATCAAACAGGAAGTCGGCCATTTTGGGTTGAAATGGCGATTTTTTGCCGTTTTTGCCGTTTTTAGGGTCCGTTTCTGATTGGATTGCTCGATCATTTTTCGCACGATCAACTCAAAAATTGTGTAAAATTGCTCAGAAGGGATGGGCGAACAAAATGAGACAAGGATTCTGACTTTTCGTATATGTTGAAGGGGCGGGGCAAGGCCTCGAAGTTTGACTACTCGCCAAAAAATTTTAAATTGCTATAACTTCATAACTGAATGGAGTAGAGTTACCAAACTTTCTGTGGTCATTTGTCATCCACCCACAAAGTAAGTTGAATAGTCGGATGATGACATCACACAAGCCCCGCCCCCTCAGGACCAAAAAGGTCAAGTTTTACTGTGAAAGGTCCCAAATGGCCCCATTTCACTCAATCACCACAAATTTGTAGCTGGTAACTCAAGACAAGTGGGGGTTGCTTTGTGTCACTTCATGGGAGTTTTCGGCAGAGGGCGGGGCTGTGGCGGCGCGGCGAAGTCAGGCGTACTGCCGTGGCCTTACGTTTGCCTCCCATTTCGTCACTTCTAAAGATATTGCCACGAAACTTCTTGTGAGTGATCCTAGTCCTCCCACACAAAATATCTGATGTGAACATCCGGTGGGCATGGCCTATTTTCTGAAATAGCGCCCCCTAGGACCATTAAAACTGTCAGCCCAGAGCCATGCTTTGACTGAGGATTACGAAATTTGGTACACTAATGCGGTGTCTCAGGACCTACAAAAAAGTCTCTTGGAGCCAAGTGCAAAGTCGCACAGGAAGTCGGCCATTTTGGTCCAAGTACGCGATTTAGTGGTTTTCGCACACGTTGTTTGGAGAGTGATGCTCCGTCGCCCTTTTCACCAATCTCCTTCAAACTTCTGCTTTATACTCTTAAGACATAGGGGAAAAAATTCAACCGTCGGATTTTTCAAAAGTTGAAAGTTGTGGGCGTGGCTAAGCCTCAAACTTTGACCTTTTGCCATGCCACTCTTTTTTTCACAGCTCCCTATTGGACTCCTTTTACCCAATCACCAGGATTCTCTGGCAAATAGCAGCAGACAACTTGAGGTTACTTGGTCTCCAGTACTGGCAGGTTTCGAAAAAAGGCGGGGCTTTGGGAGCATGGCGAAAATCGCCATCACGCCATGGAAATTCGTTTGCCTCTCATTTCTTCAGTTATCGTGACATTGCTACTAAACTTCTGGTGAGTGATCCTATTCTGACCCCCAAGAGAAATTCACAGCTGAAATTTGTGGGCGTGGCCTATTTTCTCAAATAGCGCCCACTAGAGCCATTAAAACTGTCAGCCCCAAGCCAAGCTTTGACTGAGGATTACGAAATTTGGTACACTAATGTGGTGTCTCAGGACCTACAAAAAAGTCTCTTGGAGCCAAGCGCAAAGTCGCACAGGAAGTCGGCCATTTTGGTCCAAATACTCGATTTAGTGGTTTTCTCACACATTGTATGGACAGTGATGCTCCATCGTCCTTTTCACCAATCTCCTTCAAATTTCTGCTATATACTCTTAAGACATAGAGGAAAAAATTCAACTGTCGGATTTTTCAAAAGTTGAAAGGTGTGGGCGTGGCTAAGCCTCAAACTTTAACCTTTCGCCATTACATTACATGACTTAATAACTCCTAAGTGCATGATCAGATCTATTTCAAACTTTGTCTGTGTGATCACTGACCACATCTCAAGACAACGACAATGTGGACAGCTGACATCACCTAAGCCACGCCCCCTGACAACAGGAAGTATATTGTTTTATGGTGAAATACCCATATTTGTCCCATCTAATTTAGTGAACATGACACTAAGGTCATACACTGTCTTCATGATGTTGTAATGACCATTCAGATCTGATAGCTTTCCAGAAAGGGAGGGGATTTGATGCCATGGTGAATGCTGGCATGACGCCATGACCGTATATTTGACTGTAACTTCCACAAACGGCCTCCGATTTGCCCGAGACTGAACATGGCAATGAACAATCATGCCCTTTAGCCAATGAGGCACAAACGGTTGGTGAATGTTATATAATGTCACCAAAGCTGACCTCAATGGGACTTTTCTGTAGTTGGTCACAGCGACCCCTAGATAACGTTATCCTTCAATAACTTTAAAAAACATGGTCAGAATAGCATTAAAGTTGGTCACTGTCATCACATCACCAGTGTGGTTAAGATAGAGGATTCCCTAGTGGTGAGACATAAAATATAATGGTGGGCTCAAAGGGGATGCTGAGTCAGGGTGAGGTGCGGACGAGGTGGCCGTTAGCAGTTTCGGGTGTCGGGGTGGTCGATGTTTCTGTTTCGCAGACGTAGCCGGGTGCCCCGGGCTGCCGGCCAGGCCGGAGCGGCGCGGAGCTGCGAGGGCCGAACGACGCTGCTTGCAGCTTTAATTTTTCTTTCTTTTTTTTTCTTCCGCGTCTTTGGATGGCCTTTAGGGGGTCTTAGCATATCCAAAAAGTCACCAAATTCTGGCCCAATATAGAAAGTGCGTGAAATTTACGTATTTCACTGGCAACGTGAAAGTTGGTAAAAAATTGTTTCAACAGCGCCCCCTGGAAAATTAAAAATACCCCTCCGCTTTGACCTTTTTTCATAGTAGAGTGATGAAATTTGGTACACTTGTAGAACTCAACAATACGCACAGAAAAGCCTCTTGCACCCATGGTCAATATCAAACAGGAAGTCGGCCATTTTGGACTAAAGTGGCCATTTTGACCCCATTTTGGCCATTTCTAGGGTCTATATTTGGTTGAACAGTTTGGTCATTTTTCGCACGATCGTCTCAAAAATAGTGTGCGATCGAACAGAAGCGATGGACGATTAAAATGAGACAATAAAATTGACTTTTCGTAAATACTGAAGGGGCGGGACCAGGCCTCAAAGTTCGAGCACTCGCCAAAAAAATTCAAATTGCTATAGATTCATAAATGAAAGAATTACAGTTAAAGAAATGTTCTATGGACAATTGTCGTCGCCCTCCGAAGACAAATGAATGGTCGATTGATGATGTCACATAAGCCCCGCCCCCTCAGGACTTAAAAGGTCAAGTTTTACTAGGAAATTTCCCAAAATTCGCCCTTTCAAATAATCACCCCAAATTTGTAGCAGGTAACTGAAGACAAGTTGGGGTTGCTTGGCGTCACTTTATGGGAGTTTTCTGCAGAAGGCGGGGCTGTGGCGGCGCGGCGAAGTCAGGCGTACCGACGTGGACTTACGTTTGCCTCCCATTTCGTCATTTCTAGAGATATCGCCACGAAACGTCTTGGGAGTGATCCTAGTCCGGCCCCCCCAAAAATGTGATGTGAACAGCCGGTGGGCGTGGCCTATTTTCTGAAATAGCGCCCTCTAGGACCATTAAAACTGCCAGCCCCAAGCCATGCTTTGACTGACGAGTACAAAATTTGGTACACTAATGTGGTGTCTCAGGACCTACAAAAAAGTCTCTTGGAGCCAAGTGCAATGTCACACAGGAAGTCGGCCATTTTGGTCCAAGTGCGCGATTTAGTGGTTTTCGCACACGTTGTTTGGAGAGTGATGCTCCGTCGCCCTTTTCACCAATTGCCTTCACACTTCTGCTATATACTCTTAAGACATAGATGAAAAAATTCAGCCGTCGGATTTTAAATAAGTATAAAGGTGTGGGCGTGGCTAAGCCTCAAACTTTGACCTGTCGCCACGCCACTCTTTTTTTCACAGCTCCCTATTGGACTCCTTTTAACCAATCACCACCAAACAGTGGCAAATAGCAGCAGACAAGTTGAGGTCACTTAGTCTATAGTACTGGCAGGTTTCGAATAAAGGCGGGGCTTTGGCAGCATGGCAAAATTCGCCATCACGACATGGAAATACGTTTGTCTCTCATTTCTTCAATCATTGTGAAATCGCCACACAAGTTCTGATGAGTGATCCTACTCTGACCCCTAATAGAATTGGACAGCTGAAGTTTGTGGGCGTGGCCTATTTTCTGAAACAGCGCCCCCTAGGACCATTAAAACAGTCAGCCCCAAGCCATGCTTTGACTGAGGTTCACAAAATTTGGCACACTAATGTAGTGTATCAGGACCTACAAAAAAGTCTCTTGGAGCCAAGCGCAATGTCGCACAGGAGGTCGGCCATTTTGGTCCAAGTACTCAATTTAGTGGTTTTCGCACACGTTATTAGGAGAATGATATCTCCTCGCCCTTTCCACCGATCACCTTCAAACTTCTGCTATATACTCTTAAGACATAGAGGAAAAAATTCAACCGTCGGATTTTATACAAGTATAAAGGTGTGGGCGTGGCTAAGCCTCAAACTTTGACCAGTCGCCATTACCTTATTTGACTTAACAACTCCCATGTGCATGATCAGATCAATTTCATACTTTGACTGTGTGATCACTGACCACATCTGAAGACAGTGACAATGTGGACAGCTGACATCACCTAAGCCCCGCCCCCTGACTACAGGAAGTCTATTGTTTTATGGTGAACTGCCCATATTTGTCCCCTCTAATTTAGTCAAGATGACACTAAGGTCATGCACTGTCTTCATTATGCTGTAATGACCATTCAGATCTGATAGCTTTTCAGAAAGGGAGGGGCTTTGATGCCACGGCGAATTCTGTTCTGGTGGACGTTTCTGCTCCGCGGACGTGCTCTGGTGTCCCGGGCTGCCGGCCAGGAAGGGGCGCGGAGCTGGGTTTGGAGAGCGTCGGGGATGGAGCGAAGGGGGTACGGACGGAGGACGAGCAGCTTCACTGCGAGGGCCGAACGACGCTGCTTGCAGCTTTAATTAGGCCCGAGCAGTGAAGCTGCGAAGGCCTATTGTATCTGCTCCGTTTATTAGGCCCGAGCAGTGAAGCTGCGAAGGCCTATTGTATCTGCTCTGTTTATTATTTTTTTTTTCTTTTTTCTTCCGCGTCTTTGGATGGCCTTTAGGGGGTCTTCGCATATTCAAAAAGTCACCAAATTCTGGCACAATATAGAAAGTGCGTGAAATTTATGCATTTCACTGGCGATGTGAAAGTTCGTAAAAAATTGGCTGAACAGCGCCCCCTAGAAAGTGAAAAATACCCCTCTCCATAAAGCTTAGTTTATCATACAGTTATGAAATTTGGTATACTTGTAGTACTCAACAGTCCGCACAGAAAAGTCTCTTGCAACCATGGTCAATATCAAACAGGAAGTCGGCCATTTTGGGGGTAAATAGCGATTTTTAGCCATTTTGGACAATTCTAGGGTCTATATTTGGTTGAACAGTTTGGTCATTTTTCGCACGATCGTCTCAAAAATAGTGTGCCATCGAAAAGAAGCGATGGACGATTCAAATGAGACAATAAAATTTACTTTTCGTAAATACTGAAGGGGCGGGGCCAGGCCTCAAATTTAGAGCACTCGTCAAAAAAATTCAAATTGCTACAATGTCATAAATGAAAGAATTACAGTTAAAGTAA
Source organism: Nothobranchius furzeri (assembly GCF_043380555.1). NCBI lineage: Eukaryota > Metazoa > Chordata > Actinopteri > Cyprinodontiformes > Nothobranchiidae > Nothobranchius > Nothobranchius furzeri. The sequence continues at coordinate 43,767,501 of NC_091742.1, read as the reverse complement.
TGTTCTATGGAGAATCGTCATCGCCCCCCGAAGACAAATTAATGGTCGATTGATGATGTCACGTAAGCCCCGCCCCCTCAGGACTTAAAAGGTCAAGTTTTACTGGGAAATTTTCCAAAATTCGCCCTTTCAAATAATCAACCCAAATTTGTAGCAGGTAACTGAAGACAAGTTGGGGTTTCTTGGCGTCACTTTATGGGAGTTTACTGCAGAAGGCGGGGCAGTGGCGGCGCGGCGAAATCAGGCGTACCGACGTGGCCTTACGTTTGCCTCCCATTTCGTCATTTCTAGAGATATCGCCACAAAACCTCTTGGGAGTGATCCTAGTTCGCCCCCCCACAAAATGTGATGTGAAAATCCGGTGGGCGTGGCCTATTTTCTGAAATAGCGCCCCCTAGGACCATTAAAACTGTCAGCCCCAAGCCATGCTTTGACTGAGGAGTACGAAATTTGGTACACTAATGTGGTGTCTTCGGACCTACAAAAAAGTCTCTTGGAGCCAAGTGCGAAGTCGTACAGGAAGTCAGCCATTTTGGTCCAGGTACTCAATTTAGTGGTTTTCGCACACGTTGTTTGGAGAGTGATGCTCCATCACCCTTTTCACCAATCACCTTCAAACATCTGTTATACACTCTTAAGACATAGATGAAAAAATTCAACCGTCGGATTTTAAATAAGTATAAAGGTGTGGGCGTGGCTAAGCCTCAAACTTTGACCTGTCGCCACGCCACTCTTTTTTTCACAGCTCCCTATTGGACTCCTTTTAACCAATCACCACCAATCACTGGCACATAGCAGCAGACAAGTTGAGGTCACTTGATCTATAGTACTGGCAGGTTTTGAATAAAGGCGGGGCTTTGGGAGCATGGCGAAATTCGCCATCACACCATGGAAATACGTTTGTCTCTCATTTCTTCAATCATTGTGACATCGCCACACAATTTCTGATGAGTGATCCTACTCTGACGCCTAATAGAATTGGACAGCTGAAGATTGTGGGCGTGGCCTATTTTCTGAAATAGCGCCCCCTAGGACCATTAAAACTGTCAGCCCCAAGCCATGCTTTGACTGAGGATCACGAAATTTGGCACACTAATGTAGTGTCTCAGGACCTACAAAAAAGTCTCTTGGAGCCAAGCGCAATGTCGCACAGGAGGTCGGCCATTTTGGTCCAAGTACTCGATTTAGTGGTTTTCGCACACGTTATTAGGAGAATGATGTCTCGTCGCCCTTTCCACCGATCACCTTCAAACTCCTGCTATATACTCTTAAGACATAGAGGAAAACATTCAACCGTCGGATTTTAAATAAGTATAAAGGTGTGGGCGTGGCTAAGCCTCAAACTTTGACCAGTCGCCATTACGTTACTTGACTTAATAACTCCCATGTGCATGATCAGATCAGTTTCATACTTTGTCTGTGTGATCACTGACCACATCTGAAGACAGTGACAATGTGGACAGCTGGCATCACCTAAGCCCCGCCCCCTGACTACAGGAAGTCTACTGTTTTATGGTGAAATGCCCATATTTGTCCCCTCTAATTTAGTCAACATGACACTAAGGTCATGCACTGTCTTCATGATGTTGTAATGACTATTCAGATCTGATAGCTTTTCAGAAAGGGAGGAGCTTTGATGCCATGGCGATTTCTGGCGTGACGCTGTGACCTTACGTTTGACTGTAATTTCCACAAACAGCCTCCGATTTGCCCGAGACTGAACATCAAATCACCAGTGTGGTAAAGATAGAGTATCTCCTAGTGGTGAGACGTGTAATGCTGGGCTCAGAGGGGATGCTGAATCAGGGTGAGGTGTGGACGAGGAGGCCGTTCACGGTTTCTGGTGTCGGGGTGGTTGACTTTCTGTTCTGCCAGACGTGCCCTGGTGCCCCCGGCTGCCGGCCAGGATGGACAAGCGCGGAGCTGGGTTTGGAGAGCGTCGGGGATGGAGCGGAGGGGGTGCGGAAGGAGGGCGAGCAGCTTCGCTGCGAGGGCCGAACGACGCTGCTTGCAGCTTTAATTATTAGGCCCGAGCAGCGAAGCGCTGCGAAGGCCTATTGTATCTGCTCCGTTTCTTTTTTTTTTCTTTCTTTCTTTCTTTTTTTTTTTTTTCTTTTTTTTTCTTCCGCGTCTTTGGACGGCCTTTAGGGGGTCTTAGCATATCCAAAAACTCACCAAATTCTGGCCCAATATAGAAAGTGCGTGAAATTTACGTATTTCACTGGCAATGTGAAAGTTGGTATAAAAGTGTTTCAACAGCGCCCCCTGGAAAATTAAAAATACCCCTCCGCATTGACCTTTTTTCATAGTAGAGTGATAAAATTTGGTACACCTGTAGAATTCAACAATACGCACAGAAAAGCCTCTTGCACCCATGGTCAATATCAAACAGGAAGTCGGCCATTTTGGACTAAAGTGGCCATTTTTACCCCATTTTGGCCATTTCTAGGCTCTATATTTGGTTGAACAGTTTGATCATTTTTCGCACGATTGTCTCAAAAATAATGTGCGATCGAACAGAAGCGATGGACGAATCAAATGAGAAAATAAAACTGACTTTTCGTAAATACTGAAGGGGCGAGGCCAGGCCTCAAAGTTCGAGCACTCGCCAAAAAAATTCAAATTGCTATAATTTCATAAATGAAAGAATTACAGTTAAAGTAATTTGCTATGGACAATCGTCATCGCCCCCCGAAGACAAATGAATGGTTGATTGATGATGTCACATAAGCCCCGCCCCCTCAGGCCTTAAAAGGTCAAGTTTTACTGGGAAATTGTCCAAAATTCGCCCTTTGTACTAATCACCCCATATTTCTAGCAGGAAACTGAAGACAAGTTGGGGTTGCTTGGCGTCACTTTATGGGAGTTTTCTCCAGAAGGCGGGGCTGTGGCGGCGCGGCGAAGTCAGGCGTACCGACGTGGCCTTACGTTTGCCTACCATTTCGTCATTTCTAAAGATATCGCCACAAAACCTCTTGGGAGTGATCCTAGTCCAGCCCCCCAAAAAATTTGATGTGAACATCCGGTGGGCGTGGCCTATTTTCTGAAATAGCGCCCCCTAGGACCATTAAAACTGTCAGCCCCAAGCCATGCTTTGACTGAGGATTTTGAAATTTGGTACACTAATGTGGTGTCTCAGGACCTACAAAAAAGTCTCTTGGAGCCAAATGTAAAGTTGCACAGGAAGTCAGCCATTTTGGTCCAAGTACTCGATTTACTGGTTTTCGCACACGTTGTTTGGAGAGTGATGCTCCATCGCTCTTTTCACCAATCGCCTTCAAACTTCTCTTATATACTCTTAAGACATAAAGGAAAAATTTCAACCGTCGGATTTTAAATAAGTTTAAAGGTGTGGGCGTGGCTAAGCCTCAAACTTTGACCTGTCGCCACGCCACTCTTTTTTCACAGCTCCCTATTGGATTCCTTTTACCCAATCACCAGCAATCTCTGGCAAATAGCAGCTGACAAGTTGAGGTCACTTGGTCTGCAGTACTGGCAGGTTTGAAAAAAAGGCGGGGCTTTGGGAGCATGGCGAAATTTGCCATCACGCCATGGCAATACGTTTGCCTCTCATTTCTTCAATTATCGTGACATCGCCACAAAATGTCTGGTGAGTGATCTGAGTCTGACCCCCAATAGAACTGCACAGCTGAAGTTTGTGGGCGTGGCCTATTTTCTGAAATAGCGCCCCCTAGGACCATTAAAACTGTCAGCCCCAAGCCAAGCTTTGACTGAGGATCACGAAATTTGGTACACTAATGTAGTGTCTCAGGACCTACAAAAAAGTCTCTTGGAGCCAAGTGCAAAGTCGCACAGGAGGTCGGCCATTTTGGTCCAAGTACTTGATTTAGTGGTTTTCGCACATGTTGTTTGGACCTTGATGCCCCGTCGCCCTTTTCACCGATCACCTACAAACATCTGCTATGTGCTCTTAAGACAAAGGGGAAAAAATTCAACCGTCGGATTTTAAATAAGTATCAAGGTGTGGGCGTGGCTAAGCCTCAAACTTTGACCTTTCGCCATTACATTACTTGACTTAACTCCCATGTGCATGATCAGATCGTATATCAAACGTTGTCTGTGTGATCACTGACCACATCTGAAGACAAAGATAATGTGGACAGCTGACATCACCTATGCCCCGCCCCCTGACTATTGGAAGTCTAGTTTTATGGTGAAATGCCCATATTTGTCCCCTCTAATTTAGTCAACATGACACTAAGGTCATGCACTGTCTTCATGATGTTGTAATGACCATTCAGATCTGATAGCTTTCCAGATAGGGAGGGACTTTGATGCCATGGCGAATTCTGGTGTGACGCCATGACCTTACGTTTGACTGTAACTTCCACAAACAGCCTCCGATCTGCCCGAGACATCACGTGGCTGCACCAAACACATTGATGTGGTTGTTGGTTTTAATCCCTGTAGCTCCGCCCCTTTCAGCTCACTGGTTTTAGAAAGAACACACAGTGTCTGATTAATGTCAAAATAACAGAAAACCATCTTTGTCAACCAAAGCTGACCTCAATGGGATTTTTCTGTGGTTGGTCACAACGCCCTCTAGATAAATTTAATCTACAATAACTTAAAAAAAAACGTGGTCAGAAAAGCATTAAAGTTTGTCTCTGTCATCACACCACCAGTGTGGTAAAGATAGAGTATGCCCTAGTGGTGAGACGTGTAATATAATGGTGGGCTCAGAGGGGATGCAGAGTCTCACCTCCTCAGCCCCGTTAGTGTAATTGTGAGCTTAGCTTCTTGGTGTTGTTATTCCGGCACTTAACATTTCACACTGCTGTATGTGGTTTTGTCATGGCCGCCTCCAAAAGGTTTCTGAGTGCTGTGCGAATGCAACGTGAAAATGTTCTTACTGGAAGGATGGTTCTAGGAACTTATGCAGTTGGTAAGCGCCTATAAATGCAACCTCTAACTGAACTATGTGAAAATTGTTCTTGCATGTGATCCATTTTCTCTACAGTGCAACCTACAAACTTTTAAAAGTGTAATAATTTCTACAGACAATTGGCTCTAGATAAAATATGCAGTGTAATTTACACCAATTTACACCACATTGATTTTGGTTCTCTCAAGAACAGCTCAAAGAGATTTTACGTGAATTAAAGACAGCAACATCTAGATGAATTAAAACTTGAACAACATCAACAAATAAAGTCACAAACATGCCAAAGTTGTTGTATTTTATCACACAACACTGGTAAATGTTTTTACTAGCTCAGCAAAATCAATATAGCACCATTTCCTTAAACATTGTTTGCTTTGTATGACATATGCATGATTTGATTTTTTTCACAATTTTCCACTAATATCAACATCCCATTGAAATAAATCCAATTTTTTTGATAAATTGTCTTTTTTTCCCCCCAGAAATTAAAAAACTAAAACAGAATGGTGGCTTAGCAAAAATGACAAATAGTCTCTTACAGTAGAAATTTAGAGGAGAGAAAACAATAATTAGTGACTTTGATCTCTGACATAAGTTAGATTTAAATTTAATGTTCTGATTTTTTTCCTCAGACATGTCTGAAGAAATAATCAAGGATTTAATTAGATTTTTTCAACTGTTAAATGCTATTCAAAAGGGTTTGGCTATGAAACAACACAAGTACCTTGTCTGTATTAGAAGCTTATTATTGGGCTTCTTTAGCACCAGCCTGTCTGATTACTGAAGAACCTGAGCAAGTTTAGAGGTTGGTTTATGCTTGACGCGTCCGCGAGGTCCGCACGGCTCCGCGCGGAAAAGTTGCGTCATTTTAACAACCACGCCCCTCCACCGCGTCTCCGCACGGCCCAAGATTTCCGCAACGCGCACCTCGGAAAATTTCTAACCACGCGGACGGTCGGACGCGGAAAAACATGGCGGACCGGCACGGCAGAGGTTCGTAAATACAGACATTTGTATGATTCAGCGCTCAAAGATCACCGTGATCAACATGTTGTTAATAATTCTTGGAGAGAAATAGCTCGCACTGTCGGAAAAGACGAGAACGCTGTTAAAAATGCTGAAATGCCATGTTGTAAACAGTGATTTCTACTTCTACTGTGGTGTAGTGTTGGATGCATGCCGTAGAGCTCCATGCTGCCCCGTTCAGTTTGGGAGAATATTGGCTCACTGCAGAGACGAGCCGCACAAACCATAAACACTGCGAGTTGTGAAGCGCGTTCCAGCCGCGAGCCGCATCACCGCGCGGAAAGTGAATGCGTCAAGCATAAACCAAGCTTAACCCTTCAGCCTTTATTGTAACAGCATTTCTCCACTGCGCTCATCTCCCATGAGTCCTGGATCACTCTGACGTTACCATTTGGAGGTTCGTGAGTGGCTAGACCTGCGTCAAAGTCCCACCTTCTAGTTTGATTGACAGCTGCTGTTTTCACCTCACAATCAGTTTATGCAAGATTCAAAGACCTGTGAAAAATAATGTAGATTCAGGACTTTCCCACAGAAAGAAACGTGGTTCCTAATGGCAGCATGTCAGCCACTCAGGAAGGCTCAGAGTAGAGGCTGGAAAGGTGAGCACGATCAAACCATTTTTGAGACAGGGGAGATTTGCTATATTATTGTTTGTAAAACAATGTTTTGTTCTATTGTTTTTAGATATTAGTAATGTGTTTAAAAATCACCATAAATTGTAAAAATACATAAATAAATGTTAAACTTTAGGGGTGCTAGAGATGAATTTAGGGGTGCTTCAGTACTCACAAAAGCAGGCTAGAAATGCCCATGGGTGTGATCTTATCAGTTGTCCTTGAAATCAAAATGGGTGTTTAGTTCTAGGGTGAATTGCAGCAAGTAAGATTTTAAACTTACATTTTATTGTTTTTCGCCTTTTTGAATAATAGTTTTTTCCACTGATCAACACAATTAGCAGGGCAACACAGGGATTTGAACCCTGTCCCACAAGTGGGAGACCAGACCATTGCCTTTGCTTTTTTGTGCATTTTACCAGGTAAAGCAAACCCTGCATTAAAACAGCATGTAATTAACCAGTTTAATTTTTAACATCATGCATAATTTGGTGTTGAATTGTTAGATCATCAATAGTGATGAATGAGAAGCCAATTGTACAAAAGGTTTTCAGTTTAATTTCAATAAATGCCATCTTAATGCAGGAAACGAAACCTTTAGAAAGCTTTTAATTTAATAACACATTTAATTTTGATGTAAAAAAAAAGACATGTTTAAAAGCTTTCCAATACATCCTAGACATTTTGCAACAAAGAAGATGACACACACACACACACACACACACACACACACACACACACACACACACACACACACACACACACACACATTAAAACAATAAAATTAGTGTATTAATTGCTGATCTGGACAGAAATGTTTTTAGTTTTGATTAAAAAGTGGGTGAGAGATTAATGCAGAGGACAAGGGGAAAGAGCATTCTAGAGCTGAGAGAAGGAGGGAAATGGCTAAATGTTATTTTTACTAGGTCAGTTGGGGACATGAAATTTGAAAAAAAAAAAAAAAAAAAAAAAACCCACAGAAATGGTGAAGCATACAACAGCAGTTAGTGGTTTTTCCTACATAGGCGTGGTGCTGCACCACACCCGAAATTCTAGTGCCATGATATATGATATATACTTTTAAGACAAACGGGGAAAAATTCAACCGTCGGATTTTAAATAAGTATAAAGGTGTGGGCGTGGCTAAGCCTCAAACTTTGACCTGTCGCCACGCCACTCTTTTTTTCACAGCTCCCTATCGGACTCCTTTTAACCAATCACCAGCAATCACTGGCAAATAGCAGCAGACAAGTTGAGGTCACTTGGTCTATAGTACTGGCAGGTTTCGAATAAAGGCGGGGCTTTGGGAGCATGGCGAAATTCGCCATCACGCCATGGAAATACGTTTGTCTCAAATTTTTTCAGTCATTGTGACATCGCCACACAATTTCTGATGAGTGATCCTACTCTGACCCCTAATAGAATTGGACAGCTAAAGTTTGTGGGCGTGGCCTATTTTCTGAAATGGCGCCCCCTAGGACCATTAAAACTGTCAGCCCCAAGCCATGGTTTGACTGAGGATCACGAAATTTGGCACACTAATGTGGTGTCTCAGGACCTACAAAAAAGTCTCTTGGAGCCAAGCGCAATGTCGCACAGGAGGTCGGCCATTTTGGTCCAAGTACTCGATTTAGTGGTTTTCGCACACGTTATTAGGAGAATGATGTCTCGTCGTCCTTTCCACTGATCACCTTCAAACTCCTGCTATATACTCTTAAGACATAGAGGAAAAAATTCAACCATCGGATTTTAAATAAGTATAAAGGTGTGGGCGTGGCTAAGCCTCAAACTTTGACCAGTCACCATTACGTTACTTGACTTAATAACTCTCATGTGCATGATCAGATCAATTTCAAATTTTGTCTGTGTGATCACTGACCACATCTGAAGACAGTGACAATGTGGACAGCTGACATCACCTAAACCCCGCCCCCTGACTACAGGAAGTTTACTGTTTTATGATGAAATGCCCATATTTGTCCCCTCTAATTTAGTCAACATGACACTAAGGTCATGCACTGTCTTCATGATGTTGTAATGACTATTCAGATCTGATAGCTTTTCAGAAAGGGAGGAGATTTGATGCCATGGCGATTTCTGGCGTGACGCTGTGACCTTACGTTTGACTGTAACTTCCACAAACAGCCTCCGATTTGCCCGAGACTGAACATCACATCACCAGTGTGGTAAAGATAGAGTATCTCCTAGTGGTGAGACGTGTAATGGTGGGCTCAGAGGGGATGCTGAGTCAGGGTGAGGTGTGGACGAGGAGGCCGTTCACGGTTTCTGGTGTCGGGGTGGTTGACTTTCTGTTCCGCCAGACGTGCCCTGGTGCCCCCGGCTGCCGGCCAGGACGGAGAAGCGCGGAGCTGGGTTTGGAGAGCGTCGGGGATGGAGCGGAGGGGGTGCGGAAGGAGGGCGAGCAGCTTCGCTGCGAGGGCCGAACGACGCTGCTTGCAGCTTTAATTACGCTTTCTTTCTTTCTTTCTTTCTTTTTTCTTCCGCGTCTTTGACTGGCCTTTAGGGGGTCTTAGCATATCCAAAAAGTCACCAAATTCTGGCCCAATATTGAAAGTGCGTGAAATTTACGTATTTCACTGGCAATGTGAAAGTTCATAAAAGAATGGCTGAACAGCGCCCCCTAGAAAGTGAAAAATACCCCTCTCCATAAAGCTTAGTTTATCGTACAGTTATGAAATTTGGTACACTTGTAGAACTCAACAATACGCACAGAAAAGCCTCTTGCATCCATGGTCAATATCAAACAGGAAGTCGGACATTTTGGACTAAAGTGGCCATTTTGACCCTGTTTCGGCCATTTCTTGGGTCTATATTTGGTTGAACAGTTTGGTCATTTTTCGCACGATCGTCTCAAAAATAGTGTGCGATCGAACAGAAGCAACGGACGATTAAAATGAGACAATAAAATTGACTTTTCGTAAATACTGAAGGGGCGGGACCAGGCCTCAAACTTCGAGCACTCGCCAAAAAAATTCAAATTGCTATAATTTCATAAATGAAAGAATTACAGTTAAAGTAACTTTCTATGGACAATCATCATCGCCCCCCGAAGACAAATGAATGGTCAATTGATGATGTCACATAAGCCCCGCCCCTTCAGGACTTAAAAGGTCAAGTTTTACTGGGAAATTTTCCAAAATTTGCCCTTTCAAATAATCATCCCAAATTTGTATCAGGTAACTGAAGACAAGTTGGGGTTGCTTGGCGTCACTTTATGGGAGTTTTCTGCAGAAGGCGGGGCTGTGGCGGCGCAGCGAACTCAGGCGTACCACTTAGGCCTTACGTTTGCCTCCCATTTCGTCATTTCTAGAGATATCGCCACGAACTTCTTGTGAGTGATCCTAGTCCGGCCCCCCAAAAAATCTGATGTGACATTCCGGTGGGCGTGGTCTATTTGCTGAAATAGCGCCCCCTAGGACCATTAAAACTGACAGCCCCAAGCCATGCTTTGACTGAGGATTACGAAATGTGGTACACTAATGTGGTGTCTCAGGACCTACAAAAAAGTCTCTTGGAGCCAAGTGCAAAGTCGCACAGGAAGTCGGCCATTTTGGTCCAAGTGCGTGATTTAGTGGTTTTCGCACACGTTGTTTGGAGAGTGATGCTCCGTCGCCCTTTTCACCAATCGCCTTCACACTTCTGCTATATACTCTTAAGACATAGATGAAAAAATTCAACCGTCGGATTTTAAATAAGTATAAAGGTGTGGGCGTGGCTAAGCCTCAAACTCTGACTTGTCGCCACGCCACTCTTTTTTTCACAGCTCCCTATTGGACTCCTTTTATCCAATCACCACCAAACAGTGGCAAATAGCAGCAGACAAGTTGAGGTCACTAGGTCTATAGTACTGGCAGGTTTCGAATAAAGGCGGGGCTTTGGGAGCATGGCGAAATTCGCCATCACGCCATGGAAATACGTTTGTCTCTCATTTCTTCAATCATTGTGACATTGCCACACAATTTCTGATGAGTGATCCTACTCTGACCCCTAATATAATTGGACAGCTGAAGTTTGTGGGCGTGGCCTATTTTCCAAAACAGTGCCCCCTAGGACCATTAAAACAGTCAGCCCCAAGCCATGCTTTGACTGAGGATCACAAAATTTGGCACACTAATGTAGTGTCTCAGGACCTACAAAAAAGTCTCTTGGAGCCAAGCGCAATGTCGCACAGGAGGTCGGCCATTTTGGTGCAATTACTCAATTTAGTGGTTTTCGCACACGTTATAAGGAGAATGATATCTCCTCGCCCTTTCCACCGATCACCTTCAAACTCCTGCTATATACTCTTAAGACATAGAGGAAAAAATTCAACCGTCGGATTTTAAATAAGTATAAAGGTATGGGCGTGGCTAAGCCTCAAACTTTGACCAGTCGCCATTACTTTATTTGACTTAATAACTCCCATGTGCATGATCAGATCAATTTCATACTTTGTCTGTGTGATCACTGACCACATCTGAAGACAGTGACAATGTGGACAGCTGACATCACCTAAGCCCCGCCCCCTGACTAAAGGAAGTCTATTGTTTTATGGTGAACTGCCCATATTTGTCCCCTCTAATTTAGTCAAGATGACACTAAGGTCATGCACTGTCTTCATGATGTTGTAATGACCATTTAGATCTGATAGCTTTTCAGAAAGTGAGGGGCTTTGATGCCATGGCGATTTCTGGCGTGACGCTGTGACCTTACGTTTGACTGTAACTTCCACAAACAGCCTCCGATTTGCCCGAGACTGAACATCACATCACCAGTGTGGTAAAGATAGAGTATCTCCTAGGGGTGAGACATGTAATGGTGGGCTCAGAAGGGATGCTGAGTCAGGGTGAGGTGTGGACGAGGAGGCCTTTCACGGTTTCCGGTGTTGGGGTGGCTGACTTTCTGTTCCGACAGGCATGCCCTGATGCCCTCGGCTGCCGGCCAGGATGGAGAAGCGCGGAGCCGGGTTTGGAGAGCGTCGGGGATGGAGCGGAGGGGGTGCTGAAGGAGGGCGAGCAGCTTCGCTGCGAGGGCCGAACGACGCTGCTTGCAGCTTTAATTAGGCCCGAGCAGCGAAAGCGCTGCGAAGGCCTCTTGTTTTTGCTCTGTTTATTATTCTTTTTAGGCCCGAGCAGCGAAGCGCTGCGAAGGCCTATTGTATCTGCTCCGTTTCTTTTTTTTTTTTCTTTCTTTCTTTCTTTTTTTTTTTTTTTCTTTTTTTTTCTTCCGCGTCTTTGGACGGCCTTTAGGGGGTCTTAGCATATCCAAAAACTCACCAAATTCTGGCCCAATATAGAAAGTGCGTGAAATTTACGTATTTCACTGGCAATGTGAAAGTTGGTATAAAAGTGTTTCAACAGCGCCCCCTGGAAAATTAAAAATACCCCTCCGCATTGACCTTTTTTCATAGTAGAGTGATAAAATTTGGTACACCTGTAGAATTCAACAATACGCACAGAAAAGCCTCTTGCACCCATGGTCAATATCAAACAGGAAGTCGGCCATTTTGGACTAAAGTGGCCATTTTTACCCCATTTTGGCCATTTCTAGGCTCTATATTTGGTTGAACAGTTTGATCATTTTTCGCACGATTGTCTCAAAAATAATGTGCGATCGAACAGAAGCGATGGACGAATCAAATGCGAAAATAAAACTGACTTTTCGTAAATACTGAAGGGGCGGGGCCAGGCCTCAAAGTTCGAGCACTCGCCAAAAAAATTCAAATTGCTATAATTTCATAAATGAAAGAATTACAGTTAAAGTAATTTGCTATGGACAATCGTCATCGCCCCCCGAAGACAAATGAATGGTTGATTGATGATGTCACATAAGCCCCGCCCCCTCAGGCCTTAAAAGGTCAAGTTTTACTGGGAAATTGTCCAAAATTCGCCCTTTGTACTAATCACCCCATATTTCTAGCAGGAAACTGAAGACAAGTTGGGGTTGCTTGGCGTCACTTTATGGGAGTTTTCTCCAGAAGGCGGGGCTGTGGCGGCGCGGCGAAGTCAGGCGTACCGACGTGGCCTTACGTTTGCCTACCATTTCGTCATTTCTAAAGATATCGCCACAAAACCTCTTGGGAGTGATCCTAGTCCAGCCCCCCAAAAAATTTGATGTGAACATCCGGTGGGCGTGGCCTATTTTCTGAAATAGCGCCCCCTAGGACCATTAAAACTGTCAGCCCCAAGCCATGCTTTGACTGAGGATTTTGAAATTTGGTACACTAATGTGGTGTCTCAGGACCTACAAAAAAGTCTCTTGGAGCCAAATGTAAAGTTGCACAGGAAGTCAGCCATTTTGGTCCAAGTACTCGATTTACTGGTTTTCGCACACGTTGTTTGGAGAGTGATGCTCCATCGCTCTTTTCACCAATCGCCTTCAAACTTCTCTTATATACTCTTAAGACATAAAGGAAAAATTTCAACCGTCGGATTTTAAATAAGTTTAAAGGTGTGGGCGTGGCTAAGCCTCAAACTTTGACCTGTCGCCACGCCACTCTTTTTTTCACAGCTCCCTATTGGATTCCTTTTACCCAATCACCAGCAATCTCTGGCAAATAGCAGCTGACAAGTTGAGGTCACTTGGTCTGCAGTACTGGCAGGTTTGAAAAAAAGGCGGGGCTTTGGGAGCATGGCGAAATTTGCCATCACGCCATGGCAATAGGTTTGCCTCTCATTTCTTCAATTATCGTGACATCGCCACAAAATGTCTGGTGAGTGATCTGAGTCTGACCCCCAATAGAACTGCACAGCTGAAGTTTGTGGGCGTGGCCTATTTTCTGAAATAGCGCCCCCTAGGACCATTAAAACTGTCAGCCCCAAGCCATGCTTTGACTGAGGATCACGAAATTTGGTACACTAATGTGGTGTCTCAGGACCTACAAAAAAGTCTCTTGGAGCCAAGTGCAAAGTCGCACAGGAAGTCGGCCATTTTGGTCCAAGTAGTCGATTTAGTGGTTTTCGCACACGTTGTTTGGAGAGTGTTACACCATTGCCCTTTTCACCAATCACCTTCAAACTTCTGCTATAGACTCTTAAGACAAAGGGGAAAAAATTCAACCTACGGATTTTAAATAAGTATAAAGGTGTGGGCGTGGCTAAGCCTCAAACTTTGACCTGTCGCCACGCCACTCTTTTTTTCACAGCTCCCTATTGGACTCCTTTTAACCAATCACCAGCAATCACTGGCAAATAGCAGCAGACAAGTTGAGGTCACCTGGTCTATAGTACTGGCAGCTTTCGAATAAAGGCGGGGCTTTGGGAGCATGGCGAAATTCGCCATCACGCCTTGGAAATACGTTTCTCTCTCATTTCTTCAATCATTGTGACATCGCCACACAATTTCTGATGAGTGATCCTACTCTGACCCCTAATAGAATTGGACAGCTGAAGTTTGTGGGCGTGGCCTATTTTCTGAAATAGCGCCCCCTAGGACCATTAAAACTGTCAGCCCCAAGCCGTGCTTTGACTGAGGATCACGAAATTTGGCACACTAATGTAGTGTCTCAGGACCTACAAAAAAGTCTCTTGGAGCCAAGCGCAATGTCGCACAGGAGGTCGGCCATTTTGGTCCAAGTACTCGATTTAGTGGTTTTCGCACACGTTATTAGGAGAATGATGTCTCGTCGCCCTTTCCACCGATCACCTTCAAACTCTTGCTATATACTCTTAAGACATAGAGGAAAAGATTCAACCGTCGGATTTTAAATAAGTATAAAGGTGTGGGCGTGGCTAAGCCTCAAACTTTGACCAGTCGCCATTACGTTACTTGACTCAATAACTCCCTTGTGCATGATCAGATCAATTTCAAACTTTGTCCGTGTGATCACTGACCACATCTGAAGACAGTGACAATGTGGACAGCTGGCATCACCTAAGCCCCGCCCCCTGACTACAGGAAGTCTTCTGTTTTATGGTGAAATGCCCATATTTGTCCCCTCTAATTTAGTCAACATGACACTAAGGTCATGCACTGTCTTCATGATGTTGTAATGACTATTCAGATCTGATAGCTTTTCAGAAAGGGAGGAGCTTTGATGCCATGGCGATTTCTGGCGTGACGCTGTGACCTTACGTTTGACTGTAACTTCCACAAACAGCCTCCAATTTGCCAGAGACTGAACATCACATCACCAGTGTGGTAAAGATAGAGTATCTCCTAGTGGTGAGACGTGTAATGCTGGGCTCAGAGGGGATGCTGAGTCAGGGTGAGGTGTGGACGCGGAGGCCGTTCACGGTTTCTGGTGTCGGGGTGGTTGACTTTCTGTTCTGCCAGACGTGCCCTGGTGCCCCCGGCTGCCGGCCAGGATGGAGAAGCGCGGAGCTGGATTTGGAGAGCGTCGCGGATGGAGTGGAGGGGGTGCGGAAGGAGGGCGAGCAGCTTCGCTGCGAGGGCCGAACGACGCTGCTTGCAGCTTTAATTAGGCCCGAGCAGCGAAGCGCTGCGAAGGCCTATTGTATCTGCTCCGTTTATTATTATTATTTATTATTTTTCTTTTTTTTTCTTCCGCGTCTTTGGGTGGCCTTTAGGGGGTCTTAGCATATCCAAAAAGTCACCAAACTCTGGCCCAATACAGAAAGTGCGTGAAATTTACGTATTTCGCTGGCAATGTGAAAGTTGGTAAAAAAATGTTTCGACAGCGCCCCCTGGAAAATTAAAAATACCCCTCCGCTTTGACCTTTTTTCATAGTAGAGTGATGAAATTTGGTACACTTGTAGAACTCAACAATACGCACAGAAAAGCCTCTTGCACCCATGGTCAATATCAAACAGGAAGTCGGCCATTTTGGACTAAAGTGGCCATTTTGACCCCGTTTTGGCCATTTCTAGGGTCTATATTTGGTTGAACAGTTTGGTCATTTTTCGCACGATTGTCTCAAAAATAGTGTGCGATCGAACAGAAGCGATGGACGATGAAAATGAGAAAATAAAACTGACTTTTCGTGAATACTGAAGGGGCGGGACCAGGCCTCAAAGTTCGAGCACTCGCCAAAAAAATTCAAATTGCTATAATTTCATAAATGAAAGGACTACAGTTAAAGTAACTTTCTATGGACAATTGTCATCGCCCCCCAAAGACAAATGAATGGTCGATTGATGATGTCACATAAGCCCCGCCCCCTCAGGACTTAAAAGGTCAAGTTTTACTGGGAAATTTTCCTAAATTCGCCCTTTCAAATAATCATCCCAGATTTGTAGCAGGTAACTGAAGACAAGTTGGGGTTGCTTGGCGTCACTTTATGGGAGTTTTCTGCAGAAGGCGGGGCTGTGGCGGTGCGGCGAAGTCAGGCGTACCGCTTAGGCCTTACGTTTGCCTCCCATTTCGTCATTTCTAGAGATATCGCCACGACACTTCTTGGGAGTGATCCTAGTCCGGCCCCCAAAAGAATCTGATGTGAACATCCGGTGGGCGTGGCCTATTTTCTCAAATAGCGCCCCCTAGGACCATTAAAACTGTCTGCCCCAAGCCCTGCTTTGACTGAGGATTACGAAATTTTACACACTTATGTGGTGTCTCAGGACCTACAAAAAAGTCTCTTGGAGCTAATTGCAAAGTCGCACAGGAAGTCGGCCATTTTGGTCCAAGTACTCGATTTAGTGGTTTTTGCACACGTTGTTTGGAGAGTGATGCTCCGTCGCCCTTTTCACCAATCGCCTTCAAAATTCTGCTATGTACTCTTAAGACAAAGGGGAAAAAATTCAACTGTCGGATTTTAAATAAGTATAAAGGTTTGGGCGTGGCTAAGCCTCAAACTTTGACCTGTCGCCACGCCACTCTTTTTTTTCACAGCTCCCTATTGGACTCCTTTTAACCAATCACCAGAAATCACTGGCAAATAGCAGCAGACAAGTTGAGGTCACTTGGTCTATAGTACTGGCAGGTTTTGAATAAAGGCGGGGCTTTGGGAGCATGGCGAAATTCGCCATCACTCCATGGAAATACGATTGTCTCTCATTTCTTCAATCATTGTGACATCGCCACACAATTTCTGATGAGTGATCTTACTCTGACCCCTAATAGAATTGGACAGCTGAAGTTTGTGGGCGTGGCCTATTTTCTGAAATAGCGCCCCCTAGGACCATTAAAACTGTCAGCCCCAAGCCATGCTTTGACTGAGGATCACGAAATTTGGCACATTAATGTAGTGTCTCAGGACCTACAAAAAAGTCTCTTGGAGCCAAGCGCAATGTCGCACAGGAGGTCGGCCATTTTGGTCCAAGTACTCGATTTAGTGGTTTTCGCACACGTTATTAGGAGAATGATGTCTCGTCGCCCTTTCCACCGATAACCTTCAAACTCCTGCTATATAGTATTAAGACATAGAGGAAAAAATTCAACCGTCGGATTTTAAATAAGTATAAAGGTGTGGGCGTGGCTAAGCCTCAAAATTACTTGACTGAATAACTCCCATGTGCATGATCAGATCAGTTTCAAACTTTGTCTGTGTGATCACTGACAACATCTGAAGACAGTGACAATGTGGACAGCAGACATCACCTAAGCCCCGCCCCCTGACTACAGGAAGTCTACTGTTTTATGGTGAAATGCCCATATTTGTCCCTTCTAATTTAGTCACCATGACACTAAGGTCATGCACTATCTTCATGATGTTGTAATGACCATTCAGATCTGATAGCTTTTCAGAAAGGGAGGGGCTTTGATGCCATGGCGAATTCTGGCGTGACGCTGTGACCTTACGTTTGACTGTAACTTCCACAAACAGCCTCCGATTTGCCCGAGACTGAACATCACATCACCAGTGTGGTAAAGATAGAGTATCTCCTAGTGGTGAGACGTGTAATGCTGGGCTCAGAGGGGATGCTGAGTCAGGGTGAGGTGTGGACAAGGAGGCCGTTCACGGTTTCTGATGTCGGGGTGGTTGACGTTTCTGTTCTGCCAGACGTGCCATGGTGCCCCCGGCTGCCGGCCAGGACGGAGCGGCGCGGAGCTGGGTTTGGAGAGCATTGGGGATGGAGCGGAGGGGGGGGCGGACGGAGGGCGAGCAGCTTCACTGCGAGGGCCGAACGACGCTGCTTGCAGCTTTAATTAGGCCCAAGCAGTGAAGCTGCGAAGGCCTATTGTATCTGCTCCGTTTATTATTATTAGGCCCGAGCAGCGAAAGCGCTGCGAAGGCCTCTTGTTTTTGCTCTGTTTATTAGGCCCGAGCAGCGAAAGCGCTGCGAAGGCCTCTTGTTTTTGCTCCGATTATTAGGCCCGAGCAGCGAAAGCGCTGCGAAGGCCTCTTGTTTTTGCTCTGTTTATTATTTTTAGGCCCGAGCAGCGAAAGCGCTGCGAAGGCCTCTTGTTTTTGCTCTGTTTATTAGGCCCGAGCAGCGAAGCGCTGCGAAGGCCTATTGTATCTGCTCCGTTTCTTTTTCTTTTTTTTTCTTTTTTTTTCTTCCGCGTCTTTGGATGGCCTTTAGGGGGTCTTAGCATATCCAAAAACTCACCAAATTCTGGCCCAATATAGAAAGTGCGTGAAATTTACATATTTCACTGGCAACGTGAAAGTTGGTAAAAAAATGTTTCGACAGCGCCCCCTGGAAAATTTAAAATACCCCTCCGCTTTGACCTTTTTTCATAGTAGAGTGATGAAATTTGGTACACTTGTAGAACTCAACAATACGCACAGAAAAGCCTCTCGCACCCATGGTCAAAATCAAACAGGAAGTCAGCCATTTTGGACTAAAGTGGCCATTTTGACCCCGTTTTGGCCATTTCTAGGGTCTATATTTGGTTGAACAGTTTGGTCATTTTTCGCACGGTGGTCTCAAAAATAGTGTGCGATCGAACAGAAGCGATGGACGATTAAAATGAGACAATAAAATTGACTTTTCGTAAATACTGAAGGGGCGGGACCAGGCCTCAAATTTCGAGCACTCGCCAAAAAAATTCAAATTGCTATAATTTCATAAATGAAAGAATTACAGTTAAAGAAATGTTCTTTGGACAATCGTCATCGCCCTACGAAGACAAATGAATGGTCGATTGATGATGTCACATAAGCCCCGCCCCCTCAGGACTTAAAAGGTCAAGTTTTACTGGGAAATTTTCCAAAATTCGCCCTTTCAAATAATCAACCCAAATTTGTAGCAGGTAACTGAAGACAAGTTGGGGTTGCTTGGCGTCACTTTATGGGGGTTTTCTCCAGAAGGCGGGGCTGTGGCGGCGCGGCGAAGTCAGGTGTACCGACGTGGCCTTACGTTTGCCTCCCATTTTGTCATTTCTAGAGATATCGCCACAAAACTTCTTGGGAGTGATCCAAGTCCAGCCCCCCCAAAAATGTGATGTGAACATCCGGTGGGCGTGGCCTATTTTCTGAAATAGCGCCCCCTAGGACCATTAAAACTGCCAGCCCCAAGCCATGCTTTGACTGAGGAGTACAAAATTTGGTACACTAATGTGGTGTCTCAGGACCTACAAAAAAGTCTCTTGTGGCCAAGTGCAAAGTCGCACAGGAAGTCGGCCATTTTGGTCCAAGTACTCGATTTAGTGGTTTTCGCACACGTTGTTTGGAGAGTGATGCTCCGTCGCCCTTTTCACCAATTGTCTTCAAGCTTCTGCTATATACTCTTAAGACATAGAAGAAAAAATTCAACCGTCGGATTTTAAATAAGTATAAAGGTGTGGGCGTGGCTAAGCCTCAAACTTTGACTTGTCGCCACGCCACTCTTTTTTTCACAGCTCCCTATTGGACTCCTTTTACTCAATCACCAGCAATCACTGGCACATAGCAGCAGACAAGTTGAGGTCACTTGGTGTATAGTACTGGCAGGTTTCGAATAAAGGCGGGGCTTTGGGAGCATGGCGAAATTCGCCATCACGCCATGGAAATACGTTTGTCTCTCATTTCTTCAATCATTGTGACATCGCCACACAATTTCTGATGAGTGATCCTACTCTGACCCCTAATAGAAAAGGACAGCTGAAGTTTGTGGGCGTGGCCTATTTTCTGAAATAGCGCCCCTATGACCATTAAAACTGTCAGCCCCAAGCCATGCTTTGACTGAGGAACACGAAATTTGGCACACTAATGTGGTGTCTCAGGACCTACAAAAAAGTCTCTTGGAGCTAAGTGCAAAGTGGCACAGGAAGTCGGCCATTTTGGTCCAAGTACTCGATTTAGTGGTTTTCGCACACATTGTTTGGAGAGTGTTGCACCATCGCCCTTTTCACCAATCGCCTTCAAACTTCTGCTACATACTCTTAAGACAAAGGGGGAAAAATTCAACCATCGGATTTCAAATAAGTATAAAGGTGTGGGCGTGGCTAAGCCTCAAACTTTGACCTTTCGCCATTACATTCCTTGACTTAACAACTCCCATGTGCATGATCAGATCTATATCAAACTGTGTCTGTGTGATCATTGACCACAACTCAAGACAATGACAATGTGGACAGCTGACATCACCTAAGCCCCGCCCCCTGACTACAGGAAGTCGATTTTTTCATGGTGAAATGCCCATATTTGTCCCTCTAATTTAGTGAACATGACACTAAGGTCATGCACTGTCTTCATGATGTTGTAATGACCATTCAGATCTGCTAGCTTTTCAGAAAGGGAGGGGATTTGATGCCATGGCGAATTCTGGCGTGACGCTGTGACCTTACGTTTGACTGTAACTTCCACAAACAGCCTCCGATTTGCCCGAGACTGAACATCACATCACCAGTGTGGTAAAGATAGAGTATCTCCTAGTGGTGAGACGTGTAATGGTGGGCTCAGAGGGGATGCTGAGTCAGGGTGAGGTGTGGATGAGGAGGCCGTTCACGGTTTCTGGTGTCGGGTTGGTTGACTTTCTGTTCTGCCAGACGTGCCCTGGTGCCCCCGGCTGCCGGACAGGATGGAGAAGCGCGGAGCTGGGTTTGGAGAGGGTCGGGGATGGAGGGTAGGGGGTGCGGAAGGAGGGCGAGCAGCTTCGCTGCGAGGGCCGAACGACGCTGCTTGCAGCTTTAATTTTTCTTTTTTTATTCTTTTTTTTTCTTCCGCGTCTTTGGGTGGCCTTTAGGGGGTCTTAGCATATCCAAAAAGTCACCAAATTCTTGCCCAATATAGAAAGTGCGTGAAATTTACGTATTTCACTGTCAACATGAAAGTTGGTATAAAAATGTTTCAACAGCGCCCCCTGGAAAATTAAAAATACCCCTCCGCATTGACCTTTTTTCATAGTAGAGTGATGAAATTTGGTACACCTGTAGAACTCAACAATACGCACAGAAAAGCCTCTTGCACCCATGGTCAATATCAAACAGGAAGTCGGCCATTTTGGACTAAAGTGGCCATTTTTACCCCGTTTTGGCCATTTCTAGGCTCTATATTTGGTTGAACAGTTTGGTCATTTTTCGCACGATTGTCTCAAAAATAGTGTGCGATCGAACAGAAGCGATGGACGATTAAAATGAGAAAATAAAACTGACTTTTCGTAAATACTGAAGGGGCGGGACCAGGCCTCAAAGTTCGAGCACTCGCCAAAAAAATTCAAATATCTTTAATTTCATAAATAAAAGAATTACATTTAAAGTAATTTTCTATGGACAATCGTCATCGCCCCCCGAAGACAAATGAATGGTTGATTGATGATGTCACATAAGCCCCGCCCCCTCAGGCCTTAAAAGGTCAAGTTTTACTGGGAAATTGTCCAAAATTCGCCCTTTCAACTAATCACCCCATATTTGTAGCAGGTAACTGTAGACAAGTTGGGATTGCTTGGCGTCACTTTATGGGAGTTTTCTCCAGAAGGCGGGGCTGTGGCGGCACGGCGAAGTCAGGCGTACCGACGTGGCCTTACGTTTGCCTCCCATTTCGTCATTTCTAAAGATATCGCCACAAAACCTCTTGTGAGTGATCCTAGTCCAGCCCCCCAAAAAATTTGATGTGAACATCCGGTGGGCGTGGCCTATTTTATGAAATAGCGCCCCCTAGGACCATTAAAACTGTCAGCCCCAAGCCATGCTTTGACTGAGGATTTCGAAATTTGGTACACTAATGTGGTGTCTCAGGACCTACAAAAAAGTCTCTTGGAGCCAAGTGCAAAGTTGCACAGGAAGTCAGCCATTTTGGTCCAAGTACGTGATTTACTGGTTTTCGCACACGTTGTTTGGAGAGTGATGCTCCATCGCCCTTTTCACCAATCGCCTTCAAACATCTGCTATATACTCTTAAGACATAAAGTAAAAAATTCAACCGTCGGATTTTAAATAAGTATAAAGGTGTGGGCGTGGCTAAGCCTCAAACTTTGACCTGTCGCCACGCCACTCTTTTTTTCACAGCTCCCTATTGGACTCCTTTTACGCAATCACCAGCAATCTCTGGCAAATAAAAGCTGACAAGTTGAGGTCACTTGGTCTACAGTACTGGCAGGTTTTGAAAAAAGGCGGGGCTTTGGGAGCATGGCGAAATTCGCCATCACGCCATGGCAATACGTTTGCCTCTCATTTCTTCAATTATCGTGACATCGCCACAAAATGTCTGGTGAGTGATCCTAGTCTGACCCCCAATAGAATTGGGCAGCTGAGATTTGTGGGCGTGGCCTATATTCTGAAATATCGCCCCCTAGGACCTTTAAAACTGTCAGCCCCAAGACAAGGTTTGACTGAGGATTACGAAAATTGGTACACTCATGTAGGGTCTCTGGACCTACAAAAAAGTCTCTTGGAGCCAAGCGAAATTTCGCACAGGAGGTCGGCCATTTTGGTCCAAGTACTCGATTTAGTGGTTTTCGCACACGTTGTTTGGACATTGATGGCCCGTCGCCCTTTACACAGATCACCTTCAAACTTATGCTATGTACTTTTAAGTCAAAGGGGAAAAAATTCAACCGTCGGATTTTAAATAAGTATAAAGGTGTGGGCGTGGCTAAGCCTCAAACTTTGACCTTTCGCCATGACATTACTTGACTTAATAACTCCCATGTGCATGATCAGATCTAATTCAAACTTTGTCTGTGTGATCACTGACCACATCTCAAGACAACGACAATGTGGACAGCTGACATCACCTAAGCCCCGCCCCCTGACAACAGGAAGTCTATTGTTTTATGGTGAAATGGCCATATTTGTCCCCTCTAATTTAGTGAAAATGACACTCAGGTCATACATTGTCTTCATGATGTTTTAATGACCATTCAGATCTGATAGCTTTCCAGAAAGGGAGGGGCTTTGATGCCATGGTGAATGCTGGCGTGACGCCATGACCTTACATTTGACTGTAACTTCCACAAACGGCCTCCGATTTGCCCAAAACTGAATATGGCAATGAACAATCATGCCCTTTAGCCAATGAGGCACAAACGGTTGGTGAATGTTATATAATGTCACCAAAGCTGACCTCAATGGGACTTTTCTGTAGTTGGTCACAGCGCCACCTAGATAACGTTATCCTTCGATAACTTTAAAAAACATGGTCAGAATAGCATTAAAGTTGGTCACTGTCATCACACCACCAGTGTGGTAAAGATAGAGGATTCCCTAGTGGTGAGACATAAAATGTAATGGTGAGCTCAAAGGGGATGCTGAGTCAGGGTGAGGTGCGGACAAGGTGGCCGTTAGCCGTTTCTGGTGTTGGGGTGGTCGACGTTTGTGTTCTGCGGACGTGCCCTGGTGCCCAGGGCTGCCGGCCAGGCCGGAGCGGCGCGGAGCTGCGAGGGCCGAACGACGCTGCTTGCAGCTTTAATTATTATTTTTCTTTATTTATTATTCCGGTGCCGCTTTGAATGGCTTTTTGGGGACCTTAACATACCCCAAAACTCACAATATTTTGCACACTTGTCAAGCCTGGTGAAAAATTTAATATTTTAAAGGTCCCAAAAAAATCGCAAAGAAAATGGCTGAACAGCGCCCCCTACAAAATGAAAAAAAAAACCCTCTCCATAAAGCTTAGTTTACCGTACAGTTTGGAAATTTGGTACACTTATAGTACTCAACAGTCCGCACAGAAAAGTCTCTTGCAAGCATGGTCAATATCAAACAGGAAGTCGGCCATTTTGGGTTGAAATGGCGATTTTTTGCCGTTTTTGCCGTTTTTAGGGTCCGTTTCTGATTGGATTGCTCAATCATTTTTTGCACAATCCTCTTAAAAATGGTATAAAATTGCTCAGAAGAGATGGGCGAACAAAATGAGACAATAAAATTGACTTTTCGTAAATGCTGAATGGGCGGGGCCAGGCCTCGAAGTTTGACTACTCGCCAAAAAAAATTAAATTGCTATAACTTCATAAATGAATGGAATAGAGTTACCAAACTTTCTGTGGTCATTCGTCATCCACTCACAAAGTAAATTGAATGGTCGGATGATGACATCACACAAGCCCCGCCCCCTCAGGACCAAAAAGATCAAGTTTTACTGTGAAAGGTCCCAAATTGCCCCATTTCACTTAATCACCACAAATTTGTAGCTGGTAACTCAAGACAAGTGGGGGTTGCTTGGCGTCACTTTATGGGAGTTTTCGGCAGAGGGCGGGGCTGTGGCGGCGCGGCGAATTCAGGCGTACCGCCGTGGCCTTACGTTTGCCTCCCATTTCGTCATTTCCAAAGATATCGTCACGAAACTTCTTGTGAGTGATCCTAGTCCAGCCCCCCAAAAGATCTGATGTGAACATCTGGTGGGCGTGGCCTATTTTCTGAAATAGCGCCCCCTAGGACCATTAAAACTGTCAGCCCCAAGCCATGCTTTGACTGAGGATTACGAAATTTGGTACACTAATGTGGTGTCTCAGGACCTACAAAAAAGTCTCTTGGAGCCAAGTGCAAAGTCGCACAGGAAGTCGGCCATTTTGGTCCAAGTGCGCGATTTAGTGGTTTTCACACACGTTGTTTGGAGAGTGATACTCCGTCGCCCTTTTCACCAATCACTTTCAAACTTCTGCTATATAGTCTTAAGACCTAGAGGAAAAAATTCAACCGTCGGATTTTAAATAAGTATAAAGGTGTGGGCGTGGCTAAGCCTCAAACTTTGACCTTTCGCCACGCCACTCTTTTTTTCACAGCTCCCTATTGGACTCCTTTTACCCAATCACCAGGAATCTCTGGTAAATAGCAGCAGGCAAGTTGAGGTCACTTGGTCTCCAGTACTGGAAGGTTTTGAAAAAAGGCGGGGCTTTGGGAGCATGGCAAAATTCGCCATCACGCCATGGAAATACGTTTGCCTCTCATTTCTTCATTTATCGTGATATCATCTCGACCATTGTTGTGAGTGATCCTAGTCTGACCCCCAATAGAAAAGGTCAGCTTAAGTTTGTGGGCGTGGCCTATTTTCTGTATTAGCGCCCCCTAGGACCATTAAAACTGTCAGCCCCAAGCCATGCTTTGACTGAGGATTACAAAATTTGGTACACTAATGTGGTGTCTCAGGACCTACAAAAAAGTCTCTTGGAGCCAAGTGCAAAGTCGCACAGGAAGTCGGCCATTTTGGTCCAAGTGCGCGATTTAGTGGTTTTCACACACGTTGTTTGGAGAGTGATGCTCCGTCGCCCTTTTCACCAATCGCCTTCGAGCTTCTGCTATATACTCTTAAGACATAGAGGAAAAAATTCAACCGTCGGATTTTAAATAAGTATAAAGGTGTGGGCGTGGCTAAGCCTCAAACTTTGACCTTTCGCCACGCCACTCTTTTTTTCACAGCTCCCTATTGGACTCCTTTTACCCAATCACCTGGAATCTCTGGTAAATAGCAGCTGACAAGTTGAGGTCACTTGGTCTACAGTACTGGCAGGTTTTGAAAAAAGGTGGGGCTTTGGGAGCATGGCGAAATTCTCCATCACGCCATGGCAATACGTTTGCCTCTCATTTCTTCAATTATCGTGACATCGCCACAAAATGTCTGGTGAGTGATCCTAGTCTGACCCCCAATAGAAATGGGCATCTGAGATTTGTGGGCGTGGCCTATATTCTGAAATAGCGCCCCCTAGGACCATTAAAACTGTCAGCCCCAAGACAAGGTTTGACTGAGGATTACGAAAATTGGTACACTCATGTAGGGTCTCTGGACCTACAAAAAAGTATCTTGGAGCCAAGCGCAATTTCGCACAGGAGGTCGGCCATTTTGGTCCAAGTACTCGATTTAGTGGTTTTCGCACACGTTGTTTGGACATTGATGGCCCGTTGCCCTTTACACCGATCACCTTCAAACTTATGCTATGTACTTTTAAGTCAAAGGGGAAAAAATTCAACCGTCGGATTTTAAATAAGTATAAAGGTGTGGGCGTGGCTAAGCCTCAAACTTTGACCTTTCGCCATGACATTACTTGACTTAATAACTCCCATGTGCATGATCAGATCTAATTCAAACTTTGTCTGTGTGATCACTGACCACATCTCAAGACAACGACAATGTGGACAGCTGACATCACCTAAGCCCCGCCCCCTGACAACAGGAAGTCTATTGTTTTATGGTGAAATGCCCATATTTGTCCCCTCTAATTTAGTGAAAATGACACTCAGGTCATACAGTGTCTTCATGATGTTTTAAAGACCATTCAGATCTGATAGCTTTCCAGAAAGGGAGGGGCTTTGATGCCATGGTGAATGCTGGCGTGACGCCATGACCTTACATTTGACTGTAACTTCCACAAACGGCCTCCGATTTGCCCGAAACTGAATATGGCAATGAACAATCATGCCCTTTAGCCAATGAGGCACAAACGGTTGGTGAATGTTATATAATGTCACCAAAGCTGACCTCAATGGGACTTTTCTGTAGTTGGTCACAGCGCCACCTAGATAACGTTATCCTTCGATAACTTTAAAAAACATGGTCAGAATAGCATTAAAGTTGGTCACTGTCATCACACCACCAGTGTGGTAAAGATAGAGGATTCCCTAGTGGTGAGACATAAAATATAATGGTGGGCTCAAAGGGGATGCTGAGTCAGGGTGAGTTGCGGACAAGGTGGCCGTTAGCAGTTTCTGGTGTTGGGGTGGTCGACGTTTGTGTTCTGCGGACGTGCCCTGGTGCCCCGGGCTGCCGGCCAGGCCGGAGCGGCGCGGAGCTGCGAGGGCCGAACGACGCTGCTTGCAGCTTTAATTCTTTATTATTAGGCCCGAGCAGCGAAAGCGCTGCGAAGGCCTCTTGTTTTTGCTCTGTTTATTATTATTTTTCTTTATTTATTATTCCGGTGCCGCTTTGAATGGCTTTTTGGGGACCTTAACATACCCCAAAACTCACAATATTTTGCACACTTGTCAAGCCTGGTGAAAAATTTAATATTTTAAAGGTCCCAAAAAAATCGCAAAGAAAATGGCTGAACAGCGCCCCCTACAAAATGAAAAAAAACCCTCTCCATAAAGCTTAGTTTACCGTACAGTTTGGAAATTTGGTACACTTATAGTACTCAACAGTCCGCACAGAAAAGTCTCTTGCAAGCATGGTCAATATCAAACAGGAAGTCGGCCATTTTGGGTTGAAATGGCGATTTTTTGCCGTTTTTGCCGTTTTTAGGGTCCGTTTCTGATTGGATTGCTCGATCATTTTTTGCACAATCCTCTTAAAAATGGTATAAAATTGCTCAGAAGAGATGGGCGAACAAAATGAGACAATAAAATTGACTTTTCGTAAATGCTGAATGGGCGGGGCCAGGCCTCGAAGTTTGACTACTCGCCAAAAAAAATTAAATTGCTATAACTTCATAAATGAATGGAATAGAGTTACCAAACTTTCTGTGGTCATTCGTCATCCACTCACAAAGTAAATTGAATGGTCGGATGATGACATCACACAAGCCCCGCCCCCTCAGGACCAAAAAGATCAAGTTTTACTGTGAAAGGTCCCAAATTGCCCCATTTCACTTAATCACCACAAATTTGTAGCTGGTAACTCAAGACAAGTGGGGGTTGCTTGGCGTCACTTTATGGGAGTTTTCGGCAGAGGGCGGGGCTGTGGCGGCGCGGCGAATTCAGGCGTACCGCCGTGGCCTTACGTTTGCCTCCCATTTCGTCATTTCCAAAGATATCGTCACGAAACTTCTTGTGAGTGATCCTAGTCCAGCCCCCCAAAAGATCTGATGTGAACATCTGGTGGGCGTGGCCTATTTTCTGAAATAGCGCCCCCTAGGACCATTAAAACTGTCAGCCCCAAGCCATGCTTTGACTGAGGATTACGAAATTTGGTACACTAATGTGGTGTCTCAGGACCTACAAAAAAGTCTCTTGGAGCCAAGTGCAAAGTCGCACAGGAAGTCGGCCATTTTGGTCCAAGTGCGCGATTTAGTGGTTTTCACACACGTTGTTTGGAGAGTGATACTCCGTCGCCCTTTTCACCAATCACTTTCAAACTTCTGCTATATAGTCTTAAGACATAGAGGAAAAAATTCAACCGTCGGATTTTAAATAAGTTTAAAGGTGTGGGCGTGGCTAAGCCTCAAACTTTGACCTTTCGCCACGCCACTCTTTTTTTCACAGCTCCCTATTGAACTCCTTTTACCCAATCACCAGGAATCTCTGGTAAATAGCAGCAGGCAAGTTGAGGTCACTTGGTCTCCAGTACTGGAAGGTTTTGAAAAAAGGCGGGGCTTTGGGAGCATGGCGAAATTCGCCATCACGCCATGGAAATACGTTTGCCTCTCATTTCTTCATTTATCGTGATATCACCTCGACCATTGTTGTGAGTGATCCTAGTCTGACCCCCAATAGAAAAGGTCAGCTTAAGTTTGTGGGCGTGGCCTATTTTCTGTATTAGCACCCCCTAGGACCATTAAAACTGTCAGCCCCAAGCCATGCTTTGACTGAGGATTACAAAATTTGGTACACTAATGTGGTGTCTCAGGACCTACAAAAAAGTCTCTTGGAGCCAAGTGCAAAGTCGCACAGGAAGTCGGCCATTTTGGTCCAAGTGCGCGATTTAGTGGTTTTCACACACGTTGTTTGGAGAGTGATGCTCCGTCGCCCTTTTCACTAATCGCCTTCGAGCTTCTGCTATATACTCTTAAGACATAGAGGAAAAAATTCAACCGTCGGATTTTAAATAAGTATAAAGGTGTGGGCGTGGCTAAGCCTCAAACTTTGACCTTTCGCCACGCCACTCTTTTTTTCACAGCTCCCTATTGGACTCCTTTTACCCAATCACCTGGAATCTCTGGTAAATAGCAGCTGACAAGTTGAGGTCACTTGGTCTACAGTACTGGCAGGTTTTGAAAAAAGGTGGGGCTTTGGGAGCATGGCGAAATTCTCCATCACGCCATGGCAATACGTTTGCCTCTCATTTCTTCAATTATCGTGACATCGCCACAAAATGTCTGGTGAGTGATCCTAGTCTGACCCCCAATAGAAATGGGCGTCTGAGATTTGTGGGCGTGGCCTATATTCTGAAATAGCGCCCCCTAGGACCATTAAAACTGTCAGCCCCAAGACAAGGTTTGACTGAGGATTACGAAAATTGGTACACTCATGTAGGGTCTCTGGCCCTACAAAAAAGTCTCTTGGAGCCAAGCGCAATTTCGCACAGGAGGTCGGCCATTTTGGTCCAAGTACTCGATTTAGTGGTATTCGCACACGTTGTTTGGACATTGATGGCCCGTTGCCCTTTACACCGATCACCTTCAAACTTATGCTATGTACTTTTAAGTCAAAGGGGAAAAAATTCAACCGTCGGATTTTAAATAAGTATAAAGGTGTGGGCGTGGCTAAGCCTCAAACTTTGACCTTTCGCCATGACATTACTTGACTTAATAACTCCCATGTGCATGATCAGATCTAATTCAAACTTTGTCTGTGTGATCACTGACCACATCTCAAGACAACGACAATGTGGACAGCTGACATCACCTAAGCCCCGCCCCCTGACAACAGGAAGTCTATTGTTTTATGGTGAAATGCCCATATTTGTCCCCTCTAATTTAGTGAAAATGACACTCAGGTCATACAGTGTCTTCATGATGTTTTAAAGACCATTCAGATCTGATAGCTTTCCAGAAAGGGAGGGGCTTTGATGCCATGGTGAATGCTGGCGTGACGCCATGACCTTACATTTGACTGTAACTTCCACAAACGGCCTCCGATTTGCCCGAAACTGAATATGGCAATGAACAATCATGCCCTTTAGCCAATGAGGCACAAACGGTTGGTGAATGTTATATAATGTCACCAAAGCTGACCTCAATGGGACTTTTCTGTAGTTGGTCACAGCGCCACCTAGATAACGTTATCCTTCGATAACTTTAAAAAACATGGTCAGAATAGCATTAAAGTTGGTCACTGTCATCACACCACCAGTGTGGTAAAGATAGAGGATTCCCTAGTGGTGAGACATAAAATATAATGGTGGGCTCAAAGGGGATGCTGAGTCAGGGTGAGTTGCGGACAAGGTGGCCGTTAGCAGTTTCTGGTGTTGGGGTGGTCGACGTTTGTGTTCTGCGGACGTGCCCTGGTGCCCCGGGCTGCCGGCCAGGCCGGAGCGGCGCGGAGCTGCGAGGGCCGAACGACGCTGCTTGCAGCTTTAATTAGGCCCGAGCAGTGAAGCTGCGAAGGCCTATTGTATCTGCTCCGTTTCTTCTTATTATTAGGCCCGAGCAGCGAAAGCGCTGCGAAGGCCTCTTGTTTTTGCTCTGTTTATTTAGGCCCGAGCAGCGAAAGCGCTGCGAAGGCCTCTTGTTTTTGCTCTGATTATTATTATTTTTTGTTATTCCGTGCCCCCTTTGAACAGCTTTTTGGGGACCTTAACATACCCCAAAACTCACAATATTTTGCACACTTGTCAGGCCTGGTGAAAAATTTGATATTTTAAAGGTCCCAAAAAAATCGCAAAGAAAATGGCTGAACAGCGCCCCCTACAAAGTGAAAAAAACCCCTCTCCCTAAAGCTTAGTTTATCGTACAGTTATGAAATTTGGTACACTTGTAGTACTCAACAGTCCGCACAGAAAAGTCTCTTGCAACCATGGTCAATATCAAACAGGAAGTCGGCCATTTTGGGTTGAAATGGCGATTTTTTGCCGTTTTTGCCGTTTTTAGGGTCCGTTTCTGATTGGATTGCTCAATCATTTTTCGCACGATCGTCTCAAAAATTGTGTAAAATTGCTCAGAAGGGATGGGCGAACAAAATGAGATAAGGATTCTGAGTTTTCGTATATGTTGAAGGGGCGGAGCCAGGCCTCGAAGTTTGACTACTCGCCAAAAATATTTAAATTGCTATAACTTCATAACTGAATGGAATAGAGTTACCAAACTTTCTGTGGTCATTCGTCATCCACCCACAAAGTAAATTGAATGGTCGGATGATGACATCACACAAGCCCCGCCCCCTCAGGACCAAAAAGATCAAGTTTTACTGTGAAAGGTCCCAAATTGCCCCATTTCACTTAATCACCACAAATTTGTAGCTGGTAACTCAAGACAAGTGGGGGTTGCTTGGCGTCACTTTATGGGAGTTTTCGGCAGAGGGCGGGGCTGTGGCGGCGCGGCGAATTCAGGCGTACCGCCTTGGCCTTACGTTTGCCTCCCATTTCGTCATTTCCAAAGATATCGTCACGAAACTTCTTGTGAGTGATCCTAGTCCGGCCCCCCAAAAGATCTGATGTGAACATCTGGTGGGCGTGGCCTATTTTCTGAAATAGCGCCCCCTAGGACCATTAAAACTGTCAGCCCCAAGCCATGCTTTGACTGAGGATTACGAAATTTGGTACACTAATGTGGTGTCTCAGGACCTACAAAAAAGTCTCTTGAAGCCAAGTGCAAAGTCGCACAGGAAGTCGGCCATTTTGGTCCAAGTGCGCGATTTAGTGGTTTTCACACACGTTGTTTGGAGAGTGATACTCCGTCGCCCTTTTCACCAATCACTTTCAAACTTCTGCTATATAGTCTTAAGACATAGAGGAAAAAATTCAACCGTCGGATTTTAAATAAGTATAAAGGTGTGGGCGTGGCTAAGCCTCAAACTTTGACCTTTCGCCACGCCACTCTTTTTTTCACAGCTCCTTATTGGACTCCTTTTACCCAATCACCAGGAATCTCTGGTAAATAGCAGCAGGCAAGTTGAGGTCACTTGGTCTCCAGTACTGGAAGGTTTTGCAAAAAGGCGGGGCTTTGGGAGCATGGCGAAATTCGCCATCACGCCATGGAAATACGTTTGCCTCTCATTTCTTCATTTATCGTGATATCACCTCGACCATTGTTGTGAGTGATCCTAGTCTGACCCCCAATAGAAAAGGTCAGCTTAAGTTTGTGGGCGTGGCCTATTTTCTGTATTAGCGCCCCCTAGGACCATTAAAACTGTCAGCCCCAAGCCATGCTTTGACTGAGGATTACGAAATTTGGTACACTAATGTGGTGTCTCAGGACCTACAAAAAAGTCTCTTGGAGCCAAGTGCAAAGTCGCACAGGAAGTCGGCCATTTTGGTCCAAGTGCGCGATTTAGTGGTTTTCACACACG
Organism: Nothobranchius furzeri; assembly: GCF_043380555.1. Lineage (NCBI taxonomy): Eukaryota > Metazoa > Chordata > Actinopteri > Cyprinodontiformes > Nothobranchiidae > Nothobranchius > Nothobranchius furzeri. The sequence goes on along the minus strand of NC_091742.1, from coordinate 43,735,598 downwards.
TTGTTTGGAGAGTGATGCTCCGTCGCCCTTTTCACCAATCGCCTTCGAGCTTCTGCTATATACTCTTAAGACATAGAGGAAAAAATTCAACCGTCGGATTTTAAATAAGTATAAAGGTGTGGGCGTGGCTAAGCCTCAAACTTTGACCTTTCGCCACGCCACTCTTTTTTTCACAGCTCCCTATTGGACTCCTTTTACCCAATCACCTGGAATCTCTGGTAAATAGCAGCTGACAAGTTGAGGTCACTTGGTCTACAGTACTGGCAGGTTTTGAAAAAAGGCGGGGCTTTGGGAGCATGGCGAAATTCGCCATCACGCCATGGCAATACGTTTGCCTCTCATTTCTTCAATTATCGTGACATCGCCACAAAATGTCTGGTGAGTGATCCTAGTCTGACCCCCAATAGAAATGGGCATCTGAGATTTGTGGGCGTGGCCTATATTCTGAAATAGCGCCCCCTAGGACCATTAAAACTGTCAGCCCCAAGACAAGGTTTGACTGAGGATTACGAAAATTGGTACACTCATGTAGGGTCTCTGGCCCTACAAAAAAGTCTCTTGGAGCCAAGCGCAATTTCGCACAGGAGGTCGGCCATTTTGGTCCAAGTACTCGATTTAGTGGTTTTCGCACACGTTGTTTGGACATTGATGGCCCGTTGCCCTTTACACCGATCACCTTCAAACTTATGCTATGTACTTTTAAGTCAAAGGGGAAAAAATTCAACCGTCGGATTTTAAATAAGTTTAAAGGTGTGGGCGTGGCTAAGCCTCAAACTTTGACCTTTCGCCATGACATTACTTGACTTAATAACTCCCATGTGCATGATCAGATCTAATTCAAACTTTGTCTGTGTGATCACTGACCACATCTCAAGACAAAGACAATGTGGACAGCTGACATCACCTAAGCCCCGCTCCCTGACAACAGGAAGTCTATTGTTTTATGGTGAAATGCCCATATTTGTCCCCTCTAATTTAATGAAAATGACACTCAGGTCATACAGTGTCTTCATGATGTTTTAAAGACCATTCAGATCTGATAGCTTTCCAGAAAGGGAGGGGCTTTGATGTCATGGTGAATGCTGGCGTCACGCCATGACCTTACATTTGACTGTAACTTCCACAAACGGCCTCCGATTTGCCCGAAACTGAATATGGCAATGAACAATCATGCCCTTTAGCCAATGAGGCACAAACGGTTGGTGAATGTTACATAATGTCACCAAAGCTGACCTCAATGGGACTTTTCTGTAGTTGGTCACAGCGCCACCTAGATAACGTTATCCTTCGATAACTTTAAAAAACATGGTCAGAATAGCATTAAAGTTGGTCACTGTCATCACACCACCAGTGTGGTAAAGATAGAGGATTCCCTAGTGGTGAGACATAAAATATAATGGTGGGCTCAAAGGGGATGCTGAGTCAGGGTGAGTTGCGGACAAGGTGGCCGTTAGCAGTTTCTGGTGTTGGGGTGGTCGACGTTTGTGTTCTGCGGACGTGCCCTGGTGCCCCGGGCTGCCGGCCAGGCCGGAGCGGCGCGGAGCTGCGAGGGCCGAACGACGCTGCTTGCAGCTTTAATTTTATTTATTATTCTTAGCCCGCTTTGAATGGCTTTTTGGGGACCTTATCATACCCCAAAACTCACAATATTTTGCAAAGATGTCAGGCCTGGTGAAAAATTTGATATTTTAATGGTCCCAAAAAAATTGCAAAAAAAATGGCTGAACAGCGCCCCCTAGAAAGTGAAAAAAACCCTTCTCCATAAAGCTTAGTTTTTCGTACAATTATGAAATTTGGTACACTTGTAGTACTCACCAGTCCGCACAGAAAAGTCTCTTGCAAGCATGGTCAATATCAAACAGGAAGTCGGCCATTTTGGGTTGAAATGGCGATTTTTAGCCGTTTTTGCCGTTTTTAGGGTCCGTTTCTGATTGGATTGCTCGATAAATTTTCGCACCATCATCTCAAAAATTGTGTCAAATTGCTCAGAAGGGATGGCCGAACAAAATGAGATGAGGATTCTGAGTTTTCGTATATGTTGAAGGGGCGGGGCCAGGCCTCAAAATTTGACTACTCGCCAAAAAAATTTAAATTGCTATAACTTCATAACTGAATGGAATAGAGTTACAAAACTTTCTGTGGTCATTCGTCATCCACCCACAAAGTAAATTGAATGGTCGGATGATGACATCACTCAAGCCCCGCCCCCTCAGGACCAAAAAGATCAAGTTTTACTGTGAAAGGTCCCAAATTGCCCCATTTCACTTAATCACCACGAATTTGTAGCTGGTAACTCAAGACAAGTGGGGGTTGCTTAGCGTCACTTTATGGGAGTTTTCGGCAGAGGGCGGGGCTGTGGCAGCGCGGCGAAGTCAGGCGTACCGCCGTGGCCTTACGTTTGCCTCCCATTTCGTCATTTCTAAAGATATCGTCACGCAACTTCTTGTGAGTGATCCTAGTCCGGCCCCCCAAAAGATCTGATGTGAACATCCGGTGGGCGTGGCCTATTTTCTGAAATAGCGCCCCCTAGGACGATTAAAACTGTCAGCCCCAAGCCATGCTTTGACTGAAGATTACGAAATTTGGTACACTAATGTGGTGTCTAAGGACCTACAAAAAAGTCTCTTGGAGCCAAGTGCAAAGTCGCACAGGAAGTCGGCCATTTTGGTCCAAGTGTGCGATTTAGTGGTTTTCACACACGTTGTTTGGAGAGTGATGCTCCATCGCCCTTTTCACCAATCGCCTTCAAACTTCTGCTATATACTCTTAAGACATAGAGGAAAAACTTCAACCGTCGGATTTTAAATACGTATAAAGGTGTGGGCGTGGCTAAGCCTCAAACATTGACCTTTCGCCACGCCACTCTTTTTTTCACAGCTCCCTATTGGACCCATTTTACCCAATCACCAGTAATCTCTGGTAAATATCAGCAGACAAGTTGAGGTCACTTGGTCTCCAGTACTGGAAGGTTTTGAGAAAAGGCGGGGCTTTGGGAGCATGGCGAAATTCGCCATCACGCCATGGAGATACGTTTGCCTCTCATTTCTTCATTTATCGTGATATCACCTCGAAACTTGTTGTGAATGATCCTAGTCGAACCCCCAATAGAAATGGATGGCTGAAGTTTGTGGGCGTGGCCTATTTTCTGAAATAGCGCCCCCTATGACCATTAAAACTGTCAGCCCCAAGCCATGCTTTGACTGAGGATTGCAAAATTTGGTACACTAATGTGGTGTCTCAGGACCTACAAAAAAGTCTCTGGGAGCCAAGTGCAAAGTCGCACAGGAAGTCGGCCATTTTGGTCCAAGTTCTCGATTTAGTGGTTTTCGCACACGTTGTTTGGACAATGATACCCCGTCGCCCTTTTCACCAATCACCTTCAAACAAATGTTATATTTTCTTAAGACAAAGGGGAAAAAATTCAACCGTCGGATTTTAAATAAGTATAATGGTGTGGGCGTGGCTAAGCCTCAAACTTTGACCTTTCGCCATTACATTACTTGACTTAACAACTCCAATGTGCATGATCAGATCTATATCAAACTTTGTCCGTGTGATCAATGACCAAATCTCAAGACAACGTCATTGTGGACAGGTGACATCACCTAAGCCCCGCCCCCTGACAACAGGAAGTCTATTGTTTTATGGTGAAATGCCCATATTTGTCCTCTCTAATTTAGTCAACATGACACTAAGGTCAGGCACTGTCTTCATGATGTTGCAATGACCATTCAGATCTGATAACTTTCCAAATAGGGAGGGGCTTTGATGCCATGGCGATTTCTGGCATGACGCCATGACCTTACGTTTGATCGTAACTTCCACAAACAGCCTCCCATCTGCACGAGACTGAACATGGCAATCAACAATCATGCCCTTTAGCCAATGAGACACAAATGGTTGGTGAAATTCGTATAATAACACCACAGCACCCCCTACACAACATTAAAACTGTAATAACTCCTACAGACGAGGTCGTAACTGCACCAAACTTGGTGTGCTCAGAGGGGATGCTCAGTCAGGGTGAGGTGCGGACGAGGTGACCGTTAGCTGTTTCTGGTGTCGGGGTGGTCAAAATTTTTGTTCCACGGACTTAACCTGGTGCCTCGGGCTGCCGGCCAGGCCGGAGCAGCGCAGAGCTGCGAGGGCCGAACGACGCTGCTTGCAGCTTTAATTATTTTTTATTATTCTTAGCCCGCTTTGAACGGCTTTTTGGGGACCTTAACATACCCCAAAACTCACAATATTTTGCAAACTTGTCAGGCCTGGTGAAAAATTTGATATTTTAAAGGTCCCAAAAAAATCGCAAAGAAATTGGCTGAACAGCGCCCCCTAGAAAGTGAAAAAAAAGCCCTCTCCATAAAGCTTAGTTTATCGTAGTTATGAAATTTGGTACGCTTGTAGTACTCAATAGTCCGCACAGAAAAGTCTCTTGCAAGCATGGTCAATATCAAACAGGAAGTCGGCCATTTTGGGTTGAAATGGCGATTTTTTGCCGTTTTTGCCGTTTTTAGGGTCCGTTTCTGATTGGATTGCTCGATCATTTTTTGCACGATCATCTCAAAAATTGTGTAAAATTGCTAAGAAGGGATGGGCGAACAAAGTGAGATGAGAATTCTGAGTTTTCGTATATGTTGAAGGGGCGGGGACAGGCCTCGAAGTTTGACTACTCGCCAAAAATATTTAAATTGCTATAACTTCATAACTGAATGGAATAGAGTTACCAAACTTTCTGTGGTCATTCGTCATCCACCCACAAAGTAAATTGAATGGTCGGATGATGACATCACACAAGCCCCGCCCCCTCAGGACCAAAAAGATCAAGTTTTACTGTGAAAGGTCCCAAATTGCCCCATTTCACTTAATCACCACAAATTTGTAGCTGGTAACTCAAGACAAGTGGGGGTTGCTTGGCGTCACTTTATGGGAGTTTTCGGCAGAGGGCGGGGCTGCGGCGGCGCGGCGAATTCAGGTGTACCGCCGTGGCCTTACGTTTGCCTCCCATTTCGTCATTTCCAAAGATATTGTCACGAAACTTCTTGTGAGTGATCCTAGTCCGGCCCCCCAAAAGATCTGGTGTGAACATCTGGTGGGCGTGGCCTATTTTCTGAAATAGCGCCCCCTAGGACCATTAAAACTGTCAGCCCCAAGCCATGCTTTGACTGAGGATTACGAAATTTGGTACACTAATGTGGTGTCTCAGGACCTACAAAAAAGTCTCTTGGAGCCAAGTGCAAAGTCGCACAGGAAGTCGGCCATTTTGGTCCAAGTGCGCGATTTAGTGGTTTTCACACACGTTGTTTGGAGAGTGATACTCCGTCGCCCTTTTCACCAATCACTTTCAAACTTCTGCTATATAGTCTTAAGACATAGAGGAAAAAATTCAACCGTCAGATTTTAAATAAGTATAAAGGTGCTGGCGTGGCTAAGCCTCAAACTTTGACCTTTCGCCACGCCACTCTTATTTTCACAGCTCCTTATTGGACTCCTTTTACCCAATCACCAGGAATCTCTGGTAAATAGCAGCAGGCAAGTTGAGGTCACTTGGTCTCCAGTACTGGAAGGTTTTGAAAAAAGGCGGGGCTTTGGGAGCATGGCTAAATTCGCCATCACGCCATGGAAATACGTTTGTCTCTTATTTCTTCAATCATTGTGACATCGCCACACAATTTCTGATGAGTGATCCTAATCTGACCCCTAATAGAATTGGACAGCTGAAGTTTGTGGGCGTGGCCTATTTTCTGAAATAGCGCCCCCTAGGACCATTAAAACTGTCAGCCCCAAGCCATGCTTGGACTGAGGATCACGAAATTTGGCACACTAATGTAGTGTCTCAGGACCTACAAAAAAGTCTCTTGGAGCCAAGCGCAATGTCGCACAGGAGGTCGGCCATTTTGGTCCAAGTACTCGATTTAGTGGTTTTCGCACACGTTATTAGGAGAATGATGTCTCGTCGTCCTTTCCACTGATCACCTTCAAACTCCTGCTATATACTCTTAAGACATAGAGGAAAAAATTCAACCATCGGATTTTAAATAAGTATAAAGGTGTGGGCGTGGCTAAGCCTCAAACATTGACCAGTCACCATTACGTTACTTGACTTAATAACTCTCATGTGCATGATCAGATCAATTTCAAATTTTGTCTGTGTGATCACTGACTACATCTGAAGACAGCGACAATGTGGACAGCTGACTTCACCTAAGCCCCGCCCCCTGACTACAGGAAGTCTACTGTTTTATGGTGAACTGCCCATATTTGTCCCCTCTAATTTAGTCAACATGACACTAAGGTCATGCACTGTCTTCATGATGTTGTAATGACCATTCAGATCTGCTAGCTTTTCAGAAAGGGAGGGGCTTTGATGCCATGGCAAATTCTGGCGTGACGCTGTGACCTTACGTTTGACTGTAACTTCCACAAACAGCTTCCGATTTGCCCGAGACTGAACATCACATCACCAGTGTGGTAAAGATAGAGTATCTCCTAGTGGTGAGACGTGTAATGCTGGGCTCAAAGGGGATGCTGAGTCAGGGTGAGGTGTGGACGAGGAGGCCGTTCACGGTTTCTGGTGTCGGGGTGGTTGATGTTTCTGTTGTGCCAGACGTGCCCTGGTGCCCCCGGCTGCCGGCCAGAACGGAGCGGCGCGGAGCTGGGTTTGGAGAGCGTCGGGGATGGAGCGGAGGGGGTGCGGACAGAGGGCGAGCAGCTTCACTGCGAGGGCCGAACGACGCTGCTTGCAGCTTTAATTAGGCCCGAGCAGTGAAGCTGCGAAGGCCTATTGTATCTGCTCCGTTTATTATTATTATTATTAGGCCCGAGCAGTGAAGCTGCGAAGGCCTATTGTATCTGCTCCGTTTATTATTTTTTCTTTTTCTTCCGCGTCTTTGGGTGGCCTTTAGGTGGTCTTAGCATATCCAAAAACTCACCAAATTCTGGCCCAATATAGAAAGTGCGTGAAATTTACGTATTTCACTGGCAACGTGAAATTTGGTAAAAAAATGTTTTGACAGCGCCCCCTGGAAAATTAAAAATACCCCTCCGCTTTGACCTTTTTTCATAGTAGAGTTATGAAATTTGGTACACTTGTAGAACTCAACAATACGCACAGAAAAGCCTCTTGTACCCATGGTCAATATCAAACAGGAAGTCGGCCATTTTGGACTAAAGTGGCCATTTTGACCCTGTTTTGGCCATTTCTAGGGTCTATATTTGGTTGAACAGTTTGGTCATTTTTCGCACGATCGTCTCAAAAATAGGGTGCGATCAAACAGAAGCGATGGTCGATTAAAATGAGACAATAAAATTGACTTTTCGTAAATACTGAAGGGGCGGGACCAGGCCTCAAAGTTCGAGCACTCGCCAAAAAAATTCAAATTGCTATAATTTCATAAATGAAAGAATCACAGGTAATGAAACTTTCTATGGACAATTGTCATCGGCCCCCGAAGACAAATGAATGGTCGTTTGATGATGTCACATAAGCCCCACCCCCTCAGTACTTAAAAGGTCAAGTTTTACTGGGAAATTTTCAAAAATTCACCCTTTCAAATAATCATCCCAAATTTGTAGCAGGTAACTGAAGAAAAGTTGGAGTTGCTTGGCGTCACTTTATGGGAGTTTTCTGCAGAAGGCAGGAATGTGGCGGCGCGGCGATGTCAGGCGTACTGACGTGGCCTTACGTTTGCCTCCCATTTCGTCAATTCTAAAGATATCGCCACAAAATTTCTTGTGAGTGATCCTAGTCTGGCCCCCCAAAAAATTTGATGTGAACATCTGGTGAGCGTGGCCTATTTTCTGAAATAGCGCCCCCTAGGACCATTACAACTGTCAGCCCCAAGCCATGCTTTGACTGAGGATTACGAAATTTGGTACACCAATGTGGTGTCTCAGGACCTACAAAAAAGTCTCTTGGAGCCAAGTGCAAAGTCGCACAGGAAGTCGGCCATTTTGGTCCAAGTACTCGATTTAGTGATTTTTGCACACGTTGTTTGGAGAGTGTTGCACCATCGCCCTTTTCACCAATCGCCTTCTAACTTCTGCTATACACTCTTAAGACATAGATGAAAAAATTCAACCGTCGGATTTTAAATAAGTATAAAGGTGTGGGCGTGGCTAAGCCTCAAACTTTGACCTGTCGCCACGCCACTCTTTTTTTCACAGCTCCCTATTGGAGTCCTTTTAACCAATCACCAGCAATCACTGGCAAATAGCAGCAGACAAGTTCAGGTCACTTGATCTATAGTACTGGCAGGTTTCGAATAAAGGCGGGGCTTTGGGAGCATGGCGAATTTCACCATCAAGCCATGGAAATACGTTTGTCTCTTATTTCTTCAATCATTGTGACATCACCACACAATTTCTGATAAGTGATCTTACTCTGACCGCTAATAGAATTGGACAGCTGAAGTTTGTTGGCGTGGCCTATTTTCTGAAATAGCGCCCCCTAGGACCATTAAAACTGTCAGCCCCAGGCCACGCTTTGACTGAGGATCACGAAATTTGGCACGCTAATGTGATGTCTCAGGACCTACAAAAAAGTCTCTTGGAGCCAAGTGCAATATCGCACAGGAGGTCGGCCATTTTGGTCCAAGTACGCAATTTAGTGGTTTTCGCACACGTTATTAGGAGAATGATGTCTCGTCCTCCTTCCCACTGATCACCTTCAAACTCCTGCTATATACTCTTATGACATAGAGGAAAAAATTCAACCGTCGGATTTTAAATAAGTATAAAGGTGTGGGCGTGGCTAAGCCTCAAACTTTGACCAGTCGCCAATACGTTACTTGACTTAATAACTCCCATGTGCATGATCAGATCAATTTCAAACTTTCTCTGTGTGATCACTGACCACATCTGAAGACAGTGACAATGTGGACAGCTGACATCACCTAAGCCCCGCCCCCTGACTACAGGAAGTCTACTGTTTTATGGTGAAATGCCCATATTTGTCCCCTCTAATTTAGTCAAGATGACACTAAGGTCATGCACTGTCTTCATGATGTTGTAATGACCATTCAGATCTGATAGCTTTTCAGAAAGGGAGGGGCTTTGATGCCATGGCGATTTCTGGCGTGACGCTGTGACCTTACGTTTGACTGTACCTTCCACAAACAGCCTCCGATTTGCCCGAGACTGAACATCACATCACCAGTGTGGTAAAGATAGAGTATCTCCTAGTGGTGAGACATGTAATGGTGGGCTCAGATGGGATGCTGAGTCAGGGTGAGGTGTGGACGAGGAGACCGTTCACGGGTTCTGCTGTCGGGGTGGTTGACTTGCTGTTCCGCCAGACTTGCCCTGGTGCCCCCGGCTGCCTGCCAGGATGGAGAAGCGCGGAGCTGGGTTTGGACAGCGTCGGGGATGGAGCGGAGGGGGTGCGGAAGGAGGGCGAGCAGCTTCGCTGCGAGGGCCGAACGACGCTGCTTGCAGCTTTACTTAGGCCCGAGCAGCGAAAGCGCTGCGAAGGCCTCTTGTTTTTTTGCTCTGTTTATTCTTTCTTTCTTTTTTATTATTCTCGTGCCCCTTTGAACGGCTTTTTGGGGACCTTAACATACCCCAAAACTCACAATATTTTGCAAACTTGTCAAGCCTGGTGAAAAATTTGATATTTTAAAGGTCCCAAAAAAATCGCAAAGAAAATGGCTGAACAGCGCCCCCTACAAGGTGAAAAATACCCCTCTCCATAAAGCTTAGTTTATCGTACAGTTATGAAATTTGGTACACTTGTAGTACTCAACAGACCGCACAGAAAAGTCTCTTACAACCATGGTCAATATCAAACAGGAAGTCGGCCATTTTGGGTTGAAATGGCGATTTTTAGCCATTTTTGCCGTTTTTAGGGTCTGTTTCTGATTGGATTGCTCGATCATTTTTCGCACGATCATCTCAAAAATTGTGTAAAATTGTTCAGAAGGGATGGGCGAACAAAATGAGACGAGGATTCTGAGTTTTCGTATATGTTGAAGGGGCGGGGCCAGGCCTCGAAGTTTGACTACTCGCCAAAAAAATTTAAATTGCTATAACTTCATAACTGATTGGAATATAGTTACCAAACGTTCTGTGGTCATTCATCATACACCCACAAAGTACTTTGAATGGTCGGATTGTGACATCACACAAGCCCCGCCCCCTCAGGGCCAAAAAGGTCAAGTTTTACTGTGAAAGGTCCCAAAGTGTCCCATTTCACTTAATCACCACAAAACTGTAGCTGGTAACTCAAGACAAGTGGAGGTTGCTTGGCGTCACTTTATGGGAGTTTTCGGCAGAGGGCGGGGCTGCGGCGGCGCGGCGAAGTCAGGCATACCGCCGTGGCCTTACGTTTGCTTCTCATTTGGTCAATTCTAAAGATATCGCCACGAAACTTCTTGTAAGTGATCCTAGCCCGGCCCCCCAAAAAATCTGATGAGAACATCCGGTGGGCGTGGCCTATTGTCTGAAATAGTGCCCCCTAGGACCATTAAAACTGTCAGCCCCAAGCCATGCTTTGACTGAGGATTACGAAATTTGGTACACTAATGTGGTGTCACAGGACCTACAAAAAAGTTTCTTGGAGCCAAGTGCAAAGTCGCACAGGAAGTCGGCCATTTTGGTCCAAGTGCGCGATTTAGTGGTTTTCACACACGGTGTTTGGAGAGTGATGCTCCATCGCCCTTTTCACCAATCGCCTTCAAACTTCGGCGATATACTCTTACGACATAGAGGAAAAAATTCAACCGTCGGATTTTAAATAAGTGTAAAGGTGTGGGCGTGGCTAAGCCTCAAACTTTGAACTGTCGCCACGCCACTCTTTTTTTCACAGCTCCCTATTGGACTCCTTTTACTCAATCACCAGGAATCTCTGGCAAATAGCAGCAGACTAGTTGAGGTCACTTGGTCTCCAGTACTGGCAGGTTTTGAAAGAATGCGGGGCTTTGGTAGCATGGTGAAATTCGCCATCACGCCATGGAAATACGTTTGCCTCTCATTTCTCCATTTATCGTTATATCACCTCGAAATTTGTTGTGAGTGATCTTAGTCAGACCCCCGATAGAAATAGACAGCTGACTTTTGTGGGCGTGGCCTATTTTTTTAAATAGCGCCCCCTAGGACCACTAAAACTTTCAGCCCCAAGCCATGCTTTGAATGAGGATTACGAAATTTGGTACACTAATGTGGTGTCTCAGGATCTACAAAAAAGTCTCTTGGAGCCAAGTGCAAAGTCGCACAGGAAGTCGGCCATTTTGGTCCGAGTACTCGATTTAGTGGTTTTCGCACACGTTGTTTGGAGAGTGATGCTCCGTCGCCCTTTTCACCAATCGCCTTCAAACTTCTGCTATATACTCTTAAGACATAGAGGAAAAAATTCAACCGTCGGATTTTAAATAAGTACAAAGGTGTGGGCGTGGCTAAGCCTCAAAGTTTGACCTTTCGCCATTACATTACTTGACTTAATAACTCCCATGTGCATGATCAGATCTATATCAAACTTTGTCTGTGTGATCACTGACCACATCTCAAGACAATGACAATGTGGAAAGCTGACATCACCTAAGCCCCGCCCCCTGAATACAGGAAGTCTATTGTTTTATGCTGAATTGCCCATATTTGTCACCTCCAATTTAGTCAACATGACACTAAGGTCATGCACTGTCTTCATGATGCTGTAATGACCATTCAGATCTGATAGCTTTTCAGAAAGGGAGGGGCTTTGATGCCATGGCGAATTCTAGCGTGACGCCGTGACCGTACGTTTGACTGCAACTTCCACAAACAGCCTCCGATCTGTCCGAGACTGAACATGGCAATGAACAATCATGCCCTTTAGCCAACGAAGCAAAAACGGTTGGTGAATGTTGTATGATATCACCACAGCGCCCCCTACATACCTTTAAAACAGTAATAACTCCTACAGACGAGGTCCTAACTGCACCAAACTTCCTATGTGTCATCACACAAAGGCATCCAACACAATCCTGTAGTAATTGGTTCATATCACTTTAGCTCCGCCCCTGACAGATATTAGGCCCTGAATAACACATGCATGATGCAATTCACATGATGCAATTCACACCAAACTGCACACAAATGACTGTTATCAACCTACAAACTTCTTCATGGAATATTTCCTAAATTTTGGACAGTGCCCCCTAGATTCAAAAAACCTTTGTAACTTCTGCAAAAAAGCTCCAACCTATATCAAACTTGGTGAGAGTCATCACACAACTGCAATAAACACATTGTATGTGCTCACTTGTTCAATTCACTTTAACACCGCCCACTTACAGCTTTTTGTCTCTAGATGACCCATGCAACGTTTGATTGATGCCAAATTAACAGAAAACCATCATTTATGACCAAAGATGACCTCTATGGCATTTAGTTGTAAATGGTCACAGCCTCCCCTAGATGGGTTCAAACTTTATTAACTTCTAAAGACAAAGTCAGAATGGCATTATACTTGGCTTGTGATATCACGTGACTGCACCAAACACATTGATGTGGTTGTTGGTTCAAACCCCTGTAGCTCCGCCAATTTCAGCTCACTGGCTTTAGATAACACACACAACGTCTGATTTATGGCAAGAAAACAGAAAACCATCTATGTCAACCAAAGCTGACCTCAATGGGACTTTTCTGTAGTTGCTCACAGTGCCCCCTAGTGAACTTTAACCTTCGATAACTTTAACAAACGTGGTCAGAATAGCATAAAATTGGGTCACTGTCATCACACCACCAGTGAGGTAAAGATAGATGGTATGCCTTAGTGGTGAGACAATGGTGGGCTCAGAGGGGATGCTGAGTCAGGGTGAGGTGCGGACGTGGTGACCGTTAGCATTTTCTGGTGTCGGGGTGGTCGACGTTTCTGTTCCACGGACGTGCCCTGGTGCCCCGGGCTGCCGGGCAGGCCGGAGCAGCGCGGAGCTGCGAGGGCCGAACGACGCTGCTTGCAGCTTTAATTAGGCCCGAGCAGTGAAGCTGCGAAGGCCTATTGTATCTGCTCCGTTTATTAGGCCCGAGCAGTGAAGCTGCGAAGGCCTATTGTATCTGCTCCGTTTATTCTTTCTTTCTTTCTTTCTTTCTTTCTTTTTTCTTCCGCGTCTTTGAATGGCCTTTAGGGGGTCTTAGCATATCCAAAAAGTCTCCAAATTCTGGCTCAATATAGAAAGTGCGTGAAATTTACGTATTTCAATGGCGATGTGAAAGTTCGTAAAAAAGTGGCTGGACAGCGCCCCCTAGAAAGTGAAAAATACCCCTCTCCATAAAGCTTAGTTTATCGTACGGTTATGAAATTTGGTATACTTGTAGTACTCGACAGTCCGCACAGAAAAGTCTCTTGCAACCATGGTCAATATCAAACAGGAAGTCGGCCATTTTGGGTTGAAATGGCGATTTTTAGCCATTTTGGCCATTTCTAGGGTCTATATTTGGTTGAACAGTTTGGTCATTTTTCGCACGATCGTCTCAAAAATAGTGTGCGATCGAACAGAAGCGATGGACGATTCAAATGAGAAAATAAAATTGACTTTTCGTAAATATTGAAGGGGCGGGGCCAGGCCTCAAAGTTCGAGCACTCGCCAAAAAAATTCAAATTGCTATAATTTCATAAATGAAAGAACTACAGTTAAAGTAACTTTCTGTGGACAATCGTCATCGCCCCCCGAAGACAAATGAATGGTCGATTGATCATGTCACGTAAGCCCCGCCCCCTCAGGACTTAAAAGGTCAAGTTTTACTGGGAAATTTTCTAAAATTCGCCCTTTCAAATAATCATCCCAAATTTGTACCAGGTAACTGAAGACAAGTTGGGGTTGCTTGGCGTCACTTTATGGGAGTTTTCTGCAGAAGGCGGGGCTGTGGCGGCACGGCGGAGTCAGGCGTACCACTTAGGCCTTACGTTTGCCTCCCATTTCGTCATTTCTAAAGATATCGCCACGAAACTTCTTGGGAGTGATCCTAGTCCTGCCCCCCGAAAAATGGGATGTGAAAATCCGGTGGGCGTGGCCTATTTTCTGAAATAGCGCCCCCTAGGTCCATTAAAACTGTCAGCCCCAAGCCATGCTTTGACTGAGGATTATGAAATTTGGTACACTAATGTGGTGTCTCAGGACCTACAAAAAAGTCTCTTGGCGCCAAGAAACAAGTCGCACAGGAAGTCGGCCATTTTTGTCCAAGTACTCGATTTAGTGGTTTTCGCACACGTTGTTTGGAGAGTGTTGCACCATCGCCCTTTTCACCAATCACCTTCAAACTTCTGCTATAGACTCTTAAGACATAGGGGAAAAAATTCAACCTACGGATTTTAAATAAGTATAAAGGTGTGGGCGTGGCTAAGCCTCAAACTTTGACCTGTCGCCACGCCACTCTTTTTTTCACAGCTCCCTATTGGACTCCTTTTACCCAATCACCAGGAATCTCTGGCAAATAGCAGCAGACAAGTTGAGGTCACTTGGTCTCCAGTACTGGCAGGTTTTGAAAAAAGGCGGGGCTTTGGGAGCATGGCGAAATTCGCCATCACGCCATGGAAATATGTTTGCCTCTCATTTCTTCATTTATCGTGATATCCCCTCGAAATTTGTTGTGAGTGATCCTAGTCTGATCCCAAATAGAAATCGACAGCTGAAGTTTGTGGGCATGGCCTAATTTCTGAAATAGCACCCCCTACGACCATTAAAACTGTCAGCCCCAAGCCATGCTTTGACTGAGGATTACGAAATTTGGTACACTAATGTGGTGTCTCAGGACCTACAAAAAAGTCTCTTGGAGCCAAGTGCAAAGTCGCACAAGAAGTCGGCCATTTTGGTCCAAGTACTCGATTTAGTGGTTTTCGCACACGTTGTTTGGAGAGTGATGCTCCGTCGCCCTATTCACCAATCGCCTTCAAACTTCTGCTATGTACTCTTAAGACAAAGGGGAAAAAATTCAACCGTCGGATTTTAAATAACTATAAAGGTGTGGGCGTGGCTAAGCCTCAAACTTTGACCTGTCGCCACGCCACTCTTTTTTTCACAGCTCCCTATTGGCCTCCTTTTAACCAATCATTAGCAATCACTGGCTAATAGTAGCAGACAAGTTGAGGTCACTTGGTCTATAGTACTGGCAGGTTTCGACTAACGGCGGGGCTTTGGGAGCATGGCGAAATTCGCCATCACGCCATGGAAATACGTTTGTCTCTCATTTCTTCAATCATTGTGACATCGCCACACAATTTCTGATGAGTGATCCTACTCTGACCCCTAATAGAAATGGACAGCTGAAGTTAGTGGGTGTGGCCTATTTTCTGAAATAGCGCCCCCTAGGACCATTAAAACTGTCAGCCCCAAGCCATGCTTTGACTGAGGATCACAAAATTTGGCACACTAATGTAGTGTCTCAGGACCTACAAAAAAGTCTCTTGGAGCCAAGCGCAATGTCGCACAGGAGGTCGGCCATTTTGGTCCAAGTACTCGATTTAGTGGTTTTCGCACACGTTATTAGGAGAATGATGTCTCGTCGTCCTTTCCACCGATCACCTTCAAACTTCTGCTATATACTCTTAAGACATAGAGGAAAAAATTCAACCGTCGGATTTTAAATAAGTATAAAGGTGTGGGCGTGGCTAAGCCTCAAACTTTGACCAGTCGCCATTACGTTATTTGACACAATAACTCCCATGTGCATGATCAGATCAATTTCAAACTTTGTCTGTGTGATCACTGACCACATCTGAAGACAGTGACAATGTGGACAGCTGACATCACCTAAGCCCCGCCCCCTGACTACAGGAAGTCTACAGTTTTATGGTGAAATGCCCATATTTGTCCCCTCTAATTTAATCAACATGACACTAAGGTCATGCACTGTCTTCATGATGCTGTAATGACCATTCAGATCTGATAGCTTTTCAGAAAGGGAGGGGCTTTGATGCCATGGCGAATTCTGTTCTGGTGGACGTTTCTATTCCGCGGACGTGCCCTGGTGTCCCGTGCTGCCGGCCAGGAAGGAGCGGCGGGGAGCTGGGTTTGGAGAGCGTCTGTGATGGAGTGGAGGGGATGCGGAAGGAGGGCGAGCAGCTTCGCTGCGAGGGCCGAACGACGCTGCTTGCAGCTTTAATTAGGCCCGAGCAGCGAAAGCGCTGCGAAGGCCTCTTGTTTTTGCTCTGTTTATTCTTTTTTATTTATTATTCTTAGCCCGCTTTGAATGGCCTTTTGGGGACCTTATCATACCCCAAAACTCACAATATTTTGCAGACTTGTCAGGCCTGGTGAAAAATTTGATATTTTAAAGGTCCCAAAAAATCGCAAAGAAAATGACTGAACAGCGCCCCCTACAAAGTAAAAAAAAAACCCTCTCCATAAAGCTTAGTTTATCGTACAGTTATGAAATTTGGTACACTTATAGTACGCAACAGTCCGCACAGAAAAGTCTCTTGCAAGCATGGTCAATATCAAACAGGAAGTCGGCCATTTTGGGTTGAAATAGCGATTTTTTGCCGTTTTGGCCGTTTTTAGGGTCCGTTTCTGATTGGATTGCTCGATCATTTTTTGCACGATCGTCTCAAAAATTGTGTAAAATTGCTCAGAAGGGATGGGCGAACAAAATGAGACAAGGATTCTGACTTTTCGTATATGTTGAAGGGGCGGGGCCAGGCCTCGAAGTTTGACTACTCGCCAAAAAATTTTAAATTGCTATAACTTAATAACTGAAAGGAATAGAATTACCAAACTTTCTGTGGTCATTCGTCATCCTGCCACAAAGTAATTTGAATGGTCGGATGATGACATCACACTAGCCCCGCCCCCTCAGGACCAAAAAGGTCAAGTTTTACTGTGAAAGGTCCCAAATTGCCCCATTTCACTTAATCACCACAAACTTGTAGCTGGTAACTCAAGACAAGTGGAGGTTGCTTGGCGTCACTTTATGGGAGTTTTCGGCAGAAGGCGGGGCTGTGGCGGCGCGGCGAAGTCAGGCGTACCGCCGTGGCCTTACGTTTGCCTTCCATTTCGTTATTTCTAAAGATATCGTCACGAAACTTGTTGTGAGTGATCCTAGTCCGGCCCCTCAAAAGATCTGATGTGAACATCCGGTGGGCGTGGCCTATTTTCTGAAATAGCGCCCCCTAGGACCATTAAAACTGTCAGCCCCAAGCCATGCTTTGACTGAGGAGTACGAAATTTGGTACACTAATGTGGTGTCTCAGGACCTACAAAAAAGTCTATTGGAGCCAAGTGCAAAGTTGCACAGGAAGTCGGCCATTTTGGTCCAAGTACGCAATTTAGTGGTTTTTGCACACGTTGTTTGGAGAGTGATGCTCCGTCGCCATTTTCACCAATCTCCTTCAAACTTCTGCCATCTGCTCTTAAGACATAGAGGAAAAAATTCAACCGTCGGATTTTTCAAAAGTTGAAAGGTGTGGGCGTGGCTAAGCCTCAAACTTTGACCTGTTGCCGCACCACTCTTTTTTTCACAGCTCCCTACTGGACTCCTTTTACCCAATCAGCAGGAGTCTCTGGCAAATAGCAGTAGACAACTTGAGGTCACTTGGTATCCAGTACTGGAAGGTTTCAAAAAAAGGCAGGGCTTTGGGAGCATGGCGAAAATCGCCATCACGCCATGGAAATACGTTTGCCTCTCATTTCTTCATTTATCGTGATATCGTTACGAAACTTCTTGTGAGTGATCCTAGTCTGACCACAAAGAGACATAGACAGCTGAAATATGTGGGCGTGGCCTAATTTCTGAAATAGCGCCCCCTAGGACCATTTAAACTAATAGCCCCAAGCCATGCTTTCACTGAGGATTACGAAATTTGGTACACTAATGTGGTGTCCCAGGACCTACAAAAAAGTCTCTTGGAGCCAAGCACAAAATTGCACAGGAAGTCGGCCATTTTGGTCCAAGTACGCGATTTAGTGGTTTTCGCACACGTTGTTTGGAGAGTGATGCTCCTTCGCCCTTTTTACCAATCGCCTTCAAACTTCTGCTATATACTCTTAAGGCATAGGGGAAAAAAGTCAACCGTCGGATTTTTCAAAAGTTGAAAGGTGTAGGCGTGGCTAAGCCTCAAACTTTGACCTTTCGCCATTACTTGACTTAATAACTCCCATGTGCATGATCAGATCTTTTTCGAACTTTGTCTGTGTGATCATTGACCATATCTGTAAACAATGACAATGTGGACAGCTGACATCATCTAAGCCCCGCCCCCTGACTAAAGGAAGTTATTATTTTATGCTGAAATGCCCATATTTGTCCCCTCTAATTTAGTCAACATGACACCTAGGTCATGCACTGTCTTCATGATGCTGTAATGGCCATTCAAATCTGATAGCTTTCCAGAAAGGGAGGGGCTTTGATGCCATGGCGAATTCTGGCGTAACGCCGTAACCTTACAATTCAATTTAATGGTGAGCTCAGAGGGGATGCTTAGTCAGGGTGAGGTGCGGACTAGGAGGCCATTTGCTGTTTCCGGTGACGGGATGATTGACGTTTCTGTTCTGCCAGACATGCCCTGGTGCCCCGGGCTGCCGGCCAGGCCGGAGCGGTGCGGAGCTGCGAGGGCCGAACGACGCTGCTTGCAGCTTTAATTTTTCTTTCTTTTTTTTTTTTCTTTTTTTTTCTTCCGCGTCTTTGGACGGCCTTTAGGGGGTCTTAGCATATCCAAAAAGTCACCAAATTCTGGCCCAATATAGAAAGTGCGTGAAATTTACGTATTTCACTGGCAACGTGAAAGTTGGTATAAAAATGTTTCAACAGCGCCCCCTGGAAAATTAAAAATACCCCTCTGCATTGACCTTTTTTCATAGTAGAGTGATGAAATTTAGTGCACCTGTAGAACTCAACAATACGCACAGAAAAGCCTCTTGCAGCCATGGTCAATATCAAACAGGAAGTCGGCCATTTTGGACTAAAGTGGCCATTTTGACCCCGTTTTGGCCATTTCTAGGGTCTACATTTGGTTGAACAATTTGACCATTTTTCGCACGATCGTCTCAAAAATAGTGTGCGATCGAACAGAAGCGATGGACGAATCAAATGAGCAAATAAAATTGACTTTTCGTAAATACTGAAGGGGCGGGGCCAGGCCTCAAAGTTCGAGCACTCGCCAAAAAAATTCAAATTGCTATAATTTCATAAATGAAAGAATTACAGTTAAAGTAATTTTCTATGGACAATCGTCATCCGCCCCCGAAGACAAATGAATGGTTGATTGATGATTTCACATAAGCCCCGCCCCCTCAGGCCTTAAAAGGTCAAGTTTTACTGGGAAATTGTCCAAAATTCGCCCTTTCAACTAATCACCCCATATTTGTAGCTGGTAACTGAAGACAAGTTGGGGTTGCTTGGCGTCACTTTATGGGAGTTTTCTCCAGAAGGCGGGGCTGTGGCGGTGCGGCGAAGTCAGGCGTACCGACGTGGCATTACGTTTGCCTCCCATTTCGTCATTTCTAGAGATATTGCCACAAAACCTCTTGTGAGTGATCCTAGTCCGGCCCCCTAAAAAATTTGATGTGAACATCCGATGGCCGTGGCCTATTTTATGAAATAGCGCCCCCTAGGACCATTAAAACTGCCAGCCCCAAGCCATGCTTTGACTGAGGAGTACGAAATTTGGTACACTAATGTGGTGTCTCAGGCCCTACAAAAAAGTCTCTTGGAGCCAAGTGCAAAGTCGCACAGGAAGTCGGCCATTTTGGTCCAAGTACTCAATTTAGTGGTTTTCGCACACGTTGTTTGGAGAGTGATGCTCCGTCGCCCTTTTCACCAATTGCCTTCAAACTTCTGCTATATACTCTTAAGACATAGAGGAAAAAATTCAACCGTCGGATTTTAAATAAGTATAAAGGATTGGGCGTGGCTAAGCCTCAAACTTTGACCTGTCGCCACACCACTCTTTTTTTCACAGCTCCCTATTGGACTCCTTTTACCCAATCACCAGCAATCTCTGGCAAATAGCAGCTGACAAGTTGAGGTCACTTGGTCTCCAGTACTAGCAGGTTTCGAAAAAAGGCAGGGCTTTGGGAGCATGGCGAAATTCGCCATCACGCCATGGCTATACGTTTGCCTCTCATTTCTTCAATTATCGTGACATCGCCACAAAATGTCTGGTGAGTGATCCGAGTCTGACCCCCAATAGAACTGGACAGGTGAAGTTTGTGGGCGTGGCCTGTTTTCTGAAATAGCGCCCCCTAGGACCATTAAAACTGTCAGCCCCAAGCCAAGCTTTAACTGAGGATCACGAAATTTGGTACACTAATGTAGTGTCTCAGGACCTACAAAAAAGTCTCTTGGAGCCAAGTGCAAAGTCGTACAGGAGGTTGGCCATTTTGGTCCAAGTACTTGATTTAGTGGTTTTCGCACATGTTGTTTGGACCTTGATGCCCCGTCGCCCTTTTCACCGATCACCTTCAAACATCTGCTATGTACTCTTAAGACAAAGGGGAAAAAATTCAACCGTCGTATTTTAAATAAGTATCAAGGTGTGGGCGTGGCTAAGCCTCAAACTTTGACCTTTCGCCATTACATTACCTGACTTAACTCCCATGTGCATGATCAGATTGTATATCAAACGTTGTCTGTGTGATCACTGACCACATCTGAAGACAATGATAATGTGGACAGCTGACATCACCTAAGCCCCGCCCCCTGACTATTGGAAGTCTATTGTTTTATGGTGAAATGCCCATATTTGTCCCCTTTAATTTAGTCAACATGACACTAAGGTCATGCACTGTCTTCATGATGTTGTAATGACCATTCAGATCTGATAGCTTTCTAGATAGGGAGGGACTTTGATGCCATGGCGAATTCTGGCGTGATGCCATGACCTTACGTTTGACTGTAACTTCCACAAACAGCCTCCGATCTGCCCGAGACTGAACATGGCAATGAACAATCATGCCCTTTAGCCAACGAGGCACAAACAGTTGGAGAACGTTGTGTAATATCACCACAGCGCCCCCTACATACCTTTAAAACTGTAACAACTCCTACAGAAGAGGTCGTAATTGCATCAAACTTGCCATATGTCATCACACAAAGGAACCCAACACAATCATGTGGTAATTGGTGGATATAGCTTTAGCTCCGCTCCTCCTTGAACCGTCACCTTATCGTGGTGGAGGAGTTTGAGTGCCCTAATGATCCTAGGAGCTATGTTGTCTGGGGCACTTAGTGCCCCTGGTAGGGTCTCCCATGACAAATTGGTCTTAGGTGAAGGGTGAGACAAAGAACGGTTCGAAGGATCTTTCATGGCGGTGAAAACGAAGAGTCGGAGTACCCGGCCCGGAGGGTTACCGGGGTCCCACCCTGGAGCCAGGCCTGGGGTTGGGGCCCGTGAGCGAGCGCCTGGTGGCCGGGCTTTCGCCCATGGGGCCCGGCCGGGCCCAGCCCGAACCGGATACATGGGCTCGTCCAACTGTGGACCCACCACCCGCAGGAGGAACATGAAGGGTCCGGTGCAATGTGAATCGGGTGGCAGACCAAGGCGGGAGCCTTGGCGGTCCAATCCCCGGACAAGAAAACTAGTTTTTGGGACATGGAACGTCACCTCGCTGGCGGGGAAGGAGCCGGAGCTTGTGGCAGAGGTTGAGCGGTACCGGCTAGATATAGTCGGACTCACCTCGACACATTGCATTGGCTCTGGAACCCGAGACCTGGAGAGGGGTTGGACACTCTACTTTGCTGGAGTTGCTCCGGGTGAGAGGCGGAGGGCTGGGGTTGGCTTTTTGTTAGCCCCGAGACTCTCTGCCTGTGTGTTGGGGTTTACCCCGGGGGACAAGAGGGTAGCTTCCTTGCGCCTTCGGGTCGGGGAACGGGTCCTGACTGTTGTTTGTGCTTATGGGCCAAATATCAGTTCAGAGTACCCACCCTTTTTGGAGTCCCTGGGACGAGTGCTAAATAGTGCTCCATCAGGGGACTCCATTGTCCTGCTGGGGGACTTCAATGCTCACGTGGGCAATGACAGCTTGACCTGGAGGGGTGTGATTGGGAGGAACGGCCCACCTGATCAGAACTCGAGCGGTGTTTTGTTATTGGACTTCTGTGCAAGCCGCAGTTTGGCCATAACGAACACCATGTTCGAACATAAGGATGCCCACCGGTACACTTGGTACCAGGGCAGCCTAGGTCACAGGTCGATGATAGATTTTGTAGTCGTATCATCTGACCTGCGGCCGTATGTTTTGGACACCCGAGTGAAGAGAGGGGCGGAGCTGTCAACTGATCACCACCTGGTGGTGAGTTGGATCAGATGGCAAGGGAACATGCCGCGTAGACCTGGCAGACCCAAACGCATAGTGAGGGTCTGCTGGGAACGCCTGGCAGAAGAACCTGTCAAGACGGTCTTCAACTCCCACCTCCGGCAGAGCTTTGACCACGTCCCGAGAGCAGTGGGGGACATTGAGTCCGAGTGGGCCTTGTTCCACTCTGCGATTGTCGAGGCGGCTGTTGCTAGCTGTGGTCGTAAGGTGGCCGGTGCCAGTCGTGGTGGCAACCCCCGTACCCGCTGGTGGACACCAGAGGTTCGGGGAGCCGTCAGGCTGAAGAAGGAGGCCTACAGGGCGTGGCTGGTCTGTGGGTCTCCGGAGGCAGCAGACAGGTACCGGATAGCCAAGCGGGGTGCAGCAGTGGCAGTTGCCGAGGCAAAATCTCGGGCGTGGGAGGAGTTTGGTGAGGCCATGGAGAAAGACTATCGAGCGGCTCCAAAGAGGTTCTGGCAAACTGTCCGGCGCCTCAGGAGAGGAAGGCAGCAACTCGCTCACACTGTTTACAGTGGGGATGGGGAGCTGCTGACGTCAACTGAGGCTATAGTCGGACGGTGGAAGGAATACTTTGAGGAGCTCCTCAATCCCACCAATGCGCATTCCGAGGAGGAACCAGAGCTGGGAGGCCTGGGGATGGACTGTCCGATCTCGGGGGCAGAAGTTGCTGAGGTAGTCAAACAACTACACAGCGGCGGAGCCCCGGGGGCGGATGAGGTTCGTCCTGGGTATCTCAAGGCTATGGATGTTGTAGGGCTGTCATGGTTGACACGTCTCTACAACATTGCGTGGTCATCGGGGGCAGTTCCTAGGGAGTGGCAGACCGGGGTGGTGGTCCCCATCTTTAAGAAGGGTGACCTGAGGGTGTGTTCCAACTATAGGGGGATCACACTCCTCAGCCTCCCTGGAAAGGTCTACGCCAAGGTACTGGAGAGGAGGGTCCGATCGATAGTTGAATCTCAGATAGAGGAGGAGCAATGTGGTTTTCGTCCTGGCCGTGGAACTGTGGACCAGCTCTATACCCTTGCAAGGGTGATGGAGGGGGCATGGGAGTTTGCCCAACCAATCCACATGTGCTTTGTGGATTTGGAGAAGGCTTATGACCGTGTCCCCAGGGGCACCCTGTGGGGGACGCTCCAGGAGTATGGGGTGGGTGGCTTTCTGTTAAGGGCCATTCAGTCCCTTTACCAGAGGAGCGTGAGTTTGGTCCGCATAGCCGGTAGTAAGTCGGACCTGTTCCCAGTGAGGGTTGGACTCCGCCAGGGCTGCCCTTTGTCACCGGTTCTGTTCATCACTTTTATGGACAGAATTTCTAGACGCAGCCGTGGTGTGGAGTGTGTCGAGTTTGGTGGCAGGAGAATCTCGTCTCTGCTTTTTGCGGATGATGTGGTCCTACTAGCTTCATCCAGCTCTGACCTTCAGCTCTTGCTGGGTAGGTTCGCGGCCGAATGTGAAGCGGCTGGGATGAGGATCAGCACCTCCAAATCTGAGACCATGGTTCTCGACCGGAAAAGGGTGGCTTGCCACCTCCGGGTCGGGGGAGAGGTCCTACCTCAAGTGGAGGAGTTTAAGTATCTCGGGGTCTTGTTCACGAGTGAGGGTAGGAGGGATCGGGAGATCGACAGGCGGATTGGTTCGGCGTCTGCAGTGATGCGGACGCTGAGCCGATCTGTCGTGGGGAAGAGGGAGCTGAGCCAGAAAGCCAGGCTCTCGATTTACCGGTCGATCTACGTCCCAATCCTCACCTATGGTCATGAGCTTTGGGTAATGACCGAAAGAACGAGATCGCGGATACAAGCGGCCGAAATGAGTTTCCTCCGTAGGGTGGCCGGGCTCAGCCTTAGAGATAGGGTGAGGAGCTCGGACATTCGGGAGGGACTCGGAGTAGAACCGCTGCTCCTCCGGATCGAAAGGAGCCAGTTGAGGTGGTTTGGGCATCTGGTCAGGATGCCTCCTGGACGCCTCCCCGGGGAGGTGTTTCGGGCATGTCCTGCCGGCAGAAGGCCCCCGGGTCGACCCAGGACACGTTGGAGAAGTTACATCTCCAATCTGGTCCGGGAACGCCTTGGGGTCCTGCCGGAGGAGCTGGTGGACAAGGCCGGGGAGAGGACGGCCTGGAGCTCCCTAGTTGGGATGCTGCCCCCGCGACCCGGACCCGGACAAGCGGAGGAAGACGACGACGACGACGACGAGCTTTAGCTCCGCCCCTTGACAGATATTAGGCCCTGAATAACACATGCATGATGCAATTCACACCAAACTGCACACAAATGACTGTTATCAACCTACAAACTTCTTCATGGAATATTTCCTAAATTTGGAACAGCACCCCCTAGATACGATAAAACCTTTGTTACTTCTGTAAAAAAGCTCCAAACTATATTAAACTTGATGGGAGTCATCACACAACTGCAATCAACACATGTATGTGCTCACTTGTTCAAATCACTTTAACTCTGCCCACTTACAGCCCTTTGTCTCTAGATGACACATGCAACAATTGATTGATGCCAAACCATCTTTGATGAGCAAAGATACCTCTATGGGATTTAGTTGTAAATGGTCACAGCACCCCAAGATAGGTTCAAACTTTATTAACTTCTAAAGACAAAGTCAGAATGGCAATATACATGGCTTGTGATATCACGTGACTGCACCAAACACATTGATGTGGTTGTTGGTTTTAATCCCTGTAGCTCTTCCCCTTTCAGCTCACTGGTTCTAGAAAGAACACACAGTGTATGATTGATGTCAAAATAACAGAAAACCATCTTTGTCAACCAAAGCTGACCTCAACGGGATTTTTCTGTGGTTGGTCACAACGCCCTCTAGATAAATTTAACCTACAATAACTTAAAAAACCTGGTCGGAAAAGCATTAAAGTTTGTCTCTGTCATCACACCACCAGTGTGGTAAAGATAGAGTATGCCCTAGTGGTGAGACGTGTAATATAATGGTGGGCTCAAAGGGGATGCTGTGTAAGGGTGAGGTGCGGATGAGGTGACCGTTAGCAGTTTCTGGTGTCGGGGTGGTTGACGTTTCTGTTTCGCAGACGTAGCCTGGTGCCCCGGGCTGCCAGCCAGGACGGAGCGGCGCGGAGCTGCGAGGGCCGAACGACGCTGCTTGCAGCTTTAATTAGGCCCGAGCAGCGAAAGCGCTGCGAAGGCCTCTTGTTTTTGCTCTGATTATTATTATTTTTTGTTATTCCGTGCCCCCTTTGAACGGCTTTTTGGGGACCTTAACATACCCCAAAACTCACAATATTTTGCAAACTTCTCAGGCCTGGTGAAAAATTTGATATTTTAAAGGTCCCAAAAAAATCGCAAAGAAAATGGCTGAACAGCGCCCCCTACAAAGTGAAAAAAAACCCTCTCCATAAAGCTTAGTTTATCGTACAGTTATGAAATTTGGTACACTTGTAGAACTCAACAGTCCGCACAGAAAAGTCTCTTGCAAGCATGGTCAATATCAAACAGGAAGTCGGCCATTTTGGGTTGAAATGGCGATTTTTAGCCGTTTTTGCCGTTTTTAGGGTCCGTTTCTGATTGGATTGCTCGATCATTTTTCGCACGATCGTCTCAAAACTTGTGTAAAATTGCTCAGAAGGAATGGGCGAACAAAATGAGACAAGGATTCTGAGTTTTCGTATATGTTGAAGGGGCGGGGCCAGGCCTCGAAGTTTGACTACTCGCCAAAAAATTTAAAATTGCTATAACTTAATAACTGAAAGGAATAGAATTACCAAACTTTCTGTGGTCATTCGTCATCCAGCCACAAAGTAAATTGAATGGTCGGATGATGACATCACACAAGCCCCGCCCCCTCAGGACCAAAAAGGTCAAGTTTTACTGTGAAAGGTCCCAAATTGCCCCATTTCACTTAATCACCACAAACTTGTAGCTGGTAACTCAAGACAAGTGGAGGTTGCTTGGCGTCACTTTATGGGAGTTTTCGGCAGAAGGCGGGGCTGTGGCGGCGCGGCGAAGTCAGGCGTACCGCCATGGCCTTACGTTTGCCTTCCATTTCGTCATTTCTAAAGATATCGTCACGAAACTTGTTGTGAGTGATCCTAGTCCGGCCCCTCAAAAGATCTGATGTGAACATCCGGTGGGCGTGGCCTATTTTCTGAAATAGGGCCCTCTAGGACCATTAAAACTGTCAGCCCCAAGCCATGCTTTGACTGAGGAGTACGAAATTTGGTACACTAATGTGGTGTCTCAGGACCTACAAAAAAGTCTCTTGGAGCCAAGTGCAAAGTTGCACAGGAAGTCGGCCATTTTGGTCCAAGTACGCAATTTAGTGGTTTTCGCACACGTTGTTTGGAGAGTGATGCTCCGTCGCCATTTTCACCAATCTGCTTCAAACTTCTGCCATCTGCTCTTAAGACATAGAGGAAAAAATTCAACCGTCGGATTTTTCAAAAGTTGAAAGGTGTGGGCGTGGCTAAGCCTCAAACTTTGACCTGTCGCCGCACCACTCTTTTTTTCACAGCTCCCTACTGGACTCCTTTTACCCAATCAGCAGGAGTCTCTGGCAAATAGCAGTAGACAACTTGAGGTCACTTGGTATCCAGTACTGGAAGGTTTCAAAAAAAGGCAGGGCTTTGGGAGCATGGCGAAAATCGCCATCACGCCATGGAAATACGTTTGCCTCTCATTTCTTCATTTATCGTGATATCGTTACGAAACTTCTGGTGAGTGATCCTAGTCTGACCACAAAGAGACATAGACAGCTGAAATATGTGGGCGTGGCCTAATTTCTGAAATAGCGCCCCCTAGGACCATTTAAACTAATAGCCCCAAGCCATGCTTTGACTGAGGATTACGAAATTTGGTACACTAATGTGGTGTCCCAGGACCTACAAAAAAGTCTCTTGGAGCCAATCACAAAATTGCACAGGAAGTCGGCCATTTTGGTCCAAGTACGCGATTTAGTGGTTTTCGCACACGTTGTTTGGAGAGTGATGCTCCGTCGCCCTTTTCACCAATCGCCTTCAAACTTCTGCTGTATACTCTTAAGGCATAGGGGAAAAAATTCAACCGTCGGATTTTTCAAAAGTTGAAAGGTGTGGGCGTGGCTAAGCCTCAAACTTTGACCTGTCGCCGCGCCACTCTTTTTTTCACAGCTCCCTACTGGACTCCTTTTACCCAATCGGCAGGAGTCTCTGGCAAATAGCAGTAGACAACTTGAGGTCACTTGGTATCCAGTACTGGAAGGTTTCAAAAAAAGGCGGGGCTTTGGGAGCATGTCGAAAATCGCCATCACGCCATGGAAATACGTTTGCCTCTCATTTCTTCATTTATCGTGATATTGTTACGAAACTTCTGGTGAGTGATCCTAGTCTGACCCCAAAGAGACATAGACACCTGAAATATGTGGGCGTGGCCTAATTTCTGAAATAGCGCCCCCTAGGACCATTTAATTTATTAGCCCCAAGCCATGCTTTCACTGAGGATTACGAAATTTGGTACACTAATGTGGTGTCCCAGGACCTACAAAAAAGTCTCTTGGAGCCAAGCACAAAATTGCACAGGAAGTCGGCCATTTTGGTCCAAGTACGCGATTTAGTGGTTTTCGCACACGTTGTTTGGAGAGTGATGCTCCTTCGCCCTTTTTACCAATCGCCTTCAAACTTCTGCTATATACTCTTAAGGCATAGGGGAAAAAAGTCAACCGTCGGATTTTTCAAAAGTTGAAAGGTGTAGGCGTGGCTAAGCCTCAAACTTTGACCTTTCGCCATTACTTGACTTAATAACTCCCATGTGCATGATCAGATCTTTTTCGAACTTTGTCTGTGTGATCATTGACCATATCTGTAAACAATGACAATGTGGACAGCTGACATCATCTAAGCCCCGCCCCCTGACTAAAGGAAGTTATTATTTTATGCTGAAATGCCCATATTTGTCCCCTCTAATTTAGTCAACATGACACCTAGGTCATGCACTGTCTTCATGATGCTGTAATGGCCATTCAAATCTGATAGCTTTCCAGAAAGGGAGGGGCTTTAATGCCATGGCGAATTCTGGCGTAACGCCGTAACCTTACAATTCAATTTAATGGTGAGCTCAGAGGGGATGCTTAGTCAGGGTGAGGTGCGGACTAGGAGGCCATTTGCTGTTTCCGGTGACGGGATGATTGACGTTTCTGTTCTGCCAGACATGCCCTGGTGCCCCGGGCTGCCGGCCAGGCCGGAGCGGCGCGGAGCTGCGAGGGCCGAACGACGCTGCTTGCAGCTTTAATTAGGCCCGAGCAGTGAAGCTGCGAAGGCCTATTGTATCTGCTCCGTTTATTATTACGCTTTCTTTCTTTCTTTTTTCTTCCGCGTCTTTGACTGGCCTTTAGGGGGTCTTAGCATATCCAAAAAGTCACCAAATTCTGGCCCAATATTGAAAGTGCGTGAAATTTACGTATTTCACTGGCAATGTGAAAGTTCATAAAAGAATGGCTGAACAGCGCCCCCTAGAAAGTGAAAAATACCCCTCTCCATAAAGCTTAGTTTATCGTACAGTTATGAAATTTGGTACACTTGTAGAACTCAACAATACGCACAGAAAAGCCTCTTGCATCCATGGTCAATATCAAACAGGAAGTCGGCCATTTTGGACTAAAGTGGCCATTTTGACCCTGTTTCGGCCATTTCTTGGGTCTATATTTGGTTGAACAGTTTGGTCATTTTTCGCACGATCGTCTCAAAAATAGTGTGCGATCGAACAGAAGCGACGGACGATTAAAATGAGACAATAAAATTGACTTTTCGTAAATACTGAAGGGGCGGGACCAGGCCTCAAAGTTCGAGCACTCGCCAAAAAAATTCAAATTGCTATAATTTCATAAATGAAAGAATTACAGTTAAAGTAACTTTCTATGGACAATCATCATCGCCCCCCGAAGACAAATGAATGGTCAATTGATGATGTCACATAAGCCCCGCCCCTTCAGGACTTAAAAGGTCAAGTTTTACTGGGAAATTTTCCAAAATTTGCCCTTTCAAATAATCATCCCAAATTTGTATCAGGTAACTGAAGACAAGTTGGGGTTGCTTGGCGTCACTTTATGGGAGTTTTCTGCAGAAGGCTGGGCTGTGGCGGCGCGGCGAACTCAGGCGTACCACTTAGGCCTTACGTTTGCCTCCCATTTCGTCATTTCTAGAGATATCGCCACGAAACTTCTTGTGAGTGATCCTAGTCCGGCCCCCCAAAAAATCTGATGTGACATTCCGGTGGGCGTGGTCTATTTGCTGAAATAGCGCCCCCTAGGACCATTAAAACTGACAGCCCCAAGCCATGCTTTGACTGAGGATTTCGAAATGTGGTACACTAATGTGGTGTCTCAGGACCTACAAAAAAGTCTCTTAGAGCCAAGTGCAAAGTCGCACAGGAAGTCGGCCATTTTGGTCCAAGTGCGTGATTTAGTGGTTTTCGCACACGTTGTTTGGAGAGTGATGCTCCGTCGCCCTTTTCACCAATCGCATTCACACTTCTGCTATATACTCTTAAGACATAGATGAAAAAATTCAACCGTCGGATTTTAAATAAGTATAAAGGTGTGGGCGTGGCTAAGCCTCAAACTCTGACTTGTCGCCACGCCACTCTTTTTTTCACAGCTCCCTATTGGACTCCTTTTATCCAATCACCACCAAACAGTGGCAAATTGCAGCAGACAAGTTGAGGTCACTAGGTCTATAGTACTGGCAGGTTTCGAATAAAGGCGGGGCTTTGGGAGCATGGCGAAATTCGCCATCACGCCATGGAAATACGTTTGTCTCTCATTTCTTCAATCATTGTGACATTGCCACACAATTTCTGATGAGTGATCCTACTCTGACCCCTAATATAATTGGACAGCTGAAGTTTGTGGGCGTGGCCTATTTTCCAAAACAGTGCCCCCTAGGACCATTAAAACAGTCAGCCCCAAGCCATGCTTTGACTGAGGATCACAAAATTTGGCACACTAATGTAGTGTCTCAGGACCTACAAAAAAGTCTCTTGGAGCCAAGCGCAATGTCGCACAGGAGGTCGGCCATTTTGGTGCAATTACTCAATTTAGTGGTTTTCGCACACGTTATAAGGAGAATGATATCTCCTCGCCCTTTCCACCGATCACCTTCAAACTCCTGTTATATACTCTTAAGACATAGAGGAAAAAATTCAACCGTCGGATTTTAAATAAGTATAAAGGTATGGGCGTGGCTAAGCCTCAAACTTTGACCAGTCGCCATTACTTTATTTGACTTAATAACTCCCATGTGCATGATCAGATCAATTTCATACTTTGTCTGTGTGATCACTGACCACATCTGAAGACAGTGACAATGTGGACAGCTGACATCACCTAAGCCCCGCCCCCTGACTAAAGGAAGTCTATTGTTTTATGGTGAACTGCCCATATTTGTCCCCTCTAATTTAGTCAAGATGACACTAAGGTCATGCACTGTCTTCATGATGTTGTAATGACCATTCAGATCTGATAGCTTTTCAGAAAGTGAGGGGCTTTGATGCCATGGCGATTTCTGGCGTGACGCTGTGACCTTACGTTTGACTGTAACTTCCACAAACAGCCTCCGATTTGCCAGAGACTGAACATCACATCACCAGTGTGGTAAAGATAGAGTATCTCCTAGGGGTGAGACATGTAATGGTGGGCTCAGAAGGGATGCTGAGTCAGGGTGAGGTGTGGACGAGGAGGCCTTTCACGGTTTCCGGTGTTGGGGTGGCTGACTTTCTGTTCCGACAGGCATGCCCTGATGCCCTCGGCTGCCGGCCAGGATGGAGAAGCGCGGAGCCGGGTTTGGAGAGCGTCGGGGATGGAGCGGAGGGGGTGCTGAAGGAGGGCGAGCAGCTTCGCTGCGAGGGCCGAACGACGCTGCTTGCAGCTTTAATTATTTTTTCTTTTTCTTCCGCGTCTTTGGGTGGCCTTTAGGGGGTCTTAGCATATCCAAAAACTCACCAAATTCTGGCCCAATATAGAAAGTGCGTGAAATTTACGTATTTCACTGGCAACGTGAAATTTGGTAAAAAAATGTTTCGACAGCGCCCCCTGGAAAATTAAAAATACCCCTCCGCTTTGACCTTTTTTCATAGTAGAGTTATGAAATTTGGTACACTTGTAGAACTCAACAATACGCACAGAAAAGCCTCTTGCACCCATGGTCAATATCAAACAGGAAGTCGGCCATTTTGGACTAAAGTGGCCATTTTGACCCCGTTTTGGCCATTTCTAGGGTCTATATTTGGTTGAACAGTTTGGTTATTTTTCGCACGATCATCTCAAATATAGTGTGCGATCGAACAGAAGCGATGGTCGATTAAAATGAGACAATAAAATTGACTTTTCGTAAGTACTGAAGGGGCGGGACCAGGCCTCAAAGTTCGGCACTCGCCAAAAAAATTCAAATTGCTATAATTTCATAAATGAAAGAATCACAGGTAACTTAACTTTCTATGGACAATCGTCATCGCCCCCCGAAGACAAATGAATCGTCGTTTGATGATGTCACATAAGCCCCGCCCCCTCAGTACTTAAAAGTTCAAGTTTTACTGGGAAATTTTCAAAAATTTGCCCTTTCAAATAATCTTCCCAAATTTGTAGCAGGTAACTGAAGACAAGTTGGGGTTGCTTGGCGTCACTTTATGGGAGTTTTCTGCAGAAGGCGGGGCTGTGGCGGCGCGGCGAAGTCAGGCGTACTGACGTGGCCTTACGTTTACCTCCCATTTCGTCAATTCTAAAGATATCGCCACGAAACTTCTTGTGAGTGATCCTAGTCCGGCCCCCCAAAAAATTTGATGTGAACATCGGGTGGGCGTGGCCTATTTTCTGAAATAGCGCCCCCTAGGACCATAACAACTGTCAGCCCCAAGCCATGCTTTGACTGAGGATTACGAAATTTGGTACACCAATGTGGTATCTCAGGACCTACAAAAAAGTCTCTTGGAGCCAAGTGCAAAGTTGCACAGGAAGTCGGCCATTTTGGTCCAAGTACTCGATTTAGTGGTTTTTGCACACGTTGTTTGGAGAGTGTTGCACCATCGCCCTTTTCACCAATCACCTTCTAACTTCTGCTATACACTCTTAAGACATAGATGAAAAAATTCAACCGTCGGATTTTAAATAAGTATAAAGGTGTGGGCGTGGCTAAGCCTCAAACTTTGACCTGTTGCCACGCCACTCTTTTTTTCACAGCTCCCTATTGGAGTCCTTTTAACCAATCACCAGCTATCACTGGCAAATAGCAGCAGACAAGTTCAGGTCACTTGATCTATAGTACTGGCAGGTTTCGAATAAAGGCGGGGCTTTGGGAGCATGGCAAAATTCGCCATCACGCCATGGAAATACGTTTGTCTCTCATTTCTTCAGTCATTGTGACATCACCACACAATTTCTGATGAGTGATCTTACTCTGACCCCTAATATAATTGGACAGCTGAAGTTTGTGGGCGTGGCCTATTTTCTGAAATAGCGCCCCTTAGGACCATTAAAACTGTCAGCCCCAAGCCTTGCTTTGACTGAGGATCACGAAATTTGGCACACTAATGTGGTGTCTCAGGACCTACAAAAAAGTCTCTTGGAGCCAAGTGCAATATCGCACAGGAGGTCGGCCATTTTGGTCCAAGTACGCAATTTAGTGGTTTTCGCACACATTATTAGGAGAATGATGTCTCGTCGTCCTTCCCACTGATCACCTTCAAACTCCTGCTATATACTCTTAAGACATAGAGGAAAAACATCAACCGTCGGATTTTACATAAGTATAAAGGTGTGGGCGTGGCTAAGCCTCAAACTTTGACCAGTCGCCATTACGTTACTTGACTTAAATACTCCCATGTGCATGATCAGATCAATTTCAAACTTTGTCTGTGTGATCACTGACCACATCTGAAGACAGTGACAATGTGGACAGCTGACATCACCTAAGCCCCGCCCCCTGACTACAGGAAGTCTACTGTTTTATGGTGAAATGCCCATATTTGTCCCCTCTAATTTAGTCAAGATGACACTAAGGTCATGCACTGTCTTCATGATGTTGTAATGACCATTCAGATCTGATAGCTTTTCAGAAAGGGAGGGGCTTTGATGCCATGGCAATTTCTGGCGTGACGCTGTGACCTTACGTTTGACTGTACCTTCCACAAACAGCCTCCGATTTGCCCGAGACTGAACATCACATCACCAGTGTGGTAAAGATAGAGTATCTCCTAGTGGTGAGACATGTAATGGTGGGCTCAGATGGGATGCTGAGTCAGGGTGAGGTGTGGACGAGGAGACCGTTCACGGTTTCTGGTGTCGGGGTGGTTGACTTTCTGTTCCGCCAGACTTGCCCTGGTGCCCCCGGCTGCCTGCCAGGATGGAGAAGCGCGGAGCTGGGTTTGGACAGCGTCGGGGATGGAGCGGAGGGGGTGCGGAAGGAGGGCGAGCAGCTTCGCTGCGAGGGCCGAACGACGCTGCTTGCAGCTTTAATTAGGCCCGAGCAGTGAAGCTGCGAAGGCCTATTGTATCTGCTCCGTTTATTATTTTTTCTTTTTCTTCCGCGTCTTTGGGTGGCCTTTAGGGGGCCTTAGCATATCCAAAAACTCACCAAATTCTGGCCCAATATAGAAAGTGCGTGAAATTTACGTATTTCACTGGCAACGTGAAAGTCGGTTAAAACATGTTTCAACAGCGCCCCCTGGAAAATTAAAAATACCCCTCCGCTTTGACCTTTTTTCATAGTAGAGCGATGAAATTTGGTACACTTGTAGATCTCAACAATACGCACAGAAAAGCCTCTTGCACCCATGGTCAATATCATACAGGAAGTCGGCCATTTTGGACTAAAGTGGCCATTTTGACCCCGTTTTGACCATTTCTAGGGTCTATATTTGGTTCAACAGTTTGGTCATTTTTCGCACGATCGTCTAAAAAATAGTGTGCAATCGAACAGAAGCGATGGACGAATCAAATGAGACAATAAAATTGACTTTTCGTAAATACTGAAGGGGCGGGACCAGGCCTCAAATTTCGAGCACTCGCCAAAAAAATTCAAATTGCTATAATTTCATAAATGAAAGAATTACAGTTAAAGAAATGTTCTATGGACAATCGTCATCACCCTCCGAAGACAAATGAATGGTCGATTGATGATGTCACATAAGCCCCGCCCCCTCAGGACTTAAAAGGTCAAGTTTTACTGGGAAATTTTCCAAAATTCGCCCTTTCAAATAATCACCCCAAATTTGTAGCAGGTAACTGAAGACAAGTTGGGGTAGCTTGGCGTCACTCTATGGGAGTTTTCTGCAGAAGGCGGGGCTGTGGCGGCGCGGCGAAGTCAGGCGTACCGCTTAGGCCTTACGTTTGCCTCCCATTTCGTCATTTCTAAAGATATCGCCACAAAACTTCTTGGGAGTGATCCTAGTCCTGCCCCCCAAAAAATGTGATGTAAAAATCCGGTGGGCGTGGCCTATATTCTGAAATAGCGCCCTCTAGGACCATTAAAACTGTCAGCCCCAAGCCATGCTTTGACTGAGGTTTACGAAATTTTGTACACTAATGTGGTGTCTCAGGACCTACAAAAAAGTCTCTTGGAGCCAAGCACCAAGTCGCACAGGAAGTCGGCCATTTTGGTCCAAGTACTCGATTTAGTGGTTTTCGCACACATTGTTTGGAGAGTGTTGCACCATCGCCCTTTTCACCAATCACCTTCATACTTCTGCTATAGACTCTTAAGACAAAGGGGAAAAAATTCAACCTACGGATTTTAAATAAGTATAAAGGTGTGGGCGTGGCTAAGCCTCAAACTTTGACCTGTCGCCACGCCACTCTTTTTTTCACAGCTCCCTATTGGACTCCTTTTAACCAATCACCAGCAATCACTGGCAAATAGCAGCAGACAAGTTGAGGTCACTTGGTTTATAGTACTGGCAGGTTTCGAATAAAGAGGGGGCTTTGGGAGCATGGCGAAATTCACCATCAGGCCATGGAAATACGTTTGTCTCTCATTTCTTCAATCATTGTGACATCACCACACAATTTCTGATGAGTGATCTTACTCTGACCCCTAATAGAATTGGACAGCTGAAGTTTGTGGGCGTGGCCTATTTTCTGAAATAGCGCCCCCTAGGACCATTAAAACTATCAGCCCCAAGCCATGCTTTGACTGAGGATCACGAAATTTGGCACACTAATGTAGTGTCTCAGGACCTACAAAAAAGTCTCTTGGAGCCAAGTCCAATGTCGCACAGGAGGTCGGCCATTTTGGTCCAAGTACTCGATTTAGTGGTTTTCGCACACGTTATTAGGAGAATGATGTCTCGTCGTCCTTTCCACCGATCACCTTCAAACTCCTGCTATATACTCTTAAGACATAGAGGAAATAATTCAACCGTCGGATTTTAAATAAGTTTAAAGGTGTGGGCGTGGCTAAGCCTCAAACTTTGACCAGTCGCCATTACGTTACTTGACTTAATAACTCCCATGTGCATGATCAGATCAATTTCAAACTTTGTCTGTGTGATCACTGACCACATCTGAAGACAGTGACAATGTGGACAGCTGACATCACCTAAGCCCCGCCCCCTGACTACAGGAAGTCTACTGTTTTATGGTGAAATGCCCATATTTGTCCCCTCTAATTTAGTCAACATGACACTAAGGTCATGCACTGTCTTCATGATGTTGTAATGACCATTCAGATCTGATAGCTTTTCAGAAAGGGAGGGGCTTTGATGCCATGGCGATTTCTGGCGTGACGCTGTGACCTTATGTTTGACTGTAACTTCCACAAACAGCCTCCGATTTGCCCGAGACTGAACATCACATCACCAGTGTGGTAAAGATAGAGTATCTCCTAGTGGTGAGACGTGTAATGCTGGGCTCAGAGGGGATGCTGACTCAGGGTGAGGTGTGGACGAGGAGGCCGTTCACGGTTTCTGGTGTCGGGGTGGTTGACTTTCTGTTCCGCCAGACGTGCCCTGGTGCCCCCGGCTGCCGGCCAGGACGGAGAAACGCAGAGCTGGGTTTGGAGAGCATCTGGGATGGAGCGGAGGGGGCGCGGACGGAGGACGAGCAGCTTCGCTGCGAGGGCCGAACGACGCTGCTTGCAGCTTTAATTTATTATTATTATTATTTTTTTTTTTTCTTCCGCGTCTTTGACTGGCCCTTAGGGGGTCTTAGCATATCCAAAAAGTCACCAAAATCTGGCCCAATATAGAAAGTGCGTGAAATTTACGTATTTCCTTGGCGATGTGAAAGTTGATAAGAAAGTGGCTCGACAGCGCCCCCTAAAAAGTGAAAAATACCCCTCTCCATAAAGCTTAGTTTATCGTACAGTTATGAAATTTGGTACACTTGTAGTACTCAGCAGTCCGCACAGAAAAGTCTCTTGCACCCATGGTCAATATCAAACAGGAAGTCGGCCATTTTGGACTAAAGTGGCCATTTTGACCCCGTTTTGACCATTTCTAGGCTCTATATTTGGTTCAACAGTTTGGCCATTTTTCGCACGATCGTCTAAAAAATAGTGTGCGATCGAACAGAAGCGATGGACGAATCAAATGAGACAATAAAATTGACTTTTCGTAAATACTGAAGGGGCGGGACCAGGCCTCAAAGTTCGAGCACTCGCCAAAAAAATTCAAATTGCTATAATTTCATAAATGAAAGAACTACAGTTAAAGAAATGTTCTATGGACAATCGTCATCAACCTCCGAAGACAAATGAATGGTCGATTGATGATGTCACATAAGCCCCGCCCCCTCAGGACTTAAAAGGTCAAGTTTTACTGGGAAATTTTCCAAAATTCGCCCTTTCAAATAATCACCCCAAATTTGTAGCAGGTAACTGAAGACAAGTTGGAGTTGCTTGGCGTCACTTTATGGGAGTTTTCTGCAGAAGGCGGGGCTGTGGCGGCGCGGCGAAGTCAGGCGTACCGCTTAGGCCTTACGTTTGCCTCCCATTTCATCATTTCTAAAGATATCGCCACGAAACTTCTTGGGAGTGATCCTAGTCCTGCCCCCCAAAAAATATGATGTGAAAATCCGGTGGGCGTGGCCTATTTTCTGAAATAGCGCCCCCTAGGACCATTAAAACTGTCAGCCCCAAGCCATGCTTTGACTGAGGATTACGAAATTTGGTACACTAATGTGGTGTCTCAGGACCTACAGAAAAGTCTCTTGGAGCCAAGCACCAAGTCGCACAGGAAGTCGGCCATTTTGGTCCAAGTACTCGATTTAGTGGTTTTCGCACACGTTGTTTGGAGAGTGTTGCACCATCGCCCTTTTCACCAATCACCTTCAAACTTCTGCTATAGACTCTTAAGACAAAGGGGAAAAAATTCAACCTACGGATTTTAAATAAGTATAAAGGTGTGGGCGTGGCTAAGCCTCAAACTTTGACTTGTCGCCACGCCACTCTTTTTTTCACAGCTCCCTATTGGACTCCTTTTAACCAATCACCAGCAATCACTGGCAAATAGCAGCAGACAAGTTGAGGTCACTTGGTTTATAGTACTGGCAGATTTCGAATAAAGGCGGGGCTTTGGGAGCATGGCGAAATTCACCATCAAGCCATGGAAATACGTTTGTCTCTCATTTCTTCAATCATTGTGACATCACCACACAATTTCTGATGAGTGATCTTACTCTGACCCCTAATAGAATTGGACAGCTGAAGTTTGTGGGCGTGGCCTATTTTCTGAAATAGCGCCCCCTAGGACCATTAAAACTATCAGCCCCAAGCCATGCTTTGACTGAGGATCACGAAATTTGGCACACTAATGTAGTGTCTCAGGACCTACAAAAAAGTCTCTTGGAGCCAAGTACAATGTCGCACAGGAGGTCGGCCATTTTGGTCCAAGTACTCGATTTAGTGGTTTTCGCACACGTTATTAGGAGAATGATGTCTCGTCGTCCTTTCCACCGATCACCTTCAAACTCCTGCTATATACTCTTAAGACATAGAGGAAAAAATTCAACCGTCGGATTTTAAATAAGTATAAAGGTGTGGGCGTGGCTAAGCCTCAAACTTTGACCAGTCGCCATTACGTTACTTGACTTAATAACTCCCATGTGCATGATCAGATCAATTTCAAACTTTGTCTGTGTGATCACTGACCACATCTGAAGACAGTGACAATGTGGACAGCTGACATCACCCAAGCCCCGCCCCCTGACTACAGGAAGTCTACTGTTTTATGGTGAAATGCCCATATTTGTCCCCTCTAATTTAGTCAACATGACACTAAGGTCATGCACTGTCTTCATGATGTTGTAATGACCATTCCGATCTGATAGCTTTTCAGAAAGGGAGGGGCTTTGATGCCATGGCGATTTCTGGCGTGACGCTGTGACCTTACGTTTGCCTGTAACTTCCACAAACAGCCTCCGATTTGCCCGAGACTGAACATCACATCACCAGTGTGGTAAAGATAGAGTGTATCCTAGTGGTGAGACGTGTAATGGTGGGCTAAGAGGGGATGCTGAGTCAGGGTGAGGTGTGGACGAGAAGGCCGTTCACGGTTTCTGGTGTCGGGGTGGTTGACTTTCTGTTCTGCCAGACGTGCCCTGGTGCCCCCGGCTGCCGGCCAGGATGGAGAAGCGTGGAGCTGGGTTTGGAGAGCGTCGGGGATGGAGTGGAGGGGGTGCTGAAGGAGGGCGAGCAGCTTCGCTGCGAGGGCCGAACGACGCTGCTTGCAGCTTTAATTAGGCCCGAGCAGTGAAGCTGCGAAGGCCTATTGTATCTGCTCCGTTTATTATTTTTTTTTTTTCTTTCTTTCTTTCTTTTTTTTTCTTCCGCGTCTTTGGATGGCCTTTAGGGGGTCTTAGCATATCCAAAAAGTCACCAAATTCTGGCCCAATATAGAAAGTGCGTGAAATTTACGTATTTCACTGGCAACGTGAAAGTTGGTAAAAAAATGTTTCAACAGCGCCCCCTGGAAAATTAAAAATACCCCTCCGCTTTGACCTTTTTTCATAGTAGAGTGATGAAATTTGGTACACTTGTAGAACTCAACAATACGCACAGAAAAGCCTCTTGCACCCATGGTCAATATCAAACAGGAAGTCGGCCATTTTGGACTAAAGTGGCCATTTTGACCCCGTTTTGGCCATTTCTAGGGTCTATATTTGGTTTAACAGTTTGGTCATTTTTCGCACGATCATCTCAAAAATAGTGTGCGATCGAACAGAAGCGATGGACGATTAAAATGAGACAATAAAATTGACTTTTCGTAAATACTGAAGGGGCGGGACCAGGCCTCAAAGTTCGAGCACTCGCCAAAAAAATTCAAATTGCTATAGATTCATAAATGAAAGAATTACAGTTAAAGAAATGTTCTAAGGACAATCGTCGTCGCCCTCCGAAGACAAATGAATGGTCGATTGATGATGTCACATAAGCCCCGCCCCCTCAGGACTTAAAAGGTCAAGATTTACTGGGAAATTTTCCAAAATTCGCCCTTTCCAATAATCACCCCAAATTTGTAGCGGGTAACTGAAGACAAGTTGGGGTTGCTTGGCGTCACTTTATGGGAGTTTTCTCCAGAAGGCGGGGCTGTGGCGGCGCGGCGAAGTCAGGCGTACCGCTTAGGCCTTACGTTTGCCTCCCATTTCGTCATTTCTAGAGATATCACCACAAAACCTCTTGGGAGTGATCCTAGTTCAGCCCCCCACAAAATGTGATGTGAACATCCGGTGGGCGTGGCCTATTTTCTGAAATAGCGCCCCCTAGGACCATTAAAACTGTCAGCCCCAAGTCATGCTTTGACTGAGGATTATGAAATTTGGCACACTAATGTGGTGTCTCAGGACCTACAAAAAAGTCTCTTGGAGCCAAGTGCAAAGTCGCACAGGAAGTCGGCCATTTTGGTCCAAGTACTCGATTTAGTGGTTTTCGCACACGTTGTTTGGAGAGTGATGCTCCATCGCCCTTTTCACCAATCGCCTTCAAACTTCTGCTATAGACTCTTAAGACATAAAGGAAAAAATTCAACCGTCGGATTTTAAATAAGTATAAAGGTGTGGGCGTGGCTAAGCCTCAAACTTTGACCTGTCACCACGCCACTCTTTTTTTCACAGCTACCTATTGGACTCCTTTTACCCAATCGCCAGCAATCTCTGGCGAATAGCAGCTGACAAGTTGAGGTCACTTAGTCTCCAGTACTGGCAGGTTTTGAAAAAAGGCGGGGCTTTGGGAGCATGGCAAAATTCACCATCACGCCATGGCAATACGTTTGCCTCTCATTTCTTCAATTATCGTGCCATCACCACAAAATGTCTGGTGAGTGATCCTAGTCTGACCCCCAATAGATTTGGACAGCTGTAGTTTGTGGGCGTGGCCTATTTTCTGAAATGGCGCCCTCTAGGACCATTAAAACTGTCAGCCCCTAGCCATGCTTTGACTGAGGAGTACGAAATCTGGTACACTAATGTGGTGTCTCCGGTCCTACAAAAAAGTCTCTTGGAGCCAAGTGCAAAGTCGCACAGGAAGTCGGCCATTTTGGTCCAAGTAGTCGATTTAGTGGTTTTCGCACACGTTGTTTGGAGAGTGTTACACCATTGCCCTTTTCACCAATCACCTTCAAACTTCTGCTATAGACTCTTAAGACAAAGGGGAAAAAATTCAACCTACGGATTTTAAATAAGTATAAAGGTGTGGGCGTGGCTAAGCCTCAAACTTTGACCTGTCGCAACGCCACTCTTTTTTTCACAGCTCCCTATTGGACTCCTTTTAACCAATCACCAGCAATCACTGGCAAATAGCAGCAGACAAGTTGAAGTCACTTGGTCTATAGTACTGGCAGGTTTCGAATAAAGGCGGGGCTTTGGGAGCATGGCGAAATTCGCCATCACGCCATGGAAATACGTTTGTCTCTCATTTCTTCAATCATTGTGACATCGCCACACAATTTCTGATGAGTGATCCTACTCTGACCCCTAATAGAATTGGACAGCTGAAGTTTGTGGGCGTGGCCTATTTTCTGAAATAGCGCCCCCTAGGACCATTAAAACTGTCAGCCCCAAGCCGTGCTTTGACTGAGGATCACGAACTTTGGCACACTAATGTAGTGTCTCAGGACCTACAAAAAAGTCTCTTGGAGCCAAGCGCAATGTCCCACAGGAGGTCGGCCATTTTGGTCCAAGTACTCGATTTAGTGGTTTTCGCACACGTTATTAGGAGAATGATGTCTCGTCGCCCTTTCCACCGATCACCTTCAAACTCTTGCTATATACTCTTAAGACATAGAGGAAAAGATTCAACCATCGGATTTTAAATAAGTATAAAGGTGTGGGCGTGGCTAAGCCTCAAACTTTGACCAGTCGCCATTACGTTACTTGACTCAATAACTCCCTTGTGCATGATCAGATCAATTTCAAACTTTGTCCGTGTGATCACTGACCACATCTGAAGACAGTGACAATGTGGACAGCTGGCATCACCTAAGCCCCGCCCCCTGACTACAGGAAGTCTTCTGTTTTATGGTGAAATGCCCATATTTGTCCCCTCTAATTTAGTCAACATGACACTAAGGTCATGCACTGTCTTCATGATGTTGTAATGACTATTCAGATCTGATAGCTTTTCAGAAAGGGAGGAGCTTTGATGCCATGGCGATTTCTGGCGTGACGCTGTGACCTTACGTTTGACTGTAACTTCCACAAACAGCCTCCGATTTGCCAGAGACTGAACATCACATCACCAGTGTGGTAAAGATAGAGTATCTCCTAGTGGTGAGACGTGTAATGCTGGGCTCAGAGGGGATGCTGAATCAGGGTGAGGTGTGGACGAGGAGGCCGTTCACGGTTTCTGGTGTTGGGGTGGTTGACTTTCTGTTCTGCCAGACGTGCCCTGGTGCCCCCGGCTGCCGGCCAGGATGGACAAGCGCGGAGCTGGGTTTGGAGAGCGTCGGGGATGGAGCGGAGGGGGTGCGGAAGGAGGGCGAGCAGCTTCGCTGCGAGGGCCGAACGACGCTGCTTGCAGCTTTAATTTTTCTTTCTTTCTTTTTCTTCCGCGTCTTTGGGTGGCCTTTAGGGGGTCTTAGCATATCCAAAAACTCACCAAATTCTGGCCCAATATAGAAAGTGCGTGAAATTTACGTATTTCAGTGGCAACGTGAAAGTTGGTAAAAAAATGTTTCGACAGCGCCCCCTAGAAAATTAAAAATACCCCTCTGCTTTGACCTTTTTTCATAGTAGAATGATGAAATTTGGTACACTTGTAGAACTCAACAATACGCACAGTAAAGCCTCTTGCACCCATGGTCAATATCAAACAGGAAGTCGGCCATTTTGGACTAAAGTGGCCATTTTGACCCCGTTTTGGCCATTTCTAGGGTCTACATTTGGTTGAACAGTTTGGTCATTTCTCGCACGATTGTCTCAAAAATAGTGTGCGATCGAACAGAAGCGATAGATGAATCAAATGAGAAAATAAAATTGACTTTTCGTAAATACTGAAGGGGCGGGGCCAGGCCTCAAAGTTCAAGCACTCGCCAAAAAAATTCAAATTGCTTTAATTTCATAAATGAAAGAATTACAGTTAAAGTAATTATCTATGGACAATCGGCATCGCCCCCCGAAGACAAATGAATGGTCGATTGATGATGTCACATAAGTCCCGCCCCCTCAGGCCTTAAAAGGTCAAGTTTTACTGGGAAATTTTCCAAAATTCGCCCTTTCAACTAATCACCCCAAATTTGTAGCAGTTAACTGAAGACAAGTTGGGGTTGCTTGGCGTCACTTTATGGGAGTTTTCTGCAGAAGGCGGGGCTGTGACAGCGCGGCGAAGTCAGTCGTACCGATGTGGCCTTACGTTTGCCTCCCATTTCGCCATTTCTAGAGATATCGCCACAAAACCTCTTGGGAGTGATCCTAGTTCAGCCCCCCACAAAATGTGATGTGAACATCCGGTGGGCGTGGCCTATTTTCTGAAATAGCGCCCCCTAGGACCATTAAAACTGTCAGCCCCAAGCCATGCTTTGACTGAGGAGTACAAAATTTGGTACACTAATGTGGTGTCTCAGGACCTAGAAAAAAGTCTCTTGGAGCCAAGTGCAAAGTCGTGCAGGAAGTCGGCCATTTTGGTCCAAGTACTCGATTT
Organism: Nothobranchius furzeri; assembly: GCF_043380555.1. Taxonomy (NCBI): domain Eukaryota; kingdom Metazoa; phylum Chordata; class Actinopteri; order Cyprinodontiformes; family Nothobranchiidae; genus Nothobranchius; species Nothobranchius furzeri. Next base: position 43,692,308 of record NC_091742.1, on the reverse strand, counting down.
AGTGGTATTCGCACACGTTGTTTGGAGAGTGTTGCACCATTGCCCTTTTCATCAATCGCCTTCAACCATCTGCTATATACTCTTAAGACATAGATGAAAAAATTCAACCGTCGGATTTTATATAAGTATAAAGATGTGGGCGTGGCTAAGCCTCAAACTTTGACCTGTCGCCACGCCACTCTTTTTTTCACAGCTCCCTATTGGACTCCTTTTAACCAATCACCAGCAATCACTGGCAAATGGCAGCAGACAAGTTGAGGTCACTTGATCTAAAGTACTGGCAGGTTTCGGATAAAGGCGGGGCTTTGGGAGCATGGCGAAATTCGCCATCACGCCATGGAAATACGTTTGTCTCTAATTTCTTCAATCATTGTGACATCGCCACACAATTTCTGATGAGTGATCCAACTCTGACCCCTAATAGAACTGCACAGCTGAAGTTTGTGGGCGTGGCCTATGTAATGAAATAGCGCCCCCTAGGACCATTAAAACTGTCAGCCCCAAGCCATGCTTTGACTGAGGATTACGAAATTTGATACACTAATGTGGGGTCTCAGGACCTACAAAAAAGTCTCTTGGAGCCATGTGCAAAGTCGCACAGGAAGTCAGCCATTTTGGTCCAAGTACTCGATTTAGTGGTTTTCGCACACGTTGTTTGGAGAGTGTTGCACCATCGCCCTTTTCACCAATCGCCTTCAAACTTCTGCTATATACTCTTAAGTCAAAGGGAGAAAAATTCAACCATCGGATTTTATATAAGTATAAAAGTGTGGGCGTGGCTAAGCCTCAAACTTTGACCTTTCGCCATTACATTACTTGACTTAACTCCCATGTGCATGATCAGATCTATATCAAACTGTGTCTGTGTGATCATTGACCACATCTCAAGACAATGACAATGTGGACAGCTGACATCACCTAAGCCCCGCCCCCTGACTACAGGAAGTCTATTTTTTATGGTGAAATGCCCATATTTGTCCCCTCTAATTTAGTCAACATGACACTAAGGTCATGCACTGTATTCATGATGTTGTAATGACCATTCAGATCTGCTAGCTTTTCAGAAAGGGAGGGGCTTTGATGCCATGGCGATTTCTTACTCTGACCCCTAATAGAATTGGACAGCTGAAGTTTGTGGGCGTGGCCTATTTTCTGAAATAGCGCCCCCCTAGGACCATTAAAACTATTTGCCCCAAGCCATGCTTTGACTGAGGATCACGAAATTTGGCACACTAATGTAGTGTCTCAGGACCTACAAAAAAGTCTCTTGGAGCCAAGTACAATGTCGCACAGGAGGTCGGCCATTTTTGTCCAAGTACTCGATTTAGTGGTTTTCGCACACGTTATTAGAATGATGTCTCGTCGTCCTTTCCACCGATCACCTTCAAACTCCTGCTATATACTCTTAAGACATAGAGGAAAAAATTTCAACCATTGGATTTTAAATAAGTATAAAGGTGTGGGCGTGGCTAAGCCTCAAACTTTGACCAGTCGCCATTATGTTACTTGACTTAATAACTCCCATGTGCATGATCAGATCAATTTCAAATTTTGTCTGTGTGATCACTGACCCCATCTGAAGACAGTGACAATGTGGACAGCTGACATCACCTAAGCCCGCCCCATGACTACAGGAAGTCTACTGTTTTATGGTGAAATGTCCATATTTGTCCCCTCTAATTTAGTCAAGATGACACTAAGGTCATGCACTGTCTTCATGATGTTGTAATGACCATTCAGATCTGATAGCTTTTCAGAAAGGGGGGGCTTTTATGCCATGGCGATTTCTGGCGTGACGCTGTGACCTTACGTTTGACTGTAACTTCCACAAACAGCCTTCGATATGCCCGAGACTGAACATCACATCACCAGTGTAGTAAAGATAGAGAATCTCCTAGTGGTGAGACGTGTAATGGTGGGCTCAGAGGGGATGCTGAGTCAGGGTGAGGTGTGGACGCGGAGGCCGTTCACGGTTTCTGGTGTCGGGGTGGTTGACTTTCTGTTCTGCCAGACGTGCCCTGGTGCCCCCGGCTGCCGGCCAGGATGGACAAGCGCGGAGCTGGGTTTGGAGAGCGTCGGGGATGGAGCGGAGGGAGTGCGGAAGGAGGGCGAGCAGCTTCGCTGCGAGGGCCGAACGACGCTGCTTGCAGCTTTAATATTTATTATTATTATTATTATTATTTTTTTTCTTCCGCGTCTTTGGGTGGCCTTTAGGGGGTCTTAGCATATCCAAAAAGTCACCAAATTCTGGCCCAATATAGAAAGTGCGTGAAATGTACGTATTTCACTGGCGATGTGAAAGTTCATAAAAAAGTGGCTGAACAGCGCCCTCTAGAAAGTGAAAAATACCCCTCTCCATAAAGCTTAGTTTATCGTACAGTTATGAAATTTGGTTTACTTGTAGTACTCAACAGTCCGCACAGAAAAGTCTCTTGCAACCATGGTCAATATCAAACAGGAAGTCGGCCATTTTGGAGTAAAGTGGCCATTTTGACCCCGTTTTGGCCATTTCTAGGGTCTATATTTGGTTGAACAGTTTGGTCATTTTTCGCACCATCGTCTCAAAAATTGTGCGAGATCGAACAGAAGCGATGGACGATTCAAATGAGACAATAAAATTGACTTTTCGTAAATACTGAAGGGGCGGGGCCAGGCCTCAAAGTTCGAGCACTCGCCAAAAAAATTCAAATTGCTATAATTTCATAAATGAAAGAATTACAGTTAAAGAAATGTTCTGTGGACAATTGTCATCGCCCTCCGAAGACAAATGAATGGTCGATTGATGATGTCACATAAGCCCCGCCCCCTCAGGACTTAAAAGGTCAAGTTTTACTGGGAAATTTTCCAAAATTCGCCCTTTCCAATAATCACCCCAAATTTGTAGCGGGAAACTGAAGACAAGTTGGGGTTGCTTGGCTTCACTTTATGGGAGTTTTCTGCAGAAGGCGGGGCTGTGGCGGCGCGGCGAATTCAGGCGTACCGCTTAGGCCTTACGTTTGCCTCCCATTTCGTCATTTCTAGAGATATCGCCACGAAGCTTCTTGTGAGTGATCCTAGTCTGGCCCCCCAAAAGATCTGATGTGAAATTCCGGTGGGCGTGGTCTATTTTCTGAAATAGCGCCCCCTAGGACCATTAAAACTGACAGCCCCAAGCCATGCTTTGACTGAGGATTACGAAATTTGGTACACTAATGTGGTGTCTCAGGCCCTACAAAAAAGTCTCTTGGAGCCAAGTGCATTGTCGCACAGGAAGTCGGCCATTTTGGTCCAAGTGCGCAATTTAGTGGTTTTCGCACACGTTGTTTGGAGAGTGATGCTCCGTCGCCCTTTTCACCAATTGCCTTCACACTTCGGCTACATACTCTTAAGACATAGATGAAAAAATTCAACCGTCGGATTTTAAATAAGTATAAAGGTGTGGGCGTGGCTAAGCCTCAAACTTTGACCTGTCGCCACGCCACTCTTTTTTTTCACAGCTCCCTATTGGACTCCTTTTAACCAATCACCACCAAACAGTGGCGAATAGCAGCAGACAAGTTGAGGTCACTTGGTCTATAGTACTGGCAGGTTTCGAATAAAGGCGGGGCTTTGGGAGAATGGCGAAATTCGCCATCACGACATGGAAATACGTTTGTCTCTCATTTCTTCAGTCATTGTGACATCGCCATACAAGTTCTGATGAGTGATCCTACTCTGACCCCTAATAGAATTGGACAGCTGAAGTTTGTGGGCGTGGCCTATTTTCTGAAACAGCGCCCCCTAGGACCATTAAAACAGTCAGCCCCAAGCCATGCTTTGACTGAGGATCACAAAATTTGGCACACTAATGTAGTGTACCAGGACCTACAAAAAAGTCTCTTGGAGCCAAGCACAATGTCGCACAGGAGGTCGGCCATTTTGGTCCAAGTACTCAATTTAGTGGTTTTCGCACACGTTATTAGGAGAATGATATCTCCTCGCCCTTTCCACCGATCACCTTCAAACCTCTGCTATATACTCTTAAGACATAGAGGAAAAAATTCAACCGTCGGATTTTAAATAAGTATAAAGGTGTGGGCGTGGCTAAGCCTCAAACTTTGTCCAGTCGCCATTACGTTACTTGACTTAATAACTCCCATGTGCATGATCAGATCAATTTCAAACTTTGTCTGTGTGATCACTGACCACATCTGAAGACAGTGACAATGTGGACAGCTGGCATCACCTAAGCCCCGCCCCCTGACCACAGGAAGTCTACTGTTTTATGGTGAAATGCCCATATTTGTCCCCTCTAATTTAGTCAACATGACACTAAGGTCATGCACTGTCTTCATGATGTTGTAATGACTATTCAGATCTGATAGCTTTTCAGAAAGGGAGGAGCTTTGATGCCATGGCGATTTCTGGCGTGACGCTGTGACCTTACGTTTGACTGTAACTTCCACAAACAGCCTTCGATATGCCCGAGACTGAACATCACATCACCAGTGTAGTAAAGATAGAGTATCTCCTAGTGGTGAGACGTGTAATGGTGGTCTCAGAGGGGATGCTGAGTCAGGGTGAGGTGTGGACGCGGAGGCCGTTCACGGTTTCTGGTGTCGGGGTGGTTGACTTTCTGTTCTGCCAGACGTGCCCTGGTGCCCCCGGCTGCCGGCCAGGATGGAGAAGCGCGGAGCTGGGTTTGGAGAGCGTCGCGGATGGAGCGGAGGGGTTGCGGAAGGAGGGCGAGCAGCTTCGCTGCGAGGGCCGAACGACGCTGCTTGCAGCTTTAATTATTATTCTTTTTTCTTCCGCGTCTTTGGGTGGCCTTTAGGGGGTCTTAGCATATCCAAAAAGTCACCAAATTCTGGCTCAATATAGAAAGTGCGTGAAATTTACGTATTTCACTGGCGATGTGAAAGTTCATAAAAAAGTGGCTCGACAGTGCCCCCTAGAAAGTGAAAAATACCCCTCTCCATAAAGCTTAGTTTATCGTACAGTTATGAAATTTGGTATACTTATAATACTCAACAGTCCGCACAGAAAAGCCTCTTGCAACCATGGTCAATATAAAACAGGAAGTCGGCCATTTTGGGTTGAAATGAGGATTTTTAGCCGTTTTGGCCAATTCTAGGGTCTATATTTGGTTGAACAGTTTGGTCATTTTTCGCACCATCGTCTCAAAAATAGTGCGAGATCGAACAGAAGCGATGGACGATTCAAATGAGACAATAAAATTGACTTTTCGTAAATACTGAAGGGGCGGGGCCAGGCCTCAAAGTTCGAGCACTCGCCAAAAAAATTCAAATTGCTATAATTTCACAAATGAAAGAATTACAGTTAAAACAATTTCTAAGGACAATTGCCATCGCCCCCCGAAGACAAATGAATGGTCGATAGATGATGTCACACAAGCCCCGCCCCCTCAGGACTTAAAAGGTCAAGTTTTACTGGGAAATTTTCCAAAATTCGCCCTTTCAAATAATCACCCCAAATTTGTAGCAGGTAACTGAAGACAAGTTGGGGTTGCTTGGCGTCACTTTATGGGAGTTTTCTGCAGAAGGCGGGGCTGTGGCGGCGCGGCGAAGTCAGGCGTACCGCTTAGGCCTTACGTTTGCCTCCCATTTCGTCATTTCTAAAGATATCGCCACAAAACTTCTTGGGAGTGATCCTAGTCCTGCCCCCCAAAAAATGTGATGTGAAAATCCTGTGGGCGTGGCCTATTTTCTGAAATAGCGCCCTCTAGGACCATTAAAACTGTCAGCCCCAAGCCAGGCTTTGACTGAGGATTACGAAATTTGGTACACTAATGTGGTGTCTCAGGACCTACAAAAAAGTCTCTTGGAGCCAAGCACCAAGTCGCACAGGAAGTCGGCCATTTTGGTCCAAGTACTCGATTTAGTGGTTTTCGCACACGTTGTTTGGAGAGTGTTGCACCATCGCCCTTTTCACCAATCACCTTCAAACATCTGCTATACACTCTTAAGACATAGATGAAAAAATTCAACCGTCGGATTTTAAATAAGTATAAAGGTGTGGGCGTGGCTAAGCCTCAAACTTTGACCTGTCGCCACGCCACTCTTTTTTTCACAGCTCCCTATTGGACTCCTTTTAACCAATCACCAGCAATCACTGGCAAATAGCAGCAGACAAGTTGAGGTCACTTGGTTTATAGTACTGGCAGGTTTCGAATAAAGGCGGGGCTTTGGGAGCATGGCGAAATTCACCATCACGCCATGGAAATACGTTTGTCTCTCATTTCTTCAATCATTGTTACATCACCACACAATTTCTGATGAGTGATCTTACTCTGACCCCTAATAGAATTGGACAGCTGAAGTTTGTGGGCGTGGCCTATTTTCTGAAATAGCGCCCCCTAGGACCATTAAAACTATCAGCCCCAAGCCATGCTTTGACTGAGGATCACGAAATTTGGCACACTAATGTAGTGTCTCAGGACCTACAAAAAAGTCTCTTGGAGCCAAGTCCAATGTCGCACAGGAGGTCGGCCATTTTGGTCCAAGTACTCGATTTAGTGGTTTTCCCACACGTTATTAGGAGAATGATGTCTCGTCGTCCTTTCCACTGATCACCTTCAAACTCCTGCTATATACTCTTAAGACATAGAGGAAAAAATTCAACCATCGGATTTTAAATAAGTATAAAGGTGTGGGCGTGGCTAAGCCTCAAACATTGACCAGTCACCATTACGTTACTTGACTTAATAACTCTCATGTGCATGATCAGATCAATTTCAAATTTTGTCTGTGTGATCACTGACTACATCTGAAGACAGCGACAATGTGGACAGCTGACTTCACCTAAGCCCCGCCCCCTGACTACAGGAAGTCTACTGTTTTATGGTGAACTGCCCATATTTGTCCCCTCTAATTTAGTCAACATGACACTAAGGTCATGCACTGTCTTCATGATGTTGTAATGACCATTCAGATCTGCTAGCTTTTCAGAAAGGGAGGGGCTTTGATGCCATGGCAAATTCTGGCGTGACGCTGTGACCTTACGTTTGACTGTAACTTCCACAAACAGCTTCCGATTTGCCCGAGACTGAACATCACATCACCAGTGTGGTAAAGATAGAGTATCTCCTAGTGGTGAGACGTGTAATGCTGGGCTCAAAGGGGATGCTGAGTCAGGGTGAGGTGTGGACGAGGAGGCCGTTCACGGTTTCTGGTGTCGGGGTGGTTGATGTTTCTGTTGTGCCAGACGTGCCCTGGTGCCCCCGGCTGCCGGCCAGAACGGAGCGGCGCGGAGCTGGGTTTGGAGAGCGTCGGGGATGGAGCGGAGGGGGTGCGGACAGAGGGCGAGCAGCTTCACTGCGAGGGCCGAACGACGCTGCTTGCAGCTTTAATTAGGCCCGAGCAGTGAAGCTGCGAAGGCCTATTGTATCTGCTCCGTTTATTATTATTATTATTTATTATTAGGCCCGAGCAGTGAAGCTGCGAAGGCCTATTGTATCTGCTCCGTTTATTCTTTCTTTCTTTCTTTCTTTTTTCTTCCGCGTCTTTGAATGGCCTTTAGGGGGTCTTAGCATATCCAAAAAGTCACCAAATTCTGGCTCAATATAGAAAGTGCGTGAAATTTACGTATTTCACTGGCGATGTGAAAGTTCGTAAAAAAGTGGCTGAACAGCGCCCCCTAGAAAGTGAAAAATACCCCTCTCCATAAAGCTTAGTTTATCGTACGGTTATGAAAATTGGTATACTTGTAGTGCTCAACAGTCCGCACAGAAAAGTCTCTTGCAAGCATGGTCAATATCAAACAGGAAGTCGGCCATTTTGGGTTGAAATGGCGATTTTTTGCCGTTTTGGCCGTTTTTAGGGTCCGTTTCTGATTGGATTGCTCGATCATTTTTCGCACGATCGTCTCAAAAATTGTGTAAAATTGCTCAGAAGAGATGGAGGAACAAATTGAGACAATAAAATTGACTTTTCGTAATTACTGAAGGGGCGGGGCCAGGCCTCGAAGTTCGAGCACTCGCCAAGAAAATTCAAATTGCTATAATTTCATAAATGAAAGAATTACAGTTAAAGTAACATTCTATGGACAATCGTCATTGCCCCCCGAAGACAAATGAATGGTCGATTGATGATGTCACATAAGCCCCGCCCCCGCAGGACTTAAAAGGTCAAGTTTTACTGGGAAATTTTCCAAAATTCGCCCTTTCAAATAATCATCCCAAATTTGTAGCAGGTAACTGAAGACAAGGTGGGGTTTCTTGGCGTCACTTTATGGGAGTTTTCTGCAGAAGGCGGGGCAGTGGCGGCACGGCGAAAACAGGTGTACGGAAATGGCCTTACGTTTGCCTCCCATTTCGTCATTTCTAGAGATATCGCCACGACACTTCTTGGGAGTGATCCTAGTCCAGCCCCCAAAAGAATCTGATGTGAACATCCGGTGGGCGTGGCCTATATTCTGAAATAGCGCCCCCTACGACCATTAAAACGGTCAGCCCCAAGCCATGCTTTGACTGAGGAGTACGAAATTTGGTGCACTAATGTGGTGTCTCAGGACCTACAAAAAAGTCTCTTGGAGCCAAGTGCGAAGTCACACAGGAAGTCGGCCATTTTGGTCCAAGTGCGCAATTTAGTGGTTTTCGCACACGTTGTTTGGAGAGTGATGCTCCATCACCCTTTTCACCAATCGCCTTCAAACTTCTGCTATATACTCTTAAGACATAGAAGAAAAAATTCAACCGTCGGATTTTAAATAAGTATAAAGGTGTGGGCGTGGCTAAGCCTCAAACTTTGACCTTTCGCCAGGCCACTCTTTTTTTCACAGCTCCCTATTTGACTCCTTTTACCCAATCACCAGGAATCTCTGGTAAATAGCAGCAGACAAGTTGAGGTCACTTGGTCTCCAGTACTGGAACGTTTTGAAAAAAGGCGGGGCTTTGGGAGCATGGCGAAATTCGCCATCACGCCATGAAAATATGTTTGCCTCTCATTTCTTCATTTATTGTGATATCACCTCGAAATTTGTTGTGAGTGATCCTAGTCTGACCCCCAATAGACATGGTCAGCTTAAGTTTGTGGGCGTGGCCTATTTTCTGAATTAGCGCCCCCTAGGACCATTAAAACTGTCAGCCCCAAGCCATGCTTTGACTGAGGATTACAAAATTTGGTACACCAAAGTGGTGTCTCAGGAACTACAAAAATGTCTCTTGGAGCCAAGTGCAAAGTCGCACAGGAAGTCAGCCATTTTGGTCCAAGTGCGCGATTTAGTGGTTTTCACACACGTTGTTTGGAGAGTGATGCTCCGTCGCCCTTTTCACCAATCGCCTTGTAACTTCTGCTATATACTCTTAAGATATAGTGGAAAAAATTCAACCGTCGGATTTTAAATAAGTATAAAGGTGTGGGCGTGGCTAAGCCTCAAACTTTGATCTTTCGCCATTACATTACTTGACTTATTAACTCCCATGTGCACGATCAGATCTATATCAAACTTTGTATGTGTGATCACTGACCACATCTCAAGGCAACGTCATTGTGGACAGCTGACATCACCTAAGCCCCGCCCCCTGACAACAGGAAGTCTATTGTTTTATGGTGAAATGCCCATATTTGTCCCCTCTAATTTAGTCAACATGACAATAAGGTCATGCACTGTCTTCATGATGTTGTAATTACCATTCAGATCTGATAGATTTCCAGATAGGGAGGGGCTTTGATGCCATGGCGAATTCTGGCATGACCCCGTGACCTTACAATTCAATTTAATGGTGAGCTCAGAGGGGATGCTGAGTCAGGGTGAGGTGCGGACTAGGAGGCCATTTGCGGTTTCTGGTGTTGGGGTGGTTGACGTTTCTGTTCTGCCAGACGTCCCCTGGTGCCGCTGGTTGTCGGCCAGGAAGGAGCGGCACGCAGCTGGGTTTGGAGAGCGTCGGGGATGGAGCGGAGGGGGTGCGGATGGAGGACGAGCAGCTTCACTGCGAGGGCCGAATGACGCTGCTTGCAGCTTTAATTATTAGGCCCGAGCAGCGAAAGCGCTGCGAAGGCCTCTTGTTTTTGCTCTGTTTATTATTTTTTATTATTCCGTGTCCGCTTTGAACGGCTTTTTGGGGACCTTAACATACCCCAAAACTCACAATATTTTGCACACTTGTCAGGCCTGGTGAAAAATTTGATATTTTAAAGGTCCCAAAAAAATCGCAAAGAAAATGGCTGAACAGCGCCCCCTAGAAAGTGAAAAAAACCCCTCTCCATAAAGCTTAGTTTATCGTACAGTTATGAAATTTGGTACACTTGTAGGACTCAACAGTCCGCACAGAAAAGTCTCTTGCAAGCATGGTCAATATCAAACAGGAAGTCGGCCATTTTGGGTTGAAATGGCGATTTTTTGCCGTTTTTGCCGTTTTCAGGGTCCGTTTCTGATTGGATTGCTCGATCATTTTTCGCACGATCGTCTCAAAAATTGTGTAAAATTGCTCAGAAGGGATGGCTGAAAAAAATGAGACAAGGATTCTGACTTTTCGTATATGTTGAAGGGGCGGGGCCAGGCCTCGAAGTTTGACTGCTCGCCAAAAAAATTTAAATTGCTATATCTTCATATCTGTATGGAATAGAGTTACCAAACTTTCTGTGGTCATTTGTCATCCACCCACAAAGTAAATTGAATGGTCGGATGATGACGTCACACAAGCCCCGCCCCCTCAGGACCAAAAAGGTCAAGTTTTACTGTGAAAGGTCCCAAATGGCCCCATTTCACTCAATCACCACAAATTTGTAGCTGGTAACTCAAGACAAGTGGGGGTTGCTTTGCGTCACTTTATGGGAGTTTTCGGCAGAGGGCGGGGCTGTGGCGGCGCAACGAATTCAGGCGTACCGCCGTGGCCTTACGTTTGCCTCCCATTTCGTCATTTCTAAAGATATCGTCACGAAGCTTCTTGTGAGTGATCCTAGTCCGGCCCCCCAAAAGATCTGATTGGAAGATCCGGTGGGCGTGGCCTATTTTCTGAAATAGCGCCCCCTAGGACCATTAAAACTGTCAGCCCCAAGCCATGCTTTGACTGAGGATTACGAAATTTGGTACACTAATGTGGTGTCTCAGGACCTACAAAAAAGTCTCTTGGAGCCAAGTGCAAAGTCGCACAGGAAGTCGGCCATTTTGGTCCAAGTGCGCGATTTAGTGGTTTTCACACACGTTGTTTGGAGAGTGATGCTCCGTCGCCCTTTTCACCAATCGCTTTCAAACTTCTGCTATATACTCTTAAGACATAGAGGAAAAAATTCAACCGTCGGATTTTAAATAAGTTTAAAGGTGTGGGCGTGGCTAAGCCTCAAACTTTGACCTTTCGCCACGCCACTCTTTTTTTCACAGCTCCCTATTGGACTCCTTTTACCCAATCACCAGGAATCTCTGGTAAAAGGCAGCAGACAAGTTGAGGTCACTTGGTCTTCAGTACTGGAAGGTTTTGAAAAAAGGCGGGGCTTTGGGAGCATGGTGAAATTCGCCATCACGCCATGGAAATACGTTTGCCTCTCATTTCTTCATTTATCGTGATATCACCTCGAAATTTGTTGTGAGTGATCCTAGTCTGACCCCCAATAGAAATGGTCAGCTTAAGTTTGTGGGCGTGGCCTATTTTTTGAATTAGCGCCCCCTAGGACCATTAAAACTGTCAGCCCCAAGCCATGCTTTGACTGAGGATTACGAAATTTGGTACACTAATGTGGTGTCTCAGGACCTACAAAAAAGTCTCTTGGAGCCAAGTGCAAAGTCACACAGGAAGTCGGCCATTTTGGTCCAAGTACTCGATTTAGTGGTTTTCGCACACGTTGTTTGGAGAGTGATGCTCCATCGCCCTTTTCACCAATCACCTTCAAATTTCTGCTATATACTCTTAAGACATAGAGGAAAAAATTCAACCGTCGGATTTTAAATAAGTATAAAGATGTGGGCGTGGCTAAGCCTCAAAGTTTGACCTTTCGCCATTACATTACTTGACTTAATAACTCCCATGTGCACAATCAGATCTATTTCAAACTTTGTCTGTGTGATCACTGACCACATCTCAAGGCAACATTATTGTGGACAGCTGACATCACCTAAGCCCCGCCCCCTGACAACAGGAAGTCTATTGTTTTATGGTGAAATGCCCATATTTGTCACCTGTAACTTAGTGAACATGACACTAAGGTCATACACTGTCTTCATAATGTTGTAATTACCATTCAGACTTGAAAGATTTCCAGAAAGGGAGGGGCTTTGATGCAATGGCGAATGCTGCCATGACGCCATGACCTTACGTTTGACTGTAACTTCCACAAACAGCCTCCAATTTGCCCGAGACTGAACATGGCAATGAACAATCATGCCCTTTAGCCAGTGAGGCACAAACGGTTGGTGAATGTTATATAATGTCACCAAAGCTGACCTCAATGGGACTTTTCTGTAGTTGGTCACAGCGCCGCCTAGTTAACTTTAACCTTCGGGAACTTTAAAAAACATGGTCAAAATAGCATTAAAGTTGGTCACTGTCATCACACCACCAGTGTGGCAAAGATGGGGTATGCCCTAGTGGTGAGACGTGTAATATAATGGTGGGCTCAGAGGGGATGCTGAGTCAGGGTGAGGTGCAGACGAGGTGACCGTTAGCGGTTTCATGTGTCGGGGTGGTCGACGTTTCTGTTCCGGGGACGTTTCCTGGTGCCCCTGGCTGCCGGCCAGGCCGGAGCGGCGCGGAGCTGCGAGGGCCGAACGACGCTGCTTGCAGCTTTAATTAGGCCCGAGCAGTGAAGCTGCGAAGGCCTATTGTATCTGCTCCGTTTCTTCTTATTATTATTATTATTCTTTTTTCTTCCGCGTCTTTGGGTGGCCTTTAGGGGGTCTTAGCATATCCAAAAAGTCACCAAATTCTGGCTCAATATAGAAAGTGCGTGAAATTTACGTATTTCACTGGCGATGTGAAAGTTCATAAAAAAGTGGCTCGACAGTGCCCCCTAGAAAGTGAAAAATACCCCTCTCCATAAAGCTTAGTTTATCGTACAGTTATGAAATTTGGTATACTGATAATCCTCAACAGTCCGCACAGAAAAGCCTCTTGCAACCATGGTCAATATAAAACAGGAAGTCGGCCATTTTGGGTTGAAATGAGGATTTTTAGCCGTTTTGGCCAATTCTAGGGTCTATATTTGGTTGAACAGTTTGGTCATTTTTCGCACCATCGTCTCAAAAATAGTGCGAGATCGAACAGAAGCGATGGACGATTCAAATGAGACAATAAAATTGACTTTTCGTAAATACTGAAGGGGCGGGGCCAGGCCTCAAAGTTCGAGCACTCGCCAAAAAAATTCAAATTGCTATAATTTCACAAATGAAAGAATTACAGTTAAAACAATTTCTAAGGACAATTGCCATCGCCCCCCGAAGACAAATGAATGGTCGATAGATGATGTCACACAAGCCCCGCCCCCTCAGGACTTAAAAGGTCAAGTTTTACTGGGAAATTTTCCAAAATTCGCCCTTTCAAATAATCACCCCAAATTTGTAGCAGGTAACTGAAGACAAGTTGGGGTTGCTTGGCGTCACTTTATGGGAGTTTTCTGCAGAAGGCGGGGCTGTGGCGGCGCGGCGAAGTCAGGCGTACCGCTTAGGCCTTACGTTTGCCTCCCATTTCGTCATTTCTAAAGATATCGCCACAAAACTTCTTGGGAGTGATCCCAGTCCTGCCCCTCAAAAAATATGATGTGAAAATCCTGTGGGCGTGGCCTATTTTCTGAAATAGCGCCCTCTAGGACCATTAAAACTGTCAGCCCCAAGCCAGGCTTTGACTGAGGATTACGAAATTTGGTACACTAATGTGGTGTCTCAGGACCTACAAAAAAGTCTCTTGGAGCCAAGCACCAAGTCGCACAGGAAGTCGGCCATTTTGGTCCAAGTACTCGATTTAGTGGTTTTCGCACACGTTGTTTGGAGAGTGTTGCACCATCGCCCTTTTCACCAATCACCTTCAAACATCTGCTATACACTCTTAAGACATAGATGAAAAAATTCAACCGTCGGATTTTAAATAAGTATAAAGGTGTGGGCGTGGCTAAGCCTCAAACTTTGACCTGTCGCCACGCCACTCTTTTTTTCACAGCTCCCTATTGGACTCCTTTTAACCAATCACCAGCAATCACTGGCAAATAGCAGCAGACAAGTTGAGGTCACTTGGTTTATAGTACTGGCAGGTTTCGAATAAAGGCGGGGCTTTGGGAGCATGGCGAAATTCACCATCACGCCATGGAAATACGTTTGTCTCTCATTTCTTCAATCATTGTTACATCACCACACAATTTCTGATGAGTGATCTTACTCTGACCCCTAATAGAATTGGACAGCTGAAGTTTGTGGGCGTGGCCTATTTTCTGAAATAGCGCCCCCTAGGACCATTAAAACTATCAGCCCCAAGCCATGCTTTGACTGAGGATCACGAAATTTGGCACACTAATGTAGTGTCTCAGGACCTACAAAAAAGTCTCTTGGAGCCAAGTCCAATGTCGCACAGGAGGTCGGCCATTTTGGTCCAAGTACTCGATTTAGTGGTTTTCCCACACGTTATTAGGAGAATGATGTCTCGTCGTCCTTTCCACCGATCACCTTCAAACTCCTGCTATATACTCTTAAGACATAGAGGAAAAAATTCAACCGTCGGATTTTAAATAAGTATAAAGGTGTGGGCGTGGCTAAGCCTCAAACTTTGACCAGTCGCCATTACGTTACTTGACTTAATAACTCCCATGTGCATGATCAGATCAATTTCAAACTTTGTCTGTGTGATCACTGACCACATCTGAAGACAGTGACAATGTGGACAGCTGACATCACCTAAGCCCCGCCCCCTGACTACAGGAAGTCTACTGTTTTATGGTGAAATGCCCATATTTGTCCCCTCTAATTTAGTCAACATGACACTAAGGTCATGCACTGTCTTCATGATGTTGTAATGACCATTCAGATCTGATAGCTTTTCAGAAAGGGAGGGGCTTTGATGCCATGGCGATTTCTGGCGTGAAGCTGTGACCTTACGTTTGACTGTAACTTCCACAAACAGCCTCCGATTTGCCCGAGACTGAACATCACATCACCAGTGTGGTAAAGATAGAGTATCTCCTAGTGGTGAGACGTGTAATGGTGGGCTCAGAGGGGATGCTGAGTCAGGGTGAGGTGTGGACGAGGAGGCCATTCACGGTTTCTGGTGTCGGGGTGGTTGACTGTCTGTTCTGCCAGACGTGCCCTGGTGCTCCCGGCTGCCGGACAGGATGGAGAAGCGCAGAGCTGGGTTTGGAGAGCGTCGGGGATGGAGCGGAGGGGGTGCGGAAGGAGGGCGAGCTGCTTCGCTGCGAGGGCCGAACGACGCTGCTTGCAGCTTTAATTAGGCCCGAGCAGTGAAGCTGCGAAGGCCTATTGTATCTGCTCCGTTTATTATTTTTTTTTTTCTTTCTTTCTTTCTTTCTTTTTTTTTCTTCCGCGTCTTTGGATGGCCTTTAGGGGGTCTTAGCATATCCAAAAAGTCACCAAATTCTGGCCCAATATAGAAAGTGCGTGAAATTTACGTATTTCACTGGCAACATGAAAGTTGGTAAAAAAATGTTTCAACAGCGCCCTCTGGAAAATTAAAAATACCCCTCCGCTTTGACCTTTTTTCATAGTAGAGTGATGAAATTTGGTACACTTGTAGAACTCAACAATACGCACAGAAAAGCCTCTTGCACCCATGGTCAATATCAAACAGGAAGTCGGCCATTTTGGACTAAAGTGGCCATTTTGACCCCGTTTTGGCCATTTCTAGGGTCTATATTTGGTTGAACAGTTTGGTCATTTTTCGCACGATCGTCTCAAAAATAGTGTGCGATCGAACAGAAGCGATGGACGATTAAAATGAGACAATAAAATTGACTTTTCGTAAATACTGAAGGGGCGGGACCAGGCCTCAAAGTTCGAGCACTCGCCAAAAAAATTCAAATTGCTATAGATTCATAAATGAAAGAATTACAGTTAAAGAAATGTTCTAAGGACAATCGTCGTCGCCCTCCGAAGACAAATGAATGGTCGATTGGTGATGTCCCATAAGCCCCGCCCCCTCAGGACTTAAAAGGTCAAGTTTTACTGGGAAATTTTCCAAAATTCGCCCTTTAAAATAATCATCCCAGATTTGTAGCAGGTAACTGAAGACAAGTTGGGGTTGCTTGGCGTCACTTTATGGGAGTTTTCTGCAGAAGGCGGGGCTGTGGCGGTGCGGCGAAGTCAGGCGTACCGCTTAGGCCTTACGTTTGCCTCCCATTTCGTCATTTCTAGAGATATCGCCACGACACTTCTTGGGAGTGATCCTAGTCCGGCCCCAAAAAGAATCTGATGTGAACATCCGGTGGGCGTGGCCTATTTTCTGAAATAGCGCCCCCTAGGACCATTAAAACTGTCAGCCCCAAGCCATGCTTTGACTGAGGAGTACAAAATTTGGTACACTAATGTGGTGTCTCAGGACCTACAAAAAAGTCTCTTGGAGCCAAGTGCAAAGTCGCACAGGAAGTCGGCCATTTTGGTCCAAGTACTCGATTTAGTGGTATTCGCACAAGTTGTTTGGAGAAGGATGCACCATCACCCTTTTCACCAATCACCTTCAAACATCTGCTATACACTCTTAAGACATAGATGAAAAAATTCAACCGTCGGATTTTAAATAAGTATAAAGGTGTGGGCGTGGCTAAGCCTCAAACTTTGACCTGTCGCCACACCACTCTTTTTTTCACAACTCCCTATTGGACTCCTTTTAACCAATCACCAGCAATCTCTGGCAAATAGCAGCAGACAAGTTCAGGTCACTTGGTCTATAGTACTGGCAGGTTTAGAAAAAAGGCGGGGCTTTGGGAGCATGGCGAAATTCGCCATCACGCCATGGAAATACGTTTGTCTCTCATTTCTTCAATCATTGTGACATCGCCACACAATTTCTGATGAGTGATCTTACTCTGACCCCTAATAGAATTGGTCAGTTGAAGTTTGTGGGCGTGGCCTATTTTCTGAAATAGCGCCCCCTAGGACCATTAAAACTATCAGCCCCAAGCAATGCTTTGACTGAGGATCACGAAATTTGGCACACTAATGTAGTGTCTCAGGACCTACAAAAAAGTCTCTTGGAGCCAACTACAATGTCGCACAGGAGGTCGGCCATTTTGGTCAGAGTACTCGATTTAGTGGTTTTCGCACACGTTATTAGGAGAATGATGTCTTGTCGTCCTTTCCACCGATCACCTTCAAACTCCTGCTATATACTCTTAAGACATAGAGGAAAAAATTCAACCGTCGGATTTTAAATAAGTATAAAGGTGTGGGCGTGGCTAAGCCTCAAACTTTGACCAGTCGCCATTACGTTACTTGACTTAATAACTCCCATGTGCATGATCAGATCAATTTCAAACTTTGTCTGTGTGATCACTGACCACATCTGAAGACAGTGACAATGTGGACAGCTGACATCACCTAAGCCCCGCCCCCTGACTACAGGAAGTCTATTTTTTTATGGTGAAATGCCCATATTTGTCCCCTCTAATTTAGTCAACATGACACTAAGGTCATACACTGTCTTAATAATGTTGTAATGACCATTCAGATCTGCTAGCTTTTCAGAAAGGGAGGGGCTTTGATGCCATGGCGAATTCTGGCGTGACGCCGTGACCTTACGTTTGACTGTAACTTCCACAAACAGCCTCCGATTTGCCCGAGACTGAACATCACATCACCAGTGTGGTAAAGATAGAGTATCTCCTAGTGGTGAGACGTGTAATGCTGGGCTCAGAGGGGATGCTGAGTCAGGGTGAGGAGTGGACGAGGAGGCCGTTCACGGTTTCTGGTGTCGGGGTGGTTGACGTTTCTGTTCTGGCAGACGTGCCCTGGTGCCCCCGGCTGCCGACCAGGACGGAGCGGCGCGGAGCTGGGTTTGGAGAGCGTTGGGGATGGAGCGGACGGGGTGCGGACGGAGGGCGAGCAGCTTCGCTGCGAGGGCCGAACGACGCTGCTTGCAGCTTTAATTATTATTATTCTTTTTTCTTCCGCGTCTTTGAATGGCCTTTAGGGGGTCTTAGCATATCCAAAAAGTCACCAAATTCTGGCCCAATATAGAAAGTGCGTGAAATTTACGTATTTCACTGGCGATGTGAAAGTTCGTAAAAAATTGGCTGAACAGCGCCCCCTAGAATGTGAAAAATACCCCTCTCCATAAAGCTTAGTTTATCATACAGTTATGAAATTTGGTACACTTGTAGTACTCAACAGTCCGCACAGAAAAGTCTCTTGCAACCATGGTCTATATCACACAGGAAGTCGGCCATTTTAGGTTGAAATGGCGATTTTTAGCCATTTTGGCCATTTCTAGGGTCTATATTTGGTTGAACAGTTTGGTCATTTTTCGCACGATCGTCTCAAAAATTGTGTGCGATCGAACAGAAGCGATGGCCGATTCAAATGATAAAATAAAATTGACTTTTCGTAAATACTGAAGGGGCGGGGCCAGGCCTCAAAGTTCGAGCACTCGCCAAGAAAATTCAAATTGCTATAATTTCATAAATGAAAGAATTACAGTTAAAGTAACATTCTATGGACAATCGTCATCGCCCCCCGAAGACAAATGAATGGTTGATTGGTGATGTCACATAAGCCCCGCCCCCTCAGTACTTAAAAGGTTAAGTTTTACTGGGAAATTTTCCAAAATTCGCCCTTTCAAATAATCATCCCAAATTTGTAGCTGGTAACTGAAGACAAGTTGGGGTTTCTTGGCGTCACTTTATGGGAGTTTTCTGCAGAAGGCGGGGCAGTGGCGGCACGGCGAAATCAGGCGTACCGACGTGGCCTTACGTTTGCCTCCCATTTCGTCATTTCTAGAGATATCGCCACGACACTTCTTGGGAGTGATCCTAGTCTGGCCCCCAAAAGAATCTGATGTGAACATCCGGTGGGCGTGGCCTATTTTCTGAAATAGCGCCCCCTAGGACCATTAAAACTGTCAGCCCCAAGCCATGCTTTGACTGAGGAGTACGAAATTTGGTACACTAATGTGGTGTCTCAGGACCTACAAAAAAGTCTCTTGGAGCCAAGTGCGAAGTCACACAGGAAGTCGGCCATTTTGGTCCAAGTACTGGATTTAGTGGTTTTCGCACACGTTGTTTGGAGAAGGATGCTCCATCACTCTTTTCACCAATCACCTTCAAACCTCTGTCATACACTCTTAAGACATAGATGAAAAAATTCAACCGTCGGATTTTAAATAAGTATAAAGGTGTGGGCGTGGCTAAGCCTCAAACTTTGACCTGTCGCCACGCCACTCTTTTTTTCACAGCTCCCTATTGGCCTCCTTTTAACCAATCACCAGCAATCACTGGCTAATAGCAGCAGACAAGTTGAGGTCAATTGGTCTATAATACTGGCAGGTTTCGAATAAAGGCGGGGCTTTGGGAGCATGGCGAAATTCGCCATCACGCCATGGAAATACGTTTGTCTCTCATTTCTTCTATCACTGTGACATCGCCACACAATTTCTGATGAGTGATCCTACTCTGACCCCTAATAGATTTGGACAGCTGAAGTTTGTGGGCGTGGCCTATTTTCTGAAATAGCACCCCCTAGTACCATTAAAACTGTCAGCCCCAAGCCTTGCTTTGACTGAGGATCACGAAATTTGGCACACTAATGTAGTGTCTCAGGACCTACAAAAAAGTCTCTTGGAGCCAAGCACAATGTCGCACAGGAGGTCGGCCATTTTGGTCCAAGTACGCGATTTAGTGGTTTTCGCACACGTTATTAGGAGAATGATGTCTCGTCGACCTTTCCACCGATCACCTTCAAACTCCTGCTATATACTCTTAAGACATAGAGGAAAAAATTCAACCGTCGGATTTCAAATAAGTATAAAGATGTGGGCGTGGCTAAGCCTCAAACTTTGACCAGTCGCCATTACGTTACTTGACTTAGTAACTCTCATGTGCATGATCAGATCAATTTCAAACTTTGTCTGTGTTATCACTGACCACATCTGAAGACAGTGACAATGTGGACAGCTGGCATCACCTAAGCCCCACCCCCTGACTACAGGAAGTTTACTGTTTTATGGTGAAATGCCCATATTTGTCCCCTCTAATTTAGTCAACATGACACAAAGGTCATGCACTGTCTTCATGATGTTGTAATGACCATTCAGATCTGATAGCTTTTCAGAAAGGGAGGGGCTTTGATGCCATGGTGAATTCTGTTCTGGTGGACGTTTCTGTTCTGCTGACGCGCCCTGTTGTCCCGGGCTGCTGGTCAGGAAGGAGCGGCGGGGTGCTGGGTTTTGAGAGCATTGGGGATGGAGCGGAGGGGGTAAGGACGGAGGGCGAGCAGCTTCGCTGCGAGGGCCGAACGACGCTGCTTGCAGCTTTAATTATTATTATTTTTTTTTCTTCCGCGTCTTTGACTGGCCCTTAGGGGGTCTTAGCATATCCAAAAAGTCACCAAAATCTGGCCCAATATAGAAAATGCGTGAAATTTACGTATTTCCTTGGCGATGTGAAAGTTGATAAGAAAGTGGCTCGACAGCGCCCCCTAAAAAGTGAAAAATACCCCTCTCCATAAAGCTTAGTTTATCGTACAGTTATGAAATTTGGTACACTTGTAGTACTCAGCAGTCCGCACAGAAAAGTCTCTTGCACCCATGGTCAATATCAAACAGGAAGTCGGCCATTTTGGACTAAAGTGGCCATTTTGACCCCGTTTTGACCATTTCTAGGGTCTATATTTGGTTCAACAGTTTGGCCATTTTTCGCACGATCGTCTCAAAAATAGTGTGCGATCGAACAGAAGCGATGGACGAATCAAATGAGACAATAAAATTGACTTTTCGTAAATACTGAAGGGGCGGGACCAGGCCTCAAAGTTCGAGCACTCGCCAAAAAAATTCAAATTGCTATAATTTCATAAATGAAAGAACTACAGTTAAAGAAATGTTCTATGGACAATCGTCATCAACCTCCGAAGACAAATGCATGGTGGATTGATGATGTCACATAAGCCCCGCCCCCTCAGGACTTAAAAGGTCAAGTTTTACTGGGAAATTTTCCAAAATTCGCCCTTTCAAATAATCACCCCAAATTTGTAGCAGGTAACTGAAGACAAGTTGGAGTTGCTTGGCGTCACTTTATGGGAGTTTTCTGCAGAAGGCGGGGCTGTGGCGGCGCGGCGAAGTCAGGCGTACCGCTTAGGCCTTACGTTTGCCTCCCATTTCATCATTTCTAAAGATATCGCCACGAAACTTCTTGGGAGTGATCCTAGTCCTGCCCCCCAAAAAATATGATGTGAAAATCCGGTGGGCGTGGCCTATTTTCTGAAATAGCGCCCCCTAGGACCATTAAAACTGTCAGCCCCAAGCCATGCTTTGACTGAGGATTACGAAATTTGGTACACTAATGTGGTGTCTCAGGACCTACAAAAAAGTCTCTTGGAGCCAAGCACCAAGTCGCACAGGAAGTCGGCCATTTTGATCCAAGTACTCGATTTAGTGGTTTTCGCACACGTTGTTTGGAGAGTGTTGCACCATCGCCCTTTTCACCAATCACCTTCAAACTTCTGCTATAGACTCTTAAGACAAAGGGGAAAAAATTCAACCTACGGATTTTAAATAAGTATAAAGGTGTGGGCGTGGCTAAGCCTCAAACTTTGACTTGTCGCCACGCCACTCTTTTTTTCACAGCTCCCTATTGGACTCCTTTTAACCAATCACCAGCAATCACTGGCAAATAGCAGCAGACAAGTTGAGGTCACTTGGTTTATAGTACTGGCAGATTTCGAATAAAGGCGGGGCTTTGGGAGCATGGCGAAATTCACCATCAAGCCATGGAAATACGTTTGTCTCTCATTTCTTCAATCATTGTGACATCACCACACAATTTCTGATGAGTGATCTTACTCTGACCCCTAATAGAATTGGACAGCTGAAGTTTGTGGGCGTGGCCTATTTTCTGAAATAGCGCCCCCTAGGACCATTAAAACTATCAGCCCCAAGCCATGCTTTGACTGAGGATCACGAAATTTGGCACACTAATGTAGTGTCTCAGGACCTACAAAAAAGTCTCTTGGAGCCAAGTACAATGTCGCACAGGAGGTCGGCCATTTTGGTCCAAGTACTCGATTTAGTGGTTTTCGCACACGTTATTAGGAGAATGATGTCTCGTCGTCCTTTCCACCGATCACCTTCAAACTCCTGCTATATACTCTTAAGACATAGAGGAAAAAATTCAACCGTCGGATTTTAAATAAGTATAAAGGTGTGGGCGTGGCTAAGCCTCAAACTTTGACCAGTCGCCATTACGTTACTTGACTTAATAACTCCCATGTGCATGATCAGATCAATTTCAAACTTTGTCTGTGTGATCACTGACCACATCTGAAGACAGTGACAATGTGGACAGCTGACATCACCTAAGCCCCGCCCCCTGACTACAGGAAGTCTACTGTTTTATGGTGAAATGCCCATATTTGTCCCCTCTAATTTAGTCAACATGACACTAAGGTCATGCACTGTCTTCATGATGTTGTAATGACCATTCCGATCTGATAGCTTTTCAGAAAGGGAGGGGCTTTGATGCCATGGCGATTTCTGGCGTGACGCTGTGACCTTACGTTTGCCTGTAACTTCCACAAACAGCCTCCGATTTGCCCGAGACTGAACATCACATCACCAGTGTGGTAAAGATAGAGTGTATCCTAGTGGTGAGACGTGTAATGGTGGGCTAAGAGGGGATGCTGAGTCAGGGTGAGGTGTGGACGAGAAGGCCGTTCACGGTTTCTGGTGTCGGGGTGGTTGACTTTCTGTTCTGCCAGACGTGCCCTGGTGCCCCCGGCTGCCGGCCAGGATGGAGAAGCGTGGAGCTGGGTTTGGAGAGCGTCGGGGATGGAGTGGAGGGGGTGCTGAAGGAGGGCGAGCAGCTTCGCTGCGAGGGCCGAACGACGCTGCTTGCAGCTTTCATTAGGCCCGAGCAGTGAAGCTGCGAAGGCCTATTGTATCTGCTCCGTTTATTAGGCCCGAGCAGCGAAGCGCTGCGAAGGCCTATTGTATCTGCTCCGTTTATTATTATTACGCTTTCTTTTTTCTTCCGCGTCTTTGGGTGGCCTTTAGGGGGTCTTAGCATATCCAAAAAGTCACCAAATTCTGGCCCAATATAGAAAGTGCGTGAAATTTACGTATTTCACTGGCGATGTGAAAGTTGATAAAAAAGTGGCTCGACAGCGCCCCCTAAAGAGTGAAAAATACCCCTCTCCATAAAGCTTAGTTTATCGTACAGTTATGAAATTTGGTATACTGGTACTACTCAACAGTCCGCACAAAAAAGCCTCTTGCAACCATGGTCAATATAAAACAGGAAGTCGGCCATTTTGGGTTGAAATGGCGATTTTTAGCCGTTTTGGCCATTTCTAGGGTCTATATTTGGTTGAACAGTTTCGTCATTTTTCGTACCATAGTCTCAAAAATAGTGTGCCATCGAACAGAAGCGATGGACGCTTCAAATGAGAAAATAAAATTGACTTTTCGTAAATACTGAAGGGGCGGGGCCAGGCCTCAAAGTTCGAGCACTCGCCAATAAAATTCAAATTGCTATAATTTCACAAATGAAAGAATTACAGTTAAAGTAACTTTCTATGGATAATCGTCATCGCCCCCCGAAGACAAATGAATGGTCGCTGGATGATGTCACACAAGCCCCGCCCCCTCAGGACTTAAAACGTCAAGTTTTACTGGGAAATTTTCCAAAATTCGCCCTGTCGAATAATCAGCCCGAATTTGTAGCAGGTAACTGAAGAGAAGTTGGCGTTGCTTGACGTCACTTTATGGGTGTTTTCTGCAGAAGGCGGGGCTGTGGCGACGCGGCGAAGTCAGGCGTACCGCCGTGACCATACATGTGCCTCCCATGTCGTCATTTCTATAGATACAGTCACGAAACGTCTTGTGAGTGATCCTAGTCCGGCCCCCCAAAAGATCTCATGTGAACATCAAATGGGCGTGGCCTATTTTCTGAAATAGCGCCCCCTAGGTCCATTAAAACTGTCAGCCCCAAGCCATGCTTTGACTGAGGAGTACGAAATTTGGTACACTAATGTGGGGTCTCAGGACCTACAAAAAAGTCTCTTTGAGCCAAGTGCAAAGTCGCACAGGAAGTCGGCCATTTTGGTCCAATTACTCGATTTAGTGGTTTTCACACACGTTATTAGGAGAATGATGTCTCGTCGTCCTTTCCACCTATCACCTTCAAACTCCTGCTATATAATCTTAAGACATAGAGGAAAAAATTCAACCGTCGGATTTTATACAAGTATAAAGGTGTGGGCGTGGCTAAGCCTCAAACTTTGACCTTTCGCCATTACATTACTTGACTTAACAACTCCCATGTGCATGATCAGATCTATATCAAACTCCGTCTGTGTGATCATTGACCACATCTCAAGACAATGACAATGTGGACAGCTGACATCACCTATGCCCCGCCCCCTGACTACAGGAAGTCTATTTTTTAATGGTGAAATGCCCATATTTGTCCCCTCTACTTTAGTCAACATGACACTAAGGTCATGCACTGTCTTCATGATGTTGTAATGACCATTCAGATCTGATAGCTTTTCAGAAAGGGAAGGGCTTTGATGCCACGGCGAATTCTGGCGTGACGCCGTGACCTTACGTTTGACTGTAACTTCCACTAACAACCTCCGATCTGCCCGAGACTGAACATGGCAATCAACAATCATGCCCTTTATTCAACGAGGCACACACCGTTGGTGAAAGTTGTGTAATGTCACCACAGCGCCCCCTACACACCATTAAAACTGTAATAACTCCTACAGACGAGGTCGTAACTGCACCAAACTTGCTATGTGTACTCACACAATGGCACCCACCACAGTCCTGTGGTAAGTTGTTGATATTGCTTTAGCTCCGCCCCCTGACAGATATTAGGCCCTTAATAACACATGCATGATGCAATTCACACCAAACTGCACACAAATGACTGTCATCAACCTACAAACTTCTTCATGGAATAATTCTTAAATTTGGGACAGCGCCCCCTAGATACAAAAAACCTTTGTAACTTCTGCAAAAAAGTTCCAAACTACATCAAACATTGTGGGAGTCATCACACATCTGCAATCAACACATGTATGTGATCACTTGTTCAATTCACTTTAACTCCACCCACTTACAGCTTTTTGTCTCTAGATGACCCATGCAACGTTTGATTGATTCCAAATTAACAGAAAACCATCTTTGATGACCAAAGATGACCTCTATGGCATTTACTTGTA
Source organism: Nothobranchius furzeri (assembly GCF_043380555.1). Lineage (NCBI taxonomy): Eukaryota > Metazoa > Chordata > Actinopteri > Cyprinodontiformes > Nothobranchiidae > Nothobranchius > Nothobranchius furzeri. The sequence continues at coordinate 43,667,027 of NC_091742.1, read as the reverse complement.
AATGGTCACAACGCCCCCTAGATGGGTTCAAACTTTATTAACTTCTAAAGTCAAAGTCAGAATGGCATTATACTTGGCTTGTGACATCACGTGACTGCACCAAACACATTGATGTGGTTGTTGATTCAAATCCCTGTAGCTCCGCCCCTTTCAGCTCACTGGCTTTAGATAACACACACAACGTCCGTTTGATGCCAAAATAACAGAAAACTGTCCTTGTCAACCAAAGCTGACCTCAATGGGATTTTTCTGTAATTGATCACAGCGCCCCCTAGATAACTTTAACTTTCGAAAACTTTAATAAATATGGGCAAAAAAGCACTAAAGTTGGTCTGTGTCATCACACCAACAGTGTGCTAAAGATAAAGTATGCCCTAGTGGTGAGACATGTAATATAATGGTAGGCTCGGAGGGGATGCTGATTCAGGGTGAGGTGTGGATGAGGTGACTGTTAGCTTTTCTTGGTGTCAGGGTGGTGGACGTTTCAGTCCGTGGACGTGCCCTGGTGCCCCGTGCTGCCGGCCAGGACGGAGCGGCGGGGAGTTGGGTTTGGAGAGCATCGGGGATGGAGCGGAGGGGGTGCGGAAGGAGGGTGAGCATCTTCGCTGCGAGGGCCGAACGACGCTGCTTGCAGCTTTAATTATTATTATTTTTTTTTTTCTTTTTTTTTCTTCCGCGTCTTTGGATGGCCTTTAGGGGGTCTTAGCATATCCAAAAAGTCACCAAATTCTGGCCCAATATAGAAAGTGCGTGAAATTTACGTATTTCACTGGCAACGTGAAAGTTGGTAAAAAAATGTTTCAACAGCGCCCCCTGGAAAATTAAAAATACCCCTCCGCTTTGACCTTTTTTCATAGTAGAGTGATGAAATTTGGTACACTTGTAGAACTCAACAATACGCACAGAAAAGCCTCTTGCACCCATGGTCAATATCAAACAGGAAGTCGGCCATTTTGGACTAAAGTGGCCATTTTGACCCCGTTTTGGCCATTTCTAGGGTCTATATTTGGTTTAACAGTTTGGTCATTTTTCGCACGATCGTCTCAAAAATAGTGTGCGATCGAACAGAAGCGATGGACGATTAAAATGAGACAATAAAATTGACTTTTCGTAAATACTGAAGGGGCGGGACCAGGCCTCAAAGTTCGAGCACTCGCCAAAAAAATTCAAATTGCTATAGATTCATAAATGAAAGAATTACAGTTAAAGAAATGTTCTAAGGACAATCGTCGTCGACCTCCGAAGACAAATGAATGGTCGATTGATGATGTCACATAAGCCCCGCCCCCTCAGGACTTAAAAGGTCAATATTTACTGGGAAATTTTCCAAAATTCGCCCTTTCCAATAACCACCCCAAATTTGTAGCGGGTAACTGAAGACAAGTTGGGGTTGCTTGGCGTCACTTTATGGGAGTTTTCTCCAGAAGGCGGGGCTGTGGCGGCGCGGCGAAGTCAGGCGTACCGCTTAGGCCTTACGTTTGCCTCCCATTTCGTCATTTCTAGAGATATCGCCACAAAACCTCTTGGGAGTGATCCTAGTTCAGCCCCCCACAAAATGTGATGTGAACATCCGGTGGGCGTGGCCTATTTTCTGAAATAGCGCCCCCTAGGACCATTAAAACTGTCAGCCCCAAGTCATGCTTTGACTGAGGATTATGAAATTTGGCACACTAATGTGGTGTCTCAGGACCTACAAAAAAGTCTCTTGGAGCCAAGTGCAAAGTCGCACAGGAAGTCGGCCATTTTGGTCCAAGTACTCGATTTAGTGGTTTTCGCACACGTTGTTTGGAGAGTGATGCTCCATCGCCCTTTTCACCAATCGCCTTCAAACTTCTGCTATAGACTCTTAAGACATAAAGGAAAAAATTCAACCGTCGGATTTTAAATAAGTATAAAGGTGTGGGCGTGGCTAAGCCTCAAACTTTGACCTGTCACCACGCCACTCTTTTTTTCACAGCTACCTATTGGACTCCTTTTACCCAATCGCCAGCAATCTCTGGCGAATAGCAGCTGACAAGTTGAGGTCACTTAGTCTCCAGTACTGGCAGGTTTTGAAAAAAGGCGGGGCTTTGGGAGCATGGCAAAATTCACCATCACGCCATGGCAATACGTTTGCCTCTCATTTCTTCAATTATCGTGCCATCACCACAAAATGTCTGGTGAGTGATCCTAGTCTGACCCCCAATAGATTTGGACAGCTGTAGTTTGTGGGCGTGGCCTATTTTCTGAAATGGCGCCCTCTAGGACCATTAAAACTGTCAGCCCCTAGCCATGCTTTGACTGAGGAGTACGAAATCTGGTACACTAATGTGGTGTCTCCGGTCCTACAAAAAAGTCTCTTGGAGCCAAGTGCAAAGTCGCACAGGAAGTCGGCCATTTTGGTCCAAGTAGTCGATTTAGTGGTTTTCGCACACGTTGTTTGGAGAGTGTTACACCATTGCCCTTTTCACCAATCACCTTCAAACTTCTGCTATAGACTCTTAAGACAAAGGGGAAAAAATTCAACCTACGGATTTTAAATAAGTATAAAGGTGTGGGCGTGGCTAAGCCTCAAACTTTGACCTGTCGCCACGCCACTCTTTTTTTCACAGCTCCCTATTGGACTCCTTTTAACCAATCACCAGCAATCACTGGCAAATAGCAGCAGACAAGTTGAGGTCACTTGGTCTATAGTACTGGCAGCTTTCGAATAAAGGCGGGGCTTTGGGAGCATGGCGAAATTCGCCATCACGCCATGGAAATACGTTTGTCTCTCATTTCTTCAGTCATTGTGACATCGCCACACAATTTCTGATGAGTGATCCTACTCTGACCCCTAATAGAATTGGACAGCTGAAGTTTGTGGGCGTGGCCTATTTTCTGAAATAGCGCCCCCTAGGACCATTAAAACTGTCAGCCCCAAGCCGTGCTTTGACTGAGGATCACGAAATTTGGCACACTAATGTAGTGTCTCAGGACCTACAAAAAAGTCTCTTGGAGCCAAGCGCAATGTCGCACAGGAGGTCGGCCATTTTGGTCCAAGTACTCGATTTAGTGGTTTTCGCACACGTTATTAGGAGAATGATGTCTCGTCGCCCTTTCCACCGATCACCTTCAAACTCTTGCTATATACTCTTAAGACATAGAGGAAAAGATTCAACCGTCGGATTTTAAATAAGTATAAAGGTGTGGGCGTGGCTAAGCCTCAAACTTTGACCAGTCGCCATTACGTTACTTGACTCAATAACTCCCTTGTGCATGATCAGATCAATTTCAAACTTTGTCCGTGTGATCACTGACCACATCTGAAGACAGTGACAATGTGGACAGCTGGCATCACCTAAGCCCCGCCCCCTGACTACAGGAAGTCTTCTGTTTTATGGTGAAATGCCCATATTTGTCCCCTCTAATTTAGTCAACATGACACTAAGGTCATGCACTGTCTTCATGATGTTCTAATGACTATTCAGATCTGATAGCTTTTCAGAAAGGGAGGAGCTTTGATGCCATGGCGATTTCTGGCGTGACGCTGTGACCTTACGTTTGACTGTAACTTCCACAAACAGCCTCCGATTTGCCAGAGACTGAACATCACATCACCAGTGTGGTAAAGATAGAGTATCTCCTAGTGGTGAGACGTGTAATGCTGGGCTCAGAGGGGATGCTGAATCAGGGTGAGGTGTGGACGAGGAGGCCGTTCACGGTTTCTGGTGTCGGGGTGGTTGACTTTCTGTTCTGCCAGACGTGCCCTGGTGCCCCCGGCTGCCGTCCAGGATGGACAAGCGCGGAGCTGGGTTTGGAGAGCGTCGGGGATGGAGCGGAGGGGGTGCGGAAGGAGGGCGAGCAGCTTCGCTGCGAGGGCCGAACGACGCTGCTTGCAGCTTTAATTAGGCCCGAGCAGTGAAGCTGCGAAGGCCTATTGTATCTGCTCCGTTTATTATTTTTTCTTTTTCTTCCGCGTCTTTGGGTGGCCTTTAGGGGGCCTTAGCATATCCAAAAACTCACCAAATTCTGGCCCAATATAGAAAGTGCGTGAAATTTACGTATTTCACTGGCAACGTGAAAGTCGGTTAAAACATGTTTCAACAGCGCCCCCTGGAAAATTAAAAATACCCCTCCGCTTTGACCTTTTTTCATAGTAGAGCGATGAAATTTGGTACACTTGTAGATCTCAACAATACGCACAGAAAAGCCTCTTGCACCCATGGTCAATATCATACAGGAAGTCGGCCATTTTGGACTAAAGTGGCCATTTTGACCCCGTTTTGACCATTTCTAGGGTCTATATTTGGTTCAACAGTTTGGTCATTTTTCGCACGATCGTCTAAAAAATAGTGTGCGATCGAACAGAAGCGATGGACGAATCAAATGAGACAATAAAATTGACTTTTCGTAAATACTGAAGGGGCGGGACCAGGCCTCAAATTTCGAGCACTCGCCAAAAAAATTCAAATTGCTATAATTTCATAAATGAAAGAATTACAGTTAAAGAAATGTTCTATGGACAATCGTCATCACCCTCCGAAGACAAATGAATGGTCGATTGATGATGTCACATAAGCCCCGCCCCCTCAGGACTTAAAAGGTCAAGTTTTACTGGGAAATTTTCCAAAATTCGCCCTTTCAAATAATCACCCCAAATTTGTAGCAGGTAACTGAAGACAAGTTGGGGTAGCTTGGCGTCACTCTATGGGAGTTTTCTGCAGAAGGCGGGGCTGTGGCGGCGCGGCGAAGTCAGGCGTACCGCTTAGGCCTTACGTTTGCCTCCCATTTCGTCATTTCTAAAGATATCGCCACAAAACTTCTTGGGAGTTATCCTAGTCCTGCCCCCCAAAAAATGTGATGTAAAAATCCGGTGGGCGTGGCCTATATTCTGAAATAGCGCCCTCTAGGACCATTAAAACTGTCAGCCCCAAGCCATGCTTTGACTGAGGTTTACGAAATTTTGTACACTAATGTGGTGTCTCAGGACCTACAAAAAAGTCTCTTGGAGCCAAGCACCAAGTCGCACAGGAAGTCGGCCATTTTGGTCCAAGTACTCGATTTAGTGGTTTTCGCACACATTGTTTGGAGAGTGTTGCACCATCGCCCTTTTCACCAATCACCTTCATACTTCTGCTATAGACTCTTAAGACAAAGGGGAAAAAATTCAACCTACGGATTTTAAATAAGTATAAAGGTGTGGGCGTGGCTAAGCCTCAAACTTTGACCTGTCGCCACGCCACTCTTTTTTTCACAGCTCCCTATTGGACTCCTTTTAACCAATCACCAGCAATCACTGGCAAATAGCAGCAGACAAGTTGAGGTCACTTGGTTTATAGTACTGGCAGGTTTCGAATAAAGAGGGGGCTTTGGGAGCATGGCGAAATTCACCATCAGGCCATGGAAATACGTTTGTCTCTCATTTCTTCAATCATTGTGACATCACCACACAATTTCTGATGAGTGATCTTACTCTGACCCCTAATAGAATTGGACAGCTGAAGTTTGTGGGCGTGGCCTATTTTCTGAAATAGCGCCCCCTAGGACCATTAAAACTATCAGCCCCAAGCCATGCTTTGACTGAGGATCACGAAATTTGGCACACTAATGTAGTGTCTCAGGACCTACAAAAAAGTCTCTTGGAGCCAAGTCCAATGTCGCACAGGAGGTCGGCCATTTTGGTCCAAGTACTCGATTTAGTGGTTTTCGCACACGTTATTAGGAGAATGATGTCTCGTCGTCCTTTCCACCGATCACCTTCAAACTCCTGCTATATACTCTTAAGACATAGAGGAAATAATTCAACCGTCGGATTTTAAATAAGTTTAAAGGTGTGGGCGTGGCTAAGCCTCAAACTTTGACCAGTCGCCATTACGTTACTTGACTTAATAACTCCCATGTGCATGATCAGATCAATTTCAAACTTTGTCTGTGTGATCACTGACCACATCTGAAGACAGTGACAATGTGGACAGCTGACATCACCTAAGCCCCGCCCCCTGACTACAGGAAGTCTACTGTTTTATGGTGAAATGCCCATATTTGTCCCCTCTAATTTAGTCAACATGACACTAAGGTCATGCACTGTCTTCATGATGTTGTAATGACCATTCAGATCTGATAGCTTTTCAGAAAGGGAGGGGCTTTGATGCCATGGCGATTTCTGGCGTGACGCTGTGACCTTATGTTTGACTGTAACTTCCACAAACAGCCTCCGATTTGCCCGAGACTGAACATCACATCACCAGTGTGGTAAAGATAGAGTATCTCCTAGTGGTGAGACGTGTAATGCTGGGCTCAGAGGGGATGCTGACTCAGGGTGAGGTGTGGACGAGGAGGCCGTTCACGGTTTCTGGTGTCGGGGTGGTTGACTTTCTGTTCCGCCAGACGTGCCCTGGTGCCCTCGGCTGCCGGCCAGGACGGAGAAACGCAGAGCTGGGTTTGGAGAGCATCTGGGATGGAGCGGAGGGGGCGCGGACGGAGGACGAGCAGCTTCGCTGCGAGGGCCGAACGACGCTGCTTGCAGCTTTAATTAGGCCCGAGCAGCGAAGCGCTGCGAAGGCCTATTGTATCTGCTCCGTTTATTAGGCCCGAGCAGTGAAGCTGCGAAGGCCTATTGTATCTGCTCCGTTTATTATTACGCTTTCTTTCTTTCTTTTTTCTTCCGCGTCTTTGACTGGCCTTTAGGGGGTCTTAGCATATCCAAAAAGTCACCAAATTCTGGCCCAATATAGAAAGTGCGTGAAATTTACGTATTTCACTGGCGATGTGAAAGTTCATAAAAAAATGGCTGAACAGCGCCCCCTAGAAAGTGAAAAATACCCCTCTCCATAAAGCTTAGTTTATCGTACAGTTATGAAATTTGGTACACTTGTAGAACTCAACAATATGCACAGAAAAGCCTCTTGCATCCATGGTCAATATCAAACAGGAAGTCGGCCATTTTGGACTAAAGTGGCCATTTTGACCCTGTTTCGGCCATTTCTTGGGTCTATATTTGGTTGAACAGTTTGGTCATTTTTCGCACGATCGTCTCAAAAATAGTGTGCGATCGAACAGAAGCGACGGACGATTAAAATGAGACAATAAAATTGACTTTTCGTAAATACTGAAGGGGCGGGACCAGGCCTCAAAGTTCGAGCACTCGCCAAAAAAATTCAAATTGCTATAATTTCATAAATGAAAGAATTACAGATAAAGTAACTTTCTATGGACAATCATCATCGCCCCCCGAAGACAAATGAATGGTCGATTGATGATGTCACATAAGCCCCGCCCCTTCAGGACTTAAAAGGTCAAGTTTTACTAGGAAATTTTCCAAAATTCGCCCTTTCGAATAATCATCCTAAATTTGTATCAGGTAACTGAAGACAAGTTGGGGTTGCTTGGCGTCACTTTATGGGAGTTTTCTGGAGAAGGCGGGGCTGTGGCGGCGCGGCGAACTCAGGCGTACCGCTTAGGCCTTACGTTTGCCTCCCATTTCGTCATTTCTAGAGATATCGCCACGAAACTTCTTGTGAGTGATCCTAGTCCGGCCCCCAAAAAAATCTGATGTGAAATTCCGGTGGGCGTGGTCTATTTTCTGAAATAGCGCCCCCTAGGACCATTAAAACTGACAGCCCCAAGCCATGCTTTGACTGAGGATTACGAAATGTGGTACACTAATGTGGTGTCTCAGGACCTACAAAAAAGTCTCTTGGAGCCAAGTGCAAAGTCGCACAGGAAGTCGGCCATTTTGGTCCAAGTGCGCGATTTAGTGGTTTTCGCACACGTTGTTTGGAGAGTGATGCTCCATCGCCCTTTTCACCAATCGCCTTCACACTTCTGCTATATACTCTTAAGACATAGATGAAAAAATTCAACCGTCGGATTTTAAATAAGTATAGAGGTGTGGGCGTGGCTAAGCCTCAAACTCTGACCTGTCGCCACGCCACTCTTTTTCACAGCTCCCTATTGGACTCCTTTTATCCAATCACCACCAAACAGTGGCAAATAGCAGCAGACAAGTTAAGGTCACTTGGTCTATAGTACTGGCAGGTTTCGAATAAAGGCGGAGCTTTGGGAGCATGGCGAAATTCACCATCACGCCATGGAAATACGTTTGTCTCTCATTTCTTCAATCATTGTGACATTGCCACACAATTTCTGATGAGTGATCCTACTCTGACCCCTAATATAACTGGACAGCTGAAGTTTGTGGGCGTGGCCTATTTTCCGAAACAGTGCCCCCTAGGACCATTAAAACAGTCAGCCCCAAGCCATGCTTTGACTGAGGATCACAAAATTTGGCACACTAATGTAGTGTCTCAGGACCTACAAAAAAGTCTCTTGGAGCCAAGCGCAATGTCGCACAGGAGGTCGGCCATTTTGGTGCAATTACTCAATTTAGTGGTTTTCGCACACGTTATTAGGAGAATTATATCTCCTCGCCCTTTCCACCGATCACCTTCAAACTTCTGCTATATACTCTTAAGACATAGAGGAAAAAATTCAACCGTCGGATTTTAAATAAGTATAAAGGTATGGGCGTGGCTAAGCCTCAAACTTTGACCAGTCGCCATTACTTTATTTGACTTAACAACTCCCATGTGCATGATCAGATCAATTTCATACTTTGTCTGTGTGATCACTGACCACATCTGAAGACAGTGACAATGTGGACAGCTGACATCACCTAAGCCCCGCCCCCTGACTACAGGAAGTCTATTGTTTTATGGTGAACTTCCCATATTTGTCCCCTCTAATTTAGTCAAGATGACACTAAGGTCATGCACTGTCTTCATGATGTTGTAATGACCATTCAGATCTGATAGCTTTTCAGAAAGTGAGGGGCTTTGATGCCATGGCGATTTCTGGCGTGACGCTGTGACCTTACGTTTGACTGTAACTTCCACAAACAGCCTCCGATTTGCCCGAGACTGAACATCACATCACCAGTGTGGTAAAGATAGAGTATCTCCTAGGGGTGAGACATGTAATGGTGGGCTCAGAAGGGATGCTGAGTCAGGGTGAGGTGTGGACGAGGAGGCCTTTCACGGTTTCCGGTGTTGGGGTGGCTGACTTTCTGTTCCGCCAGGCATGCCCTGGTGCCCTCGGCTGCCGGCCAGGATGGAAAAGCGCGGAGCCGGGTTTGGAGAGCGTCGGGGATGGAGCGGAGGGGGTGCGGACAGAGGGCGAGCAGCTTCGCTGCGAGGGCCGAACGACGCTGCTTGCAGCTTTAATTTTTCTTTTTTTTTCTTTTTTTTTCTTCCGCGTCTTTGGGTGGCCTTTAGGGGGTCTTAGCATATCCAAAAAGTCACCAAATTCTGGCCCAATATAGAAAGTGCGTGAAATTTACGTATTTCACTGTCAACATGAAAGTTGGTATAAAAATGTTTCAACAGCGCCCCCTGGAAAATTAAAAATACCCCTCCGCATTGACCTTTTTTCATAGTAGAGTGATGAAATTTGGTACACCTGTAGAACTCAACAATACGCACAGAAAAGCCTCTTGCACCCATGGTCAATATCAAACAGGAAGTCGGCCATTTTGGACTAAAGTGGCCATTTTTACCCCGTTTTGGCCATTCCTAGGCTCTATATTTGGTTGAACAGTTTGGTCATTTTTCGCACGATTGTCTCAAAAATAGTGTGCGATCGAACAGAAGCGATGGACGATTAAAATGAGAGAATAAAACTGACTTTTCGTAAATACTGAAGGGGCGGGACCAGGCCTCAAAGTTCGAGCACTCGCCAAAAAAATTCAAATATCTTTAATTTCATAAATAAAAGAATTACATTTAAAGTAATTTTCTATGGACAATCGTCATCGCCCCCCGAAGACAAATGAATGGTTGATTGATGATGTCACATAAGCCCCGCCCCCTCAGGCCTTAAAAGGTCAAGTTTTACTGGGAAATTGTCCAAAATTCGCCCTTTCAACTAATCACCCCATATTTGTAGCAGGTAACTGTAGACAAGTTGGGATTGCTTGGCGTCACTTTATGGGAGTTTTCTCCAGAAGGCGGGGCTGTGGCGGCGCGGCGAAGTCAGGCGTACCGACGTGGCCTTACGTTTGCCTCCCATTTCGTCATTTCTAAAGATATCGCCACAAAACCTCTTGTGAGTGATCCTAGTCCAGCCCCCCAAAAAATTTGATGTGAACATCCGGTGGGCGTGGCCTATTTTATGAAATAGCGCCCCCTAGGACCATTAAAACTGTCAGCCCCAAGCCATGCTTTGACTGAGGATTTCGAAATTTGGTACACTAATGTGGTGTCTCAGGACCTACAAAAAAGTCTCTTGGAGCCAAGTGCAAAGTTGCACAGGAAGTCAGCCATTTTGGTCCAAGTACGTGATTTACTGGTTTTCGCACACGTTGTTTGGAGAGTGATGCTCCATCGCCCTTTTCACCAATCGCCTTCAAACATCTGCTATATACTCTTAAGACATAAAGTAAAAAATTCAACCGTCGGATTTTAAATAAGTATAAAGGTGTGGGCGTGGCTAAGCCTCAAACTTTGACCTGTCGCCACGCCACTCTTTTTTTCACAGCTCCCTATTGGACTCCTTTTACGCAATCACCAGCAATCTCTGGCAAATAAAAGCTGACAAGTTGAGGTCACTTGGTCTACAGTACTGGCAGGTTTTGAAAAAAGGCGGGGCTTTGGGAGCATGGCGAAATTCGCCATCACGCCATGGCAATACGTTTGCCTCTCATTTCTTCAATTATCGTGACATCGCCACAAAATGTCTGGTGAGTGATCCTAGTCTGACCCCCAATAGAATTGGGCAGCTGAGATTTGTGGGCGTGGCCTATATTCTGAAATATCGCCCCCTAGGACCTTTAAAACTGTCAGCCCCAAGACAAGGTTTGACTGAGGATTACGAAAATTGGTACACTCATGTAGGGTCTCTGGACCTACAAAAAAGTCTCTTGGAGCCAAGCGAAATTTCGCACAGGAGGTCGGCCATTTTGGTCCAAGTACTCGATTTAGTGGTTTTCGCACACGTTGTTTGGACATTGATGGCCCGTCGCCCTTTACACAGATCACCTTCAAACTTATGCTATGTACTTTTAAGTCAAAGGGGAAAAAATTCAACCGTCGGATTTTAAATAAGTATAAAGGTGTGGGCGTGGCTAAGCCTCAAACTTTGACCTTTCGCCATGACATTACTTGACTTAATAACTCCCATGTGCATGATCAGATCTAATTCAAACTTTGTCTGTGTGATCACTGACCACATCTCAAGACAACGACAATGTGGACAGCTGACATCACCTAAGCCCCGCCCCCTGACAACAGGAAGTCTATTGTTTTATGGTGAAATGGCCATATTTGTCCCCTCTAATTTAGTGAAAATGACACTCAGGTCATACATTGTCTTCATGATGTTTTAATGACCATTCAGATCTGATAGCTTTCCAGAAAGGGAGGGGCTTTGATGCCATGGTGAATGCTGGCGTGACGCCATGACCTTACATTTGACTGTAACTTCCACAAACGGCCTCCGATTTGCCCGAAACTGAATATGGCAATGAACAATCATGCCCTTTAGCCAATGAGGCACAAACGGTTGGTGAATGTTATATAATGTCACCAAAGCTGACCTCAATGGGACTTTTCTGTAGTTGGTCACAGCGCCACCTAGATAACGTTATCCTTCGATAACTTTAAAAAACATGGTCAGAATAGCATTAAAGTTGGTCACTGTCATCACACCACCAGTGTGGTAAAGATAGAGGATTCCCTAGTGGTGAGACATAAAATGTAATGGTGAGCTCAAAGGGGATGCTGAGTCAGGGTGAGGTGCGGACAAGGTGGCCGTTAGCCGTTTCTGGTGTTGGGGTGGTCGACGTTTGTGTTCTGCGGACGTGCCCTGGTGCCCAGGGCTGCCGGCCAGGCCGGAGCGGCGCGGAGCTGCGAGGGCCGAACGACGCTGCTTGCAGCTTTAATTTTTTTTCTTTTTTTTTCTTTTTTTTTCTTCCGCGTCTTTGGATGGCCTTTAGGGGGTCTTAGCATATCCAAAAACTCACCAAATTCTGGCCCAATATAGAAAGCGCGTGAAATTTACGTATTTCGCTGGCAATGTGAAAGTTGGCAAAAAAGTGTTTCGACAGCGCCCCCTGGAAAATTAAAAATACCCCTCCGCTTTGACCTTTTTTCATAGTAGAATGATGAAATTTGGTACACTTGTAGAACTCAACAATACGCACAGAAAAGCCTCTTGCACCCATGATCAATATCAAACAGGAAGTCGGCCATTTTGGACTAAAGTGGCCATTTTGACCCTGTTTTGGCCATTTCTAGGGTCTATATTTGGTTGAACAGTTTGGTCATTTTTTGCACGATTGTCTCAAAAATAGTGTGCGATCGAACAGAAGCGATGGACGAATCAAAAGAGAAAATAAAATTGACTTTTTGTAAATACTGAAGGGGCGGGGCCAGACCTCAAAGTTCGAGCACTCGCCAAAAAAAATCAAATTGCTATAATTTCATAAATGAAAGAATTAGAGTTAAAGTAACTTTCTATGGATAATTGTCATCGCCCCCCGAAGACAAATGAATGGTCGATTGATGATGTCACATAAGCCCCGCCCCCTCAGGCCTTAAAAGGTCAAGTTTTACTGGGAAATTGTCCAAAATTCGCCCTTTCAAATAATCAGCCCAAATTTGTAGCAGGTAACTGAAGACAAGTGGGGGTTGCTTGGCGTCACTTTATATGAGTTTTCTGCAGAAGGCGGGGCTGTGGCAGCGCGGCGAAGTCAGGCATACCGACGTGGCCTTACGTTTGCCTCCCATTTCGTCATTTCTAGAGATATCGCCACGAAATCTCTTGGGAGTGATCCTAGTTCGGCCCCCCAAAAAATGTGATGTGAACATCCGGTGGGCGTGGCCTATTTTCTGAAATAGCGCCCCCTAGGGCCATTAAAACTGTCAGCCCCAAGTCATGCTTTGACTGAGGATTACGGAATTTGGTACACTAATGTGGTGTCTCAGGACCTACAAAAAAGTCTCTTGGAGCCAAGCGCAAAGTCGCACAGTAAGTCGGCCATTTTGGTCCAAGTACTCGATTTAGTGGTTTTTGCACACGTTGTTTGGAGAAGGATTCTCCATCACCCTTTTCAACAATCATCTTCAAACATCTGCTATACACTCTTAAGACATAGATGAAAAAATTCAACCGTCGGATTTTAAATAAGTATAAAGGTGTGGGCGTGGCTAAGTCTCAAACTTTCACCTGTCGCCACGCCACTCTTTTTTTCACAGCTCCCTATTGGACTCCTTTTAACCAATCACCAGCAATCACTGGCAAATAGCAGCAGACAAGTTGAGGTCACTTGGTCTATAGTACTGGCAGGTTTCGAATAAAGGCGGGGCTTTGGGAGAATGGCGAAATTCGCCATCACGCCATGGAAATACGTTTGTCTCTCATTTCTTCAATCATTGTGACATCGCCACACAATTTCTGATGAGTGATCCTACTCTGACCCCTAATAGAATTGGACAGCTGAAGTTTGTGGGCGTGGCCTATTTTCTGAAATAGCGCCCCCTAGGACCATTAAAACTGTCAGCCCCAAGCCGTGCTTTGACTGAGGATCACGAAATTTGGCACACTAATGTAGTGTCTCAGGACCTACAAAAAAGTCTCTTGGAGCCAAGCGCAATGTCGCACAGGAGGTCGGCCATTTTGGTCCAAGTACTCGATTTAGTGGTTTTCGCACACGTTATTAGGAGAATGATGTCTCGTCACCCTTTCCACCGATCACCTTCAAACTCTTGCTATATACTCTTAAGACATAGAGGAAAAGATTCAACCGTCGGATTTTAAATAAGTATAAAGGTGTGGGCGTGGCTAAGCCTCAAACTTTGACCAGTCGCCATTACGTTACTTGACTCAATAACTCCCTTGTGCATGATCAGATCAATTTCAAACTTTGTCCGTGTGATCACTGACCACATCTGAAGACAGTGACAATGTGGACAGCTGGCATCACCTAAGCCCCGCCCCCTGACTACAGGAAGTCTTCTGTTTTATGGTTAAATGCCCATATTTGTCCCCTCTAATTTAGTCAACATGACACTAAGGTCATGCACTGTCTTCATGATGTTGTAATGACTATTCAGATCTGATAGCTTTTCAGAAAGGGAGGAGCTTTGATGCCATGGCGATTTCTGGCGTGACGCTGTGACCTTACGTTTGACTGTAACTTCCACAAACAGCCTCCGATTTGCCAGAGACTGAACATCACATCACCAGTGTGGTAAAGATAGAGTATCTCCTAGTGGTGAGACGTGTAATGCTGGGCACAGAGGGGATGCTGAATCAGGGTGAGGTGTGGACGAGGAGGCCGTTCACGGTTTCTGGTGTCGGGGTGGTTGACTTTCTGTTCTGCCAGACGTGCCCTGGTGCCCCCGGCTGCCGGCCAGGATGGACAAGCGCGGAGCTGGGTTTGGAGAGCGTCGGGGATGGAGCGGAGGGGGTGCGGAAGGAGGGCGAGCAGCTTCGCTGCGAGGGCCGAACGACGCTGCTTGCAGCTTTAATTAGGCCCGAGCAGCGAAGCGCTGCGAAGGCCTATTGTATCTGCTCCGTTTATTAGGCCCGAGCAGCGAAGCGCTGCGAAGGCCTATTGTATCTGCTCCGTTTCTTTTTTTTCTTTCTTTCTTCTTTTTTTTTCTTTTTTTTTCTTCCGCGTCTTTGGACGGCCTTTAGGGGGTCTTAGCATATCCAAAAACTCACCAAATTCTGGCCCAATATAGAAAGTGCGTGAAATTTACGTATGTCACTGGCAATGTGAAAGTTGGTATAAAAGTGTTTCAACAGCGCCCCCTGGAAAATTAAAAATACCCCTCCGCATTGACCTTTTTTCATAGTAGAGTGATAAAATTTGGTACACCTGTAGAATTCAACAATACGCACAGAAAAGCCTCTTGCACCCATGGTCAATATCAAACAGGAAGTCGGCCATTTTGGACTAAAGTGGCCATTTTTACCCCATTTTGGCCATTTCTAGGCTCTATATTTGGTTAAACAGTTTGGTCATTTTTCGCACGATTGTCTCAAAAATAATGTGCGATCGAACAGAAGCGATGGACGAATCAAATGAGAAAATAAAACTGACTTTTCGTAAATACTGAAGAGGCGGGGCCAGGCCTCAAAGTTCGAGCACTCGCCAAAAAAATTCAAATTGCTATAATTTCATAAATGAAAGAATTACAGTTAAAGTAATTTTCTATGGACAATCGTCATCGCCCCCCGAAGACAAATGAATGGTTGATTGATGATGTCACATAAGCCCCGCCCCCTCACGCCTTAAAAGGTCAAGTTTTACTGGGAAATTGTCCAAAATTCGCCCTTTCAACTAATCACCCCATATTTCTAGCAGGAAACTGAAGACAAGTTGGGGTTGCTTGGCGTCACTTTATGGGAGTTTTCTCCAGAAGGCGGGGCTGTGGCGGCGCGGCGAAGTCAGGCGTACCGACGTGGCCTTACGTTTGCCTACCATTTCGTCATTTCTAGAGATATCGCCACAAAACCTCTTGTGAGTGATCCTAGTCCAGCCTCCAAAAAAATTTGATGTGAACATCCGGTGGGCGTGGCCTATTTTCTGAAATAGCGCCCCCTAGGACCATTAAAACTGTCAGCCCCAAGCCATGCTTTGACTGAGGATTTCGAAATTTGGTACACTAATGTGGTGTCTCAGGACCTACAAAAAAGTCTCTTGGAGCCAAGTGCAAAGTTGCACAGGAAGTCAGCCATTTTGGTCCAAGTACTCGATTTACTGGTTTTCGCACACGTTGTTTGGAGAGTGATGCTCCATCGCCCTTTTCACCAATCGCCTTCAAGCTTCTGCTATATACTCTTAAGACATAAAGGAAAATTTTCAACCGTCGGATTTTAAATAAGTATAAAGGTGTGGGCGTGGCTAAGCCTCAAACTTTGACCTGTCGCCACGCCACTCTTTTTTTCACAGCTCCCTATTGGATTCCTTTTACCCAATCAACAGCAATCTCTGGCAAATAGCAGCTGACAAGTTGAGGTCACTTGGTCTGCAGTACTGGCAGGTTTCGAAAAAAGGCAGGGCTTTGGGAGCATGGCGAAATTTGCCATCACGCCATGGCAATACGTTTGCCTCTCATTTCTTCAATTATCGTAACATCGCCACAAAATGTCTGGTGAGTGATCTGAGTCTGACCCCCAATAGAACTGGACAGCTGAAGTTTGTGGGCGTGGCCTATTTTCTGAAATAGCGCCCCCTAGGACCATTAAAACTGTCAGCCCCAAGCCAAGCTTTGACTGAGGATCACGAAATTTGGTACACTAATGTAGTGTCTCAGGACCTACAAAAAAGTCTCTTGGAGCCAAGTGCAAAGTCGCACAGGAGGTCGGCCATTTTGGTCCAAGTACTTGATTTAGTGGTTTTCGCACATGTTGTTTGGACCTTGATGCCCCGTCGCCCTTTTCACCGATCACCTTCAAACATCTGCTATGTGCTCTTAAGACAAAGGGGAAAAAATTCAACCGTCGGATTTTAAATAAGTATCAAGGTGTGGGCGTGGCTAAGCCTCAAACTTTGACCTTTCGCCATTACATTACTTGACTTAACTCCCATGTGCATGATCAGATCGTATATCAAACGTTGTCTGTGTGATCACTGACCACATCTGAAGACAATGATAATGTGGACAGCTGACATCACCTATGCCCCGCCCCCTGACTATTGGAAGTCTAGTTTTATGGTGAAATGCCCATATTTGTCCCCTCTAATTTAGTCAACATGACACTAAGGTCATGCACTGTCTTCATGATGTTGTAATGACCATTCAGATCTGCTAGCTTTTCAGAAAGGGAGGGGCTTTGATGCCATGGCGAATTCTGGCATGACGCCGTGACCTTACAATTCAATTTAATGGTGAGCTCAGAGGGGATGCTGAGTCAGGGTGAGGTGCGGACTAGGAGGCCATTTGCGGTTTCTGGTGTCGGGGTGGTTGACGTTTCTGTTCTGCCAGACGTGCCCTGGTGCCCCGGGCTGCCGGCCAGGCCGGAGCGGCGCGGAGCTGCGAGGGCCGAACGACGCTGCTTGCAGCTTTAATTATTAGGCCCGAGCAGCGAAAGCGCTGCGAAGGCCTCTTGTTTTTGCTCTGATTATTATTATTTTTTGTTATTCCGTGCCCCCTTTGAACAGCTTTTTGGGGACCTTAACATACCCCAAAACTCACAATATTTTGCACACTTGTCAGGCCTGGTGAAAATTTTGATATTTTAAAGGTCCCAAAAAAATCGCAAAGAAAATGGCTGAAGAGCGCCCCCTACAAAGTGAAAAAAAACCCTCTCCATAAAGCTTAGTTTATCGTACAGTTATGAAATTTGGTACACTTGTAGTACTCAACAGTCCGCACAGAAAAGTCTCTTGCAACCATGGTCAATATCAAACAGGAAGTCGGCCATTTTGGGTTGAAATGGCGATTTTTTGCCGTTTTTGCCGTTTTTAGGGTCCGTCTCTGATTGGATTGCTCGATCATTTTTCGCACGATCGTCTCAAAAATTGTGTAAAATTGCTCAGAAGGGATGGGCGAACAAAATGAGATAAGGATTCTGAGTTTTCGTATATGTTGAAGGGGCGGAGCCAGGCCTCAAAGTTTGACTACTCGCCAAAAAAATTTAAATTGCTATAACTTCATAATTGAATGGAATAGAGTTACCAAACTTTCTGTGGTCATTTGTCATCGACCCACAAAGTAAATTGAATGGTCGGTTGATGACATCACACAAGCCCCGCCCCCTCAGGACCAAAAAGGTCAAGTTTTACTGTGAAAGGTCCCAAATTGCCCCATTTCACTTAATCACCACAAATTTGGAGCTGGTAACTCAAGGCAAGTGGGGGTTGCTTGGCGTCACTTTATGGGAGTTTTCGGCAGAGGGCGGGGCTGTGGCGGCGCGGCGAAGTAAGGCGTACCGCCGTGGCATTACGTTTGCCTCCCATTTCTTTATTTCTAAAGATGTCGTCACGAAACTTCTTGTGAGTGATCCTAGTCTGGCCCCCCAAAAAATCTGACGTGAACATCCGGTGGGCGTGGCCAATTTTCTGAAATAGCGCCCCCTAGGACCATTAAAACTGTCAGCCCCAAGCCATGCTTTGACTGAGGATTACGAAATTTGGTACACTAATGTGGTGTCTCAGGACCTACAAAAAAGTCTCTTGGAGCCAAGTGCAAAGTCGCACAGGAAGTCGGCCATTTTGGTCCAAGTACGCGATTTAGTGGTTTTCGCACACGTTGTTTGGAGAGTGATGCTCCGTCGCCCTTTTCACCGATCTCCTTCAAACTTCTGCTTTATACTGTTAAGACATAGGGGAAAAAATTCAACCGTCGGATTTTTCAAAAGTTGAAAGGTGTGGGCGTGGCTAAGCCTCAAACTTTGACCTTTCGCCACGCCACTCTTTTTTTCACAGCTCCCTATTGGACTCCTTTTACCCAATCACCTGGAATCTCTGGTAAATAGCAGCTGACAAGTTGAGGTCACTTGGTCTACAGTACTGGCAGGTTTTGAAAAAAGGCGGGGCTTTGGGAGCATGGCGAAATTCGCCATCACGCCATGGCAATACGTTTGCCTCTCATTTCTTCAATTATCGTGACATCGCCACAAAATGTCTGGTGAGTGATCCTAGTCTGACCCCCAATAGAAATGGGCATCTGAGATTTGTGGGCGTGGCCTATATTCTGAAATAGCGCCCCCTAGGACCATTAAAACTGTCAGCCCCAAGACAAGGTTTGACTGAGGATTACGAAAATTGGTACACTCATGTAGGGTCTCTGGCCCTACAAAAAAGTCTCTTGGAGCCAAGCGCAATTTCGCACAGGAGGTCGGCCATTTTGGTCCAAGTACTCGATTTAGTGGTTTTCGCACACGTTGTTTGGACATTGATGGCCCGTTGCCCTTTACACCGATCACCTTCAAACTTATGCTATGTACTTTTAAGTCAAAGGGGAAAAAATTCAACCGTCGGATTTTAAATAAGTATAAAGGTGTGGGCGTGGCTAAGCCTCAAACTTTGACCTTTCGCCATGACATTACTTGACTTAATAACTCCCATGTGCATGATCAGATCTAATTCAAACTTTGTCTGTGTGATCACTGACCACATCTCAAGACAAAGACAATGTGGACAGCTGACATCACCTATGCCCCGCCCCCTGACTACAGGAAGTCTATTTTTTTATGGTGAAATGCCCATATTTGTCCCCTCTACTTTAGTCAACATGACACTAAGGTCATCCACTGTCTTCATGATGTTGTAATGACCATTCAGATCTGATAGCTTTTCAGAAAGGGAAGGGCTTTGATGCCACGGCGAATTCTGGCGTGACGCCGTGACCTTACGTTTGACTGTAACTTCCACTAACAACCTCCGATCTGCCCGAGACTGAACATGGCAATCAACAATCATGCCCTTTTTTCAACGAGGCACACACGGTTGGTGAACGTTGTGTAATGTCACCACAGCGCCCCCTACACACCATTAAAACTGTAATAACTCCTACAGACGAGGTCGTAACTGCACCAAACTTGCTATGTGTACTCACACAATGGCACCCACCACAATCCTGTGGTAAGTTGTTGATATTGCTTTAGCTCCGCCCCCTGACAGATATTAGGCCCTGAATAACACATGCATGATGCAATTCACACCAAACTGCACACAAATGACTGTCATCAACCTACAAACTTCTTCATGGAATAATTCTTAAATTTGGGACAGCACCCCCTAGATACAAAAAACCTTTGTAACTTCTGCAAAAAAGCTCCAAACTACATCAAACATTGTGGGAGTCATCACACATCTGCAATCAACACATGTATGTGATCACTTGTTCAATTCACTTTAACTCCACCCACTTACAGCTTTGTGTCTCTAGATGACCCATGCAACGTTTGATTGATTCCAAATTAACAGAAAACCGTCTTTGATTACCAAAGATGACCTCTATGGCATTTACTTGTAAATGGTCACAACGCCCCCTAGATGGGTTCAAACTTTATTAACTTCTAAAGTCAAAGTCAGAATGGCATTATACTTGGCTTGTGACATCACGTGACTGCACCAAACACATTGATGTGGTTGTTGGTTCAAATCCCTGTAGCTCCGCCCCTTTCAGCTCACTGGCTTTAGATAACACACACAATGTCCGTTTGATGCCAAAATAACAGAAAACTGTCTTTGTCAACCAAAGCTGACCTCAATGGGATTTTTCTGTAGTTGATCACAGCGCCCCCTAGATAATTTTAACTTTCAATAACTTTAATAAATATGGGCAGAAAAGCACTAAAGTTGGTCTGTGTCATCACACCAACAGTGTGCTTAAGATAAAGTATGCCCTAGTGGTGAGACATGTAATATAATGGTAGGCTCGGAGGGGATGCTGATTCAGGGTGCGGTGTGGACGAGGTGACTGTTAGCTTTTCTTGGTGTCGGGGTGGTGGACGTTTCAGTCCGTGGACGTGCCCTGGTGCCCCGGGCTGCCGACCAGGATGGAGCGGCGGGCAGCTGGGTTTGGAGAGCGTCGGGGATGGAACGGAGGGGGTGCGGAAGGAGGGTGAGCATCTTCGCTGCGAGGGCCGAACGACGCTGCTTGCAGCTTTAATTATTATTATTACGCTTTCTTTTTTCTTCCGCGTCTTTGGGTGGCCTTTAGGGGGTCTTAGCATATCCAAAAAGTCACCAAATTCTGGCCCAATATAGAAAGTGCGTGAAATTTACGTATTTCACTGGCGATGTGAAAGTTGATAAAAAAGTGGCTCGACAGCGCCCCCTAAAGAGTGAAAAATACCCCTCTCCATAAAGCTTAGTTTATCGTACAGTTATGAAATTTGGTATACTGGTACTACTCAACAGTCCGCACAGAAAAGCCTCTTGCAACCATGGTCAATATAAAACAGGAAGTCTGCCATTTTGGGTTGAAATGGCGATTTTTAGCCGTTTTGGCCATTTCTAGGGTCTATATTTGGTTGAACAGTGTCGCCATTTTTCGTACCATAGTCTCAAAAATAGTGTGCCATCGAACAGAAGCGATGGATGCTTCAAATGAGAAAATAAAATTGACTTTTCGTAAATACTGAAGGGGCGGGGCCAGGCCTCAAAGTTCGAGCACTCGCCAAAAAAATTCAAATTGCTATAATTTCACAAATGAAAGAATTACAGTTAAAGTAACTTTCTATGGATAATCGTCATCGCCCCCCGAAGACAATTGAATGGTCGCTGGATGATGTCACACAAGCCCCGCCCCCTCAGGACTTAAAACGTCAAGTTTTACTTGGAAATTTTCCAAAATTCGCCCTGTCGAATAATCAGCCCGAATTTGTAGCAGGTAACTGAAGAGAAGTTGGCGTTGCTTGGCGTCACTTTTTGGGTGTTTTCTGCAGAAGGCGGGGCTGTGGCGACGCGGCGAAGTCAGGCGTACCGCCGTGGCCATACATGTGCCTCCCATGTCGTCATTTCTATAGATACAGTCACGAAACGTCTTGTGAGTGATCCTAGTCCGGCCCCCCAAAAGATCTCATGTGAACATCAAATGGGCGTGGCCTATTTTCTGAAATAGCGCCCCCTAGGTCCATTAAAACTGTCAGCCCCAAGCCATGCTTTGACTGAGGAGTACGAAATTTGGTACACTAATGTGGGGTCTCAGGACCTACAAAAAAGTCTCTTTGAGCCAAGTGCAAAGTCGCACAGGAAGTCGGCCATTTTGGTCCAAGTACTCGATTTAGTGGTTTTCACACACGTTATTAGGAGAATGATGTCTCGTCGTCCTTTCCACCTATCACCTTCAAACTCCTGCTATATAATCTTAAGACATAGAGGAAAAAATTCAACCGTCGGATTTTATACAAGTATAAAGGTGTGGGCGTGGCTAAGCCTCAAACTTTGACCTTTCGCCATTACATTACTTGAATTAACAACTCCCATGTGCATGATCAGATCTATATCAAACTCTGTCTGTGTGATCATTGACCACATCTCAAGACAATGACAATGTGGACAGCTGACATCACCTATGCCCCGCCCCCTGACTACAGGAAGTCTATTTTTTATGGTGAAATGCCCATATTTGTCCCCTCTACTTTAGTCAACATGACACTAAGGTCATGCACTGTCTTCATGATGTTGTAATGACCATTCAGATCTGATAGCTTTTCAGAAAGGGAAGGGCTTTGATGCCACGGCGAATTCTGGCGTGACGCCGTGACCTTACGTTTGACTGTAACTTCCACTAACAACCTCCGATCTGCCCGAGACTGAACATGGCAATGAACAATCATGCCCTTTATTCAACGAGGCACACACGGTTGGTGAACGTTGTGTAATGTCACCACAGCGCCCCCTACACACCATTAAAACTGTAATAACTCCTACAGACGAGGTCGTAACTGCACCAAACTTGCTATGTGTACTCACACAATGGCACCCACCACAGTCCTGTGGTAAGTTGTTGATATTGCTTTAGCTCCGCCCTCTGACAGATATTAGGCCCTGAATAACACATGCATGATGCAATTCACACCAAACTGCACACAAATGACTGTCATCAACCTACAAACTTCTTCATAGAATAATTCTTAAATTTGGGATAGCGCCCCCTAGATACAAAAAACCTTTGTAACTTCTGCAAAAAAGCTCCAAACTACATCAAACATTGTGGGAGTCATCACACATCTGCAATCAACACATGTATGTGATCACTTGTTCAATTCACTTTAACTCCACCCACTTACAGCTTTTTGTCTCTAGATGACCCATGCAACGTTTGATTGATTCCAAATTAACAGAAAACCATCTTTGATGACCAAAGATGACCTCTATGGCATTTACTTGTAAATGGTCACAACGCCCCCTAGATGGGTTCAAACTTTATTAACTTCTAAAGTCAAAGTCAGAATGGCATTATACTTGGCTTGTGACATCATGTGACTGCACCAAACACATTGATTTGATTGTTGGTTCAATTCCCTGTAGCTCCGCCCCTTTCAGCTCACTGGCTTTAGATAACACACACAACGTCCGTTTGATGCCAAAATAACAGAAAACTGTCTTTGTCAACCAAAGCTGACCTCATTGGGATTTTTCTGTAATTGATCACAGCGCCCCCTAGATAACTTTAACTTTCGATAACTTTAATAAATATGGGCAGAAAAGCACTAAAGTTGGTCTGTGTCATCACACAAACAGTGTGCTAAAGATAAAGTATGCCCTAGTTGTGAGACATGTAATATAATGGTAGGCTCGGAGGGGATGCTGATTCAGGGTGAGGTGTGGACGAGGTGACTGTTAGCTTTTCTTGGTGTCAGGGTGGTGGACGTTTCAGTCCGTGGACGTGCCCTGGTGCCCCGGGCTGCCGGCCAGGACGGAGCGGCGGGGAGCTGGGTTTGGAGAGCGTCGGGGATGGAGCGGAGGGGGTGCGGAAGGAGGGTGAGCATCTTCGCTGCGAGGGCCGAACGACGCTGCTTGCAGCTTTAATTATTTATTAGGCCCGAGCAGCGAAAGCGCTGCGAAGGCCTCTTGTTTTTGCTCTGATTATTTTTTGTTATTCCGTGCCCCCTTTGAACAGCTTTTTGGGGACCTTAACATACCCCAAAACTCACAATATTTTGCAAACTTGTCAGGCCTGGTGAAAAATTTGATATTTTAAAGGTCACAAAAAAATCGCAAAGAAAATGGCTGAACAGCGCCCCCTACAAAGTGAAAAAAACCCCTCTCCATAAAGCTTAGTTTATCGTACAGTTATGAAATTTGGTAAATTTATAGTACTAAACAGTCCGCACAGAAAAGCCTCTTGCATGCATGGTCAATATCAAACAGGAAGTCGGCCATTTTGGGTTGAAATGGCGATTTTTTGCCGTTTTGGCCCTTTTTAGGGTCCGTTTCTGATTGGATTGCTCGATCATTTTTTGCACGATCGTCTCAAAAATTGTGTAAAATTGCTCAGAAGGGATGGGCGAACAAAATGAGACAAAGATTCTGACTTTTCGTACATGTTGAAGGGGCGGGGCCAGGCCTCGAAGTTTGACTACTCGCCAAAAATTTTTAAATTGCTATAACTTCATAACTGAAAGGAATAGAATTACCAAACTTTCTGTGGTCATTCGTCATCCAGCCACAAAGTAAATTGAATGGTCGGATGATGACATCACACAAGCCCCGCCCCCTCAGGACCAAAAAGGTCAAGTTTTACTGTGAAAGGTCCCAAATTGCCCCATTTCACTTAATCACCACAAACTTGTAGCTGTTAACTCAAGACAAGTGGAGGTTGCTTGGCGTCACTTTATGGGAGTTTTCGGCAGAAGGTGGGGCTGTGGCGGCGCGGCGAAGTCAGGCGTACCGCCATGGCCTTACGTTTGCCTTCCATTTCGTCATTTCTAAAGATATCGTCACGAAACTTGTTGTGAGTGATCCTAGTCCGGCCCCTCAAAAGATCTGATGTGAACATCCGGTGGGCGTGGCCTATTTTCTGAAATAGCGCCCCCTAGGACCATTAAAACTGTCAGCCCCAAGCCATGCTTTGACTGAGGAGTACGAAATTTGGTACACTAATGTGGTGTCTCAGGACCTACAAAAAAGTCTCTTGGAGCCAAGTGCAAAGTTGCACAGGAAGTCGGCCATTTTGGTCCAAGTACGCAATTTAGTGGTTTTCGCACACGTTGTTTGGAGAGTGATGCTCCGTCGCCATTTTCACCAATCTCCTTCAAACTTCTGCCATCTGCTCTTAAGACATAGAGGAAAAAATTCAACCGTCGGATTTTTCAAAAGTTGAAAGGTGTGGGCGTGGCTAAGCCTCAAACTTTGACCTGTCGCCGCGCCACTCTTTTTTTCACAGCTCCCTACTGGACTCCTTTTACCCAATCAGCAGGATTCTCTGGCAAATAGCAGTAGACAACTTGAGGTCACTTGGTCTCCAGTACTGGAAGGTTTCAAAAAAAGGCAGGGCTTAGGGAGCATGGCGAAAATCGCCATCACGCCATGGAAATACGTTTGCCTCTCATTTCTTCATTTATCGTGATATCATTACGAAACTTCTGGTGAGTGATCCTAGTCTGACCCCAAAGAGACATAGACAGCTGAAATATGTGGGCGTGGCCTAATTTCTGAAATAGCGCCCCCTAGGACCATTTAAACTAATAGCCCCAAGCCATGCTTTGACTGAGGATTACGAAATTTGGTACACTAATGTGGTGTCCCAGGGCCTACAAAAAAGTCTCTTGGAGCCAAGCACAAAATTGCACAGGAAGTCGGCCATTTTGGTCCAAGTACGCGATTTAGTGGTTTTCGCACACGTTGTTTGGAGAGTGATGCTCCGTCGCCCTTTTCACCAATCGCCTTCAAACTTCTGCTATATACTCTTAAGGCATAGGGGAAAAAATTCAACCGTCGGATTTTTCAAAAGTTGAAAGGTGTGGGCGTGGCTAAGCCTCAAACTTTGACCTGTCGCCGCGCCACTCTTTTTTTCACAGCTCCCTACTGGACTCCTTTTACCCAATCAGCAGGAGTCTCTGGCAAATAGCAGTAGACAACTTGAGGTCACTTGGTATCCAGTACTGGAAGGTTTCAAAAAAAGGCGGGGCTTTGGGAGCATGGCGAAAATCGCCATCACGCCATGGAAATACGTTTGCCTCTCATTTCTTCATTTATCGTGATATCGTTACGAAACTTCTGGTGAGTGATCCTAGTCTGACCCCAAAGAGACATAGACAGCTGAAATATGTGGGCGTGGCCTAATTTCTGAAATAGCGCCCCCTAGGACCATTTAAACTAATAGCCCCAAGCCATGCTTTCACTGAGGATTACGAAATTTGGTACACTAATGTGGTGTCCCAGGACCTACAAAAAAGTCTCTTGGAGCCAAGCACAAAATTGCACAGGAAGTCGGCCATTTTGTTCCAAGTACGCGATTTAGTGGTTTTCGCACACGTTGT
The DNA here is from genome assembly GCF_043380555.1 of Nothobranchius furzeri. NCBI lineage: Eukaryota > Metazoa > Chordata > Actinopteri > Cyprinodontiformes > Nothobranchiidae > Nothobranchius > Nothobranchius furzeri. The sequence continues at coordinate 43,641,122 of NC_091742.1, read as the reverse complement.
TTGGAGAGTGATGCTCCGTCGCCCTTTTCACCAATCGCCTTCAAACTTCTGCTATATACTCTTAAGGCATAGGGGAAAAAATTCAACCGTCGGATTTTTCAAAAGTTGAAAGGTGTGGGCGTGGCTAAGCCTCAAACTTTGACCTTTCGCCATTACTTGACTTAATAACTCCCATGTGCATGATCAGATCTTTTTCGAACTTTGTCTGTGTGATCATTGACCATATCTGTAAACAATGACAATGTGGACAGCTGACATCATCTAAGCCCCGCCCCCTGACTAAAGGAAGTTATTATTTTATGCTGAAATGCCCATATTTGTCCCCTCTAATTTAGTCAACATGACACCTAGGTCATGCACTGTCTTCATGATGCTGTAATGGCCATTCAAATCTGATAGCTTTCCAGAAAGGGAGGGGCTTTGATGCCATGGCGAATTCTTGCGTATGCCGTAACCTTACAATTCAATTTAATGGTGAGCTCAGAGGGGATGCTTAGTCAGGGTGAGGTGCGGACTAGGAGGCCATTTGCTGTTTCCGGTGACGGGATGATTGACGTTTCTGTTCTGCCAGACATGCCCTGGTGCCCCGGGCTGCCGGCCAGGCCGGAGCGGCGCGGAGCTGCGAGGGCCGAACGACGCTGCTTGCAGCTTTAATTATTATTCTTTTTTCTTCCGCGTCTTTGAATGGCCTTTAGGGGGTCTTAGCATATCCAAAAAGTCACCAAATTCTGGCCCAATATAGAAAGTGCGTGAAATTTACGTATTTCACTGGCGATGTGAAAGTTCGTCAAAAAGTGACTGAACAGCGCCCCCTAGAAAGTGAAAAATACCCCTCTCCATAAAGCTTAGTTTATCGTACAGTTATGAAATTTGGTATACTTGTAGTACTCAACAGTCCGCACAGAAAAGTCTCTTGCAACCATGGTCAATATCAAACAGGAAGTCGGCCATTTTGGAGTAAAGTGGCCATTTTGACCCCGTTTTGGCCATTTCTAGGGTCTATATTTGGTTGAACAGTTTGGTCATTTTTCGCACCATCGTCTCAAAAATTGTGCGAGATCGAACAGAAGCGATGGACGATTCAAATGAGACAATAAAATTGACTTTTCGTAAATACTGAAGGGGCGGGGCCAGGCCTCAAAGTTCGAGCACTCGCCAAAAAAATTCAAATTGCTATAATTTCATAAATGAAAGAATTACAGTTAAAGAAATGTTCTGTGGACAATTGTCATCGCCCTCCGAAGACAAATGAATGGTCGATTGATGATGTCACATAAGCCCCGCCCCCTCAGGACTTAAAAGGTCAAGTTTTACTGGGAAATTTTCCAAAATTCGCCCTTTCCAATAATCACCCCAAATTTGTAGCGGGAAACTGAAGACAAGTTGGGGTTGCTTGGCTTCACTTTATGGGAGTTTTCTGCAGAAGGCGGGGCTGTGGCGGCGCGGCGAATTCAGGCGTACCGCTTAGGCCTTACGTTTGCCTCCCATTTCGTCATTTCTAGAGATATCGCCACAACACTTCTTGGGAGTGATCCTAGTCCGGACCCAAATAGAATCTGATGTGAACATCCGGTGGGCGTGGCCTATTTTCTGAAATAGCGCCCCCTAGGACCATTAAAACTGGCAGCCCCAAGCCATGCTTTGACTGAGGAGTACAAAATTTGGTACACTAATGTGGTGTCTCAGGACCTACAAAAAAGTCTCTTGCAGCCAAGTGCAAAGTCGCACAGGAAGTCGGCCATTTTGGTCCAAGTACTCGATTTAGTGGTATTCGCACACGTTGTTTGGAGAGTGTTGCACCATCGCCCTTTTCACCAATCACCTTCAAACTTCTGCTATATACTTTTAAGACAAAGGGGGAAAAATTCAACCGTCGGATTTTAAATAAGTATAAAGGTGTGGGCGTGGCTAAGCCTCAAACTTTGACCTGTCGCCACGCCACTCTTTTTTTCACAGCTCCCTATTGGACTCCTTTTAACCAATCACCAGCAATCACTGGCAAATATTAGCAGACAAGTTGAGGTCACCTGGTCTATAGTACTGGCAGGTTTAGAATAAAGGCGGGGCTTTGGGAGCATGGCGAAATTTGCCATCACGCCATAGAAATACGTTTGTCTCTCATTTCTTCAATCATTGTGACATCGCCACACAATTTCTGGTGAGTGATCTTACTCTGACCCCTAATAGAATTGGACAGCTGAAGTTTGTGGGCGTGGCCTATTTTCTGAAATAGCGCCCCCTAAGACCATTTAAACTTTCAGCCCCAAGCAATGCTTTGACTGAGGATCACGAAATTTGGCACACTAATGTACTGTCTGAGGACCTACAAAAAAGTCTCTTGGAGCCAAGTGCAAAGTCGCACAGGAAGTCGGCCATTTTGGTCCAAGTACTCGATTTAGTGGTTTTCGAACACGTTGTTTGGAGAAGGATGCTCCATCACCCTTTTCACCAATCACCTTCAAAAATCTGCTATACACTCTTAAGACATAGATGAAAAAATTCAACCGTCGGATTTTAAATAAGTATAAAGGTGTGGGCGTGGCTAAGCCTCAAACTTTGACCTGTCACCATGCCACTCTTTTTTTCACAGCTCCCTATTGGACTCCTTTTAACCAATCATCAGCAATCACTGGCAAATAGCACTAGACAAGTTGAGGTCACCTGGTCTATAGTACTGGCAGGTTTCGAATAAAGGTGGGGCTTTGGGAGCATGGCGAAATTCGCCATCACGCCATGGAAATACGTTTGTCTCTAATTTTTTCAGTCATTGTGACATCGCCACACAATTTCTGATGAATGATCCTACTCTGACCCCTAATAGAACTGGACAGCTAAAGTTTGTGGGCGTGGCCTAATTTCTGAAATGGCGCCCCCTAGGACCATTAAAACTGTCAGCCCCAAGCCATGGTTTGACTGAGGATCACGAAATTTGGCACACTAATGTAGTGTCTCAGGACCTACAAAAAAGTCTCCTGGAGCCAAGCGCAATGTCGCACAGGAGGTCGGCCATTTTGGTCCAAGTACTCGATTTAGTGGTTTTCGCACACGTTATTAGGAGAATGATGTCTTGTCGTCCTTTCCACTGATCACCTTCAAACTCCTGCTATATACTCTTAAGACATAGAGGAAAAAATTCAACCGTCGGATTTTAAATAAGTATAAAGGTGTGGGCGTGGCTAAGCCTCAAACTTTGACCAGTCCCCATTACGTTACTTGACTTAATAACTCCCATGTGCATGATCGGATCCAATTCAAACTTTGTCTGTGTGATCACTGACCACATCTGAAGACAATGACAATGTGGACAACTGACCATCACCTAAGCCCCGCCCCCTGACTACAGGAAGTCAATTTTTTATGGTGAAATGCCCATATTTGTCCCCTCTAATTTAGTCAACATGACACTAAGGTCATGCACTGTCTTCATGATGTTGTAATGACCATTCAGATCTGATAGCTTTTCAGAAAGGGAGGGGCTTTGATGCCATGGCGAATTCTGGCGTGACGCTGTGACCTTACGTTTGACTGTAACTTCCACAAACAGCCTCCGATTTGCCCGAGACTGAACATCACACCACCAGTGTGGCAAAGGTAGAGTATCTCCTAGTGGTGAGACGTGTAATGCTGGGCTCGGAGGGGATGCTGAGTAAGGGTGAGGTGTGGACGAGGAGGCCGTTCACGGATTCTGGTGTCGGGGTGGTTGACGTTTCTGTTCTGCCAGACGTGCCCTGGTGCCCCCGGCTGCCGGCCAGGACGGAGCGGCGCGGAGCTGGGTTTGGAAAGCGTCTGGGATGGAGAGGAGGGGGTGCGGACGGAGGGCGAGCAGCTTCCCTGCGAGGGCCGAACGACGCTGCTTGCAGCTTTAATTAGGCCCGAGCAGTGAAGCTGCGAAGGCCTATTGTATCTGCTCCGTTTATTATTATTATTATTTTTTTTTTTTTTTCTTTTTTTTTCTTCCGCGTCTTTGGATGGCCTTTAGGGGGTCTTAGCATATCCAAAAAGTCACCAAATTCTGGCCCAATATAGAAAGTGCGTGAAATTTACGTATTTCACTGGCAACGTGAAAGTTGGTAAAAAAATGTTTCAACAGCGCCCCCTGGAAAATTAAAAATACCCCTCCGCTTTGACCTTTTTTCATAGTAGAGTGATGAAATTTGGTACACTTGTAGAACTCAACAATACGCACAGAAAAGCCTCTTGCACCCATGGTCAATATCAAACAGGAAGTCGGCCATTTTGGACTAAAGTGGCCATTTTGACCCCGTTTTGGCCATTTCTAGGGTCTATATTTGGTTTAACAGTTTGGTCATTTTTCGCACGATCGTCTCAAAAATAGTGTGCGATCGAACAGAAGCGATGGACGATTAAAATGAGACAATAAAATTGACTTTTCGTAAATACTGAAGGGGCGGGACCAGGCCTCAAAGTTCGAGCACTCGCCAAAAAAATTCAAATTGCTATAGATTCATAAATGAAAGAATTACAGTTAAAGAAATGTTCTAAGGACAATCGTCGTCGACCTCCGAAGACAAATGAATGGTCGATTGATGATGTCACATAAGCCCCGCCCCCTCAGGACTTAAAAGGTCAAGATTTACTGGGAAATTTTCCAAAATTCGCCCTTTCCAATAACCACCCCAAATTTGTAGCGGGTAACTGAAGACAAGTTGGGGTTGCTTGGCGTCACTTTATTGGAGTTTTCTCCAGAAGGCGGGGCTGTGGCGGCGCGGCGAAGTCAGGCGTACCGCTTAGGCCTTACGTTTGCCTCCCATTTCGTCATTTCTAGAGATATCGCCACAAAACCTCTTGGGAGTGATCCTAGTTCAGCCCCCCACAAAATATGATGTGAACATCCGGTGGGCGTGGCCTATTTTCTGAAATAGCGCCCCCTAGGACCATTAAAACTGTCAGCCCCAAGTCATGCTTTGACTGAGGATTATGAAATTTGGCACACTAATGTGGTGTCTCAGGACCTACAAAAAAGTCTCTTGGAGCCAAGTGCAAAGTCGCACAGGAAGTCGGCCATTTTGGTCCAAGTACTCGATTTAGTGGTTTTCGCACACGTTGTTTGGAGAGTGATGCTCCATCGCCCTTTTCACCAATCGCCTTCAAACTTCTGCTATAGACTCTTAAGACATAAAGGAAAAAATTCAACCGTCGGATTTTAAATAAGTATAAAGGTGTGGGCGTGGCTAAGCCTCAAACTTTGACCTGTCACCACGCCACTCTTTTTTTCACAGCTACCTATTGGACTCCTTTTACCCAATCGCCAGCAATCTCTGGCGAATAGCAGCTGACAAGTTGAGGTCACTTAGTCTCCAGTACTGGCAGGTTTTGAAAAAAGGCGGGACTTTGGGAGCATGGCAAAATTCACCATCACGCCATGGCAATACGTTTGCCTCTCATTTCTTCAATTATCGTGCCATCACCACAAAATGTCTGGTGAGTGATCCTAGTCTGACCCCCAATAGATTTGGACAGCTGTAGTTTGTGGGCGTGGCCTATTTTCTGAAATGGCGCCCTCTAGGACCATTAAAACTGTCAGCCCCTAGCCATGCTTTGACTGAGGAGTACGAAATCTGGTACACTAATGTGGTGTCTCCGGTCCTACAAAAAGTCTCTTGGAGCCAAGTGCAAAGTCGCACAGGAAGTCGGCCATTTTGGTCCAAGTAGTCGATTTAGTGGTTTTCGCACACGTTGTTTGGAGAGTGTTACACCATTGCCCTTTTCACCAATCACCTTCAAACTTCTGCTATAGACTCTTAAGACAAAGGGGAAAAAATTCAACCTACGGATTTTAAATAAGTATAAAGGTGTGGGCGTGGCTAAGCCTCAAACTTTGACCTGTCGCCACGCCACTCTTTTTTTCACAGCTCCCTATTGGACTCCTTTTAACCAATCACCAGCAATCACTGGCAAATAGCAGCAGACAAGTTGAGGTCACTTGGTTTATAGTACTGGCAGGTTTCGAATAAAGGCGGGGCTTTGGGAGCATGGCGAAATTCACCATCACGCCATGGAAATACGTTTGTCTCTCATTTCTTCAATCATTGTTACATCACCACACAATTTCTGATGAGTGATCTTACTCTGACCCCTAATAGAATTGGACAGCTGAAGTTTGTGGGCGTGGCCTATTTTCTGAAATAGCGCCCCCTAGGACCATTAAAACTATCAGCCCCAAGCCATGCTTTGACTGAGGATCACGAAATTTGGCACACTAATGTAGTGTCTCAGGACCTACAAAAAAGTCTCTTGGAGCCAAGTCCAATGTCGCACAGGAGGTCGGCCATTTTGGTCCAAGTACTCGATTTAGTGGTTTTCCCACACGTTATTAGGAGAATGATGTCTCGTCGTCCTTTCCACCGATCACCTTCAAACTCCTGCTATATACTCTTAAGACATAGAGGAAAAAATTCAACCGTCGGATTTTAAATAAGTATAAAGGTGTGGGCGTGGCTAAGCCTCAAACTTTGACCAGTCGCCATTACGTTACTTGACTTAATAACTCCCATGTGCATGATCAGATCAATTTCAAACTTTGTCTGTGTGATCACTGACCACATCTGAAGACAGTGACAATGTGGACAGCTGACATCACCTAAGCCCCGCCCCCTGACTACAGGAAGTCTACTGTTTTATGGTGAAATGCCCATATTTGTCCCCTCTAATTTAGTCAACATGACACTAAGGTCATGCACTGTCTTCATGATGTTGTAATGACCATTCAGATCTGATAGCTTTTCAGAAAGGGAGGGGCTTTGATGCCATGGCGATTTCTGGCGTGAAGCTGTGACCTTACGTTTGACTCTAACTTCCACAAACAGCCTCCGATTTGCCCGAGACTGAACATCACATCACCAGTGTGGTAAAGATAGAGTATCTCCTAGTGGTGAGACGTGTAATGGTGGGCTCAGAGGGGATGCTGAGTCAGGGTGAGGTGTGGACGAGGAGGCCATTCACGGTTTCTGGTGTCGGGGTGGTTGACTGTCTGTTCTGCCAGACGTGCCCTGGTGCTCCCGGCTGCCGGCCAGGATGGAGAAGCGCAGAGCTGGGTTTGGAGAGCGTCGGGGATGGAGCGGAGGGGGTGCGGAAGGAGGGCGAGCTGCTTCGCTGCGAGGGCCGAACGACGCTGCTTGCAGCTTTAATTAGGCCCGAGCAGTGAAGCTGCGAAGGCCTATTGTATCTGCTCCGTTTATTATTTAGGCCCGAGCAGTGAAGCTGCGAAGGCCTATTGTATCTGCTCCGTTTATTTAGGCCCGAGCAGTGAAGCTGCGAAGGCTTATTGTATCTGCTCCGTTTATTATTACGCTTTCTTTCTTTCTTTCTTTTTTCTTCCGCGTCGTTGACTGGCCTTTAGGGGGTCTTAGCATATCCAAAAAGTCACCAAATTCTGGCCCAATATAGAAAGTGCATGAAATTTACGTATTTCACTGGCGATGTGAAAGTTCATAAAAAAATGGCTGAACAGCGCCCCCTAGAAAGTGAAAAATACCCCTCTCCATAAAGCTTAGTTTATCGTACAGTTATGGAATTTGGTACACTTGTAGAACTCAACAATACACACAGAAAAGCCTCTTGCACCCATGGTCAATATCAAACAGGAAGTCGGCCATTTTGGACTAAAGTGGCCATTTTGACCCCGTTTTGGCCATTTCTAGGGTCTATATTTGGTTGAACAGTTTGGTCATTTTTCGCACCATCGTCTCAAAAATAGTGCGAGATCGAACAGAAGCGATGGACGATTCAAATGAGACAATAAAATTGACTTTTCGTAAATACTGAAGGGGCGGGGCCAGGCCTCAAAGTTCGAGCACTCGCCAAAAAAATTCAAATTGCTATAATTTCATAAATGAAAGAATTACAGTTAAAGTAACTTTCTATGGACAATCGTCATCGCCCCCCGAAGACAAATGAATGGTCGATTGATGATGTCACATAAGCCCCGCCCCCTCAGGACTTAAAAGGTCAAGTTTTACTGGGAAATTTTCTAAAATTCGCATTTTCAAGTAATCATCCCAAACTTGTAGCAGATAACTGAAGACAAGTTGGGGTTGCTTCACGGCACTTTATGGGAGTTTTCTGCAGAAGGCGGGGCTGTGGCGGCGCGGCGAAGTCAGGCGTACCGACGTGGCCTTACGTTTGCCTTCCATTTCGTCATTTCTAGAGATATCGCCACGACACTTCTTGGGAGTGATCCTAGTCCGGCCCCCAAAAGAATCTGATGTGAAGATCCGGTGGGCGTGGCCTATTTTCTGAAATAGCGCCCCCTAGGACCATTAAAACTGTCAGCCCCAAGCCATGCTTTGACTGAGGAGTACGAAATTTGGTACACTAATGTGGTGTCTCAGGACCTACAAAAAAGTCTCTTGGAGCCAAGTGCAAAGTCGCACAGGAAGTCGGCCATTTTGGTCCAAGTACTCGATTTAGTGGTTTTTCGACACATTGTTTGGAGAGTGTTGCACCATCGCCCTTTTCATCAATCGCCTTCAAACTTCTGCTATAGACTCTTAAGACAAAGGGGAAAAAATTCAACCTACGGATTTTAAATAAGTATAAAGGTGTGGGCGTGGCTAAGCCTCAAACTTTGACCTGTCGCCACGCCACTCTTTTTTTCACAGCTCCCTATTGGACTCCTTTTAACCAATCACCAGCAATCACTGGCAAATAGCAGCAGACAAGTTGAGGTCACTTGTTCTATAGTACTGGCAGGTTTCGAATAAAGGCGGGGCTTTGGGAGCATGGCGAAATTCGCCATCACGCCATGGAAATACGTTTGTCTCTCATTTCTTCAATCATTGTGACATTGCCACACAATTTCTGATGAGTGATCCTACTCTGACCCCTAATAGATTTGGACAGCTGAAGTTTGTGGGCGTGGCCTATTTTCTGAAATAGCGCCCCCTAGGACCATTAAAACTGTCAGCCCCAAGCCATGCTTTGACTGAGGAGTACAAAATTTGGTACTCTAATGTGGTGTCTCAGGACCTACAAAAAAGTCTCTTTGAGCCAAGTGCAAAGGGGCACAGGAAGTCGGCCATTTTGGTCCAAGTACTCGATTTAGTGGTTTTCGCACTCGTTGTTTGGAGAGTGTTACACCATTGCCCTTTTCACCAATCACCTTCAAACTTCTGCTATGGACCCATAAGACAAAGGGGAAAAAATTCAACCTACGGATTTTAAATAAGTATAAAGGTGTGGGCGTGGCTAAGCCTCAAACTTTGACCTGTCGCCACGCCACTCTTTTTTTCACAGCTCCCTATTGGACTCCTTTTAACCAATCACCAGCAATCACTGGCAAATAGCAGCAGACAAGTTGAGGTCACTTGGTCTATAGTACTGGCAGGTTTCGAATAAAGGCGGGGCCTTGGGAGCATGGCGAAATTCGCCATCACGCCATGGAAATACGTTTGTCTCTCATTTCTTCAATCATTGTGACATCGCCACACAATTTCTGATGAGTGATCCTACTCTGACCCCTAATAGAATTGGACAGCTGAAGTTTGTGGGCGTGGCCTATTTTCTGAAATAGTGCCCCCTAGGACCATTAAAACTGTCAGCCCCAAGCCATGGTTTGACTGAGGATCACGAAATTTGACACACTAATGTAGTGTCTCAGGACCTACAAAAAAGTCTGTTGGAGCCAAGTGCATAGTCGCACAGGAAGTCGGCCATTTTGGTCCAAGTACTCGATTTAGTGGTTTTCGCACACGTTGTTTGGAGAATGATGTCTCATCGTCCTTTCCACCGATCACCTTCAAACTCCTGCTATACACTCTTAAGACATAGAAGAAAAAATTCAACCATCGGATTTTAAATAAGTATTAAGGTGTGGGCGTGGCTAAGCCTCAAACTTTGACTTGTCGCCACGCCACTCTTTTTCACAGCTCCCTATTGGACTCCTTTTAACCAATCACCAGCAATCACTGGCAAATAGCAGCAGACAAGTTGAGGTCACTTGGTCTGTAGTACTGGCAGGTTTCGAATAAAGGCGGGGCTTTGGGAGCATGGCGAAATTCGCCATCACGCCATGGAAATACGTTTGTGTCTCATTTCTTCAACCATTGTGACATCGCCACACAATTTCTGATGAGTGATCCTACTCTGACCCCTAATAGAATTGGACAGCTGAAGTTTGTGGGCGTGGCCTATTTTCTGAAATAGTGCCCCCTAGGACCATTAAAACTGTCAGCCCCAAGCCATGGTTTGACTGAGGATCACGAAATTTGACACACTAATGTAGTGTCTCAGGACCTACAAAAAAGTCTGTTGGAGCCAAGTGCATAGTCGCACAGGAAGTCGGCCATTTTGGTCCAAGTACTCGATTTAGTGGTTTTCGCACACGTTGTTTGGAGAATGATGTCTCATCGTCCTTTCCACCGATCACCTTCAAACTCCTGCTATACACTCTTAAGACATAGAAGAAAAAATTCAACCATCGGATTTTAAATAAGTATTAAGGTGTGGGCGTGGCTAAGCCTCAAACTTTGACTTGTCGCCACGCCACTCTTTTTTTCACAGCTCCCTATTGGACTCCTTTTAACCAATCACCAGCAATCACTGGCAAATAGCAGCAGACAAGTTGAGGTCACTTGGTCTGTAGTACTGGCAGGTTTCGAATAAAGGCGGGGCTTTGGGAGCATGGCGAAATTCGCCATCACGCCATGGAAATACGTTTGTGTCTCATTTCTTCAACCATTGTGACATCGCCACACAATTTCTGATGAGTGATCTTACTCTGACCCCTAATAGAATTGGAAAGCTGAAGTTTGTGGGCGTGGCCTATTTTCTGAAATAGCGCCCCCTAGGACCATTAAAACTATCAGCCCCAAGCCAGGGTTTGAGTGAGGATCATGAAATTTGGCACACTAATGTAGTGTCTCAGGACCTACAAAAAAGTCTCTTGGAGCCAAGCGCAATGTCGCACAGGAGGTTGGCCATTTTGGTCCAAGTACTTGATTTAGTGGTTTTCGCACACGTAATTAGGAGAATGATGTCTCGTCATCCTTTCCACCGATCACCTTTAAACTCCTGCTATATACTCTTAAGACATAGAGGGAAAAATTCAACCGTCGGATTTTAAATAAGTATAAAGGTGTGGGTGTGGCTAAGCCTCAAACTTTGACCAGTCGCCATTACGTTACTTGACTTAATAACTCCCATGTGCATGATCAGATCAATTTCAAACTTTGTCTGTGTGATCACTGACCACATCTGAAGACAGTGACAATGTGGACAGCTGACATCACCTAAGCCCCGCCCCCTGACTACAGGAAGTCTACTGTTTTATGGTGAAATGCCCATATTTGTCCCCTCTAATTTAGTCAACATGACACTAAGGTAATGCACTGTCTTCATGATGTTGTAATGACCATTCAGATCTGATAGCTTTTCAGAAAGGGGGGGCTTTGATGCCATGGCGATTTCTGGCGTGACGCTGTGACCTTACGTTTGACTGTAACTTCCACAAACAGCCTGCGATTTGCCCAAGACTGAACATCACATCACCAGTTTGGTAAAGATAGAGTATCTCCTAGTGGTGAGACGTGTAATGGTGGTCTCAGAGGGGATGCTGAGTCAGGGTGAGGTGTGGACGAGGAGGCCGTTCACGGTTTCTGGTGTCGGGGTGGTTGACTTTCTGTTCTGCCAGACGTGCCCTGGTGCCCCCGGCTGCTGGCCAGGATGGAGAAGCGCGGAGCTGGGTTTGGAGGGCGTCTGGGATGGAGCGGAGGGGGTGCGGACGGAGGACGAGCAGCTTCGCTGCGAGGGCCGAACGACGCTGCTTGCAGCTTTAATTAGGCCCGAGCAGCGAAAGCGCTGCGAAGGCCTCTTGTTTTTGCTCTGTTTATTAGGCCCGAGCAGCGAAAGCGCTGCGAAGGCTTCTTGTTTTTGCTCTGATTATTATTATTTTTTGTTATTCCGTGCCCCCTTTGAACAGCTTTTTGGGGACCTTAACATACCCCAAAACTCACAATATTTTGCACACTTGTCAGGCCTGGTGAAAAATTTGATATTTTAAAGGTCCCAAAAAAATCGCAAAGAAAATGGCTGAACAGCGCCCCCTACAAAGTGAAAAAAAACCCTCTCCATAAAGCTTAGTTTATCGTACAGTTATGAAATTTGGTACACTTGTAGTACTCAACAGTCCGCACAGAAAAGTCTCTTGCAACCATGGTCAATATCAAACAGGAAGTCGGCCATTTTGGGTTGAAATGGCGATTTTTTGCCGTTTTTGCCGTTTTTAGGGTCCGTTTCTGATTGGATTGCTCGATCATTTTTCGCACGATCGTCTCAAAAATTGTGTAAAATTGCTCAGAAGGGATGGGCGAACAAAATGAGATAAGGATTCTGAGTTTTCGTATATGTTGAAGGGGCGGAGCCAGGCCTCGAAGTTTGACTACTCGCCAAAAATATTTAAATTGCTATAACTTCATAACTGAATGGAATAGAGTTACCAAACTTTCTGTGGTCATTCGTCATCCACCCACAAAGTAAACTGAAAGGTCGGATGATGACATCACACAAGCCCCGCCCCCTCAGGACCAAAAAGATCAAGTTTTACTGTGAAAGGTCCCAAATTGCCCCATTTCACTTAATCACCACAAATTTGTAGCTGGTAACTCAAGACAAGTGGGGGTTGCTTGGCGTCACTTTATGGGAGTTTTCGGCAGAGGGCGGGGCTGTGGCGGCGCGGCGAATTCAGGCGTACCGCCTTGGCCTTACGTTTGCCTCCCATTTCGTCATTTCCAAAGATATCGTCACGAAACTTCTTGTGAGTGATCCTAGTCCGGCCCCCCAAAAGATCTGATGTGAACATCTGGTGGGCGTGGCCTATTTTCTGAAATAGCGCCCCCTAGGACCATTAAAACTGTCAGCCCCAAGCCATGCTTTGACTGAGGATTACGAAATTTGGTACACTAATGTGGTGTCTCAGGACCTACAAAAAAGTCTCTTGAAGCCAAGTGCAAAGTCGCACAGGAAGTCGGCCATTTTGGTCCAAGTGCGCGATTTAGTGGTTTTCACACACGTTGTTTGGAGAGTGATACTCCGTCGCCCTTTTCACCAATCACTTTCAAACTTCTGCTATATAGTCTTAAGACATAGAGGAAAAAATTCAACCGTCGGATTTTAAATAAGTATAAAGGTGTGGGCGTGGCTAAGCCTCAAACTTTGACCTTTCGCCACGCCACTCTTTTTTTCACAGCTCCTTATTGGACTCCTTTTACCCAATCACCAGGAATCTCTGGTAAATAGCAGCAGGCAAGTTGAGGTCACTTGGTCTCCAGTACTGGAAGGTTTTGCAAAAAGGCGGGGCTTTGGGAGCATGGCGAAATTCGCCATCACGCCATGGAAATACGTTTGCCTCTCATTTCTTCATTTATCGTGATATCACCTCGACCATTGTTGTGAGTGATCCTAGTCTGACCCCCAATAGAAAAGGTCAGCTTAAGTTTGTGGGCGTGGCCTATTTTCTGTATTAGCGCCCCCTAGGACCATTAAAACTGTCAGCCCCAAGCCATGCTTTGACTGAGGATTACGAAATTTGGTACACTAATGTGGTGTCTCAGGACCTACAAAAAAGTCTCTTGGAGCCAAGTGCAAAGTCGCACAGGAAGTCGGCCATTTTGGTCCAAGTGCGCGATTTAGTGGTTTTCACACACGTTGTTTGGAGAGTGATGCTCCGTCGCCCTTTTCACCAATCGCCTTCGAGCTTCTGCTATATACTCTTAAGACATAGAGGAAAAAATTCAACCGTCGGATTTTAAATAAGTATAAAGGTGTGGGCGTGGCTAAGCCTCAAACTTTGACCTTTCGCCACGCCACTCTTTTTTTCACAGCTCCCTATTGGACTCCTTTTACCCAATCACCTGGAATCTCTGGTAAATAGCAGCTGACAAGTTGAGGTCACTTGGTCTACAGTACTGGCAGGTTTTGAAAAAAGGCGGGGCTTTGGGAGCATGGCGAAATTCGCCATCACGCCATGGCAATACGTTTGCCTCTCATTTCTTCAATTATCGTGACATCGCCACAAAATGTCTGGTGAGTGATCCTAGTCTGACCCCCAATAGAAATGGGCATCTGAGATTTGTGGGCGTGGCCTATATTCTGAAATAGCGCCCCCTAGGACCATTAAAACTGTCAGCCCCAAGACAAGGTTTGACTGAGGATTACGAAAATTGGTACACTCATGTAGGGTCTCTGGCCCTACAAAAAAGTCTCTTGGAGCCAAGCGCAATTTCGCACAGGAGGTCGGCCATTTTGGTCCAAGTACTCGATTTAGTGGTTTTCGCACACGTTGTTTGGACATTGATGGCCCGTTGCCCTTTACACCGATCACCTTCAAACTTATGCTATGTACTTTTAAGTCAAAGGGGAAAAAATTCAACCGTCGGATTTTAAATAAGTATAAAGGTGTGGGCGTGGCTAAGCCTCAAACTTTGACCTTTCGCCATGACATTACTTGACTTAATAACTCCCATGTGCATGATCAGATCTAATTCAAACTTTGTCTGTGTGATCACTGACCACATCTCAAGACAACGACAATGTGGACAGCTGACATCACCTAAGCCCCGCCCCCTGACAACAGGAAGTCTATTGTTTTATGGTGAAATGCCCATATTTGTCCCCTCTAATTTAATGAAAATGACACTCAGGTCATACAGTGTCTTCATGATGTTTTAAAGACCATTCAGATCTGATAGCTTTCCAGAAAGGGAGGGGCTTTGATGCCATGGTGAATGCTGGCGTGACGCCATGACCTTACATTTGACTGTAACTTCCACAAACGGCCTCCGATTTGCCCGAAACTGAATATGGCAATGAACAATCATGCCCTTTAGCCAATGAGGCACAAACGGTTGGTGAATGTTATATAATGTCACCAAAGCTGACCTCAATGGGACTTTTCTGTAGTTGGTCACAGCGCCACCTAGATAACGTTATCCTTCGATAACTTTAAAAAACATGGTCAGAATAGCATTAAAGTTGGTCACTGTCATCACACCACCAGTGTGGTAAAGATAGAGGATTCCCTAGTGGTGAGACATAAAATATAATGGTGGGCTCAAAGGGGATGCTGAGTCAGGGTGAGTTGCGGACAAGGTGGCCGTTAGCAGTTTCTGGTGTTGGGGTGGTCGACGTTTGTGTTCTGCGGACGTGCCCTGGTGCCCCGGGCTGCCGGCCAGGCCGGAGCGGCGCGGAGCTGCGAGGGCCGAACGACGCTGCTTGCAGCTTTAATTATTTTTTATTATTCCGTGTCCGCTTTGAACGGCTTTTTGGGGACCTTAACATACCCTAAAACTCACAATATTTTGCACACTTGTCAGGCCTGGTGAAAAATTTGATATTTTAAAGGTCCCAAAAAAATCGCAAAGAAAGTGGCTGAACAGCGCCCCCTAGAAAGTGAAAAAAAACCCTCTCCATAAAGCTTAGTTTATTGTACAGTTATGAAATTTGGTACACTTGTAGTACTCAACAGTCCGCACAGAAAAGTCTCTTGCAAGCATGGTCAATATCAAACAGGAAGTCGGCCATTTTGGGTTGAAATGGCGATTTTTTGGCGTTTTGGCCGTTTTTAGGGTCCGTTTCTGATTGGATTGCTTGATCATTTTTCGCACGATCGTCTCAAAAATGGTGTACAATTGCTCAGAAGGGATGGGCGAACAAAATGAGACAATAAAATTGACTTTTTGTAAATACTGAAGGGGCGGGGCCAGGCCTCGAATTTTGACTACTCGCCATAAAAATTTAAACTGCTATAACTTCATAACTGAATTGAATAGAGTTACCAAACTTTCTGTGGTCATTCGTCATCCACCCACAAAGTAGATTGAATGGTCGGATGATGACATCACACAAGCCCCGCCCCCTCAGGACCAAGAAGATCAAGTTTTACTGTGAGAGGTCCCAAATTGCCCCATTTCACTTAATCGCCACGCATTTGTAGCTGGTAACTCAAGAAAAGTGGGGGTTGCTTGGCATCACTTTATGGGAGTTTTCGGCAGAAGGCGGGGCTGTGGCGGCGCGGCGAAGTCAGGCGTACCGCCGTGGCCTTACGTTTGCCTCCCATTTCGTCATTTCTAAAGAAATCGTCACGAAACTTCTTGTGAGTGATCCTAGTCCGGCCCCCCAAAAGACCTGATGTGAACATCCGGTGGGCGTGGCCTATTTTCTGAAATAGCGCCCCCTAGGACCATTAAAACTGTCAGCCCCAAGCCAGGCTTTGACTGAGGATTACGAAATTTGGTACACTAATGTGGTGTCTCAGGACCTACAAAAAAGTCTCTTGGAGCCAAGTGCAAAGTCGCACAGGAAGTCGGCCATTTTGGTCCAAGTACGTGATTTAGTGGTTTTCGCACACGTTGTTTGGAGAGTGATGCTCTGTCGTCCTTTTCACCAATCGCCTTCAAACTTCTGCTATATACTCTTAAGACATAGAGGAAAAAATTCAACCGTCGGATTTTAAATAAGTATAAAGGTGTGGGCGTGGCTAAGCCTCAAACTTTGACCTTTCGCCAGGCCACTCTTTTTTTCACAGCTCCCTATTGGACTCCTTTTACCCAATCACCAGGAATCTCTGGTAAATAGCAGCAGACAAGTTGAGGTCACTTGGTCTCCAGTACTGGAAGGTTTTGAAAAAAGGCGGGGCTTTGGGAGCATGGCGAAATTCGCCATCACGCCATGGAAATACGTTTGCCTCTCATTTCTTCAATTATCGTGCCATCGCCACAAAATGTCTGGTGAGTGATCCTAGTCTGACCCCAAATAGATTTGGACAGCTGTAGTTTGTGGGCGTGGCCTATTTTCTGAAATGGCGCCCCCTAGGACCATTAAAACTGTCAGCCCCTAGCCATGCTTTGACTGAGGAGTACGAAATCTGGTACACTAATGTGGTGTCTCCGGACCTACAAAAAAGTCTCTTGGAGCCAAGTGCAAAGTCGCACAGGAAGTCGGCCATTTTGGTCCAAGTAGTCGATTTAGTGGTTTTCGCACACGTTGTTTGGAGAGTGTTACACCATTGCCCTTTTCACCAATCACCTTCAAACTTCTGCTATAGACTCTTAAGACAAAGGGGAAAAAATTCAACCTACGGATTTTAAATAAGTATAAAGGTGTGGGCGTGGCTAAGCCTCAAACTTTGACCTGTCGCCACGCCACTCTTTTTTTCACAGCTCCCTATTGGACTCCTTTTAACCAATCACCAGCAATCACTGGCAAATAGCAGCAGACAAGTTGAGGTCACTTGGTCTATAGTACTGGCAGGTTTCGAATAAAGGCGGGGCTTTGGGAGCATGGCGAAATTCGCCATCACGCCATGGAAATACGTTTGTCTCTCATTTCTTCAATCATTGTGACATCGCCACACAATTTCTGATGAGTGATCCTACTCTGACCCCTAATAGAATTGGACAGCTGAAGTTTGTGGGCGTGGCCTATTTTCTGAAATAGCGCCCCCTAGGACCATTAAAACTGTCAGCCCCAAGCCGTGCTTTGACTGAGGATCACGAAATTTGGCACACTAATGTAGTGTCTCAGGACCTACAAAAAAGTCTCTTGGAGCCAAGCGCAATGTCGCACAGGAGGTCGGCCATTTTGGTCCAAGTACTCGATTTAGTGGTTTTCGCACACATTATTAGGAGAATGATGTCTCGTCGTCCTTTCCACCGATCACCTTCAAACTCCTTCTATATACTCTTAAGACATAGAGGAAAAAATTCAACCGTCGGATTTTAAATAAGTATAAAGGTGTGGGCGTGGCTAAGCCTCAAACTTTGACCAGTCGCCATTAAGTTACTTGACTTAATAACTCCCATGTGCATGATCAGATCAATTTCAAACTTTGTCTGTGTTATCACTGACCACATCTGAAGACAGTGACAATGTGGACAGCTGACATCACCTAAGTCCCGCCCCCTGACTACAGGTAGTCTACTGTTTTATGGTGAAATGCCCATATTTGTCCCCTCTAATTTAGTCAAGATGACACTAAGGTCATGCACTGTCTTCATGATGTTGTAATGACCATTCAGATCTGATAGCTTTTCAGAAAAGGAGGGGCTTTGATGCCATGGCGATTTCTGGCATGACGCTGTGACCTTACGTTTGACTGTAACTTCCACAAACAGCCTCCGATTTGCCCGAGACTGAACATCACATCACCAGTGTGGTAAAGATAGAGTATCTCCTAGTGGTGAGACGGGTAATGGTGGGCTCAGAGGGGATGATGAGTCAGGGTGAGTTGTGGACGAGGAGGCCGTTCACGGTTTCTGGTGTCGGGGTGGTTGACTTTCTGTTCTGCCAGACGTGCCCTGGTGCCCCCAGCTGCCGGCCAGGATGGAGAAGCGCGGAGCTGGGTTTGGAGAGCGTCGGGGATGGAGCGGAGGGGGTGCGGAAGGAGGGCGAGCAGCTTCGCTGCGAGGGCCGAACGACGCTGCTTGCAGCTTTAATTATTTTTTGTTATTCCGTGCCCCCTTTGAACAGCTTTTTGGGGACCTTAACATACCCCAAAACTCACAATATTTTGCACACTTGTCAGGCCTGGTGAAAAATTTGATATTTTAAAGGTCCCAAAAAAATCGCAAAGAAAATGGCTGAACAGCGCCCCCTACAAAGTGAAAAAAAACCCTCTCCATAAAGCTTAGTTTATCGTACAGTTATGAAATTTGGTACACTTGTAGTACTCAACAGTCCGCACAGAAAAGTCTCTTGCAACCATGGTCAATATCAAACAGGAAGTCGGCCATTTTGGGTTGAAATGGCGATTTTTTGCCGTTTTTGCCGTTTTTAGGGTCCGTTTCTGATTGGATTGCTCGATCATTTTTCGCACGATCGTCTCAAAAATTGTGTAAAATTGCTCAGAAGGGATGGGCGAACAAAATGAGATAAGGATTCTGAGTTTTCGTATATGTTGAAGGGGCGGAGCCAGGCCTCGAAGTTTGACTACTCGCCAAAAATATTTAAATTGCTATAACTTCATAACTGAATGGAATAGAGTTACCAAACTTTCTGTGGTCATTCGTCATCCACCCACAAAGTAAATTGAATGGTCGGATGATGACATCACACAAGCCCCGCCCCCTCAGGACCAAAAAGATCAAGTTTTACTGTGAAAGGTCCCAAATTGCCCCATTTCACTTAATCACCACAAATTTGTAGCTGGTAACTCAAGACAAGTGGGGGTTGCTTGGCGTCACTTTATGGGAGTTTTCGGCAGAGGGCGGGGCTGTGGCGGCGCGGCGAATTCAGGCGTACCGCCTTGGCCTTACGTTTGCCTCCCATTTCGTCATTTCCAAAGATATCGTCACGAAACTTCTTGTGAGTGATCCTAGTCCGGCCCCCCAAAAGATCTGATGTGAACATCTGGTGGGCGTGGCCTATTTTCTGAAATAGCGCCCCCTAGGACCATTAAAACTGTCAGCCCCAAGACATGCTTTGACTGAGGATTACGAAATTTGGTACACTAATGTGGTGTCTCAGGACCTACAAAAAAGTCTCTTGAAGCCAAGTGCAAAGTCGCACAGGAAGTCGGCCATTTTGGTCCAAGTGCGCGATTTAGTGGTTTTCACACACGTTGTTTGGAGAGTGATACTCCGTCGCCCTTTTCACCAATCACTTTCAAACTTCTGCTATATAGTCTTAAGACATAGAGGAAAAAATTCAACCGTCGGATTTTAAATAAGTATAAAGGTGTGGGCGTGGGTAAGCCTCAAATTTTGACCTTTCGCCACGCCACTCTTTTTTTCACAGCTCCTTATTGGACTCCTTTTACCCAATCACCAGGAATCTCTGGTAAATAGCAGCAGGCAAGTTGAGGTCACTTGGTCTCCAGTACTGGAAGGTTTTGCAAAAAGGCGGGGCTTTGGGAGCATGGCGAAATTCGCCATCACGCCATGGAAATACGTTTGCCTCTCATTTCTTCATTTATCGTGATATCACCTCGACCATTGTTGTGAGTGATCCTAGTCTGACCCCCAATAGAAAAGGTCAGCTTAAGTTTGTGGGCGTGGCCTATTTTCTGTATTAGCGCCCCCTAGGACCATTAAAACTGTCAGCCCCAAGCCATGCTTTGACTGAGGATTACGAAATTTGGTACACTAATGTGGTGTCTCAGGACCTACAAAAAAGTCTCTTGGAGCCAAGTGCAAAGTCGCACAGGAAGTCGGCCATTTTGGTCCAAGTGCGCGATTTAGTGGTTTTCACACACGTTGTTTGGAGAGTGATGCTCCGTCGCCCTTTTCACCAATCGCCTTCGAGCTTCTGCTATATACTCTTAAGACATAGAGGAAAAAATTCAACCGTCGGATTTTAAATAAGTATAAAGGTGTGGGCGTGGCTAAGCCTCAAACTTTGACCTTTCGCCACGCCACTCTTTTTTTCACAGCTCCCTATTGGACTCCTTTTACCCAATCACCTGGAATCTCTGGTAAATAGCAGCTGACAAGTTGAGGTCACTTGGTCTACAGTACTGGCAGGTTTTGAAAAAAGGCGGGGCTTTGGGAGCATGGCGAAATTCGCCATCACGCCATGGCAATACGTTTGCCTCTCATTTCTTCAATTATCGTGACATCGCCACAAAATGTCTGGTGAGTGATCCTAGTCTGACCCCCAATAGAAATGGGCATCTGAGATTTGTGGGCGTGGCCTATATTCTGAAATAGCGCCCCCTAGGACCATTAAAACTGTCAGCCCCAAGACAAGGTTTGACTGAGGATTACGAAAATTGGTACACTCATGTAGGGTCTCTGGCCCTACAAAAAAGTCTCTTGGAGCCAAGCGCAATTTCGCACAGGAGGTCGGCCATTTTGGTCCAAGTACTCGATTTAGTGGTTTTCGCACACGTTGTTTGGACATTGATGGCCCGTTGCCCTTTACACCGATCACCTTCAAACTTATGCTATGTACTTTTAAGTCAAAGGGGAAAAAATTCAACCGTCGGATTTTAAATAAGTATAAAGGTGTGGGCGTGGCTAAGCCTCAAACTTTGACCTTTCGCCATGACATTACTTGACTTAATAACTCCCATGTGCATGATCAGATCTAATTCAAACTTTGTCTGTGTGATCACTGACCACATCTCAAGACAACGACAATGTGGACAGCTGACATCACCTAAGCCCCGCCCCCTGACAACAGGAAGTCTATTGTTTTATGGTGAAATGCCCATATTTGTCTCCTCTAATTTAATGAAAATGACACTCAGGTCATACAGTGTCTTCATGATGTTTTAAAGACCATTCAGATCTGATAGCTTTCCAGAAAGGGAGGGGCTTTGATGCCATGGTGAATGCTGGCGTGACGCCATGACCTTACATTTGACTGTAACTTCCACAAACGGCCTCCGATTTGCCCGAAACTGAATATGGCAATGAACAATTATGCCCTTTAGCCAATGAGGCACAAACGGTTGGTGAATGTTATATAATGTCACCAAAGCTGACCTCAATGGGACTTTTCTGTAGTTGGTCACAGCGCCACCTAGATAACGTTATCCTTCGATAACTTTAAAAAACATGGTCAGAATAGCATTAAAGTTGGTCACTGTCATCACACCACCAGTGTGGTAAAGATAGAGGATTCCCTAGTGGTGAGACATAAAATATAATGGTGGGCTCAAAGGGGATGCTGAGTCAGGGTGAGTTGCGG
This sequence comes from Nothobranchius furzeri, assembly GCF_043380555.1. Classification (NCBI taxonomy): domain Eukaryota; kingdom Metazoa; phylum Chordata; class Actinopteri; order Cyprinodontiformes; family Nothobranchiidae; genus Nothobranchius; species Nothobranchius furzeri. The sequence goes on along the minus strand of NC_091742.1, from coordinate 43,619,477 downwards.
ACAAGGTGGCCGTTAGCAGTTTCTGGTGTTGGGGTGGTCGACGTTTGTGTTCTGCGGACGTGCCCTGGTGCCCCGGGCTGCCGGCCAGGCCGGAGCGGCGCGGAGCTGCGAGGGCCGAACGACGCTGCTTGCAGCTTTAATCTTTCTTTCTTTCTTTTTTCTTCCGCGTCTTTGAATGGCCTTTAGGGGGTCTTAGCATATCCAAAAAGTCACCAAATTCTGGCTCAATATAGAAAGTGCGTGAAATTTACGTATTTCAATGGCGATGTGAAAGTTCGTAAAAAAGTGGCTGGACAGCGCCCCCTAGAAAGTGAAAAATACCCCTCTCCATAAAGCTTAGTTTATCGTACGGTTATGAAATTTGGTATACTTGTAGTACTCCACAGTCCGCACAGAAAAGTCTCTTGCAACCATGGTCAATATCAAACAGGAAGTCGGCCATTTTGGGTTGAAATGGCGATTTTTAGCCATTTTGGCCATTTCTAGGGTCTATATTTGGTTGAACAGTTTGGTCATTTTTCGCACGATCGTCTCAAAAATAGTGTGCGATCGAACAGAAGCGATGGACGATTCAAATGAGAAAATAAAATTGACTTTTCGTAAATACTGAAGGGGCGGGGCCAGGCCTCAAAGTTCGAGCACTCGCCAAAAAAATTCAAATTGCTATAATTTCATAAATGAAAGAACTACAGTTAAAGTAACTTTCTGTGGACAATCGTCATCGCCCCCCGAAGACAAATGAATGGTCGATTGATGATGTCACATAAGCCCCGCCCCCTCAGGACTTAAAAGGTCAAGTTTTACTGGGAAATTTTCTAAAATTCGCCCTTTCAAATAATCATCCCAAATTTGTACCAGGTAACTGAAGACAAGTTGGGGTTGCTTGGCGTCACTTTCTGGGAGTTTTCTGCAGAAGGCGGGGCTGTGGCGGCACGGCGAAGTCAGGCGTACCACTTAGGCCTTACGTTTGCCTCCCATTTCGTCATTTCTAAAGATATCGCCACGAAACTTCTTGGGAGTGATCCTAGTCCTGCCCCCCAAAAAATGGGATGTGAAAATCCGGTGGGCGTGGCCTATTTTCTGAAATAGCGCCCCCTAGGACCATTAAAACTGTCAGCCCCAAGCCATGCTTTGACTGAGGATTACGAAATTTGGTACACTAATGTGGGGTCTCAGGACCTACAAAAAAGTCTCTTGGACCCAAGAACCAAGTCGCACAGGAAGTCGGCCATTTTGGTCCAAGTACTCGATTTAGTGGTTTTCGCACACGTTGTTTGGAGAGTGTTGCACCATCGCCCTTTTCACCAATCACCTTCAAACTTCTGCTATAGACTCTTAAGACAAAGGGGAAAAAATTCAACCTACGGATTTTAAATAAGTATAAAGGTGTGGGCGTGGCTAAGCCTCAAACTTTGACCTGTCGCCACGCCACTCTTTTTTTCACAGCTCCCTATTGGACTCCTTTTAACCAATCACCAGCAATCACTGGTAAATAGCAGCAGACAAGTTGAGGTCACTTGGTCTATAGTACTGGCAGGTTTCGAATAAAGGCGGGGCTTTGGGATCATGGCGAAATTCACCATCACGCCATGGAAATACGTTTGTCTCTCATTTCTTCAATCATTGTGACATCACCACACAATTTCTGATGAGTGATCTTACTCTGACCCCTAATAGAATTGGACAGCTGAAGTTTGTGGGCGTGGCCTATTTTCTGAAATAGCGCCCCCTAGGACCATTAAAACTGTCAGCCCCAAGCCATGCTTTGACTGAGGATTACGAAATTTGGTACACTAATGTGGTGTCTCAGGACCTAAAAAAAAGTCTCTTGGAGCCAAGAACCAAGTCGCACAGGAAGTCGGCCATTTTGGTCCAAGTACTCGATTTAGTGGTTTTCGCACATGTTGTTTGGAGAATGTTGCACCATCGCCCTTTTCACCAATCACCTTCAAACTTCTGCTATAGACTCTTAAGACAAAGGGGAAAAAATTCAACCTACGGATTTTAAATAAGTATAAAGGTGTGGGCGTGGCTAAGCCTCAAACATTGACCTGTCGCCACGCCACTCTTTTTTTCACAGCTCCCTATTGGACTCCTTTTAACCAATCACCAGCAATCACTGGTAAATAGCAGCAGACAAGTTGAGGTCACTTGGTCTATAGTACTGGCAGGTTTCGAATAAAGGCGGGGCTTTGGGATCATGGCGAAATTCACCATCACGCCATGGAAATACGTTTGTCTCTCATTTCTTCAATCATTGTGACATCACCACACAATTTCTGATGAGTGATCTTACTCTGACCCCTAATAGAATTGGACAGCTGAAGTTTGTGGGCGTGGCCTATTTTCTGAAATAGCGCCCCCTAGGACCATTAAAACTATCAGCCCCAAGCCATGCTTTGACTGAGGATCACGAAGTTTGGCACACTAATGTAGTGTCTCAGGACCTACAAAAAAGTCTCTTGGAGCCAAGTACAATGTCGCACAGGAGGTCGGCCATTTTGGTCCAAGTACTCGATTTAGTGGTTTTTGCACACGTTATTAGGAGAATGATGTCTCGTCGTCCTTTCCACCGATCACCTTCAAACTCCTGCTATATACTCTTAAGACATAGAGGAAAAAATTCAACCGTCGGATTTTAAATAAGTATAAAGGTGTGGGCGTGGCTAAGCCTCAAACTTTGACCAGTCGCCTTTACGTTACTTGACTTAATAACTCCCATGTGCATGATCAGATCAATTTCAAACTTTGTCTGTGTGATCACTGACCACATCTGAAGACAGTGACAATGTGGACAGCTGACATCACCTAAGCCCCGCCCCCTGACTACAGGAAGTCTACTGTTTTATGGTGAAATGCTCATATTTGTCCCCTCTAATTTAGTCATCATGACACTAAGGTCATGCACTGTCTTCATGATGTTGTAATGACCATTCAGATCTGATAGCTTTTCAGAAAGGGAGGGGCTTTGATGCCATGGCGATTTCTGGCGTGACGCTGTGACCTTACGTTTGACTGTAACTTCCACAAACAGCCTCCAATTTGTACCGAGACTGAACATCACATCACCAGTGTGGTAAAGATAGAGTATCTCCTAGTGGTGAGACGTGTAATGGTGGGCTAAGAGGGGATGCTGAGTCAGGGTGAGGTGTGGACGAGGAGGCCGTTCACGGTTTCTGGTGTCGGGGTGGTTGACTTTCTGTTCTGCCAGACGTGCCCTGGTGCCCCCGGCTGCCGGCCAGGATGGAGAAGCGCGTAGCTGGGTTTGGAGAGCGTCTGGGATGGAGCGGAGGGGGTGCGGAAGGAGGGCGAGCAGCTTCGCTGCGAGGGCCGAACGACGCTGCTTGCAGCTTTAATTAGGCCCGAGCAGCGAAAGCGCTGCGAAGGCCTCTTGTTTTTGCTCTGATTATTATTAGGCCCGAGCAGCGAAGCGCTGCGAAGGCCTATTGTATCTGCTCCGTTTCTTTTTTTTCTTTCTTTCTTCTTTTTTTTCTTTTTTTTTCTTCCGCGTCTTTGGACGGCCTTTAGGGGGTCTTAGCATATCCAAAAACTCACCAAATTCTGGCCCAATATAGAAAGTGCGTGAAATTTACGTATTTCACTGGCAATGTGAAAGTTGGTATAAAAGTGTTTCAACAGCGCCCCCTGGAAAATTAAAAATACCCCTCCGCATTGACCTTTTTTCATAGTAGAGTGATAAAATTTGGTACACCTGTAGAATTCAACAATACGCACAGAAAAGCCTCTTGCACCCATGGTCAATATCAAACAGGAAGTCGGCCATTTTGGACTAAAGTGGCCATTAGGCCCGAGCAGCGAAGCGCTGCGAAGGCCTATTGTATCTGCTCCGTTTCTTTTTTTTCTTTCTTTCTTCTTTTTTTTTCTTTTTTTTTTCTTCCGCGTCTTTGGACGGCCTTTAGGGGGTCTTAGCATATCCAAAAACTCACCAAATTCTGGCCCAATATAGAAAGTGCGTGAAGTTTACGTATTTCACTGGCAATGTGAAAGTTGGTATAAAAGTGTTTCAACAGCGCCCCCTGGAAAATTAAAAATACCCCTCCGCATTGACCTTTTTTCATAGTAGAGTGATAAAATTTGGTACACCTGTAGAATTCAACAATACGCACAGAAAAGCCTCTTGCACCCATGGTCAATATCAAACAGGAAGTCGGCCATTTTGGACTAAAGTGGCCATTTTTACCCCATTTTGGCCATTTCTAGGCTCTATATTTGGTTAAACAGTTTGGTCATTTTTCGCACGATTGTCTCAAAAATAATGTGCGATCGAACAGAAGCGATGGACGAATCAAATGAGAAAATAAAACTGACTTTTCGTAAATACTGAAGAGGCGGGGCCAGGCCTCAAAGTTCGAGCACTCGCCAAAAAAATTCAAATTGCTATAATTTCATAAATGAAAGAATTACAGTTAAAGTAATTTTCTATGGACAATCGTCATCGCCCCCCGAAGACAAATGAATGGTTGATTGATGATGTCACATAAGCCCCGCCCCCTCACGCCTTAAAAGGTCAAGTTTTACTGGGAAATTGTCCAAAATTCGCCCTTTCAACTAATCACCCCATATTTCTAGCAGGAAACTGAAGACAAGTTGGGGTTGCTTGGCGTCACTTTATGGGAGTTTTCTCCAGAAGGCGGGGCTGTGGCGGCGCGGCGAAGTCAGGCGTACCGACGTGGCCTTACGTTTGCCTACCATTTCGTCATTTCTAGAGATATCACCACAAAACCTCTTGTGAGTGATCCTAGTCCAGCCTCCAAAAAAATTTGATGTGAACATCCGGTGGGCGTGGCCTATTTTCTGAAATAGCGCCCCCTAGGACCATTAAAACTGTCAGCCCCAAGCCATGCTTTGACTGAGGATTTCGAAATTTGGTACACTAATGTGGTGTCTCAGGACCTACAAAAAAGTCTCTTGGAGCCAGGTGCAAAGTTGCACAGGAAGTCAGCCATTTTGGTCCAAGTACTCGATTTACTGGTTTTCGCACACGTTGTTTGGAGAGTGATGCTCCATCGCCCTTTTCACCAATCGCCTTCAAACTTCTGCTATATACTCTTAAGACATAAAGGAAAATTTTCAACCGTCGGATTTTAAATAAGTATAAAGGTGTGGGCGTGGCTAAGCCTCAAACTTTGACCTGTCGCCACGCCACTCTTTTTTTCACAGCTCCCTATTGGATTCCTTTTACCCAATCAACAGCAATCTCTGGCAAATAGCAGCTGACAAGTTGAGGTCACTTGGTCTGCAGTACTGGCAGGTTTCGAAAAAAGGCAGGGCTTTGGGAGCATGGCGAAATTTGCCATCACGCCATGGCAATACGTTTGCCTCTCATTTCTTCAATTATCGTAACATCGCCACAAAATGTCTGGTGAGTGATCTGAGTCTGACCCCCAATAGAACTGGACAGCTGAAGTTTGTGGGCGTGGCCTATTTTCTGAAATAGCGCCCCCTAGGACCATTAAAACTGTCAGCCCCAAGCCAAGCTTTGACTGAGGATCACGAAATTTGGTACACTAATGTAGTGTCTCAGGACCTACAAAAAAGTCTCTTGGAGCCAAGTGCAAAGTCGCACAGGAGGTCGGCCATTTTGGTCCAAGTACTTGATTTAGTGGTTTTCGCACATGTTGTTTGGACCTTGATGCCCCGTCGCCCTTTTCACCGATCACCTTCAAACATCTGCTATGTGCTCTTAAGACAAAGGGGAAAAAATTCAACCGTCGGATTTTAAATAAGTATCAAGGTGTGGGCGTGGCTAAGCCTCAAACTTTGACCTTTCGCCATTACATTACTTGACTTAACTCCCATGTGCATGATCAGATCGTATATCAAACGTTGTCTGTGTGATCACTGACCACATCTGAAGACAATGATAATGTGGACACCTGACATCACCTATGCCCCGCCCCCTGACTATTGGAAGTCTAGTTTTATGGTGAAATGCCCATATTTGTCCCCTCTAATTTAGTCAACATGACACTAAGGTCATGCACTGTCTTCATGATGTTGTAATGACCATTCAGATCTGCTAGCTTTTCAGAAAGGGAGGGGCTTTGATGCCATGGCGAATTCTGGCATGACGCCGTGACCTTACAATTCAATTTAATGGTGAGCTCAGAGGGGATGCTGAGTCAGGGTGAGGTGCGGACTAGGAGGCCATTTGCGGTTTCTGGTGTCGGGGTGGTTGACGTTTCTGTTCTGCCAGACGTGCCCTGGTGCCCCGGGCTGCCGGCCAGGCCGGAGCGGCGCGGAGCTGCGAGGGCCGAACGACGCTGCTTGCAGCTTTAATTAGGCCCGAGCAGCGAAAGCGCTGCGAAGGCCTCTTGTTTTTGCTCTGATTATTATTATTTTTTGTTATTCCGTGCCCCCTTTGAACAGCTTTTTGGGGACCTTAACATACCCCAAAACTCACAATATTTTGCACACTTGTCAGGCCTGGTGAAAAATTTGATATTTTAAAGGTCCCAAAAAAATCGCAAAGAAAATGGCTGAACAGCGCCCCCTACAAAGTGAAAAAAAACCCTCTCCATAAAGCTTAGTTTATCGTACAGTTATGAAATTTGGTACACTTGTAGTACTCAACAGTCCGCACAGAAAAGTCTCTTGCAACCATGGTCAATATCAAACAGGAAGTCGGCCATTTTGGGTTGAAATGGCGATTTTTTGCCGTTTTTGCCGTTTTTAGGGTCCGTTTCTGATTGGATTGCTCGATCATTTTTCGCACGATCGTCTCAAAAATTGTGTAAAATTGCTCAGAAGGGATGGGCGAACAAAATGAGATAAGGATTCTGAGTTTTCGTATATGTTGAAGGGGCGGAGCCAGGCCTCGAAGTTTGACTACTCGCCAAAAATATTTAAATTGCTATAACTTCATAACTGAATGGAATAGAGTTACCAAACTTTCTGTGGTCATTCGTCATCCACCCACAAAGTAAATTGAAAGGTCGGATGATGACATCACACAAGCCCCGCCCCCTCAGGACCAAAAAGATCAAGTTTTACTGTGAAAGGTCCCAAATTGCCCCATTTCACTTAATCACCACAAATTTGTAGCTGGTAACTCAAGACAAGTGGGGGTTGCTTGGCGTCACTTTATGGGAGTTTTCGGCAGAGGGCGGGGCTGTGGTGGCGCGGCGAATTCAGGCGTACCGCCTTGGCCTTACGTTTGCCTCCCATTTCGTCATTTCCAAAGATATCGTCACGAAACTTCTTGTGAGTGATCCTAGTCCGGCCCCCCAAAAGATCTGATGTGAACATCTGGTGGGCGTGGCCTATTTTCTGAAATAGCGCCCCCTAGGACCATTAAAACTATTAGCCCCAAGCCATGCTTTGACTGAGGATTACGAAATTTGGTACACTAATGTGGTGTCTCAGGACCTACAAAAAAGTCTCTTGGAGTCAAGTTCAAAGTCGCACAGGAAGTCGGCCATTTTGGATCAAGTACGCGATTTAGTGGTTTTCGCACACGTTGTTTGGAGAGTGATGCTCCGTCGCCCTTTTCACCAATCTCCTTCAAACTTCTGCTATATACCCTTAAGACATAGGGGAAAAAATTCAACCGTCGGATTTTTCAAAAGTTGAAAGGTGTGGGCGTGGCTAAGCCTCAAACTTTGACCTGTCGCTACGCTACTCTTTTTTTCACAGCTCCCTACTGGACTCCTTTTACCCAATCACCAGGATTCTGTGGCAAACAGCAGTAGACAAGTTGAGGTTACTTGGTCTCCAGTACTGGCAGGTTTTGAAAAAAGGCGGGGCTTTGGGACCATGGCGAAAATCGCCATCACGCCATGGAAATACGTTTGTCTCTCATTTCTTCAGTTATCGTGATATTGCTACGAAACTTCTGGTGAGTGATCCTAGTCTGAGCTCCAAGAGAAATAGACAGCTGAATTTTGTGGGCGTGGCCTATGTTTTGAAATAGCGCCCCCTAGGACCATTTAAACTATTAGCCCCAAGCCATGCTTTGACTGAGGATTACGAAATTTGGTACACTAATGTGGTGTCTCAGGACCTACAAAAAAGTCTCTTGGAGTCAAGTTCAAAGTCGCACAGGAAGTCGGCCATTTTGGATCAAGTACGCGATTTAGTGGTTTTCGCACACGTTGTTTGGAGAGTGATGCTCCGTCGCCCTTTTCACCAATCTCCTTCAAACTTCTGCTATATACCCTTAAGACATAGGGGAAAAAATTTAACCGTCGGATTTTTCAAAAGTTGAAAGGTGTGGGCGTGGCTAAGCCTCAAACTTTGACCTGTCGCCACGCTACTCTTTTTTTCACAGCTCCCTACTGGACTCCTTTTACCCAATCACCAGGATTCTGTGGCAAACAGCAGTAGACAAGTTGAGGTTACTTGGTCTCCAGTACTGGCAGGTTTTGAAAAAAGGCGGGGCTTTGGGACCATGGCGAAAATCGCCATCACGCCATGGAAATACGTTTGTCTCATTTCTTCAGTTATCGTGATATTGCTACGAAACTTCTGGTGAGTGATCCTAGTCTGAGCTCCAAGAGAAATAGACAGCTGAAGTTTGTGGGCGTGGCCTATATTCTTAAATAGCGCCCCCTAGAGCCATTAAAACTTTCAGCCCCAAGCCATGCTTTGACTGAGGATTACGAAATTTGGTACACTAATGTGGGGTCTCAGGACCTACAAAAAAGTCTCTTGGAGCCAAGCGTAAAGTCGCACAGGAAGTCGGCCATTTTGGTGCAAGTACGTGATTTAGTGGTTTTCGCACACATTGTTTGGAGAGTGATGCTCCGTCGCCCTTTTCACCAATCACCTTCAAACTTCTGCAATACACTCTTAAGACATAGGGGAAAAAATTCAACCGTCGGATTTTTCAAAAGTTGAAAGGTGTGGGCGTGGCTAAGCCTCAAACGTTGACCTTTCGCCATTACTTTACTTGACTTAATAACTCCCATGTGCATGATCAGATCTTTTTCGAACTTTGTCTGTGTGATCATTGACCATATCTGTAAACAATGACAATGTGGACAGCTGACATCACCTAAGCCCCGCCCCCTGACTACAGGAATTTATTTTTTATGCTGAAATGCCCATATTTGTCCCCTCTAATTTAGTCAACATGACCCTAAGGTCATGCACTGTCTTCATGATGCTGTAATGACCATTCAGATCTGATAGCTTTCCAGAAAGGGAGGGGCTTTGATGCCATGGCGAATTCTGGCGTAACGCCGTAATCTTAATATTCAATTTAATGGTGAGCTCAGAGGGGATGCTGAGTCAGGGTGAGGTGCAGACTAGGAGGCCATTCGCGGTTTCTGGTGTCGGGGTGGTTGACGTTTCTGTTCTGTCAGACGTGCACTGGTGCGACGGCAGACCGGAGCGGCGCGGAGCTGCGAGGGCCGAACGACGCTGCTTGCAGCTTTAATTATTTTTTCTTTTTCTTCCGCGTCTTTGGGTGGCCTTTAGGGGGCCTTAGCATATCCAAAAACTCACCAAATTCTGGCCCAATATAGAAAGTGCGTGAAATTTACGTATTTCACTGGCAACGTGAAAGTCGGTTAAAACATGTTTCAACAGCGCCCCCTGGAAAATTAAAAATACCCCTCCGCTTTGACCTTTTTTCATAGTAGAGCGATGAAATTTGGTACACTTGTAGATCTCAACAATACGCACAGAAAAGCCTCTTGCACCCATGGTCAATATCATACAGGAAGTCGGCCATTTTGGACTAAAGTGGCCATTTTGACCCCGTTTTGACCATTTCTAGGGTCTATATTTGGTTCAACAGTTTGGTCATTTTTCGCACGATCGTCTAAAAAATAGTGTGCGATCGAACAGAAGCGATGGACGAATCAAATGAGACAATAAAATTGACTTTTCGTAAATACTGAAGGGGCGGGACCAGGCCTCAAATTTCGAGCACTCGCCAAAAAAATTCAAATTGCTATAATTTCATAAATGAAAGAATTACAGTTAAAGAAATGTTCTATGGACAATCGTCATCACCCTCCGAAGACAAATGAATGGTCGATTGATGATGTCACATAAGCCCCACCCCCTCAGGACTTAAAAGGTCAAGTTTTACTGGGAAATTTTCCAAAATTCGCCCTTTCAAATAATCACCCCAAATTTGTAGCAGGTAACTGAAGACAAGTTGGGGTAGCTTGGCGTCACTCTATGGGAGTTTTCTGCAGAAGGCGGGGCTGTGGCGGCGCGGCGAAGTCAGGCGTACCGCTTAGGCCTTACGTTTGCCTCCCATTTCGTCATTTCTAAAGATATCGCCACAAAACTTCTTGGGAGTGATCCTAGTCCTGCCCCCCAAAAAATGTGATGTAAAAATCCGGTGGGCGTGGCCTATATTCTGAAATAGCGCCCTCTAGGACCATTAAAACTGTCAGCCCCAAGCCATGCTTTGACTGAGGTTTACGAAATTTTGTACACTAATGTGGTGTCTCAGGACCTACAAAAAAGTCTCTTGGAGCCAAGCACCAAGTCGCACAGGAAGTCGGCCATTTTGGTCCAAGTACTCGATTTAGTGGTTTTCGCACACATTGTTTGGAGAGTGTTGCACCATCGCCCTTTTCACCAATCACCTTCATACTTCTGCTATAGACTCTTAAGACAAAGGGGAAAAAATTCAACCTACGGATTTTAAATAAGTATAAAGGTGTGGGCGTGGCTAAGCCTCAAACTTTGACCTGTCGCCACGCCACTCTTTTTTTCACAGCTCCCTATTGGACTCCTTTTAACCAATCACCAGCAATCACTGGCAAATAGCAGCAGACAAGTTGAGGTCACTTGGTTTATAGTACTGGCAGGTTTCGAATAAAGAGGGGGCTTTGGGAGCATGGCGAAATTCACCATCAGGCCATGGAAATACGTTTGTCTCTCATTTCTTCAATCATTGTGACATCACCACACAATTTCTGATGAGTGATCTTACTCTGACCCCTAATAGAATTGGACAGCTGAAGTTTGTGGGCGTGGCCTATTTTCTGAAATAGCGTCCCCTAGGACCATTAAAACTATCAGCCCCAAGCCATGCTTTGACTGAGGATCACGAAATTTGGCACACTAATGTAGTGTCTCAGGACCTACAAAAAAGTCTCTTGGAGCCAAGTCCAATGTCGCACAGGAGGTCGGCCATTTTGGTCCAAGTACTCGATTTAGTGGTTTTCGCACACGTTATTAGGAGAATGATGTCTCGTCGTCCTTTCCACCGATCACCTTCAAACTCCTGCTATATACTCTTAAGACATAGAGGAAATAATTCAACCGTCGGATTTTAAATAAGTTTAAAGGTGTGGGCGTGGCTAAGCCTCAAACTTTGACCAGTCGCCATTACGTTACTTGACTTAATAACTCCCATGTGCATGATCAGATCAATTTCAAACTTTGTCTGTGTGATCACTGACCACATCTGAAGACAGTGACAATGTGGACAGCTGACATCACCTAAGCCCCGCCCCCTGACTACAGGAAGTCTACTGTTTTATGGTGAAATGCCCATATTTGTCCCCTCTAATTTAGTCAACATGACACTAAGGTCATGCACTGTCTTCATGATGTTGTAATGACCATTCAGATCTGATAGCTTTTCAGAAAGGGAGGGGCTTTGATGCCATGGCGATTTCTGGCGTGACGCTGTGACCTTATGTTTGACTGTAACTTCCACAAACAGCCTCCGATTTGCCCGAGACTGAACATCACATCACCAGTGTGGTAAAGATAGAGTATCTCCTAGTGGTGAGACGTGTAATGCTGGGCTCAGAGGGGATGCTGACTCAGGGTGAGGTGTGGACGAGGAGGCCGTTCACGGTTTCTGGTGTCGGGGTGGTTGACTTTCTGTTCCGCCAGACGTGCCCTGGTGCCCCCGGCTGCCGGCCAGGACGGAGAAACGCAGAGCTGGGTTTGGAGAGCATCTGGGATGGAGCGGAGGGGGCGCGGACGGAGGACGAGCAGCTTCGCTGCGAGGGCCGAACGACGCTGCTTGCAGCTTTAATTAGGCCCGAGCAGCGAAAGCGCTGCGAAGGCCTCTTGTTTTTGCTCTGATTATTATTATTTTTTGTTATTCCGTGCCCCCTTTGAACAGCTTTTTGGGGACCTTAACATACCCCAAAACTCACAATATTTTGCACACTTGTCAGGCCTGGTGAAAAATTTGATATTTTAAAGGTCCCAAAAAAATCGCAAAGAAAATGGCTGAACAGCGCCCCCTACAAAGTGAAAAAAACCCCTCTCCATAAAGCTTAGTTTATCGTACAGTTATGAAATTTGGTACACTTGTAGTACTCAACAGTCCGCACAGAAAAGTCTCTTGCAACCATGGTCAATATCAAACAGGAAGTCGGCCATTTTGGGTTGAAATGGCGATTTTTTGCCGTTTTTGCCGTTTTTAGGGTCCGTTTCTGATTGGATTGCTCGATCATTTTTCGCACGATCGTCTCAAAAATTGTTTAAAATTGCTCAGAAGGGATGGGCGAACAAAATGAGATAAGGATTCTGAGTTTTCGTATATGTTGAAGGGGCGGAGCCAGGCCTCGAAGTTTGACTACTCGCCAAAAATATTTAAATTGCTATAACTTCATAACTGAATGGAATAGAGTTACCAAACTTTCTGTGGTCATTCGTCATCCACCCACAAAGTAAATTGAAAGGTTGGATGATGACATCACACAAGCCCCGCCCCCTCAGGACCAAAAAGATCAAGTTTTACTGTGAAAGGTCCCAAATTGCCCCATTTCACTTAATCACCACAAATTTGTAGCTGGTAACTCAAGACAAGTGGGGGTTGCTTGGCGTCACTTTATGGGAGTTTTCGGCAGAGGGCGGGGCTGTGGTGGCGCGGCGAATTCAGGCGTACCGCCTTGGCCTTACGTTTGCCTCCCATTTCGTCATTTCCAAAGATATCGTCACGAAACTTCTTGTGAGTGATCCTAGTCCGGCCCCCCAAAAGATCTGATGTGAACATCTGGTGGGCGTGGCCTATTTTCTGAAATAGCGCCCCCTAGGACCATTAAAACTATTAGCCCCAAGCCATGCTTTGACTGAGGATTACGAAATTTGGTACACTAATGTGGTGTCTCAGGACCTACAAAAAAGTCTCTTGGAGTCAAGTTCAAAGTCGCACAGGAAGTCGGCCATTTTGGATCAAGTACGCGATTTAGTGGTTTTCGCACACGTTGTTTGGAGAGTGATGCTCCGTCGCCCTTTTCACCAATCTCCTTCAAACTTCTGCTATATACCCTTAAGACATAGGGGAAAAAATTCAACCGTCGGATTTTTCAAAAGTTGAAAGGTGTGGGCGTGGCTAAGCCTCAAACTTTGACCTGTCGCCATGCTACTCTTTTTTTCACAGCTCCCTACTGGACTCCTTTTACCCAATCACCAGGATTCTGTGGCAAACAGCAGTAGACAAGTTGAGGTTACTTGGTCTCCAGTACTGGCAGGTTTTGAAAAAAGGCGGGGCTTTGGGACCATGGCGAAAATCGCCATCACGCCATGGAAATACGTTTGTCTCTCATTTCTTCAGTTATCGTGATATTGCTACGAAACTTCTGGTGAGTGATCCTAGTCTGAGCTCCAAGAGAAATAGACAGCTGAATTTTGTGGGCGTGGCCTATGTTTTGAAATAGCGCCCCCTAGGACCATTTAAACTATTAGCCCCAAGCCATGCTTTGACTGAGGATTACGAAATTTGGTACACTAATGTGGTGTCTCAGGACCTACAAAAAAGTCTCTTGGAGTCAAGTTCAAAGTCGCACAGGAAGTCGGCCATTTTGGATCAAGTACGCGATTTAGTGGTTTTCGCACACGTTGTTTGGAGAGTGATGCTCCGTCGCCCTTTTCACCAATCTCCTTCAAACTTCTGCTATATACCCTTAAGACATAGGGGAAAAAATTTAACCGTCGGATTTTTCAAAAGTTGAAAGGTGTGGGCGTGGCTAAGCCTCAAACTTTGACCTGTCGCCACGCTACTCTTTTTTTCACAGCTCCCTACTGGACTCCTTTTACCCAATCACCAGGATTCTGTGGCAAACAGCAGTAGACAAGTTGAGGTTACTTGGTCTCCAGTACTGGCAGGTTTTGAAAAAAGGCGGGGCTTTGGGACCATGGCGAAAATCGCCATCACGCCATGGAAATACGTTTGTCTCATTTCTTCAGTTATCGTGATATTGCTACGAAACTTCTGGTGAGTGATCCTAGTCTGAGCTCCAAGAGAAATAGACAGCTGAAGTTTGTGGGCGTGGCCTATATTCTTAAATAGCGCCCCCTAGAGCCATTAAAACTTTCAGCCCCAAGCCATGCTTTGACTGAGGATTACGAAATTTGGTACACTAATGTGGGGTCTCAGGACCTACAAAAAAGTCTCTTGGAGCCAAGCGTAAAGTCGCACAGGAAGTCGGCCATTTTGGTGCAAGTACGTGATTTAGTGGTTTTCGCACACATTGTTTGGAGAGTGATGCTCCGTCGCCCTTTTCACCAATCACCTTCAAACTTCTGCAATACACTCTTAAGACATAGGGGAAAAAATTCAACCGTCGGATTTTTCAAAAGTTGAAAGGTGTGGGCGTGGCTAAGCCTCAAACGTTGACCTTTCGCCATTACTTTACTTGACTTAATAACTCCCATGTGCATGATCAGATCTTTTTCGAACTTTGTCTGTGTGATCATTGACCATATCTGTAAACAATGACAATGTGGACAGCTGACATCACCTAAGCCCCGCCCCCTGACTACAGGAATTTATTTTTTATGCTGAAATGCCCATATTTGTCCCCTCTAATTTAGTCAACATGACCCTAAGGTCATGCACTGTCTTCATGATGCTGTAATGACCATTCAGATCTGATAGCTTTCCAGAAAGGGAGGGGCTTTGATGCCATGGCGAATTCTGGCGTAACGCCGTAATCTTAATATTCAATTTAATGGTGAGCTCAGAGGGGATGCTGAGTCAGGGTGAGGTGCAGACTAGGAGGCCATTCGCGGTTTCTGGTGTCGGGGTGGTTGACGTTTCTGTTCTGTCAGACGTGCACTGGTGCGACGGCAGACCGGAGCGGCGCGGAGCTGCGAGGGCCGAACGACGCTGCTTGCAGCTTTAATTATTTTTTGTTATTCCGTGCCCCCTTTGAACAGCTTTTTGGGGACCTTAACATACCCCAAAACTCACAATATTTTGCACACTTGTCAGGCCTGGTGAAAAATTTGATATTTTAAAGGTCCCAAAAAAATCGCAAAGAAAATGGCTGATCAGCGCCCCCTACAAAGTGAAAAAAAACCCTCTCCATAAAGCTTAGTTTATCGTACAGTTATGAAATTTGGTACACTTGTAGTACTCAACAGTCCGCACAGAAAAGTCTCTTGCAACCATGGTCAATATCAAACAGGAAGTCGGCCATTTTGGGTTGAAATGGCGATTTTTTGCCGTTTTTGCCGTTTTTAGGGTCCGTTTCTGATTGGATTGCTCGATCATTTTTCGCACGATCGTCTCAAAAATTGTGTAAAATTGCTCAGAAGGGATGGGCGAACAAAATGAGATAAGGATTCTGAGTTTTCGTATATGTTGAAGGGGCGGAGCCAGGCCTCGAAGTTTGACTACTCGCCAAAAATATTTAAATTGCTATAACTTCATAACT
Source organism: Nothobranchius furzeri (assembly GCF_043380555.1). Lineage (NCBI taxonomy): Eukaryota > Metazoa > Chordata > Actinopteri > Cyprinodontiformes > Nothobranchiidae > Nothobranchius > Nothobranchius furzeri. The sequence goes on along the minus strand of NC_091742.1, from coordinate 43,603,866 downwards.
GAATGGAATAGAGTTACCAAACTTTCTGTGGTCATTCGTCATCCACCCACAAAGTAAATTGAATGGTCGGATGATGACATCACACAAGCCCCGCCCCCTCAGGACCAAAAAGATCAAGTTTTACTGTGAAAGGTCCCAAATTGCCCCATTTCACTTAATCACCACAAATTTGTAGCTGGTAACTCAAGACAAGTGGGGGTTGCTTAGCATCACTTTATGGGAGTTTTCGGCAGAGGGCGGGGCTGTGGCGGCGCGGCGAATTCAGGCGTACCGCCTTGGCCTTACGTTTGCCTCCCATTTCGTCATTTCCAAAGATATCGTCACGAAACTTCTTGTGAGTGATCCTAGTCCGGCCCCCCAAAAGATCTGATGTGAACATCTGGTGGGCGTGGCCTATTTTCTTAAATAGCGCCCCCTAGGACCATTAAAACTGTCAGCCCCAAGCCATGCTTTGACTGAGGATTACGAAATTTGGTACACTAATGTGGTGTCTCAGGACCTACAAAAAAGTCTCTTGAAGCCAAGTGCAAAGTCGCACAGGAAGTCGGCCATTTTGGTCCAAGTGCGCGATTTAGTGGTTTTCACACACGTTGTTTGGAGAGTGATACTCCGTCGCCCTTTTCACCAATCACTTTCAAACTTCTGCTATATAGTCTTAAGACATAGAGGAAAATTTTCAACCGTCGGATTTTAAATAAGTATAAAGGTGTGGGCGTGGCTAAGCCTCAAACTTTGACCTGTCGCCACGCCACTCTTTTTTTCACAGCTCCCTATTGGATTCCTTTTACCCAATCAACAGCAATCTCTGGCAAATAGCAGCTGACAAGTTGAGGTCACTTGGTCTGCAGTACTGGCAGGTTTCGAAAAAAGGCAGGGCTTTGGGAGCATGGCGAAATTTGCCATCACGCCATGGCAATACGTTTGCCTCTCATTTCTTCAATTATCGTAACATCGCCACAAAATGTCTGGTGAGTGATCTGAGTCTGACCCCCAATAGAACTGGACAGCTGAAGTTTGTGGGCGTGGCCTATTTTCTGAAATAGCGCCCCCTAGGACCATTAAAACTGTCAGCCCCAAGCCAAGCTTTGACTGAGGATCACGAAATTTGGTACACTAATGTAGTGTCTCAGGACCTACAAAAAAGTCTCTTGGAGCCAAGTGCAAAGTCGCACAGGAAGTCGGCCATTTTGGTCCAAGTGCGCGATTTAGTGGTTTTCACACACGTTGTTTGGAGAGTGATGCTCCGTCGCCCTTTTCACCAATCGCCTTCGAGCTTCTGCTATATACTCTTAAGACATAGAGGAAAAAATTCAACCGTCGGATTTTAAATAAGTATAAAGGTGTGGGCGTGGCTAAGCCTCAAACTTTGACCTTTCGCCACGCCACTCTTTTTTTCACAGCTCCCTATTGGACTCCTTTTACCCAATCACCTGGAATCTCTGGTAAATAGCAGCTGACAAATTGAGGTCACTTGGTCTACAGTACTGGCAGGTTTTGAAAAAAGGCGGGGCTTTGGGAGCATGGCGAAATTCGCCATCACGCCATGGCAATACGTTTGCCTCTCATTTCTTCAATTATCGTGACATCGCCACAAAATGTCTGGTGAGTGATCCTAGTCTGACCCCCAATAGAAATGGGCATCTGAGATTTGTGGGCGTGGCCTATATTCTGAAATAGCGCCCCCTAGGACCATTAAAACTGTCAGCCCCAAGACAAGGTTTGACTGAGGATTACGAAAATTGGTACACTCATGTAGGGTCTCTGGCCCTACAAAAAAGTCTCTTGGAGCCAAGCGCAATTTCGCACAGGAGGTCGGCCATTTTGGTCCAAGTACTCGATTTAGTGGTTTTCGCACACGTTGTTTGGACATTGATGGCCCGTTGCCCTTTACACCGATCACCTTCAAACTTATGCTATGTACTTTTAAGTCAAAGGGGAAAAAATTCAACCGTCGGATTTTAAATAAGTATAAAGGTGTGGGCGTGGCTAAGCCTCAAACTTTGACCTTTCGCCATGACATTACTTGACTTAATAACTCCCATGTGCATGATCAGATCTAATTCAAACTTTGTCTGTGTGATCACTGACCACATCTCAAGACAACGACAATGTGGACAGCTGACATCACCTAAGCCCCGCCCCCTGACAACAGGAAGTCTATTGTTTTATGGTGAAATGCCCATATTTGTCCCCTCTAATTTAATGAAAATGACACTCAAGTCATACAGTGTCTTCATGATGTTTTAAAGACCATTCAGATCTGATAGCTTTCCAGAAAGGGAGGGGCTTTGATGCCATGGTGAATGCTGGCGTGACGCCATGACCTTACATTTGACTGTAACTTCCACAAACGGCCTCCGATTTGCCCGAAACTGAATATGGCAATGAACAATCATGCCCTTTAGCCAATGAGGCACAAACGGTTGGTGAATGTTATATAATGTCACCAAAGCTGACCTCAATGGGACTTTTCTGTAGTTGGTCACAGCGCCACCTAGATAACGTTATCCTTCGATAACTTTAAAAAACATGGTCAGAATAGCATTAAAGTTGGTCACTGTCATCACACCACCAGTGTGGTAAAGATAGAGGATTCCCTAGTGGTGAGACATAAAATATAATGGTGGGCTCAAAGGGGATGCTGAGTCAGGGTGAGTTGCGGACAAGGTGGCCGTTAGCAGTTTCTGGTGTTGGGGTGGTCGACGTTTGTGTTCTGCGGACGTGCCCTGGTGCCCCGGGCTGCCGGCCAGGCCGGAGCGGCGCGGAGCTGCGAGGGCCGAACGACGCTGCTTGCAGCTTTAATTAGGCCCGAGCAGCGAAAGCGCTGCGAAGGCCTCTTGTTTTTGCTCTGTTTATTATTAGGCCCGAGCAGCAAAGCGCTGCGAAGGCCTCTTGTTTTTGCTCTGTTTATTATTATTTTTTATTATTCTTAGCCCGCTTTGAACGGCTTTTTGGGGACCTTAACATACCCCAAAACTCACAATATTTTGCAAACTTGTCAGGCCTGGTGAAAAATTTGATATTTTAAAGGTCCCAAAAAAATCGCAAAGAAATTGGCTGAACAGCGCCCCCTAGAAAGTGAAAAAAAGCCCTCTCCATAAAGCTTAGTTTATCGTACAGTTATGAAATTTGGTACGCTTGTAGTACTCAATAGTCCGCACAGAAAAGTCTCTTGCAAGCATGGTCAATATCAAACAGGAAGTCGGCCATTTTGGGTTGAAATGGCGATTTTTTGCCGTTTTTGCCGTTTTTAGGGTCCGTTTCTGATTGGATTGCTCGATCATTTTTCGCACGATCATCTCAAAAATTGTGTAAAATTGCTAAGAAGGGATGGGCGAACAAAGTGAGATGAGAATTCTGAGTTTTCGTATATGTTGAAGGGGCGGGGCCAGGCCTCGAAGTTTGACTACTCGCCAAAAATATTTAAATTGCTATAACTTCATAACTGAATGGAATAAAGTTACCAAACTTTCTGTGGTCATTCGTCATCCACCCACAAAGTAAATTGAATGGTTGGATGATGACATCACACAAGCCCCGCCCCCTCAGGACCAAAAAGATCAAGTTTTACTGTGAAAGGTCCCAAATTGCCCCATTTCACTTAATCACCACAAATTTGTAGCTGGTAACTCAAGACAAGTGGGGGTTGCTTGGCGTCACTTTATGGGAGTTTTCGGCAGAGGGCGGGGCTGCGGCGGCGCGGCGAATTCAGGCGTACCGCCGTGGCCTTACGTTTGCCTCCCATTTCGTCATTTCCAAAGATATCGTCACGAAACTTCTTGTGAGTGATCCTAGTCCGGCCCCCCAAAAGATCTGGTGTGAACATCTGGTGGGCGTGGCCTATTTTCTGAAATAGCGCCCCCTAGGACCATTAAAACTGTCAGCCCCAAGCCATGCTTTGACTGAGGATTACGAAATTTGGTACACTAATGTGGTGTCTCAGGACCTACAAAAAAGTCTCTTGGAGCCAAGTGCAAAGTCGCACAGGAAGTCGGCCATTTTGGTCCAAGTGCGCGATTTAGTGGTTTTCACACACGTTGTTTGGAGAGTGATACTCCGTCGCCCTTTTCACCAATCACTTTCAAACTTCTGCTATATAGTCTTAAGACATAGAGGAAAAAATTCAACCGTCGGATTTTAAATAAGTATAAAGGTGTGGGCGTGGCTAAGCCTCAAACTTTGACCTTTCGCCACGCCACTCTTTTTTTCACAGCTCCTTATTGGACTCCTTTTACCCAATCACCAGGAATCTCTGGTAAATAGCAGCAGGCAAGTTGAGGTCACTTGGTCTCCAGTACTGGAAGGTTTTGAAAAAAGGCGGGGCTTTGGGAGCATGGCGAAATTCGCCATCACGCCATGGAAATACGTTTGCCTCTCATTTCTTCATTTATCGTGATATCACCTCGACCATTTTTGTGAGTGATCCTAGTCTGACCCCCAATAGAAAAGGTCAGCTTAAGTTTGTGGGCGTGGCCTATTTTCTGTATTAGCGCCCCCTAGGACCATTAAAACTGTCAGCCCCAAGCCATGCTTTGACTGAGGATTACGAAATTTGGTACACTAATGTGGTGTCTCAGGACCTACAAAAAAGTCTCTTGGAGCCAAGTGCAAAGTCGCACAGGAAGTCGGCCATTTTGGTCCAAGTGCGCGATTTAGTGGTTTTCACACACGTTGTTTGGAGAGTGATGCTCCGTCGCCCTTTTCACCAATCGCCTTCGAGCTTCTGCTATATACTCTTAAGACATAGAGGAAAAAATTCAACCGTCGGATTTTAAATAAGTATAAAGGTGTGGGCGTGGCTAAGCCTCAAACTTTGACCTTTCGCCACGCCACTCTTTTTTTCACAGCTCCCTATTGGACTCCTTTTACCCAATCACCTGGAATCTCTGGTAAATAGCAGCTGACAAGTTGAGGTCACTTGGTCTACAGTACTGGCAGGTTTTGAAAAAAGGCGGGGCTTTGGGAGCATGGCGAAATTCGCCATCACGCCATGGCAATACGTTTGCCTCTCATTTCTTCAATTATCGTGACATCGCCACAAAATGTCTGGTGAGTGATCCTAGTCTGACCCCCAATAGAAATGGGCATCTGAGATTTGTGGGCGTGGCCTATATTCTGAAATAGCGCCCCCTAGGACCATTAAAACTGTCAGCCCCAAGACAAGGTTTGACTGAGGATTACGAAAATTGGTACACTCATGTAGGGTCTCTGGCCCTACAAAAAAGTCTCTTGGAGCCAAGCGCAATTTCGCACAGGAGGTCGGCCATTTTGGTCCAAGTACTCGATTTAGTGGTTTTCGCACACGTTGTTTGGACATTGATGGCCCGTTGCCCTTTACACCGATCACCTTCAAACTTATGCTATGTACTTTTAAGTCAAAGGGGAAAAAATTCAACCGTCGGATTTTAAATAAGTATAAAGGTGTGGGCGTGGCTAAGCCTCAAACTTTGACCTTTCGCCATGACATTACTTGACTTAATAACTCCCATGTGCATGATCAGATCTAATTCAAAGTTTGTCTGTGTGATCACTGACCACATCTCAAGACAACGACAATGTGGACAGCTGACATAACCTAAGCCCCGCCCCCTGACAACAGGAAGTCTATTGTTTTATGGTGAAATGCCCATATTTGTCCCCTCTAATTTAATGAAAATGACACTCAGGTCATACAGTGTCTTCATGATGTTTTAAAGACCATTCAGATCTGATAGCTTTCCAGAAAGGGAGGGGCTTTGATGCCATGGTGAATGCTGGCGTGACGCCATGACCTTACATTTGACTGTAACTTCCACAAACGGCCTCCGATTTGCCCGAAACTGAATATGGCAATGAACAATCATGCCCTTTAGCCAATGAGGCACAAACGGTTGGTGAATGTTATATAATGTCACCAAAGCTGACCTCAATGGGACTTTTCTGTAGTTGGTCACAGCGCCACCTAGATAACGTTATCCTTCGATAACTTTAAAAAACATGGTCAGAATAGCATTAAAGTTGGTCACTGTCATCACACCACCAGTGTGGTAAAGATAGAGGATTCCCTAGTGGTGAGACATAAAATATAATGGTGGGCTCAAAGGGGATGCTGAGTCAGGGTGAGTTGCGGACAAGGTGGCCGTTAGCAGTTTCTGGTGTTGGGGTGGTCGACGTTTGTGTTCTGCGGACGTGCCCTGGTGCCCCGGGCTGCCGGCCAGGCCGGAGCGGCGCGGAGCTGCGAGGGCCGAACGACGCTGCTTGCAGCTTTAATTAGGCCCGAGCAGCGAAAGCGCTGCGAAGGCCTCTTGTTTTTGCTCTGTTTATTATTATTTTTTTTATTTATTATTCCGGTGCCGCTTTGAATGGCTTTTTGGGGACCTTAACATACCCCAAAACTCACAATATTTTGCATACTTGTCAGGCCTGGTGAAAAATTTGATATTTTAAAGGTCCCAAAAAAATCGCAAAGAAATTGGCTGAACAGCGCCCCCTAGAAAATGAAAAAAAAACCCTCTCCATAAAGCTTAGTTTATCGTACCGTTATGAAATTTGGTACACTTATAGTACTCAATAGTCCGCACAGAAAAGTCTCTTGCAAGCATGGTCAATATCAAACAGGAAGTCGGCCATTTTGGGTTGAAATGGCGATTTTTTGCCGTTTTGGCCGTTTTTAGGGTCCGTTTCTGATTGGATTGCTCGATCATTTTTTGCACGATCATCTCAAAAATTCTGTAAAATTGCTCAGAAGAGATGGGCGAACAAAATGAGACAATAAAATTGACTTTTCGTAAATACTGAAGGGGCGGGGCCAGGCCTCGAAGTTTGACTACTCGCCAAAATTTTTTAAATTGCTATAACTTCATAACTGAATGGAATAGAGTTACCAAACTTTCTGTGGTCATTCGTCATCACCTCACAAAGTAAATTGAATGGTCGCATGATGACATCACACAAGCCCCGCCCCCTCAGGACCAAAAAGGTTAAGTTTTACTGTGAAAGGTCCCAAATTGCCCCATTTCACTAAATCACCACAAATTTGTAGCTGGTAACTCAAGACAAGTGGGGGTTGCTTGGTGTCACATTATGTGAGTTTTCGGCAGAGGGCGGGGCTGTGGCGGCGCGGCGAAGTCAGGCGTACCGCCGTGGCCTTACGTTTGCCTCCCATTTCGTCATTTCTAAAGATATCATCACGAAACTTCTTGTGAGTGATCCTAGTCTGGCCCCCCAAAAGATCTGATGTGAACATCCGGTGGGCGTGGCCTATTTTCTGAAATAGCGCCCCCTAGGACCATTAAAACTGTCAGCCCCAAGCCATGCTTTGACTGAGGATTACGAAATTTGGTACACTAATGTGGTGTCTCAGGACCTACAAAAAAGTCTCTTGGACCCAAGTGCAAAGTCGCACAGGAAGTCGGCCATTTTGGTCCAAGTACGCGATTTACTGGTTTTCGCACACCTTGTTTGGAGAGTGATGCTCCGTCGCCCTTTTCACCAATCTCCTTGAAACGTCTGCTATATACTCTTAAGACAAAGAGGAAAAAATTCAACCGTCGGATTTTTCAAAAGTTTAACGGTGTGGGCGTGGCTAAGCCTCAAACTTTGACCTGTCGCCACGCCACTCATTTTTTCACAGCTCCCTACTGGACTCCTTTTACCCAATCAGCAGGAATCTCTGGCAAACAGCAGTAGACAACTTGAGGTCACTTGGTATCCAGTACTGGCAGGTTTCAAAAAAAGGCGGGGCTTCAGGAGCATGGCAAAAATCGCCATCACGCCATGGAAGTATGTTTGCCTCTCATTTCTTCAGTTATCGTGATATTGCTACGAAACTTCTGGTGCGTGATCCTAGTCTGACCCCCAAGCGACATAGATATCTGAATTTAGTGGGCGTGGCCTATTTTCTTAAATAGCGCCCCCTAGGACCATTTAAACTAATAGCCCCAAGCTATGCTTTGACTGAGGATTACGAAATTTGGTACACTAATGTGGTGTCTCAGGACCTACAAAAAAGTCTCTTGGAGCCAAGCGCAAAGTCGCACAGGAAGTCGGCCATTTTGGTCCAAGTGCGCGATTTAGTGGTTTTCGCACACGTTGTTTGGAGAGTGATGCTCCGTCGCCCTTTTCACCAATCTCCTTCAAACTTCTGCTATATACTCTTAAGACATAGGGGAAAAAATTCAACCGTCGGATTTTTCAAAAGTTGAAAGATGTGGGCGTGGCTAAGCCTCAAACTTTGACCTGTCGCCACGCCACTCTTTTTTTCACAGCTCCCTACTGGACTCCTTTTACCCAAACACCAGGATTCTGTGGCAAACAGCAGTAGACAAGTTGAGGTTACTTTGTCTCCAGTACTGGCAGGTTTTGAAAAAAGGCGGGGCTTTGGGAGCATGGCGAAAATCGCCATCACGCCATGGAAATACGTTTGCCTCTCATTTCTTAAGTTATCGAGATATCACCTCGAAATTTGTTGTGAGTGATCCTAGTCTGACCCCCAATAGAAATGGACAGCTAAAATTTGTGGGCGTGGCCATTTTTCTGAAATAGCGCCCCCTAGGACCATTAAAACTGTCAGCCCCTAGCCATTCTTTGACTGAGGATTACGAAATTTGGTACACTAATGAGGTGTCTCCGGACCTACAAAAAAGTCTCTTGGAGCCAAGTGCAAAGTCGCACAGGAAGTCGGCCATTTTGGTCCAAGTACGCGATTTAGTTGTTTTGGCACACGTTGTTTGGAGAGTGATGCTCCGTTGCCCTTTTCACCAATCGCCTTCAAACTTCTGCTATTTACTCTTAAGACATAGGAGAAAAAATTCAACCGTCGGATTTTTCAAAAGTTGAAAGGTGTGGGCGTGGCTAAGTCTCAAACTTTGACCTTTCGCCATTACTTTACTTGACTTAATAACTCCCATGTGCATGATCAGATCTTTTTCGAACTTTGTCTGTGTGATCATTGACCATATCTTTAAACAATGACAATGTGGACAGCTGACATCACCTAAGCCCCGCCCCCTGAATACAGGAAGTCTATTGTTTTATGCTGAAATGCCCATATTTGTCCCCTCTAATTTAGTCAACATGACACTAAGGTCATGCACGGTCTTCATGATGCTGTAATGACCATTCAGATCTGATAGCTTTCCAGATAGGGAGGGGCTTTGATGCCATGGCGAATTCTGGCGTAACGCCGTAACCTTACAATTCAATTTAATGGTGAGCTCAGAGGGGATGCTGAGTCAGGGTGAGGTGCGGACGAGGAGGCCATTTGCGGTTTCTGGTGTCGGGGTGGTTGACGTTTCTGTTCTGCCAGACGTGCCCTGGTGCCCCGGGCTGCCGGCCAGGCCGGAGCGGCGCGGAGCTGCGAGGGCCGAACGACGCTGCTTGCAGCTTTAATTAGGCCCGAGCAGCGAAAGCGCTGCGAAGGCCTCTTGTTTTTGCTCTGTTTATTATTATTTTTATTTATTATTCCGGTGCCGCTTTGAATGGCTTTTTGGGGACCTTAACATACCCCAAAACTCACAATATTTTGCATACTTGTCAGGCCTGGTGAAAAATTTGATATTTTAAAGGTCCCAAAAAAATCGCAAAGAAATTGGCTGAACAGCGCCCCCTAGAAAATGAAAAAAAAAACCTCTCCATAAAGCTTAGTTTATCGTACCGTTATGAAATTTGGTACACTTATAGTACTCAATAGTCCGCACAGAAAAGTCTCTTGCAAGCATGGTCAATATCAAACAGGAAGTCGGCCATTTTGGGTTGAAATGGCGATTTTTTGCCGTTTTGGCCGTTTTTAGGGTCCGTTTCTGATTGGATTGCTCGATCATTTTTTGCACGATCATCTCAAAAATTCTGTAAAATAGCTCAGAAGAGATGGGCGAACAAAATGAGACAATAAAATTGACTTTTCGTAAATACTGAAGGGGCGGGGCCAGGCCTCGAAGTTTGACTACTCGCCAAAATTTTTTAAATTGCTATAACTTCATAACTGAATGGAATAGAGTTACCAAACTTTCTGTGGTCATTCGTCATCACCTCACAAAGTAAATTGAATGGTCGCATGATGACATCACACAAGCCCCGCCCCCTCAGGACCAAAAAGGTTAAGTTTTACTGTGAAAGGTCCCAAATTGCCCCATTTCACTAAATCACCACAAATTTGTAGCTGTTATTCAAGACAAGTGGGGGTTGCTTGGTGTCACATTATGTGAGTTTTCGGCAGAGGGCGGGGCTGTGGCGGCGCGGCGAAGTCAGGCGTACCGCCGTGGCCTTACGTTTGCCTCCCATTTCGTCATTTCTAAAGATATCATCACGAAACTTCTTGTGAGTGATCCTAGTCTGGCCCCCCAAAAGATCTGATGTGAACATCCGGTGGGCGTGGCCTATTTTCTGAAATAGCGCCCCCTAGGACCATTAAAACTGTCAGCCCCAAGCCATGCTTTGACTGAAGATTACGAAATTTGGTACACTAATGTGGTGTCTCAGGACCTACAAAAAAGTCTCTTGGACCCAAGTGCAAAGTCGCACAGGAAGTCGGCCATTTTGGTCCAAGTACGCGATTTACTGGTTTTCGCACACCTTGTTTGGAGAGTGATGCTCCGTCGCCCTTTTCACCAATCTCCTTGAAACGTCTGCTATATACTCTTAAGACAAAGAGGAAAAAATTCAACCGTCGGATTTTTCAAAAGTTTAACGGTGTGGGCGTGGCTAAGCCTCAAACTTTGACCTGTCGCCACGCCACTCATTTTTTCACAGCTCCCTACTGGACTCCTTTTACCCAATCAGCAGGAATCTCTGGCAAACAGCAGTAGACAACTTGAGGTCACTTGGTATCCAGTACTGGCAGGTTTCAAAAAAAGGCGGGGCTTCAGGAGCATGGCGAAAATCGCCATCACGCCGTGGAAGTATGTTTGCCTCTCATTTCTTCAGTTATCGTGATATTGCTACGAAACTTCTGGTGCGTGATCCTAGTCTGACCCCCAAGCGACATAGATATCTGAATTTAGTGGGCGTGGCCTATTTTCTTAAATAGCGCCCCCTAGGACCATTTAAACTAATAGCCCCAAGCTATGCTTTGACTGAGGATTACGAAATTTGGTACACTAATGTGGTGTCTCAGGACCTACAAAAAAGTCTCTTGGAGCCAAGCGCAAAGTCGCACAGGAAGTCGGCCATTTTGGTCCAAGTGCGCGATTTAGTGGTTTTCGCACACGTTGTTTGGAGAGTGATGCTCCGTCGCCCTTTTCACCAATCTCCTTCAAACTTCTGCTATATACTCTTAAGACATAGGGGAAAAAATTCAACCGTCGGATTTTTCAAAAGTTGAAAGATGTGGGCGTGGCTAAGCCTCAAACTTTGACCTGTCGCCACGCCACTCTTTTTTTCACAGCTCCCTACTGGACTCCTTTTACCCAAACACCAGGATTCTGTGGCAAACAGCAGTAGACAAGTTGAGGTTACTTTGTCTTCAGTACTGGAAGGTTTTGAAAAAAGGCGGGGCTTTGGGAGCATGGCGAAAATCGCCATCACGCCATGGAAATACGTTTGCCTCTCATTTCTTAAGTTATCGAGATATCACCTCGAAATTTGTTGTGAGTGATCCTAGTCTGACCCCCAATAGAAATGGACAGCTAAAATTTGTGGGCGTGGCCATTTTTCTGAAATAGCGCCCCCTAGGACCATTAAAACTGTCAGCCCCTAGCCATTCTTTGACTGAGGATTACGAAATTTGGTACACTAATGAGGTGTCTCCGGACCTACAAAAAAGTCTCTTGGAGCCAAGTGCAAAGTCGCACAGGAAGTCGGGCATTTTGGTCCAAGTACGCGATTTAGTTGTTTTGGCACACGTTGTTTGGAGAGTGATGCTCCGTTGCCCTTTTCACCAATCGCCTTCAAACTTCTGCTATTTACTCTTAAGACATAGGAGAAAAAATTCAACCGTCGGATTTTTCAAAAGTTGAAAGGTGTGGGCGTGGCTAAGTCTCAAACTTTGACCTTTCGCCATTACTTTACTTGACTTAATAACTCCCATGTGCATGATCAGATCTTTTTCGAACTTTGTCTGTGTGATCATTGACCATATCTTTAAACAATGACAATGTGGACAGCTGACATCACCTAAGCCCCGCCCCCTGAATACAGGAAGTCTATTGTTTTATGCTGAAATGCCCATATTTGTCCCCTCTAATTTAGTCAACATGACACTAAGGTCATGCACGGTCTTCATGATGCTGTAATGACCATTCAGATCTGATAGCTTTCCAGATAGGGAGGGGCTTTGATGCCATGGCGAATTCTGGCGTAACGCCGTAACCTTACAATTCAATTTAATGGTGAGCTCAGAGGGGATGCTGAGTCAGGGTGAGGTGCGGACGAGGAGGCCATTTGCGGTTTCTGGTGTCGGGGTGGTTGACGTTTCTGTTCTGCCAGACGTGCCCTGGTGCCCCGGGCTGCCGGCCAGGCCGGAGCGGCGCGGAGCTGCGAGGGCCGAACGACGCTGCTTGCAGCTTTAATTAGGCCCGAGCAGTGAAGCTGCGAAGGCCTATTGTATCTGCTCCGTTTATTATTATTATTTTTTTTTTTTTTTCTTTTTTTTTCTTCCGCGTCTTTGGATGGCCTTTAGGGGGTCTTAGCATATCCAAAAAGTCACCAAATTCTGGCCCAATATAGAAAGTGCGTGAAATTTACGTATTTCACTGGCAACGTGAAAGTTGGTAAAAAAATGTTTCAACAGCGCCCCCTGGAAAATTAAAAATACCCCTCCGCTTTGACCTTTTTTCATAGTAGAGTGATGAAATTTGGTACACTTGTAGAACTCAACAATACGCACAGAAAAGCCTCTTGCACCCATGGTCAATATCAAACAGGAAGTCGGCCATTTTGGACTAAAGTGGCCATTTTGACCCCGTTTTGGCCATTTCTAGGGTCTATATTTGGTTTAACAGTTTGGTCATTTTTCGCACGATCGTCTCAAAAATAGTGTGCGATCGAACAGAAGCGATGGACAATTAAAATGAGACAATAAAATTGACTTTTCGTAAATACTGAAGGGGCGGGACCAGGCCTCAAAGTTCGAGCACTCGCCAAAAAAATTCAAATTGCTATAGATTCATAAATGAAAGAATTACAGTTAAAGAAATGTTCTAAGGACAATCGTCGTCGACCTCCGAAGACAAATGAATGGTCGATTGATGATGTCACATAAGCCCCGCCCCCTCAGGACTTAAAAGGTCAAGATTTACTGGGAAATTTTCCAAAATTCGCCCTTTCCAATAACCACCCCAAATTTGTAGCGGGTAACTGAAGACAAGTTGGGGTTGCTTGGCGTCACTTTATGGGAGTTTTCTCCAGAAGGCGGGGCTGTGGCGGCGCGGCGAAGTCAGGCGTACCGCTTAGGCCTTACGTTTGCCTCCCATTTCGTCATTTCTAGAGATATCGCCACAAAACCTCTTGGGAGTGATCCTAGTTCAGCCCCCCACAAAATGGGATGTGAACATCTGGTGGGCGTGGCCTATTTTCTGAAATAGCGCCCCCTAGGACCATTAAAACTGTCAGCCCCAAGTCATGCTTTGACTGAGGATTATGAAATTTGGCACACTAATGTGGTGTCTCAGGACCTACAAAAAAGTCTCTTGGAGCCAAGTGCAAAGTCGCACAGGAAGTCGGCCATTTTGGTCCAAGTACTCGATTTAGTGGTTTTCGCACACGTTGTTTGGAGAGTGATGCTCCATCGCCCTTTTCACCAATCGCCTTCAAACTTCTGCTATAGACTCTTAAGACATAAAGGAAAAAATTCAACCGTCGGATTTTAAATAAGTATAAAGGTGTGGGCGTGGCTAAGCCTCAAACTTTGACCTGTCACCACGCCACTCTTTTTTTCACAGCTACCTATTGGACTCCTTTTACCCAATCGCCAGCAATCTCTGGCGAATAGCAGCTGACAAGTTGAGGTCACTTAGTCTCCAGTACTGGCAGGTTTTGAAAAAAGGCGGGGCTTTGGGAGCATGGCAAAATTCACCATCACGCCATGGCAATACGTTTGCCTCTCATTTCTTCAATTATCGTGCCATCACCACAAAATGTCTGGTGAGTGATCCTAGTCTGACCCCCAATAGATTTGGACAGCTGTAGTTTGTGGGCGTGGCCTATTTTCTGAAATGGCGCCCTCTAGGACCATTAAAACTGTCAGCCCCTAGCCATGCTTTGACTGAGGAGTACGAAATCTGGTACACTAATGTGGTATCTCCGGTCCTACAAAAAAGTCTCTTGGAGCCAAGTGCAAAGTCGCACAGGAAGTCGGCCATTTTGGTCCAAGTAGTCGATTTAGTGGTTTTCGCACACGTTGTTTGGAGAGTGTTACACCATTGCCCTTTTCACCAATCACCTTCAAACTTCTGCTATAGACTCTTAAGACAAAGGGGAAAAAATTCAACCTACGGATTTTAAATAAGTATAAAGGTGTGGGCGTGGCTAAGCCTCAAACTTTGACCTGTCGCCACGCCACTCTTTTTTTCACAGCTCCCTATTGGACTCCTTTTAACCAATCACCAGCAATCACTGGCAAATAGCAGCAGACAAGTTGAGGTCACTTGGTCTATAGTACTGGCAGCTTTCGAATAAAGGCGGGGCTTTGGGAGCATGGCGAAATTCGCCATCACGCCATGGAAATACGTTTGTCTCTCATTTCTTCAATCATTGTGACATCGCCACACAATTTCTGATGAGTGATCCTACTCTGACCCCTAATAGAATTGGACAGCTGAAGTTTGTGGGCGTGGCCTATTTTCTGAAATAGCGCCCCCTAGGACCATTAAAACTGTCAGCCCCAAGCCGTGCTTTGACTGAGGATCACGAAATTTGGCACACTAATGTAGTGTCTCAGGACCTACAAAAAAGTCTCTTGGAGCCAAGCGCAATGTCGCACAGGAGGTCGGCCATTTTGGTCCAAGTACTCGATTTAGTGGTTTTCGCACACGTTATTAGGAGAATGATGTCTCGTCGCCCTTTCCACCGATCACCTTCAAACTCTTGCTATATACTCTTAAGACATAGAGGAAAAGATTCAACCGTCGGATTTTAAATAAGTATAAAGGTGGCTAAGCCTCAAACTTTGACCAGTCGCCATTACGTTACTTGACTCAATAACTCCCTTGTGCATGATCAGATCAATTTCAAACTTTGTCCGTGTGATCACTGACCACATCTGAAGACAGTGACAATGTGGACAGCTGGCATCACCTAAGCCCCGCCCCCTGACTACAGGAAGTCTTCTGTTTTATGGTGAAATGCCCATATTTGTCCCCTCTAATTTAGTCAACATGACACTAAGGTCATGCACTGTCTTCATGATGTTGTAATGACCATTCAGATCTGATAGCTTTTCAGAAAGGCAGGGGCTTTGATGCCATGGCGATTTCTGGCGTGACGCTGTGACCTTACGTTTGACTGTAACTTCCACAAACAGCCTCCGATTTGCCAGAGACTGAACATCACATCACCAGTGTGGTAAAGATAGAGTATCTCCTAGTGGTGAGACGTGTAATGCTGGGCTCAGAGGGGATGCTGAATCAGGGTGAGGTGTGGACGAGGAGGCCGTTCACGGTTTCTGGTGTCGGGGTGGTTGACTTTCTGTTCTGCCAGACGTGCCCTGGTGCCCCCGGCTGCCGTCCAGGATTGACAAGCGCGGAGCTGGGTTTGGAGAGCGTCGGGGATGGAGCGGAGGGGGTGCGGAAGGAGGGCGAGCAGCTTCGCTGCGAGGGCCGAACGACGCTGCTTGCAGCTTTAATTATTATTTATTATTCCGTGCGCGAAACGAATGGCTTTTTTGGGACCTTAACATACCCCAAAACTCACAATATTTTGCAAACTTGTCAGGCCTGGTGAAAAATTTGATATTTTAAAGGTCCCAAAAAAATCGCAAAGAAATTGGCTGAACAGCGCCCCCTAGAAAGTGAAAAAAAGCCCTCTCCATAAAGCTTAGTTTATCGTACAGTTATGAAATTTGGTACGCTTGTAGTACTCAACAGTCCGCACAGAAAAGTCTCTTGCAAGCATGGTCAATATCAAACAGGAAGTCGGCCATTTTGGGTTGAAATGGCGATTTCTCGCCGTTTTTGCCGTTTTTAGGGTCCGTTTCTGATTGGATTGCTCGATCATTTTTCGCACGATCATCTCAAAAATTGTGTAAAATTGCTAAGAAGGGATGGGCGAACAAAATGAGATGAGAATTCTGAGTTTTCGTATATGTTGAAGGGGCGGGGCCAGGCCTCGAATTTTGACTACTCGCCAAAAATATTTAAATTGCTATAACTTCATAACTGAATAGAATAGAGTTATCAAACTTTCTGTGGTCATTCGTCATCCACCCACAAAGTTAATTGAATGGTCGGATGATGACATCACACAAGCTCCGCCCCCTCAGGACCAAAAAGATCAAGTTTTACTGTGAAAGGTCCCAAATTGCCCCATTTCACTTAATCACCACAAATTTGTAGCTGGTAACTCAAGACAAGTGGGGGTTGCTTGGCGTCACTTTATGGGAGTTTTCGGCAGAGGGCGGGGCTGTGGCGGCGCGGCGAATTCAGGCGTACCGCCGTGGCCTTACGTTTGCCTCCCATTTCGTCATTTCCAAAGATATCGTCACGAAACTTCTTGTGAGTGATCCTAGTCCGGCCCCCCAAAAGATCTGATGTGAACATCCGGTGGGCGTGGCCTATTTTCTGAAATAGCGCCCCCTAGGACGATTAAAACTGTCAGCCCCAAGCCATGCTTTGACTGAGGATTACGAAATTTGGTACACTAATGTGGTGTCTCAGGACCTACAAAAAAGTCTCTTGGAGCCAAGTGCAAAGTCGCACAGGAAGTCGGCCATTTTGGTCCAAGTGCGCGATTTAGTGGTTTTCACACACGTTGTTTGGAGAGTGATACTCCGTCGCCCTTTTCACCAATCACTTTCAAACTTCTGCTATATAGTCTTAAGACATAGAGGAAAAAATTCAACCGTCGGATTTTAAATAAGTATAAAGGTGTGGGCGTGGCTAAGCCTCAAACTTTGACCTTTCGCCACGCCACTCTTTTTTTCACAGCTCCTTATTGGACTCCTTTTACCCAATCACCAGGAATCTCTGGTAAATAGCAGCAGGCAAGTTGAGGTCACTTGGTCTCCAGTACTGGAAGGTTTTGAAAAAAGGCGGGGCTTTGGGAGCATGGCGAAATTCGCCATCACGCCATGGAAATACGTTTGCCTCTCATTTCTTCATTTATCGTGATATCACCTCGACCATTGTTGTGAGTGATCCTAGTCTGACCCCCAATAGAAAAGGTCAGCTTAAGTTTGTGGGCGTGGCCTATTTTCTGTATTAGCGCCCCCTAGGACCATTAAAACTGTCAGCCCCAAGCCATGCTTTGACTGAGGATTACGAAATTTGGTACACTAATGTGGTGTCTCAGGACCTACAAAAAAGTCTCTTGGAGCCAAGTGCAAAGTCGCACAGGAAGTCGGCCATTTTGGTCCAAGTGCGCGATTTAGTGGTTTTCACACACGTTGTTTGGAGAGTGATGCTCCGTCGCCCTTTTCACCAATCGCCTTCGAGCTTCTGCTATATACTCTTAAGACATAGAGGAAAAAATTCAACCGTCGGATTTTAAATAAGTATAAAGGTGTGGGCGTGGCTAAGCCTCAAACTTTGACCTTTCGCCACGCCACTCTTTTTTTCACAGCTCCCTATTGGACTCCTTTTACCCAATCACCTGGAATCTCTGGTAAATAGCAGCTGACAAGTTGAGGTCACTTGGTCTACAGTACTGGCAGGTTTTGAAAAAAGGCGGGGCTTTGGGAGCATGGCGAAATTCGCCATCACGCCATGGCAATACGTTTGCCTCTCATTTCTTCAATTATCGTGACATCGCCACAAAATGTCTGGTGAGTGATCCTAGTCTGACCCCCAATAGAAATGGGCATCTGAGATTTGTGGGCGTGGCCTATATTCTGAAATAGCGCCCCCTAGGACCATTAAAACTGTCAGCCCCAAGACAAGGTTTGACTGAGGATTACGAAAATTGGTACACTCATGTAGGGTCTCTGGCCCTACAAAAAAGTCTCTTGGAGCCAAGCGCAATTTCGCACAGGAGGTCGGCCATTTTGGTCCAAGTACTCGATTTAGTGGTTTTCGCACACGTTGTTTGGACATTGATGGGCTGTTGCCCTTTACACCGATCACCTTCAAACTTATGCTATGTACTTTTAAGTCAAAGGGGAAAAAATTCAACCGTCGGATTTTAAATAAGTATAAAGGTGTGGGCGTGGCTAAGCCTCAAACTTTGACCTTTCGCCATGACATTACTTGACTTAATAACTCCCATGTGCATGATCAGATCTAATTCAAACTTTGTCTGTGTGATCACTGACCACATCTCAAGACAACGACAATGTGGACAGCTGATATCACCTAAGCCCCGCCCCCTGACAACAGGAAGTCTATTGTTTAATGGTGAAATGCCCATATTTGTCCCCTCTAATTTAATGAAAATGACACTCAGGTCATACAGTGTCTTCATGATGTTTTAAAGACCATTCAGATCTGATAGCTTTCCAGAAAGGGAGGGGCTTTGATGCCATGGTGAATGCTGGCGTGACGCCATGACCTTACATTTGACTGTAACTTCCACAAACGGCCTCCGATTTGCCCGAAACTGAATATGGCAATGAACAATCATGCCCTTTAGCCAATGAGGCACAAACGGTTGGTGAATGTTATATAATGTCACCAAAGCTGACCTCAATGGGACTTTTCTGTAGTTGGTCACAGCGCCACCTAGATAACGTTATCCTTCGATAACTTTAAAAAACATGGTCAGAATAGCATTAAAGTTGGTCACTGTCATCACACCACCAGTGTGGTAAAGATAGAGGATTCCCTAGTGGTGAGACATAAAATATAATGGTGGGCTCAAAGGGGATGCTGAGTCAGGGTGAGTTGCGGACAAGGTGGCCGTTAGCAGTTTCTGGTGTTGGGGTGGTCGACGTTTGTGTTCTGCGGACGTGCCCTGGTGCCCCGGGCTGCCGGCCAGGCCGGAGCGGCGCGGAGCTGCGAGGGCCGAACGACGCTGCTTGCAGCTTTAATTAGGCCCGAGCAGCGAAAGCGCTGCGAAGGCCTCTTGTTTTTGCTCTGTTTATTATTCTTTCTTTTTTTTTATTATTCTCGTGCCCCTTTGAACGGCTTTTTGGGGACCTTAACATACCCCAAAACTCACAATATTTTGCACACTTGTCAGGCCTGGTGAAAAATTTGATATTTTAAAGGTCCCAAAAAAATCGCAAAGAAAATGGCTGAACAGCGCCCCCTACAAAGTGAAAAAAACCCCTCTCCATAAAGCTTAGTTTATCGTACAGTTATGAAATTTGGTACACTTGTAGTACTCACCAGTCCGCACAGAAAAGTCTCTTGCAACCATGGTCAATATCAAACAGGAAGTCGGCCATTTTGGGTTGAAATGGCGATTTTTTGCCGTTTTTGCCGTTTTTAGGGTCCGTTTCTGATTGGATTGCTCGATCATTTTTCGCATGATCGTCTCAAAAATTGTGTAAAATTGCTCAGAAGGGATGGGCGAACAAAATGAGATAAGGATTCTGAGTTTTCGTATATGTTGAAGGGGCGGAGCCAGGCCTCGAAGTTTGACTACTCGCCAAAAATATTTAAATTGCTATAACTTCATAACTGAATGGAATAGAGTTACCAAACTTTCTGTGGTCATTCGTCATCCACCCACAAAGTAAATTGAATGGTCGGATGATGACATCACACAAGCCCCGCCCCCTCAGGACCAAAAAGATCAAGTTTTACTGTGAAAGGTCCCAAATTGCCCCATTTCACTTAATCACCACAAATTTATAGCTGGTAACTCAAGACAAGTGGGGGTTGCTTGGCGTCACTTTATGGGAGTTTTCGGCAGAGGGCGGGGCTGTGGCGGCGCGGCGAATTCAGGCGTACCGCCTTGGCCTTACGTTTGCCTCCCATTTCGTCATTTCCAAAGATATCGTCACGAAACTTCTTGTGAGTGATCCTAGTCCGGCCCCCCAAAAGATCTGATGTGAACATCTGGTGGGCGTGGCCTATTTTCTGAAATAGCGCCCCCTAGGACCATTAAAACTGTCAGCCCCAAGCCATGCTTTGACTGAGGATTACGAAATTTGGTACACTAATGTGGTGTCTCAGGACCTACAAAAAAGTCTCTTGAAGCCAAGTGCAAAGTCGCACAGGAAGTCGGCCATTTTGGTCCAAGTGCGCGATTTAGTGGTTTTCACACACGTTGTTTGGAGAGTGATACTCCGTCGCCCTTTTCACCAATCACTTTCAAACTTCTGCTATATAGTCTTAAGACATAGAGGAAAAAATTCAACCGTCGGATTTTAAATAAGTATAAAGGTGTGGGCGTGGCTAAGCCTCAAACTTTGACCTTTCGCCACGCCACTCTTTTTTTCACAGCTCCTTATTGGACTCCTTTTACCCAATCACCAGGAATCTCTGGTAAATAGCAGCAGGCAAGTTGAGGTCACTTGGTCTCCAGTACTGGAAGGTTTTGAAAAAAGGCGGGGCTTTGGGAGCATGGCGAAATTCGCCATCACGCCATGGAAATACGTTTGCCTCTCATTTCTTCATTTATCGTGATATCACCTCGACCATTGTTGTGAGTGATCCTAGTCTGACCCCCAATAGAAAAGGTCAGCTTAAGTTTGTGGGCGTGGCCTATTTTCTGTATTAGCGCCCCCTAGGACCATTAAAACTGTCAGCCCCAAGCCATGCTTTGACTGAGGATTACGAAATTTGGTACACTAATGTGGTGTCTCAGGACCTACAAAAAAGTCTCTTGGAGCCAAGTGCAAAGTCGCACAGGAAGTCGGCCATTTTGGTCCAAGTACTCGATTTAGTGGTTTTCACACACGTTGTTTGGAGAGTGATGCTCCGTCGCCCTTTTCACCAATCGCCTTCGAGCTTCTGCTATATACTCTTAAGACATAGAGGAAAAAATTCAACCGTCGGATTTTAAATAAGTATAAAGGTGTGGGCGTGGCTAAGCCTCAAACTTTGACCTTTCGCCACGCCACTCTTTTTTTCACAGCTCCCTATTGGACTCCTTTTACCCAATCACCTGGAATCTCTGGTAAATAGCAGCTGACAAGTTGAGGTCACTTGGTCTACAGTACTGGCAGGTTTTGAAAAAAGGCGGGGCTTTGGGAGCATGGCGAAATTCGCCATCACGCCATGGCAATACGTTTGCCTCTCATTTCTTCAATTATCGTGACATCGCCACAAAATGTCTGGTGAGTGATCCTAGTCTGACCCCCAATAGAAATGGGCATCTGAGATTTGTGGGCGTGGCCTATATTCTGAAATAGCGCCCCCTAGGACCATTAAAACTGTCAGCCCCAAGACAAGGTTTGACTGAGGATTACGAAAATTGGTACACTCATGTAGGGTCTCTGGCCCTACAAAAAAGTCTCTTGGAGCCAAGCGCAATTTCGCACAGGAGGTCGGCCATTTTGGTCCAAGTACTCGATTTAGTGGTTTTCGCACACGTTGTTTGGACATTGATGGCCCGTTGCCCTTTACACCGATCACCTTCAAACTTATGCTATGTACTTTTAAGTCAAAGGGGAAAAAATTCAACCGTCGGATTTTAAATAAGTATAAAGGTGTGGGCGTGGCTAAGCCTCAAACTTTGACCTTTCGCCATGACATTACTTGACTTAATAACTCCCATGTGCATGATCAGATCTAATTCAAACTTTGTCTGTGTGATCACTGACCACATCTCAAGACAAAGACAATGTGGACAGCTGACATCACCTAAGCCCCGCCCCCTGACAACAGGAAGTCTATTGTTTTATGGTGAAATGCCCATATTTGTCCCCTCTAATTTAATGAAAATGACACTCAGGTCATACAGTGTCTTCATGATGTTTTAAAGACCATTCAGATCTGATAGCTTTCCAGAAAGGGAGGGGCTTTGATGTCATGGTGAATGCTGGCGTGACGCCATGACCTTACATTTGACTGTAACTTCCACAAACGGCCTCCGATTTGCCCGAAACTGAATATGGTAATGAACAATCATGCCCTTTAGCCAATGAGGCACAAACGGTTGGTGAATGTTATATAATGTCACCAAAGCTGACCTCAATGGGACTTTTCTGTAGTTGGTCACAGCGCCACCTAGATAACGTTATCCTTCGATAACTTTAAAAAACATGGTCAGAATAGCATTAAAGTTGGTCACTGTCATCACACCACCAGTGTGGTAAAGATAGAGGATTCCCTAGTGGTGAGACATAAAATATAATGGTGGGCTCAAAGGGGATGCTGAGTCAGGGTGAGTTGCGGACAAGGTGGCCGTTAGCAGTTTCTGGTGTTGGGGTGGTCGACGTTTGTGTTCTGCGGACGTGCCCTGGTGCCCCGGGCTGCCGGCCAGGCCGGAGCGGCGCGGAGCTGCGAGGGCCGAACGACGCTGCTTGCAGCTTTAATTAGGCCCGAGCAGCGAAAGCGCTGCGAAGGCCTCTTGTTTTTGCTCTGATTATTTTTTGTTATTCCGTGCCCCCTTTGAACAGCTTTTTGGGGACCTTAACATACCCCAAAACTCACAATATTTTGCAAACTTGTCAGGCCTGGTGAAAAATTTGATATTTTAAAGGTCACAAAAAAATCGCAAAGAAAATGGCTGAACAGCGCCCCCTACAAAGTGAAAAAAACCCCTCTCCATAAAGCTTAGTTTATCGTACAGTTATGAAATTTGGTACACTTGTAGTACTCAACAGTCCGCACAGAAAAGTCTCTTGCAAGCATGTTCAATATCAAACAGGAAGTCGGCCATTTTGGGTTGAAATGGCGATTTTTAGCCGTTTTTGCCGTTTTTAGGGTCCGTTTCTGATTGGATTGCTCGATCATTTTTCGCACGATCAACTCAAAAATTGTGGAAAAATTGCTCAGAAGGGATGGGCGAACAAAATGAGACAAGGATTCTGACTTTTCGTATATGTTGAAGGGGCGGGGCAAGGCCTCGAAGTTTGACTACTCGCCAAAAAAATTTAAATTGCTATAACTTCATAACTGAATGGAGTAGAGTTACCAAACTTTCTGTGGTCATTTGTCATCCACCCACAAAGTAAGTTGAATAGTCGGATGATGACATCACACAAGCCCCGCCCCCTCAGGACCAAAAAGGTCAAGTTTTACTGTGAAAGGTCCCAAATGGCCCCATTTCACTCAATCACCACAAATTTGTAGCTGGTAACTCAAGACAAGTGGGGGTTGCTTTGTGTCACTTCATGGGAGTTTTCGGCAGAGGGCGGGGCTGTGGCGGTGCGGCGAAGTCAGGCGTACTGCCGTGGCCTTACGTTTGCCTCCCATTTCGTCACTTCTAAAGATATCGCCACGAAACTTCTTGTGAGTGATCCTAGTCCTCCCCCACAAAATATCTGATGTGAACATCCGGTGGGCGTGGCCTATTTTCTGAAATAGCGCCCCCTAGGATCATTAAAACTGTCAGCCCCAAGCCATGCTTTGACTGAGGATTACGAAATTTGGTACACTAATGCGGTGTCTCAGGACCTACAAAAAAGTCTCTTGGAGCCAAGTGCAAAGTCGCACAGGAAGTCGGCCATTTTGGTCCAAGTGCGCGATTTAGTGGTTTTCGCACACGTTGTTTGGCGAGTGATGCTCCGTCGCCCTTTTCACCAATCTCCTTCAAACTTCTGCTATATACTCTTAAGACATAGGGGAAAAAATTCAACCGTCGGATTTTTCAAAAGTTGAAAGATGTGGGCGTGGCTAAGCCTCAAACTTTGACCTGTCGCCACGCCACTCTTTTTTTCACAGCTCCCTACTGGACTCCTTTTACCCAAACACCAGGATTCTGTGGCAAACAGCAGTAGACAAGTTGAGGTTACATTGTCTCCAGTACTGGCAGGTTTCGAAAAAAGGTGGGGCTTTGGGAGCATGGCGAAAATCGCCATCACGCCATGGAAATACGTTTGCCTCTCATTTCTTAAGTTATCGAGATATCATCTCGAAATTTGTTGTGAGTGATCCTAGTCTGACCCCCAATAGAAATGGACAGCTAAAATTTGTGGGCGTGGCCAATTTTCTGAAATAGCGCCCCCTAGGACCATTAAAACTGTCAGCCCCAAGCCATGCTTTGACTGAGGATTACGAAATTTGGTACACTAATGTGGTGTCTCAGGACCTACAAAAAAGTCTCTTGGAGCCAAGGGCAAAAACGCACAGGAAGTCGGCCATTTTGGTCCAAGTGCGCGATTTAGTGGTTTTCGCACACGTTGTTTGGAGAGTGATGCTCCGTCGCCCTTTTCACCAATCTCCTTCAAACTTCTGCTATATACTCTTAAGACATAGGGGAAAAAATTCAACCGTCGGATTTTTCAAAAGTTGAAAGATGTGGGCGTGGCTAAGCCTCAAACTTTGACCTGTCGCCACGCCACTCTTTTTTCACAGCTCCCTACTGGACTCCTTTTACCCAAACACCAGGATTCTGTGGCAAACAGCAGTAGACAAGTTGAGGTTACTTTGTCTCCAGTACTGGCAGGTTTCGAAAAAAGGCGGGGCTTTGGGAGCATGGCGAAAATCGCCATCACGCCATGGAAATACGTTTGCCTCTCATTTCTTAAGTTATCGAGATATCACCTCGAAATTTGTTGTGAGTGATCCTAGTCTGACCCCCAATAGAAATGGACAGCTAAAATGTGTGGGCGTGGCCAATTGTCTGAAATAGCGCCCCCTAGGTCCATTAAAACTGTCAGCCCCAAGCCATGCTTTGACTGAGGATTACGAAATTTGGTACACTAATGTGGTGTCTCAGGACCTACAAAAAAGTCTCTTGGAGCCAAGCGCAAAGTCACACAGGAAGTCGGCCATTTTGGTCCAAGTACGCGATTTAGTGGTTTTCGCACACGTTATTTGGAGAGTGATGCTCCGTCGCCCTTTTCACCAATCTCCTTCAAACTTCTGCTATATACTCTTAAGACATAGGGGAAAAAATTCAACCGTCGGATTTTTCAAAAGTTGAAAGGTGTGGGCGTGGCTAAGCCTCAAACTTTGACCTGTCGCCACGCCACTCTTTTTTTCACAGCTCCCTACTGGACTCCTTTTACCCAATCACCAGGATTCTGTGGGAAACAGCAGTAGACAACTTGAGGTTACTTGGTCTCCAGTACTGGCAGGTTTTGAAAAAAGGCAGGGCTTTGGGAGCATGGCGAAAATCGCCATCACGCCATGGAAATACGTTTGTCTCTCATTTCTTCAGTTATTGTGATATCGCTCCGAAACTTCTGGTGAGTGATCCAAGTCTGACCCCCAAGAGAAATAGACAGCTGAAGTTTGTGGGCGTGGCCTATTCTCTTAAATAGCGCCCCCTAGGACCATTTAAACTAATAGCCCCAAGCCGTGCTTTGACTGAGGATTACGAAATTTGGTACACTAATGTGGTGTCTCAGGACCTACAAAAAAGTCTCTTGGAGCCAAGTGCAAAGTCGCACAGGAAGTCGGCCATTTTGGTCCAAGTACGCGATTTAGTGGTTTTCGCACACGTTGTTTGGAGAGTGATGCTCCGTCGCCCTTTTCACCAATCTCCTTCAAACTTCTGCTATATACTCTTAAGACATAGGGGAAAAAATTCAACCGTCGGATTTTTCAAAAGTTGAAAGGTGTGGGCGTGGCTAAGCCTAAAACTTTGACCTGTCGCCACGCCACTCTTTTTTTCACAGCTCCCTACTAGACTCCTTTTATCCAATCACCAGGATTCTGTGGGAAACAGCAGTAGACAACTTGAGGTTACTTAGTCTCCAGGACTGGCAGGTTTTGAAAAAAGGTGGGGCTTTGGGAGCATGGCCAAAATCGCCATCACGCCATGGAAATACATTTGCCTCTCATTTCTTCAGTTATCGTGATATCGCTACGAAACTTCTGGTGAGTGATCCTAGTCTGACCCCCAAGAGAAATAGATAGCTGAAGTTTGTGGGCGTGGCCTATTCTTTTAAATAGCGCCCCCTAGGACCATTTAAACTAATAGCCTCAAGCCATGCTTTGACTGAGGATTACGAAATTTGGTACACCAATGTGGTGTCTCAGGACATACAAAAAACTCTCTTGGGGCTAAGCGCAAAGTCGCACAGGAAGTCGGCCATTTTGGTCCAAGTACGCGATTTAGTGGTTTTCGCACACGTTATTTGGAGAGTGATGCTCCGTCGCCCTGTTCACCAATCTCCTTCAAACTTCTGCTATATACTCTTAAGACATAGGGGAAAAAATTCAACCGTCGGATTTTTCAAAAGTTGAAAGGTGTGGGCGTGGCTAAGCCTCAAACTTTAACCTTTCGCCACACCACTCTTTTTTTCACAGCTCCCTATTGGACTCCTTTTACCCAATCACCAGGAATCTCTGGTAAATAGCAGCAGACAAGTTGAGGTCACTTGGTCTCCAGTACTGGAAGGTTTTGAAAAAAAGCGGGGCTTTGGGAGCATGGCGAAATTCGCCATCACGCCATGGAAATACGTTTGCCTCTCATTTCTTCATTTATCGTATCACCTCGACATTTGTTGTGAGTGATCCTAGTCTGACCCCCAATAGAAATGGTCAGCTTAAGTTTGTGGGCGTGGCCTATTTTCTGAATTAGCGCCCCCTAGGACCATTAAAACTGTCAGCCCCAAGCCATGCTTTGACTGAGGATTACGAAATTCGGTACTCTAATGTTGTGTCCCAGGACCTACAAAAAAGTTTCTTGGAGCCAAGTGCAAAGTCGCACAGGAAGTCGGCCATTTTGGTCCAAGTGCGCGATTTAGTGGTTTTCGCACACGTTGTTTGGAGAGTGATGCTCCGTCGCCCTTTTCACCAATCGCCTTCAGACGTCTGCTATATACTCTTAAGACATAGGGGAAAAAATTCAACCGTCGGATTTTAAATAAGTATAAAGGTGTGGGCGTGGCTAAGCCTCAAACTTTGACCTTTCGCCATTACATTACTTGACAATAACTCCCATGTGCACGATCAGCTCTATATCAAACTTTGTCTGTGTGATCATTGACCACATCTCAAGGCAACGTCATTGTGGACAGCTGCCATCACCTAAGCCACGCCCCCTGACAACGGGAAGTCTATTGTTTTATGGTGAAATGCCCATATTTGTCCCCTCTAATTTAGTGAACATGACACTAAGGTCATACACTGTCTTAATGCTGTTGTAATTACCATTCAGACTTGATAGATTTCCAGAAAGGGAGGGGCTTTGATGCCATGGTGAATGCTGGCGTGACCCCATGACCTTACATTTGACTGTAACTTCCACAAACTGCCTCCGATTTGCCCGAAACTGAACAAGGCAATGAACAATCATGCCCTTTAGCCAGTGAGGCACAAACGGATGGTGAATGTTATATAATGTCACCAAAGCTGACCTCAATAGGACTTTTCTGTAGTTGGTCACAGCGCCCCCTAGATAACGTTATCCTTCGATAACTTTAAAAAACATGGTCATAATAGCAATAAAGTTGGTCACTGTCATCACACCACCAGTGTGGTAAAGATAGAGGATTCCCTAGTGGTGAGACATAAAATATAATGGTGGGCTCAAAGGGGATGCTGAGTCAGGGTGAGGTGCGGACGAGGTGACCGTTAGCAGTTTCTGGTGTCGGGGTGGTCGACATTTCTGTTTCGCAGACGTAGCCTCGTGCCCCGGGCTGCCAGCCAGGCCGGAGCGGCGCGGAGCTGCGAGGGCCGAACGACGCTGCTTGCAGCTTTAATTAGGCCCGAGCAGCGAAAGCGCTGCGAAGGCCTCTTGTTTTTGCTCTGTTTATTATTATTTTTAGGCCCGAGCAGCGAAAGCGCTGCGAAGGCCTCTTGTTTTTGCTCTGTTTATTAGGCCCGAGCAGCGAAAGCGCTGCGAAGGCCTCTTGTTTTTGCTCTGATTATTATTATTTTTTGTTATTCCGTGCCCCCTTTGAACAGCTTTTTGGGGACCTTAACATACCCCAAAACTCACAATATTTTGCACACTTGTCAGGCCTGGTGAAAAATTTGATATTTTAAAGGTCCCAAAAAAATCGCAAAGAAAATGGCTGAACAGCGCCCCCTACAAAGTGAAAAAAAACCCTCTCCATAAAGCTTAGTTTATCGTACAGTTATGAAATTTGGTACACTTGTAGTACTCAACAGTCCGCACAGAAAAGTCTCTTGCAACCATGGTCAATATCAAACAGGAAGTCGGCCATTTTGGGTTGAAATGGCAATTTTTTGCCGTTTTTGCCGTTTTTAGGGTCCGTCTCTGATTGGATTGCTCGATCATTTTTCGCACGATCGTCTCAAAAATTGTGTAAAATTGCTCAGAAGGGATGGGCGAACAAAATGAGATAAGGATTCTGAGTTTTCGTATATGTTGAAGGGGCGGAGCCAGGCCTCAAAGTTTGACTACTCGCCAAAAAATTTTAAATTGCTATAACTTCATAATTGAATGGAATAGAGTTACCAAACTTTCTGTGGTCATTTGTCATCGACCCACAAAGTAAATTGAATGGTCGGTTGATGACATCACACAAGCCCCGCCCCCTCAGGACCAAAAAGGTCAAGTTTTACTGAGAAAGATCCCAAATTGCCCCATTTCACTTAATCACCACAAATTTGGAGCTGGTAATTTAAGGCAAGTGGGGGTTGCTTGGCGTCACTTTATGGGAGTTTTCGGCAGAGGGCGGGGCTGTGGCGGCGCGGCGAAGTAAGGCGTACCGCCGTGGCCTTACGTTTGCCTCCCATTTCTTTATTTCTAAAGATGTCGTCACGAAACTTCTTGTGAGTGATCCTAGTCTGGCCCCCCAAAAAATCTGACGTGAACATCTGGTGGGCGTGGCCAATTTTCTGAAATAGCGCCCCCTAGGACCATTAAAACTGTCAGCCCCAAGCCATGCTTTGACTGAGGATTACGAAATTTGGTCCACTAATGTGGTGTCTCAGGACCTACAAAAAAGTCTCTTGGAGCCAAGTGCAAAGTCGCACAGGAAGTCGGCCATTTTGGTCCAAGTGCGCGAATTAGTGGTTTTCACACACGTTGTTTGGAGAGTGATACTCCGTCGCCCTTTTCACCAATCACTTTCAAACTTCTGCTATATAGTCTTAAGACATAGAGGAAAAAATTCAACCGTCGGATTTTAAATAAGTATAAAGGTGTGGGCGTGGCTAAGCCTCAAACTTTGACCTTTCGCCACGCCACTCTTTTTTTTCACAGCTCCTTATTGGACTCCTTTTACCCAATCACCAGGAATCTCTGGTAAATAGCAGCAGGCAAGTTGAGGTCACTTGGTCTCCAGTACTGGAAGGTTTTGAAAAAAGGCGGGGCTTTGGGAGCATGGCGAAATTCGCCATCACGCCATGGATATACGTTTGCCTCTCATTTCTTCATTTATCGTGATATCACCTCGACCATTGTTGTGAGTGATCCTAGTCTGACCCCCAATAGAAAAGGTCAGCTTAAGTTTGTGGGCGTGGCCTATTTTCTGTATTAGCGCCCCCTAGGACCATTAAAACTGTCAGCCCCAAGCCATGCTTTGACTGAGGATTACGAAATTTGGTACAATAATGTGGTGTCTCAGGACCTACAAAAAAGTCTCTTGGAGCCAAGTGCAAAGTCGCACAGGAAGTCGGCCATTTTGGTCCAAGTGCGCGATTTAGTGGTTTTCACACACGTTGTTTGGAGAGTGATGCTCCGTCGCCCTTTTCACCAATCGCCTTCGAGCTTCTGCTATATACTCTTAAGACATAGAGGAAAAAATTCAACCGTCGGATTTTAAATAAGTATAAAGGTGTGGGTGTGGCTAAGCCTCAAACTTTGACCTTTCGCCACGCCACTCTTTTTTTCACAGCTCCCTATTGGACTCCTTTTACCCAATCACCTGGAATCTCTGGTAAATAGCAGCTGACAAGTTGAGGTCACTTGGTCTACAGTACTGGCAGGTTTTGAAAAAAGGCGAGGCTTTGGGAGCATGGCGAAATTCGCCATCACGTCATGGCAATACGTTTGCCTCTCATTTCTTCAATTATCGTGACATCGCCACAAAATGTCTGGTGAGTGATCCTAGTCTAACCCCCAATAGAAATGGGCATCTGAGATTTGTGGGCGTGGCCTATATTCTGAAATAGCGCCCCCTAGGACCATTAAAACTGTCAGCCCCAAGACAAGGTTTGACTGAGGATTACGAAAATTGGTACACTCATGTAGGGTCTCTGGCCCTACAAAAAAGTCTCTTGGAGCCAAGCGCAATTTCGCACAGGAGGTCGGCCATTTTGGTCCAAGTACTCGATTTAGTGGTTTTCGCACACGTTGTTTGGACATTGATGGCCCGTTGCCCTTTACACCGATCACCTTCAAACTTATGCTATGTACTTTTAAGTCAAAGGGGAAAAAATTCAACCGTCGGATTTTAAATAAGTATAAAGGTGTGGGCGTGGCTAAGCCTCAAACTTTGACCTTTCGCCATGACATTACTTGACTTAATAACTCCCTTGTGCATGATCAGATCTAATTCAAACTTTGTCTGTGTGATCACTGACCACATCTCAAGATAACGACAATGTGGACAGCTGACATCACCTAAGCCCCGCCCCCTGACAACAGGAAGTCTATTGTTTTATGGTGAAATGCCTATATTTGTCCCCTCTAATTTAATGAAAATGACACTCAGGTCATACAGTGTCTTCATGATGTTTTAAAGACCATTCAGATCTGATAGCTTTCCAGAAAGGGAGGGGCTTTGATGCCATGGTGAATGCTGGCGTGACGCCATGACCTTACATTTGACTGTAACTTCCACAAACGGCCTCCGATTTGCCCGAAACTGAATATGGCAATGAACAATCATGCCCTTTAGCCAATGAGGCACAAACGGTTGGTGAATGTTATATAATGTCACCAAAGCTGACCTCAATGGGACTTTTCTGTAGTTGGTCACAGCGCCACCTAGATAACGTTATCCTTCGATAACTTTAAAAAACATGGTCAGAATAGCATTAAAGTTGGTCACTGTCATCACACCACCAGTGTGGTAAAGATAGAGGATTCCCTAGTGGTGAGACATAAAATATAATGGTGGGCTCAAAGGGGATGCTGAGTCAGGGTGAGTTGCGGACAAGGTGGCCGTTAGCAGTTTCTGGTGTTGGGGTGGTCGACGTTTGTGTTCTGCGGACGTGCCCTGGTGCCCCGGGCTGCCGGCCAGGCCGGAGCGGCGCGGAGCTGCGAGGGCCGAACGACGCTGCTTGCAGCTTTAATTATTATTTTTTTTATTTATTATTCCGGTGCCGCTTTGAATGGCTTTTTGGGGACCTTAACATACCCCAAAACTCACAATATTTTGCATACTTGTCAGGCCTGGTGAAAAATTTGATATTTTAAAGGTCCCAAAAAAATCGCAAAGAAATTGGCTGAACAGCGCCCCCTAGAAAATGAAAAAAAACCCTCTCCATAAAGCTTAGTTTATCGTACCGTTATGAAATTTGGTACACTTATAGTACTCAATAGTCCGCACAGAAAAGTCTCTTGCAAGCATGGTCAATATCAAACAGGAAGTCGGCCATTTTGGGTTGAAATGGCGATTTTTTGCCGTTTTGGCCGTTTTTAGGGTCCGTTTCTGATTGGATTGCTCGATCATTTTTTGCACGATCATCTCAAAAATTCTGTAAAATTGCTCAGAAGAGATGGGCGAACAAAATGAGACAATAAAATTGACTTTTCGTAAATACTGAAGGGGCGGGGCCAGGCCTCGAAGTTTGACTACTCGCCAAAAATTTTTAAATTGCTATAACTTCATAACTGAATGGAATAGAGTTACCAAACTTTCTGTGGTCATTCGTCATCACCTCACAAAGTAAATTGAATGGTCGCATGATGACATCACACAAGCCCCGCCCCCTCAGGACCAAAAAGGTTAAGTTTTACTGTGAAAGGTCCCAAATTGCCCCATTTCACTAAATCACCACAAATTTGTAGCTGGTAACTCAAGACAAGTGGGGGTTGCTTGGTGTCACATTATGTGAGTTTTCGGCAGAGGGCGGGGCTGTGGCGGCGCGGCGAAGTCAGGCGTACCGCCGTGGCCTTACGTTTGCCTCCCATTTCGTCATTTCTAAAGATATCATCACGAAACTTCTTGTGAGTGATCCTAGTCTGGCCCCCCAAAAGATCTGATGTGAACATCCGGTGGGCGTGGCCTATTTTCTGAAATAGCGCCCCCTAGGACCATTAAAACTGTCAGCCCCAAGCCATGCTTTGACTGAGGATTACGAAATTTGGTACACTAATGTGGTGTCTCAGGACCTACAAAAAAGTCTCTTGGACCCAAGTGCAAAGTCGCACAGGAAGTCGGCCATTTTGGTCCAAGTACGCGATTTACTGGTTTTCGCACACCTTGTTTGGAGAGTGATGCTCCGTCGCCCTTTTCACCAATCTCCTTGAAACGTCTGCTATATACTCTTAAGACAAAGAGGAAAAAATTCAACCGTCGGATTTTTCAAAAGTTTAACGGTGTGGGCGTGGCTAAGCCTCAAACTTTGACCTGTCGCCACGCCACTCATTTTTTCACAGCTCCCTACTGGACTCCTTTTACCCAATCAGCAGGAATCTCTGGCAAACAGCAGTAGACAACTTGAGGTCACTTGGTATCCAGTACTGGCAGGTTTCAAAAAAAGGCGGGGCTTCAGGAGCATGGCGAAAATCGCCATCACGCCATGGAAGTATGTTTGCCTCTCATTTCTTCAGTTATCGTGATATTGCTACGAAACTTCTGGTGCGTGATCCTAGTCTGACCCCCAAGCGACATAGATATCTGAATTTAGTGGGCGTGGCCTATTTTCTTAAATAGCGCCCCCTAGGACCATTTAAACTAATAGCCCCAAGCTATGCTTTGACTGAGGATTACGAAATTTGGTACACTAATGTGGTGTCTCAGGACCTACAAAAAAGTCTCTTGGAGCCAAGCGCAAAGTCGCACAGGAAGTCGGCCATTTTGGTCCAAGTGCGCGATTTAGTGGTTTTCGCACACGTTGTTTGGAGAGTGATGCTCCGTCGCCCTTTTCACCAATCTCCTTCAAACTTCTGCTATATACTCTTAAGACATAGGGGAAAAAATTCAACCGTCGGATTTTTCAAAAGTTGAAAGATGTGGGCGTGGCTAAGCCTCAAACTTTGACCTGTCGCCACGCCACTCTTTTTTTCACAGCTCCCTACTGGACTCCTTTTACCCAAACACCAGGATTCTGTGGCAAACAGCAGTAGACAAGTTGAGGTTACTTTGTCTCCAGTACTGGCAGGTTTTGAAAAAAGGCGGGGCTTTGGGAGCATGGCGAAAATCGCCATCACGCCATGGAAATACGTTTGCCTCTCATTTCTTAAGTTATCGAGATATCACCTCGAAATTTGTTGTGAGTGATCCTAGTCTGACCCCCAATAGAAATGGACAGCTAAAATTTGTGGGCGTGGCAATTTTTCTGAAATAGCGCCCCCTAGGACCATTAAAACTGTCAGCCCCTAGCCATTCTTTGACTGAGGATTACGAAATTTGGTACACTAATGAGGTGTCTCCGGACCTACAAAAAAGTCTCTTGGAGCCAAGTGCAAAGTCGCACAGGAAGTCGGGCATTTTGGTCCAAGTACGCGATTTAGTTGTTTTGGCACACGTTGTTTGGAGAGTGATGCTCCGTTGCCCTTTTCACCAATCGCCTTCAAACTTCTGCTATTTACTCTTAAGACATAGGAGAAAAAATTCAACCGTCGGATTTTTCAAAAGTTGAAAGGTGTGGGCGTGGCTAAGTCTCAAACTTTGACCTTTCGCCATTACTTTACTTGACTTAATAACTCCCATGTGCATGATCAGATCTTTTTCGAACTTTGTCTGTGTGATCATTGACCATATCTTTAAACAATGACAATGTGGACAGCTGACATCACCTAAGCCCCGCCCCCTGAATACAGGAAGTCTATTGTTTTATGCTGAAATGCCCATATTTGTCCCCTCTAATTTAGTCAACATGACACTAAGGTCATGCACGGTCTTCATGATGCTGTAATGACCATTCAGATCTGATAGCTTTCCAGATAGGGAGGGGCTTTGATGCCATGGCGAATTCTGGCATAACGCCGTAACCTTACAATTCAATTTAATGGTGAGCTCAGAGGGGATGCTGAGTCAGGGTGAGGTGCGGACGAGGAGGCCATTTGCGGTTTCTGGTGTCGGGGTGGTTGACGTTTCTGTTCTGCCAGACGTGCCCTGGTGCCCCGGGCTGCCGGCCAGGCCGGAGCGGCGCGGAGCTGCGAGGGCCGAACGACGCTGCTTGCAGCTTTAATTAGGCCCGAGCAGCGAAAGCGCTGCGAAGGCCTCTTGTTTTTGCTCTGATTATTATTATTATTATTTATTATTCCGTGCGCGAAATGAATGGCTTTTTGGGGACCTTAACATACCCCAAAACTCACAATATTTTGCACAATTGTCAGGCCTGGTGAAAAAATTGATATTTTAAAGGTCCCAAAAAAATCGCAAAGAAAATGGCTGAACAGCGCCCCCTACAAAGTGAAAAAAAACCCTCTCCATAAAGCTTAGTTTATCGTACAGTTATGAAATTTGGTACACTTGTAGTACTCAACAGTCCGCACAGAAAAGTCTCTTGCAAGCATGGTCAATATCAAACAGGAAGTCGGCCATTTTGGGATGAAATGGCGATTTTTGGCCGTTTTTGCCGTTTTTAGGGTCAGTCTCTGATTGGATTGCTCGATCAATTTTCGCACGATCGTCTCAAAAATGGTATAAAATTGCTCAGAAGAAATGGCCGAACAAAATGAGACAAGGATTCTGAGTTTTCGTATATGCTGAAGGGGCGGGGCCAGGCCTCGAAGTTTGACTACTCGCCAAAAAAATTATAACTGCTATAACTTCATAATTGAATGGAATAGAGTTACCAAACTTTCTGTGGTCATTTGTCATCCTCCCACAAAGTAAAATGAATGGTCGGATGATGACATCACACAAGCCCCGCCCCCTCAGGACCAAAAAGGTCAAGTTTTACTATGAAAGGTCCCAAATGGCCCCATTTCACTCAATCCCCACAAATTTGTAACTGTTAACTCAAGACAAGTGGGGGTTGCTTGGCGTCACTTTATGGGAGTTTTCGACAGAGGGCGGGGCTGTGGCGGCGCGGCGAAGTCAGGCGTACCGCCGTGGCCTTACGTTTGCCTCCCATTTCGTCATTTCTAAAAATATCGTCACGAAACTTCTTGTGAGTGATCCTAGTCCGGCCCCTCAAAAGAACTGATGTGAACATCCGGTGGGCGTGGCCTATTTTCTGAAATAGCGCCCCCTAGGACCATTAAAACTGTCAGCCCCAAGCCATGCTTTGACTGAGGATTACGAAATTTGGTACACTAATGTGGTGTCTCAGGACCTACAAAAAAGTCTCTTGGACCCAAGTGCAAAGTCGTACAGGAAGTCGGCCATTTTGGTCCAAGTACGCGATTTAGTGGTTTTCGCACACGTTGTTTGGAGAGTGATGCTCCGTCGTCCTTTTCACCAATCTCCTTCAAACTTCTGCCATATGCTCTTAAGTCATCGGGGAAAAAATTCAACCGTCGGATTTTTCAAAAGTTGAAAGGTGTGGGCGTGGCTAAGCCTCAAACTTTGACCTTTCGCCACGCCACTCTTTTTTTCACAGCTTCCTATTGGACTCCTTTTACCCAATCACCAATAATCTCTGGCAAATAGCAGTAGACAACTTGAGGTCACTTGGTATCCAGTACTGGCAGGTTTCGAGTAAAGGCGGGGCTTTGGCAGCATGGCGAAAATCACCATCACGCCATGGAAATACGTTTGCCTCTCATTTCTTCAGTTATTGTGATAGCGCTACGAAACTTCTTGTAAGTGATCCTTGTCTGACCCCCAAGAGACAAACATAGCTGAAATTTGTGGGCGTGGCCTATTTTCTTAAATAGCGCCCCCTAGGACCATTTAAACTAATAGCCCCAAGCCATGCTTTGACTGAAGATTACGAAATTTGGTACACTAATGTGGGGTCTCAGGACCTACAAAAAAGTCTCTTGGAGCCAAGCGTAAAGTCGCACAGGAAGTCAGCCATTTTGGTCCAAGTACGCGATTTAGTGGTTTTCGCACACGTTGTTTGGAGAGTGATGCTCCGTCGCCCTTTTCACCAATCACTTTCAAACTTCTACTATATACTCTTAAGACGTAGGGGAAAAAATTCAACCGTCGCATTTTTCAAAAGTTGAAAGGTGTGGGCGTGGCTAAGTCTCAAACTTTGACCTTTCGCCATTACTTTACTTGACTTAATAACTCCCATGTGCAAGATCAGATCTTTTTCAAACTTTGTCTGTGTGATCATTGACCATATCTGTAAAAAATGACAATGTGGACAGCTGACATCACCTAAGCCCCGCCCCCTGACCACAGGAAGTCTATTTTTTTATGCTGAAATGCCCATATTTGTCCCCTCTAATTTAGTCAACAAGACACCAAGGTCATGCACTGTCTTCATGATGCTGTATTGACCATTCAGATCTGATAGCTTTCCAGAAAGGGAAGGGCTTTGATGCCATGGCGAATTCTGGCGTAACGCCGCACCCTTACAATTCAATTTAATGGTGAGCTCAGAGGGGATGCTGAGTAAGGGTGAGGTGCGGACTAGGAGGCCATTTGCGGTTTCTAGTGTCGGGGCGGTTGACGTTTCTGTTCTGCCAGACGTGCCCTGGTGCCCCGGGCTGTCGGCCAGGCCGGAGCGGCGCGGAGCTGCGAGGGCCGAACGACGCTGCTTGCAGCTTTAATTAGGCCCGAGCAGCGAAGCGCTGCGAAGGCCTATTGTATCTGCTCCGTTTCTTTTTCTTTTTTTTTCTTTTTTTTTCTTCCGCGTCTTTGGACGGCCTTTAGGGGGTCTTAGCATATCCAAAAAGTCACCAAATTCTGGCCCAATATAGAAAGTGCGTGAAATTTACGTATTTCACTGTCAACGTGAAAGTTGGTATAAAAATGTTTCAACAGCGCCCCCTGGAAAATTAAAAATACCCCTCCGCATTGACCTTTTTTCATAGTATAGTGATGAAATTTGGTACACCTGTAGAACTCAACAATACGCACAGAAAAGCCTCTTGCACCCATGGTCAATATCAAACAGGAAGTCGGCCATTTTGGACTAAAGTGGCCATTTTTACCCCGTTTTGGCCATTTCTAGGCTCTATGTTTGGTTGAACAGTTTGGTCATTTTTCGCACGATTGTCTCAAAAATAGTGTGCGATCGAACAGAAGCGATGGACGAATCAAATGAGAAAATAAAATTGACTTTTCGTAAATACTGAAGGGGCGGAGTCAGGCCTCAAAGTTCGAGCATTCGCCAAAAAAATTCAAATTGCTATAATTTCATAAATGAAAGAATTACAGTTAAAGTAATTTTCTATGGACAATCGTCATCGCCCCCCGAAGACAAATGAATGGTTGATTGATGATGTCACATAAGCCCCACCCCCTCAGGCCTTAAAAGGTCAAGTTTTACTGGGAAATTGTCCAAAATTCGCCCTTTCAACTAATCACCCCATATTTGTAGCAGGTAACTGAAGACAAGTTGGGGTTGCTTGGAGTCACTTTATGGGAGTTTTCTCCAGAAGGCGGGGCTGTGGCGGCGTGGCGAAGTCAGGCGTACCGACGTGGCCTTACGTTTGCCTCCCATTTTGTCATTTCTAGATATATTGCCACAAAACCTCTTGTGAGTGATCCTAGTCCGGCCCCCCAAAAAATTTGATGTGAACATCCGGTGGGCGTGGCCTATTTTCTGAAATAGCGCCCCCTAGGACCATTAAAACTGTCAGCCCCAAGCCATGCTTTGACTGAGGATTTCGAAATTTGGTACACTAATGTGGTGTCTCAGGACCTACAAAAAAGTCTCTTGGAGCCAAGTGCAAAGTTGCACAGGAAGTCAGCCATTTTGGTCCAAGTACGCGATTTACTGGTTTTCGCACACGTTGTTTGGAGAGTGATGCTCCATCGCCCTTTTCACCAATCGCCTTCAAACTTCTGCTATATACTCTTAAGACATAAAGGAAAAAATTCAACCGTCGGATTTTAAATAAGTATAACGGTGTGGGCGTGGCTAGGCCTCAAACTTTGACCTGTCGCCACGCCACTCTTTTTTTCACAGCTCCCTATTGGACTCCTTTTACCCAATCACCAGCAATCTCTGGCAAATAGCAGCTGACAAGTTGAGGTCACTTGGTCTCCAATACTGGAAGCTTTCGAAAAAAGACGGGGCTTTGGGAGCATGGCGAAATTCGCCATCACGCCATGGCAATACGTTTGCCTCTCATTTCTTCAATTATCGTGACATCGCCACAAAATGTCTGGTGAGTGATCCGAGTCTGACCCCCAATAGAATTGGACAGCTGAAGTTTGTGGGCGTGGCCTATATTCTGAAATAGCGCCCCCTAGGACCATTAAAACTGTCAGCCCCAAGCCAAGGTTTGACTGAGGATTACGAAATTTGGTACACTAATGTGGTGTCTCAGGACCTACAAAAAAGTCTCTTGGAGCCAAGTGCAAAGTCGCACAGGAAGTCGGCCATTTTGGTCCAAGTGCGCAATTTAGTGGTTTTCACACACGTTGTTTGGAGAGTGATGCTCCGTCGCCCTTTTCACCAATCGCCTTCAAACTTCTGCTATATACTCTTAAGACATAGAGGAAAAAATTCAACCGTCGGATTTTAAATAAGTATAAAGGTGTGGGCGTGGCTAAGCCTCAAACTTTGACCTTTCGCCACGCCACTCTTTTTTTCACAGCTCCCTATTGGACTCCTTTTAACCAATTACCAGGAATCTGTGGTAAATAGCAGCAGACAAGTTGAGGTCACTTGGTCTCCAGTACTGGAAGGTTTTGAAAAAAGGCGGGGCTTTGGGAGCATGGCGAAATTCGCCATCACGCCATGGAAATACGTTTGCCTCTCATTTCTTCATTTATCGTGATATCACCTCGAAATTTGTTGTGAGTGATCCTAGTCTGACCCCCAATAGAAATGGTCAGCTTAAGTTTGTGGGCGTGGCCTATTTTCTGAATTAGCGCCCCCTAGGACCAATAAAACTGTCAGCCCCAAGCCATGCTTTGACTGAGGATTACGAAATTTGGTACACTAATGTGGTGTCTTAGGTCCTACAAAAAAGTCTCTTGGAGCAAAGTGCAAAGTCGCACAGGAAGTCGGCCATTTTGGTCCAAGTACTCGATTTAGTGGTTTTCGCACACGTTGTTTGGAGAGTGATGCTCCGTTGCCCTTTTCACCAATCGCCTTCAAACTTCTGCTATATGCTCTTAAGACATAGAGGAAAAAATTCAACCGTCGGATTTTAAATAAGTATAAAGGTGTAGGCGTGGCTAAGCCTCAAACTTTGACCTGTCGCCACGCCACTCTTTTTTTCACAGCTCCTTACTGGACACCTTTTACCCAATCACCAGGAATCTCGGGCAAAGATCAGCAGACAAGTTGAGGTCACTTGGTCTCCAGTACTGGCAGGTTATGAAAAAAGGCGGGGCTTTGGGAGCATGGCGAAATTCGCCATCACGCCATGGAAATACGTTTGTCTCTCATTTCTTCATTTATCGTGATATCCCCTCGAAATTTGTTGTGAGTGATCCTAGTCTGATCCCAAATAGAAATCGACAGCTGAAGTTTGTGGGCGTGGCCTAATTTTTGAAATAGCGCCCCCTAGGACCATTAAAACTGTTAGCCCCAAGCCATGCTTTGATTGAGCATTACGAAATTTGGTAAACTAATGTGGTGTCTCAGGACCTACAAAAAAGTCTCTTGGAGCCAAGTGCAAAGTCGCACAGGAAGTCGGCCATTTTGGTCCAAGTGCGCGATTTAGTGGTTTTCACACACGTTGTTTGGAGAGTGATACTCCGTCGCCCTTTTCACCAATCACTTTCAAACTTCTGCTATATAGTCTTAAGACATAGAGGAAAAAATTCAACCGTCGGATTTTAAATAAGTATAAAGGTGTGGGCGTGGCTAAGCCTCAAACTTTGACCTTTCGCCACGCCACTCTTTTTTTCACAGCTCCTTATTGGACTCCTTTTACCCAATCACCAGGAAACTCTGGTAAATAGCATCAGGCAAGTTGAGGTCACTTGGTCTCCAGTACTGGAAGGTTTTGCAAAAAGGCGGGGCTTTGGGAGCATGGCGAAATTCGCCATCACGCCATGGAAATACGTTTGCCTCTCATTTCTTCATTTATCGTGATATCACCTCGACCATTGTTGTGAGTGATCCTAGTCTGACCCCCAATAGAAAAGGTCAGCTTAAGTTTGTGGGCGTGGCCTATTTTCTGTATTAGCGCCCCCTAGGACCATTAAAACTGTCAGCCCCAAGCCATGCTTTGACTGAGGATTACGAAATTTGGTACACTAATGTGTTGTCTCAGGACCTACAAAAAAGTCTCTTGGAGCCAAGTGCAAAGTCGCACAGGAAGTCGGCCATTTTGGTCCAAGTGCGCGATTTAGTGGTTTTCACACACGTTGTTTGGAGAGTGATGCTCCGTCGCCCTTTTCACCAATCGCCTTCGAGCTTCTGCTATATACTCTTAAGACATAGAGGAAAAAATTCAACCGTCGGATTTTAAATAAGTATAAAGGTGTGGGCGTGGCTAAGCCTCAAACTTTGACCTTTCGCCACGCCACTCTTTTTTCACAGCTCCCTATTGGACTCCTTTTACCCAATCACCTGGAATCTCTGGTAAATAGCAGCTGACAAGTTGAGGTCACTTGGTCTACAGTACTGGCAGGTTTTGAAAAAAGGCGGGGCTTTGGGAGCATGGCGAAATTCGCCATCACGCCATGGCAATACGTTTGCCTCTCATTTCTTCAATTATCGTGACATCGCCACAAAATGTCTGGTGAGTGATCCTAGTCTGACCCCCAATAGAAATGGGCATCTGAGATTTGTGGGCGTGGCCTATATTCTGAAATAGCGCCCCCTAGGACCATTAAAACTGTCAGCCCCAAGACAAGGTTTGACTGAGGATTACGAAAATTGGTACACTCATGTAGGGTCTCTGGCCCTACAAAAAAGTCTCTTGGAGCCAAGCGCAATTTCGCACAGGAGGTCGGCCATTTTGGTCCAAGTACTCGATTTAGTGGTTTTCGCACACGTTGTTTGGACATTGATGGCCCGTTGCCCTTTACACCGATCACCTTCAAACTTATGCTATGTACTTTTAAGTCAAAGGGGAAAAAATTCAACCGTCGGATTTTAAATAAGTATAAAGGTGTGGGCGTGGCTAAGCCTCAAACTTTGACCTTTCGCCATGACATTACTTGACTTAATAACTCCCATGTGCATGATCAGATCTAATTCAAACTTTGTCTGTGTGATCACTGACCACATCTCAAGACAACGACAATGTGGACAGCTGACATCACCTAAGCCCCGCCCCCTGACAACAGGAAGTCTATTGTTTTATGGTGAAATGCCCATATTTGTCCCCTCTAATTTAATGAAAATGACACTCAGGTCATACAGTGTCTTCATGATGTTTTAAAGACCATTCAGATCTGATAGCTTTCCAGAAAGGGAGGGGCTTTGATGCCATGGTGAATGCTGGCGTGACGCCATGACCTTACATTTGACTGTAACTTCCACAAACGGCCTCCGATTTGCCCGAAACTGAATATGGCAATGAACAATCATGCCCTTTAGCCAATGAGGCACAAACGGTTGGTGAATGTTATATAATGTCACCAAAGCTGACCTCAATGGGACTTTTCTGTAGTTGGTCACAGCGCCACCTAGATAACGTTATCCTTCGATAACTTTAAAAAACATGGTCAGAATAGCATTAAAGTTGGTCACTGTCATCACACCACCAGTGTGGTAAAGATAGAGGATTCCCTAGTGGTGAGACATAAAATATAATGGTGGGCTCAAAGGGGATGCTGAGTCAGGGTGAGTTGCGGACAAGGTGGCCGTTAGCAGTTTCTGGTGTTGGGGTGGTCGACGTTTGTGTTCTGCGGACGTGCCCTGGTGCCCCGGGCTGCCGGCCAGGCCGGAGTGGCGCGGAGCTGCGAGGGCCGAACGACGCTGCTTGCAGCTTTAATTAGGCCCGAGCAGCGAAAGCGCTGCGAAGGCCTCTTGTTTTTGCTCCGATTATTATTCTTTCTTTTTTTGTTATTCCGTGCCCCCTTTGAATGGCTTTTTGGGGACCTTAACATACCCCAAAACTCACAATATTTTGCAAACTTGTCAGGCCTGGTGAAAAATTTGATATTTTAAAGGTCCCAAAAAATCGCAAAGAAAATGGCTGAACAGCGCCCCCTACAATGTGAAAAAAAACCCTCTCCATAAAGCTTAGTTTATCGTACAGTTATGAAATTTGGTACACTTGTAGTACTCAACAGTCCGCACAGAAAAGTCTCTTGCAAGCATGGTCAATATCAAACAGGAAGTCGGCCATTTTGGGTTGAAGTGGCGATTTTTAGCCGTTTTTGCAGTTTTTAGGGTCCGTTTCTGATTGGATTGCTCGATCATTTTTCGCACGATCGTCTCAAAAATTGTGTAAAAATGCTCAGAAGGGATGGGCAAACAAAATGAGATGAGGATTCTGAGTTTTCGTATATAATGAAGGGGCGGGGCCAGGCCTTGAAGTTTGACTACTCGCCAATTTTTTTTTAATTGCTATAACTTCATAACTGAATAGAATAAAGTTACCAAACTTTCTGTGGTCATTCATCATCCACCCACAAAGTAAATTGAATGGTCGGATGATGACATCACACAAGCTCCGCCCGCTCAGGACCAAAAAGGTCAAGTTTTACTGTGAAAGGTCCCAAATTGCCCCATTTCACTTAATCACCACAAATTTGTAGCTGGTAACTCAAGACAAGTGGGGGTTGCTTGGCGTCACTTTATGGGAGTTTTCGGCAGAGGGCGGGGCTGTGGCGGCGCGGCGAAGTCAGACGTACCGCCGTGGCCTTACGTTTGCCTCCCATTTCGTCATTTCTAAAGATATCGTCACGAAACTTTTTGTGAGTAATCCTAGTCTGGCCCCTCAAACAATCTGATGTCAACATCCGGTGGGCGTGGCCTATTTTCTGAAATAGCGCCCCCTAGGACCATTAAAACTGTCAGCCCCAAGCCATGCTTTGACTGAGGATTACGAAATTTGGTACACTAATGTGGTGTCTCAGGACCTACAAAAAAGTCTCTTGGAGCCTAGTGCAAAGTCGCACAGGAAGTCGGCCATTTTGGTCCAAGTACGCGATTTAGTGGTTTTCGCACATGTTGTTTGGAGAGTGATGCTCCGTCGCCCTTTTCACCATTCTCCTTCAAACTTCTGCTATGTACTCGTAAGACATAGGGAAAAAAATTCAACCGTCGGATTTTTCAAAAGTTGAAAGGTGTGGGCGTGGCTAAGCCTCAAACTTTGACCTGCCGCCACGCCACTCTTTTTTTCACAGCTCCCTACTGGACTCCTTTTACCCAATCACCAGGATTCTGTGGGAAACAGCAGTAGACAACTTGAGGTTACTTGGTCTCCAGTACTGGCAGGTTTTGAAAAAAGGCGGGGCTTTGGGAGCATGGCGAAAATCGCCATCACGCCATGGAAATACGTTTGCCTCTCATTTCTTCAGTTATCGTGATATCGCTCCGACACTTCTGGTGAGTGATCCTAGTCTGACCCCCAAGAGAAATAGACAGCTGAAGTTTGTGGGCGTGGCCTATTCTCTTAAATAGCGCCCCCTAGGACCATTTAAACTAATAGCCCCAAGCCAAGCTTTGACTGAGGATTGCGAAATTTGGTACACTAATGTGGTGTCTCAGGACCTACAAAAAAGTCTCTTGGAGCCAAGTGCAAAGTCGCACAGGAAGTCGGCCATTTTGGTCCAGGTACGCGATTTAGTGGTTTTCGCACACGTTGTTTGGAGAGCGATGCTCCGTCGCCCTTTTCACCAATCTCCTTCAAACTTCTGCTATATACTCTTAAGACATAGGGGAAAAAATTCAACCGTCGGATTTTTCAAAAGTTGAAAGGTGTGGGCGTGGCTAAGCCTCAAACTTTGACCTGTCGCCACGCCACTCTTTTTTTCACAGCTCCCTACTGGACTCCTTTTACCCAATCACCAGGATTCTGTGGGAAACAGCAGTAGACAACTTGAGGTTACTTAGTCTCCAGTACTGGCAGGTTTTGAAAAAAGGCGGGGCTTTGGGAGCATGGCGAAAATCGCCATCACGCCATAGAAATACGTTTTCCTCTCATTTCTTCAGTTATCGTGATATCGCTACGAAACTTCTGGTGAGTGATCCTAGTCTGACCCCCAAGAGAAATAGACAGCTGAAGTTTGTGGGCGTGGCCTATTCTCTTAAATAGCGCCCCCTAGGACCATTTAAACTAATAGCCCCAAGCCATGCTTTGACTGAGGATTACGAAATTTGGTACACTAATGTGGTGTCTCAGGACCTACAAAAAAGTCTCTTGGAGCCAAGGACAAAGTCGCACAGGAAGTCGGCCATTTTGGTCCAAGTACGCGATTTAGTGGTTTTCGCACACGTTGTTTGGAGAGTGATGCTCCGTCGCCCTTTTCACCAATCACTTTCAAACTTCTGCTGTATACTCTTACGACGTAGGGGAAAAAATTCAACCGTCGGATTTTTCAAAAGTTGAAAGGTGTGGGCGTGGCTAAGCCTCAAACTTTGACCTTTCGCCATTACTTTACTTGACTTAATAACTCCCATGTGCATGATCAGAT
The DNA here is from genome assembly GCF_043380555.1 of Nothobranchius furzeri. Classification (NCBI taxonomy): domain Eukaryota; kingdom Metazoa; phylum Chordata; class Actinopteri; order Cyprinodontiformes; family Nothobranchiidae; genus Nothobranchius; species Nothobranchius furzeri. Next base: position 43,559,084 of record NC_091742.1, on the reverse strand, counting down.
CTTTTTCAAACTTTGTCTGTGTGATCATTGACCATATCTGTAAAAAATGACAATGTGGACAGCTGACATCACCTAAGCCCCGCCCCCTGACTACAGGAAGTCTATTTTTTATGCTGAAATACCCATATTTGTCCCCTCTAATTTAGTGAACATGACACTAAGGTCATACACTGTCTTCATGATGTTGTAATGACCATTCAGATCTGATAGCTTTCCAGAAAGGGAGGGGCTTTGATGCCATGGCGAATTCTGGCGTAACGCCGCACCCTTACAATTCAATTTAATGGTGAGCTCAGAGGGGATGCTGAGTAAGGGTGAGGTGCGGACTAGGAGGCCATTTGCGGTTTCTAGTGTCGGGGCGGTTGACGTTTCTGTTCTGCCAGACGTGCCCTGGTGCCCCGGGCTGTCGGCCAGGCCGGAGCGGCGCGGAGCTGCGAGGGCCGAACGACGCTGCTTGCAGCTTTAATTAGGCCCGAGCAGCGAAAGCGCTGCGAAGGCCTCTTGTTTTTGCTCCGTTTATTATTTTTTTTATTTATTATTCCGGTGCCGCTTTGAATGGCTTTTTGGGGATCTTAACATACCCCAAAACTCACAATATTTTGCACACTTGTCAGGCCTGGTGAAAAATTTGATATTTTAAAGGTCCCAAAAAAATCGCAAAGAAAATGGCTGAACAGCGCCCCCTAGAAAATGAAAAAAAACCCTCTCCATAAAGCTTAGTTTATCGTACCGTTATGAAATTTGGTACACTTATAGTACTCAATAGTCCGCACAGAAAAGTCTCTTGCAAGCATGGTCAATATCAAACAGGAAGTCGGCCATTTTGGGTTGAAATGGCGAGTTTTTTGCAGTTTTGGCCGTTTTTAGGGTCCGTTTCTGATTGGATTGCTCGATCATTTTTTGCACGATCATCTCAAAAATTGTGTAAAATTGCTCAGAAGAGATGGGCGAACAAAATGAGACAATAAAATTGACTTTTCGTAAATACTGAAGGGGCGGGGCCAGGCCTCGAAGTTTGACTACTCGCCAAAAATTTTTAAATTGCTATAACTTCATAACTGAATGGAATAGAGTTACCAAACTTTCTGTGGTTATTCGTCATCACCTCACAAAGTAAATTGAATGGTCGCATGATGACATCACACAAGCCCCGCCCCCTCAGAACCAAAAAGGTTAAGTTTTACTGTGAAAGGTCCCAAATTGCCCCATTTCACTAAATCACCACAAATTTGTAGCTGGTAACTCAAGACAAGTGGGGGTTGCTTGGCGTCACATTATGTGAGTTTTCGGCAGAGGGCGGGGCTGTGGCGGCGCGGCGAAGTCAGGCGTACCGCCGTGGCCTTACGTTTGCCTCCCATTTCGTCATTTCTAAAGATATCATCACGAAACTTCTTGTGAGTGATCCTAGTCTGGCCCCCCAAAAGATCTGATGTGAACATCTGGTGGGCGTGGCCTATTTTCTGAAATAGCGCCCCCTAGGACCATTAAAACTGTCAGCCCCAAGCCATGCTTTGACTGAGGATTACAAAATTTGGTACACTAATGTGGTGTCTCAGGACCTACACAAAAGTCTCTTGGACCCAAGTGCAAAGTCGCACAGGAAGTCGGCCATTTTGGTCCAAGTACGCGATTTACTGGTTTTCGCACACCTTGTTTGGAGAGTGATGCTCCGTCGCCCTTTTCACCAATCTCCTTGAAACGTCTGCTATATACTCTTAAGACAAAGAGGAAAAAATTCAACCGTCGGATTTTTCAAAAGTTAAACGGTGTGGGCGTGGCTAAGCCTCAAACTTTGACCTGTCGCCACGCCACTCATTTTTTCACAGCTCCCTACTGGACTCCTTTTACCCAATCAGCAGGAATCTCTGGCAAACAGCAGTAGACAACTTGAGGTCACTTGGTCTCCAGTACTGGCAGGTTTCAAAAAAAGGCGGGGCTTCAGGAGCATGGCGAAAATCGCCATCACGCCATGGAAGTATGTTTGCCTCTCATTTCTTCAGTTATCGTGATATCGCTACGAAACTTCTGGTGCGTGATCCTAGTCTGACCCCCAAGCGACATAGACATCTGAAATTTGTGGGCGTGGCCTATTTTCTTAAATAGCGCCCCCTAGGACCATTTAAACTAATAGCCCCAAGCTATGCTTTGACTGAGGATTACGAAATTTGGTACACTAATGTGGTGTCTCAGGACCTACAAAAAAGTCTCTTGGAGCCAAGCGCAAAGTCGCACAGGAAGTCGGCCATTTTGGTCCAAGTACGCAATTTAGTGGTTTTCGCACACGTTGTTTGGAGAGTGATGCTCCGTTGCTCTTTTCACCAATCACTTTCACACTTCTGCTATATACTCTTAAGACGAAGGGGAAAAAATTCAACCGTCGGATTTTTCAAAAGTTGAAAGGTGTGGGCGTGGCTAAGCCTCAAACTTTGACCTTTCGCCACGCCACTCTTTTTTTCACATCTCCCTATTGGACTCCTTTTACCCAATCAATAGGAATCTCTGGCAAATAGCAGTAGACAAGTTGAGGTCACTTGGTATCCAGTACAGTTAGGTTTCGAAAAAAGGCGGGGCTTTGGGAGCATGGCGAAAATCGCCATCACGCCAAGGAAATACGTTTGCCTCTCATTTCTTCAGTTTTCGTGATATCGCTACAAAACTTCTGGTGAGTGATCCTAGTCTGAGCCCCAAGAGAAATAGACAGCTGAAGTTTGTGGGCGTGGCCTATTTTCTTAAATAGCGCCCCCTAGAGCCATTAAAACTGTCAGCCCCAAGCCATGCTTTGACTGAGGATTACGAAATTTGGTACACTAATGTGGTGTCTCAGGACCTACAAAAAAGTCTCTTGGAGCCAAGAACAAAGTCGCACAGGAAGTCGGCCATTTTGGTCCAAGTACTCGAATTAGTGGTTTTCGCACATGTTGTTTGGAGAGTGATGCTCCGTCGCCCTTTTCACCAATCGCCTTCAAACTTCTGCCATGTACTCTTAAGACGTAGGGGAAAAAATTCAACCGTCGGATTTTTCAAAAGTTGAAAGGTGTGGGCGTGGCTAAGCCTCAAACTTTGACCTTTCGCCACGCCACTCTTTTTTTCCACAGCTTCCTATTGGAGTCCTTTTACCCAATCACCCATAATCTCTGGCAAATAGCAGTAGACAACTTGAGGTCACTTGGTATCCAGTACTGGCAGGTTTCGAGTAAAGGCGGGGCTTTGGCAGCATGGCGAAAATCGCCATCACGCCATGGAAATACGTTTGCCTCTCATTTCTTCAGTTATTGTGATAGCGCTACGAAACTTCTTGTAAGTGATCCTAGCCTGAGCCCCAAGAGATATCCATAGCTGAAGTTTGTGGGCGTGGCCTATTGTCTTAAATAGCGCCTCTAGGACCATTTAAACTATCAGCCCCAAGCCATGCTTTGACTGAGGATTACGAAATTTGGTACACTAATGTGGTGTCTCAGGACCTACAAAAAAGTCTCTTGGAGCCAAGCACAACATTGCACAGGAAGTCGGCCATTTTGGTCCAAGTACGCGATTTAGTGGTTTTCGCACACGTTGTTTGGAGAGTGATGCTCCGTCGCCCTTTTCACCAATCGCCTTCAAACTTCTGCTATATACTGTTAAGACATAGGGGAAAAAATTCAACCGTCGGATTTTTCAAAAGTTGAAAGATGTGGGCGTGGCTAAGCCTCAAACTTTGACCTTTCGCCATTACTTTACTTGACTTAATAACTCCCATGTGCATGATCAGATCTTTTTCGAACTTTGTCTGTGTGATCATTGACCATATCTGTAAACAATGACAATGTGGACAGCTGACATCACCTAAGCCCCGCCCCCTGACTACAGGAAGCCTATTGTTTTATGGTGAACTGCCCATATTTGTCCCCTCTAATTTAGTCAACATGAAACAAAGGTCATGCACTGTCTTCATGATGCTGTATTGACCATTCAGATCTGATAGCTTTCCAGAAAGGGAGGGGCTTTGATGCCATGGCGAATTCTGGCGTAACGCCGTAATCTTAATATTCAATTTAATGGTGAGCTCAGAGGGGATGCTGAGTCAGGGTGAGGTGCGGACTAGGAGGCCATTCGCGGTTTCTGGTGTCGGGGTGGTTGACGTTTCTGTTCTGTCAGACGTGCACTGGTGCCCCGGGCTGCCGTCCAGACCGGAGCGGCGCGGAGCTGCGAGGGCCGAACGACGCTGCTTGCAGCTTTAATTAGGCCCGAGCAGCGAAAGCGCTGCGAAGGCCTCTTGTTTTTGCTCCGATTATTATTCTTTCTTTTTTTGTTATTCCGTGCCCCCTTTGAATGGCTTTTTGGGGACCTTAACATACCCCAAAACTCACAATATTTTGCAAACTTGTCAGGCCTGGTGAAAAATTTGATATTTTAAAGGTCCAAAAAAAATCGCAAAGAAAATGGCTGAACAGCGCCCCCTACAATGTGAAAAAAAACCCTCTCCATAAAGCTTAGTTTATCGTACAGTTATGAAATTTGGTACACTTGTAGTACTCAACAGTCCGCACAGAAAAGTCTCTTGCAAGCATGGTCAATATCAAACAGGAAGTCGGCCATTTTGGGTTGAAATGGCGATTTTTAGCCGTTTTTGCAGTTTTTAGGGTCCGTTTCTGATTGGATTGCTCGATCATTTTTCGCTCGATCGTCTCAAAAATTGCGTAAAAATGCTCAGAAGGGATGGGCAAACAAAATGAGATGAGGATTCTGAGTTTTCGTATATGTTGAAGGGGCGGGGCCAGGCCTTGAAGTTTGACTACTCGCCAATTTTTTTTTAATTGCTATAACTTCATAACTGAATAGAATAAAGTTACCAAACTTTCTGTGGTCATTCATCATCCACCCACAAAGTAATATGAATGGTTGGATGATGACATCACACAAGCCCCGCCCGCTCAGGACCAAAAAGGTCAAGTTTTACTGTGAAAGGTCCCAAATTGCCCCATTTCACTTAATCACCACAAATTTGTAGCTGGTAACTCAAGACAAGTGGGGGTTGCTTGGCGTCACTTTATGGGAGTTTTCGGCAGAGGGCGGGGCTGTGGCGGCGCGGCGAAGTCAGACGTACCGCCGTGGCCTTACGTTTGCCTCCCATTTCGTCATTTCTAAAGATATCGTCACGAAACTTTTTGTGAGTAATCCTAGTCTGGCCCCTCAAACAATCTGATGTCAACATCCGGTGGGCGTGGCCTATTTTCTGAAATAGCACCCCCTAGGACCATTAAAACTGTCAGCCCCAAGCCATGCTTTGACTGAGGATTACGAAATTTGGTACACTAATGTGGTGTCTCAGGACCTACAAAAAAGTCTCTTGGAGCCTAGTGCAAAGTCGCACAGGAAGTCGGCCATTTTGGTCCAAGTACGCGATTTAGTGGTTTTCACACACGTTGTTTGGAGAGTGATGCTCCGTCGCCCTTTTCACCATTCTCCTTCAAACTTCTGCTATGTACTCGTAAGACATAGGGAAAAAAATTCAACCGTCGGATTTTTCAAAAGTTGAAAGGTGTGGGCGTGGCTAAGCCTCAAACTTTGACCTGCCGCCACGCCACTCTTTTTTTCACAGCTCCCTACTGGACTCCTTTTACCCAATCACCAGGATTCTGTGGGAAACAGCAGTAGACAACTTGAGGTTACTTGGTCTCCAGTACTGGCAGGTTTTGAAAAAAGGCGGGGCTTTGGGAGCATGGCGAAAATCGCCATCACGCCATGGAAATACGTTTGCCTCTCATTTCTTCAGTTATCGTGATATCGCTCCGACACTTCTGGTGAGTGATCCTAGTCTGACCCCCAAGAGAAATAGACAGCTGAAGTTTGTGGGCGTGGCCTATTCTCTTAAATAACGCCCCCTAGGACCATTTAAACTAATAGCCCCAAGCCAAGCTTTGACTGAGGATTGCGAAATTTGGTACACTAATGTGGTGTCTCAGGACCTACAAAAAAGTCTCTTGGAGCCAAGTGCAAAGTCGCACAGGAAGTCGGCCATTTTGGTCCAAGTACGCGATTTAGTGGTTTTCGCACACGTTGTTTGGAGAGTGATGCTCCGTCGCCCTTTTCACCAATCTCCTTCAAACTTCTGCTATATACTCTTAAGACATAGGGGAAAAAATTCAACCGTCGGATTTTTCAAAAGTTGAAAGGTGTGGGCGTGGCTAAGCCTCAAACTTTGACCTGTCGCCACGCCACTCTTTTTTTCACAGCTCCCTACTGGACTCCTTTTACCCAATCACCAGGATTCTGTGGGAAACAGCAGTGGACAACTTGAGGTTACTTAGTCTCCAGTACTGGCAGGTTTTGAAAAAAGGCGGGGCTTTGGGAGCATGGCGAAAATCGCCATCACGCCATGGAAATACGTTTGCCTCTCATTTCTTCAGTTATCGTGATATCGCTACGAAACTTCTGGTGAGTGATCCTAGTCTGACCCCCAAGAGAAATAGACAGCTGAAGTTTGTGGGCGTGGCCTATTCTCTTAAATAGCGCCCCCTAGGACCATTTAAACTAATAGCCCCAAGCCATGCTTTGACTGAGGATTACGAAATTTGGTACACTAATGTGGTGTCTCAGGACCTACAAAAAAGTCTCTTGGAGCCAAGGACAAAGTCGCACAGGAAGTCGGCCATTTTGGTCCAAGTACGCGATTTAGTGGTTTTCGCACACGTTGTTTGGAGAGTGATGCTCCGTCGCCCTTTTCACCAATCACTTTCAAACTTCTGCTGTATACTCTTACGACGTAGGGGGAAAAATTCAACCGTCGGATTTTTCAAAAGTTGAAAGGTGTGGGCGTGGCTAAGCCTCAAACTTTGACCTTTCGCCATTACTTTACTTGACTTAATAACTCCCATGTGCATGATCAGATCTTTTTCAAACTTTGTCTGTGTGATCATTGACCATATCTGTAAAAAATGACAATGTGGACAGCTGACATCACCTAAGCCCCGCCCCCTGACTACAGGAAGTCTATTTTTTATGCTGAAATACCCATATTTGTCCCCTCTAATTTAGTGAACATGACACTAAGGTCATACACTGTCTTCATGATGTTGTAATGACCATTCAGATCTGATAGCTTTCCAGAAAGGGAGGGGCTTTTATGCCATGGCGAATTCTGGCGTAACGCCGTAACCTTACAATTCAATTTAATGGTGAGCTCAGAGGGGATGCTGAGTCAGGGTGAGGTGCGGACTAGGAGGCCATTTGCGGATTCTGGCGTCGGGGTGGTTGACGATTCTGTTCTGCCAGACGTGCCCTGGTGCCCCGGGCTGCTGGCCAGGCCGGAGCGGCGCAGAGCTGCGAGGGCCGAACGACGCTGCTTGCAGCTTTAATTAGGCCCGAGCAGTGAAGCTGCGAAGGCCTATTGTATCTGCTCCGTTTATTATTACGCTTTCTTTCTTTCTTTTTTCTTCCGCGTCTTTGACTGGCCTTTAGGGGGTCTTAGCATATCCAAAAAGTCACCAAATTCTGGCCCAATATAGAAAGTGCGTGAAATTTACGTATTTCACTGGCGATGTGAACGTTCATAAAAAAATGGCTGAACAGCGCCCCCTAGAAAGTGAAAAATACCCCTCTCCATAAAGCTTAGTTTATCGTACAGTTATGAAATTTGGTACACTTGTAGAACTCAACAATATGCACAGAAAAGCCTCTTGCATCCATGGTCAATATCAAACAGGAAGTCGGCCATTTTGGACTAAAGTGGCCATTTTGACCCTGTTTCGGCCATTTCTTGGGTCTATATTTGGTTGAACAGTTTGGTCATTTTTCGCACGATCGTCTCAAAAATAGTGTGCGATCGAACAGAAGCGACAGACGATTAAAATGAGACAATAAAATTGACTTTTCGTAAATACTGAAGGGGCGGGACCAGGCCTCAAAGTTCGAGCACTCGCCAAAAAAATTCAAATTGCTATAATTTCATAAATGAAAGAATTACAGATAAAGTAACTTTCTATGGACAATCATCATCGCCCCCCGAAGACAAATGAATGGTCGATTGATGATGTCACATAAGCCCCGCCCCTTCAGGACTTAAAAGGTCAAGTTTTACTAGGAAATTTTCCAAAATTCGCCCTTTCGAATAATCATCCTAAATTTGTATCAGGTAACTGAAGACAAGTTGGGGTTGCTTGGCGTCACTTTATGGGAGTTTTCTGGAGAAGGCGGGGCTGTGGCGGCGCGGCGAACTCAGGCGTACCGCTTAGGCCTTACGTTTGCCTCCCATTTCGTCATTTCTAGAGATATCGCCACGAAACTTCTTGTGAGTGATCCTAGTCCGGCCCCCAAAAAAATCTGATGTGAAATTCCGGTGGGCGTGGTCTATTTTCTGAAATAGCGCCCCCTAGGACCATTAAAACTGACAGCCCCAAGCCATGCTTTGACTGAGGATTACGAAATGTGGTACACTAATGTGGTGTCTCAGGACCTACAAAAAAGTTTCTTGGAGCCAAGTGCAAAGTCGCACAGGAAGTCGGCCATTTTGGTCCAAGTGCGCGATTTAGTGGTTTTCGCACACGTTGTTTGGAGAGTGATGCTCCGTCGCCCTTTTCACCAATCGCCTTCACACTTCTGCTATATACTCTTAAGACATAGATGAAAAAATTCAACCGTCGGATTTTAAATAAGTATAGAGGTGTGGGCGTGGCTAAGCCTCAAACTCTGACCTGTCGCCACGCCACTCTTTTTTTCACAGCTCCCTATTGGACTCCTTTTATCCAATCACCACCAAACAGTGGCAAATAGCAGCAGACAAGTTAAGGTCACTTCGTCTATAGTACTGGCAGGTTTCGAATAAAGGCGGAGCTTTGGGAGCATGGCGAAATTCACCATCACGCCATGGAAATACGTTTGTCTCTCATTTCTTCAATCATTGTGACATTGCCACACAATTTCTGATGAGTGATCCTACTCTGACCCCTAATATAACTGGACAGCTGAAGTTTGTGGGCGTGGCCTATTTTCCGAAACAGTGCCCCCTAGGACCATTAAAACAGTCAGCCCCAAGCCATGCTTTGACTGAGGATCACACAATTTGGCACACTAATGTAGTGTCTCAGGACCTACAAAAAAGTCTCTTGGAGCCAAGCGCAATGTCGCACAGGAGGTCGGCCATTTTGGTGCAATTACTCAATTTAGTGGTTTTCGCACACGTTATTAGGAGAATTATATCTCCTCGCCCTTTCCACCGATCACCTTCAAACTTCTGCTATATACTCTTAAGACATAGAGGAAAAAATTCAACCGTCGGATTTTAAATAAGTATAAAGGTATGGGCGTGGCTAAGCCTCAAACTTTGACCAGTCGCCATTACTTTATTTGACTTAACAACTCCCATGTGCATGATCAGATCAATTTCATACTTTGTCTGTGTGATCACTGACCACATCTGAAGACAGTGACAATGTGGACAGCTGACATCACCTAAGCCCCGCCCCCTGACTACAGGAAGTCTATTGTTTTATGGTGAACTTCCCATATTTGTCCCCTCTAATTTAGTCAAGATGACACTAAGGTCATGCACTGTCTTCATGATGTTGTAATGACCATTCAGATCTGATAGCTTTTCAGAAAGTGAGGGGCTTTGATGCCATGGCGATTTCTGGCGTGATGCTGTGACCTTACGTTTGACTGTAACTTCCACAAACAGCCTCCGATTTGCCCGAGACTGAACATCACATCACCAGTGTGGTAAAGATAGAGTATCTCCTAGGGGTGAGACATGTAATGGTGGGCTCAGAAGGGATGCTGAGTCAGGGTGAGGTGTGGACGAGGAGGCCTTTCACGGTTTCCGGTGTTGGGGTGGCTGACTTTCTGTTCCGCCAGGCATGCCCTGGTGCCCTCGGCTGCCGGCCAGGATGGAAAAGCGCGGAGCCGGGTTTGGAGAGCGTCGGGGATGGAGCGGAGGGGGTGCGGACAGAGGGCGAGCAGCTTCGCTGCGAGGGCCGAACGACGCTGCTTGCAGCTTTAATTAGGCCCGAGCAGCGAAAGCGCTGCGAAGGCCTCTTGTTTTTGCTCTGATTAGGCCCGAGCAGCGAAAGCGCTGCGAAGGCCTCTTGTTTTTGCTCTGATTATTATTATTTTTTGTTATTCCGTGCCCCCTTTGAACAGCTTTTTGGGGACCTTAACATACCCCAAAACTCACAATATTTTGCACACTTGTCAGGCCTGGTGAAAAATTTGATATTTTAAAGGTCCCAAAAAAATCGCAAAGAAAATGGCTGAACAGCGCCCCCTACAAAGTGAAAAAACCCCCTCTCCATAAAGCTTAGTTTATCGTACAGTTATGAAATTTGGTACACTTGTAGTACTCAACAGTCCGCACAGAAAAGTCTCTTGCAACCATGGTCAATATCAAACAGGAAGTCGGCCATTTTGGGTTGAAATGGCGATTTTTTGCCGTTTTTGCCGTTTTTAGGGTCCGTTTCTGATTGGATTGCTCGATCATTTTTCGCACGATCGTCTCAAAAATTGTGTAAAATTGCTCAGAAGGGATGGGCGAACAAAATGAGATAAGGATTCTGAGTTTTCGTATATGTTGAAGGGGCGGAGCCAGGCCTCGAAGTTTGACTACTCGCCAAAAATATTTAAAATGCTATAACTTCATAACTGAATGGAATAGAGTTACCAAACTTTCTGTGGTCATTCGTCATCCACCCACAAAGTAAATTGAATGGTCGGATGATGACATCACACAAGCCCCGCCCCCTCAGGACCAAAAAGATCAAGTTTTACTGTGAAAGGTCCCAAATTGCCCCATTTCACTTAATCACCACAAATTTGTAGCTGGTAACTCAAGACAAGTGGGGGTTGCTTGGCGTCACTTTATGGGAGTTTTCGGCAGAGGGCGGGGCTGTGGCGGCGCGGCGAATTCAGGCGTACCGCCTTGGCCTTACGTTTGCCTCCCATTTCGTCATTTCCAAAGATATCGTCACGAAACTTCTTGTGAGTGATCCTAGTCCGGCCCCCCAAAAGATCTGATGTGAACATCTGGTGGGCGTGGCCTATTTTCTGAAATAGCGCCCCCTAGGACCATTAAAACTGTCAGCCCCAAGCCATGCTTTGACTGAGGATTACGAAATTTGGTACACTAATGTGGTGTCTCAGGACCTACAAAAAAGTCTCTTGGAGCCAAGTGCAAAGTTGCACAGGAAGTCGGCCATTTTGGTCCAAGTACGCAATTTAGTGGTTTTCGCACACGTTGTTTGGAGAGTGATGCTCCGTCGCCATTTTCACCAATCTCCTTCAAACTTCTGCCATCTGCTCTTAAGACATAGAGGAAAAAATTCAACCGTCGGATTTTTCAAAAGTTGAAAGGTGTGGGCGTGGCTAAGCCTCAAACTTTGACCTGTCGCCGCGCCACTCTTTTTTTCACAGCTCCCTACTGGACTCCTTTTACCCAATCAGCAGGAGTCTCTGGCAAATAGCAGTAGACAACTTGAGGTCACTTGGTCTCCAGTACTGGAAGGTTTCAAAAAAAGGCAGGGCTTTGGGAGCATGGCGAAAATCGCCATCACGCTATGGAAATACGTTTGCCTCTCATTTCTTCATTTATCGTGATATCATTACGAAACTTCTGGTGAGTGATCCTAGTCTGACCCCAAAGAGACATAGACAGCTGAAATATGTGGGCGTGGCCTAATTTCTGAAATAGCGCCCCCTAGGACCATTTAAACTAATAGCCCCAAGCCATGCTTTGACTGAGGATTACGAAATTTGGTACACTAATGTGGTGTCCCAGGGCCTACAAAAAAGTCTCTTGGAGCCAAGCACAAAATTGCACAGGAAGTCGGCCATTTTGGTCCAAGTACGCGATTTAGTGGTTTTCGCACACGTTGTTTGGAGAGTGATGCTCCGTCGCCCTTTTCACCAATCGCCTTCAAACTTCTGCTATATACTCTTAAGGCATAGGGGAAAAAATTCAACCGTCGGATTTTTCAAAAGTTGAAAGGTGTGGGCGTGGCTAAGCCTCAAACTTTGACCTGTCGCCGCGCCACTCTTTTTTTCACAGCTCCCTACTGGACTCCTTTTACCCAATCAGCAGGAGTCTCTGGCAAATAGCAGTAGACAACTTGAGGTCACTTGGTATCCAGTACTGGAAGGTTTCAAAAAAAGGCAGGGCTTTGGGAGCATGGCGAAAATCGCCATCACGCCATGGTAATACGTTTGCCTCTCATTTCTTCATTTATCGTGATATCGTTACGAAACTTCTGGTGAGTGATCCTAGTCTGACCCCAAAGAGACATAGACAGCTGAAATATGTGGGCGTGGCCTAATTTCTGAAATAGCGCCCCCTAGGACCATTTAAACTAATAGCCCCAAGCCATGCTTTGACTGAGGATTACGAAATTTGGTACACTAATGTGGAGTCTCAGGACCTAGAAAAAAGTCTCTTGGAGCCAAGTCCAAAGTCGCACAGGAAGTCGGCCATTTTGGTCCAAGTACGCGATTTAGTTGTTTTCGCACATGTTGTTTGGAGAGTGATGCTCCGTCGCCCTTTTCACCAATCGCCTTCAAACTTCTGCTATATACTCTTAAGGCATAGGGGAAAAAATTCAACCGTTGGATTTTTCAAAAGTTGAAAGGTGTGGGCGTGGCTAAGCCTCAAACTTTGACCTGTCGCCGCGCCACTCTTTTTTTCACAGCTCCCTACTGGACTCCTTTTACCCAATCAGCAGGAGTCTCTGGCAAATAGCAGTAGACAACTTGAGGTCACTTGGTATCCAGTACTGGAAGGTTTCAAAAAAAGGCAGGGCTTTGGGAGCATGGCGAAAATCGCCATCACGCCATGGTAATACGTTTGCCTCTCATTTCTTCATTTATCGTGATATCGTTACGAAACTTCTGGTGAGTGATCCTAGTCTGACCCCAAAGAGACATAGACAGCTGAAATATGTGGGCGTGGCCTAATTTCTGAAATAGCGCCCCCTAGGACCATTTAAACTAATAGCCCCAAGCCATGCTTTGACTGAGGATTACGAAATTTGGTACACTAATGTGGAGTCTCAGGACCTACAAAAAAGTCTCTTGGAGCCAAGTCCAAAGTCGCACAGGAAGTCGGCCATTTTGGTCCAAGTACGCGATTTAGTTGTTTTGGTACACGTTGTTTGGAGAGTGATGCTCCGTTGCTCTTTTCACCAATCGCTTTCACACTTCTGCTATATACTCTTAAGACGTAGGGAAAAAATTCAACCGTCGGATTTTTCAAAAGTTGAAAGGTGTGGGCGTGGCTAAGCCTCAAACTTTGACCTGTCGCCACGCCACTCTTTTTTTCACAGCTCCCTACTGGACTCCTTTTACCCAATCAGCAGGAATCTCTGGCAAATAGCAGTAGACAACGTGAGGTCACTTGGTCTCCAGTACTGGCAGGTTTCAAAAAAAGGCGGGGCTTTGGGAGCATGGCGAAAATCGCCATCACGCCATGGAAATACGTTTGCCTCTCATTTCTTCAGTTATCGTGATATCACTACGAAACGTCTGGTGAGTGATCCTAGTCTGACCCCAAGAGAAATAGACAGCTGAAGTTTGTGGGCGTGGCCTATTTCCGTAAATAGCGCCCCCTAGGACCTTTTAAACTAATAGCCCCAAGCCATGCTTTGACTGAGGATTACGAAATTTGGTACACTAATGTGTTGTCTCAGGAAAAAAAGTCTCTTGGAGCCAAGTGCAAAGTCGTACAGGAAGTCGGCCATTTTGGTCCAAGTACTCAATTTAGTGGTTTTCGCAGACATTGTTTGGAGTATTATGCCCCATCGTCCTTTTCACCAATTGCCTTCAAACTCCTGCTATATCCTCTTAAGACATAGGGGAAAAAATTCAACCGTCGGATTTTTCAAAAGTTGAAAGGTGTGGGCGTGGCTAACCCTCAAACTTTGACCTTTCGCCATTACATTTCTTGGCTTAATAACTCCCATGTGCATGATCTAATCTATATCAAACTTTGTCTGTGTGATCACTGACCACATCTGAAGACAATGCCAATGTGGACAGCTGACATCCCCGAAGTCCCGCCCTCTACTACAGGAAGTCTATTGTTTTATGGTGAAATGCCCATATTTGTCATGATCTGAAAGCTTTCCAGCGGCCCTAGATAAGTTTAACCTACAATAACTTCAAACAACGTGGTCAGAAAAGCATTACAGTTGGTCTGTGTCATCAGATCCACGAGAGTCGTAAAGGTAGAGTATGCCCTAGTTGTGAGACGTGTAATATAATGGTGTCCTCAGAGGGGATGCTGAGTCAGGGTGAGGTGCGGACGAGGTGATCGTTTGCGGTTTCTGGTGTCGGGGTGGTCGACGTTTCTGTTCCGCGGACGTGCCCTAGTGCCCCGGGCTGCCGGCCAGGCCGGAGCGGTGCGGAGCTGCGAGGGCCGAACGACGCTGCTTGCAGCTTTAATTATTATTATTTTTTGTTATTCCGTGCCCCCTTTGAACAGCTTTTTGGGGACCTTAACATACCCCAAAACTCACAATATTTTGCACACTTGTCAGGCCTGGTGAAAAATTTGATATTTTAAAGGTCCCAAAAAAATCGCAAAGAAAATGGCTGAACAGCGCCCCCTACAAAGTGAAAAAAAACCCTCTCCATAAAGCTTAGTTTATCGTACAGTTATGAAATTTGGTACACTTGTAGTACTCAACCGTCCGCACAGAAAAGTCTCTTGCAACCATGGTCAATATCAAACAGGAAGTCGGCCATTTTGGGTTGAAATGGCGATTTTTTGCCGTTTTTGCCGTTTTTAGGGTCCGTTTCTGATTGGATTGCTCGATCATTTTTCGCACGATCGTCTCAAAAATTGTGTAAAATTGCTCAGAAGGGATGGGCGAACAAAATGAGACAAAGATTCTGACTTTTCGTACATGTTGAAGGGGCGGGGCCAGGCCTCGAAGTTTGACTACTCGCCAAAAAATTTTAAATTGCTATAACTTCATAACTGAAAGGAATAGAATTACCAAACTTTCTGTGGTCATTCGTCATCCAGCCACAAAGTAAATTGAATGGTCGGATGATGACATCACACAAGCCCCGCCCCCTCAGGACCAAAAAGGTCAAGTTTTACTGTGAAAGGTCCCAAATTGCCCCATTTCACTTAATCACCACAAACTTGTAGCTGTTAACTCAAGACAAGTGGAGGTTGCTTGGCGTCACTTTATGGGAGTTTTCGGCAGAAGGTGGGGCTGTGGCGGCGCGGCGAAGTGAGGCGTACCGCCATGGCCTTACGTTTGCCTTCCATTTCGTCATTTCTAAAGATATCGTCACGAAACTTGTTGTGAGTGATCCTAGTCCGGCCCCTCAAAAGATCTGATGTGAACATCCGGTGGGCGTGGCCTATTTTCTGAAATAGCGCCCCCTAGGACCATTAAAACTGTCAGCCCCAAGCCATGCTTTGACTGAGGAGTACGAAATTTGGTACACTAATGTGGAGTCTCAGGACCTACAAAAAAGTCTCTTGGAGCCAAGTGCAAAGTTGCACAGGAAGTCGGCCATTTTGGTCCAAGTACGCAATTTAGTGGTTTTCGCACACGTTG
Organism: Nothobranchius furzeri; assembly: GCF_043380555.1. NCBI lineage: Eukaryota > Metazoa > Chordata > Actinopteri > Cyprinodontiformes > Nothobranchiidae > Nothobranchius > Nothobranchius furzeri. The sequence continues at coordinate 43,543,554 of NC_091742.1, read as the reverse complement.
TTTGGAGAGTGATGCTCCGTCGCCATTTTCACCAATCTCCTTCAAACTTCTGCCATCTGCTCTTAAGACATAGAGGAAAAAATTCAACCGTCGCATTTTTCAAAAGTTGAAAGGTGTGGGCGTGGCTAAGCCTCAAACTTTGACCTGTCGCCGCGCCACTCTTTTTTTCACAGCTCCCTACTGGACTCCTTTTACCCAATCAGCAGGAGTCTCTGGCAAATAGCAGTAGACAACTTGAGGTCACTTGGTCTCCAGTACTGGAAGGTTTCAAAAAAAGGCAGGGCTTTGGGAGCATGGCGAAAATCGCCATCACGCCATGGAAATACGTTTGCCTCTCATTTCTTCATTTATCGTGATATCATTACGAAACTTCTGGTGAGTGATCCTAGTCTGACCCCAAAGAGACATAGACAGCTGAAATATGTGGGCGTGGCCTAATTTCTGAAATAGCGCCCCCTAGGACCATTTAAACTAATAGCCCCAAGCCATGCTTTGACTGAGGATTACGAAATTTGGTACACTAATGTGGTGTCCCAGGGCCTACAAAAAAGTCTCTTGGAGCCAAGCACAAAATTCCACAGGAAGTCGGCCATTTTGGTCCAAGTACGCGATTTAGTGGTTTTCGCACACGTTGTTTGGAGAGTGATGCTCCGTCGCCCTTTTCACCAATCGCCTTCAAACTTCTGCTATATACTCTTAAGGCATAGGGGAAAAAATTCAACCGTCGGATTTTTCAAAAGTTGAAAGGTGTGGGCGTGGCTAAGCCTCAAACTTTGACCTGTCGCCGCGCCACTCTTTTTTTCACAGCTCCCTACTGGACTCCTTTTACCCAATCAGCAGGAGTCTCTGGCAAATAGCAGTAGACAACTTGAGGTCACTTGGTATCCAGTACTGGAAGGTTTCAAAAAAAGGCGGGGCTTTGGGAGCATGGCGAAAATCGCCATCACGCCATGGAAATACGTTTGCCTCTCATTTCTTCATTTATCGTGATATCGTTACGAAACTTCTGGTGAGTGATCCTAGTCTGACCCCAAAGAGACATAGACAGCTGAAATATGTGGGCGTGGCCTAATTTCTGAAATAGCGCCCCCTAGGACCATTTAAACTAATAGCCCCAAGCCATGCTTTCACTGAGGATTACGAAATTTGGTACACTAATGTGGTGTCCCAGGACCTACAAAAAAGTCTCTTGGAGCCAAGCACAAAATTGCACAGGAAGTCGGCCATTTTGGTCCAAGTACGCGATTTAGTGGTTTTCGCACACGTTGTTTGGAGAGTGATGCTCCGTCGCCCTTTTCACCAATCGCCTTCAAACTTCTGCTATATACTCTTAAGGCATAGGGGAAAAAATTCAACCGTCGGATTTTTCAAAAGTTGAAAGGTGTGGGCGTGGCTAAGCCTCAAACTTTGACCTTTCGCCATTACTTGACTTAATAACTCCCATGTGCATGATCAGATCTTTTTCGAACTTTGTCTGTGTGATCATTGACCATATCTGTAAACAATGACAATGTGGACAGCTGACATCATCTAAGCCCCGCCCCCTGACTAAAGGAAGTTATTATTTTATGCTGAAATGCCCATATTTGTCCCCTCTAATTTAGTCAACATGACACCTAGGTCATGCACTGTCTTCATGATGCTGTAATGGCCATTCAAATCTGATAGCTTTCCAGAAAGGGAGGGGCTTTGATGCCATGGCGAATTCTTGCGTATGCCGTAACCTTACAATTCAATTTAATGGTGAGCTCAGAGGGGATGCTTAGTCAGGGTGAGGTGCGGACTAGGAGGCCATTTGCTGTTTCCGGTGACGGGATGATTGACGTTTCTGTTCTGCCAGACATGCCCTGGTGCCCCGGGCTGCCGGCCAGGCCGGAGCGGCGCGGAGCTGCGAGGGCCGAACGACGCTGCTTGCAGCTTTAATTATTATTATTTTTTATTATTCCGTGTCCGCTTTGAACGGCTTTTTGGAGACCTTAACATACCCCAAAACTCACAATATTTTGCACACTTGTCAGGCCTGGTGAAAAATTTGATATTTTAAAGGTCCCAAAAAAATCGCAAAGAAAATGGCTGAACAGCGCCCCCTAGAAAGTGAAAAAAAACCCTCTCCATAAAGCTTAGTTTATCGTACAGTTATGAAATTTGGTACACTTGTAGTACTCAACAGTCCGCACAGAAAAGTCTCTTGCAAGCATGGTCAATATCAAACAGGAAGTCGGCCATTTTGGGTTGAAATGGCGATTTTTTGCCGTTTTTGCCGTTTTTAGGGTCCGTTTCTGATTGGATTGCTCGATCATTTTTCGCACGATCAACTCAAAAATTGTGTAAAATTGCTCAGAAGGGATGGGCGAACAAAATGAGACAAGGATTCTGACTTTTCGTATATGTTGAAGGGGCGGGGCAAGGCCTCGAAGTTTGACTACTCGCCAAAAAAATTTAAATTGCTATAACTTCATAACTGAATGGAGTAGAGTTACCAAACTTTCTGTGGTCATTTGTCATCCACCCACAAAGTAAGTTGAATAGTCGGATGATGACATCACACAAGCCCCGCCCCCTCAGGACCAAAAAGGTCAAGTTTTACTGTGAAAGGTCCCAAATGGCCCCATTTCACTCAATCACCACAAATTTGTAGCTGGTAACTCAAGACAAGTGGGGGTTGCTTTGTGTCACTTCATGGGAGTTTTCGGCAGAGGGCGGGGCTGTGGCGGCGCGGCGAAGTCAGGCGTACTGCCGTGGCCTTACGTTTGCCTCCCATTTCGTCACTTCTAAAGATATCGCCACGAAACTTCTTGTGAGTGATCCTAGTCCTCCCCCACAAAATATCTGATGTGAACATCCGGTGGCCGTGGCCTATTTTCTGAAATAGCGCCCCCTAGGACCATTAAAACTGTCAGCCCCAAGCCATGCTTTGACTGAGGATTACGAAATTTGGTACACTAATGCGGTGTCTCAGGACCTACAAAAAAGTCTCTTGGAGCCAAGTGCAAAGTCGCACAGGAAGTCGGCCATTTTGGTCCAAGTACGCGATTTAGTGGTTTTCGCACACGTTGTTTGGAGAGTGATGCTCCGTCGCCCTTTTCACCAATCTCCTTCAAACTTCTGCTTTATACTCTTAAGACATAGGGGAGAAAATTCAACCGTCGGATTTTTCAAAAGTTGAAAGTTGTGGGCGTGGCTAAGCCTCAAACTTTGACCTTTTGCCATGCCACTCTTTTTTTCACAGCTCCCTATTGGACTCCTTTTACCCAATCACCAGGATTCTCTGGCAAATAGCAGCAGACAACTTGAGGTTACTTGGTCTCCAGTACTGGCAGGTTTCGAAAAAAGGCGGGGCTTTGGGAGCATGGCGAAAATCGCCATCACACCATGGAAATACGTTTGCCTCTCATTTCTTCAGTTATCGAGATATCACCTCGACATTTGTTGTGAGTGATCCTAGTCTGACCTGCAATAGAAATGGAGAGCTAAAATTTGTGGGCGTGGCCTATTTTCGGAAATGGCGCCCCCTAGGACCATTAAAACTGTCAGCCCCTAGCCATGCTTTGACTGAGGATTACGAAATTTGGTACACTAATGTGGTGTCTCCGGACCTACAAAAAAGTCTCTTGGAGCCAAGTGCAAAGTCGCACAGGAAGTCGGCCATTTTGGTCCAAGTACGCGATTTAGTTGTTTTGGCACACGTTGTTTGGAGAGTGATGCTCCGTTGCCCTTTTCACCAATCGCCTTCAAACTTCTGCTATTTACTCTTAAGACATAGGAGAAAAAATTCAAACGTCGGATTTTTCAAAAGTTGAAAGGTGTGGGCGTGGCTAAGTCTCAAACTTTGACCTTTCACCATTACTTTACTTGACTTAATAACTCCCATGTGCATGATCAGATCTTTTTCGAACTTTGTCTGTGTGATCATTGACCATATCTTTAAACAATGACAATGTGGACAGCTGACATCACCTAAGCCCCGCCCCCTGAATACAGGAAGTCTATTGTTTTATGCTGAAATGCCCATATTTGTCCCCTCTAATTTAGTCAACATGACACTAAGGTCATGCACGGTCTTCATGATGCTGTAATGACCATTCAGATCTGATAGCTTTCCAGATAGGGAGGGGCTTTGATGCCATGGCGAATTCTGGCGTAACGCCGTAACCTTACAATTCAATTTAATGGTGAGATCAGAGGGGATGCTGAGTCAGGGTGAGGTGCGGACTAGGAGGCCATTTGCGGTTTCTGGTGTCGGGGTGGTTGACGTTTCTGTTCTGCCAGACGTGCCCTGGTGCCCCGGGCTGCTGGCCAGGCCCGAGCGGCGCGGAGCTGCGAGGGCCGAACGACGCTGCTTGCAGCTTTAATTAGGCCCGAGCAGCGAAAGCGCTGCGAAGGCCTCTTGTTTTTGCTCTGTTTATTAGGCCCGAGCAGCGAAGCGCTGCGAAGGCCTATTGTATCTGCTCCGTTTATTATTATTTTTTTATTTTTTCTTTCTTTTTTTTTTCTTTTTTCTTTTTTTTTCTTCCGCGTCTTTGGACAGCCTTTAGGGGGTCTTAGCATATCCAAAAACTCACCAAATTCTGGCCCAATATAGAAAGTGCGTGAAATGTACGTATTTCACTGGCAACGTGAAAGTTGGTATAAAAATGTTGCAACAGCGCCCCCTGGAAAATTAAAAATACCCCTCCGCATTGACCTTTTTTCATAGTAGAGTGATGAAATTTGGTACACCTGTAGAACTCAACAATACGCACAGAAAAGCCTCTTGCACCCATGGTCAATATCAAACAGGAAGTCGGCCATTTTGGACTAAAGTGGCCATTTTTACCCCGTTTTGGCCATTTCTAGGCTCTATATTTGGTTGAACAGTTTGGTCATTTTTCGCACGATTGTCTCAAAAATAGTGTGCGATCGAACAGAAGCGTTCGACGAATCAAATGAGAAAATAAAATTGACTTTTCGTAAATGCTGAAGGGGCGGGGCCAGGCCTCAAAGTTCGAGCACTCGCCAAAAAAATTCAAATTGCTATAATTTCATAAATGAAAGCATTACAGTTAAAGTAATTTTCTATGGACAATCGTCATCACCCCCCGAAGACAAATGAATGGTTGATTGATGATGTCACATAAGCCCCGCCCCCTCAGGCCTTAAAAGGTCAAGTTTTACTGGGAAATTGTCCAAAATTCGCCCTTTCAACTAATCACCCCATATTTGTAGCAGGTAACTGAAGACAAGTTGGGATTGCTTGGCGTCACTTTATGGGAGTTTTCTCCAGAAGGCGCGGCTGTGGCGGCGCGGCGAAGTCAGGCGTACCGATGTGGCCTTACGTTTGCCTCCCATTTCATCATTTCTTGAGATATCGCCACAAAACCTCTTGGGAGTGATCCTAGTCCGGCCCCCCAAAAAATGTGATGTGAACATCCGGTGGGCGTGGCCTATTTTATGAAATAGCGCCACCTAGGATCATTAAAACTGTCAGCCCCAAGCCATGCTTTGACTGAGGATTACGAAATTTGGTACACTAATGTGGTGTCTCAGGACCTACAAAAAAGTCTCTTGGAGCCTAGTGCAAAGTTGCACAGGAAGTCGGCCATTTTGGTCCAAGTACGCGATTTACTGGTTTTCGCACACGTTGTTTGGACAGTGATGCTCCATCGCCCTTTTCACCAATCGCCTTCAAACTTCTGCTATATACTCTTAAGACATAAAGTAAAAAATTCAACCGTCGGATTTTAAATAAGTATAAAGGTGTGGGCGTGGCTAAGCCTCAAACTTTGACCTGTCGCCACGCCACTCTTTTTTTCACAGCTCCCTATTGGACTCCTTTTACCCAATCACCAGCAATCTCTGGCAAATAGCAGCTGAAGAGTTGAGGTCACTTGGTCTACAGTACTGGCAGGTTTTGAAAAAAGGCGGGGCTTTGGGAGCATGGCGAAATTCGCCATCACGCCATGGCAATACGTTTGCCTCTCATTTCTTCAATTATCGTGACATCGCCACAAAATGTCTGGTGAGTGATCCTAGTCTGACCCCCAATAGAAATGGGCATCTGAGATTTGTGGGCGTGGCCTATATTCTGAAATAGCGCCCCCTAGGACCATTAAAACTGTCAGCCCCAAGACAAGGTTTGACTGAGGATTACGAAAATTGGTACACTCATGTAGGGTCTCTGGCCCTACAAAAAAGTCTCTTGGAGCCAAGCGCAATTTCGCACAGGAGGTCGGCCATTTTGGTCCAAGTACTCGATTTAGTGGTTTTCGCACACGTTGTTTGGACATTGATGGCCCGTTGCAATTTACACCGATCACCTTCAAACTTATGCTATGTACTTTTAAGTCAAAGGGGAAAAAATTCAACCGTCGGATTTTAAATAAGTATAAAGGTGTGGGCGTGGCTAAGCCTCAAACTTTGACCTTTCGCCATGACATTACTTGACTTAATAACTCCCATGTGCATGATCAGATCTAATTCAAACTTTGTCTGTGTGATCACTGACCACATCTCAAGACAAAGACAATGTGGACAGCTGACATCACCTAAGCCCCTCCCCCTGACAACAGGAAGTCTATTGTTTTATGGTGAAATGCCCATATTTGTCCCCTCTAATTTAATGAAAATGACACTCAGGTCATACAGTGTCTTCATGATGTTTTAAAGACCATTCAGATCTGATAGCTTTCCAGAAAGGGAGGGGCTTTGATGTCATGGTGAATGCTGGCGTGACGCCATGACCTTACATTTGACTGTAACTTCCACAAACGGCCTCCGATTTGCCCGAAACTGAATATGGCAATGAACAATCATGCCCTTTAGCCAATGAGGCACAAACGGTTGGTGAATGTTATATAATGTCACCAAAGCTGACCTCAATGGGACTTTTCTGTAGTTGGTCACAGCGCCACCTAGATAACGTTATCCTTCGATAACTTTAAAAAACATGGTCAGAATAGCATTAAAGTTGGTCACTGTCATCACACCACCAGTGTGGTAAAGATAGAGGATTCCCTAGTGGTGAGACATAAAATATAATGGTGGGCTCAAAGGGGATGCTGAGTCAGGGTGAGTTGCGGACAAGGTGGCCGTTAGCAGTTTCTGGTGTTGGGGTGGTCGACGTTTGTGTTCTGCGGACGTGCCCTGGTGCCCCGGGCTGCCGGCCAGGCCGGAGCGGCGCGGAGCTGCGAGGGCCGAACGACGCTGCTTGCAGCTTTAATTCTTTTTTTATTATTCTTAGCCCGCTTTGAATGGCTTTTTGGGGACCTTAACATACCCCAAAACTCACAATATTTTGAAAACTTGTCAGGCCTGGTGAAAAATTTGATATTTTAAAGGTCCCAAAAAAATCGCAAAGAAAATGGCTGAACAGCGCCCCCTACAAGGTGAAAAATACCCCTCTCCATAAAGCTTAGTTTATCGTACAGTTATGAAATTTGGTACACTTGTAGTACTCAACAGTCCGCACAGAAAAGTCTCTTGCAAGCATGGTCAATATCAAACAGGAAGTCGGCCATTTTGGGTTGAAATGGCGATTTTTAGCCGTTTTTGCCGTTTTTAGGGTCCGTTTCTGATTGGATTGCTCGATCATTTTTCGGACAATCGTCTCAAAAATTGTGTAAAATTGCTCAGAAGGGATGGGCGAACAAAATGAGACGAGGATTCTGAGTTTTCGTATATGTTGAAGGGGCGGGGCCAGGCCTCAAAGTTTGACTACTCGCCAAAAATATTTAAATTGCTATAACTTCAAAACTGAAAGGAATAGAGTTACCAAACTTTCTGTGGTCATTCGTCATCCACCTACAAAGTAAATTGAATGGTCGGATGATGACAACACACAAGCCCCGCCCCCTCAGGACCAAAAAGATCAAGTTTTACTGTGAAAGGTCCCAAATTGCCCCATTTCACTTAATCACCACGAATTTGTAGCTGGTAACTCAAGACAAGTGGGAGTTGCTTGGCGTCACTTTATGGGAGTTTTCGGCAGAGGGCGGGGCTTTGGCGGCGCAGCGAATTCAGGCGTACCGCCGTGGCCTTACGTTTGCCTCCCATTTCGTCATTTCTAAAGATATCGTCACGAAACTTCTTGTGAGTGATCCTAGTCTGGCCCCCCAAAAGATGTGATGTGAACATCCGGTGGGCGTGGCCTATTTTCTGAAATAGCGCCCCCTAGGACCATTAAAACTGTCAGCCCCAAGCCATGCTTTGACTGAGGATTACGAAATCTGGTACACTAATGTGGTGTCTCAGGACCTACAAAAAAGTCTCTTGGAGCCAAGTGCAAAGTCGCACAGGAAGTCGGCCATTTTGGTCCAAGTGCGCAATTTAGTGGTTTTCACACACGTTGTTTGGAGAGTGATGCTCCGTCGCCCTTTTCACCAATCGCCTTCAAACTTCTGCTATATACTCTTAAGACATAGAGGAAAAAATTCAACCGTCGGATTTTAAATAAGTATAAAGGTGTGGGCGTGGCTAAGCCTCAAACTTTGACCTTTCGCCACGCCACTCTTTTTTTCACAGCTCCTTATTGGACTCCTTTTACCCAATCACCAGGAATCTCTGGGAAATAGCAGCAGGCAAGTTGAGGTCACTTGGTCTCCAGTACTGGAAGGTTTTGCAAAAAGGCGGGGCTTTGGGAGCATGGCGAAATTCGCCATCACGCCATGGAAATACGTTTGCCTCTCATTTCTTCATTTATCGTGATATCACCTCGACCATTGTTGTGAGTGATCCTAGTCTGACCCCCAATAGAAAAGGTCAGCTTAAGTTTGTGGGCGTGGCCTATTTTCTGTATTAGCGCCCCCTAGGACCATTAAAACTGTCAGCCCCAAGCCATGCTTTGACTGAGGATTACGAAATTTGGTACACTAATGTGGTGTCTCAGGACCTACAAAAAAGTCTCTTGGAGCCAAGTGCAAAGTCGCACAGGAAGTCGGCCATTTTGGTCCAAGTACTCGATTTAGTGGTTTTCGCACACGTTGTTTGGAGAGTGATGCTCCGTCGCCCTTTTCACCAATCGCCTTCGAGCTTCTGCTATATACTCTTAAGACATAGAGGAAAAAATTCAACCGTCGGATTTTAAATAAGTATAAAGGTGTGGGCGTGGCTAAGCCTCAAACTTTGACCTTTCGCCACGCCACTCTTTTTTTCACAGCTCCCTATTGGACTCCTTTTACCCAATCACCTGGAATCTCTGGTAAATAGCAGCTGACAAGTTGAGGTCACTTGGTCTACAGTACTGGCAGGTTTTGAAAAAAGGCGGGGCTTTGGGAGCATGGCGAAATTCGCCATCACGTCATGGCAATACGTTTGCCTCTCATTTCTTCAATTATCGTGACATCGCCACAAAATGTCTGGTGAGTGATCCTAGTCTAACCCCCAATAGAAATGGGCATCTGAGATTTGTGGGCGTGGCCTATATTCTGAAATAGCGCCCCCTAGGACCATTAAAACTGTCAGCCCCAAGACAAGGTTTGACTGAGGATTACGAAAATAGGTACACTCATGTAGGGTCTCTGGCCCTACAAAAAAGTCTCTTGGAGCCAAGCGCAATTTCGCACAGGAGGTCGGCCATTTTGGTCCAAGTACTCGATTTAGTGGTTTTCGCACACGTTGTTTGGACATTGATGGCCCGTTGCCCTTTACACCGATCACCTTCAAACTTATGCTATGTACTTTTAAGTCAAAGGGGAAAAAATTCAACCGTCGGATTTTAAATAAGTATAAAGGTGTGGGCGTGGCTAAGCCTCAAACTTTGACCTTTCGCCATGACATTACTTGACTTAATAACTCCCATGTGCATGATCAGATCTAATTCAAACTTTGTCTGTGTGATCACTGACCACATCTCAAGATAACGACAATGTGGACAGCTGACATCACCTAAGCCCCGCCCCCTGACAACAGGAAGTCTATTGTTTTATGGTGAAATGCCTATATTTGTCCCCTCTAATTTAATGAAAATGACACTCAGGTCATACAGTGTCTTCATGATGTTTTAAAGACCATTCAGATCTGATAGCTTTCCAGAAAGGGAGGGGCTTTGATGCCATGGTGAATGCTGGCGTGACGCCATGACCTTACATTTGACTGTAACTTCCACAAACGGCCTCCGATTTGCCCGAAACTGAATATGGCAATGAACAATCATGCCCTTTAGCCAATGAGGCACAAACGGTTGGTGAATGTTATATAATGTCACCAAAGCTGACCTCAATGGGACTTTTCTGTAGTTGGTCACAGCGCCACCTAGATAACGTTATCCTTCGATAACTTTAAAAAACATGGTCAGAATAGCATTAAAGTTGGTCACTGTCATCACACCACCAGTGTGGTAAAGATAGAGGATTCCCTAGTGGTGAGACATAAAATATAATGGTGGGCTCAAAGGGGATGCTGAGTCAGGGTGAGTTGCGGACAAGGTGGCCGTTAGCAGTTTCTGGTGTTGGGGTGGTCGACGTTTGTGTTCTGCGGACGTGCCCTGGTGCCCCGGGCTGCCGGCCAGGCCGGAGCGGCGCGGAGCTGCGAGGGCCGAACGACGCTGCTTGCAGCTTTAATTAGGCCCGAGCAGCGAAAGCGCTGCGAAGGCCTCTTGTTTTTGCTCTGTTTATTAGGCCCGAGCAGCGAAAGCGCTGCGAAGGCCTCTTGTTTTTGCTCTGTTTATTATTTTTTATTATTCCGTGTCCGCTTTGAACGGCTTTTTGGGGACCTTAACATACCCCAAAACTCACAATATTTTGCACACTTGTCAGGCCTGGTGAAAAATTTGATATTTTAAAGGTCCCAAAAAAATCGCAAAGAAAATGGCTGAACAGCGCCCCCTAGAAAGTGAAAAAAAACCCTCTCCATAAAGCTTAGTTTATCGTACAGTTATGAAATTTGGTACACTTGTAGTACTCAACAGTCCGCACAGAAAAGTCTCTTGCAAGCATGGTCAATATCAAACAGGAAGTCGGCCATTTTGGGTTGAAATGGCGATTTTTTGCCATTTTTGCCGTTTTCAGGGTCCGTTTCTGATTGGATTGCTCGATCATTTTTCGCACGATCGTCTCAAAAATTGTGTAAAATTGCTCAGAAGGGATGGGTGAAAAAAATGAGACAAGGATTCTGACTTTTCGTATATGTTGAAGGGGCGGGGCCAGGCCTCGAAGTTTGACTGCTCGCCAAAAAAATTTAAATTGCTATATCTTCATATCTGTATGGAATAGAGTTACCAAACTTTCTGTGGTCATTTGTCATCCACCCACAAAGTAAATTGAATGGTCGGATGATGAAGTCACACAAGCCCCGCCCCCTCAGGACCAAAAAGGTCAAGTTTTACTGTGAAAGGTCCCAAATGGCCCCATTTCACTCAATCACCACAAATTTGTAGCTGGTAACTCAAGACAAGTGGGGGTTGCTTTGCGTCACTTTATGGGAGTTTTCGGCAGAGGGCGGGGCTGTGGCGGCGCAACGAATTCAGGCGTACCGCCGTGGCCTTACGTTTGCCTCCCATTTCGTCATTTCTAAAGATATCGTCACGAAGCTTCTTGTGAGTGATCCTAGTCCGGCCCCCCAAAAGATCTGATTGGAAGATCCGGTGGGCGTGGCCTATTTTCTGAAATAGCGCCCCCTAGGACCATTAAAACTGTCAGCCCCAAGCCATGCTTTGACTGAGGATTACGAAATTTGGTACACTAATGTGGTGTCTCAGGACCTACAAAAAAGTCTCTTGGAGCCAAGTGCAAAGTCGCACAGGAAGTCGGCCATTTTGGTCCAAGTGCGCGATTTAGTGGTTTTCACACACGTTGTTTGGAGAGTGATGCTCCGTCGCCCTTTTCACCAATCGCTTTCAAACTTCTGCTATATACTCTTAAGACATAGAGGAAAAAATTCAACTGTCGGATTTTAAATAAGTTTAAAGGTGTGGGCGTGGCTAAGCCTCAAACTTTGACCTTTCGCCACGCCACTCTTTTTTTCACAGCTCCCTATTGGACTCCTTTTACCCAATCACCAGGAATCTCTGGTAAAAGGCAGCAGACAAGTTGAGGTCACTTGGTCTTCAGTACTGGAAGGTTTTGAAAAAAGGCGGGGCTTTGGGAGCATGGTGAAATTCGCCATCACGCCATGGAAATACGTTTGCCTCTCATTTCTTCATTTATCGTGATATCACCTCGAAATTTGTTGTGAGTGATCCTAGTCTGACCCCCAATAGAAATGGTCAGCTTAAGTTTGTGGGCGTGGCCTATTTTTTGAATTAGCGCCCCCTAGGACCATTAAAACTGTCAGCCCCAAGCCATGCTTTGACTGAGGATTACGAAATTTGGTACACTAATGTGGTGTCTCAGGACCTACAAAAAAGTCTCTTGGAGCCAAGTGCAAAGTCGCTCAGGAAGTCGGCCATTTTGGTCCAAGTACTCGATTTAGTGGTTTTCGCACACGTTGTTTGGAGAGTGATGCTCCATCGCCCTTTTCACCAATCACCTTCAAATTTCTGCTATATACTCTTAAGACATAGAGGAAAAAATTCAACCGTCGGATTTTAAATAAGTATAAAGATGTGGGCGTGGCTAAGCCTCAAAGTTTGACCTTTCGCCATTACATTACTTGACTTAATAACTCCCATGTGCACAATCAGATCTATTTCAAACTTTGTCTGTGTGATCACTGACCACATCTCAAGGCAACATTATTGTGGACAGCTGACATCACCTAAGCCCCGCCCCCTGACAACAGGAAGTCTATTGTTTTATGGTGAAATGCCCATATTTGTCACCTGTAACTTAGTGAACATGACACTAAGGTCATACACTGTCTTCATAATGTTGTAATTACCATTAAGACTTGAAAGATTTCCAGAAAGGGAGGGGCTTTGATGCAATGGCGAATGCTGCCATGACGCCATGACCTTACGTTTGACTGTAACTTCCACAAACAGCCTCCAATTTGCCCGAGACTGAACATGGCAATGAACAATCATGCCCTTTAGCCAGTGAGGCACAAACGGTTGGTGAATGTTATATAATGTCACCAAAGCTGACCTCAATGGGACTTTTCTGTAGTTGGTCACAGCGCCGCCTAGTTAACTTTAACCTTCGGTAACTTTAAAAAACATGGTCAAAATAGCATTAAAGTTGGTCACTGTCATCACACCACCAGTGTGGCAAAGATGGGGTATGCCCTAGTGGTGAGACGTGTAATATAATGGTGGGCTCAGAGGGGATGCTGAGTCAGGGTGAGGTGCAGACGAGGTGACCGTTAGCGGTTTCATGTGTCGGGGTGGTCGACGTTTCTGTTCCGGGGATGTGCCCTGGTGCCCCTGGCTGCCGGCCGGGCCGGAGCGGCGCGGAGCTGCGAGGGCCGAACGACGCTGCTTGCAGCTTTAATTAGGCCCGAGCAGCGAAAGCGCTGCGAAGGCCTCTTGTTTTTGCTCTGTTTATTATTATTTTTCTTTATTTATTATTCCGGTGCCGCTTTGAATGGCTTTTTGGGGACCTTAACATACCCCAAAACTCACAATATTTTGCACACTTGTCAGGCCTGGTGAAAAATTTGATATTTTAAAGGTCCCAAAAAAATCGCAAAGAAAATGGCTGAACAGCGCCCCCTACAAAGTGAAAAAAAAACCTCTCCATAAAGCTTAGTTTATCGTACAGTTATGAAATTTGGTACACTTGTAGTACTCAACGGTCCGCACAGAAAAGTCTCTTGCAAGCATGGTCAATATCAAACAGGAAGTCGGCCATTTTGGGTTGAAATGGCGATTTTTAGCCGTTTTGGCCGTTTTTAGGGTCCGTTTCTGATTGGATTGCTCGATCATTTTTCGTACGATTGTCTCAAAAATTGTGTAAAATTGCTCAGAAGGGATGGGCGAACAAAATGAGACAAGGATTCTGAGTTTTCGTATATGTTGAAGGGGCGGGACCAGGCCTCAAAGTTTGACTACTCGCCAAAAATATTTAAATTGCTATATCTTCATATCTGTATGGAATAGAGTTACCAAACTTTCTGTGGTCATTTGTCATCCACCCACAAAGTAAATTGAATGGTCGGATGATGAAGTCACACAAGCCCCGCCCCCTCAGGACCAAAAAGGTCAAGTTTTACTGTGAAAGGTCCCAAATGGCCCCATTTCACTCAATCACCACAAATTTGTAGCTGGTAACTCAAGACAAGTGGGGGTTGCTTTGCGTCACTTTATGGGAGTTTTCGGCAGAGGGCGGGGCTGTGGCGGCGCAACGAATTCAGGCGTACCGCCGTGGCCTTACGTTTGCCTCCCATTTCGTCATTTCTAAAGATATCGTCACGAAGCTTCTTGTGAGTGATCCTAGTCCGGCCCCCCAAAAGATCTGATTGGAAGATCCGGTGGGCGTGGCCTATTTTCTGAAATAGCGCCCCCTAGGACCATTAAAACTGTCAGCCCCAAGCCATGCTTTGACTGAGGATTACGAAATTTGGTACACTAATGTGGTGTCTCAGGACCTACAAAAAAGTCTCTTGGAGCCAAGTGCAAAGTCGCACAGGAAGTCGGCCATTTTGGTCCAAGTGCGCGATTTAGTGGTTTTCACACACGTTGTTTGGAGAGTGATGCTCCGTCGCCCTTTTCACCAATCGCTTTCAAACTTCTGCTATATACTCTTAAGACATAGAGGAAAAAATTCAACCGTCGGATTTTAAATAAGTTTAAAGGTGTGGGCGTGGCTAAGCCTCAAACTTTGACCTTTCGCCACGCCACTCTTTTTTTCACAGCTCCCTATTGGACTCCTTTTACCCAATCACCAGGAATCTCTGGTAAAAGGCAGCAGACAAGTTGAGGTCACTTGGTCTTCAGTACTGGAAGGTTTTGAAAAAAGGCGGGGCTTTGGGAGCATGGTGAAATTCGCCATCACGCCATGGAAATACGTTTGCCTCTCATTTCTTCATTTATCGTGATATCACCTCGAAATTTGTTGTGAGTGATCCTAGTCTGACCCCCAATAGAAATGGTCAGCTTAAGTTTGTGGGCGTGGCCTATTTTTTGAATTAGCGCCCCCTAGGACCATTAAAACTGTCAGCCCCAAGCCATGCTTTGACTGAGGATTACGAAATTTGGTACACTAATGTGGTGTCTCAGGACCTACAAAAAAGTCTCTTGGAGCCAAGTGCAAAGTCGCTCAGGAAGTCGGCCATTTTGGTCCAAGTACTCGATTTAGTGGTTTTCGCACACGTTGTTTGGAGAGTGATGCTCCATCGCCCTTTTCACCAATCACCTTCAAATTTCTGCTATATACTCTTAAGACATAGAGGAAAAAATTCAACCGTCGGATTTTAAATAAGTATAAAGATGTGGGCGTGGCGAAGCCTCAAAGTTTGACCTTTCGCCATTACATTACTTGACTTAATAACTCCCATGTGCACAATCAGATCTATTTCAAACTTTGTCTGTGTGATCACTGACCACATCTCAAGGCAACATTATTGTGGACAGCTGACATCACCTAAGCCCCGCCCCCTGACAACAGGAAGTCTATTGTTTTATGGTGAAATGCCCATATTTGTCACCTGTAACTTAGTGAACATGACACTAAGGTCATACACTGTCTTCATAATGTTGTAATTACCATTAAGACTTGAAAGATTTCCAGAAAGGGAGGGGCTTTGATGCAATGGCGAATGCTGCCATGACGCCATGACCTTACGTTTGACTGTAACTTCCACAAACAGCCTCCAATTTGCCCGAGACTGAACATGGCAATGAACAATCATGCCCTTTAGCCAGTGAGGCACAAACGGTTGGTGAATGTTATATAATGTCACCAAAGCTGACCTCAATGGGACTTTTCTGTAGTTGGTCACAGCGCCGCCTAGTTAACTTTAACCTTCGGTAACTTTAAAAAACATGGTCAAAATAGCATTAAAGTTGGTCACTGTCATCACACCACCAGTGTGGCAAAGATGGGGTATGCCCTAGTGGTGAGACGTGTAATATAATGGTGGGCTCAGAGGGGATGCTGAGTCAGGGTGAGGTGCAGACGAGGTGACCGTTAGCGGTTTCATGTGTCGGGGTGGTCGACGTTTCTGTTCCGGGGATGTGCCCTGGTGCCCCTGGCTGCCGGCCGGGCCGGAGCGGCGCGGAGCTGCGAGGGCCGAACGACGCTGCTTGCAGCTTTAATTAGGCCCGAGCAGCGAAAGCGCTGCGAAGGCCTCTTGTTTTTGCTCTGTTTATTATTATTTTTCTTTATTTATTATTCCGGTGCCGCTTTGAATGGCTTTTTGGGGACCTTAACATACCCCAAAACTCACAATATTTTGCACACTTGTCAGGCCTGGTGAAAAATTTGATATTTTAAAGGTCCCAAAAAAATCGCAAAGAAAATGGCTGAACAGCGCCCCCTACAAAGTGAAAAAAAAAACCTCTCCATAAAGCTTAGTTTATCGTACAGTTATGAAATTTGGTACACTTGTAGTACTCAACGGTCCGCACAGAAAAGTCTCTTGCAAGCATGGTCAATATCAAACAGGAAGTCGGCCATTTTGGGTTGAAATGGCGATTTTTAGCCGTTTTGGCCGTTTTTAGGGTCCGTTTCTGATTGGATTGCTCGATCATTTTTCGTACGATTGTCTCAAAAATTGTGTAAAATTGCTCAGAAGGGATGGGCGAACAAAATGAGACAAGGATTCTGAGTTTTCGTATATGTTGAAGGGGCGGGACCAGGCCTCAAAGTTTGACTACTCGCCAAAAATATTTAAATTGCTATATCTTCATATCTGTATGGAATAGAGTTACCAAACTTTCTGTGGTCATTTGTCATCCACCCACAAAGTAAATTGAATGGTCGGATGATGAAGTCACACAAGCCCCGCCCCCTCAGGACCAAAAAGGTCAAGTTTTACTGTGAAAGGTCCCAAATGGCCCCATTTCACTCAATCACCACAAATTTGTAGCTGGTAACTCAAGACAAGTGGGGGTTGCTTTGCGTCACTTTATGGGAGTTTTCGGCAGAGGGCGGGGCTGTGGCGGCGCAACGAATTCAGGCGTACCGCCGTGGCCTTACGTTTGCCTCCCATTTCGTCATTTCTAAAGATATCGTCACGAAGCTTCTTGTGAGTGATCCTAGTCCGGCCCCCCAAAAGATCTGATTGGAAGATCCGGTGGGCGTGGCCTATTTTCTGAAATAGCGCCCCCTAGGACCATTAAAACTGTCAGCCCCAAGCCATGCTTTGACTGAGGATTACGAAATTTGGTACACTAATGTGGTGTCTCAGGACCTACAAAAAAGTCTCTTGGAGCCAAGTGCAAAGTCGCACAGGAAGTCGGCCATTTTGGTCCAAGTGCGCGATTTAGTGGTTTTCACACACGTTGTTTGGAGAGTGATGCTCCGTCGCCCTTTTCACCAATCGCTTTCAAACTTCTGCTATATACTCTTAAGACATAGAGGAAAAAATTCAACCGTCGGATTTTAAATAAGTTTAAAGGTGTGGGCGTGGCTAAGCCTCAAACTTTGACCTTTCGCCACGCCACTCTTTTTTTCACAGCTCCCTATTGGACTCCTTTTACCCAATCACCAGGAATCTCTGGTAAAAGGCAGCAGACAAGTTGAGGTCACTTGGTCTTCAGTACTGGAAGGTTTTGAAAAAAGGCGGGGCTTTGGGAGCATGGTGAAATTCGCCATCACGCCATGGAAATACGTTTGCCTCTCATTTCTTCATTTATCGTGATATCACCTCGAAATTTGTTGTGAGTGATCCTAGTCTGACCCCCAATAGAAATGGTCAGCTTAAGTTTGTGGGCGTGGCCTATTTTTTGAATTAGCGCCCCCTAGGACCATTAAAACTGTCAGCCCCAAGCCATGCTTTGACTGAGGATTACGAAATTTGGTACACTAATGTGGTGTCTCAGGACCTACAAAAAAGTCTCTTGGAGCCAAGTGCAAAGTCGCTCAGGAAGTCGGCCATTTTGGTCCAAGTACTCGATTTAGTGGTTTTCGCACACGTTGTTTGGAGAGTGATGCTCCATCGCCCTTTTCACCAATCACCTTCAAATTTCTGCTATATACTCTTAAGACATAGAGGAAAAAATTCAACCGTCGGATTTTAAATAAGTATAAAGATGTGGGCGTGGCGAAGCCTCAAAGTTTGACCTTTCGCCATTACATTACTTGACTTAATAACTCCCATGTGCACAATCAGATCTATTTCAAACTTTGTCTGTGTGATCACTGACCACATCTCAAGGCAACATTATTGTGGACAGCTGACATCACCTAAGCCCCGCCCCCTGACAACAGGAAGTCTATTGTTTTATGGTGAAATGCCCATATTTGTCACCTGTAACTTAGTGAACATGACACTAAGGTCATACACTGTCTTCATAATGTTGTAATTACCATTAAGACTTGAAAGATTTCCAGAAAGGGAGGGGCTTTGATGCAATGGCGAATGCTGCCATGACGCCATGACCTTACGTTTGACTGTAACTTCCACAAACAGCCTCCAATTTGCCCGAGACTGAACATGGCAATGAACAATCATGCCCTTTAGCCAGTGAGGCACAAACGGTTGGTGAATGTTATATAATGTCACCAAAGCTGACCTCAATGGGACTTTTCTGTAGTTGGTCACAGCGCCGCCTAGTTAACTTTAACCTTCGGTAACTTTAAAAAACATGGTCAAAATAGCATTAAAGTTGGTCACTGTCATCACACCACCAGTGTGGCAAAGATGGGGTATGCCCTAGTGGTGAGACGTGTAATATAATGGTGGGCTCAGAGGGGATGCTGAGTCAGGGTGAGGTGCAGACGAGGTGACCGTTAGCGGTTTCATGTGTCGGGGTGGTCGACGTTTCTGTTCCGGGGATGTGCCCTGGTGCCCCTGGCTGCCGGCCGGGCCGGAGCGGCGCGGAGCTGCGAGGGCCGAACGACGCTGCTTGCAGCTTTAATTAGGCCCGAGCAGCGAAAGCGCTGCGAAGGCCTCTTGTTTTTGCTCTGTTTATTATTATTTTTCTTTATTTATTATTCCGGTGCCGCTTTGAATGGCTTTTTGGGGACCTTAACATACCCCAAAACTCACAATATTTTGCACACTTGTCAGGCCTGGTGAAAAATTTGATATTTTAAAGGTCCCAAAAAAATCGCAAAGAAAATGGCTGAACAGCGCCCCCTACAAAGTGAAAAAAAAACCTCTCCATAAAGCTTAGTTTATCGTACAGTTATGAAATTTGGTACACTTGTAGTACTCAACGGTCCGCACAGAAAAGTCTCTTGCAAGCATGGTCAATATCAAACAGGAAGTCGGCCATTTTGGGTTGAAATGGCGATTTTTAGCCGTTTTGGCCGTTTTTAGGGTCCGTTTCTGATTGGATTGCTCGATCATTTTTCGTACGATTGTCTCAAAAATTGTGTAAAATTGCTCAGAAGGGATGGGCGAACAAAATGAGACAAGGATTCTGAGTTTTCGTATATGTTGAAGGGGCGGGACCAGGCCTCAAAGTTTGACTACTCGCCAAAAATATTTAAATTGCTATAACTTCATAACTGAATGGAATAGAGTTACCAAACGTTCTGTGGTCATTCGTCATCCACCCACAAAGTAAATTGAATGGTCGGATGATGACATCACACAAGCCCCGCCCCCTCAGGACCAAAAAGATCAAGTTTTACTGTGAAAGGTCCCAAACTGCCCCATTTCACTTAATCTCCACGAATTTGTAGCTGTTAACTCAAGACAAGTGGGGGTTGCTTGGCGTCACTTTATGGGAGTTTTCGGCAGAGGGCGGGGCTGTGGCGGCGCGGCGAAGTCAGGCATACCGCCGTGGCCTTACGTTTGCCTCCCATTTCGTCATTTCTAAAGATATCGTCACGAAACTTCTTGTGAGTGATCCTAGTCCGGCCCCCCAAAAGATCTGATGAGAACATCCGGTGGGCGTGGCCTATTTTCTGAAATAGCGCCCCCTAGGACCATTAAAACTGTCAGCCCCAAGCCATGCTTTGACTGAGGATTACGAAATTTGGTACACTAATGTGGTGTCTCAGGACCTACAAAAAAGTCTCTTGGAGCCAAGTGCAAAGTTGCACAGGAAGTCGGCCATTTTGGTCCAAGTGCGCGATTTAGTGGTTTTCACACACGTTGTTTGGAGAGTGATGCTCCGTCGCCCTTTTCACCAATCGCCTTCAATCTTCTACTATATACTCTTAAGACAAAGAGGAAAAGATTCAACCGTCGGATTTTAAATAAGTATAAAGGTGTGGGCGTGGCTAAGCCTCAAACTTTGACCTTTCGCCACGCCACTCTTTTTTTCACAGCTCCCTATTGGACTCCTTTTACCCAATCACCAGGAATCTCTGGTAAATAGCAGCAGACAAGTTGAGGTCACTTGGTCTCCAGTACTGGAAGGTTTTGAAAAAAGGCGGGGCTTTGGGAGCATAGCGAAATTCGCCATCACGCCATGGAAATACGTTTGCCTCTCATTTCTTCATTTATCGTGATATCACCTCAAAATTTGTTGTGAGTGATCCTAGTCTGACCCCCAATAGAAATGGTCAGTTTAAGTTTGTGGGCGTGGCCTATTTTCTGAATTAGCGCCCCCTAGGACCATTAAAACTGTCAGCCCCAAGCCATGCTTTGACTGAGGATTACGAAATTTGGTCCACTAATGTGGTGTCTCAGGACCTACAAAAAAGTCTCTTGGAGCCAAGTGCAAAGTCGCACAGGAAGTCGGCCATTTTGGTCCAAGTACTCGATTTAGTGGTTTTCGCACACGTTGTTTGGAGAGTGATGCTCCATCGCCCTTTTCACCAATCACCTTCAAACTTCTGCTATATCCTCTTAAGACATAGAGGAAAAAATTCAACCGTCGGATTTTAAATAAGTATAAAGGTGTGGGCGTGGCTAAGCCTCAAACTTTGACCTTTCGCCACGCCACTCTTTTTTTCACAGCTCCCTATTGGACTCCTTTTACCCAATCACCTGGAATCTCTGGTAAATAGCAGCTGACAAGTTGAGGTCACTCTGTCTACAGTACTGGCAGGTTTTGAAAAAAGGCGGGGCTTTGGGAGCATGGCGAAATTCGCCATCACGCCATGGCAATACGTTTGCCTCTCATTTCTTCAATTATCGTGACATCGCCACAAAATGTCTGGTGAGTGATCCTAGTCTGAACCCCAATAGAAATGGGCATCTGAGATTTGTGGGCGTGGCCTATATTCTGAAATAGCGCCCCCTAGGACCATTAAAACTGTCAGCCCCAAGACAAGGTTTGACTGAGGATTACGAAAATTGGTACACTCATGTAGGGTCTCTGGACCTACAAAAAAGTCTCTTGGAGCCAAGCGCAATTTCGCACAGGAGGTCAGCCATTTTGGTCCAAGTACTCGATTTAGTGGTTTTCGCACACGTTGTTTGGACATTGATGGCCCGTTGCCCTTTACACAGATCACCTTCAAACTTATGCTATGTACTTTTAAGTCAAAGGGGAAAAAATTCAACCGTCGGATTTTAAATAAGTATAAAGGTGTGGGCGTGGCTAAGCCTCAAACTTTGACCTTTCGCCATGACATTACTTGACTTAACTCCCATGTGCATGATCAGATCTAATTCAAACTTTGTCTGTGTGATCACTGACCACATCTCAAGACAACGACAATGTGGACAGCTGACATCACCTAAGCCCCGCCCCCTGACAACAGGAAGTCTATTGTTTTATGGTGAAATGCCCATATTTGTCCCCTCTAATTTAGTGAAAATGACACTCAGGTCATACAGTGTCTTCATGATGTTTTAAAGACCATTCAGATCTGATAGCTTTCCAGAAAGGGAGGGGCTTTGATGCCATGGTGAATGCTGGCGTGACGCCATGACCTTACATTTGACTGTAACTTCCACAAACGGCCTCCGATTTGCCCGAAACTGAATATGGCAATGAACAATCATGCCCTTTAGCCAATGAGGCACAAGCGGTTGGTGAATGTTATATAATGTCACCAAAGCTGACCTCAATGGGACTTTTCTGTAGTTGGTCACAGCGCCACCTAGATAACGTTATCCTTCGATAACTTTAAAAAACATGGTCAGAATAGCATTAAAGTTGGTCACTGTCATCACACCACCAGTGTGGTAAAGATAGAGGATTCCCTAGTGTTGAGACATAAAATATAATGGTGGGCTCAAAGGGGATGCTGAGTCAGGGTGAGTTGCGGACAAGGTGGCCGTTAGCAGTTTCTGGTGTTGGGGTGGTCGACGTTTGTGTTCTGCGGACGTGCCCTGGTGCCCCGGGCTGCCGGCCAGGCCGGAGCGGCGCGGAGCTGCGAGGGCCGAACGACGCTGCTTGCAGCTTTAATTAGGCCCGAGCAGCGAAAGCGCTGCGAAGGCCTCTTGTTTTTGCTCTGTTTATTAGGCCCGAGCAGCGAAAGCGCTGCGAAGGCCTCTTGTTTTTGCTCTGATTATTTTTTGTTATTCCGTGCCCCCTTTGAACAGCTTTTTGGGGACCTTAACATACCCCAAAACTCACAATATTTTGCAAACTTGTCAGGCCTGGTGAAAAATTTGATATTTTAAAGGTCACAAAAAAATCGCAAAGAAAATGGCTGAACAGCGCCCCCTACAAAGTGAAAAAAACCCCTCTCCATAAAGCTTAGTTTATCGTACAGTTATGAAATTCGGTACATTTATAGTACTAAACAGTCCGCACAGAAAAGTCTCTTGCATGCATGGTCAATATCAAACAGGAAGTCGGCCATTTTGGGTTGAAATGGCGATTTTTTGCCGTTTTGGCCCTTTTTAGGGTCCGTTTCTGATTGGATTGCTCGATCATTTTTTGCACGATCGTCTCAAAAATTGTGTAAAATTGCTCAGAAGGGATGGGCGAACAAAATGAGACAAAGATTCTGACTTTTCGTACATGTTGAAGGGGCGGGGCCAGGCCTCGAAGTTTGACTACTCGCCAAAAAATTTTAAATTGCTATAACTTCATAACTGAAAGGAATAGAATTACCAAACTTTCTGTGGTCATTCGTCATCCAGCCACAAAGTAAATTGAATGGTCGGATGATGACATCACACAAGCCCCGCCCCCTCAGGACCAAAAAGGTCAAGTTTTACTGTGAAAGGTCCCAAATTGCCCCATTTCACTTAATCACCACAAACTTGTAGCTGTTAACTCAAGACAAGTGGAGGTTGCTTGGCGTCACTTTATGGGAGTTTTCGGCAGAAGGTGGGGCTGTGGCGGCGCGGCGAAGTCAGGCGTACCGCCATGGCCTTACGTTTGCCTTCCATTTCGTCATTTCTAAAGATATCGTCACGAAACTTGTTGTGAGTGATCCTAGTCCGGCCCCTCAAAAGATCTGATGTGAACATCCGGTGGGCGTGGCCTATTTTCTGAAATAGCGCCCCCTAGGACCATTAAAACTGTCAGCCCCAAGCCATGCTTTGACTGAGGAGTACGAAATTTGGTACACTAATGTGGTGTCTCAGGACCTACAAAAAAGTCTCTTGGAGCCAAGTGCAAAGTTGCACAGGAAGTCGGCCATTTTGGTCCAAGTACGCAATTTAGTGGTTTTCGCACACGTTGTTTGGAGAGTGATGCTCCGTCGCCATTTTCACCAATCTCCTTCAAACTTCTGCCATCTGCTCTTAAGACATAGAGGAAAAAATTCAACCGTCGGATTTTTCAAAAGTTGAAAGGTGTGGGCGTGGCTAAGCCTCAAACTTTGACCTGTCGCCGTGCCACTCTTTTTTTCACAGCTCCCTACTGGACTCCTTTTACCCAATCAGCAGGAGTCTCTGGCAAATAGCAGTAGACAACTTGAGGTCACTTGGTCTCCAGTACTGGAAGGTTTCAAAAAAAGGCAGGGCTTTGGGAGCATGGCGAAAATCGCCATCACGCCATGGAAATACGTTTGCCTCTCATTTCTTCATTTATCGTGATATCATTACGAAACTTCTGGTGAGTGATCCTAGTCTGACCCCAAAGAGACATAGACAGCTGAAATATGTGGGCGTGGCCTAATTTCTGAAATAGCGCCCCCTAGGACCATTTAAACTAATAGCCCCAAGCCATGCTTTGACTGAGGATTACGAAATTTGGTACACTAATGTGGTGTCCCAGGACCTACAAAAAAGTCTCTTGGAGCCAAGCACAAAATTGCACAGGAAGTCGGCCATTTTGGTCCAAGTACGCGATTTAGTGGTTTTCGCACACGTTGTTTGGAGAGTGATGCTCCGTCGCCCTTTTCACCAATCGCCTTCAAACTTCTGCTATATACTCTTAAGGCATAGGGGAAAAAATTCAACCGTCGGATTTTTCAAAAGTTGAAAGGTGTGGGCGTGGCTAAGCCTCAAACTTTGACCTTTCGCCATTACTTGACTTAATAACTCCCATGTGCATGATCAGATCTTTTTCGAACTTTGTCTGTGTGATCATTGACCATATCTGTAAACAATGACAATGTGGACAGCTGACATCATCTAAGCCCCGCCCCCTGACTAAAGGAAGTTATTATTTTATGCTGAAATGCCCATATTTGTCCCCTCTAATTTAGTCAACATGACACCTAGGTCATGCACTGTCTTCATGATGCTGTAATGGCCATTCAAATCTGATAGCTTTCCAGAAAGGGAGGGGCTTTGATGCCATGGCGAATTCTTGCGTATGCCGTAACCTTACAATTCAATTTAATGGTGAGCTCAGAGGGGATGCTTAGTCAGGGTGAGGTGCGGACTAGGAGGCCATTTGCTGTTTCCGGTGACGGGATGATTGACGTTTCTGTTCTGCCAGACATGCCCTGGTGCCCCGGGCTGCCGGCCAGGCCGGAGCGGCGCGGAGCTGCGAGGGCCGAACGACGCTGCTTGCAGCTTTAATTATTATTTTTCTTTATTTATTATTCCGGTGCCGCTTTGAATGGCTTTTTGGGGACCTTAACATACCCCAAAACTCACAATATTTTGCACACTTGTCAGGCCTGGTGAAAAATTTGATATTTTAAAGGTCCCAAAAAAATCGCAAAGAAAATGGCTGAACAGCGCCCCCTACAAAGTGAAAAAAAACCCTCTCCATAAAGCTTAGTTTATCGTACAGTTATGAAATTTGGTACACTTGTAGTACTCAACGGTCCGCACAGAAAAGTCTCTTGCAAGCATGGTCAATATCAAACAGGAAGTCGGCCATTTTGGGTTGAAATGGCGATTTTTAGCCGTTTTGGCCGTTTTTAGGGTCCGTTTCTGATTGGATTGCTCGATCATTTTTCGTACGATTGTCTCAAAAATTGTGTAAAATTGCTCAGAAGGGATGGGCGAACAAAATGAGACAAGGATTCTGAGTTTTCGTATATGTTGAAGGGGCGGGACCAGGCCTCAAAGTTTGACTACTCGCCAAAAATATTTAAATTGCTATAACTTCATAACTGAATGGAATAGAGTTACCAAACTTTCTGTGGTCATTCGTCATCCACCCACAAAGTAAATTGAATGGTCGGATGATGACATCACACAAGCCCCGCCCCCTCAGGACCAAAAAGATCAAGTTTTACTGTGAAAGGTCCCAAACTGCCCCATTTCACTTAATCTCCACGAATTTGTAGCTGGTAACTCAAGACAAGTGGGGGTTGCTTGGCGTCACTTTATGGGAGTTTTCGGCAGAGGGCGGGGCTGTGGCGGCGCGGCGAAGTCAGGCATACCGCCGTGGCCTTACGTTTGCCTCCCATTTCGTCATTTCTAAAGATATCGTCACGAAACTTCTTGTGAGTGATCCTAGTCCGGCCCCCCAAAAGATCTGATGAGAACATGCGGTGGGCGTGGCCTATTTTCTGAAATAGCGCCCCCTAGGACCATTAAAACTGTCAGCCCCAAGCCATGCTTTGACTGAGGATTACGAAATTTGGTACACTAATGTGGTGTCTCAGGACCTACAAAAAAGTCTCTTGGAGCCAAGTGCAAAGTTGCACAGGAAGTCGGCCATTTTGGTCCAAGTGCGCGATTTAGTGGTTTTCACACACGTTGTTTGGAGAGTGATGCTCCGTCGCCCTTTTCACCAATCGCCTTCAATCTTCTACTATTTACTCTTAAGACAAAGAGGAAAAGATTCAACCGTCGGATTTTAAATAAGTATAAAGGTGTGGGCGTGGCTAAGCCTCAAACTTTGACCTTTCGCCACGCCACTCTTTTTTTCACAGCTCCCTATTGGATTCCTTTTACCCAATCACCAGGAATCTCTGGTAAATAGCAGCAGACAAGTTGAGGTCACTTGGTCTCCAGTACTGGAAGGTTTTGAAAAAAGGCGGGGCTTTGGGAGCATAGCGAAATAAGCCATCACGCCATGGAAATACGTTTGCCTCTCATTTCTTCATTTATCGTGATATCACCTCAAAATTTGTTGTGAGTGATCCTAGTCTGACCCCCAATAGAAATGGTCAGTTTAAGTTTGTGGGCGTGGCCTATTTTCTGAATTAGCGCCCCCTAGGACCATTAAAACTGTCAGCCCCAAGCCATGCTTTGACTGAGGATTACGAAATTTGGTCCACTAATGTGGTGTCTCAGGACCTACAAAAAAGTCTCTCGGAGCCAAGTGCAAAGTCGCACAGGAAGTCGGCCATTTTGGTCCAAGTACTCGATTTAGTGGTTTTCGCACACGTTGTTTGGAGAGTGATGCTCCATCGCCCTTTTCACCAATCACCTTCAAACTTCTGCTATATCCTCTTAAGACATAGAGGAAAAAATTCAACCGTCGGATTTTAAATAAGTGTAAAGGTGTGGGCGTGGCTAAGCCTCAAACTTTGACCTTTCGCCACGCCACTTTTTTTTTCACAGCTCCCTATTGGACTCCTTTTACCCAATCACCTGGAATCTCTGGTAAATATTAGCTGACAAGTTGAGGTCACTTGGTCTACAGTACTGGCAGGTTTTGAAAAAAGGCGGGGCTTTGGGAGCATGGCGAAATTCGCCATCACGCCATGGCAATACGTTTGCCTCTCATTTCTTCAATTATCGTGACATCGCCACAAAATGTCTGGTGAGTGATCCTAGTCTGACCCCCAATAGAAATGGGCATCTGAGGGTTGTGGGCGTGGCCTATATTCTGAAATAGCGCCCCCTAGGACCATTAAAACTGTCAGCCCCAAGACAAGGTTTGACTGAGGATTACGAAAATTGGTACACTCATGTAGGGTCTCTGGACCTACAAAAAAGTCTCTTGGAGCCAAGCGCAATTTCGCACAGGAGGTTGGCCATTTTGGTCCAAGTACTCGATTTAGTGGTTTTCGCACACGTTGTTTGGACATTGATGGCCCGTTGCCCTTTACACCGATCACCTTCAAACTTATGCTATGTACTTTTAAGTCAAAGGGGAAAAAATTCAACCGTCGGATTTTAAATAAGTATAAAGGTGTGGGCTTGGCTAAGCCTCAAACTTTGACCTTTCGCCATGACATTACTTGACTTAATAACTCCCATGTGCATGATCAGATCTAATTCAAACTTTGTCTGTGTGATCACTGACCACATCTCAAGACAACGACAATGTGGACAGCTGACATCACCTAAGCCCCGCCCCCTGACAACAGGAAGTCTATTGTTTTATGGTGAAATGCCCATATTTGTCCCCTCTAATTTAGTGAAAATGACACTCAGGTCATACAGTGTCTTCATGATGTTTTAAAGACCATTCAGATCTGATAGCTTTCCAGAAAGGGAGGGGCTTTGATGCCATGGTGAATGCTGGCGTGACGCCATGACCTTACATTTGACTGTAACTTCCACAAACGGCCTCCGATTTGCCCGAAACTGAATATGGCAATGAACAATCATGCCCTTTAGCCAATGAGGCACAAACGGTTGGTGAATGTTATATAATGTCACCAAAGCTGACCTCAATGGGACTTTTCTGTAGTTGGTCACAGCGCCACCTAGATAACGTTATCCTTCGATAACTTTAAAAAACATGGTCAGAATAGCATTAAAGTTGGTCACTGTCATCACACCACCAGTGTGGTAAAGATAGAGGATTCCCTAGTGGTGAGACATAAAATATAATGGTGGGCTCAAAGGGGATGCTGAGTCAGGGTGAGTTGCGGACAAGGTGGCCGTTAGCAGTTTCTGGTGTTGGGGTGGTCGACGTTTGTGTTCTGCGGACGTGCCCTGGTGCCCCGGGCTGCCGGCCAGGCCGGAGCGGCGCGGAGCTGCGAGGGCCGAACGACGCTGCTTGCAGCTTTAATTATTATTTATTATTCCGGTGCCCCTTTGAACGGCTTTTTGGGGACCTTATCATACCCCAAAACTCACAATATTTTGCATACTTGTCAGGCCTGGTGAAAAATTTCATATTTTAAAGGTCCCAAAAAAATCGCAAAGAAAATGGCTGAACAGCGCCCCCTAGAAAGTAAAAAAAAACCCTCTCCATAAAGCTTAGTTTATCGTACAGTTATGAAATTTGGTACACTTGTAGTACTCAACAGTCCGCACAGAAAAGTCTCTTGCAAGCATGGTCAATATCAAACAGGAAGTCGGCCATTTTGGGTTGAAAAGGCGATTTTTAGCCGTTTTTGCCGTTTTTAGGGTCCGTTTCTGAGTGGATTGCTCGATCATTTTTCGCACTATCGTCTCAAAAATTGTGTAAAATTGCTCAGAAGGGAT
Source organism: Nothobranchius furzeri (assembly GCF_043380555.1). Taxonomy (NCBI): domain Eukaryota; kingdom Metazoa; phylum Chordata; class Actinopteri; order Cyprinodontiformes; family Nothobranchiidae; genus Nothobranchius; species Nothobranchius furzeri. The sequence goes on along the minus strand of NC_091742.1, from coordinate 43,515,000 downwards.
GGACGAAAAAAATGAGACGAGGATTCTGAGTTTTCGTATATGTTGAAGGGGAGGGGCCAGGCCTCAAAGTTTGACTACTCGCCAAAAATATTTAAATTGCTATAACTTCATAACTGAATGGAATAGAGTTACCAAACTTTCTGTGCTGATTTGACAACCACCCACAAAGTAAAATGAATGGTCGGATGATGACATCACACAAGCCCCGCCCCCTCAGAACCAAAAAGATCAAGTTTTACTGTGAAAGGTCCCAAATTGCCCCATTTCAGTTAATCACCACAAATTTGTAGCTGGTAACTCAAGACAAGTGGGGGTTGCTTGGCGTCACTTTATGGGAGTTTTCGGCAGAGGGCGGGGCTGTGGCGGCGCGGCGAAGTCAGGCGTACCGCCGTGGCCTTACGTTTGCCTCCCATTTCGTCATTTCTAAATATATCGTCACGAAACTTCTTGTGAGTGATCCTAGTCCGGCCCCCCAAAAGATCTGATGTGAACATGCGGTGGGCGTGGCCTATTTTCTGAAATAGCACCCCCTAGGACCATTAAAACTGCCAGCCCCAAGCCATGCTTTGACTGAGGATTACGAAATTTTGTACACTAATGTGGTGTCTAAGGACCTACAAAAAAGTCTCTTGGAGCCAAGTGCAAAGTCGCACAGGAAGTCGGCCATTTTGGTCTAAGTACGCTATTTAGTGGTTTTCACACACGTTGTTTGGAGAGTGATGCTCCGTCGCCCTTTTCACCAATCGCCTTCAAACTTCTGCTATATACTCTTAAGACATAGAGGAAAAACTTCAACCGTCGGATTTCAAATAAGTATAAAGGTGTGGGCGTGGCTAAGCCTCAAACTTTAACCTTTCGCCACGCCACTCTTATTTTCACAGCTCCCTAATGGACCTATTTTACCCAATCACCAGGAATCTCTGGTAAATAGCAGCAGACAAGTTGAGGTCACTTGGTGTCCAGTACTGGAAGGTTTTGAGAAAAGGCGGGGCTTTGGGAGCATGGCGAAATTTGCCATCACGTCATGGAAATACGTTTGCCTCTCATTTCTTCATTTATCGTGATATCACCTCGAAATTTGTTGTAAGTTATCCTAGTCTGACCCCCAATAGAAATGGATGGCTGAAGTTTGTGGGCGTGGCCTATTTTCTGAAATAGCGCCCCCTAGGTCCATTAAAACTGTCAGCCCCAAGCCATGATTTGACTGAGGATTACGAAATTTGGTACACTAATGTGGTGTCTCAGGACCTACAAAAAAGTCTCTTGGAGCCAAGTGCAAAGGTGCACAGGAAGTCGGCCATTTTGGTCCAAGTGCGCGATTTAGTGGTTTTCACACACGTTGTTTGGAGAGTGATGCTCCGTCGCCCTTTTCACCAATCGCCTTCAATCTTCTGCTATATACTCTTAAGACAAAGAGGAAAAGATTCAACCGTCGGATTTTAAATAAGTTTAAAGGTGTGGGCGTGGCTAAGCCTCAAACTTTGACCTTTCGCCACGCCACTCTTTTTCACAGCTCCCTATTGGACTCCTTTTACCCAATCACCAGGAATCTCTGGTAAATAGCAGCAGACAAGTTGAGGTCACTTGGTCTCCAGTACTGGAAGGTTTTGAAAAAAGGCGGGGCTTTGGGAGCATGGCGAAATTCGACATCACGCCATGGAAATACGTTTGCCTCTCATTTCTTCATTTATCGTGATATCACCTCAAAATTTGTTGTGAGTGATCCTAGTCTGACCCCCAATAGAAATGGTCAGTTTAAGTTTGTGGGCGTGGCCTATTTTCTGAATTAGCGCCCCCTAGGACCATTAAAACTGTCAGCCCCAAGCCATGCTTTGACTGAGGATTACGAAATTTGGTCCACTAATGTGGTGTCTCAGGACCTACAAAAAAGTCTCTCGGAGCCAAGTGCAAAGTCGCACAGGAAGTCGGCCATTTTGGTCCAAGTACTCGATTTAGTGGTTTTCGCACACGTTGTTTGGAGAGTGATGCTCCATCGCCCTTTTCACCAATCACCTTCAAACTTCTGCTATATCCTCTTAAGACATAGAGGAAAAAATTCAACCGTCGGATTTTAAATAAGTGTAAAGGTGTGGGCGTGGCTAAGCCTCAAACTTTGACCTTTCGCCACGCCACTTTTATTTTCACAGCTCCCTATTGGACTCCTTTTACCCAATCACCTGGAATCTCTGGTAAATATTAGCTGACAAGTTGAGGTCACTTGGTCTACAGTACTGGCAGGTTTTGAAAAAAGGCGGGGCTTTGGGAGCATGGCGAAATTCGCCATCACGCCATGGCAATACGTTTGCCTCTCATTTCTTCAATTATCGTGACATCGCCACAAAATGTCTGGTGAGTGATCCTAGTCTGACCCCCAATAGAAATGGGCATCTGAGGGTTGTGGGCGTGGCCTATATTCTGAAATAGCGCCCCCTAGGACCATTAAAACTGTCAGCCCCAAGACAAGGTTTGACTGAGGATTACGAAAATTGGTACACTCATGTAGGGTCTCTGGACCTACAAAAAAGTCTCTTGGAGCCAAGCGCAATTTCGCACAGGAGGTTGGCCATTTTGGTCCAAGTACTCGATTTAGTGGTTTTCGCACACGTTGTTTGGACATTGATGGCCCGTTGCCCTTTACACCGATCACCTTCAAACTTATGCTATGTACTTTTAAGTCAAAGGGGAAAAAATTCAACCGTCGGATTTTAAATAAGTATAAAGGTGTGGGCTTGGCTAAGCCTCAAACTTTGACCTTTCGCCATGACATTACTTGACTTAATAACTCCCATGTGCATGATCAGATCTAATTCAAACTTTGTCTGTGTGATCACTGACCACATCTCAAGACAACGACAATGTGGACAGCTGACATCACCTAAGCCCCGCCCCCTGACAACAGGAAGTCTATTGTTTTATGGTGAAATGCCCATATTTGTCCCCTCTAATTTAGTGAAAATGACACTCAGGTCATACAGTGTCTTCATGATGTTTTAAAGACCATTCAGATCTGATAGCTTTCCAGAAAGGGAGGGGCTTTGATGCCATGGTGAATGCTGGCGTGACGCCATGACCTTACATTTGACTGTAACTTCCACAAACGGCCTCCGATTTGCCCGAAACTGAATATGGCAATGAACAATCATGCCCTTTAGCCAATGAGGCACAAACGGTTGGTGAATGTTATATAATGTCACCAAAGCTGACCTCAATGGGACTTTTCTGTAGTTGGTCACAGCGCCACCTAGATAACGTTATCCTTCGATAACTTTAAAAAACATGGTCAGAATAGCATTAAAGTTGGTCACTGTCATCACACCACCAGTGTGGTAAAGATAGAGGATTCCCTAGTGGTGAGACATAAAATATAATGGTGGGCTCAAAGGGGATGCTGAGTCAGGGTGAGTTGCGGACAAGGTGGCCGTTAGCAGTTTCTGGTGTTGGGGTGGTCGACGTTTGTGTTCTGCGGACGTGCCCTGGTGCCCCGGGCTGCCGGCCAGGCCGGAGCGGCACGGAGCTGCGAGGGCCGAACGACGCTGCTTGCAGCTTTAATTAGGCCCGAGCAGCGAAGCGCTGCGAAGGCCTATTGTATCTGCTCCGTTTCTTTTTTTTTATCTTTCTTTCTTTCTTTTTTTTTTTTTTTTCTTTTTTTTTCTTCCGCGTCTTTGGACGGCCTTTAGGGGGTCTTAGCATATCCAAAAACTCACCAAATTCTGGCCCAATATAGAAAGTGCGTGAAATTTACGTATTTCACTGGCAATGTGAAAGTTGGTATAAAAGTGTTTCAACAGCGCCCCCTGGAAAATTAAAAATACCCCTCCGCATTGACCTTTTTTCATAGTAGAGTGATAAAATTTGGTACACCTGTAGAATTCAACAATATGCACAGAAAAGCCTCTTGCACCCATGGTCAATATCAAACAGGAAGTCGGCCATTTTGGACTAAAGTGGCCATTTTTACCCCATTTTGGCCATTTCTAGGCTCTATATTTGGTTGAACAGTTTGATCATTTTTCGCACGATTGTCTCAAAAATAATGTGCGATCGAACAGAAGCGATGGACGAATCAAATGAGAAAATAAAACTGACTTTTCGTAAATACTGAAGGGGCGGGGCCAGGCCTCAAAGTTCGAGCACTCGCCAAAAAAATTCAAATTGCTATAATTTCATAAATGAAAGAATTACAGTTAAAGTAATTTGCTATGGACAATCGTCATCGCCCCCCGAAGACAAATGAATGGTTGATTGATGATGTCACATAAGCCCCGCCCCCTCAGGCCTTAAAAGGTCAAGTTTTACTGGGAAATTGTCCAAAATTCGCCCTTTGTACTAATCACCCCATATTTCTAGCAGGAAACTGAAGACAAGTTGGGGTTGCTTGGCGTCACTTTATGGGAGTTTTCTCCAGAAGGCGGGGCTGTGGCGGCGCGGCGAAGTCAGGCGTACCGACGTGGCCTTACGTTTGCCTACCATTTCGTCATTTCTAAAGATATCGCCACAAAACCTCTTGGGAGTGATCCTAGTCCAGCCCCCCAAAAAATTTGATGTGAACATCCGGTGGGCGTGGCCTATTTTCTGAAATAGCGCCCCCTAGGACCATTAAAACTGTCAGCCCCAAGCCATGCTTTGACTGAGGATTTTGAAATTTGGTACACTAATGTGGTGTCTCAGGACCTACAAAAAAGTCTCTTGGAGCCAAATGTAAAGTTGCACAGGAAGTCAGCCATTTTGGTCCAAGTACTCGATTTACTGGTTTTCGCACACGTTGTTTGGAGAGTGATGCTCCATCGCTCTTTTCACCAATCGCCTTCAAACTTCTCTTATATACTCTTAAGACATAAAGGAAAAATTTCAACCGTCGGATTTTAAATAAGTTTAAAGGTGTGGGCGTGGCTAAGCCTCAAACTTTGACCTGTCGCCACGCCACTCTTTTTTTCACAGCTCCCTATTGGATTCCTTTTACCCAATCAGCAGGAGTCTCTGGCAAATAGCAGTAGACAACTTGAGGTCACTTGGTATCCAGTACTGGAAGGTTTCAAAAAAAGGCAGGGCTTTGGGAGCATGGCGAAAATCGCCATCACGCCATGGAAATACGTTTGCCTCTCATTTCTTCATTTATCGTGATATCGTTACGAAACTTCTTGTGAGTGATCCTAGTCTGACCACAAAGAGACATAGACAGCTGAAATATGTGGGCGTGGCCTAATTTCTGAAATAGCGCCCCCTAGGACCATTAAAACAGTCAGCCCCAAGCCATGCTTTGACTGAGGTTCACAAAATTTGGCACACTAATGTAGTGTATCAGGACCTACAAAAAAGTCTCTTGGAGCCAATCACAAAATTGCACAGGAAGTCGGCCATTTTGGTCCAAGTACGCGATTTAGTGGTTTTCGCACACGTTGTTTGGAGAGTGATGCTCCGTCGCCCTTTTCACCAATCGCCTTCAAACTTCTGCTATATACTCTTAAGGCATAGGGGAAAAAATTCAACCGTCGGATTTTTCAAAAGTTGAAAGGTGTGGGCGTGGCTAAGCCTCAAACTTTGACCTTTCGCCATTACTTGACTTAATAACTCCCATGTGCATGATCAGATCTTTTTCGAACTTTGTCTGTGTGATCATTGACCATATCTGTAAACAATGACAATGTGGACAGCTGACATCATCTAAGCCCCGCCCCCTGACTAAAGGAAGTTATTATTTTATGCTGAAATGCCCATATTTGTCCCCTCTAATTTAGTCAACATGACACCTAGGTCATGCACTGTCTTCATGATGCTGTAATGGCCATTCAAATCTGATAGCTTTCCAGAAAGGGAGGGGCTTTGATGCCATGGCCAATTCTGGCGTAACGCCGTAACCTTACAATTCAATTTAATGGTGAGCTCAGAGGGGATGCTTAGTCAGGGTGAGGTGCGGACTAGGAGGCCATTTGCTGTTTCCGGTGACGGGATGATTGACGTTTCTGTTCTGCCAGACATGCCCTGGTGCCCCGGGCTGCCGGCCAGGCCGGAGCGGCGCGGAGCTGCGAGGGCCGAACGACGCTGCTTGCAGCTTTAATTAGGCCCGAGCAGTGAAGCTGCGAAGGCCTATTGTATCTGCTCCGTTTATTATTTTTTCTTTTTCTTCCGCGTCTTTGGGTGGCCTTTAGGGGGCCTTAGCATATCCAAAAACTCACCAAATTCTGGCCCAATATAGAAAGTGCGTGAAATTTACGTATTTCACTGGCAACGTGAAAGTCGGTTAAAACATGTTTCAACAGCGCCCCCTGGAAAATTAAAAATACCCCTCCGCTTTGACCTTTTTTCATAGTAGAGCGATGAAATTTGGTACACTTGTAGATCTCAACAATACGCACAGAAAAGCCTCTTGCACCCATGGTCAATATCATACAGGAAGTCGGCCATTTTGGACTAAAGTGGCCATTTTGACCCCGTTTTGACCATTTCTAGGGTCTATATTTGGTTCAACAGTTTGGTCATTTTTCGCACGATCGTCTAAAAAATAGTGTGCGATCGAACAGAAGCGATGGACGAATCAAATGAGACAATAAAATTGACTTTTCGTAAATACTGAAGGGGCGGGACCAGGCCTCAAATTTCGAGCACTCGCCAAAAAAATTCAAATTGCTATAATTTCATAAATGAAAGAATTACAGTTAAAGAAATGTTCTATGGACAATCGTCATCACCCTCCGAAGACAAATGAATGGTCGATTGATGATGTCACATAAGCCCCGCCCCCTCAGGACTTAAAAGGTCAAGTTTTACTGGGAAATTTTCCAAAATTCGCCCTTTCAAATAATCACCCCAAATTTGTAGCAGGTAACTGAAGACAAGTTGGGGTAGCTTGGCGTCACTCTATGGGAGTTTTCTGCAGAAGGCGGGGCTGTGGCGGCGCGGCGAAGTCAGGCGTACCGCTTAGGCCTTACGTTTGCCTCCCATTTCGTCATTTCTAAAGATATCGCCACAAAACTTCTTGGGAGTGATCCTAGTCCTGCCCCCCAAAAAATGTGATGTAAAAATCCGGTGGGCTTGGCCTATATTCTGAAATAGCGCCCTCTAGGACCATTAAAACTGTCAGCCCCAAGCCATGCTTTGACTGAGGTTTACGAAATTTTGTACACTAATGTGGTGTCTCAGGACCTACAAAAAAGTCTCTTGGAGCCAAGCACCAAGTCGCACAGGAAGTCGGCCATTTTGGTCCAAGTACTCGATTTAGTGGTTTTCGCACACATTGTTTGGAGAGTGTTGCACCATCGCCCTTTTCACCAATCACCTTCATACTTCTGCTATAGACTCTTAAGACAAAGGGGAAAAAATTCAACCTACGGATTTTAAATAAGTATAAAGGTGTGGGCGTGGCTAAGCCTCAAACTTTGACCTGTCGCCACGCCACTCTTTTTTTCACAGCTCCCTATTGGACTCCTTTTAACCAATCACCAGCAATCACTGGCAAATAGCAGCAGACAAGTTGAGGTCACTTGGTTTATAGTACTGGCAGGTTTCGAATAAAGAGGGGGCTTTGGGAGCATGGCGAAATTCACCATCAGGCCATGGAAATACGTTTGTCTCTCATTTCTTCAATCATTGTGACATCACCACACAATTTCTGATGAGTGATCTTACTCTGACCCCTAATAGAATTGGACAGCTGAAGTTTGTGGGCGTGGCCTATTTTCTGAAATAGCGCCCCCTAGGACCATTAAAACTATCAGCCCCAAGCCATGCTTTGACTGAGGATCACGAAATTTGGCACACTAATGTAGTGTCTCAGGACCTACAAAAAAGTCTCTTGGAGCCAAGTCCAATGTCGCACAGGAGGTCGGCCATTTTGGTCCAAGTACTCGATTTAGTGGTTTTCGCACACGTTATTAGGAGAATGATGTCTCGTCGTCCTTTCCACCGATCACCTTCAAACTCCTGCTATATACTCTTAAGACATAGAGGAAATAATTCAACCGTCGGATTTTAAATAAGTTTAAAGGTGTGGGCGTGGCTAAGCCTCAAACTTTGACCAGTCGCCATTACGTTACTTGACTTAATAACTCCCATGTGCATGATCAGATCAATTTCAAACTTTGTCTGTGTGATCACTGACCACATCTGAAGACAGTGACAATGTGGACAGCTGACATCACCTAAGCCCCGCCCCCTGACTACAGGAAGTCTACTGTTTTATGGTGAAATGCCCATATTTGTCCCCTCTAATTTAGTCAACATGACACTAAGGTCATGCACTGTCTTCATGATGTTGTAATGACCATTCAGATCTGATAGCTTTTCAGAAAGGGAGGGGCTTTGATGCCATGGCGATTTCTGGCGTGACGCTGTGACCTTATGTTTGACTGTAACTTCCACAAACAGCCTCCGATTTGCCCGAGACTGAACATCACATCACCAGTGTGGTAAAGATAGAGTATCTCCTAGTGGTGAGACGTGTAATGCTGGGCTCAGAGGGGATGCTGACTCAGGGTGAGGTGTGGACGAGGAGGCCGTTCACGGTTTCTGGTGTCGGGGTGGTTGACTTTCTGTTCCGCCAGACGTGCCCTGGTGCCCCCGGCTGCCGGCCAGGACGGAGAAACGCAGAGCTGGGTTTGGAGAGCATCTGGGATGGAGCGGAGGGGGCGCGGACGGAGGACGAGCAGCTTCGCTGCGAGGGCCGAACGACGCTGCTTGCAGCTTTAATTAGGCCCGAGCAGTGAAGCTGCGAAGGCCTATTGTATCTGCTCCGTTTATTATTACGCTTTCTTTCTTTCTTTCTTTTTTCTTCCGCGTCTTTGACTGGCCTTTAGGGGGTCTTAGCATATACAAAAAGTCACCAAATTCTGGCCCAATATAGAAAGTGCGTGAAATTTACGTATTTCACTGGCGATGTGAAAGTTCATAAAAAAATGGCTGAACAGCGCCCCCTAGAAAGTGAAAAACACCCCTCTCCATAAAGCTTAGTTTATCGTACAGTTATGAAATTTGGTACACTTGTAGATCTCAACAATACGCACAGAAAAGCCTCTTGCATCCATGGTCAATATCAAACAGGAAGTCGGCCATTTTGGACTAAAGTGGCCATTTTGACCCTGTTTCGGCCATTTCTTGGGTCTATATTTGGTTGAACAGTTTGGTCATTTTTCGCACGATCGTCTCAAAAATAGTGTGCGATCGAACAGAAGCGATGGACAATTAAAATGAGGCAATAAAATTGACTTTTCGTAAATATTGAAGGGGCGGGACCAGGCCTCAAAGTTCGAGCACTCGCCAAAAAAATTCAAATTGCTATAATTTCATAAATGAAAGAATTACAGATAAAGTAACTTTCTATGGACAATCATCATCGCCCCCCGAAGACAAATGAATGGTCGATTGATGATGTCACATAAGCCCCGCCCCTTCAGGACTTAAAAGGTCAAGTTTTACTAGGAAATTTTCCAAAATTCGCCCTTTCGAATAATCATCCCAAATTTGTATCAGGTAACTGAAGACAAGTTGGGGTTGCTTGGCGTCACTTTATGGGAGTTTTCTGGAGAAGGCGGGGCTGTGGCGGCGCGGCGAACTCAGGCGTACCGCTTAGGCCTTACGTTTGCCTCCCATTTCGTCATTTCTAGAGATATCGCCACGAAACTTCTTGTGAGTGATCCTAGTCCGGCCCCCAAAAAAATCTGATGTGAAATTCCGGTGGGCGTGGTCTATTTTCTGAAATAGCGCCCCCTAGGACCATTAAAACTGACAGCCCCAAGCCATGCTTTGACTGAGGATTACGAAATGTGGTACACTAATGTGGTGTCTCAGGACCTACAAAAAAGTCTCTTGGAGCCAAGTGCAAAGTCGCACAGGAAGTCGGCCATTTTGGTCCAAGTGCGCGATTTAGTGGTTTTCGCACACGTTGTTTGGAGAGTGATGCTCCGTCGCCCTTTTCACCAATCGCCTTCACACTTCTGCTATATACTCTTAAGACATAGATGAAAAAATTCAACCGTCGGATTTTAAATAAGTATAAAGGTGTGGGCGTGGCTAAGCCTCAAACTCTGACCTGTCGCCACGCCACTCTTTTTTTCACAGCTCCCTATTGGACTCCTTTTATCCAATCACCACCAAACAGTGGCAAATAGCAGCAGACAAGTTAAGGTCACTTGGTCTATAGTACTGGCAGGTTTCGAATAAAGGTGGAGCTTTGGGAGCATGGCGAAATTCACCATCACGCCATGGAAATACGTTTGTCTCTCATTTCTTCAATCATTGTGACATTGCCACACAGTTTCTGATGAGTGATCCTACTCTGACCCCTAATATAAGTGGACAGCTGAAGTTTGTGGGCGTGGCCTATTTTCCGAAACAGTGCCCCCTAGGACCATTAAAACAGTCAGCCCCAAGCCATGCTTTGACTGAGGATCACAAAATTTGGCACACTAATGTAGTGTCTCAGGCCCTACAAAAAAGTCTCTTGGAGCCAAGCGCAATGTCGCACAGGAGGTCGGCCATTTTGGTGCAATTACTCAATTTAGTGGTTTTCGCACACGTTATTAGGAGAATTATATCTCCTCGCCCTTTCCACCGATCACCTTCAAACTTCTGCTATATACTCTTAAGACATAGAGGAAAAAATTCAACCGTCGGATTTTAAATAAGTATAAAGGTATGGGCGTTGCTAAGCCTCAAACTTTGACCAGTCGCCATTACTTTATTTGACTTAACAACTCCCATGTGCATGATCAGATCAATTTCATACTTTGTCTGTGTGATCACTGACCACATCTGAAGACAGTGACAATGTGGACAGCTGACATCACCTAAGCCCCGCCCCCTGACTACAGGAAGTCTATTGTTTTATGGTGAAATGCCCATATTTGTCCCCTCTAATTTAGTCAAGATGACACTAAGGTCATGCACTGTCTTCATGATGTTGTAATGACCATTCAGATCTGATAGCTTTTCAGAAAGTGAGGGGCTTTGATGCCATGGCGATTTCTGGCGTGACACTGTGACCTTACGTTTGACTGTAACTTCCACAAACAGCCTCCGATTTGCCCGAGACTGAACATCACATCACCAGTGTGGTAAAGATAGAGTATCTCCTAGGGGTGAGACATGTAATGGTGGGCTCAGAAGGGATGCTGAGTCAGGGTGAGGTGTGGACGAGGAGGCCTTTCACGGTTTCCGGTGTTGGGGTGGCTGACTTTCTGTTCCGCCAGGCATGCCCTGGTGCCCTCGGCTGCCGGCCAGGATGGAAAAGCGCGGAGCCGGGTTTGGAGAGCGTCGGGGATGGAGCGGAGGGGGTGTGGAAGGAGGGCGAGCAGCTTCGCTGCGAGGGCCGAACGACGCTGCTTGCAGCTTTAATTAGGCCCGAGCAGCGAAGCGCTGCGAAGGCCTATTGTATCTGCTCCGTTTCTTTTTCTTTTTTTTTCTTTTTTTTTCTTCCGCGTCTTTGGATGGCCTTTAGGGGGTCTTAGCATATCCAAAAACTCACCAAATTCTGGCCCAATATAGAAAGTGCGTGAAATTTACATATTTCACTGGCAACGTGAAAGTTGGTAAAAAAATGTTTCGACAGCGCCCCCTGGAAAATTTAAAATACCCCTCCGCTTTGACCTTTTTTCATAGTAGAGTGATGAAATTTGGTACACTTGTAGAACTCAACAATACGCACAGAAAAGCCTCTCGCACCCATGGTCAAAATCAAACAGGAAGTCAGCCATTTTGGACTAAAGTGGCCATTTTGACCCCGTTTTGGCCATTTCTAGGGTCTATATTTGGTTGAACAGTTTGGTCATTTTTCGCACGGTGGTCTCAAAAATAGTGTGCGATCGAACAGAAGCGATGGACGATTAAAATGAGACAATAAAATTGACTTTTCGTAAATACTGAAGGGGCGGGACCAGGCCTCAAAGTTCGAGCACTCGCCAAAAAAATTCAAATTGCTATAATTTCATAAATGAAAGAATTACAGTTAAAGAAATGTTCTTTGGACAATCGTCATCGCCCTACGAAGACAAATGAATGGTCGATTGATGATGTCACATAAGCCCCGCCCCCTCAGGACTTAAAAGGTCAAGTTTTACTGGGAAATTTTCCAAAATTCGCCCTTTCAAATAATCAACCCAAATTTGTAGCAGGTAACTGAAGACAAGTTGGGGTTGCTTGGCGTCACTTTATGGGGGTTTTCTCCAGAAGGCGGGGCTGTGGCGGCGCGGCGAAGTCAGGTGTACCGACGTGGCCTTACGTTTGCCTCCCATTTTGTCATTTCTAGAGATATCGCCACAAAACTTCTTGGGAGTGATCCAAGTCCAGCCCCCCAAAAAATGTGATGTGAACATCCGGTGGGCGTGGCCTATTTTCTGAAATAGCGCCCCCTAGGACCATTAAAACTGCCAGCCCCAAGCCATGCTTTGACTGAGGAGTACAAAATTTGGTACACTAATGTGGTGTCTCAGGACCTACAAAAAAGTCTCTTGTGGCCAAGTGCAAAGTCGCACAGGAAGTCGGCCATTTTGGTCCAAGTACTCGATTTAGTGGTTTTCGCACACGTTGTTTGGAGAGTGATGCTCCGTCGCCCTTTTCACCAATTGTCTTCAAGCTTCTGCTATATACTCTTAAGACATAGATGAAAAAATTCAACCGTCGGATTTTAAATAAGTATAAAGGATTGGGCGTGGCTAAGCCTCAAACTTTGACCTGTCGCCACACCACTCTTTTTTTCACAGCTCCCTATTGGACTCCTTTTACCCAATCACCAGCAATCTCTGGCAAATAGCAGCTGACAAGTTGAGGTCACTTGGTCTCCAGTACTGGCAGGTTTCGAAAAAAGGCAGGGCTTTGGGAGCATGGCGAAATTCGCCATCACGCCATGGCTATACGTTTGCCTCTCATTTCTTCAATTATCGTGACATCGCCACAAAATGTCTGGTGAGTGATCCGAGTCTGACCCCCAATAGAACTGGACAGCTGAAGTTTGTGGGCGTGGCCTATTTTCTGAAATAGTGCCCCCTAGGACCATTAAAACTGTCAGCCCCAAGCCATGCTTTGACTGAGGATCACGAAATTTGGTACACTAATGTAGTGTCTCAGGACCTACAAAGAAGTCTCTTGGAGCCAAGCGCAAAGTCGCACAGGAGGTCGGCCATTTTGGTCCAAGTACTTGATTTAGTGGTTTTCGCACATGTTGTTTGGACCTTGATGCCCCGTCGCCCTTTTCACCGATCACCTTCAAACATCTGCTATGTACTCTTAAGACAAAGGGGAAAAAATTCAACCGTCGGATTTTAAATAAGTATAAAGGTGTGGGCGTGGCTAAGCCTCAAATTTTGACCTTTCGCCATTACATTACTTGACTTAACTCCCATGTGCATGATCAGATCGTATATCAAACGTTGTCTGTGTGATCACTGACCACATCTGAAGACAATGATAATGTGGACAGCTGACATCACCTAAGCCCCGCCCCCTGACTATTGGAAGTCCATTGATTTTTGGTGAAATGCCCATATTTGTCCCCTTTAATTTAGTCAACATGACACTAAGGTCATGCACTGTCTTCATGATGTTGTAATGACCATTTAGATCTGATAGCTTTCCAGATAGGGAGGGACTTTGATGCCATGGCGAATTCTGGCGTGACGCCATGACCTTACGTTTGACTGTAACTTCCACAAACAGCCTCCAATCTGCCCGAGACTGAACATTGCAATGAACAATCATGCCCTTTAGCCAACGAGGCACAAACGGTTGGAGAATGTTGTGTAATATCACCACAGCGCCCCCTACATACCTTTAAAACTGTAACAACTTCTACAGAAGAGGTCGTAATTGCATCAAACTTGCCATATGTTATCACACAAAGGAACCCAACACAATCATGTGGTAATTGGTAGATATAGCTTTAGCTCCGCCCCTTGACAGATAATAGGCCCTGAATAACACATGCATGATGCAATTCACACCAAACTGCACACAAATGACTCTTATCAACCTAGAAACTTCTTCATGGAATATTTCCTAAATTTGGAACAGCACCCCCTAGATACAATAAAACCTTTGTTACTTCTGCAAAAAAGCTCCAAACTATATTAAACTTGATGGGAGTCATCACACAACTGCAATCAACACATGTATGTGCTCACTTTTTCAAATCACTTTAACTCTGCCCACTTGCAGCCTTTTGTCTCTAGATGACACATGCAACAATTGATTGGTACCAAATTAACAGGAAACCATCTTTGATGACCAAATATACCTCTATGGGATTTAGTTGTAAATGGTCACAGCACCCCTAGATAGGTTCAAACTTTATTAACTTCTAAAGACAAAGTCAGAATGGCAATATACTTGGCTTGTGACATCACATGACTGCACCAAACACATTGATGTGGTTGTTGGTTTTAATCCCTGTAGCTCTGCCCCTTTCAGCTCACTGGTTCTAGAAAGAACACACAGTGTCTGATTGATGTCAAAATAACAGAAAACCATCTTTGTCAACCAAAGCTGACCTCAATGGGTCACAACGCACTCTAGATAAATTTGACCTACGATAACTTAAAAAAACGTGGTCAGAAAAGCATTAAAGTTTGTCTCTGTTATCACACCACCAGTGTGGTAAATATAGAGTATGCCCTAGTGGTGAGACGTGTAATATAATGGTGGGCTCAAAGGGGATGCTGAGTCAGGGTGAGGTGCGGATGAGGTGACCGTTAGCAGTTTCTGGTGTCGGGGTGGTTGACGTTTCTGTTTCGCAGACGTAGCCTGGTGCCCCGGGCTGCCGGCCAGGCCGGAGCGGCGCGGAGCTGCGAGGGCCGAACGACGCTGCTTGCAGCTTTAATTTTTAGGCCCGAGCAGCGAAAGCGCTGCGAAGGCCTCTTGTTTTTGCTCCGATTATTATTCTTTCTTTTTTTGTTATTCCGTGCCCCCTTTGAATGGCTTTTTGGGGACCTTAACATACCCCAAAACTCACAATATTTTGCAAACTTGTCAGGCCTGGTGAAAAATTTGATATTTTAAAGGTCCCAAAAAAATCGCAAAGAAAATGGCTGAACAGCGCCCCCTACAATGTGAAAAAAAACCCTCTCCATAAAGCTTAGTTTATCGTACAGTTATGAAATTTGGTACACTTGTAGTACTCAACAGTCCGCACAGAAAAGTCTCTTGCAAGCATGGTCAATATCAAACAGGAAGTCGGCCATTTTGGGTTGAAATGGCGATTTTTAGCCGTTTTTGCAGTTTTTAGGGTCCGTTTCTGATTGGATTGCTCGATCATTTTTCGCACGATCGTCTCAAAAATTGTGTAAAAATGCTCAGAAGGGATGGGCAAACAAAATGAGATGAGGATTCTGAGTTTTCGTATATGTTGAAGGGGCGGGGCCAGGCCTTGAAGTTTGACTACTCGACAATTTTTTTTAAATTGCTATAACTTCATAACTGAATAGAATAAAGTCACCAAACTTTCTGTGGTCATTCATCATCCACCCACAAAGTAATATGAATGGTTGGATGATGACATCACACAAGCCCCGCCCGCTCAGGACCAAAAAGGTCAAGTTTTACTGTGAAAGGTCCCAAATTGCCCCATTTCACTTAATCACCACAAATTTGTAGCTGGTAACTCAAGACAAGTGGGGGTTGCTTGGCGTCACTTTATGGGAGTTTTCGTCAGAGGGCGGGGCTGTGGCGGCGCGGCGAAGTCAGACGTACCGCCGTGGCCTTACGTTTGCCTCCCATTTCGTCATTTCTAAAGATATCGTCACGAAACTTTTTGTGAGTAATCCTAGTCTGGCCCCTCAAACAATCTGATGTCAACATCCGGTGGGCGTGGCCTATTTTCTGAAATAGCGCCCCCTAGGACCATTAAAACTGTCAGCCCCAAGCCATGCTTTGACTGAGGATTACGAAATTTGGTACACTAATGTGGTGTCTCAGGACCTACAAAAAAGTCTCTTGGAGCCTAGTGCAAAGTCGCACAGGAAGTCGGCCATTTTGGTCCAAGTACGCGATTTAGTGGTTTTCGCACACGTTGTTTGGAGAGTGATGCTCCGTCGCCCTTTTCACCATTCTCCTTCAAACTTCTGCAATGTACTCGTAAGACATAGGGAAAAAAATTCAACCGTCGGATTTTTCAAAAGTTGAAAGGTGTGGGCGTGGCTAAGCCTCAAACTTTGACCTGCCGCCACGCCACTCTTTTTTTCACAGCTCCCTACTGGACTCCTTTTACCCAATCACCAGGATTCTGTGGGAAACAGCAGTAGACAACTTGAGGTTACTTGGTCTCCAGTACTGGCAGGTTTTGAAAAAAGGCGGGGCTTTGGGAGCATGGCGAAAATCGCCATCACGCCATGGAAATACGTTTGCCTCTCATTTCTTCAGTTATCGTGATATCGCTCCGACACTTCTGGTGAGTGATCCTAGTCTGACCCCCAAGAGAAATCGACAGCTGAAGTTTGTGGGCGTGGCCTATTCTCTTAAATAGCGCCCCCTAGGACCATTTAAACTAATAGCCCCAAGCCAAGCTTTGACTGAGGATTGCGAAATTTGGTACACTAATGTGGTGTCTCAGGACCTACAAAAAAGTCTCTTGGAGCCAAGTGCAAAGTCACACAGGAAGTCGGGCATTTTGGTCCAAGTACGCAATTTAGTGGTTTTCGCACACGTTGTTTGGAGAGTGATGCTCCGTCGCCCTTTTCACCAATCTCCTTCAAACTTCTGCTATATACTCTTAAGACATAGGGGAAAAAATTCAACCGTCGGATTTTTCAAAAGTTGAAAGGTGTGGGCGTGGCTAAGCCTCAAACTTTGACCTGTCGCCACGCCACTCTTTTTTTCACAGCTCCCTACTGGACTCCTTTTACCCAATCACCAGGATTCTGTGGGAAACAGCAGTAGACAACTTGAGGTTACTTAGTCTCCAGTACTGGCAGGTTTTGAAAAAAGGCGGGGCTTTGGGAGCATGGCGAAAATCGCCATCACGCCATGGAAATACGTTTGCCTCTCATTTCTTCAGTTATCGTGATATCGCTACGAAACTTCTGGTGAGTGATCCTAGTCTGACCCCCAAGAGAAATAGACAGCTGAAGTTTGTGGGCGTGGCCTATTCTCTTAAATAGCGCCCCCTAGGACCATTTAAACTAATAGCCCCAAGCCATGCTTTGACTGAGGATTACGAAATTTGGTACACTAATGTGGTGTCTCAGGACCTACAAAAAAGTCTCTTGGAGCCAAGGACAAAGTCGCACAGGAAGTCGGCCATTTTGGTCCAAGTACGCGATTTAGTGGTTTTCGCACACGTTGTTGGAGAGTGATGCTCCGTCGCCCTTTTCACCAATCACTTTCAAACTTCTGCTGTATACTCTTACGACGTAGGGGAAAAAATTCAACCGTCGGATTTTTCAAAAGTTGAAAGGTGTGGGCGTGGCTAAGCCTCAAACTTTGACCTTTCGCCATTACTTTACTTGACTTAATAACTCCCATGTGCATGATCAGATCTTTTTCAAACTTTGTCTGTGTGATCATTGACCATATCTGTAAAAAATGACAATGTGGACAGCTGACATCACCTAAGCCCCGCCCCCTGACTACAGGAAGTCTATTTTTTATGCTGAAATACCCATATTTGTCCCCTCTAATTTAGTGAACATGACACTAAGGTCATACACTGTCTTCATGATGTTGTAATGACCATTCAGATCTGATAGCTTTCCAGAAAGGGAGGGGCTTTTATGCCATGGCGAATTCTGGCGTAACGCCGTAACCTTACAATTCAATTTAATGGTGAGCTCAGAGGGGATGCTGAGTCAGGGTGAGGTGCGGACTAGGAGGCCATTTGCGGATTCTGGCGTCGGGGTGGTTGACGATTCTGTTCTGCCAGACGTGCCCTGGTGCCCCGGGCTGCTGGCCAGGCCGGAGCGGCGCAGAGCTGCGAGGGCCGAACGACGCTGCTTGCAGCTTTAATTAGGCCCGAGCAGTGAAGCTGCGAAGGCCTATTGTATCTGCTCCGTTTATTATTACGCTTTCTTTCTTTCTTTTTTCTTCCGCGTCTTTGACTGGCCTTTAGGGGGTCTTAGCATATCCAAAAAGTCACCAAATTCTGGCCCAATATTGAAAGTGCGTGAAATTTACGTATTTCACTGGCAATGTGAAAGTTCATAAAAGAATGGCTGAACAGCGCCCCCTAGAAAGTGAAAAATACCCCTCTCCATAAAGCTTAGTTTATCGTACAGTTATGAAATTTGGTACACTTGTAGAACTCAACAATACGCACAGAAAAGCCTCTTGCATCCATGGTCAATATCAAACAGGAAGTCGGCCATTTTGGACTAAAGTGGCCATTTTGACCCTGTTTCGGCCATTTCTTGGGTCTATATTTGGTTGAACAGTTTGGTCATTTTTCGCACGATCGTCTCAAAAATAGTGTGCGATCGAACAGAAGCGACGGACGATTAAAATGAGACAATAAAATTGACTTTTCGTAAATACTGAAGGGGCGGGACCAGGCCTCAAAGTTCGAGCACTCGCCAAAAAAATTCAAATTGCTATAATTTCATAAATGAAAGAATTACAGTTAAAGTAACTTTCTATGGACAATCATCATCGCCCCCCGAAGACAAATGAATGGTCAATTGATGATGTCACATAAGCCCCGCCCCTTCAGGACTTAAAAGGTCAAGTTTTACTGGGAAATTTTCCAAAATTTGCCCTTTCAAATAATCATCCCAAATTTGTATCAGGTAACTGAAGACAAGTTGGGGTTGCTTGGCGTCACTTTATGGGAGTTTTCTGCAGAAGGCGGGGCTGTGGCGGCGCGGCGAACTCAGGCGTACCACTTAGGCCTTACGTTTGCCTCCCATTTCGTCATTTCTAGAGATATCGCCACGAAACTTCTTGTGAGTGATGCTAGTCCGGCCCCCCAAAAAATCTGATGTGACATTCCGGTGGGCGTGGTCTATTTGTTGAAATAGCGCCCCCTAGGACCATTAAAACTGACAGCCCCAAGCCATGCTTTGACTGAGGATTACGAAATGTGGTACACTAATGTGGTGTCTCAGGACCTACAAAAAAGTCTCTTGGAGCCAAGTGCAAAGTCGCACAGGAAGTCGGCCATTTTGGTCCAAGTGCGTGATTTAGTGGTTTTCGCACACGTTGTTTGGAGAGTGATGCTCCGTCGCCCTTTTCACCAATCGCCTTCACACTTCTGCTATATACTCTTAAGACATAGATGAAAAAATTCAACCGTCGGATTTTAAATAAGTATAAAGGTGTGGGCGTGGCTAAGCCTCAAACTCTGACTTGTCGCCACGCCACTCTTTTTTTCACAGTTCCCTATTGGACTCCTTTTATCCAATCACCACCAAACAGTGGCAAATAGCAGCAGACAAGTTGAGGTCACTAGGTCTATAGTACTGGCAGGTTTCGAATAAAGGCGGGGCTTTGGGAGCATGGCGAAATTCGCCATCACGCCATGGAAATACGTTTGTCTCTCATTTCTTCAATCATTGTGACATTGCCACACAATTTCTGATGAGTGATCCTACTCTGACCCCTAATATAATTGGACAGCTGAAGTTTGTGGGCGTGGCCTATTTTCCAAAACAGTGCCCCCTAGGACCATTAAAACAGTCAGCCCCAAGCCATGCTTTGACTGAGGATCACAAAATTTGGCACACTAATGTAGTGTCTCAGGACCTACAAAAAAGTCTCTTGGAGCCAAGCGCAATGTCGCACAGGAGGTCGGCCATTTTGGTGCAATTACTCAATTAAGTGGTTTTCGCACACGTTATAAGGAGAATGATATCTCCTCGCCCTTTCCACCGATCACCTTCAAACTCCTGCTATATACTCTTAAGACATAGAGGAAAAAATTCAACCGTCGGATTTTAAATAAGTATAAAGGTATGGGCGTGGCTAAGCCTCAAACTTTGACCAGTCGCCATTACTTTATTTGACTTAATAACTCCCATGTGCATGATCAGATCAATTTCATACTTTGTCTGTGTGATCACTGACCACATCTGAAGACAGTGACAATGTGGACAGCTGACATCACCTAAGCCCCGCCCCCTGACTAAAGGAAGTCTATTGTTTTATGGTGAACTGCCCATATTTGTCCCCTCTAATTTAGTCAAGATGACACTAAGGTCATGCACTGTCTTCATGATGTTGTAATGACCATTCAGATCTGATAGCTTTTCAGAAAGTGAGGGGCTTTGATGCCATGGCGATTTCTGGCGTGACGCTGTGACCTTACGTTTGACTGTAACTTCCACAAACAGCCTCCGATTTGCCCGAGACTGAACATCACATCACCAGTGTGGTAAAGATAGAGTATCTCCTAGGGGTGAGACATGTAATGGTGGGCTCAGAAGGGATGCTGAGTCAGGGTGAGGTGTGGACGAGGAGGCCTTTCACGGTTTCCGGTGTTGGGGTGGCTGACTTTCTGTTCCGACAGGCATGCCCTGATGCCCTCGGCTGCCGGCCAGGATGGAGAAGCGCGGAGCCGGGTTTGGAGAGCGTCGGGGATGGAGCGGAGGGGGTGCTGAAGGAGGGCGAGCAGCTTCGCTGCGAGGGCCGAACGACGCTGCTTGCAGCTTTAATTATTATTATTCTTTTTTCTTCCGCGTCTTTGGGTGGCCTTTAGGGGGTCTTAGCATATCCAAAAAGTCACCAAATTCTGGCTCAATATAGAAAGTGCGTGAAATTTACGTATTTCACTGGCGATTTGAAAGTTCATAAAAAAGTGGCTCGACAGTGCCCCCTAGAAAGTGAAAAATACCCCTCTCCATAAAGCTTAGTTTATCGTACAGTTATGAAATTTGGTATACTGATAATACTCAACAGTCCGCACAGAAAAGCCTCTTGCAACCATGGTCAATATAAAACAGGAAGTCGGCCATTTTGGGTTGAAATGAGGATTTTTAGCCGTTTTGGCCAATTCTAGGGTCTATATTTGGTTGAACAGTTTGGTCATTTTTCGCACCATCGTCTCAAAAATAGTGCGAGATCGAACAGAAGCGATGGACGATTCAAATGAGACAATAAAATTGACTTTTCGTAAATACTGAAGGGGCGGGGCCAGGCCTCAAAGTTCGAGCACTCGCCAAAAAAATTCAAATTGCTATAATTTCACAAATGAAAGAATTACAGTTAAAACAATTTCTAAGGACAATTGCCATCGCCCCCCGAAGACAAATGAATGGTCGATAGATGATGTCACACAAGCCCCGCCCCCTCAGGACTTAAAAGGTCAAGTTTTACTGGGAAATTTTCCAAAATTCGCCCTTTCAAATAATCACCCCAAATTTGTAGCAGGTAACTGAAGACAAGTTGGGGTTGCTTGGCGTCACTTTATGGGAGTTTTCTGCAGAAGGCGGGGCTGTGGCGGCGCGGCGAAGTCAGGCGTACCGCTTAGGCCTTACGTTTGCCTCCCATTTCGTCATTTCTAAAGATATCGCCACAAAACTTCTTGGGAGTGATCCTAGTCCTGCCCCCCAAAAAATGTGATGTGAAAATCCTGTGGGCGTGGCCTATTTTCTGAAATAGCGCCCTCTAGGACCATTAAAACTGTCAGCCCCAAGCCAGGCTTTGACTGAGGACTACGAAATTTGGTACACTAATGTGGTGTCTCAGGACCTACAAAAAAGTCTCTTGGAGCCAAGCACCAAGTCGCACAGGAAGTCGGCCATTTTGGTCCAAGTACTCGATTTAGTGGTTTTCGCACACGTTGTTTGGAGAGTGTTGCACCATCGCCCTTTTCACCAATCACCTTCAAACATCTGCTATACACTCTTAAGACATAGATGAAAAAATTCAACCGTCGGATTTTAAATAAGTATAAAGGTGTGGGCGTGGCTAAGCCTCAAACTTTGACCTGTCGCCACGCCACTCTTTTTTTCACAGCTCCCTATTGGACTCCTTTTAACCAATCACCAGCAATCACTGGCAAATAGCAGCAGACAAGTTGAGGTCACTTGGTTTATAGTACTGGCAGGTTTCGAATAAAGGCGGGGCTTTGGGAGCATGGCGAAATTCACCATCACGCCATGGAAATACGTTTGTCTCTCATTTCTTCAATCATTGTTACATCACCACACAATTTCTGATGAGTGATCTTACTCTGACCCCTAATAGAATTGGACAGCTGAAGTTTGTGGGCGTGGCCTATTTTCTGAAATAGCGCCCCCTAGGACCATTAAAACTATCAGCCCCAAGCCATGCTTTGACTGAGGATCACGAAATTTGGCACACTAATGTAGTGTCTCAGGACCTACAAAAAAGTCTCTTGGAGCCAAGTACAATGTCGCACAGGAGGTCGGCCATTTTGGTCCAAGTACTCGATTTAGTGGTTTTCCCACACGTTATTAGGAGAATGATGTCTCGTCGTCCTTTCCACCGATCACCTTCAAACTCCTGCTATATACTCTTAAGACATAGAGGAAAAAATTCAACCGTCGGATTTTAAATAAGTATAAAGGTGTGGGCGTGGCTAAGCTTCAAACTTTGACCAGTCGCCATTACGTTACTTGACTTAATAACTCCCATGTGCATGATCAGATCAATTTCAAACTTTGTCTGTGTGATCACTGACCACATCTGAAGACAGTGACAATGTGGACAGCTGACATCACCTAAGCCCCGCCCCCTGACTACAGGAAGTCTACTGTTTTATGGTGAAATGCCCATATTTGTCCCCTCTAATTTAGTCAACATGACACTAAGGTAATGCACTGTCTTCATGATGTTGTAATGACCATTCAGATCTGATAGCTTTTCAGAAAGGGAGGGGCTTTGATGCCATGGCGATTTCTGGCGTGAAGCTGTGACCTTACGTTTGACTGTAACTTCCACAAACAGCCTCCGATTTGCCCGAGACTGAACATCACATCACCAGTGTGGTAAAGATAGAGTATCTCCTAGTGGTGAGACGTGTAATGGTGGGCTCAGAGGGGATGCTGAGTCAGGGTGAGGTGTGGACGAGGAGGCCATTCACGGTTTCTGGTGTCGGGGTGGTTGACTGTCTGTTCTGCCAGACGTGCCCTGGTGCTCCCGGCTGCCGGCCAGGATGGAGAAGCGCAGAGCTGGGTTTGGAGAGCGTCGGGGATGGAGCGGAGGGGGTGCGGAAGGAGGGCGAGCTGCTTCGCTGCGAGGGCCGAACGACGCTGCTTGCAGCTTTAATTAGGCCCGAGCAGTGAAGCTGCGAAGGCCTATTGTATCTGCTCCGTTTATTATTTATTTTTTTTTTTCTTTCTTTCTTTTTTTTTCTTCCGCGTCTTTGGATGGCCTTTAGGGGGTCTTAGCATATCCAAAAAGTCACCAAATTCTGGCCCAATATAGAAAGTGCGTGAAATTTACGTATTTCACTGGCAACGTGAAAGTTGGTAAAAAAATGTTTCAACAGCGCCCCCTGGAAAATTAAAAATACCCCTCCGCTTTGACCTTTTTTCATAGTAGAGTGATGAAATTTGGTACACTTGTAGAACTCAACAATACGCACAGAAAAGCCTCTTGCACCCATGGTCAATATCAAACAGGAAGTCGGCCATTTTGGACTAAAGTGGCCATTTTGACCCCGTTTTGGCCATTTCTAGGGTCTATATTTGGTTTAACAGTTTGGTCATTTTTCGCACGATCGTCTCAAAAATAGTGTGCGATCGAACAGAAGCGATGGACGATTAAAATGAGACAATAAAATTGACTTTTCGTAAATACTGAAGGGGCGGGACCAGGCCTCAAAGTTAGAGCACTCGCCAAAAAAATTCAAATTGCTATAGATTCATAAATGAAAGAATTACAGTTAAAGAAATGTTCTAAGGACAATCGTCGTCGCCCTCCGAAGACAAATGAATGGTCGATTGATGATGTCACATAAGCCCCGCCCCCTCAGGACTTAAAAGGTCAAGATTTACTGGGAAATTTTCCAAAATTCGCCCTTTCCAATAATCACCCCAAATTTGTAGCGGGTAACTGAAGACAAGTTGGGGTTGCTTGGCGTCACTTTATGGGAGTTTTCTCCAGAAGGCGGGGCTGTGGCGGCGCGGCGAAGTCAGGCGTACCGCTTAGGCCTTACGTTTGCCTCCCATTTCGTCATTTCTAGAGATATCACCACAAAACCTCTTGGGAGTGATCCTAGTTGAGCCCCCCACAAAATGTGATGTGAACATCCGGTGGGCGTGGCCTATTTTCTGAAATAGCGCCCCCTAGGACCATTAAAACTGTCAGCCCCAAGTCATGCTTTGACTGAGGATTATGAAATTTGGCACACTAATGTGGTGTCTCAGGACCTACAAAAAAGTCTCTTGGAGCCAAGTGCAAAGTCGCACAGGAAGTCGGCCATTTTGGTCCAAGTACTCGATTTAGTGGTTTTCGCACACGTTGTTTGGAGAGTGATGCTCCATCGCCCTTTTCACCAATCGCCTTCAAACTTCTGCTATAGACTCTTAAGACATAAAGGAAAAATTTCAACCGTCGGATTTTAAATAAGTATAAAGGTGTGGGCGTGGCTAAGCCTCAAACTTTGACCTGTCACCACGCCACTCTTTTTTTCACAGCTACCTATTGGACTCCTTTTACCCAATCGCCAGCAATCTCTGGCGAATAGCAGCTGACAAGTTGAGGTCACTTAGTCTCCAGTACTGGCAGGTTTTGAAAAAAGGCGGGGCTTTGGGAGCATGGCAAAATTCACCATCACGCCATGGCAATACGTTTGCCTCTCATTTCTTCAATTATCGTGCCATCACCACAAAATGTCTGGTGAGTGATCCTAGTCTGACCCCCAATAGATTTGGACAGCTGTAGTTTGTGGGCGTGGCCTATTTTCTGAAATGGCGCCCTCTAGGACCATTAAAACTGTCAGCCCCTAGCCATGCTTTGACTGAGGAGTACGAAATCTGGTACACTAATGTGGTGTCTCCGGTCCTACAAAAAAGTCTCTTGGAGCCAAGTGCAAAGTCGCACAGGAAGTCGGCCATTTTGGTCCAAGTAGTCGATTTAGTGGTTTTCGCACACGTTGTTTGGAGAGTGTTACACCATTGCCCTTTTCACCAATCACCTTCAAACTTCTGCTATAGACTCTTAAGACAAAGGGGAAAAAATTCAACCTACGGATTTTAAATAAGTATAAAGGTGTGGGCGTGGCTAAGCCTCAAACTTTGACCTGTCGCAACGCCACTCTTTTTTTCACAGCTCCCTATTGGACACCTTTTAACCAATCACCAGCAATCACTGGCAAATAGCAGCAGACAAGTTGAGGTCACTTGGTCTATAGTACTGGCAGGTTTCGAATAAAGGCGGGGCTTTGGGAGCATGGCGAAATTCGCCATCACGCCATGGAAATACGTTTGTCTCTCATTTCTTCAATCATTGTGACATCGCCACACAATTTCTGATGAGTGATCCTACTCTGACCCCTAATAGAATTGGACAGCTGAAGTTTGTGGGCGTGGCCTATTTTCTGAAATAGCGCCCCCTAGGACCATTAAAACTGTCAGCCCCAAGCCGTGCTTTGACTGAGGATCACGAACTTTGGCACACTAATGTAGTGTCTCAGGACCTACAAAAAAGTCTCTTGGAGCCAAGCGCAATGTCGCACAGGAGGTCGGCCATTTTGGTCCAAGTACTCGATTTAGTGGTTTTCGCACACGTTATTAGGAGAATGATGTCTCGTCGCCCTTTCCACCAATCACCTTCAAACTCTTGCTATATACTCTTAAGACATAGAGGAAAAGATTCAACCGTCGGATTTTAAATAAGTATAAAGGTGTGGGCGTGGCTAAGCCTCAAACTTTGACCAGTCGCCATTACGTTACTTGACTCAATAACTCCCTTGTGCATGATCAGATCAATTTCAAACTTTGTCCGTGTGATCACTGACCACATCTGAAGACAGTGACAATGTGGACAGCTGGCATCACCTAAGCCCCGCCCCCTGACTACAGGAAGTCTTCTGTTTTATGGTGAAATGCCCATATTTGTCCCCTCTAATTTAGTCAACATGACACTAAGGTCATGCACTGTCTTCATGATGTTGTAATGACTATTCAGATCTGATAGCTTTTCAGAAAGGGAGGAGCTTTGATGCCATGGCGATTTCTGGCGTGACGCTGTGACCTTACGTTTGACTGTAACTTCCACAAACAGCCTCCGATTTGCCAGAGACTGAACATCACATCACCAGTGTGGTAAAGATAGAGTATCTCCTAGTGGTGAGACGTGTAATGCTGGGCTCAGAGGGGATGCTGAATCAGGGTGAGGTGTGGACGAGGAGGCCGTTCACGGTTTCTGGTGTTGGGGTGGTTGACTTTCTGTTCTGCCAGACGTGCCCTGGTGCCCCCGGCTGCCGGCCAGGATGGACAAGCGCGGAGCTGGGTTTGGAGAGCGTCGGGGATGGAGCGGAGGGGGTGCGGAAGGAGGGCGAGCAGCTTCGCTGCGAGGGCCGAACGACGCTGCTTGCAGCTTTAATTAGGCCCGAGCAGTGAAGCTGCGAAGGCCTATTGTATCTGCTCCGTTTATTAGGCCCGAGCAGTGAAGCTGCGAAGGCCTATTGTATCTGCTCCGTTTCTTCTTCTTATTAGGCCCGAGCAGTGAAGCTGCGAAGGCCTATTGTATCTGCTCCGTTTATTATTTTTTTTTTTCTTTTTTTTTTTTTTCTTTTTTTTTCTTCCGCGTCTTTGGATGGCCTTTAGGGGGTCTTAGCATATCCAAAAAGTCACCAAATTCTGGCCCAATATAGAAAGTGCGTGAAATTTACGTATTTCACTGGCAACGTGAAAGTTGGTAAAAAAATGTTTCAACAGCGCCCCCTGGAAAATTAAAAATACCCCTCCGCTTTGACCTTTTTTCATAGTAGAGTGATGAAATTTGGTACACTTGTAGAACTCAACAATACGCACAGAAAAGCCTCTTGCACCCATGGTCAATATCAAACAGGAAGTCGGCCATTTTGGACTAAAGTGGCCATTTTGACCCCGTTTTGGCCATTTCTAGGGTCTATATTTGGTTTAACAGTTTGGTCATTTTTCGCACGATCGTCTCAAAAATAGTGTGCGATCGAACAGAAGCGATGGACGATTAAAATGAGACAATAAAATTGACTTTTCGTAAATACTGAAGGGGCGGGACCAGGCCTCAAAGTTCGAGCACTCGCCAAAAAAATTCAAATTGCTATAGATTCATAAATGAAAGAATTACAGTTAAAGAAATGTTCTAAGGACAATCGTCGTCGACCTCCGAAGACAAATGAATGGTCGATTGATGATGTCACATAAGCCCCGCCCCCTCAGGACTTAAAAGGTCAAGATTTACTGGGAAATTTTCCAAAATTCGCCCTTTCCAATAACCACCCCAAATTTGTAGCGGGTAACTGAAGACAAGTTGGGGTTGCTTGGCGTCACTTTATGGGAGTTTTCTCCAGAAGGCGGGGCTGTGGCGGCGCGGCGAAGTCAGGCGTACCGCTTAGGCCTTACGTTTGCCTCCCATTTCGTCATTTCTAGAGATATCGCCACAAAACCTCTTGGGAGTGATCCTAGTTCAGCCCCCCACAAAATGTGATGTGAACATCCAGTGGGCGTGGCCTATTTTCTGAAATAGCGCCCCCTAGGACCATTAAAACTGTCAGCCCCAAGTCATGCTTTGACTGAGGATTATGAAATTTGGCACACTAATGTGGTGTCTCAGGACCTACAAAAAAGTCTCTTGGAGCCAAGTGCAAAGTCGCACAGGAAGTCGGCCATTTTGGTCCAAGTACTCGATTTAGTGGTTTTCGCACACGTTGTTTGGAGAGTGATGCTCCATCGCCCTTTTCACCAATCGCCTTCAAACTTCTGCTATAGACTCTTAAGACATAAAGGAAAAAATTCAACCGTCGGATTTTAAATAAGTATAAAGGTGTGGGCGTGGCTAAGCCTCAAACTTTGACCTGTCACCACGCCACTCTTTTTTTCACAGCTACCTATTGGACTCCTTTTACCCAATCGCCAGCAATCTCTGGCGAATAGCAGCTGACAAGTTGAGGTCACTTAGTCTCCAGTACTGGCAGGTTTTGAAAAAAGGCGGGGCTTTGGGAGCATGGCAAAATTCACCATCACGCCATGGCAATACGTTTGCCTCTCATTTCTTCAATTATCGTGCCATCACCACAAAATGTCTGGTGAGTGATCCTAGTCTGACCCCCAATAGATTTGGACAGCTGTAGTTTGTGGGCGTGGCCTATTTTCTGAAATGGCGCCCTCTAGGACCATTAAAACTGTCAGCCCCTAGCCATGCTTTGACTGAGGAGTACGAAATCTGGTACACTAATGTGGTGTCTCCGGTCCTACAAAAAAGTCTCTTGGAGCCAAGTGCAAAGTCGCACAGGAAGTCGGCCATTTTGGTCCAAGTAGTCGATTTAGTGGTTTTCGCACACGTTGTTTGGAGAGTGTTACACCATTGCCCTTTTCACCAATCACCTTCAAACTTCTGCTATAGACTCTTAAGACAAAGGGGAAAAAATTCAACCTACGGATTTTAAATAAGTATAAAGGTGTGGGCGTGGCTAAGCCTCAAACTTTGACCTGTCGCCACGCCACTCTTTTTTTCACAGCTCCCTATTGGACTCCTTTTAACCAATCACCAGCAATCACTGGCAAATAGCAGCAGACAAGTTGAGGTCACTTGGTCTATAGTACTGGCAGCTTTCGAATAAAGGCGGGGCTTTGGGAGCATGGCGAAATTCGCCATCACGCCATGGAAATACGTTTGTCTCTCATTTCTTCAATCATTGTGACATCGCCACACAATTTCTGATGAGTGATCCTACTCTGACCCCTAATAGAATTGGACAGCTGAAGTTTGTGGGCGTGGCCTATTTTCTGAAATAGCGCCCCCTAGGACCATTAAAACTGTCAGCCCCAAGCCGTGCTTTGACTGAGGATCACGAAATTTGGCACACTAATGTAGTGTCTCAGGACCTACAAAAAAGTCTCTTGGAGCCAAGCGCAATGTCGCACAGGAGGTCGGCCATTTTGGTCCAAGTACTCGATTTAGTGGTTTTCGCACACGTTATTAGGAGAATGATGTCTCGTCGCCCTTTCCACCGATCACCTTCAAACTCTTGCTATATACTCTTAAGACATAGAGGAAAAGATTCAATCGTCGGATTTTAAATAAGTATAAAGGTGTGGGCGTGGCTAAGCCTCAAACTTTGACCAGTCGCCATTACGTTACTTGACTCAATAACTCCCTTGTGCATGATCAGATCAATTTCAAACTTTGTCCGTGTGATCACTGACCACATCTGAAGACAGTGACAATGTGGACAGCTGGCATCACCTAAGCCCCGCCCCCTGACTACAGGAAGTCTTCTGTTTTATGGTGAAATGCCCATATTTGTCCCCTCTAATTTAGTCAACATGACACTAAGGTCATGCACTGTCTTCATGATGTTCTAATGACTATTCAGATCTGATAGCTTTTCAGAAAGGGAGGAGCTTTGATGCCATGGCGATTTCTGGCGTGACGCTGTGACCTTACGTTTGACTGTAACTTCCACAAACAGCCTCCGATTTGCCAGAGACTGAACATCACATCACCAGTGTGGTAAAGATAGAGTATCTCCTAGTGGTGAGACGTGTAATGCTGGGCTCAGAGGGGATGCTGAATCAGGGTGAGGTGTGGACGAGGAGGCCGTTCACGGTTTCTGGTGTCGGGGTGGTTGACTTTCTGTTCTGCCAGACGTGCCCTGGTGCCCCCGGCTGCCGTCCAGGATGGACAAGCGCGGAGCTGGGTTTGGAGAGCGTCGGGGATGGAGCGGAGGGGGTGCGGAAGGAGGGCGAGCAGCTTCGCTGCGAGGGCCGAACGACGCTGCTTGCAGCTTTAATTAGGCCCGAGCAGCGAAAGCGCTGCGAAGGCCTCTTGTTTTTGCTCTGATTATTCTTTTTTTGTTATTCCGTGCCCCTTTTGAACGGCTTTTTGGGGACCTTAACATACCCCAAAACTCACAATATTTTGCACACTTGTCAGGCCTGATGAAAAATTTGATATTTTAAAGGTCCCAAAAAAATCGCAAAGAAAATGGCTGAACAGCGCCCCCTAGAAAGTGAAAAAAAACCCTCTCCATAAAGCTTAGTTTATCGTACAGTTATGAAATTTGGTACACTTGTAGTACTCAACAGTCCGCACGGAAAAGTCTCTTGCAAGCATGGTCAATATCAAACAGGAAGTCGGCCATTTTGAGTTGAAATGGCGATTTTTAGCCGTTTTTGCCATTTTTAGGATCCGTTTCTGATTGGATTGCTCGATCATTTTTTGCACGATTGTCTCAAAAGTGGTGTAAAATTGCTCAGAAGGGATTGGCGAACAAAATGAGACAAGGATTCTGAGTTTTCGTATATGTTGAAGGGGCGGGGCCAGGCCTCGAAGTTTGACTACTCGCCCAAAAAATTTAAATTGCTATAACTTCATAACTGAATGGAATAGAGTTACCAAATTTTCTGTGGTCATTCGTCATCCACCCACAAAGTATATTAAATGGTCGGATGATGACATCACACAAGCCCCGCCCCCTCAGGACCAAAAAGGTCAAGTTTTACTGTGAAAGGTCCCAAATTGTCCCATTTCACTTAATCACCACAAATTTGTAGCTGGTAACTCAAGACAAGTGGGGGTTGCTTGGCGTCACTTTATGGGAGTTTTCGGCAGAGGGCGGGGCTGTGGCGGCGCGGCGAAGTCAGGCGTACCGCCGTGGCCTTACGTTTGCCTCCCATTTCGTCATTTCTAAAGATATCGTCACAAAACTTCTTGTGAGTGATCCTAGTCCGGCCCCCCAAAAGATCTGATGTGAACATCTGGTGGGCGTGGCCTATTTTCTGAAATAGCGCCCCCTAGGACCATTAAAACTGTCAGCCCCAAGCCATGCTTTGACTGAGGATTACGAAATTTGGTACACTAATGTGGTGTCTCAGGACCTACAAAAAAGTCTCTTGGAGCCAAGTGCAAAGTTGCACAGGAAGTCGGCCATTTTGGTCCAAGTACGCAATTTATTGGTTTTCGCACACGTTGTTTGGAGAGTGATGCTCCGTCGCCATTTTCACAAATCTCCTTCAAACTTCTGCCATCTGCTCTTAAGACATAGAGGAAAAAATTCAACCGTCGGATTTTTCAAAAGTTGAAAGGTGTGGGCGTGGCTAAGCCTCAAACTTTGACCTGTCGCCGCGCCACTCTTTTTTTCACAGCTCCCTACTGGACTCCTTTTACCCAATCAGCAGGAGTCTCTGGCAAATAGCAGTAGACAACTTGAGGTCACTTGGTATCCAGTACTGGAAGGTTTCAAAAAAAGGCAGGGCTTTGGGAGCATGGCGAAAATCGCCATCACGCCATGGAAATACGTTTGCCTCTCATTTCTTCATTTATCGTGATATCGTTACGAAACTTCTGGTGAGTGATCCTAGTCTGACCCCAAAAAGACATAGACAGCTGAAATATGTGGGCGTGGCCTAATTTCTGAAATAGCGCCCCCTAGGACCATTTAAACTAATAGCCCCAAGCCATGCTTTGACTGAGGATTATGAAATTTGGTACACTAATGTGGTGTCCCAGGACCTACAAAAAAGTCTCTTGGAGCCAAGCACAAAATTGCACAGGAAGTCGGCCATTTTGGTCCAAGTACGCAATTTAGTGGTTTTCGCACACGTTGTTTGGAGAGTGATGCGCCGTCGCCCTTTTCACCAATCGCCTTCAAACTTCTGCTATATAATCTTAAGGCATAGAGGAAAAAATTCAACCGTCGGATTTTTCAAAAGTTAAAAGGTGTGGGCGTGGCTAAGTCTCAAACTTTGACCTTTTGCCATTACTTGACTTAATAACTCCCATGTGCATGATCAGATCTTTTTCGAACTTTGTCTGTGTGATCATTGACCATATCTGTAAACAATGACAATGTGGACAGCTGACATCATCTAAGCCCCGCCCCCTGACTAAAGGAAGTTATTATTTTATGCTGAAATGCCCATATTTGTCCCCTCTAATTTAGTCAACATGACACCTAGGTCATGCACTGTCTTCATGATGCTGTAATGGCCATTCAAATCTGATAGCTTTCCAGAAAGGGAGGGGCTTTGATGCCATGGCGAATTCTGGCGTAACGCCGTAACCTTACAATTCAATTTAATGGTGAGCTCAGAGGGGATGCTTAGTCAGGGTGAGGTGCGGACTAGGAGGCCATTTGCTGTTTCCGGTGACGGGATGATTGACGTTTCTGTTCTGCAAGACATGCCCTGGTGCCCCGGGCTGCCGGCCAGGCCGGAGCGGCGCGGAGCTGCGAGGGCCGAACGACGCTGCTTGCAGCTTTAATTATTATTATTCTTTTTTCTTCCGCGTCTTTGAATGGCCTTTAGGGGGTCTTAGCATATCCAAAAAGTCACCAAATTCTGGCCCAATATAGAAAGTGCGTGAAATTTACGTATTTCACTGGCGATGTGAAAGTTCGTAAAAAAATGGCTGAACAGCGCCCCCTAGAAAGTGAAAAATACCCCTCTCCATAAAGCTTAGTTTATCGTACAGTTATGAAATTTGGTACACTTGTAGTACTCAACAGTCCGCACAGAAAAGTCTCTTGCAACCATGGTCTATATCACACAGGAAGTCGGCCATTTTAGGTTGAAATGGCGATTTTTAGCCATTTTGGCCATTTCTAGGGTCTATATTTGGTTGAACAGTTTGGTCATTTTTCGCACGATCGTCTCAAAAATTGTGTGCGATCGAACAGAAG
The DNA here is from genome assembly GCF_043380555.1 of Nothobranchius furzeri. Lineage (NCBI taxonomy): Eukaryota > Metazoa > Chordata > Actinopteri > Cyprinodontiformes > Nothobranchiidae > Nothobranchius > Nothobranchius furzeri. The sequence goes on along the minus strand of NC_091742.1, from coordinate 43,482,299 downwards.
CGATGGCCGATTCAAATGAGAAAATAAAATTGACTTTTCGTAAATACTGAAGGGGCGGGGCCAGGCCTCAAAGTTCGAGCACTCGCCAAGAAAATTCAAATTGCTATAATTTCATAAATGAAAGAATTACAGTTAAAGTAACATTCTATGGACAATTGTCATCGCCCCCCGAAGACAAATGAATGGTTGATTGGTGATGTCACATAAGCCCCGCCCCCTCAGTACTTAAAAGGTCAAGTTTTACTGGGAAATTTTCCAAAATTCGCCCTTTCAAATAATCATCCCAAATTTGTAGCTGGTAACTGAAGACAAGTTGGGGTTTCTTGGCGTCACTTTATGGGAGTTTTCTGCAGAAGGCGGGGCAGTGGCGGCACGGCGAAATCAGGCGTACCGACGTGGCCTTACGTTTGCCTCCCATTTCGTCATTTCTAGAGATATCGCCACGACACTTCTTGGGAGTGATCCTAGTCTGGCCCCCAAAAGAATCTGATGTGAACATCCGGTGGGCGTGGCCTATTTTCTGAAATAGCGCCCCCTAGGACCATTAAAACTGTCAGCCCCAAGCCATGCTTTGACTGAGGAGTACGAAATTTGGTACACTAATGTGGTGTCTCAGGACCTACAAAAAAGTCTCTTGGAGCCAAGTGCGAAGTCACACAGGAAGTCGGCCATTTTGGTCCAAGTACTGGATTTAGTGGTTTTCGCACACGTTGTTTGGAGAAGGATGCTCCATCACTCTTTTCACCAATCACCTTCAAACCTCTGTCATACACTCTTAAGACATAGATGAAAAAATTCAACCGTCGGATTTTAAATAAGTATAAAGGTGTGGGCGTGGCTAAGCCTCAAACTTTGACCTGTCGCCACGCCACTCTTTTTTTCACAGCTCCCTATTGGCCTCCTTTTAACCAATCACCAGCAATCACTGGCTAATAGCAGCAGACAAGTTGAGGTCAATTGGTCTATAATACTGGCAGGTTTCGAATAAAGGCGGGGCTTTTGGAGCATGGCGAAATTCGCCATCACGCCATGGAAATACGTTTGTCTCTCATTTCTTCTATCACTGTGACATCGCCACACAATTTCTGATGAGTGATCCTACTCTGACCCCTAATAGATTTGGACAGCTGAAGTTTGTGGGCGTGGCCTATTTTCTGAAATAGCACCCCCTAGGACCATTAAAACTGTCAGCCCCAAGCCTTGCTTTGACTGAGGATCACGAAATTTGGCACACTAATGTAGTGTCTCAGGACCTACAAAAAAGTCTCTTGGAGCCAAGCACAATGTCGCACAGGAGGTCGGCCATTTTGGTCCAAGTACGCGATTTAGTGGTTTTCGCACACGTTATTAGGAGAATGATGTCTCGTCGACCTTTCCACCGATCACCTTCAAACTCCTGCTATATACTCTTAAGACATAGAGGAAAAAATTCAACCGTCGGATTTCAAATAAGTATAAAGATGTGGGCGTGGCTAAGCCTCAAACTTTGACCAGTCGCCATTACGTTACTTGACTTAGTAACTCTCATGTGCATGATCAGATCAATTTCAAACTTTGTCTGTGTTATCACTGACCACATCTGAAGACAGTGACAATGTGGACAGCTGGCATCACCTAAGCCCCACCCCCTGACTACAGGAAGTTTACTGTTTTATGGTGAAATGCCCATATTTGTCCCCTCTAATTTAGTCAACATGACACAAAGGTCATGCACTGTCTTCATGATGTTGTAATGACCATTCAGATCTGATAGCTTTTCAGAAAGGGAGGGGCTTTGATGCCATGGTGAATTCTGTTCTGGTGGACGTTTCTGTTCTGCTGACGCGCCCTGTTGTCCCGGGCTGCTGGTCAGGAAGGAGCGGCGGGGTGCTGGGTTTTGAGAGCATTGGGGATGGAGCGGAGGGGGTAAGGACGGAGGGCGAGCAGCTTCGCTGCGAGGGCCGAACGACGCTGCTTGCAGCTTTAATTATTTTTTTTTTTCTTTCTTTCTTTCTTTTTTTTTCTTCCGCGTCTTTGGATGGCCTTTAGGGGGTCTTAGCATATCCAAAAAGTCACCAAATTCTGGCCCAATATAGAAAGTGCGTGAAATTTACGTATTTCACTGGCAACGTGAAAGTTGGTAAAAAAATGTTTCAACAGCGCCCCCTGGAAAATTAAAAATACCCCTCCGCTTTGACCTTTTTTCATAGTAGAGTGATGAAATTTGGTACACTTGTAGAACTCAACAATACGCACAGAAAAGCCTCTTGCACCCATGGTCAATATCAAACAGGAAGTCGGCCATTTTGGACTAAAGTGGCCATTTTGACCCCGTTTTGGCCATTTCTAGGGTCTATATTTGGTTGAACAGTTTGGTCATTTTTCGCACGATCGTCTCAAAAATAGTGTGCGATCGAACAGAAGCGATGGACGATTAAAATGAGACAATAAAATTGACTTTTCGTAAATACTGAAGGGGCGGGACCAGGCCTCAAAGTTCGAGCACTCGCCAAAAAAATTCAAATTGCTATAATTTCATAAATGAAAGAATTACAGTTAAAGAAATGTTCTATGGACAATCGTCATCACCCTCCGAAGACAAATGAATGGTCGATTGATGATGTCACATAAGCCCCGCCCCCTCAGGACTTAAAAGGTCAAGTTTTACTGGGAAATTTTCCAAAATTCGCCCTTTCAAATAATCACCCCAAATTTGTAGCAGGTAACTGAAGACAAGTTGGGGTTGCTTGGCGTCACTTTATGGGAGTTTTCTGCAGAAGGCGGGGCTGTGGCGGCGCGGCGAAGTCAGGAGTACCGCTTAGGCCTTACGTTTGCCTCCCATTTCGTCATTTCTAGAGATATCGCCACAAAACCTCTTGGGAGTGATCCTAGTTCAGCCCCCCACAAAATGTGATGTGAACATCCGGTGGGCGTGGCCTATTTTCTGAAATAGCGCCCCCTAGGACCATTAAAACTGTCAGCCCCAAGTCATGCTTTGACTGAGGATTATGAAATTTGGCACACTAATGTGGTGTCTCAGGACCTACAAAAAAGTCTCCTGGAGCCAAGTGCAAAGTCGCACAGGAAGTCAGCCATTTTGGTCCAAGTACTCGATTTAGTGGTTTTCGCACACGTTGTTTGGAGAGTGATGCTCCATCGCCCTTTTCACCAATCGCCTTCAAACTTCTGCTATAGACTCTTAAGACATAAAGGAAAAAATTCAACCGTCGGATTTTAAATAAGTATAAAGGTGTGGGCGTGGCTAAGCCTCAAACTTTGACCTGTCACCACGCCACTCTTTTTTTCACAGCTACCTATTGGACTCCTTTTACCCAATCGCCAGCAATCTCTGGCGAATAGCAGCTGACAAGTTGAGGTCACTTAGTCTCCAGTACTGGCAGGTTTTGAAAAAAGGCGGGGCTTTGGGAGCATGGCAAAATTCACCATCACGCCATGGCAATAAGTTTGCCTCTCATTTCTTCAATTATCGTGCCATCGCCACAAAATGTCTGGTGAGTGATCCTAGTCTGACCCCCAATAGATTTGGACAGCTGTAGTTTGTGGGCGTGGCCTATTTTCTGAAATGGCGCCCCCTAGGACCATTAAAACTGTCAGCCCCTAGCCATGCTTTGACTGAGGAGTACGAAATCTGGTACACTAATGTGGTGTCTCCGGACCTACAAAAAAGTCTCTTGGAGCCAAGTGCAAAGTCGCACAGGAAGTCGGCCATTTTGGTCCAAGTACTCGATTTAGTGGTTTTCGCACACGTTGTTTGGAGAGTGATACACCATTGCCCTTTTCACCAATCACCTTCAAACTTCTGCTATAGACTCTTAAGACAACGGGGAAAAAATTCAACCTACGGATTTTAAATAAGTATAAAGGTGTGGGCGTGGCTAAGCCTCAAACTTTGACCTGTCGCCACGCCACTCTTTTTTTCACAGCTCCCTATTGGACTCCTTTTAACCAATCACCAGCAATCACTGGCAAATAGCAGCAGACAAGTTGAGGTCACTTGGTCTATAGTACTGGCAGGTTTCGAATAAAGGCGGGGCTTTGGGAGCATGGCGAAATTCGCCATCACGCCATGGAAATACGTTTGTCTCTCATTTCTTCAATCATTGTGACATCGCCACACAATTTCTGATGAGTGATCCTACTCTGACCCCTAATAGAATTGGACAGCTGAAGTTTGTGGGCGTGGCCTATTTTCTGAAATAGCGCCCCCTAGGACCATTAAAACTGTCAGCCCCAAGCCATGCTTTGACTGAGGATCACGAAATTTGGCACACTAATGTAGTGTCTCAGGACCTACAAAAAAGTCTCTTGGAGCCAAGCGCAATGTCGCACAGGAGGTCGGCCATTTTGGTCCAAGTACTCGATTTAGTGGTTTTCGCACACGTTATTAGGAGAATGATGTCTCGTCGCCCTTTCCACCGATCACCTTCAAACTCCTGCTATATACTCTTAAGACATAGAGGAAAAATTCAACCGTCGGATTTTAAATAAGTATAAAGGTGTGGGCGTGGCTAAGCCTCAAACTTTGACCAGTCGCCATTACATTACTTGACTCAATAACTCCCTTGTGCATGATCAGATCAATTTCAAACTTTGTCTGTGTGATCACTGACCACATCTGAAGACAGTGACAATGTGGACAGCTGGCATCACCTAAGCCCCGCCCCCTGACTACAGGAAGTCTACTGTTTTATGGTGAAATGCCCATATTTGTCCCCTCTAATTTAGTCAACATGACACTAAGGTCATGCACTGTCTTCATGATGTTGTAATGACTATTCAGATCTGATAGCTTTTCAGAAAGAGAGGAGCTTTGATGCCATGGCGATTTCTGGCGTGACGCTGTGACCTTACGTTTGACTGTAACTTCCACAAACAGCCTCCGATTTGCCAGAGACTGAACATCACATCACCAGTGTGGTAAAGATAGAGTATCTCCTAGTGGTGAGACGTGTAATGCTGGGCTCAGAGGGGATGCTGAATCAGGGTGAGGTGTGGACGAGGAGGCCGTTCACGGTTTCTGGTGTCGGGGTGGTTGACTTTCTGTTCTGCCCGACGTGCCCTGGTGCCCCCGGCTGCCGGCCAGGATGGACAAGCGCGGAGTTGGGTTTGGAGAGCGTCCGGGATGGAGCGGAGGGGGTGCGGAAGGAGGGCGAGCAGCTTCGCTGCGAGGGCCGAACGACGCTGCTTGCAGCTTTAATTATTATTATTTTTTTTCTTCCGCGTCTTTGGGTGGCCTTTAGGGGGTCTTAGCATATCCAAAAAGTCACCAAATTCTGGCTCAATATAGAAAGTGCGTGAAATTTACGTATTGCACTGGCGATGTGAAAGTTCATAAAAAAGTGGCTCGACAGCGCCCCCTAGAAAGTGAAAAATACCCCTCTCCATAAAGCTTAGTTTATCGTACAGTTATGAAATTTGGTATACTGGTAATACTCAGCAGTCGGCACAGAAAAGCCTCTTGCAACCATGGTCAATATCAAACAGGAAGTCGGCCATTTTGGGTTGAAATGGCGATTTTTAGCCGTTTTGGCCATTTCTAGGGTCTATATTTGGTTGAACAGTTTGGTCATTTTTCGCACCATCGTCTCAAAAATAGTGCGAGATCGAACAGAAGCGATGGACGATTCAAATGAGACAATAAAATTGACTTTTTGTAAATACTGATGGGGCGGGGCCAGGCCTCAAAGTTCGAGCACTCGCCAAAAAAATTCAAATTGCTATAATTTCACAAATGAAAGAATTACAGTTAAAACAATTTCTAAGGACAATCGTCCTCGCCCCCCGAAGACAAATGAATGGTCGATTGATGATGTCACACAAGCCCCGCCCCCTCAGGACTTAAAAGGTCAAGTTTTACTGGGAAATTTTCCAAAATTCGCCCTTTCAAATAATCAGCCCAAATTTGTAGCAGGTAACTGAAGACAAGTTGGGGTTGCTTGGCGTCACTTTATGGGAGTTTTCTTTAGAAGGCGGGGCTGTGGCGGTGCGGCGAAGTCAGGCGTACCGACGTGGCCTTACGCTTGTCTCCCATTTCGTCATTTCTAGAGATATTGCCACGATACTTCTTGGGAGTGATCCTAGTCCAGCCCCAAAAAGAATCTGATGTGAACATCTGGTGGGCGTGGCCTATTTTCTGAAATAGCGCCCCCTAGGACCATTAAAACTGTCAGCCCCAAGCCATGCTTTGACTGAGGAGTACAAAATTTGCTACACCAATGTAGTGTCTCAGGACCTACAAAAAAGTCTCTTGGTGCCAAGTGCAAAGTCGCACAGGAAGTCGGCCATTTTGGTCCAAGTACTCGATTTAGTGGTATTCGCACACGTTGTTTGGAGAAGGATGCTCCATCACCCTTTTCACCAATCACCTTCAAACATCTGCTATACACTCTTAAGATATAGATGAAAAAATTCAACCGTCGGATTTTATATAAGTATAAAGGTGTGGGCGTGGCTAAGCCTCAAACTTTGACCTGTTGCCATGCCACTGTTTTTTTCACAGCTCCCTATTGGACTCCTTTTAACCAATCACCAGCAATCACTGGCAAATAGCAGCAGACAAGTTGAGGTCACTTGGTCTATAGTACTGGCAGGTTTAGAAAAAAGGCGGGGCTTTGGGAGCATGGCGAAATTCGCCATCACGCCATGGAAATACGTTTGTGTCTCATTTCTTCAATCATTGTTACATCGCCACACAATTTCTGATGAGTGATCTTACTCTGACCCCTAATAGAACTGGACAGTTGAAGTTTGTGGGCGTGGCCTATTTTCTGAAATAGCGCCCCCTAGGACCACTAAAACTATCAGCCCCAAGCCATGCTCTGAGTGAGGATCACGAAATTTGGCACACTAATGTAGTGTCTCAGGACCTACAAAAAAGTCTCTTGGAGCCAAGCGCAATGTCGCACAGGAGGTCGGCCATTTTGGTCCAAGTACTCGATTTAGTGGTTTTCGCACACGTAATTAGGAGAATGATGTCTCGTCATCCTTTCCACCGATCACCTTCAAACTCCTGCTATATACTCTTAAGACATAGAGGGAAAAATTCAACCGTCGGATTTTAAATAAGTATAAAGGTGTGGGCGTGGCTAAGCCTCAAACTTTGACCAGTCGCCATTACGTTACTTGACTTAATAACTCCCATGTGCATGATCAGATCAATTTCAAACTTTGTCTGTGTGATCACTGACCACATCTGAAGACAGTGACAATGTGGAAAGCTGACATCACCTAAGCCCCGCCCCCTGACTACAGGAAGTCTACTGTTTTATGGTGAAATGCCCATATTTGTCCCCTCTAATTTAGTCAACATGACACTAAGGTCATGCACTGTCTTCATGATGTTGTAATGACCATTCAGATCTGATAGCTTTTCAGAAAGGGAGGCTGCTTTGATGCCATGGCGATTTCTGGCGTGACGCTGTGACCTTACGTTTGACTGTAACTTCCACAAACAGCCTTTGATTTGCCCGAAACTGAACATCACATCACCAGTGTGGTAAAGATAGAGTATCTCCTAGTGGTGAGACGTGTAATGGTGGTCTCAGAGGGGATGCTGAGTCAGGGTGAGGTGTGGACGAGGAGGCCGTTCACGGTTTCTGGTGTCGGGGTGGTTGACTTTCTGTTCTGCCAGACGTGCCCTGGTGCCCCCGGCTGCCGGCCAGGATGGAGAAGCGCGGAGCTGGGTTTGGAGAGCGTCTGGGATGGAGCGGAGGGGGGGCGGACACAGGACGAGCAGCTTCGCTGCGAGGGCCGAACGACGCTGCTTGCAGCTTTAATTTTTTTTCTTTCTTTTTCTTCCGCGTCTTTGGGTGGCCTTTAGGGGGTCTTAGCATATCCAAAAACTCACCAAATTCTGGCCCAATATAGAAAGTGCGTGAAATTTACGTATTTCACTGGCAACGTGAACGTTGGTAAAAAAATGTTTCGACAGCGCCCCCTAGAAAATTAAAAATACCCCTCTGCTTTGACCTTTTTTCATAGGAGAACGATGAAATTTGGTACACTTGTAGAACTCTACAATACGCACAGAAAAGCCTCTTGCACCCATGGTCAATATCAAACAGGAAGTCGGCCATTTTGGACTAAAGTGGCCATTTTGACCCCGTTTTGGCCATTTCTAGGGTCTACATTTGGTTGAACAGTTTGGTCATTTTTCGCACGATTGTCTCAAAAATAGTGTGCGATCGAACAGAAGCGATGGATGAATCAAATGAGCAAATAAAATTGACTTTTCGTAAATACTGAAGGGGCGGGGCCAGGCCTCAAAGTTCAAGCACTCGCCAAAAAATTCAAATTGCTTTAATTTCATAAATGAAAGAATTACAGTTAAAGTAATTATCTATGGACAATCGGCATCGCCCCCCGAAGACAAATGAATGGTCGATTGATGATGTCACATAAGCCCCGCCCCCTCAGGACTTAAAAGGTCAAGTTTTACTGGGAAATTTTCCAAAATTCGCCCTTTTAACTAATCACCCCAAGTTTGTAGCAGGTAACTGAAGACAAGTTGGGGTTGCTTGGCGTCACTTTATGGGAGTTTTCTGCAGAAGGCGGGGCTGTGGCGGCGCGGCGAAGTCAGGCGTACCGATGTGGCCTTACGTTTGCCTCCCATTTCGTCATTTCTAGAGATATCGCCACAAAACCTCTTGGGAGTGATCCTAGTTCAGCCGCCCACAAAATGTGATGTGAACATCCGGTGGGCGTGGCCTATTTTCTGAAATAGCGCCCCCTAGGACCATTAAAACTGTCAGCCCCAAGTCATGCTTTGACTGAGGAGTACGAAATTTGGTTTCCTAATGTGGTGTCTCAGGACCTACAAAAAAGTCTCTTGGAGCCAAGTGCAAAGTCGCACAGGAAGTCGGCCATTTTGGTCCAAGTACTCGATTTAGTGGTATTCGCACACGTTGTTTGGAGAGTGTTGCACCATCGCCCTTTTCACCAATCACCTTCAAACTTCTGCTATATACTTTTAAGACAAAGGGGGAAAAATTCAACCGTCGGATTTTAAATAAGTATAAAGGTGTGGGCGTGGCTAAGCCTCAAACTTTGACCTGTCGCCACGCCACTCTTTTTTTCACAGCTCCCTATCGGACTCCTTTTAACCAATCACCAGCAATCACTGGCAAATAGCAGCAGACAAGTTGAGGTCACTTGGTCTATAGTACTGGCAGGTTTCGAATAAAGGCGGGGCTTTGGGAGCATGGCGAAATTCGCCATCACGCCATGGAAATACGTTTGTCTCAAATTTTTTCAGTCATTGTGACATCGCCACACAATTTCTGATGAGTGATCCTACTCTGACCCCTAATAGAATTGGACAGCTAAAGTTTGTGGGCGTGGCCTATTTTCTGAAATGGCGCCCCCTAGGACCATTTAAACTGTCAGCCCCAAGCCATGGTTTGACTGAGGATCACGAAATTTGGCACACTAATGTGGTGTCTCAGGACCTACAAAAAAGTCTCTTGGAGCCAAGCGCAATGTCGCACAGGAGGTCGGCCATTTTGGTCCAAGTACTCGATTTAGTGGTTTTCGCACACGTTATTAGGAGAATGATGTCTCGTCGCCCTTTCCACCGATCACCTTCAAACTCCTGCTATATACTCTTAAGACATAGAGGAAAAAATTCAACCGTCGGATTTTAAATAAGTATAAAGGTGTGGGCGTGGCTAAGCCTCAAACTTTGACCAGTCGCCATTACGTTACTTGACTTAATAACTCCCATGTGCATGATCAGATCAGTTTCAAACTTTGTCTGTGTGATCACTGACCACATCTGAAGACAGTGACAATGTGGACAGCTGGCATCACCTAAGCCCCGCCCCCTGACTACAGGAAGTCTACTGTTTTATGGTGAAATGCCCATATTTGTCCCCTCTAATTTAGTCAACATGACACTAAGGTCATGCACTGTCTTCATGATGTTGTAATGACTATTCAGATCTGATAGCTTTCCAGAAAGGGAGGAGCTTTGATGCCATGGCGATTTCTGGCGTGACGCTGTGACCTTACGTTTGACTGTAACTTCCACAAACAGCCTCCGATTTGCCCGAGACTGAACATCACATCACCAGTGTGGTAAAGATATAGTATCTCCTAGTGGTGAGACGTGTAATGGTGGTCTCAGAGGGGATGCTTAATCAGGGTGAGGTGTGGACGAGGAGGCCGTTCACGGTTTCTGGTGTCGGGGTGGTTGACTTTCTGTTCTGCCAGACGTGCCCTGGTGCCCCCGGCTGCCGGCCAGGATGGACAAGCGCGGAGCTGGGTTTGGAGAGCGTCGGGGATGGAGCGGAGGGGGTGCGGAAGGAGGGCGAGCAGCTTCGCTGCGAGGGCCGAACGACGCTGCTTGCAGCTTTAATTATCATTTGTTCTGCATCATCACAGTAGTAGAAATATATTAATAAATTTATTATATTAATACATTTATTATATTATAAATGTATTACCTCCTCCTCTCTGGTGGGCTGCCACCCTTCATCTCCCTTTGCTTCTGCCGGCGCCATCGCGGCACCTCCGATGAGCCATACACGTTGACAATGTCGCAATCGTTGCCAGCTCCACCCGCCATCACCGCCAGTTCAGTCCGAGCTCCAGCCCATCCAGGAGGCTCCGTTTCAGCCTGTCCTAGTGTCTCCGCCTCTGGAGTCTACACCTGCAGTGTTCCGGTCTACGCCTGCTGGGTCTACGCCCGCAGAGTCCCCAGTGTCTTCAACTCCAGAGTCCACGCTGCAGTCTCTTCCAGAGTCCACATTGCAGCTTCTTCCACAGTCAACGCTGCAGCCTCTTCCAGAGTCTTTGTCTCCTGTGCCCTCGCCAGACGAGTCTAAAGTGTCCTCGCTTCCAGCGGCTCCTGAGCCTCCTCCAGAGTCTACGCTGCGGCCTCTTCCAGAGTCTATGCTGTGGCCTCTTCCTGAGTCGCCTCCTGCAGGGTCTTCATCTCCTGAGTCGCCTCCTGCAGAGTCTTCCTCTCCTGAGTTCCCATCTCCAGAGTTCCCGTCACATCCTCCTCCAGTGGCCCCATCTCCAGTGGCCCCGTCACATCCTCCTCCAGTGCCCCTGTCTCCAGTGTCCCCTCTTCAGTCTCCAGTGTCCCCTCTTCAATGTCCAGTGTGTCCATCTCCAGTGCCCCCTCTTCAGTCTCCAGTGTCCCCGTCTCCAGTATCCTCTCCAGTGTCCCCGTCTCCAGTGGCCCCTCTTCAGCCTCCTCCTCCAGAGTCCCCTTCCCCAGTGGCCCCTCTTCAGCCTCCTCCTCCAGTGTCCCTGTCTCCAGTGGCCCCTATTCAGCCTCCTCCTCCAGTGTCCCCGTCTCCAGTGGCCCCTCATCATGCTCCGGCCTCTTCGTCCCTTCATCATCCTAGGGCCTCTTTGTCCCCTCATCTTTCTCCAGTCTCTTCGTCCCTTCCTCACCCTCCAGAGTCCTCGTCCCCTCAGCCTCCAGAGTCCTCGTCCCCTTAGCCTCCAGAGTCTTTGTCCCCTCAGCCTCAAAACCCTTTGTCCCCGTCCCCTTGTTTTTCATTTTGTCTGTGTCTTGTGGGCATCTGCTATCCGCCCCTGGATCGGGGGGGTTTACTGTCATGTCTGTGCCCTGCGTCTCCCTCATGTGTGCCCTTGTGTTCTCCATCCCTCTCTAAGTTTCCCTTATGTGTCTCCTTTTGTTCCTCATGTGTCTCCTTGTCTGCATTCCTCCTCAAATGCCTCCTTGTGATCCCCAGCCTACTCCAGGTTTTTTCCCCTTAGGTGTTCCCTCCAGGTGTCTGTTTCCCTGTGTGTCCCCAACCCCCTCCAGGCTCTCTAGGTTTTTCCCTTACACACTTTTTGTCATTAGTCTTCTGTTAAGTGTTTTATGTAGTCAGTTTTCTCCCTCTAGTTCATTTTGCCCCCTTCCTCATTTTTAGGTCTGGTTTCTTCCTCTGCTCCATTGTGCTCTCCTCTGTTTTATTGGTCCCACCTGTGCACAATTCCCTAATCAGCCAGCCCTTGTGTATATAACACTGTCAGTATGGTGTTGGTCTATTGTTCATGTCAGTGTTGTTTTGTCTGCCCTCCTCTGTGTTTTTCCAGGTCTCCAGGCTTTCTAGGTTTTTTTTGGCTTCATGCCCATTTGGACTCTATTTTGGTTTGGTTTCATCCTAATAAAGGAATGTTTTTGTTCTCATCCGCTCCTGCCTCATGTCGTTCTGGATATCTGCATTTTGGGTCCAACTCCTCCAACCCTCAGCGTGACATACGCCTTCAGTCAGATATTCAGAGACTCTTAGTGTAAATGAGAATGTTTAAACATTTATGTGAAGTGAATGTTAAACATTAATAAAACTCTTCTTATAATGTGTATGAGTATACTGATATATTAAAACATCTTGTTCATTCAACACATTTGATTATTTCAACCTATAATTTGTAAAGTCAAGTTATAAGTTATAAACTTCCTGGAAGATTAACTTCATCCACTCCTCCTTGAACCGTCACCTTTTCGTGGTGGAGTTTGAGTGCCCTAATGATCCTAGGAGCTATGTTGTCTGGGGCACTTTGTGCACCTGGTAGGGTCTCCCATGACAAATTAGTCTTAGGTGAAGGGTGAGACAAAGAACGGTTCAGAGGATCTTTCATGGATGTAAATTCAGAGTCGGAGTACCCGGCCCGGAGGGTTACCAGGGTCCCATCATGGAGCCAGGTCTGGGGTTGGGACCCGTGAGCGAGACATAGCATTGGCTCTGGAACCCAAGTCCTTGAGAGGGGGTGGACACTCTTCTTTGCTGGAGTTGGTCCGGGTGAGAGGCGGAGGGCTGGGATTGGCTTTTTGTTAGCCCCAAGACTCTCTGCCTGTGTGTTAGGGTTTACCCCGGGGGACGAGAGGGTAGCTTCCCTGCGCCTTAGGGTCGGGGAACGGGTCCTGACTGTTGTTTGTGCTTATGGACCAAATATCAATTCAGAGTACCCACCCTTTTTGGAGTCCCTGGGCCGAGTGCTAGATAGTGCTCCATCAGGGGACCCCATTGTTCTTCTGGGGAAATCCAATGCTCACGTGGGCAATGTCAGCTTGACCTGGAGGGGTGTGATTGGGAGGAACGGCCTGCCGATCTGAACTCGAGTGGTGTTTCGTTATTGGACTTCTGTGCAAGCCACAGTTTGGCCATAACGAACACAATGTTCGAACATAAGGATGCCCATTGGTACACTTGGTACCAGGGCAGCCTAGGTCGCAGGTCAATGATAGACTTTGTAGTCGTATCATCTGACCTGCGGCCGTATGTTTTGGACACCCGAGTGAAGAGAGGAGCGGAGCTGTCAACTGATCACCACCTGGTGGTGAGTTGGACCAGATGGCAGGGGAAGATGCCGCGTAGACCTGGCAGACCCAAACGCATAGTGAGGGTCTGCTGGGAATGCCTGGCAGAAGAACGTGTCAAGACGATCTTCCTGTCCTACCTCTGGCAGAGCTTTGACCGCTTCCCGAGAGCAGTCGGGGACATTGACTCCGAGTGGGCCTTGTCCCACTCTGCGATTGTTGAGGCGGCTGTTGCTAGCTGTGGTTGCAAGGTGGCCGGTGCCAGTCGTGGTGGCAACCCCCGTACCCGCTGGTGGACACCAGAGGTTCGGGGAGCCATCAGGATGAAGAAGGAGGTCTACAGGGCGTAGTTGGTCTGTGGATCTCCGGAGGCATTAGAGTGCAGCAGTGGCAGTTACCGAGGCAAAATCTCGGACGTGGGAGGAGTTTGGTGAGGCCATGAAGAAAGACTATTGATCGGCACCAAAGAGGTTCTGGCAAACTGTCCGGCGCCTCAGGAGAGGGAGGCAGCAACTCGCTCACACTGTTTACAGTGGGGATGGGGAGCTGCTGATGTCAACTGGGGCTATAGTCGGGCAGTGGAAGGAATACTTTGAGGAACTCCTCAAGCCCACCTACGCACATTCCGAGGAGGAGCCAGAGCCGGGAGACCTGGAGATGGACCGTCCAATCTTGGGGGCAGAAGTTGCTGAGGTAGTCAAACAACTACACAGCGGCGGAACACCGGGGGCGGATGAGATTCGCCCTGGGTATCTCAAGGCTATGGATGTTGTAGGGTTGTCGTGGTTGACACGTCTCTGCAACATTGCGTGGTCATCGGGGGCAGTTCCTGTGGAGTGGCAGACCGGGGTGGTGGTCCTCATCTTTAAGAAGGGTGACCTGAGGGTGTGTTCCAACTATAGGGAGATCACATTCCTCAGCCTCCCTGGAAAGGTGTACTCCAAGGTACTGGAGAGGAGGGATGGATCGATAGTTGAATCTAAGATTGAGGAGGAGCAATGTGGTTTTCGTCCTGGCCGTGGAACTGTGGACCAGCTCTATACCCTTGCAAGGGTGATGGAGGGGACATGGGAGTTTGCCCAACCAAGCCACATGTGTTTTGTGGATTTGGAGAAGGCTTATGACCATGTCCCCAGGGGCACCCTGTGGGGGACGCTCCAGGAGTATGGGGTGGGTGGCTTTCTGTTAAGGGCCATTCAGTCCCTTTACCAGAGGAGCGTGAGTTTGGTCTGCATAGCCAGTAGTAAGTCTGACCTGTTCCCGGTGAGGGTTGGACTCAGCCAGGGCTGCCCTTTGTTCTGTTCATTACCTTTATGGACAGAATTTCTAGGTGCAGCCGTGGTGTGGAGTGTGTCAAGTTTGGTGGCAGGAGAATCTCCTCTGCTTTTTACGGATGATGTGGTCCTCCAAGCTTCATTCAGCTCTGACTTTCAGCTCTTGCTGGGTAGGTTCGCGGCCGAGTGTGAAGCGGCTGGGATGAGGATCAGCACCTCCAAATCTGAGACCATGGTTCTCGACCGGAAAAGGGTGGCTTGCCAACTCTGGGTCGGGGTAGAGGTCTTACCTCAAGTGGAGGAGTTTAAGTATCTCGGGGTCTTGTTAACGAGTGAGGGTAGGAGGGATCAGGAGATCGACAGGCGGCTTGGTTCAGCGTCTGCAGTGATGTTGCCTCTGAGCCGGTCTCTCGTGGTGAAGAGGGAGCTGAGCCAGAAAGCCAGACTCTGGATTTCCCGTTCGATCTACGTCCCAATCCTCACCTATGGCCATGAGCTTTGGGTAAAGACCGAAAGAACGAGATCGTGGATACAAGTGGCCGAAATGAGTTTCCTCCATAGGGTGACCGGGCTAAGCCTTAGAGATATGGTGAGGAGCTCGGACATTCGGGAGGGTTTCGGAGTAGAACCGCTGCTCCTCTGGATCGAAAGGAGTCAGTTGAGGTGGTTAGGGTTAGGAGGCCCCCGGGTCGACCCAGGACACGTTGGAGAGGTTACATCTCCAATCTGGTCCGGGAACGCCATGGGGTCCTGCCGGAGGAGCTGGTGGAGGTGGCTGGGGAGAGGACAGTCTAGAGCTTCCTAGTTGGGATGCTGCCCCCGCGACCCGGACCCGGATAAGCAGAGGAAGACGACGACGACGAACTTTATCCAGAGTGAAGAATGCAGGAGTCTTGCTTCTGCATGAGACCTTGACTTCTTCCGGCACTCACAGGGAACAGTCGCTTCTGCCTTTTGCTCCCTTATCTGTATTTTCCCAAGGCTCTTTTTGTCCCGTCTGCCTACAGAGCACTTCTCTGCATTTCCTCTGCAATCACTATTTTTCAGCATGGATTTAATCAATTGGTCATTCAACGCGATTGATAAGATTTTTTCTACAATGAGGACAGAGGAGGGGGCTCGTGCTTGCCCTCAAGGGACACACGCAGCGGGATATATGTTCGATTCCTGGAAGAAGTGGAATATCATCTGTCTCTCTCAGCTGTCCATTGAGGACGTCGAAGATATGTGGATATTTGGCCTGATGATCGCTGGATTTCTTCTGATTGGAGTGGGAGGATACCTGGCTTTCCGTAAAATTGGGATGACGGGAGCGATTGGAGGGTGACCCGCAACCATGGACGGCAACGTCCGTGTGGATACCTCACAGACTGGGACGTTGCTCGAGGTGAATCGCAAGCTGGACAATGTCTTAGCTGCGTTACCGGTCTTAGCGCGCAAGATTGATATCATCTCGGAAAGGGTCACTTGACGGTATGGAGATGTTTAATCACTGAATTGGCTTCACTGGAGGACTTGAATGATCAATACAGACTTAAGGCGGAGAGGAAAAATGATCTCTGCCTGACCCAAACAAAGTTCTGTCATCGAATCTGACACCATAAGCAGCCTTGGAGTTGCATGCAATAATCCCCACAATGGAAGGAATGCAGACAAATGCTGTGAAACTCTATCCAACCCCCCCCCCCCAACCCCCAAGAGGCAGCAGCCTCTGGAGCCCAGTACATCTTTGTGACACATACAAAAGTGTTTAAAATGGGCTTGCTGTTTTATGTAACATTTTGTCGCATACGTAGTGCTCTGACATCAAAGCGGTGCCATTATTATGCTTTCAGGCAAAAAAGTTCCCATCCATAAGGTCGAATTGTGCTCTTCTCCAAAGTAACTCTGAACAGTGGTATTCTGCGCCTCACAAGACTTCACCATGAAAATATTTAAGAGCGAAACATGCAGAGCCATTTATTTTAATCAAATTTTACCTTTATTTATTTTTCCAAGGGACAAAATCAAATGTGTGAAATGTGTGAAAAGGTGCATTTAATTTGCCTTTGCTATTAATCTCTCAACCAACGAGATGATGAATTACACTTAAATAAAGGTGTTGAGAGGAGACTCGGGACAGGCTCGTTGATAACATGACTCAAGCCTGGGCCGAACTCCTCTTTGTGCGTGTAAACCTCTGACCTCCAGCACTCAGAAAGGAGCAGGCAGACTGGGTTTTTCGGAACCAAGGCTGCATGCCTGACTTCTCAGAAACCAGAGCGAGGAGTCTAAAAGAGAACTGCATGTGTGAGAGAACAAAGGAAACGGGAGGGGGGCTTCCTGCTGCTGGGCAAAGAGGCGTTAAACAACAAAGATCAAGAATGGGCCTGCAAATGTGTAGGGGGAGTTTTTGTGCTGTAAAAGTAAAATATGAGTCCACCTGTTAAGAAGCTGACCTGTGATTCAAGACAATAATTAAAAAAGTAACAGCCCGGGAGAATGAGAAAAAATTATGATGCATGAAGGTGGGAGGGGTGGAAAAAAAGTGGTTGCTGGTTCTGATCGGGGTGTGGGTGTGTGTGTGTGTGTGTGTGTGTGTGTGGGGGGGGGGGGGGGGGGGGGGGGGGGCTGGGGGTATTAGAGCCCTGCACGGGCCTAAAATCTGAGCCCGTGTCCGGCCCGGCCCGAGGGGGTGGAGCCCCTGCCCGACCCAATCCGAAAAGGTTTTCAGGATTCTCTGGCCCGACCCGGGTCCAAGCCCGACTTTTTTTTAACCAACTAAATGAAAACAAAGTGCGTCAATCCTGACACACTGTTCCTGTTAAAAGACGTGCAGGATCCGATCAATTTGTTTTTCCCTCGTTTACCATCACGGAGATGACGGCGCACTGGCTCTGGTGTTAATCAAGTTAAATTTTATTTCTTTCCAACAATTTTCACAAGAAAACAGAACAGTTAAAAGCAGGGCTTGTGTTGACCGGATAGTTCCCGTATTTGACCATTTATTTTGACGGAGAAAGAATAGAAAGAATTACCCCGACGCATGCAGACAAACTGACATTTTATTCTAAGCACATCGCAGATGTAGCTAAATCACTCAAGGAAAGATTCCTATCTGAACATCTGAGCTGGGCACTGCTCAGCGCAGCTCACTGTCAGCGTGTACTAAGGTACACAGTGAGCTGAAGATGTGGAGAGGGGCTTGGAGCGCATCGCAGAACCAGAGCGCATGCGGGAAGATTCCTCCCACTGAAGCGAGAGTTTTCCAAACCCGGTCTCTCAGAGAGACTTGTCACTTAGAAAATGTTCCCTGATTATGAAACTTTGGCTGAATAGTGCTTGTTCCCGTCTCCAATGTGGCGACACATCCAGGAGCCGTCTGAGGAGAATCCCAGAATCTCATATCCTCTTCAGCTCAGAAAGCGCCGATGATTACGCACAAGTGTGACGCGTCAACCCGGTCTCACAGTAAGACCGGGTTGGACCTGTTCAGGTTTACGCAGACAATCTTTACATAGAATTGACTTACAGATATAAAATTAATTCAGTAAAATATAAAGCATTTTATTTAAATATCCATTCATTATTTTACAAGCACAGAGAGCCGCATCAGATTCAGATCAGCGGGAAGATTCCTCCGACTGAATCTGTTCTGAGCGTGATGAGCTCCGGCAGTGTGTTCTGATACAGCAAGAGTTCCTACAGCAAAATAAAGGTGATTTTACCTGAATTAAAAGCCTAGGTTGCACAAGGTAAAATATCTCTCCACAGAGTAAGGGTGTTTCGTCAGGAGGAGTCAGAGGTCAATCCCACCATCTGGTACTGTGAGCCAAGGCCTTGAGATTTAACACCTATAGTTAGCCCGGTGGCTTGGCTTACGACAAAAGGCTTCTCACAGTGCCGAGCCTGTCCTGTTCTTAAAGGCTCATACATCAAACTATATTTGCATTTAAATGTCATGCTCCTGTAACGTTGGAAAAGGCCAACAAGGTTGTTTGTCCACAGCAATGTAAGAGGTCAAATAGACAGCTACCCTCTGCCTCGCTGAACTCACTCACTCTCTTGCTGCTGCGGTGTACCATCATATCGCTACACCTGTCCTGCCGGCTCCTCCCAGAACGTCATCCTCACTGTTATCCAGGACATCCATGCATGCAATCTTTGACACCTCTGCTGAATTGACCACCGTCATCTTAAAATTAGCATAACTTTGCCTCAGCTTGTTAACTTGCCTCACTTTTGGCCCACGCTGCTCCGGACCTCCCATCTCCATTTTTTTTTTCTCCTGTTGAGAACACACAGCCTGGCACCCTCTGCTGTTACAGGTGTGTAATGACCCCAGATAAATATCAGCATGTGTAAATACTTAGACCCTGATTATAAAACGACCCCACATTTTAAAATTATTTTCAATGAAAAATATCCTCGTCTTATATTTGGGTCAATGTGGAAAAACAGGCTTACTGTTCAGATGCAACTGGTTAAGGTGGGCGTGGAAGCTCTGGGTCGACTGGCGTGAATCTTGAAGGCACGACGACAGGTCCAGTTGAAAATCATAACCATCTGGCGTGACTAAACGAGATGGAACAGATAGGGAGCTAAAGGATGGGGTGGGTGCGGAAGCTGTGGGCGCTCCGGTGTGACCTATTGAGCCGAGGTGCTTGCTTAAGTTGCAGCTGGATGAGGTGGGCATAGGAGCTCTAAGATGTTCGACGTGGAACTGAGAACTGGACAGGAACAGAGCAAGCTTTGATCACCAGGCATGGATAATGAGCCGCAGCAGTCAGGAAGCCACTAAGTGAAGTGAGTGTGGGAGCTCTAAATGCGCAACATGACAGAGTGAGCTGACGCACTGGAAAAGCAAAGGCTGAACTAAAACAAAACACCCTACTGTGTTAGGCGCTGTTAACTGACCCAAAATGGGAATGCTGAGGCCACTGACAGAGCGATGACTGAGTCATGAGTGTTGTGGGTGGCTTCCTGATATAGGCTGAGCCTGATGACGTGGGATTGCGGATACCGGTGCGGGGAATGCTGGGAAGTGGAGTTTAAGGTATGGTCTGGTGTGAAGTTGGGGACTGGAACGCTGGAATCATGATATTAAAGGGACAATGTCTAGTTTTTATCATTAACCATTGGAAATGTTTAGCAAAATGTTGTTGAAAATAAATGAAATGGTGCCCAGTTGTTGGCTTCGTAAGATCTAACCATTAAAATCTGGCTCAAAATACATGGGGACTTGTCTAAGTCTCAATGCCATATTAGATGCCATATTTCCTGCTACGGGAGCCCTTGAGGACTAAATGCATTTACTGATTTGTAACAAATTCAAATTCAAAAATATTTTATTAATCCCAGAGGGAAATTGGAGTTTCAGTACACACAATTCTGAGATCAGACATACATACATAGACCAAGCCCCCACAATGCGGCTCAAAAATTGGTCCCAACCCGGAAGTACCAAAAATTTCAGTTCCACCCTCATCCACTTGGGGCTGGTGTCAGAAGCGAGCAAATCCTCATTGACTCCCATGTTAAAAATACCAATTTCACTGCAGAAATAAACATGTTTACAGCCTGGTACCAAAACATGTTTTTGGTTTAAATTATCTAGTTTATACTCATGGCAACTCTGAGGGGGTGAATTTTTTTCTCACTCTTCTGTTTAAGTGTATTAAAAGCCTAAAATTCTGTATAATTAATGAGCATCTGACCCACGTGACCACAGAGCTAGCTCCGTGGAAAGGCCTCAGTAGAGCCTCGGCCTGGCTTGGAAACTGTTCCGGGATTTTGAGTCTCTGTGTTTGAGTATTCTGTTTTGGATATTATTTGAGCAATTGTTGGACAAAATGACTTGCTGTGGCATTAATTGCACTAATAGACTGTCCAAGGAGTCTCCACTTCTTTTTTTCGGTAAGTAAAATTATATTTATGTATTTTAGGTCACTGCCGAGCTGAGCTTAGATTTTAACATGTACTGTTTAACCATGAAATTTAAATGTAATAGGGTAAAACCCAGTGCATTTAACATAATGCTGCACTTTAGAAAATGGGTTGAAATATAACATGTTGGTGGAGCTGGGTTCCCACTATCGGCTTGTGGAGCTCTCGGGAGACCGATGTTTTCCACCCGGTTCTCCCCTCCCCGCAGCTCGGTGCATCTCTGTCTGATCACGGCTTCTGACTGCTGCGCGGGCTGCTAGCTTGTGGAGCTCTGGGATGGAAACCTTTCTACCCGGTTCTCCCCAGCAGCAGCTCTGCGCATCTCAGATCGCAGCGGCGCTTGTCTGCTGTGCGGCTGCCAGCTTGTGGAGGTCTCCAAGACCACCTCTGTGTTCCACTCGGTTTTACCCAGCGGTCAGCCCGGCGTATCTCTGACTCAGAAGCTCTGGTGTTGTGCACAGTTAACTCCGGTTGTAGCTAGGTTGCTACCTCCGTTAGCTTAGCTCCCACCTCTGCATTAGCTTTGGGTTAGCTTCAGGTTAGCTTGTAGCTAGTTCGACCGGGTGTCGTCAGTTGATCCCAGCCTTACAGCCCCACCCTCAGCTCCTCCTCTCTTCCCTTTTATGGAATTGTCTGGGCTTGACGGAACCTGTGACACGGTCAAAATGGCGGTGGTGGCCACCTCCCATTTTCAATTCAATTCAATTCAAGTTCATTTATATAGCGCCAAATCACGACAAGAGTCATCTCAAGGCACTTCACATAATAAACATTCCAATTCAGGACAGTTCATTAGGCCAGTCAGAAATAATTTTTCCTATATAAGGAACCCAGCAAATTGCATCAAGTCACTGACAAGTGTTAGTGACTATACAGCAATTCTCATACTAAGCAAGCATAAAGCGACAGTGGAGAGAAAAACTCCCTTTTAACAGGAAGAAACCTCCAGAGAATCCCGGCTCAGTATAAGCAGCCATCCTCCACGACTCACTGGGGATCGAGAAGACGGAGCAGACACACACACACACACACACACACACACACACACACACACACACACACACACACACACACACACACACACACACACACACACACACACACACACAGACTAGTAATGTGTCTATAGTTATATTGTGATGTCTTAGTAAATATTCTATTTGGTGAAAGATAAAATTTATTGTATTTATCCTAGTGGATCTATAATTAAACGGATAAACTAGTATTAGCACATCCAACGTCAAGGAAAGCAAAGAGTTATTATCAGGAGAGGGAGAATGTTTTAGTGGTTAGCAGCAGTGTGCTAGTCGATGGCCCCCTCCTTGAGGCCACCACAGCTCAGCAGAACGTTGTTCTAGCTTCTTCTGGGGAGAAAAACACTTACAGAGAAAATAAAGTTAACAGCTGAAATTGCACAAAATAGTACGGTTAAAGAGCAGATAGTAGAAGAAAGCAGTAGAGTGTGAAAAGTGGTCAGTGTATCCTCCAGCAGTCTAAGCCTATAGCAGCATAACTACAGAGAAAACTCTGGATAATCTATCCTATTTAGATGGAGGCATGTTGGAGGCAGGGCAAGGGAGAGCCGTCTTTACCGACTGTACACTCCACCTCCCTGTACTCCCCCACTTGTCCAGATTTAGGGTAACATCAGATTTTAACCATAGGCCCTATCAAATAAAAATGTTTTAAGCCTATTCTTAAAAGTAGACAAAGTGTCCGCCTCACGGACTAAAGCTGGGAGCTGGTTCCACAGGAGAGGAGCCTGATAACTAAAAGATCTGCCTCCCATCCTAATTTTAGATATTCTGGGAACCACCAGTAGACCTGCAGTCTGAGAGCAAAGTGCTCGGTTAGGAACGTATGGAACAATCAGATCACTGATGTATGATGGAGCTTGATTATTAAGAGCTTTATATGTGAGAAGGAGGATCTTAAAATCTATTCTGAATTTAACAGGTAGCCAATGTAGGGAAGCTAAGACAGGAGAGATATGATCTCTCTTTTTAATTCTCATCAGAACTCTAGCTGCAGCATTTTGGACAAGCTGAAGACTTTTAACTACATTCTGTGGACTTCCTGAGAGCAATGAATTACAGTTATCCAGTCTTGATGTAATAAATGCATGAACTAGTTTTTCAGCATCACTTCTGGAAAGGATGCTTCTAATCTTAGCAATATTCCGAAGGTGGAAAAAGGAAATCCTGCAAACTTGTGAAACCTGGGATTTGAATGACATGTCCTGGTCAAAGATAACACCAAGGTTCCTTACTTTGTTCTCAGAGATTAATGTAATGCCATTCAGGTCAGGCGATTGGCTAAGCAATTTCCTTTTCTGGATTTCTGGTCCAAAGATGAGAACTTCAGTCTTGTCTTGATTTAAAAGCAAGAAGTTTAGAGTCATCCAACTTTTTATGTCCTCAAGACAAGCCTGTAATCTACCCAACCGATTAGGTTCATCAGGGTTAATGGATAAATATAGCTGAGTATCGTCAGCATAACAGTGGAAGTTTATCCCATGCTGTCTAATGATTTTACCAATTGGGAGCATATATACCGTAAATCCTCTAATACAGGCCCGGGCCTGTATTTGACTCAAGCTCATCAAGCTCCAGGCCTTTAATGGAAGGAGGACCAGTATTAGAGGCAGGCCTCTATTTCTATTTGAGCAAAATGAACTAATGGTTCGCTGGAGTTTTTGACAATTAAAAGTGCGCCCACATTTTCAAAGTTAAACACATTTCTTTTAACAACGGTAGTTCCTGCTTCAGCCCTCTCCCCCCTCCCCCTGCTTCAGCCCTCTCCCCTCTCCCCCTGCGCAGCGGCCACAAACTCACTGATGTGCCTGCAGCCTCTCGGAGTTCCTGCTGCTCTAAACATTAAAATAATTATTTCATTTTCTGTTCCTCACTTCTGATGACCTTCAATGGTGTCTGTTTGTTGCAACAGCAGGTACAAAAACTAACGTGTTTTTATTTGACTATTTTTCTGTCCTGTCTGTTTATTATCTTCCTGCATCTCCTCTCAATCCTAAAGAAAAACTGCTACCTGGGTTCATATATATATTCACCTCATGAGTTACCTTTGAACTGCAGTTCTAAAAGATCTACCGACCGCAAAAACAGCGGAGCGCTTGCTGTTTGGCGGCTGTATCAGTGATCAGTGCGTCGGAGGACAAGGTGATGCGCGCAGCGTCCCGCTCCACAGCATGCAGCGAAACACATCAGGCGCAAATAAAAGACAGAAAAAATTAAAGGAAATGAACTGACATGAACGATCGCGTGTTAAATTAGTTTTTGAGGTGGCGACACCTGATTGTTACTGTGGCCGTGCTCAGGAGGCAGATCTACCGACCGCGAAAACAGCTGAGCGCTCCCTGCTGTGATCTGTGCGTCGGAGGACAAGTTGATGCGCCCCGCTCCACAGCAGCGATACACATCAGGCGCAAATAAAAGACAGAAAACATTAAAAATTAACCGACATGAACGATCGCGTGTCAGTACCTACGGTCTGGCACTTGAGTTTTACCCCCAAAAAGAGAATGTGATCATACGATAATTCAATAGGGAGCGTGGTTTCACAGACGCGGAAGTGAGAGCGTCGGTGAAACGCCGGCTGATCTTGGAAACCCCCGAGCGTTCGAGCGTCAACGAAGTGACACGGAAATGCCGGGCTTTCCAGAAGTAAGTAAGATAACTTACTATGAGCTGATAGTTCGTTGGATTGATCGGTAGGTTGGAAACTCTGATCGTGAATCTGAAGAAACGATGACTGAGTGGTGAGCTGGAAAGGCGACTTCCGTTTATAGCCGCGGTTTGTGACGTAGGTGCGACGTGAAGGGAATCCCCGCGAGGGGCATGCTGGGAGTCCCTACTTCGCGGATTTTCACCTATCGCGGCCAGGTCTGGAACGCATCTACCGCGATAAATGAGGGATTACTGTAGTTCATACACCCCCTACTGCTGCTCTCCAGAGGGTTCTGCAGCATAATCAGCACGTTCTCTTTGAACTTGATAGTGTAATGACCTGGCTGGGGTTGTAAGCCAGGTGCATTCTGGGTATTGTGTTATATGTGTTTCCTATCGTTCTGCTAGTTCCTATGTGCTGATTTGCGTGTTGTGTGAGTGTTATGTAAGCCACAGGGAAGGTGATGTGTGTTCTGTGGAGCGGGTTGAATTAGCATAGTTAACTGACACCGTGACTCTGTGTGGTAGGAGCGTGATAGAGGATCGTGTCTGTAGCGTTACAAAGCGTTGAAGAAAAGGCCTAATAAAGGTCTGCGTGAACCTCTACTGCCTCCTGCTGGTTGATTTGGGAACTATAACCCTGCCGCTGGGACGCTCGTACTTGCTTGTTACCACATGCCATCCGGCCACAATAAGAGACCGGCCATTATTTACCTCCGCTGACTCAGACACCGGCCAGAATTGGAGACCCGGCCTTTAATTGAATACCGGCCTGTATTAGAGGATTTACGGTATAGTAAAAAGAATTGGTCCAAGCACTGAACCCTGTGGTACTCCGCAAGTAACCCTGGAGTATGAAGATTTGTCATGTATATTTACAAAATGAAATCTGTCAGACAGGTAGGATTGAAACCAGCCTAACGCTGTTCCTTTGATCCCTACAACATGTTCAAGTCTTTCTAAAAGAACATTGTGATCAACTGTGTCAAAGGCAGCACTGAGATCTAACAAGACTAGAACAGACACAAGATTCTTATCTGAGGCCATGAGAATATCATTTGTAACTCTCCCTAATGCAGTTTCAGTGCTGTGATACTCTCTAAAACCAGACTGAGATTCCTCAAACAGAGCATTGGTGTTTAAATGCTCACATACTTGGATGGCCACTATTTTCTCCAGGACTTTGGATAAAAATGGAACGTTAGATATTGGTCTATAATTCATTGGGTCATCTGGATCCAGAGAAGGCTTCTTAAGTGAAGGTTTGTGTTAGGTATTTTTAATTGTTCATCTTTGTTGTGAAATCTTTTCCTTTGTGAAATGTTGTTAGGAAAAACCCTTACTTGTTTACTGTGTATGTTTCAGCACCTCCTTTCTGCTTTAGGCATATTGTTCTATTATTTGAGGCCAAACCAGGGAGTTTCTGCCAGACCAAGAAACTTGTAGATCTAGTATCGGAAGAATTCCTTTGTCCTGTGCATTCTAAGACCAAGGGGTTTTCCATTAGTTAAAAGCGAACTAGTCAGGTAGGGAATTAGCTCAACTCTAGAAACTTCTCTTGTGTTTTTTGTATACTTCCTAAGGCAAAGAAGGGTGGTTCATAAATTGTGGGTGTGGTTTATGTATTCAATAAATTGACTCCACGAGCTTCGGCTCCTTTGTGAGAGGAAAATGGCCGCCCTGTCTGATGGTCTGATTCTTTCTCACCCGTTAAGTGAGCTTTGTAACGTATGTTATGGCCTTTGCAAAGTGTCACACTTTGCAGTTTGTTGTCTGTTTAAAGGTTTGTTACAATTTACCAAATTAAGAATCTAATCCTGACTTCCTTTAAGGTAATATAAGAACAATATTATAAATTAAAATACCCACTATATTGGTGGAGAATGCGGGCATGCAGAGCTGGTGAGCTGAGGGTTTTGTCTGTGAGCTGAGTGGGGGTGAGCCTCCGTTTGGCTCCATGGACGGGCTTTCTGCGCCCAGCTCTTGCATATCGATTCAGGGTCATGGAAATTACGAATAATCAATCTACACTCTCTCTCTCTGTGTGTGTCGTCCTTTAAGGTAATGGAGGAGATGTAATATGGGAGAGAGACGATGGAAAGCTCCGGAGGGAGTTTGGGCCTTCTCCCTCTTTCCTCAATTTCTAATTATGTAAGGTGTGTTATTTCAGGTGGCGCATATAAAAATACCTAACAGTTAATGGTCCTTCGAGCAGGGTAGCAGATGCCTTCTGATGGGAGATCGCCTTCGGGGAGCCGCATGTTCACTTCCTCATTAATGTCCGGCCAGCTGAATTGCTCTCCGGCCGGCTGCTCCGCAGGCGAGCTTCCGCCTATGGCTCTCGCTCTACCAGGACGAGGAACGCCAAGTAAGTACCTAAATTAAATTGCACCCTTTTCCTAAATAACTAGTTGGCAGTGTGTTTTTAAGCTGAGTGTGGTGACTAGGCATTCACGCACGAAAAGATGTTTTCTTGTCCATTTAAGGGTTACACGTGTGAACCGTAGAGGTAGCACTGAGACGTGAACCCTGGCTGTAGACCTGGACTTGTGAAAAGGAGGTTGTAATTCGTTTGTGTCTGCGGGGCACAGGCAGCCCACAATGCTGTGGGTGGTAAATACAGGTGAATGTGTAGTGGGCCTAAAACCGTTGTGAACCCATATACACGCAGCACGGAGCCCATGTGCTGGTGTCGAGTGGAAAGGATAGATGCTAAAAATCACACTGTCACTGGGATGTTAAATAAAATTTCATGGTGCAGAGAGTAATCATCGTTATAATTGGCTAAAAGAATCCAAACCGTTCTAAAAGTCACTCCTTGTCATTCTGTGCGTCTGCCGACTCATTGTGTTTCTGTGTGTGTGAAAGCTGCTGTGTAGGTATGCGTGCCTTAGGACTTCAGGAATGTTGTAAAACTCAACTGCAGTTCTGAGCATCAGTGTGTGTGCATATCTGAGTTTTTGAGTGTATGAAACCTGCAGGTTCTTCTAATTGTGATTGTGTAGCTACAATTTTGAAGTTTTGAACCGGTTCTGTCTTTCTGTCTGTTCTGTCTGTTTGTCTGTTTCTCTGTTTGTCTGTCTATCTGTTTTTCTGTCTGTCTGTCTGTCTGTCTGTGCAAGTATGAGAATGTCTGTCTGTGCATGTATGAGAAAGTATGAATCTAGAGGCAATTCTGAAACGGTGTGCTCAATTGTGTGTGTGTGTGTGTGTGTGTGTGAGTGTGTGTGTGGAAAAAAAGAAAGCTGTTTAGTACCAACAGGGTAGCTACAGAGGAAAGTTTAATCCCCAGAGGGGTGGACGTAACAGCAATCAGAGACAGTGGTCCTCACTAGACCACTCACAGCCACTCATTTGTTGGACTTGTGGAGGTCAAGGTCACATGTCATGTGACTGTCCCTCCTAGTCAGATGGCCCAGATAACAGAGCCCAATAAGGGTCCCCACAAGAGGCAGGGGTTTCCAAACATAGAGGAGCCGACCTAGCCGTGAGCCTGTCAATCATCAGGCTGCCTGTTAAATCTTCTAGGCAGAGACCTCATGTCAGCGTTAAAATTTCTATTTTCCCCATAAAGGATGACATGAGAATGGTTGGTGTGGCTAAAAGTTTGCTGTTATCTCCATGGGTGTGTGACTGCTGATAGAATCTTTGAAGTGACAAACTGACTTTGTGGTGTTGACGAATGAGTAAGAGGGTTAACTTAAACCAGATCCCTGCAATTTATTATTTTCCTGTTAGAAACTAGATTTTCCAGGGTTTGTGGTTGACACGAATAGATCACGTAGGGTTTAGATTTCT
The DNA here is from genome assembly GCF_043380555.1 of Nothobranchius furzeri. Taxonomy (NCBI): domain Eukaryota; kingdom Metazoa; phylum Chordata; class Actinopteri; order Cyprinodontiformes; family Nothobranchiidae; genus Nothobranchius; species Nothobranchius furzeri. The sequence goes on along the minus strand of NC_091742.1, from coordinate 43,454,337 downwards.
CTTTTGTGATGAATGAGTTACAGAATTAGAAGGTGCCTTTACTGTAAAGTATGATTTGGTATTAATGTGGTACAAAGCCCCATGAATAGTTTCTGCTTGGTTTTTTCATATGATGTATAACTGTAAAGAAGGTGCCTTATTGCCATTTTCAAGTGATAAACTCTTTTCCTTTGTGCAAATTCTAACACAGATCTGGTTTTACTAGATTCGAGTTCCTGTGGAGGCAGAGTAGCTGGGAGGCCTAGTCTATGTATAGAATTCTGCACAGTGCAGTGCATGAGACATATGAAAAGCTTGGTTTAAAGTACTCTGACTCCATCCTATGTTCTTTTATTTGCAGTTAATTGTATATTGGGTTTATCTTTACTTTTTACTTTCTGGGAGTGCGAATTTACCAAACCTACATATCCAGATTTCAGGGGGTGACAACCTAAAACCCGGGTATTAAAAGGCTGTAGTGCCGGTTTGCATACAAAACTACAGATTGAGCATTCCAAAATAATGGTTGTCATCGTTTGAATTTCCCTGGTTCCCTGATATTCTGTTAAATCTTCATTTGATTTGTTTTTCAAAGTCTGCTGCTGCTGAAAGAGTCAGTCCAGCTCAAAACTGGTTGAGCTGCTTATGCTAATCAGATAAGTGTTTTCTGGCTCTGAGCCAACAAAGGTTTGTCTCAGATCTTTATCAGTAAAGGACAAAAGAGACAGAAATGTTCTGACCCAGTCACTAACTTCTAATTAAGGACGTTTTGCTTGGTGTAAATTGTGTTTTAATACTGCTATAGTAAGGGTGAGCTGCCATTTCTGTTTAACCCTTTGCTTGTTTGATAAGCTAGGCAGATATATGGTACTTCGAGGGTTATTGAGTATTTACGTTTATTCTTTGTTATTTTGGCCTTTGGCTCACCCTGAAGCAAAAAGCAGTGATCTCAGCCTGGTATACATAGATTTCTTAGGGTTAATTGTTAAAGCTCTGTTCCTTTCTTTTGCTGAATAGTCTTTTCAAATCTAATGATTTTGTGTTATAATAAGTTAAAGTTGTTTGAGTTTATTCAGTTTGGTTTTCTAACTCCTGGATTGATATATTTACATATTTTCTTTTACTATGACTGTTGTTTAAATGTTTTATTTTGCCTTTAAGTTGCCTGATCCGTAAACAAGTAAGAACATCCTGATGTGAGATTTTGTTTTTATTTCTTGGATTCTTGTCATAAGCAGACTCTTGGCCAAGGTGACATATCTGGCCATAATAATTTGACTTACTGTTTTTACATAAAGGTGTTTGGCTTTTTCATAAACCTAAAAACTTCTTGTTAAATGAGTCTTATCAACCAGTTATTGGGTTACATAAACTAAGGGTGTGGGTTGTTTAATACAACATGGAAGATGAATTGATGAATGTAGTTTGGTATAGTTTGCTGATAATTATATGAGTTGATTCCAGCTTAAGGATAATGATGGTAAATTTCAGGTGACTTTTGGCCCCATTTGGAATCCAAACTGGACTGTATACTGAATGGTTGTTGCTGAATATGTCAAAAAGCCACAATGACCCTTTTGCTCTTTCTCACCGCAGGCCATAGAACCAAGGAGTTTGGGGTCCTGTTGCCCGTGATACCACCACAAATGAGGCATCAAGGTCACTCATCTCATCCCTCCCGCTGCTGCATATTGCTGAGAGGGCCTCTACAACTGACCATCATCGGATGAAATGCATGCAGGCTCGCCGAGGACGGCAGATAAGTAAACGATCTGCCTTAAGCTTGCAGGGCCAATCCACCATGTCGCTGCTGATGGTGGGGGATTGCACTTTGCTCTGAAACTGCCCCTCAGCCTCTGATGGAACGAGAGGAATAGCAGCAGTTGGGAGGAACAACGGAATCAGCATCTGGTGTTTGAGACCGCTCCTGGGTCCGTCCACACGACACTGTGACCTGCCTCCAACGACGTATCCAGTACCCCAAATCTCCCGTCTGGTTTCATGGCTCCCTGTCCAAAAGACATCCCCTCACCATCTCTCAGAATCTCTCTCTCTCCTGCCACACAACTGGTGTGGCCCAAAGTGCAGGTTGGCTCCCTACCCCCCACTTCACGTTGCTTGAAGATGGGCGTCCTTACGAGGACATTTGAGCTGAAGAAAGAGTCTGGGTCTGTGATGAGCCTTCTGTTTCATCTCGACGAAAGGGCAACACCATTCTATGGAAAACATTGTTTTAACATCAACTTTCCCCCTCTAGCAACTTCCTGAAATCCAACGGATCGACTGAGTTGGCTGGTATCTGATAATTGGTGTCAACTCGTGTTCAAGTTTCTTGCACCTGTTATGGTTATCTTAATAAAACTAGGCACACAGGATAAAGTAGATTTTGGTGTTTGGGTTATTGTTAAGCTAAAATCACTGTATTGATTCATAATTCGTGTTTTTTGATTATTGGGTTAGTGACATCTTATTCTGATTTGTTAAAACAACAAAAATGAACATCAGGAGGGATTGTTAGGTATTTTTAATTGTTCATCTTTGTTGTGAAATCTTTTCCTTTGTGAAATGTTGTTAGGAAAAACCCTTACTTGTTTACTGTGTATGTTTCAGCACCTCCTTTCTGCTTTAGGCATATTGTTCTATTATTTGAGGCCAAACCAGCCAAACCAGGGAGTTTCTGCCAGACCAAGAAACTTGTAGATCTAGTATCGGAAGAATTCCTTTGTCCTGTGCATTCTAAGACCAAGGGGTTTTCCATTAGTTAAAAGCGAACTAGTCAGGTAAGGAATTAGCTCAACTCTAGAAACTTCTCTTGTGCTTTTTGTATACTTCCTAAGGCAAAGAAGGGTGGTTCATAAATTGTGGGTGTGGTTTATGTATTCAATAAATTGACTCCACGAGCTTCGGCTCCTTTGTGAGAGGAAAATGGCCGCCGTGTCTGATGGTCTGATTCTTTCTCACCCGTTACAAAGCGAGCTTTGTAACGTATGTTATGCACTTTGCAAAGTGTCACACTTTGCAGAGTTTGTTGTCTGTTTAAAGGTTTGTTACAATTTACCAAATTAAGAATCTAATTCTGACTTCCTTTAAGGTAATATAAGAACAATAGTATAAATTAAAATACCCAACAGTTTGTTTACAGCAACCTTGAAATCTTGTGGTACATACCCATTTACTAAGGATAGATTGATTATATCTAGAATGGGGGCAGTAACCAAAGGAAATTTAGCACAAAAACGTGTTATTGGAGACTATGGAAACCCATTGTCCATATATGTATGTTGATGACATAGACACATGACAAGAATTGGTGACTGTGGTCATTCGCAACCCGAGTCGCGCAACCGTAATAGAACATGATGGTTTATATGAGGATAGAGTCAGGGGGAGGGAAAAAAGGCACTTCAGAGTTACCTCCACAGGGAGGGCAGCTTTGCTATGCAAAAAAACACCTCAGACAGGTATGCACACAGACTTCAGACATTACACAACATAAGTGTCCACTAGGTGGGGAGGTAGGGTTGGGGACTCTCGGTCCGTGTACATGACGGCCATCCGATTTTCCTTTGGAAATAAAAAAACAAAAAAAGGGAAACGAGCCGTTTTGCAGATCACCAATCAAAAAACAAAAGAATGTAAACGAAAGTCAACTCGTTTTTTGTTTTTCTATTTTCAACATAAAAAAGGAAAACGGAAAACAAACTTTTTTTTGTTTTTCGATTGTGTATTTCAAGATGACACGTTTAAATCAGAAAATAAGGGGAAATAGTTCATTTTCTGCCTTTGTCTACCTTTTTCGCTGTGACCCGGAAGTTTACCTGCAAAAATACAAGCGAAGAAGAACACGAGAAGGAAAAACAATTGCGTTATCAGAAGACATCAGTTATCATGCATGTAGATAAATAAAATCTGGATTAATCCACAACTTGTACAATAATGGCGTTGCACGAGTTTGCTGATTTTATCAAAGCAAAAAGGATAACTGGAATGTCATGTGGCGACATCGCTGCTGCTTTATGCCATGAGTTTGGAACGGCACGGCGGGGATTTTCTGAGAGAAATGTGAGGAGGTGGTGCGCTGAACAAGGACTTGTTAAAGAATTTTGTCCTGACAACCGGCTGGAAATTGAAATAGCACAAAGTATTTCCGAGGTATGCATTTAATTTATTTATGTAGCCTATATAGGTTGATTAATTATAAAAATGCGTTGTTGTGATATATACAATTGCTTAGCCTACCCTAATTTTTAATTACACGCAACACTTAATGTATAATTTCATGTTGAAAGTGAATAAACCTTTTTCAGACCGGATCCTCCTTTGGTCGAAAAATGATGACCGGATACTTGTCTGCTAAGGGGTTGAAAGCTGCTGAGGGCAGAGTGGGAAGAATCCTGAGAAGCATTCATCAACCCTACCACACCATGAGGCAGCAGGTAGAGAAAAAGAAGTGATAAATATCATTGGTGTAATTTAGAAATGTTTGTTTTTGTTTGTAAATTATTTGAATCGTTTGTGTTATTTAGGGAGCCCGAAATCTGAATCCTGTGCCCTACAATGCAGAATACATGGGTCACAAGCTCCATGTTGATCAAAATGAGAAGCTGGTTATGTTTGGAGTGACCCATGTAATGGCTATTGATGGTTTCAGCAAGAAGGTTGTTGGTCATTCCACTATGCCGATAAAAAACAACCTGATTATTTACGAGGAAGTTTACAGGTAAAATATGAAATAATTTTGGGTCCCACTCCCAAACCAAAGATGTTCAATACAGGACCCAGAACTGACTATCTACCTAGATAAAACTATTACATATGATAGTGGGTTATATTAATCAAAATAAATTTCTTAAATCACAACATACATTCATCAGTCATTTTTACTTTACTGTGTCTTACATTTAAACAAGGAAACTGCTCTTTGAATATAAATGTTCCAGTGTCCTTCCACCATTCATATTTAAAATATTTGTGTGCTTTTTTAAATCAGATCTGCAGTGCTTTCTTATGGACTATGGGACCAGATGAGAGTTGACTGTGGCACAGAGTTTTATCTTTCCTTATTCATCCAGGAAAAGCTGGCAGGACACAGACACAATCATGAAAGGCGGCCGTTTGTTCAGACACCTTCTACTCGAGTAACATCAATTCCTCCTTATTCAGATGTGTATGGCAGTACATATACAGAGTAAACTCTTTGTATCTTTCTCAGAACCATGTGATTGAGAGAATGTGATCAGAAGTAAATGCCAGAGTCAACTACCCATTAAAGACAGCTTTGGTCCAGCTGGTGGACATGGAGGACCTAGACATGGAGGACAACACATCCAAATATTGTGTGTCAAACCTAACATGTCAAATGGCAGGACTTGGCATCACAAATGTCATCGAGGCATGGAACGCACATAGGATCCCAGGTGTTTTTTCTTCATCATAAATAATCTGACTTTTTCTAGTACATATTGGCTTGAATCTTTTTAAAATGGCTAATCCAATATCAAAAGAAATGTGGTTGCAAATATAAATAAATCTTTATAACATATGGAACTTTATACACCTCCTACAATTGATGACAGGGTATAAAGGGTCAAAAATAATTAGTAATTTAATATCTGATTGGTAGAATGTCTGAATAATTTCCAGCCTTGTCTCAACTTCGTGTACTGATAATTCTACCTATCGGATATTAAATGACTAATTTTGAGCTTCACATAAATACCCCATCAATTATAGGTGTATGAAATGACATTTGCAATATGTTATACAAATGTATTTACACTTGCAACCATAGATTTGTTTTTGTTGCCTAATTTAGCACATTTTGGATTAACTTTCAAACAAGTATATACTGTTTTCATTATTAAGCCACATTAACCTTCTTATACGTGCAGGGAAAGGAATACCAAATGAGCTGGCGAAGGAAGGGTGTCCTGCAAGAGTCCCTGAGGATCTTCTGCCTTTTGGAGCTGCTGCAGCTGATCTGTATCAACAGGAAACTGGATCTGCTTTGAAAAGGGAATCCATTTTTGGGTGTGATCCTTTTACCTCAGAAGCCTCCAGGCAACAGACTGAAACAGAGTTTGGTTCCCACTTTGACTTAGCATCACTATATCAAAACGTGGTAAACCATAATTATGAACCTTTCCAGGATGCAGTAAGATCTCTCATTGATACCACCAGAAGATGTGTGTGAGTTGTAGAGCCTGTGTTACACATGCTTAGATCAGGTTAATAACAAAATGTTTATTAACTGTAAAAGCTGTTACAGAACAAAATGTTTAATACAGTTTCATATAACTGTTTTAAGTGCAATAAAAACATTCAAGTAACTTTGAAAGTGCTTTTAACATCTCCAGTAGAGGAATGTAACCTAAAACGTGGTTAGACCTTACACCACAACATTACATTTTAGAACCACAGAATAAACTGGTTGTGATATGGAAGAACAAGGAGCCATAAACTTTAGCTTATTTGTTTTAAGATGGGGAAAACATTGTTTTAAGCTTTTTGGCGACATTTTTCCTGAGAAAATGAATGACTGTTCCATCAGTGACTATTCTGTGTGCACCTCTTTGAAAAAGGCTAAAACGGCACTAAGACCTTTGACCTCATGTACCTTGAACTCAAAGTCTTCTGCTCTGCATTTCAGACAGTAGTTTGTGTTCAACAGCCACTGCTCCACACACGTTTGGCATCCCAGTAGAGACTGACAGCATGTGGAAAACATTGGCTTGGACATCAGACCTAAACAGGATTGAATAAACAAAAGCATTATTAGATGCAGTGAAAATATTAAAAATTACTGAATATGCAATACAATTACTGTTTGTGTTATACACACTTTTGCAAACATGACAGCAGAAGGCATCCATGACAAGGTGCAGTTGCTCATCTTGTCGTGCTGTTGTGCTTTTAACTTTTGCATGGTCAGACAGCAGGTTTATTGCTTCAGTGACATTTTGGAGGGTCTCAGTAGCTTGCTTAAGCTGATCAATTTTTCCAATAACCTCTTGAAGGATCCCAGTTTCTTCAGACCTTTGCCTGTAAGGGTTGAGTTAATATTAAGTGAGTCGTTTAGTGTCGTAAACCACTGATGTATTGTTTATTTTTACAACGTGTGTTAAATTTTAGTTCAGAAACTTTTTTTTTAACAATAACCATGAAACAATTCAGAAAACAATTTCATTTTGAATATTACTGACATAAAGTACAACTATTAATTAGAAGAGTACAAAACAAAGGATTTGTGTATCACACAGTAAATGTAGTGGATAAATAATGGAGTAAATTTAGTTTGTGCTTTTCTAGGCACTCAAAGCACTTTCCATTCTTAACACACACATTCACACAATGCCAATGATGGAAAGCTACTTTGTAGCTACAGCCAACTCAGAGGTGGTCTGACAGAAGTGAGGCTGTAATTTTGTGCCATCAGCCCCTCTGACCACCAACAACACAAGTAAGTCAGGTGAAGTGTCTTGCCCAAGGACACAACAGCAGTATACCCTGGCAGGACCAGGAATCGGTCTCACAATCTGCTGGTCACTGGCCAATCCGCTCTACTTCCTGAGTTACTGCTGCCCCTGAACAAAATAAATAATTTAGATGTGTGCTTACATACCTGGTTTTCTGTCTTCGACCATTTTGAAACTCCACAAAGTCATCCTCAAAGATGGCATAGATTTTTCTGGAGTTTTGCTTCCAGTAACTGGAGCCTTTGGGAATGGAAAGACTAATTTGACATCTGCAAAACAGGTATTCACATCTAACCAATACTAAATGACAAATGATAAAAACTCACTTCTTGTACCCTCTGAGTCCACAATTTCATTTCCTTGGCTGTCTGTCAATGTAATCTCCTCAACACAGCCCAAAGCCTCCTTCACCTTAACAGCCATTCTTTCAACTGTTGCATCAGATTCCAAGAAGCGAATGACCACTGTCCTGGCAGCTGTTAGTTTGTCGTTGACAATTTCTGCAATATGCACTGACCTAGGAGAAAGATATAACTACAGTTAAAATTACTTAAATATTTTTTCCAAAACAAAAGTTCCTTTTATTTATATTTTTGGAAAAAATACCTTTGGAACTGTCTGGGTGGAAAATTAGATCGAGAAGTTGCAGAAGCATGTGTTTCGGTGGATGCAGAAGCCGAGGCTCTGCGCATAAAGGCAAAGGGAGCAGCAGAGGGAAGGGCTCTGATTGGAGGGCTTTGAACTTGTTCTGAATCTCCATGAACCTCATAATGACCCCGATGTTGGAGACTGAGGGTGGTGAAATTTCCAGAAGGATCTGGAAATATTGCTGTATTCATGTCATCAGTAATGTACAGGCTATTTCCAGTGACCTGCCAAATTTAACAGAATAAACAAAGACGTTAAGAAAACGTATCCACATACAACATGTAACTTTAGAACAAATTTATACATTTTGAGTAAATGTGATAAAATACAATGAAATATTCGTGTATACATTTTTACTGCACTGAGTAATGTCTGCTGAAGACGATTAAAACACACATTACTAGCTAAAGTGTATGTTTAGCTAGCCAATCGTAGTTAGTATGTTGTGGTGCATGTTAATTACTCAAGACTTTAACAGTTTCAAAGTTTGAATACCTGGAAAATCCTGCATATCTTGTCCACTGACATGTCACCGCCACTCATGGTGACTCGTTTTCCTCCACGAAAGAGAACAAAAGTTTCTACGTCCATTCTTTCGCGCACATATGATCCAAATATAAACCGGTCTTTTGATAGCCGCTAACGTAATTGTTTTTCCTTCTCGTGTTTTTGCAGTAAACTTCCGATTTTCTTCTTCGCTTGTATTTTTGCAGGTAAACTTCCGGGTCACAGCGAAAAAGGTAAATTTAAGGCAGAAAATGAACTATTTCGCCTTATTTTCTGATTTAAAAGTTTCATCTTGAAATACACAATCGAAAAACAAAAAAAAATTGTTTTCCGTTTTCCTTTTTTATGTTGAAAATAGAAAAACAAAAAACGAGTAGACTTTCGTTTACATTCTTTTGTTTTTTGATTGGTGATCGGCAAAACGGCTCGTTTCATTTTTTTTGATTTTTTTATTTCCAAAGTAAAATAGGATGGCCGTCATGTACACGGACCGACTCTCCTCACTTCAGTGCGTGCAGCCAGTTTCCACTTTATCCGGGAGTCCATGATATACCCAGCGGGCTCTGTCCCAGAGGGGCATCTGGGAGCCCCTTCTCCTGTTCTCATTGTTGAAAACATTTTGTCAATCGCGTTGAGAGATCAACTGACCAGATCCATTTTTAATAATTTCCAGTTTCCAGAAAAAATGCAGAAAGCACTGTGCACACAAGAAAGGACAAAGAGCCTTGGGATAAGATAGGGAGGAGAGGAGAAAAAAGCAGAACAAATTACGTTCAAGGGCAAGGCAAGAAACATGCTCTATTCCACTAAGGACATCAAAGAAACTGGAAATCCAGCATGAATAGCCAGATGGTTGTTTATGAACAATGGGAGCAATCACAGGTGTTTTACTGGATGAAGGATAAATTTGTCTGTTTTGGCAACATGGAAGAATGGCTTATTGAAATGTGAGTTACCAGGATCAATAAAACCATCGCCTTTTTTAAAGTAAATGTGCCGGAGTCACAGTGAGCTGTTACGTTTTTTTTTAAAAAAGACACTTTTTTTTAAAGAGTCTAAGCCCTAGTCACGGACTAAAGAGGTTCTTTGCTGATGGAAAAAAATAATTTAGGTTACGTTCCATTTATGCTAGTTGTTTGTCTCCATTCTGTGAAATGAAGCTGTCACTTCTAATAAGTAGACCTATCCTGGAAGGAGCCAGTGAACATTAGATAATGAAGATTTTTTTACATTTCTTGGAGTATAGCTATTTATTTAACCTTCAGATGGTTTTGACTAGAATTTCATTCAGCCATGTAAAGAGAACTGGCTTGTGTTAATGCAGAGCAACGCACCTTGAGTACCGAGGAGACTCAAATACGATTGGTTTACTCATGTGCATCAGAAGCATAAAAAAATTTAAATGGTGTCCTGCGTTCTGGTGCATTTACACAGGTTGTTACACCTATTTTACCTACAGTAGTAAAACGTTAACTCAATACCGTTGGTTACGTATTGTAACCCCAGATTCTATGAGTCTAGTCGCAGCCCTTAAGCTAGCTGCTATTGGAAGGATGATCTCAGCATCAGCCAATCATGAAGAGCTTAAATGTATGCCCACCAATGGTGGGCACCCCTGTGGGTATATAAGTGGAGCCACTCCACTGTTCGCCTCCGAGGGCTCTTAGTCCTAACAGAACCAGTGGGGCCATTTGCTTAAGGGCTGCGACTAGACTCATAGAATCCGGGGTTACAATACGTAACCAACGTTCTATTTCGTCTAGTCTTAGCCCTTAAGCGAGCTGCTATTGGAATAATGCACAGCTGGATGGGTTTACGACACACTGGTTATCTCAACCAATGGACACACCCAACATGTCTCCTTTTAGTGAGGGTCGCTCAGTCTCGGCCCAGGGCTTAAAAGGCTGAGGCAGCCAGAGAGAAGAGTGGGGCCCCCACTAAAAATCTCATCCACAAGAGGATGAAATTCATTCAAGTAGGGCTGATGTGGTGCCATAATGCTTTCACTCAGCCTGCTGAGGTCCAAGCACTGAACGAGTGATGGATCCTGAAGACACATCTCGTAAATAATAACGAGTAAAGGAACAGGGTGAAGCCCATGAAGCAGCCTGACAAATGTCTTCCATCGACACACCACTGTGGAGTGCCATAGAAGAGGAAATCCCTCTGGCTGAGTAAGCCCTGAGTGTCTCAGGAGGATCCCACCCTGATGATGTATAAGCGAGTGAAATGGCGTCACATAGCCAGTGTGAAAGACGCTGGATCGACAGCGCTTGCCCAAGAGAAGAATCTCTGTAGTGCACAAACAGGCTTTGTGAGCGGCGAATCCCTGAAGTGCGTGACACATATCGTGCGAGCGCACGCACCGGGCAGAGAAGGTGGGAAGCTGCCTCCTCGTCAGAATTATGGGGAGGAGGAAACAGTCTAGCCAATGAAATTGACCTGGATTTGAAGGAAGTATTAATGTTTTTGGCACAAAGGCTGGGTTCGGGCATAAAACAGTGGACCCGCCATCTTCCCGGATCCTGAGACATGCAGGAGCCACTGAGAGGGCGGTTAGGTTGCTCACTCTCTTGACTGATGCTAGCGCCAGCAGCAAGGCAGTTTTGAGTGACAGGAACTTGAGTGAGAAGTGGTCCAAGGGTTCAAATGGGGCTTCAGATATGCCGCGCAGAACCACCGTTAGGTTCCACTGGGGGAATAGCGGGGAGGACACAGGTCTGTTCCTTCTGACACCTTTTAGGAAACGTTTTGTGAGGGGATGATTGAAAACAGATCTATCTCCAAAACCCTGGAGACAGGATGAGATAGCTGCAGCATATGTTTTAATAGTGCTAAATACGAGGCCCCTGTCCGCATCTGCAGAAACGATGGGACATCCGCCAGCTGGCCGGAGAGCGCTTGAACATTCCGCTCTGCGCACCTTTTCTGGAAAGCTGCCCATTTAGCAGCATAAGATGTGACGGTAGAAGGTGCCCGTGCACTCTGAATCGTGGCGACCACATCATGCGGCAGCCCAGAAGCCTTTAAGCGTGATCGCTCAGCGGCCAGACCCACAGCCGTTGGCCTATTTCTGGAGGATGTCTGATTATCCCATCCGCCTGGAGAAGGGCGTCCGCCCTCCACGGAGAGCCGGACACTAGCGCTTGCAGGTCCGGAAACCATGACATGGACAAGCGTCTGGGAGCTACCAGAATTACCGAGAGCTGTTCCGACCGAACTCGGTCCAGGAGACGGGGGATCAGTGGGACTGGCGGAAATGCATACAGGAGCGTCTGAGGCCAGGGCTGGTGTGAGAAGGCGTCTGCTCCGAGTGGGGGGTGGTCCCGGGGACTCAGGGAAAACCACAGGCGACACTGAGCGTTTTCGGGAGCCGCGAACAGATCCACAGAGGGTTCCCCAAACTTGATCCATATCTGTGACATCAGTGCGGGATGCAGACACCAGTCAGAGTCGCGGGGACCCCTCTCGACAGGATGTCTGCTGCCACAATCAGGACCCCCGGAATGTAGGTTGCTTTGATGGACAGCAGGTGGACATGTGCCCAACACAGTAAATCTGTGGCTACGCGCAATAGTGGGAGGGATCGAACTCCCCTTTGGCGATTTATGTAGGCTGCCACCAACTGGTTGTCTGTGTGAACTTCGACATGACGGCCCTCGAGAAGGGCAGCGAAGTGTCTGATCACATTCCTCACTGTCATAAGCTCCAACACATTTATGTGCTCGTGCGTGTGGGGGGGCCAGCGATCTGCCACCGTATGGGACAAGCACGTGCCCCCCCCATCCCAACAGTGACGCATCTGTAAACACAGATACATGTGACGTAGGACGTCCGATGGGGACCCCGTGTGAGAGGATGCAGGGATTTCCCCAGTGATCGAGGTCCCCACTCACTGAAGGGGGAACCCTCAACATACGTCTCTTCTGACATATCGGGTGTACCCAGAGGCAGATGAACCAACGCTGTAGGCGTCTCGTGTGCAGTAAACCTAACGGCACCACAGCATGGGTTGCAGCCATCATGCCCAGAAGTTTCATGACAAACAGGGAGACCACCGTGGTGAGATCTGCCACTCTCACCGGAGACCACCGTGCTCTCATTAGGGAGGCGTTCAGCTCCACCCCGAGAAACACAATCGACTGGGATGGAAGGATGGAGCTCTTTTCCCAGTTTATGGAAAACCCCAGAGTTGACAGATGCTCTATAAACTTCCTTGGACCGGGCGCATAGGAGCAGATCGTCCAGGTATAATAAAACCCTCATTCCCGCCGCGCGCAATGGCTGCAGGGCCGTCTCCAGACATTTGGAGAAGGTGCGCGGGGCTAGCGAGTAGCCGAAAAGTAGACGATTGAACTGGTATTGAACTCTCTTGAATGAAAAGCGCAGGAACTTCCGGTGTTTGGGAATTACTGGGATGTGGAAGTATGCGTCTTTCAGGTCTATTGACGTGAACCAGTGCCGGGAGCGCACGTATTCTAGGACTTGCCTCATTGTTAACATGCGGAAATGCATCACTGCTATGGAGCAGTTGAACAGGGAAAGGTTGAAAATTGGTCTCATTCCTCCCGACTTCTTCGGTACTACTACTACTACGAAGAAGAAAATATCATTTCTATAGCGCCTCTCAAGATAAAAATCACGAGGCGCTTCATAAAAACAAAAAATAAAGAAATAAAAATGTAAATATATAACAAAGCATTTAGAAAATGTTTAAAAATATATTTAAAATGAGCAAAAAATAAGCAATTGCGATTTAAAAGAAAAAAAATGTTAAGAAAGAGAGAGAGTGAATAGGAAAGAGGGAAATCAGTGGATCCTGAGGAAGGTGGAATAGGTGGGGAGAGCAGAATAAAGAGAGAGTGGTTGAAGAAGGTCATACAAAAACCAGCTTGAACAAGTGAGTCTTCAGCTGTTTTTGAAGGAGACCACTGAGTCCACTGATCTCAGGCTCAGGGGGAGAGAATTCCAGAGTAGCGGGAGTAGAAGCCTGAGAGCTCTTGTCCGTGAGGGACTTGGGAAATGGCGTCCTTGGACAGATGTTCCCGCAGCTCCAGCTCCAGGGCCTGAGATTGTTCCTGTGACGTGAACGTCGTCTCCACGATCCCGTTGAAGGGAGAAGCGGACTGAAAATGGAGTGAGTGACCGTAATGAATGGTGTCCGATATCCATTTGCTCATGGGACAAAGGCGGCGCCATTCTTGCGTGCGTTCCGACAGCGGATGCGTGTTCAAGGTCACGTGAACGACGTCTGAGGACTGGGTTCGCATCCTTACCGCCGTCGCTCGCACCAGAGAACTTGGAGCGATCCATGGAGGGCTGTGCTCGAAAGGGCGAGTGTGAAACAGCTGGAAGAGGCTGATCTGCACCGCGGAGCGTGGAGTCCAAAGTTAAAGGATGACTGGGAGCCGGGCCCATGCACGGGGACGACAAAGTGCCAGCGGATGGAGCCGCGCACTGTGTCGAAGCGCGTAGTCGCGACAGAGCCATGACATCCCGTCCCACCCAACGTTGTGGGGGAAGCGGAAGGTGTTGGACCTGGCTGGAAGCTAGGGCCGGTGCGCAAATGAAGAGCACCCATACAGCTGGCCGTGTAATATGACTGACTGCAGGAACATGCAGATGTGTCGCAGTGCTTGGTGTGGGGAACATGTGTGAGGATTCGGCAGAGGATTCTGCAGAGGACTGTAGGATTGTGCTCTCTAAGTGACGTTTTTTTGGGTTTTATTTCAAAACCAACATCATTCACAGAGTTATTACAGTCATAAGCACACACATTCCCCCCAACGAGTCATTTTCGTGGTTGCTTTCGGCGAGGTTCCTGCGACTGTGACTGCCAAGACGGTGTCTGCTGGCTCTTTCGAAACCGTTGGCCGCCAACTCTCTGGTCCCGCTGAGGTGGAGCCGAAGCGAGAGGCCGGCTCCGTGGGGCGGGCGGTGCAGCTGGGCGTCTGAAGTTTCCGTGCCAATCGTCCCATCCTCAGGAGGAACGGCCAGAGTGCGAGGCTGACCGAGGGTGGACCAGGTCTTGCACCGTGGCTGACAGTTCAGCTGTCTTCTGAGCCATCTTGATGACGCTCCTAAGATGGGGACCAAACAGAACGTCAGAGGTGATGGGACCTTCCAGCATCTCCCTGTGCAGGTGTTCAGGAATGGAGGGCAGGGCCTTGAGCCAGAAGACCCGCTGGATAAGGGTCTGCCAGGCAGCAATGCGAGCAGAACCGGTGAGTACAGCAGTGCACAGATTGAGAATAGCATCAGCAGTTTTAGTAATGATGGTTTTTGACTCGTCTGGAGCGTCAAGCTATTCCACCATTTTGGAAACGCCAAAGGCAAGAAGGGCGATGTTATTTCCTGCAGTGCCGGTCTGGAAGGCGCACTGGTGTGCGCGGCCGGTGAGCCGTGTCAGCAGTTGGTCATGCTTAGAAGCGGGAACTGCTCGCGGGCCAGCGAGGTGGTTCTTGGCGCCAAACAGCGAGGCCAAGTCTGGCTCCAGTGGAGGAACGGAAGGCCAGCCTTGGTCGGAAAAGCCCTTGACCTTGGTAATGGGTGCATATGTGGAAATTGGCGTCTTGAGCTTAGCAGGTTCGGAGAAGGCAGTGGACCAGCAGCTCATTGCAGCGGGGAAGCGCGGCCAGATGGGATCTGGACAGCATGTCTGTGTTGCCCCAAAAATTCCCGCCAAATCATCTGCTTCAGGCGGAGCCCGTTCTGGCATGGCTGGCCCCTTGCGGACCGCAGCAGCGGAGATGATGGCAGGCAGCTCCTGGAGCAGTGCTCTAACTGCTGGCAGGGAGGAGCGAGAAGTCACTGGAGCAGAAGGACCCGCTGAGCGAGGCTTGTCGACCTCCGTGTTGTCCAGGAGGGAAGAAGGGCTATGGCAGCCAGCCTCGTCGTACTCCTCACTCTCGATGACATCGTCCAGTCGGTTGAAGCCAGCCGGCTCCTGGCCGACGTTGAAGAACTGTAAGGCCTTGTCCAGCGAGTACGTGTCAGCCATCGGAAATTCCTCGTCGGCGGCAGGGGTAAAGTACTCGACCCAGTGGATCTTTTCATCCACAGGCAGAGCGGCACAAAACGGGCATGAGGCCTGGGGGGTCACGGCCAGGCCAGCGTGATGAGCCCCGAGACAGACCTCACACTTTGCGTGCAGGTCGCCGCTGGAGATGGAGCCCGTCTGGCAGGCCGGGCAGGTTCTGGCGTCGCTGGACATGGCTGGTGAGTTGAATGTTGTTTCTTCGAAAGTTTGCTCTTTAAAGCAAGCTCTTAAGCTTGGCTTGAAGAGATAACAGAGGCAAACAGTGGAGTCGCTCCATTTATATACCCACAGGGGTGCCCACCATTGGTGGATGTACATTTACGCTCTTCATGATTGGCTGATGCTGAGATCATCCTTCCAATAGCAGCTAGCTTAAGGGCTTAGACTAGACAAAATAGAACTAATCGTTCACCACAGCCGGCCCGAGTGATTCCTCACCTTCCTCTTGTCTTTGCTCTGGAATGCAGACATGACTGAGCATGCGGGCGGTCTCCAGAAATCGGCAGCAGAAATTGGCGATAAGATGTCAGTGATGTCATATATCAGCGACCATTTGAGCTGCCCTGTGTTGATACGTGTGTAGTGTTGTAAACAGTGGAGAACTTCGTGGTGTTATTTTTCTTGATTCTGCACTTATGGCTCATTTTGGGGACCATACTCCGCGCTAGACAGGCCGAAAGGCGTCGTCTTCGCCAGCTGAGGAGGGTTGAGAGAAGGAGTAAATCTGCAAAGCGTCGCCGAGACATGAGGAAGCCATTCTGAAGCAGCACAACACATTGCTGTGATTACGACAACGCAGACGACGCACTTCGTGTTAAATGCTAAAATTCTAATTCTAATGTGAGTGTTTAATACACTTCAAGTTAATAAAATACGTTTCGTTCGTTTTAGATGGCTATTTTGGAAGGCTCCATCTGCAGACGCGCAATCTGGTCACTCAGCCGATCCTCTGAGTGGTGGGATAATTGCGTGCCTCGTTACATGGAAGCGCAGTGGTTGAAGCACTTCAGAATGTTTGAGGAGACTTTCATTTTCTTGTGCAACAAACTGCGGCCAGCATTGCAGCGAAAAGACACTTTCTTATATGACTGTGTGCCTCTGAGGAAGATTGTGGCTATTGCTTTGTGGAAATTTGCTACACGTTCAGATTACAGACCCATCAGTGTTTTGTTTGGTGTTGGCATCTCAACTGTTGCCAAGTGTGTGAAGGACTTTTGTGCTGCTGCAGAAGCATTGTTGTTGCCAGAACTGATTCATTTACCTGATGAAGGTAAATTTCGGGAGATAGCGTCCTATTTTGAGAGCAGGTGGGGGTTGCCACAGTGTGTGGGTGCTATTGATGGCTCACACATCCCCATCATAGCACCCAGAAACTTTCACACAGACTATTTCAACCGGAAAGGGTGACACTCTCTCATCTTACAAGCTGTGGTTGATGGAAAGGGGCTGTTTTGGAACGTTTTTGCAGGGCTTCCAGGGAGCATGCATGACGCGAGGGTACTGAGACTTTCCTCCATCTGGGATTTGGCAAGCTGTGGAAATCTCTTCCCTGATCATTCAATCCAAATGGCTGACGTTGACTTTGGATACTGCATCCTGGGTGACTCTGCTTATCCGCTGCAAGACTGGCTTCTGACACCATTCACAGACACAGGGTGACTGACAGAGCAGCAACTTCTTTTTAACAAGAAGTTCAGCCGGGCATGTGCGGTGGTTGAAAATGCCTTTGGTAGGCTGAAGGGGAGGTGGCGCTGCCTACTTAAAAGGAATGACTGTGTTGTCAGTCTGGTGCGTTCCATGATTCTGACCTGCTGTGCCCTGCATAATCTGTGTGAGAGCCACGGGGAGAATTATGACAATGTGTGGACAACTGAGACAGAATACCCTGAACCTGTGGCTGCACCACCACCACCACACAACACAGGAGATGTGGGAGGGAAAGCAAAGCGTGACGCTTTGATGATGCACCTGCTGGGGCAGTAGTGATTGGATTACATCCTACTGTATGTATAGCTCCAATAAAGTTTGGTCCACTCAGCGAATGTTTGACCTTTGAACTTTTTTATGCATCACCACCTAAAAATTGTAAACATGAGCAAATATATTTCATGAGTTTGTATTAAGTCAAGTGTGGACTGTACACATTTGAGCTTCTGACCCTTCTAAACACGCCTGCTGACAAAAATAATAAAAAAAAACTACCATCTTTTAAATCCAAATGATATGGACATCATGTCCAAATTAATGCAGATCAGCTAGATAAAGCTGACTTAAGCAATTGTTTTTATGCACATCCAGGGCTTAGCCATGTAGCCATGTGTCTCAAGTCTGGTTATTAAGGCAAGTGCAAATAAATATTTGGACTCTTGTTTACATTGATGCCTGACTGACAAAAGTTCTTATTTAGCCAAGTGTGGAGTGCACATTTGAGCTTCTGATCCTTCTCTACACTCCTGCTGACATATAACCTAATCTTGCCTACACTGACACCTACCTGGTATATTTTCCTATATAAATCTCAAAGTTGAATAAAGCAAATATCCAAGGCTGGTTTATGTTATTTTAGCACATATATTTTTATATTGAAATTATAATTCACATTCTCTGAAATGGATACAGTGATGGATTACATGTTGCAATGTCAAACACTTTATTGCACATCTATTCAAAAAAACAAAACATATTCAGGTCATTTATTTTGTAATTTTTTCGACCGCAGACACCAAACTACGCAGCACATCCAAGAATGCATGGTTGAATTCCCGCTGTTTTGTCCTCTCCTGAAGTCTCTCCTCCCTCTCCAGGTGTCTGTCTTCCGTTTCTGATTCAATGTGCTGCTCCATTAGACAGTTCATTTTCCTCGCAGCCTAGAGGAACCCCGCATCACTCTCCACCAGCATCTCCAACAACGGGGATGCGATACTGCTCCCCCGCCTCCTTTTTCCTAAATAAACGCCAAAAAGATGTATATGGAATTACACATGCTTGTCATATTTTGATGTCGTTGTTGCAAATGAACTCACCGTAGCTTGGTCTGTTGTCCACGGATGACACTGAGATGCATAGGCTGCAGCTACGGCCGCTTTCAACAGATGAGGGCCCAGCATTCATGTCCCCGGTGTCGGGCACATCCTGGCTCTCACCGGCGCACAGTTCCAGAGTTATCTCTTTTATAAATGTGGTGTAATCTATATTGATATACATTCATACGCCACTAGGGGGCAGTACTCACAAGCTAGAGAAGATGTGTGGCAGGTGAACAGCTTGGGAGGCTAAAATAAAAGGTGGTTGTTGCTCCACGTTATTGCTTGTGCGGAGTTTATTCAAGAGCCCAACACAACATGGTGTCAGAAGTGCACTCGCTCTAAGCGGTGAACTGAGGAAACGAAGAAAAAGTAGATTTGGGCGAATGGCCAACGACAAACATGACGGAGCAAGCAGCAGCTGTACCGGCGGCAACAGGCCCGGCTATGGCAGCTCCGCCAGCGGCTACTTTCACCATCAAGCCACCGGAACCGTTCGACTTCGCAAAGCCCCAGGAGTGGGAGAAGTGGATCAGACGTTTCGAGCGTTTCAGAATGGCAAGTAATCTGGACAGTTCAACAGATGCTAACCAAGTGAACACATTAGTTTACTGCATGGGAGACGAGGCTGACGACGTGCTAAGGGGACTTGACCTAACTGACGAGCAGCGCCAGCAGTACAATGCGGTCAGAAACGCATTTGATAGACATTTTGTCCCCAGAAAGAATCTGATCTATGAGAGAGCAAAGTTTAATAAGCGAGTACAACAACCAGCAGAAACAGTTGACTCCTTCATAACAGCTCTATATGCTCTCGCTGAAAACTGTGAATATGGTGGACTTCACGATGAACTTTTGAGGGATAGGCTCGTTGTGGGTCTCAAAGATTCATCACTGTCAGAGAGAATGCAGCTCGATAAAGATTTGACCCTAACCAAAGCTATCACAATGGCGAGACAATCTGAGGAAATAAAAAGACAACAAACTGACTTAAGAGGGGAAATCAGCACGGGCAAAACAGCCGTGGATGCCGTGCATGTCAAAAAATCACAGCCAAATAAATTCAGAAGCAGAGACCAAAAGCAGTTCAAGCCACAAAAACCACAAATAACAAAACGAGAGAATAAAGCATGCTCTAGATGTGGAAAAGCACAGATGCACCCAACAGCACAGTGCCCAGCTAAAAATGCAGAATGCCACAACTGTGGGAAACGTGGACACTACGGGAGAGTTTGTAGGTCTACAACTGTGCATGAGGTGGCAGACAGTGCAGATGGTCTCTTCCTAGGTGAACTGGATTCAGGAGAAGACCTGTGGATTGCTAACATCTGCGTGAGAGGCAAAAGCGTGACATTTAAATTAGACTCGGGGGGCAGATGTCACAGCTATCTCAGAGGAGACATTCAAAGACATTAAGCAGCCAAATGAACATTTGCAAAAAGCCGAAAAGCCACTGTATGGACCAGGAGGCGCAGCATTGACCGTAATTGGGTCCACAAGGGAGGACATTTCCTACAGTGACAGGGGCACTACAGAGACAATCTATGTAGTCAGAAACCTGCGTGTAGCTCTCTTAAGCAGGACAGCTTCGGTGAGACTGAAACTAATTGCCCGAATGGACAATGTTGACCTTGAGTCAGTGAGGAAAGCGTACCCGAAACTATGTGATGGGCTCGGGCTTGTTCAAAAACCATACGCCATTAAGCTGAAGCCTGACGCTAAACCTTATTCACTGAAAGTGCTGAGGCATGTTCCACTGCCACTACTGGGCAAGGTCAAAACAGAGCTGGAGAGGATGGAACAGTTGGGAGTAATCAGTCGTGTGGAAGAGCCCACAGACTGGTGTTGCGGCATGGTTGTAGCCCCCAAAAAGGACAAAGAGAACGTCCGCATCTGTGTGGACATGACACCATTAAATGAGTCGGTGTGTCGTGAAAGATATATCCTCCCCTCTGTAGAGCAAACACTAGGCATGCTCACAGGTGCGCAGTATTTCTCCAAGCTCGATGCTAACATGGGCTTTTGGCAAATACCGCTGTCCAAAGAATCTGCTCTCCTCACCACATTTATTACGCCATTTGGTAGATACCATTTCAGTCATTTGCCATTTGGTATTTCCAGTGCACCGGAGCATTTCCAAAACATGATGGTGACGGAGGTGACAGCCGGCCTCGCGGGGGTCGTGTGCCACATGGACGACATCCTGGTCTGGGGATCCACGAGAGAGGAGCACGACGTGAGACTCCACGCTGTCCTCGACCATGCAGAGAAGGCGGGCATCACCCTGAACATGTCAAAATGTGAGTTCGGCAAAAGAGCAGTGAAATTCTTAGGATTCATTGTGTCATCTGAAGGCATGAGCCCTGACCCTGACAAAACTAGTGCAGTGCAGAATATGAAAGAGCCAAGCACCGTGAGTGAGCTAAGGAGCTTCTTAGGAATGGTGAATCAGCTGGGGAAATTCATCCCAAACCTCTCCGAAAAAGACAAACCACTGAGAGACTTGCTTTCAACTAAAAACATGTGGTACTGGGGGCACGAGCAACAAAAAGCGTTTAGCAGTTTAAAAGAAGAACTGTCATCTGCTCCAGTACTACAGCTTTACGACCCAAACAAACCCCAAAAGATCTCAGCGGACGCCTCTTCATATGGGTTGGGGGCAGTTTTGTTACAGAAAGACAATGACGTATGGTCACCAGTCGCGTATGCCTCACGATCATTGACACCTACAGAGCAGCGCTATACGCAGCTGGAAAAAGAAGCGCTGGCGCTCACCTGGGCCTGTGAAAGATTCAGTGACTTTATTCTAGGGCTACACTTTGAGCTTGAGACCGACCATAAGCCACTCGTGAGCCTACTTGGAGGGCAAGCCTTGGATTTGCTTCCACCACGGATACAGAGATTCCGTATGCGCCTAATGAGGTATTCTTACACTATAAGGCACATTCCGGGCAAAAGCATCACTACAGCCGACACGCTGTCACGGTTACCGCTGGCAGGCAGCGTGACACCCAAAGACAATGATCTTATGGAGGACACCGATATTTACGTTGATGCAGTGCTGGAGGGCCTTCCTTTTAGCAGCAAATACCTTGCAGATCTCCGTGAGCAGCTACAGTCGGACAGCGTTTGTTCGCAAGTCATGAAGTTCTGTGCAGAGGGCTGGCCTGACAGGAACCAGCTGCAGGGAGTAGTAAAACACTACTGGTCAGAAAGAGCAGTTTTGAGTGTACACAATGGACTACTACTGCGAGGCACAAGGTTGGTCATTCCTGCAAACATGCGAAATGCAGTTTTGGACAAAATACACGAGGGTCACCAAGGGGTAGTTAAGTGTCGAGAACGTGCCCGACAAGCGTTATGGTGGCCAGGCTTAAGTAATCAGATCAGTGAACTTGTCCTTAAGTGCAGGCTGTGCATACAGGAGAGAGTTAATGTGAGGGAACCTCTTATGCCCACACGTTTACCTGAGAGGCCATGGCAGAATTTAGGAGCTGATTTGTTCACGCTAAAAGACAAAAAATATCTGTTGGTAGTAGATTATTTCTCGAGATATGTCGAGATTGCTCAACTCAGCCCAACTCGTTCAGCCAATGTGATTGTGCATTTAAAGTCAATATTTGCACGCCATGGAATACCTGAAGTATTGATTACCGATAATGGCCCACAATTTGCATGTCAAGAAATGAGAGACTTTGCAAAGGACTACTGTTTTGAGCATGTAACCAGTAGTCCCAGGTACCCGCAGAGCAACGGCGAAGCGGAGAGAGGCGTCCAGACCATCAAAAATCTCCTCAAGAAGGCTAGTGATCCCTACAAGGCATTGCTGGCGTACAGAAGAACAGCACTGGCGAATGGCTACAGCCCGGCTCAACTTCTCATGGGGCGCAGGCTTCGCACTACTATACCAATGCTTCCTGAAACCTTAGAGCCATGTCTGCCGGATTTTCAGCAGCTTTGTCGTTCTGAGAGAGAGAAAAGACTGAGACAAACCGAATGGTTCAACAAAAGACACAGAACAGGAGAACTGGTTAAGATGTTGCCAGGGGAACCAGTCTGGATCAAGGATGCAAAAGCACAGGGCACAGTGACATCAGTCCACCCAACTCCACGATCGTACATCATCAGTGGACCCCAAGGGACAATCAGAAGGAACCGCAGTCATCTTGTGCCGATCCCACAAACAGAGACTCAAAACGAAGCAAAACAGATCCAGTCCACTCCTACAGAGGCTGTTTCTGAGCCAAGCGCAGCCCATACACCAGGCGTGCTTAGAACCCGGTCTGGTAGGGAAGTGATTAAACCAATAAGACTTAATTTGTGAAGTTAATTGTTGGGAATGGAAAAAGTTGTATTTTGAAATGTTAAGTTTTGTTTTTGATAATAGAATGTTCAAAAGGGAATACGGTTTGAGTGTTACAAGAGAAAAGAAAGTGTTATGAAAATACAGTTGTGTTTTGTTTGGAGAGCAAAAGAATGTACCAGCCTAACTTCAGTAAGGGGGATGTGGTGTAATCTATATTGATATACATTCATACGCCACTAGGGGGCAGTACTCACAAGCTAGAGAAGATGTGTGGCAGGTGAACAGCTTGGGAGGCTAAAATAAAAGGTGGTTGTTGCTCCACGTTATTGCTTGTGCGGAGTTTATTCAAGAGTCCAACACAACAATAAAGAGAATAAAATAAATAACTTAATATGCACAAACACAAAATGGGTTAAATAACTAACCAAAGACGTTAATGGACAAGCTAGCCTGCTAGTAGGCATACCACAACTAGCCTGAAGTTAGCCTAGCCTTTTGTTTGCATATCAGAGCTACCCAAAGCTAGCACAGCATTTTGTTCGCACTATAGTACAGTGTAGCACAAACGGAGGTCATTTTATTAATCATCATGATAAGTGCTCACTCACCATTGTCCTGAGGGCCGATGTAAGCTGGAGTGGCTGTCCACGCTTCTCTCCCAGCCATTACTCGCAGGCCTACCACCATAAATGGCATCCATGTCGGCAAACCATTTCCAGTGCTGCTGATCTGCACCACTCCTGTTGTTGTGGTCCTTGACAAACCTGTACTCAGCTTTGAGTTTTTTTTTTTCACGGCACTGTTTGGAGGTGCGTTTGTAGCCAAGGGTGGACATTGCCAGTGCAAGCCCCTGACAGATATTTTCATTCCACACAGAACTGTCCAGTTCGTGCTGGATTCTGTCATCGGCGAGCAAAGAGAGGAAGATTTTAACCTCCTCATTGCTCCAGGGGGTCGAAGCTGAGCTCTGCGAGCAGGGAGAAGACATGTCGACGCTGGAGAACACAAGTGGAAAATGGTGATGCTGAAGACTGATTCTGTGACATCTTTACACAAACACTGCAAGGCCAATCAGAAGATTTGATTTAAGGTGAGGGTAACGTGTCACTTGACCAATCGGTGGAGAGTGGGCGTGTTGAACCTGGTTGGCCTGAAGCAAACCCCCTCGAGAAGAGGGCTGAAAACGAGCCTTGGTGCACCCGGAAAAATACCAGGCCACTGAGATACGTAAGCAAGCTATGCTATCCGTGCAGGGCCGACCAGGTACAGATTGGAATGGCCTATAATAGTGTATGGCTGCAGTCTCCAGGTCTGCAGCGATACCCTTCTCTCCATGTGTGCACCAGAGGAGAGCAATCAGGAAAACAAGGAATGGATTTCAACAGACGGGAGTAATTTCCACTGAATCAAATGGAATGGATTTCTCAAAACGTAAAGATCGAAAGAGCAAAAGGCGGACCAAATGTGTCATTATTAAAAGTAGGGGGAGGTACGTTCCCTTCTGACATAATGGTTCCGACGCCAATGTGTTTTTTTGCTTCCCTCCTCCTAATGAATCTTATGGCTACCAGCCTGGCCATTGGGATGCAGGAGCCAGGATCGCCCAGCCCCGGTCATCAGCCTGACACCACCCCTCCTCCTCCTCTCTTCCAGGCTGCTGAGGAGCACAGCTGATCTGAATCCTGCTGATGATCCACACCTGGATAAAAAGGCTGTGCCTTCAGCAGTCTGGGAGGCAGCAGTGCAGGGGTTCTGCTGTCCTCCAGGCCTCATTTTGTTTTCAACCCCTTCGAGTTGAAGAGTTTTAACTTTGGTAGTTTTAACTCTGAGTGATCAACATGGATCTTTTGTGCATGTCACCTAGTGTTGACTGTGTTTTAAGGTTAACTCGGATTTAGTTTTTAGACTTTTATCAACTTCGTTGTGTTAAAACACCTTCAGTTTAGGTAAAACTTTTAATAAAGTTTTAACCAGGTGTTTTATGTAGTTGATAATTTGTCTTTTAACTGTTAACCTTATAGTGTATTTTTCGTTTTGCATTATTTTAATAATGCTCACCATCTGTTTGTATTTGTTTTTACAACCTTTTATCACAATTAAACCCATTTTAAATCCACTGTCACAATTCTTATGTTAGCCCCTCCTTCACATTCTAACACCTCCTGTCGGGGATGTAACAGAAGCCCTGTCCATCAATGCTCTATCGAGAGATACAAGGATGCAGTTTGTTAGTCCAGCATGTTACACTGTCTTTTCTTCTATTTTTCATAATCTCTACCTCTGCAACCCCCCCCCCACCCCACACACACACACCCAACCCCACACCCCCATTGAGTACAGTTCCCTTGTTTCATCCAGCACTATCAAACAACAATTATTTTGCAGAATAAAATGGGTAGGAGGGTGAGGAGTGGGGGTTTTAGCATGGAGAGTTGCAAAGGTTAGGAAAAATGAAATGCATCAGTAAAGTTTTAATAAGGGAGACAGGTAATTTGAAAAGTCTTTGGAGGTGTTTGGAAATTTATCAATTACAACCAGCTGGGATTTCATGCATGGGAGCATTTGGTGTAATTGTCTGCACATCCCTGATAGAGGCTCCTCTTCAATAACAAAAATATACTACTTAATGCAAAAAGAGCTGACGCCACTTACCCACTCTTCCTTTCTCTTTTTTTAGCTTTGACATCATTTCACAAATTTAGATGGTTTTGTTGTCTTTGACTATCATCAAAACAGCTCTGATTGACTTATTCTAGATTCTTTGCGCCAACTTTTACAGCTTGCAGTTTTAGACATGCAAAGAGGAAGTGTGATTCCTAATTTTCTGCATACTTCAGAAGCATTAATTTTCATTGATCTGCTCACATTTAGAGCTTTTTTAAACAATGACATTTCTCCTTGTATCCCATTTCCTATTGGAGCCTCAGCACACTACAGACAAGCACCACTTTTTTGTAAATAGATCACATTATGTTAATTATCAAAGAAACATGTACTTGTGCAAATTACAACTCTTCATTTTTCCCCGCTATTTTGCAAGGATTAGTGATTTTATCCCTAGTGTATCATTAAAGGGAGTCTGCTTGCTGGAAGACTTCATGGTGGCTAATAATCATTGTAAAAAACAACTGATTGGGCATTCTAAACTCAAACCAAAAATGTTATTAAAACTGGCCTATAAGTTCAGATATTTGGTATGGGTAATGTTTTCATTTTTAAAAATGAAAACTAAATACTGTTGCAGGAGATCTGGAACCAGGGAATTGTAAAAGATGAATACTGGACCAGGGTAGCAGAATGAACAGAGCGTGATTGAGGGCTTATTGATGCTGTGGGTTGAGCAGCCAGTGTGCGGAAAAGAGCTGAAGAAGACGAAAAAGAAGAAATATTTTATATAGTGCCTCTCTAGATAAAAATTACAAGATGCTTCACAAGAACAAATATTTTAAAAGAAATAAAAAGATTTAAAAAATACATAAAATTGGGAGAAGTAAAAAAAATTGAGAAAAAAAACTTAGAGGCAAAGGAAAGAGAAAACGAATTAGAGAGACTGGATTAGTAGAAATCGCTGAATGAGAAGATAGTGAAGAATGTATAGTAGGAAGTCAGCTTGAACAGGTTTTCAGCTGCTTTTTAACCCTCCCACTGTCTGTATGGGTGACCCCTAGAGGAAATTTGACCATTGAGCAGGATTGATGGTTTGTCCCTTGAGGTCCACAAGGCAGCGGTGAGGTGGTGCTCACTCCTCACCCCGTCACATGGACCCAAGGGATAAACCATCAACCCTGTTCAATGGTCAACTTTCCTTGTGCGGTCACACCCTTTAAGACAGTGGGAGGGTTAAAGAACACTGAGTACAAGGATCTCAGGCTCAGAGGGAGAGAGGTCCAGAATCTGGGGGCACAACAGCAGATAACCTGTTACCTTCATTCATGTAGATTTGTGCTCTGCTATGCCCCCCTCCCCTGCTTGCACACATGCAACAGTTTTATACTAGTGCAGCAGATGCAGTGCAGGATGTTCTGCACAGTGACGACTGCTGCAGTGGTGCTTATAACGATAAGAACCTCTTTGGCCCCTGCAAGTGCACACACGTCATTCCCTACTACTCTGTGCCATGGGCGGCGTTAGGCCTGGCTACTTGGGCTGAAGCCCCGGATGTTTCATCAAGAGCCCCGGATCTAAATCGCGGAAGTAACATGCAGTACCAAAGTCCAACAGAGAGGGAGCAGCTGGCAGTAGTTTGTATACAGCCTGCCTGAGCCTCCACCACTGAAGAAGCCCTTCAGCAGCCGGCTTCTTCTACACTCTCTGCCTGAAACGCATGAGTGAAGATGGACATAAGGACGTTTTTTAGACCAAAAGTACAACGACAGAACCCCAGCTTTGATGAGACTGGTGCTGACTCAGGTTTGTGAGTCTTATTTGAAAATATTTGTTGTGCTGCTGGTTTGCCTAAAGTTAGCTTATCAGGTAAAGTTGTTGGAGAAAGAACGGGAATATTTACTATCATCTCACACTAAACACAAACAGGAACAATACTCTGCCCTGAATATGCTTAATATGTAGCTTCAGATTAAAAATTATGTGGTACAAGACAAATATGATGTTGACTAGTGCGTGTCATGTGTGTGTGCGTGTGCGCGTGTGTGTGTTAAGCCCCGGATCTTCTTCAGTCCTAAATCCGCCCCTGCTCTGTGCATTCACCTTAAGAGGTTACAGCTTCAAGCACAAACTTGCTGGTTGCTACTTTGCTTGTTATTTTTCTCCCTCTGTAAATGGACAAGCCATATTGTCAAGTTGCATCAAGCAGCTTGTCTTCAGATCCATTAGTTCAATTCAATTCAAGTTTATTTATACAGCGCCAAATCACGACAAGAGTCGTCTCAAGGCACTTCACATAATAAACATTCCAATTCAGGTCAGTTCATTAAGCCAATCAGAAATAATGTTTCCTATATAAGGAACCCAGCAAATTGCATCAAGTCACTGACTAGTGTCAGTGACTATACAGTAATCCTCATACCAAGCAAGCATAAAGCAACAAAGGAGAGGAAAACTCCCTTTTAACAGGAAGAAACCTCCAGAGAATCCTGGCTCAGTATAAGCAGCCATCCTCCACGACTCGCTGGGGATGGAGAAGACAGAGCAGACACACACACACACACACACACACACACACACACACACACACACGGACAAGTAATGTGTCTACAGTTATATTGTGATTTCTTTGTAAATATTCTATTTGGTGAAAGATAAACTTTATTGTATTTATCCTAGTGGATCTAAAATTAAACGGATAAACTAGTAGTAGCACATCAAAAGTCAAGGAAACCAAAAAGTTATTATCAGGAGAGAGAGAATGTTTAGGTGGTTAGCAGCAGTGTGCTAGTCGATGGCCCCCTCCATGAGGCCACCACAGCTCAGCAGAATGTCAGTCGCTTCTTCTGGGGAGAAAAACACTTACAGAGAAAAAAAGTTAACAGCTGAAATTGCAGAAAATAATACAGTTAAAGAGCAGATAGTAGAAGAAAGCAGTAGAGTGTGAGAAGTGGTCAGTGTATCCTCCAGCAGTCTAAGCCTATAGCAGCATAACTACAGAGATAACTCTGGATAATCTATCCTATTTAGATGTAGGCATGTTGGAGTCAGGGCAAGGGAGAGCCGTCTTTACCGACTGTACACTCCACCTCCCTGCACTCCCCCACTTGTCCAGATTTAAGCTAACATCAGATATTAACCATAGGCCCTATCAAATAAAAATGTTTTAAGCCTATTCTTAAAAGTAGACAAAGTGTCTGCCTCACGGACTAAGGCTGGGAGCTGGTTCCACGGGAGAGGAGCCTGATAACTAAAAGATCTGCCTCACATCCTAATTTTAGATATTCTTGGAACCACCAGTAGACCTGCAGTCTGAGAGCGAAGTGCTCTGTTAGGAACGTATGGAACAATCATATCACTGATGTATGATGGAGCTTGATTATTAAGAGCTTTATATGTGAGAAGAAGGATCTTAAAATCTATTCTGAATTTAACAGGTAGCCAATGTAGGGAATCCAAGACAGGAGAGATATGATCTCTCTTTTTAATTCTCATCAGAACTCTAGCTGCAGCATTTTGGACAAGCTGAAGACTTTTAACTACATTCTGTGGACTTCCTGAGAGTAAGGGATTACAGTAATCCAGTCTTGATGTAATAAATGCATGAACTAGTTTTTCAGCATCACTCCTGGAAAGTATGCTTCTAATCTTAGCAATATTCCGAAGGTGGAAAAAGGAAATTCTATAAACCTGTTTAACCTGGGATTTGAATGACATGTCCTGGTCGAAAATAACACCAAGGTTCCTTGCTTTGTTCGCGGAGATTAATGTAATGCCATTCAGGTCAGGCGATTGGCTAAGCAATTTCCTTTTCTGGTTTTCTGGTCCAAAGATGAGAACTTCCGTCTTGTATTGGTTTAAAAGCAAAAAGTTTAGAGTCATCCAATTTTTTATGTCCTCAAGACAAGCCTGTAATGTACCCAACCGATTAGGTTCATCAGGGTTAATGGATAAATATAGCTGAGTATCGTCAGCATAACAGTGGAAGTTTATCCCATGCTGTCTAATAATTTTACCAATTGGGAGCATATATATAGTAAAAAGAATTGGTCCAAGCACTGAACCCTGTGGTACTCCGCAAGTAACCCTTGAGTATGAAGACGATTTGTCATGTACGTTTACAAAATGAAATCTGTCAGACAGGTAGGATTTAAACCAGCCTAGCGCTGTTCCTTTGATCCCTGCAACATGTTCAAGTCTTTCTAAAAGAACATTGTGATCAACTGTATCAAAGGCAGCACTGACATCTAACAAGACTAGAACAGACACAAGATTCTTATCTGAGGCCATGAGAATATCATTTGTAACTCTCACTAATGCAGTTTCAGTGCTGTGATACTCTCTAAAACCAGACTGAAATTCCTCAAACAGAGCATTAGTGTTTAAATGCTCACATACTTGGATGGCCACTATTTTCTCCAGGACTTTGGATAAAAATGGAAGGTTAGATATTGGTCTATAATTCATTGGGTCATCTGGATCCAGAGAAGGCTTCTTAAGTGAAGGTTTGATTACAGCAACCTTAAAATCTTGTGGTACATACCCATTTACTAAGGATAGATTAATTGTATCTAGAATGGGGGCAGTAACCAAAGGAAATGCATCTTTAAATAATTTGGTTGGGATTGGATCCAAAATGCAAGTTGAAGGTTTAGATGAAGCTAATATTTTTGATAACTCTGAAAGCTCAACTGGATCAAAACGGTTCAAGCACAGATGAGGTTCCACAGTCACCTCTGAAGCTGCCTCACTTACTGAGGAAGAAGAAATCGCATTAGGGAGGATGCTTAAGATTTTGTTTCTAATACAATTAATTTTACTTGTAAAAAATCCCATGAAGTCATTGCTGCTGAGGGCTAAGGGAATAGATGGCTCAGAGCTATGATTCTGTGTAAGTTTAGCAACTGTACTGAAAAGAAATTTAGGATTATGCTTATTCTCCTCAATTAATGCTGAAAAATAAGCAGTTCTAGTTTGCTGAAGCTTATTTTTATAAAGCACAAGACTATTTTTCCAGGATAGGTAGGCCTCCTCGTGATGGGTAGAGCGCCATGTTCTCGCCAATTTCCTAGAATTTTGTTTTAAGGCTCGTAAATGAGAGTTAAACCAGGGAGCCAACTTCCTGTCCCTAATTACCTTCTTTTTTAAAGGGGCTACATCATCTAATACCACACGTAAAGAGGAATTAACATGATGAACTAAGGCATCAATTTGTGAGGGGCTAGAACTGAAAATATTGCCCTCTGCTTCATGCCTCTGAGACGCAGAGGACAGTAAAGATGGAACAGTTGATTTAAAAGACGCAACTGCGTTGTCAGAAAGAGACCGACTATAGTGAAATTTACTTTCATGTCTCGAGAACTCAGTTATAAAAAACTCAAAGGTTATCAGAAAGTGGTCCGAGAGGACTGGATTATGTGGAAAGATCGTTATTTCCTCACACTCAATGCCATAAGTCAGCACAAGGTCCAATGTATGATGGCAGGAGTGCGTGGAGCTATGTATTTTTTGAGTGAAACCAATTGAGTCTAAGATATTACTAAAAGCTACATTGAGGCAATCATTTTCAATGTCCACATGAATATTAAAATCCCCCACTACAATGACCTTATCAGTATTTAGCACCAAATCAGATAAAAAATCAGAGAAAAAATCAGTTGGCTGTGAAACTTAACTTTATACCTCCTGCAAAAAAAATGTTGCAATGTCAAACTTTTTGAAGTAGAATTGTTAAATTGTTTAAATCCAGTAACCATTCTCATTGGCATAGATTTGCTGTTGACATTGGTCTACCCCCCCACCCCCATTTGTGTTGTTTTCTCTTTGATTTTTTTCTGTACAGTTCAGGCCGTAAGAACTATAAGAACAAGTCTGTGCGTCCATATGTGGAGTCAAACTTTGGAACCGACTGGGTGCTACAGCTCAAGCAATGTCCAAATATTTATACATTTAAACTCAAATACAAGAAAATGATTTTGTTACAATATAACAGTGAGAAAGCTGGTGTTTGATTGCTATTGACAGTTATGGATTTAACATATTGTGTACAATGTCTCCAGGATTAATACTGATGTTGTAACTATCATAGGCATTTTTATAAAATAAATTGTGTATAGGAGTGTAAATTGAATTTATTATAGTGTTGATACGGTGTTGATTGAAGTAATATTGAGATAACTATGGCGGATATAATAAGGGGTGGGATTAAATAAGTTATTCTTCCTCCCGCTCCTTTTCGATCAATGATCGGTGTGCATGATTGTTTCTATTATTTAGTTCAGTTTTGTTTTGTCTGTATGATGTACATACTGTATGTATGTATCCATCCATCCATCAATTTTCATCCGCTTATCCGGAGTCGAGTCGTGGGGGCAGTAGCCTAAGGTGAGAGGCCCAGACCTCCCTCTCCCCAGCTACTTGGACCAGCTCCTCCGGGGGAATCCGTAGGCATTCCCTGGCCAGGTGAGAGACATAGTCCCTCCACCGTGTCCTGGGTCTACCTTAAGGTCTCCTCCCGGTTGGACGTGCCCGGAAAACCTCCCCAGGGAGGCGTCCAGGAGGCATCCTCACCAGATGCCCGAGCCACCTCAACTGGCTCCTCTCGATGTGGAGGAGCAGCGGGTCTACTCGAAACCTCTCCCGAATGACCGAGCTTCTCACCCTATCTCTAAGGGAGAACCCAGCCACTCTTCGGAGAAAACTTATTTCGGCCGCTTGTATCCGCGATCTCGTTCTTTCAGTCACTACCCAAATCTCATGACCATAGGTGAGGGTAGGAACGTAGATCGACCGGTACATGGAGAGCTTCGCCTTCTGACTAAGCTCTCTCTTCACCTCGACAGATTGATACAATGCCTGCATCACTGCAGATGCAGCACCAACCCGCCTATCGATCTCACTCTCCAGTTTTCCCTCACTCGTGAACATGACCCCGAGATACTTAAACTCCTCATCCCTGACCCGGAGAAGGCATTCTAACCTTTTCCAAATCAAGACCATGGTCTCAGATTTAGAGGAGCTGATTCTCATCCCAGCTGCTTCACACTCGGCTGCAAACCGCTCCAGCGAAAGCTGAAGATCACGTTCTGATGAAGCCAACAGGACCACATCATCTGCAAAAAGCAAAGACCTGATCCTCAGGCCACCACAACGGATGCCCTCCACACCTTGGCTGTGCCTAGAAATCCTGTCCATAAAGGTTATGAACAGAATCGGTGACAAAGGGCAGCCTTGGCGGAGTCCAACTCTCACTGGGAACGAGCCCGACTTACTGCCGGCAATGCGGACCAAGCTCTGACACCGGTCATACAGGGACCTAACAGCGCGTATCAGAGGGCATGGTACCCCATACTCCCGGAGTACCCCCCACAGGGCCCCCCGAGGGATGCGGTCAAACGCCTTCTCCAAATCCACAAAACACATGTAGACTGGTTGGGCAAATTCCCACGCACCCTCCATGATCCCCCTAAGGGTATAGAGCTGGTGCAGTGTTCCACGACCAGGAAGAAAACCACATTGCTCCTCGTGAATCTGAGGATCAACAATCCGATGGACCCTCCTCTACAGATCCCCTGAATAGACCTTACCAGGAAGGCTCAGGAATGTGATCCCCCTGTAGTTGGAACACACCCTGCGGCCCCCCTTTTTAAATAAGGGGACCACCACCCCAGTCTGCCAGTCCAGTGGGACTGCCCCCGATGTCCACGCGATATTGCAGAGCCGTGTCAGCCAACACAGCCCCACAACATCCAGAGCCTTAAGGAACTCCAGGCAGATCTCATCCACCCCTGGAGCCTTGCCACAGAGGAGTTTTTTAACCACCACAGTGACTTCATCACCAGAGATTTGAGAGGCCAACCCAAAGTCCCCAGACTCTGCTTCCTCACTGGAAGACGTGTCGGTGGGATTGAGGAGGTCTTCGAAGTATTCTGCCCACTGATCCACAACATCCTGAGTAGAGGTCAGCAGCATACCATCCCCACTATAGATAGTGTCAGCAGCGCACTGCATTCAGACTCAATGTCCCCCACCTCCCCCAGAACATTTTGGAAGTTCTGTCGGAGGTGGGAATTGAAGCACCTTCTGACAGGAGACTTTGCCAGACATTCCCAGCAGACCCTCGCGATACGTTTAGGCCTGCCTGGTCTGACCGGCATCCTCTCCCACCATCTGAGCCAACTCACCACCAGGTGGTGGTCAGTTGACAGCTCCACCCCTCTTTACCCGAGTGTCCAAGACATGCGGCCGCAGGTCAGATTAAACAACAACAAAGTCTATCATCGAGCTGTGGCCTAAGGTATCCTGATGCCAAGAGCACATATGGACACCTTGATGTCTGAACATGGTGTTCATTATGGTCAATCCATGACTGGCACAAAAGTCCAATAACAAAACACCACTCGAATTCAGATCACGTGGGCTGTCCCTCCCAACCACACCTCTCCAGGTCTCACTGTCGTTGCCCATGTGAGCGTTAAAGTCCCCCCAGCAGAACGAGGGAGTCACCGGAAGGAGCGCTTTCCAGCCCCCCCCCCCCCCCCCCCCACTCCCACCCCCCCCCCCCAAGGTCTCCAAAAAGGGAGGGTATTCTAAACTGTAGTTAGGTGCATAAGCACAGACCACAGCCAGAACCCGTCCCCCCCACACATAGACGGAGGGAGGCTACCCTCTCATTCACTGGGGTAAACCCCAACGTACGGGCACCAAGATGGGGGGCAACTAGTATGCCCACCCCTGCTCGGCGCCCCTCAGAGGGAACAACTCCAGAGCGGTAGAAAGTCCAACCCCTCTCAAGGAAACTGGTTCCAGAGCCAGAGCCATGTGTTGAGGTAAGTCCGACTATATCTAGTCGGAACCTCTCAACCTCACACACCAACTCAGGCTTCTTCCCCACCAGAGAAATGACATACCATGTGCCAAGAGCCAGCTTCTGTAGCCGAGGATCAGACCGCCAAGGTCCCCACCCTCGATTACCACCCGTCACACACTACACCCGACTCCTTTGGCCCCTCCCATGAGTGGTGAGCCCATGGGAAGGGGGACCCACGTTTCCTCTTTGGGCTGTGCCCGGCCAGGCTCCATGGGCGAAAGCCCGGCCACCAGGCGCTCGCCAACGTGCCCCACCTCCAGGCCTGGCTCCAGAGGGGGGCCCCGGTGACCCACGTCCGGGCGAGGGAACACGGTTTCCATTTATATAATTCATCATAAGAGGTCTTCGGGGTGCTCTTTGTCTGATCCCTCACCTAGGACGTATTTGCCATGGGTGACCCTACCAGAGGCAGAAAGCCTCAGACAACTTAGCTCCTAGGATCACTGAGACACTCAAACCCCTCCACCACGGTAAGGTGGCTGTATGTATATGTGCTATATTTTTTGATTTTCTTTTTTTTATGTCTCAAAATAAACTTAATAATAATAATAACAATACCTCCATCATATCAGGGTTGCCATCAGGTGTGGATGCAGCGGTCCAGTACAGATGGTTCACTATGGACTGCTTCCACACATGTCACGGAGCTGCGGAGTAAATAGTGAGGCAAATATTGGAGCGATCTGTAACATGTTGTTACTTCTCTGTGGTTTAGTGGGTTTTTATATGTAAAGAAGGAAAAGGATGAATGACCAGCAGACAGAACAGCTGTTTAGCTGAATGACTGGTAGGGCATTGTTTGATTTAGAACAATTCCGATTTCAATTCCTTGTTTCGATTCGGGTTCCTATCAATTCCCGATTCCGATTCTTTCACGGCATGACATGCTTTACATGAGCTAGCTAACCATAGGTCCTACTTGATGAAATAATCTTAAATTCAACATGAATTTTAGACAAAAACATGTTTTGGAGAAAAAAAGATTTTAAGCAGAAGGATCTTGTTAAAAGCCACGGAAGAGAGCTCAAAGGAAAAGACTTCAGCGTAAAGAACCAGTTCCCTAAGGAAATCCTGGATTGGCAGCGAGTCCTCTTTCCGCTGCGCAAAAAGTTTATCCAGGATGGGAAGAGGGCTGTCATCTCGGTAGATAAGCTTTACGTGGACAATAAGCTTTACAAGGAGCGAGGAGTGACAGACTGGCTGTATTAGCCCAACATCAGGTCAGACATTTACTATTCTTATCAGGATTAACTGGGTTTGATCACGTCAGGATTAAACAGCTGCTAAATCCGTTTTCTAGATGATGAGATCACCTGTTCATCACCACCTCACACCACTATCACCTTTTCTTTTTAGTTCTTTCTTCTTTTTTTAACCTGTATCTGTATTTTCCTTTCCTCTTTCTCTGCTTCTGTACCTTTACACCTGTATGGCACAACGACACAACTTTCCAACACTGCGTCAGACTTGGCACACACGCACGCACACACACACACACACACACACACAAATATATATATTAAATCCACAGCACAATATCATAATTTATGCGTCAAATAATACAACCACAAACACTGTTGGATCTTTATTATTATTATTATTATTATTATTATATTATTATTATTATTATTTACTTTTCTGTTATTTATTTATAAAGATTTTTGA
The DNA here is from genome assembly GCF_043380555.1 of Nothobranchius furzeri. Taxonomy (NCBI): domain Eukaryota; kingdom Metazoa; phylum Chordata; class Actinopteri; order Cyprinodontiformes; family Nothobranchiidae; genus Nothobranchius; species Nothobranchius furzeri. The sequence continues at coordinate 43,418,222 of NC_091742.1, read as the reverse complement.
ACAGCTCAAGAGAGTGCAAGCAAACATAATATTATTACAAGAGACTCATAGATCTGCCAAATCCATACCATACCATACCGTACCACTTTATTTATATAGCGCTTTCACCACAGCATTACAACCATACAAAGCGCTGCACAAAAAACAAGCAAGAAAACACAAGTTAAAATAGTCAGGTAGATGGAAAATGTAAAAAGGAGCAAAAGAAATAAAAACAACAGACTATTAACAGTAAAAGCAAATAAAACCAGAATATAAAAACACAAAATTAAAATTGAATTGACTAGGTGGGACAATGGATGAGCTAAGGAGTTATGGAATTAGGGATTGAATGCGTAAGTGAAGTAGAGGGTCTTCAGACGAGATTTAAAAACGGCGATAGAGGAAGCTTGCCTAACCTGCAGTGGTAATGAGTTCCATAACTTTGGGGCACAGACTGAAAAAGCCCTTTCCCCATGAGTCTTCAAACATGCCTTAGGGACAGTTAAGAGGAGTTGATCTTCAGACCTAAGAGCACGAGGAGGGTGGTAGTAATGAAGGAGATCACACAGATAGGGAGGCACTTGACCGTTCAAGGATTTGAACGTGAGAAGTAAAATTTTATAATTGATCCTGAATTTAACGGGCAACCAGTGAAGCGTTTTAAGAATAGGTGAGATGTGGTGTCTTCTTTCAGCTCCAGTCAAGAACCTTGCTGCAGAATTCTGAACAAGCTGAAGCCTAGACAAAGCCGCCTCACTGATACCATCATCCGCAGATGAACTTAAAACACCTGAGTTTCCCAGCATGTTCTCTGCCTGCTATAGCTCTACACAAAGAGGTGTAGCTATTTTAATACACAAAAACATCAATTTCACAGTATTGGACACAGTCTCTGATCCACGGGGTAGATTTATAATGTTAAAAATATCTGTACAGGATCACAGCTTATGTATTGTCAGCATATAATGTCCAAATATTGATGACCCTTCATTCTTTCATAATTTTTTCTCTGTACTCTCCGAACACTTGAACTGTCCACTTATACTTGGAGGTGATTTTAATTTTTGGATGAATTCCTTAACAGACAGGCTCAGTACAGCTGGGACTCAGCGCAATTGGCAATCCACTAATATAGTTAAACAGTACATGAGTGATTATGGGCTTTGTGATGCATGGCGATCTCTTCATCCTAACCATAGAGAGTATACTTTTTTCTCACACGTCCATCACTCTCATTCACGTTTTGATTATTTTCTAGTCAGCAGCTCATTGTTGGCTGACATTTCAGACACTGAGATACACCCCATAGTTGTCAGCGACCATGCTCCGGTTTCTTTAACTCTGGTAAACAAGAAGACAATCCCACCAAGCACAAACTGGAGGTTAAATACATCACTGCTTAAAGATGAAAGTTTTATAGAATTTTTTAAAAAGAAGTGGGCTTTATATTTAAAACATAATGACCTGCCTGGAACATCAGATTCTGTTCTCTGGGAGGCAGGAAAGGCAGTGATGAGAGGTAAAATAATCTCTTTCTCATCACATAAGAAAAAAACAGAAAACATATTCAGGAGTTAGAGGAAATCATTGTCTTTAGAAGCATCCAGAAGAAGAGTTAATGAGCAAATTACGTAAAGCTAAATTATAACTTCATGGAATTATTGACAAAGACAATTCTTAGCACAAAGACTACGAATAGAAAACTTTGAACATAGTAATAAATCAGGTACATTTTTGGCTAGCCAGTTAAAAATTAAGAGAAAACTACCATATCTGCTGTTAAAGACTCAACCGGGAATATAGTTTATGACCCTGAAAGTGTCATGTTTGAGGGTAATTTCTTGACCCACGACATGAAGAATCACCACCGAGAGACAGAAGGTAAGTTTAAATGATTTATTTTGAATGGGAGAGATAGCCGAAGCTTCTGCAGGACTGGAGGGTATCCGTGGGGTCTGAGAGAGGAAGAGAGGTCAGAGTCTGGAGCAACGTGAGACGATGATGAAAAAATAAGAAGGCTTACTGTTTCCTGGATGATCCGGTATTTTGTGGGGGGGTTAGTCAGACCTGGCTGGATGGGGAGACCGAGGAGCTGCAGGTGGATAGGTGGGGTGACGGAGAGCTGGCGATCAGGGGCAAACAGCAGGACTGGAATGTGGTAGATGGTTCCAAAGATATAGCAGAGAGTGGAGATGAACAGATGACTGGAACCTGGAGGAATCAGGAGGGCAGAGCAGGTTAACTGCCAGAAGGGCAGGAACAAGCAGACAAACAAATTCTAAAATCGTTTTAGGAAGGTCAAAAGGAGGGCTAGAAACTACCCAAGACTGAGTATCATCTGGCAATGGTGAGATGTCCAGCTGCTCCTTAAATCCCCTGATCGCTGATGAGCTGATTTGGCACAGCTGGGCTCTCCAGACACACCCACCTGTAAAACACTCAGCAGAGATGGTTATGCAGCACTGATCATGACAGAAAGCGTAAACAACATTTTCAGAGACTTTTACCAAACTTTGTACTCACCACAGATAAACCCTTCAGATCACGAGATCAATGAGTTCCTTCAGGGACGAAATTTTGATTTCAGAAGTGGGGGGGACACAGCAGGCTTGTGCAGATTTGGGGTGGGGGGTGTTATGTAAAGACCCCTTGACACGTCACGTGCCCATCTCAATAATTTTTCCATCCTCTATATATATATATATATATATATATATATATATATATATATATATATATATATATATATATATATATATATATCAAAGTTAAAAAATTTACAACTCTATTATTATTTTTATTTATTATCATTATTGAAGTGCAGTTTTGGCTGTTGACAATGGATAGGCCATTGTATTTATTGTTTTGGGTCTTTTTTTATTGTTTTTGGTGCAACATTTTCTAACAGGGAGTGAGATTCCTTTTTTATTAAATTTTTGTTTGTTATTTTTATTCATTTAGAAGTTCTGGTTCTGGACATTTCAATGTTAAATGAAGGTTTATTTGTTGCATTTTAAAGGGTGTACTTGCATTATTATGATATATTAACATTATATTAGTGGTTATTTTGGTCTAGATAATGTTGACAATGATATCGTTTATCATCAACAATTTGTTGGACAAAATATCGTCCAGCAAAATTTGTTACTTTCCCAGGCCTAGTCAAAAGTATAAAAATTATTAATACATAAACGGTCCTCCTGAGATCTGGCCGTTTGTTCATTTGCTGTGTTAGAGGACATGCTGAACTAATGTTTTACACATGATCATCACCCTAACATTTGAGTGTATAAAAACATATTAAATATGTTTTTCCCCTTAAAAGTGTTTAAACAGTTGTTGCATTTCAACACACAAAAAATAAATGGAAAAAATAAGATAAATCTAATGAAAAGTGTACATCTTTGACATTAAGCTTAAAAATCCTGTTGACGATGATGATACTGTTAATTTTTCAGAGCTTTTTAATGTGAAAATATGCATTGCAATAGATAAGTTTACAATAAAGTTAAATGATAAAAGTTTTGAAGTTACACTTCTACTACTACTAGTAATAATAATTATGATGATAATAGTAATAATAAAAAAAATAATAATTATAATAATACGAACAAATTGTGTCTGAGGAGTCAGTTATGTAGAGGAGATGAGTTTGTAAAAGTTAGTTTTGAGTATGTTTGTGAAGGAGGAGGTGAGTCTGAGCTTAATGCAGGGGTGTCACATGTTCCAACTTACGTTTTGACTTTGAAAGAAGTCTCTTATATCCACTTTTCGTTTTCTTGACATGCTGCCTCCTGGCTGTGCCTAACTACCAAAGACTCACAAATGAACACTTATTCAAATGTTATGTAATGGAAGCTGAGATGAGCTCTGATATTACACAGCGTCTAGTTGACGATGTGACTCAGTACCGGTGTTCCCTAGCGGCTCCAAACTAGCAAAACAACGTGAGCACGTTCTGACTGTTTACAACTTGAGTGACAGCAGCAACAGCCAATAATACGTTAGCAAGTATCAGCAGAGCCAATAGATTAGCTTTTGGGCGGGTCTAATAGGAAACCGGTTTCCGTTTCAGTCCTAGTGCTCAACCAAATCCATTTAATGGAGCGTAAAATTGTTTTTGGATGGAAAAAAGTGCAAGGGACCAAAACTGCCTTTTGAAAAAGTGGGGGGGAAATGTCCCACCGGTCCCCCCCCCCCCCCCCCCCCCCCCCCCAAAATTACGTCCCAGAGTTCTTTGACAGGATAACACTTCCTAAATTATCAGACAGCCAAGTTACAGTCCTGGACTCGCCACTAACATCAGCTGAGCTTCAGGAAGCCATTAAATCCATGACTAATAGGAAAGCTCCAGGTCCAGACGGGTTTCCAGCAGAGTTCTACAAAGAATTCTGGAGTCCAGAATAAAGGCTACTTGGCTGTACAAGAAACAAAGAAGTATTACGTTTTGGAAATATATGAAATGTATTTAGCCTGCTAATTTATCTCAAATAATAATAACTACCGTATTATCCGGACTATAAATCGTACCTTTTTTCATAGTCTGGACGGTCCTGCTACTTCCGGAGCGACTTATATAACAAAATATGTAGGCTACACCGCGCTGCTGCGGGCCGACTCCGACCCAAGAATGAGTTCCCCTGTCCCTCTGGGAGGGTTTCAAAAACCGCCATCCTCTACTTGAGAACGTGGAGCGCTGCTGCGAGCCGACTCCGACCCAAGAATGACTTCCCCTGTCCCGCTGGGAGGGTTTCAAACACCGCCAGCATCTGCTGGAGCCTGTGGCGGGGTGCTGAGGGCCGGCTCCAGCCCAGGAATGAGCTCTCCTTGCCCGCTGGGAGGGATTGAATGGGATTTTCATTACGGAAATAAATTATAAACTTACTGATTTAATATTTTTTTAATCAAGGTACTTTTCACGAAAAAGCGCCGAAAACCTCCACCTAAACTTCGTGTGAGGTTCAGGTTAATGGGTGTTACACAGTTAGCTCCGGTTGGGTTGAAGCTAGGTGGCTACATCCGTTAGATTGGCTCCCACCTCCGCGTTAGCTTTGGGTTAGCCAGGGTTAGCTTCAGGTTAGCTTGTAGCTAGTTCAACCGGGTGTCGTCAGTTGATCCCAGCCTTACAGCCCCACCCTCAGCTCCTCCTCTCCTCACTTTTCTTGAATTCTCTGGGCTTGACGGAACCTGTGACACGGTCAAAACGGCGGTGGTGGCCACCTCCCATTGTAGACCAAAAACTTGTTATTGGAGCCTATGGAAACGAATTGTCCAGTATATCAATGTTCATGGCTAAAACACACATTTCTTGTTGTTCCACCTAGCTTTTAGGGAACCATTTGAGTTTGCACGCAGTTTATTTGGTGTTGAACAGTTTGCTCGTCCAGTTAGCTTAGCCTCAGCACGGCTATGGCTACTTCTGTCTCTGCTTCTCCGTCTCCTATTTCTTGCTCTCTGTGTCAGATGTTTAGTTACTCCTCTGCCTCCTTTAGTGGTAATGGTACGTGTAATAAATGTAGCATTTTTTAAGCTTTGGAGGTGAGGGTGTCGGAATTGGAGTCCGCGCTGTTGAAAAACCCGTAAACAGCCATAGCTACTTAGTTAGTGCGGGGCTAACTAGCTCAGAACCACCCCGTAGTGATCCTCTAGCAGAACCCGAGCAGCCGGGACCTCAGGCCGGCTGGGTGACGGTATGCAGGAAGCATAGAACCCAGCCCGTGTCAACCCTAGGGTTTTCTATAAACTGGGAGAAGAGCTCCATCCTTCCATCCCAGTCGATTGTGTATCTCTGGGTGGAGTTGGATGCCTCCCTAATGAGAGCACGTTTGTCGCCTGCAAGAGCGGCAGATCTCTCCACGGTGATCTCCCGTGTACAACCCCGCAAGATCGTGAGAGCCCTGTTAGTCATGAAACTCCTGGGCATGATGTCCGCAGCCCATTCGGTGGTGCCGCTAGGCTTGCTGCGCACGAGGCGCTTGCAACGTTGGTTCATCTGCCTCCGGGTACACCCGGTATGTCAGAAGAGACGTATGTTGAGGATTCCCCCTTCAGTGGGCGGGGACCTCACTCACTGGGGGAACCCCTGCATCCTCTCACGTGGGGTTCCCATCGGACGTCCTGCGTCACACGTATCTGTGTTTACGGATGCGTCACTGTCGGGGTGGGGGGGCACGTGCTTGTCCCATACGATGGCAGATCACTGGCCCCCTCCCACACGCATGAGCACATAAATGTGTTGGAGCTTATGACAGTGAGGAATGTGATCAGACACTTCGCTGCCCTTCTCGATGGCCGTCATGTCGAAGTTCACACGGACAACCGGGTGGCGGCAGCCTACATAAATCGCCAAGGGGGAGTTCGATCCCTCCCACTGTTGCGTGTCGCCACAGATTTACTGTGTTGGACACATGTCCACCTGCTGTCCATCAAAGCCATCTACATTCCGGGGGTCCTGAATGTAGCAGCAGACATCCTGTCGAGAGGGGGACCCCGCGACTCCGACTGGCGTCTGCATCCTGCACTGATATCACAGATCTGGATCAGGTTCGGGGAACCGTCTGTGGATCTGTTCGCGGCTCGCGAAAACGCTCAGTGTCGCCTGTGGTTTCCCCTGAGTCCCCGGGACGGACCCCCGCTCGGGGCGGACGCCTTCTCACACCAGCCCTGGCCTCGAACGCTCCTTTATGCATTTCCACCAGTCCCTTTGATTCCCCGTCTCTTAGACCGAAATCGGTCAGAACAGCTCTCGGTGATTCTGGTGGCTCCCAGACGCTTGTCCGCGTTTTGGTTTCCGGACCTGCAAGCGCTAGTGTCCGGCTCCCCGTGGAGGGCGGACGCCCTTCTCCAGGCGGGTGGGATAATCAGACATCCTCCGGAAATAGGCCAACGGCTGTGGGTCTGGCCGCTGAGCGGTCACACTTAGAGGCTTCTGGGCTGCCGCATGATGTTGTCGCCACGATTCAGAATGCGCGGGCGCCCTCTACCATTGCGTCTTACGCTGCTAAATGGGCAGCTTTCCAGAAATGGTGCACAGAGCGGAATGTTCAAGCGCTCTCCTGCCAGTTGGCGGATGTCCTATCGTTTCTGCAGATACTGATGGACAGGGGCCTCGCCTTCAGCACTGTTAAGACATATGCTGCAGCTATCTCATCATTTCATCAGGGTTTTGGAGATAGATCTGTTTTCAATCATCCCCTCACAAAACGTTTTCTAAAAGGTGTCAGGAGGAACAGACCTGTGTCCCGCCCGCTATTTCCCCAATGGGATCTAACGGTTGTTCTGCGTGGCTTACCTGGAGCCCCATTTGAACCCTTGGACCAGGTCCCACTCAAGTTCCTGTCACTTAAAACTCTATTGCTGCTGGCGCTAGCATCAGTTAAGAGAGTGAGTGACCTGACCGCCCTTTCAGTGGCTCCCGCATGCCTCAGGATCCGGGAGGATGGCGGGTCTGCTGTTTTATGCCCCAACCCAACCTTTGTGCCCAAAAGCATTAATGCTTCCTTCAAATCCAGGTCAATTTCATTGGCTGGACTTTTTCCTCCTCCCCATAATTCTGCTGGGGAGGCGGCTTCTCACCTTCTCTGTCCGGTGCGCGTGCTTGCACGATATGTGTCACGCACTTCAGGGGTTCGTCGCTCACAAAACCTGTTTGTGCACTACAGGGAGTCTTCCCTTGGTCAGGCGCTGTCGACCCAGCGTTTTTCACACTGGCTATGTGATGCCATTTCCCTCGCTTACACATCATCAGGGCAAGATCCCCCTGAGGCACTTAGGGCTCACTCAGCCAGAGGGATTTCCTCTTCGATGGCGCTCCACAGTGGTGTGTCAATGGAAGACATTTGTCAGGCTGCTTCATGGGCTTCACCCTGTTCCTTTACTCGTTATTATTTACGAGATGTGTCTTCAGGTTCCATCACTCTTTCAGTGCTTGGACCCCAGCAGGCTGAATGAATGCTTATGGCACCTCATTGGCCTTGCTGAGATGGATTTCATCCTCTTGTGGATGATGTTTTTTAGTGGGGGCCCCTCTCTTATCGTGCCTGCCTCAGTCTTAAGCCTGGTCTGAGGCTGAACGTCCCCCACTAGAGGAGATTTGATTGGGGGTGTCCATTGGTTGTGTTAACCAGTGTGACGTAAACCCATCCAGCTGCGCTTTATTTCCAATAGCAGCTCGCTTTAGGGCTAAGACTAGACGAAATAGAACGTTGGTTACGTATCGTAACCACAGATTCTATGAGTCTAGTCGCAGCCCTTAAGCCACTGGCCCCACTGGTTCTGTTAGGACTAAGAGCCATCGGAGGCGAACAGTGGAGTCGCTCCAGTTATATAACCCACAAGGGGGCCCACTATTAGTGGGCGTACATTTAAGTTCTTCATGATTGGCTGATGCGGAGTTCATCCTTCCAATAGCAGCTCGCTTAAGGGCTGCGACTAGACTCATAGAATCTGGTGTTACAATACGTAACCACCGTTATCTTTGACCAGGACATGTCATTCAAACCCCAGGTTAAACAGGTTTGTAGGATTTCCTTTTTCCACTATCAAAGTAGTCGCCCTTTGTTGATCCAAACACTGCTGATCTCTCAACACAAATAATGGGCAGATTAAACAGTTCATTTCGATGCTTCTCCCACACAACGGGTGTGTGGATCTAACTTCCGCGTTTATTGCTCGGACTGTATCACAAGATCTCGAAAATCCTGTGTATGCCTGTTTGCGCACCTCAGGTCTCCGCACCGGAGCGGAGCCATTGTAGAGCGGGTACCAGTAAAAATTGAGTTCGGAAGCGAGCGGCTGTGGAAGGCGGGGGCGGAGCAGAGTGGAGGTAGTGGAATTTTGGGGTAAGTGTTTTTCTCCCCAGAAGAAGCCACAATGATGTTCTGCTGAGCTGTGGTGGCCTCATGGAGGGGGCCATCGTCTAGCACACTGCTGCTAACCACTTAAACATTCTCCTTCTCCTGATAATAACTTTTTGTTTCCTTGACATTGGATGTGCTACTACTAGTTTACCTGTTTAACTATAGATCCACTAGGATAAATACAATAAAGTTTATCTCTCACCAAATAGAATATTTACTAAGAAATCACAATATAACTATAGACACATTACTTTGTCTTGTGTGTGTGTGTGTGTGTGTGTGTGTGTGTGTGTGTGTGTGTGTGTGTGTGTGTGTGTGTCTGCTCTGTCTTCTCGATCCCCAGTGAGTTGTGGAGGATGGCTGCTTATACTGAGCCAGGATTCTCTGGAGGTTTCTTCCTGGTAAAAGGGAGTTTTCCTCTCCACTGTCGCTTTATGCTTGCTTAGTATGAGGATTGCTGTATAGTCACTGACACTAGTCAGTGACTTGATGCAATTTGCTGGGTTCCTTATATAGGAAACATTATTTCTGATTGGCTTAATGAACTGACCTGAATTGGATTGTTTATTATGTGAAGTGCCTTGAGACGACTCTTGTCGTAATTTGGTGCTATATAAATAAAATTGAATTGAATTGAAATCTGTAAGGCTTGTTACCAGCATTCAGACATCAATTCTGTTTGCTTCACAGCCAGACAGGACATGGTAAAAAGAAAAAAAAAGACTTGCAGCCCAACCAGTGTGTTTGTTTCTGACCACAACCAAAGTCTGGAAGAAGCCTCTGGGATGAGAGGCTAAGTGTCTCCAACATATCCAGAAATGTCCAGGGGTCTCATTTATCAAACATTTTGTAGAATCCTTACTAAAATCGTACTGAAGCTCAGCAAAAAAAAAAAAAAAAGTACTTACGCCAAGTAGGTTTGTGATCTATCAAACATGGAGTACGCACAGCTGCACGCAATCTCCGCTTCATAAGTCGAAGCCTAACAAGAATGTTTCTCGGCTGCATTTTAGTCACATCCCGCCCTCACCACGCCCACTTACTGCCATAAATAGTCCATGCAAAGTGCCTTGTGGATCTCATGCATATACATTAGCCGGCTGTTGCAGCACTCCGCCAATGACATGGCGACCACAGATCAAGAAAGCACATTTTCATTTTTGCCAGAACAAGATCCAGGAACTATCTTATTTTGAAAGGACTGTGCCGGCAACTGTCTGCAAGGATCCGGCAACCCACGGGACAAACTTGTGCTATACGCAGGGTCCAAATTACAGGTGAGCTAGGGAGCTCCTGGAAGCCCTCGACACACCCAGGGGGAGCCCGACAAAGATCCTGGTTCTACTTATATTACATTATCTATGTGGACTCTCCGGGGATTATTTTGAGCTGACAGGCATGTTCCGGCATCTGTTATGACTTTAGTGAACTTTGGTTTGACATCAGTGTTTGCGTTCCGGGAATGTTTGATTTACAAATTAAGCACTGGTTATAATAATGTATATAATATATAATGAACGTTGTTTTTTATTTTTCTAGCTTAGAAATATAGACCAACCATAGTAACAGAAAAAGATCTAGCTCATTATGTATATTTGCATGTGTAGGACCAGCTTACCGGGCTGTTTTCTTCTAGCCTGGCCTGCCAGACTCGGTTTAATTCTACACAGAGAACGTAACTGCTTCCCATAAGGAAGCATGGGTCTGGCTGGCCAGGCTGTTTTATTCCCCTGAATTTCCGCAGGAGCTTACCCTCTCTCATGGCAGTCAGAACCTGCCTAGCATTATTAGCAGCGCAGCTATGATGTTAGCAAAATACACAACTGAAATATTTGGTGCCTTATTGTCACAATGCCATTCACAGTGTCCTCTGTCTTTTCTTTCACTTTTAGGCGCTGACTTTGCATTGTCTTTGTTCACTAGTCACGTCCTACAGGCTACAGCTACACAATCCTTAGCCCATGGCAGCTCACCCAGATGCTAATGAGCTTCTCTTCTGAGTGTAACGGAATGAAATGACTGTTTTTTTCCCTCCTCTGCACAAGACTAGTCTGCATGAGATATGGTCTCAAGGTCTCATGCATTCCTTCTAACTTGCTTATTTTCAGCTCAACAGAAGAATGAAGAATGAACTCTTTTCTTTTAATTAATCAAAGAACTCTATTTTAATAAAGCTAATCCATCAGTGTTAGTCAATGAATAAGATGTGACCGATCTGTGAAATCAGAATATTAATCACTTTATTATGATCCTATAGAACATAATAAGTAATATGACTTTAAATGTTCCAACAGGACTCATTTCACGTAGTGTTAAAAGACATAACACATTGCTTTCACTGATCCAATCAGAATCTTACAGATCTGACGGAGGCGTGGTTTTGATGGTGTTTGGTGATTTTTCATTCGACAATAAACCATAACATCCGAAGTATAAAACTATGCCATGTTATCTCTAACGCCAGTTCAAAGCGTTCCAGAGAAAGTGACGGAGTGGCCAATCCTGATCTATACTCTTCACCCGAAAGAACCAACAACGAGCTGAAAAATTCGTTGGTATACCAACTGCGGCAACAGTTCCTTTCAGAATAAAAGCTGAACCATCAAGACCCAAGCTTGGGTCTCACCAGATGCCAACAAAGTGCCGTGACCCGGAAGTAACTCAGACTGGATTAATTGGCAACCGCTGCTTTTCCTACCGGCTCGGTTCCAGAGAGGGTCAAGCTGGACCTCGATATTCCTGATCTAAAGGGGACTTCCTGAAGGGTAGGTAGACCGGCAAATGGTGTCTCATGTGTTTATGAACCTCCTAACCAAAGCTTAATGCGAAGATATCACCCGTCAGAATAATCGCTTCTTCAGATTTGCTGGTTCTGATTAACATCACACGTCATCCATTCACCGTCTCATCTACATTAGTTACGCCATACATTTAGTTTTAAGGTCAGTCTAGTTTAATTTGTTAGTAATAAAATTCTTAACTTTTAAACTTAACTCTCTCTCTTCTGTTGTCTCTGAGTGAATACGTAGCAGTTTTCTAATCCCTGCATTAAAAAGTTCCAATCTTCTGGTTTAAATAACCTCACAGATCCGTAAGGTGGATTTCATATTTCCTATGGAATCCCACGCCTTATGGCTTATTAAATAACCTGTAATCTAATTCATTACATGAGTAAACAGTAATAGACAGAGATATTTTGAATTAAAATCAATGCTAAATCACACTATATCACTACAGTATATCAGAAGTAAATAAATAGGTGTAAAAGTAATAATTACCCGACAAACTTCAGGTTTCCCAGCGGTAGTTCCTCGTGGAGTCTTGAATCTGCTGTTGCTGTACTCAGGAGGAGCCACTGTTGTGGATGCGGTCTCACCTCCTTGTTGTCCTCCCGCTGTAGACAGCCTCGGCTGTGTACTGACTGTACTGCAGTGGGCTTCAGCCTGACCTTATCCTTGCTTTTGAAACCCATCTTCTGCTCACTCAAGTCACATTCATTGTAGTCCTCCTCGTGAAAATTCTCACTATACACTACGGAGCAAGAAGATACTCTTGCCTACCAACTTGAACAAACCTCACCCATGCTCAAAATACAAATCGATGAACTCATGTCCAGACAGACAGCAGTTAGAACAACTTCCACATGCACAAATGTTTACCATTTTGACTGATTTCAATACTTTTGTGAGCTTTATGCTAACGCTGTGTTGATAGTGATAGTCTCCGCTGTCTTGCCTCTCCTATGTCACGACGTCACAAGACAGAAATTTGCTAGATTGTTGTTGAAGCTGCCTTGTTGCACAGCTAAAGACAAGTTATAACATCTGAGAGTTAATCAAACACTGAAAAGTGTGATCAACTTTATTTTTTCACCAAATAAATGCTTATGATTTTAAAACAACTCAAAAGATGGACTTTAACAGTTTCTATTCTATTTATTCTCGTTGATTTGTTTCTTTTTTTTTATATGATGACTCCACTGTTTTATCCTGCCTGTGTTTGTTGTCGGTTGTCTATTTGTTGCATAATGTTTTCCCTCCATTTCCCCCTTCCCATCTTTCCATTTGTGTCACATGTCTCTTTTCTCCCTGCCTGTCCACTTTGGTGAGTAAGCAAATGCAGTCTAACATGCAACAAACACCACCACCACATCCATCTTGCTGCAGAGTAACACGGCTCTGGCGTATTATGGCACCCAGATTAACCGTTCTGTCTGCTTCAACTGCCCCAAAGACATCCAAACAAACACCACTGTGCGCACGTGCACCACAGTGCTTGTGACTTGTCATGTGATTTTCATAATTTTCAATGTTTTGCCTAAATCAAACTGAAGCATTTTGAAGTAAACACCTTAAAGGTCTGTTTTTCAAGATTGTCAAACACCTAACATTGGTGATGCATTTTAATTTCAAAATATTTAAATACCAAGAAATATTCAATGCTTTCAATAGTTTCAAGCACTGATTTGTAATAGAATTGGAAGCTTGATTAAAATTGATAGATATTTGTGTAAAACCCTCAGTCTGCTTTTTTTGTAAGTTTTTCTAACATTACCTTTAACAGTTTGCCAACGGTTCTGAATGTTTTCGTCAGCAATAGTTAACCTGAGTTTAATTTACTTCAGCTAAAAACATAGCTCACCAGTAATTGAAACCTACTGAGAAACCTCAGAGTAAATAAAATAACAAAATTCTGTGGCTGCAAGGCACTGGCAGTGGGCAAGTAAACATGGTTTAATTTACTGAGAGAGAAATTTGGGTGAATCTTATAAATTCATTAATCTGTTCAGTGGCGGCTGGCCAGTAGAGGGCGATAGGGCGCTGCCCTCCCAGTTTCCCCTGTGTTTTTAATTTTTATCTTTAAAAATAAATAAATAAAATTAACAATAATCACATATTCTAAGTTAATTGTGTGTTTTGTAACAAAATTAAATCATATATATATATATATATATATATATATATATTGGTCTCTGCCAGTCTCTTTCGGTCTCTGCCAAGCGGTGGAGGCTGTGTGCTGTTTTTCAATCGCCCAAACAAGACGGGACCAGTTGTCCAAATGCTGACAAGAAAATCAAAGGGTAGGAATGGGAATGTATCCAATCAGCGTCGACGTTGTTTCAGAACGTTTCAGAAGCATGATGGGCGACAGAGCTACCGCCAAGGCTTTCGTTGGTGTTCGGTAGAACTCGGAGAGTCTCGACTCCAGCACGTTTTTGGTCGTGACTCGTGACGGTCGTGACGCAGACGTAGACATGGACGCCAGTGCGCCTACAACATGGATACCGGATCTCAGCAGCCACTGAATTCAGTTCGGTCTCTTCTCCAGTATCCGTTCGAGAGGAGAACTATGGTGGAAAAACTTAATGTCAAAGAGCTTGGACCAGATCAGCCCGACGTAAAGATAAGCCAGCTGGACAAGGAGAAGGGTAAACTGTACACACGAGGCTTCTCCTGAAATTGGTACACCAGGAAGCAGTGGCTAGCTGGATGCAATCACGCTAATGCGTTATTTTGCTTTCTGTGTATGTTATTCCAAACGGCTGGGATCCACAGAAGGTGGATGTGGAACTTGTGTCTCATTGGGGACTCCATTCATTCTCTGACTGAGGAATGCAGCGCATCAGTGCAGCAGCCAACAAAGAAAGGGAGGACGTTTGGACAGGGAGAACAACAGCAGCTGGGTGCAGAGGTAAGCTGTACATTACATTTCTGTAAACGAGACAATCAGAATCAGAAATCCTTGGTTGTCCCACAAACCGGGACATTTGTTTAATAACATGTACATTGTTTAATGTGCAATAACTGTAAAAACTAATTTCAACACACATACCTATTATACATATTTAATCATGTAAATGTGTATTTCATGTAAATTTGTACATACATCAATCTGATTCCATTTCACTTGTTACACATCTGCTGCAGCAAACAAATTTCCCAGCTTTTGGGACAATAAAACATTTCTGATTCTCAATGAGATGTTTTTACTTCAAATGTAAAAACATCTCATTGAGAACCAGAAATGTTTTGTTGTCCCAAAAAGTGGGAAATATGACATTTGTAAGAAGATACTGATGACATTAGTTCCTATGAAAGTGTTTCCACTTTCCATAAGTCCTAACAGTGTAAATTTCTGGCATTTTGTCTAAGTAGTGTTTACTACCATTACTGTAACAGTGACCTGCTCATAATTTTTTGTGTTCACTCAAATGTTGAAATTAAAGAAAATGTTTTTGTTACTTGCCTCTTGCATTGCCTATTAACCATTTATGGTCATGTTATTTTATGTGCAATTTAATGCAGTATTTTTCAACCTTGGCCCGCAAGGCAGCGTGCCAATAGTCAGACACACCTGGATTAATCAGTTTGTCCAATGATGTAAGACAGGAAATAAAAGAGCTGTGCTTAATTCAGGAAATAGTGGAGTTGTGCACAAAGCTCAGAAAGCACAAGTTTGTTTTAAAAAAAAAATAGCACAGCCCCACCAAAAATATTTTTCACTAGCCGCCACTGAATATGTTGTGTACAGACAGATTTAAGAGGGAATTCATGCTACATTTGTTTATGTATAAACAGCACAACTTGTCAAAAAATACTCTTTTTCTTAAAGTGCATGTCAAGTGTGCCTCAGAGTCTTACCCCACCCACGTATCAATTTTAAAAACTGCAACATTAGTGGGCATTGCCTGGAGGACCGAGAGGACGGAGCCGCGGCAGTGACGAAGACGACGGCTAACTAGACGAAGCTAGCTCCCTTCACTCTGAGCAGTCATTAGAAGTGGAGGACGTTTCTCCCCCTCCTTACACAGACACTCGAGAAGAAAGGGACCAAGTCTATTTGGAGGAGACAAGCGGACCTGAGCCTTATTGTTTTGAGCTTTTGAGTTGCCTGAAATTACCGGAACCGACCCAACAGAATCATCTTTGAATGGTAAGTAGCCGTTAGCCATAGCATTGGATTAGCTGCAAGTTTTGACTCCACGGCCCTAGAGCTAGTATTCAGCATGTTTTAGAGGTTTATCTGCTTCAGCACACCTGGTTTTAATCAGCATCAAATAGCTGAGCTGCTTAACAGCTAATCTAACCTGTTAAAGCAGGAAAACCACTGAAACGTGCTGGATAGCAGCTCTGGGCTCAAGTTACAGTCTGCTGCATAAAGTTATGAAACTAGCCCATGAGAAAATTATTCTGTAATGTGTTCAGCCCACTAAAACTGCCCTGATTTCATTATTTATTTACTGATACTAGCTGCTCTTGGTTGCAGGTGGTCCTCTGGTGTCTGCAGCTGGTCTCCTGCTGGTGTCGTCAGGATCAGGAGCTTCCAGAAGAACGTGCCTTTCAATGACTCTTTCCCCCTTATTTGTTATATTAATTAAATAAATCTCAATTTATATATTTCCTGTTTTTGCTCATGTCCATAAATACTTAAACATGCTTGAAATTAAAACGAGCTTTTAACAGTGAGGTGCTAGTTTAATTCATCAAAATAGAGCTAGTTAAACATGCGACACTGTGATAATTCAGTTAATGTAATTTATAAATATCCATTAAAATATCAAAACTGGAATCAAAATGAGATATTTGGCAGCACAAGAAACTTGTCAAACACAATATTTATTATAATAATTGTAGGCAGACAGGAGACAGAGCTGATGGAGGTTCTCAGTCATCGAAGGAAGGCTGAAGGCTTTCCAGGAACAGGACATGTGGTGTTGTCTCTTCTCTCTCTATTCTGCCAGATGAGCTGATAGGTTACAGGTGTGTGAGGACATCCTCATGCTGTCATAACCAGATGACAGGTGTGTGAGGACATCCTCATGCTGTCATAACCAGATGACAGGTGTGTGAGGACATCCTCATGCTGTCATAACCAGATGACAGGAGTTATCAGGTGATCAGCCAGGCTAATGATGAGATGCTGAAAGAAAACAAATCATGCAGAAAGAAAACAAATCCAGGACAGTGTACAGTAATAAAAATAATATGTGGTGTTGCTCACCTTATGTGCTCTTATAGAGTTATTAACGTGTTCCTGCCTCATGGTGTAGAGTCCATATTTTGCTGAGTGTCCTGCAATAATGCAGGTTATTAGTTAATTTACTTTTGATAGCAAAAACAAAATATTTAATGTAAAAGTTATTTACCAGGTGAATCAGCTCACACGTCACCACCAAGTGTCACAGGACCAGAATCAGTAGCCTCCTTCATGATGTAATCACATACTTATTTAATTGTTAATATCTTAAAAATTCAGAAATGTTTTAATTTTTTTTACCTTGAACAGTTCACTGAGCTTGCACTGTCACTGAGGTGGAAGCTGGAATCAACAGCAGACACCTCACATCTTGGTCTTTTCAGGAGGTGTGGATGCTCTGGGACCTTCTGGAAGATGAATTTCTGTCATGGTCCCTGTGTCACAAGACACTGAGGCTGTGAGCTCTATAAAAAACAAAGAAGCAGCACATTTATAAACGTTTAAAAGAGCATAAAATCACGTGTAACAATCTGTAAAACAAATTAAAACTAGAAGGTAATAAAATGTTTACATAGAAGATTATTAAAAATAATTCACCTTTGCTACGGGTAACACCATGTCAGCCTGGACAAGTGCATTCTTGCAGATTACTAAATCAGTCTGACAGCCAGTGTCTTGGGTAGATTTAGCCTGAAAAAAAAATAGAAGCACATTGATGTTTATAAAGTCAGATAAAATACAAAAGAAACTGTCCCATATAGGCGCTTTATAACATTCCTAGTGTGTGATGTTATTATAACGTAAAAGTCAGTCACATATGATGTGGAGAGCCTGAAATGCGACCTCCTGAACAGAATTCCTCACGGAACCGGGTCACGCTGTGCTGGATTTCATGCTGTAATGATGTCTGTCAACTAGTGCTGCATTAGTTAGAGTCACTGTTGCAGAATTACCGACTGACACAAAAACAACCTGAATTTTCTCTGAGCCTGACAGTCATGTGGACCGTTTTGTCGTCCAGGGCTTCGAGATATGTTCCGATTCGCCGCTGATTCTAACCTTACATCCCGTTCCACATTTTGTGAACTTGACAAATCAGCCCAAAGGCAGTGCAGGCTGATATTAGCTAAATGGAGTGAACCACGTCTCTCAGACTTTGCATTTAGGAAGGGAATTGTCTTTAGAAGATGTTAAAACTTTTATTTAGCTTACTCACCTCAGACTGTAGCCCGTCATGGTGGGGGAGCAGAGTCGGTGGGCTGTATCTAAATCGCGGAAGAGCCATGGTGGGCACAGCCTCCCTCTTGGAACGGAGACGTTCAGAATCGCGGGTAAAATGCTGGTTGCAAACTACAGCACCAGGCGGGAGCTGCATCTTTTCCAGACACGCAACCACTGGCACCTAATTTCTAAGTCCAGCGGAAAGGAGTGCAACCCGACAGAGCTCCGCAACCATACTACACTACACCATCTCACCATGCTAACACGATATGGAGCACTAAACCCGAACTACTTTCCTAATTACACTAACAGCCAAACAGTAACTAAACTACAATATCCAACAGCCAAGCTAACACTAAATAAGTATGTATAACACTAAAAGCTATGCTAAAGACTAGGATATGCTAATGCTATATGCTAATGCTGAACTGCGGCTAACCTCCTACACTCGCATGCAAATCCAACTCCCAACTTGCCACAAGGCGTGGCCGAGACTCCCGATGCTTTTATAACTTTGACACAGAGCTGCTACGTAGTACTCTACTGGTTTACGTAGTATCTTCCCTTACGAAAAAGAAGTATACTTTAAGTATTTAATTTCAAGTATACTTAAGTGTACAGAAGTTTATTTGCATACTTGTTCTTAAAGTTTACTTAGAAGTATACTCCTTGGGACTAAATTGGGCCGCTAAAAGTATACTTGAAGTATACTACAAGTATACTTCAAAGTAATAATTTAAGTTTATTTGTAGTGTACTTCTGATATAATTGAGTATACTTTTCTCTTTGAAAGTATACTTAAAGTAACCTCACAAGTGTACTTGGAGTGTACTTCAGATATAATTGAGTATACTTTTCTCCTTGAAAGTATACTTGTAGTGTACTTCTGATATAAATGAGTATACTTTTCTCCTTGGAAGTATACTTAAAAGTAACAATATAAGTTTACTTGTAGTGTACTCCTGATATAGTTGAGTATACTTTTCTCCTTGAAAGTATACTTATAAGTTTACTTGTAGTGTACTTCTGATATAATTGAGTATACTTTTCTCCTTGGAAGTATACTTAAAAGTAACAATATAAGTTTACTTGTAGTGTACTCCCGATATAGTTGAGTATACTTTTCTCATTGAAAGTATACTTAAAAGTAACAGTATAAGTTTACTTCTAATAAAATTGAGTAAACTTTTGCCCTTGAAAGTATACTTAAAAATAAACTTTAAGTAACATTATAAGTTTACTTGTAGTGTACTTCTGAAATAATTGAGTATACTTTTCTCTTTGAATGTATACTTAAAATTATACTTAAAGTAATAATATAAGTTTACTTGTAGTGTACTTCTGATATAATTGAGTATACTTTTCTCCTTGGAAGTATACTTAAAAGTAACAATATAAGTTTACTTGTAGTATACTCCTGATATAGTTGAGTATACTTTTCTCCTTGAAAGTATACTTATAAGTTTACTTGTAGTGTACTTCTGATATAATTGAGTATACTTTTCTCCTTGGAAGTATACTTAAAAGTAACAATATAAGTTTACTTGTAGTGTACTCCTGATATAGTTGAGTATACTTTTCTCATTGAAAGTATACTTAAAAGTAACAGTATAAGTTTACTTCTAATAAAATTGAGTAAACTTTTGCCCTTGAAAGTATACTTAAAAATAAACTTTAAGTAACATTATAAGTTTACTTGTAGTGCACTTCTGAAATAATTGAGTATACTTTTCTCTTTGAAAGTATACTTAAAATTATACTTAAAGTAATAATGTATGTTTACTTGTAGTGTACTTCTTATATAATTGAGTATACTTACAGTTTTGAAAGTACACTTTACAGTAAACTTGACGTAATATTCTTTTAGTACATTTAAGTATCTCTATTTTTTCTATAAACACATACTGCAAGTAACATTTAACATCTGCTATTTGCTTACTACCAATACATTTAATTTCCACTATTTACTGATACTTCGTCTTTATGCAGAGAAAAAAAAATTAAATAAAATAGCTAAGTCATTTTGTTTAAATTTATTAAACAGAGGATTAGAACAGAACAAAAACAGACCTGTTTACCAGGATTAATCAAAGATGAGAACGCAAACTGTTCTGAACATGACATGTTAATTCTGTCCATTTTGAAAGACTTTTTAAAAATGCCTTTAAAAAAATCAGTCCATTTTATGGATCCACTTGCTTGGTTGTTGATGCCTTTTTGAAGTTTTCATTGTTGCATTTCTTTCGTGTTATTTTTCTTACATCTTGAACGCGCAGAGATGGAAACTTCAACTGAGCATGCCCTGTGAACACACAAAGCAAAAAAATGAACACTTGAACTGTTAGGTGAACTCTGACACCACAAAATCTTTACAGTTCATACACTGTAAACCCGAATAAGTAGGCAGAACTCAAAAAATGTAAGGCAATCAGTTGCCTCATATTTTCTGAGTTTATAAACTCAGATATTTGAGTATATCAGACCATAAATAAACTTAAATATTTGGAGTTTATATTAAATATATTTTCAAATTATGATCAAATTAAAGTTACTGATTAAGCCAACTCAAACAGAAAATAAAACAAAATTTGAAAGAAACAATTACAAACGCACACTTTTGAAAACTGGACAACAGCAGTGTGTAGTCTTTTTTTGAGTAGGTGGTTTAAAGCAACATCAGGATGCACATCGATTCAACATTAACAAAATATGAATTACACTAACCACTATCAAGTAAGTCAGTGAGTACTTTATGCCATTTGGCATAAACCTAGTTGAGTATTGAATCGGATTAGCCTATGGGCTAATCCGATTCAATTATTCACGCTAAACTAAAGCCACAAATGGAGTTGCCAGACTCAGAACGGCTGGACGAACAGAGAAAAGGTAAAACTCAACTGTTCCTCCCACTGTCTTTATGGGTGACCCCGAGAGGAAAGTTGACCATTGAGCAAGGTTGATGGTTTATCCCTTGAGGTCCACGTGACGGGGTGAGGAGTGAGCACCACCTCACCCCTGCCACGTGGACCTCAAGGGATAAACCATCAACCCTGCTCAATGGTCAACTTTCCTCGCGGGGTCCTACCCATTAGGACAGTGGGAGGGTTAACTCAAGGAGAAGTGGAAAATGAACATATTTGCCCAAATGGTGGTGTGTTACTTTAACATCAACAATTAAAGAGCAGACAAATAGTAAATTACATTGTGGATGTGGACAGTGCTCTAACAGAGTGAGTCATCTGAATCCACCACTCTTTCAGATTTTGAGTTACACATGTAACATCAGGTCATTTTTGACTCTGCAGCTTGGGTGACAGTTTAGACTCATCAAGACCAAGTAAGATTTTCTGCGTGAACTCAAATGTGTTGGTCAGTCCCTTCGGATAATCTAGATGTAAGGCATAGATGAGGCCGAACATTACCAGGAAGGCATCAGGAAGCCTGGAGAGGTTGACAATCACATCACCCTCTAGGAGAACAGATTCTCACTGGGTCGTACGTAACTGGACTCTCGGCATCATCTGTGATGGTTGTCAGGAGGACAACTGCTGCATCCCTGAGGTCCGGCTCATTGGTATCATCCTTACAAAAATGAAAGGGAGATCATACACTAATCACATCTGAACTGAAACTCTGACTGTGGACATTTTTATTTCAGTAGATTTTCATGTAAATAACAATAAATGCAGTCTGATAGACTCCTGTTTAGGGCTGGGCAACATATCAAAGATTTATCGTTATCCAAGTTCTTGTCTCTCATCCAGATAATTTTTCCCATGTCAATAAATTTGATAATAAAAAAATGAAAAGATGTGTAAGTTGGCCACCTTTATGTCCCTTTAAGAAGCTGTAGCACCTTGAGTCATGTAAAATTTTAGTCAATGTAATACATGAGACAGCCCCATCTAGTGGACAAATATTGTTGCTACGCATTCCTGTAGTTATCGTCTACTTATCGTTATCGAGGTGAGATCTTCAATATATGGTGTTATTGATTTTAGGCCATATCGCCCAGCCCTACCCCCGTTCATTCTGTTGCTTTGTGCTCTCATTTACGAATAAAGTGAGATGGCTTCCGTGTGTGCCAGTGTTATGCTAATGAAAGCTGCTTGAATTCTTTGCAGTGATTGTTGATTTTTCTCAGTGCCTTAAAGCCTGCCTGAGTGCCATCTGCTGAGCAAACGGTCTCGAATGACCGCTTGCTCAGCAGATACCTCGCCATGTGCGCCTGATTTTGACAGTTTTCCGCCTCACGAGACACTGAGGTGAATATCTGACCAGTTAAGATATTTTCCGCCTCACAGGGGTAAAAACTCGCCGTGTGCGCATTACCGAGCTGCTGGTTGAGCTGAAATATTCTAGTGGCCAACCAAAGCACGTTCTCCGCTCACATGACCCCAAGATGGCAGCCCCCTGTCTGCATGTCAGAAAAGAAACAACACAGAGACAGAGCTGGAAACGGAGGAAATGCCTATCCTTTTTTGTTGAAACGTCGCCGCCACCGGCATTTGAAGGTTAGGAAAATATGGGTACAGTAGCTGGAAAGATGGACCAGGCAAGGAGTTTATGCCAGTTTACTCCAAGAGATGCACCTGGAAGACCCAGAATCCTTCCGAAAGGGTAATGGAAACAGTGGGCCCATCGATCCGCAAGGTACCGTTTTGTTTATTTTTCAGACACGCAGACAGGGCAAGGGGCTGCATCTGAATACATCTTGGGGTCATGTGAGCGGAGAAAGTGCTTTGATTGGCCACTAGAATATTTCAGCTTAGCCAGCAGCTCAGTAGTGCACACACAGCGAGTTTTTACCCCTGTGAGGCGGAAAATATCTAACTGGTCAGATATTCACCTCAGTGTCTCGTGAGGCAGAAAACTCAGTGAAAATCAGGCGCACATGGCGAGCATTCTGCTGAGCAAACAGTCATTCGAGGCCGTTTGCTCAGCTGATTGCTCTCGTGTGTGGCAGGCTTAAACATCTTGCCAAAGGTTTGTAGTTGAAACAATGGCACTTTTTCCAAAATGTTCATGTGCGTTGTCCTTGTGTTGTCTTTATGCATAAATAAATAGAATGATTTGTTCAAATTTACAATACTGGGACTTACCACACATGTCCTCAAAAATCCAGAGGTTTCCTCACGTAGATAGACAGGAAGGGCATGGAGAACAGTGGTACGCCTTGTGTGGACATCATGTAATTCCTAAGAAGATTAAGAGTGTAAATACTGTCAAGTTTACTAATCAAACTCAATGCCAAATTGCTCTGACCAATTTTCCAAGACAGTGATATCTGCATCTAAATCCAATGATAAACTGCTGAATTCAAAAGTTAATTTGAAGTGTTTAGCATTACATATTACGGAGGGGTATTAGGGCAACTGAAGAAGAAAAAATTCTGAAAATAAATAAAGTCAGAATTCTGACATTTATCTCAGTATTCAATTGTTTCCTTCAGTGTAGGGCTGCAACAAACGATTATTTGGATAATCGATTAATCGGATGGGGTCTCGACACGATTAATCGATTAATCGGATTACATGGGGAAATTTTTAAAAACTGCTAGGGAAACATTATTTCTCTCCTTCCTTCACTTTATTTAACACAACATTATTAGAAAACAGTTCAATAGCAGAAAAACAACATGCCATCACCTAAATTGTCTTAAAAGGTGTATAGACAGAGACCCTAAGCTACATCTATCTGTGACCTAAAATGCTTGGTCCAAGTTAAACAGCTTAAGGGCAATTCTCATCTGTTTTGTTTGATCTCATCTGTTGACATTTATTTTAAATGTAATTAAACATAGGCTGTGAATTAATCAAAATTGATCACTATTTCCAAAAATGACTGAAAAAATACCAAATAAAACAAAAGTAAATGAATGCCATCCTCCTTGCGATGATGCCCTGGGCAACTGCCATAAAGTCACATCAAGAAATGCTGCTGATCATTCCAATGATCCCAAATAGACTCACATTAGGCCACATGAAAGCAACTGAACCCAAAAATATATTAACCAGTATATAACTGCACTCTCACACAACACGCCTGCAGCAACAGTTAGGACTCCTCCCTCCCTTTTAAAAGCGTTTTTGCTTCTGAGGATATTGTGGTTGTAAAACCACACGCTAGTAGTCTGGCCCCGGTGTGATCAACCAGTTTCTGCAGGAATGTGACGGCAGAACCAGGGCCAGATTAACACTTTGTTGTACCCTGGGCAACAATATTCAAGGGCTCCATCATCACGACCCAAGGATCACCATAATGTGGTCACATACAGAATATTTTACTGTAATATGCAGTAAATATACTCAATACTTGAATGCCTGACAACACGTAACCCGCCCAGAGTAACCTTTTACCCACCTCGTGTGGACTGACCAATGAGGAGAGGGTCTTAACTTGAGGCCCTCTCTTCATTGGTCAGTCTGCATGAGACTGACTCTCAACTGACGTTCAGTCGTAGGCAGCGAAGCGTCTCTGTGCAGCGCAAAAGCCCGGGTGGACAGTTTGTTGTTTATAGGGTGACCATATTTCCATTTCCAAACAAGAGGACAGGGGATCTGTGCCTATGACGTCACACTATGGCAACGCCACACAAACCATGTTGGGACCCATTTTTTGTAAGAACTAAATTAATATCAGATTCTGCCAATAAAAGGGCTCTAAAACAATTCATATGTAAATATTTTGCATATTTAATGCAAAATCTAATTTTTCTGCTTTAGTGCTGCAACAAGGTTTTATTAATAATAAATTATTATACCTTTTGTTTTACTACAGCATAAGCTTCCTGTGCACAGATTATTAAGGATGCTTGTTTCAGCTGTGAGATTAGACGATAGGATCAATGAAAAAATAAGTTGTCACACACTCCATGGAAACTTTCAGAGAATCCACAAATAGTGGCTTTCAAATGGTTTTGTTACTTTTTGCAAGTTTATAAAAGCAGCAGATGAGACAGCATGTCTGATAATTTAGTTTTTCATCTGATAATATTAGAACATGTCAGTAATGTCTGAGGAGCTTTTATAAACACCATATAACTAACACTACTGGAGAGGGTATGAATTACACAGAGGCTTCTGGGGAGCCCAGTTATTGGGAGGGTGGCGGGGGGCATTTTGCCTTGGCCCCCAAAATGTCTTGAAACGGCCCTGGGTGTGTGACTGAGTTTGGAAGGTGATCTGAATTGTATCAGATGTATAAATATGACATGTGTATAACTTATTGTTTTTTACTGGTAAAAACGTGTAGTGGAGATAACTCTACCTACATTTTACTTTTCAACACTTTGTTTTGTTTTCTTGTTTTTATTGAACTATTTTCCTGTCCTGTCTTTCTCTCATCTTCCTGCATCTCCTCTTGATTCTCAAGAAAATCTGTTGCCTGGATTCTTACCTTTTCACCTCATCAGTTACTTTTGAGCAGATCAAAGGGATCTCCTGACCGAAAAGCGCAGAGCGCGTTTTCGATGCTGCGTGAGGTGACATCACCACAGCACAGGTGATGAGCTCCGCAGTAGCGAGCTTCAGACACAAATAAGACAGAAAATAGAGAACATGTGCGGACATGAACGATCGTGTGCTAATTATAGTTTTTTGGTTGCGCCACTTTGAGAATGGACCGTGCGCTGGAAGCAGCATGCCTGGATCGCTGTGCAACAATGCGGAACCGGTTCGCAGCAGCGCAAGTCTGCCGGCTCTCTCTCGTGCTGATCTGCCGGCTCTCCCTCGCGCTGATCTGCCGGCTCTCCCTCGCGCTGATCTGCGGCTCTCCCTCGCGCTGATCTGCCGGCTCTCCCTCGCGCTGATCTGCGGCTCTCCCTCGCGCTGATCTGCGGCTCTCCCTAGCGCTGATCTGACTTGCTCTGGTCTGCGCGCAACGGCGGGCGGGGGGGGGGGGGGGGGGGGGGGGTGCGCTTTTGGAAGAGTTGTGCGACACAACGAATCGATGACGCAATTCGTTGCCAACGCTTTTAGTAATCGATTTACATCGAATTTATCGATTCGTTGTTGCAGCCCTACTTCAGTGGCCCTAATACTGCCTTATTGCCTAAGAGTATTAGAGTCACTGAAGAAAAAGAAAAGAAATGAGAAAAAAAAAAGTCAGATAATTTCAAAATTCTGGGATTAAAGTCAGAATTCTGACTTTTTTCATGAACCTAAAACCAAACAAACAAAAAACTATTTAGGAATTGTTTTTGTTAAAAAAAATCAAAACAAACAAAAAAAGCCTGAATTTTAAGATTTAAGTCAGAATTCTGATCCCCCCTCATAATCTTCCCCAATTTCCCCCTTTTTTTTGTTTTAGGTACCAGTCAGAACTCTGAGATTAAACTCAGATTTATGACTTATTTTCTCAGAATTCTATATTTTTTTTCCATCAGTGGCTCTAATACTCATAGCATAAAGGCATTACCTGTAAATTGTATATTCACCAGTTTTAAAAGACAAATCTGTATACATATATACATACATACATATATAGTCATGTTATTTAGGATGTGTCATCAAAAATGCAGATTGTGAGAATTACTCACCAGTGGTCTCACTTGTATGAACCTCTTGGGGGTCAACAGCAGCATGCCATCAATCTTGTGTGCAGAGAGTGGGGTTGGATCATTGAAGTCTTACCGCAGATTCATAGACAGGCTTCCCGGTGTGGCTGACAGCTCATAGGAACGCAGACGCTCTACATTTACACATCTACACCAGGAAGCATAATCAGTAGAGAAAACATTGTGAATCACAAGGTAGATCTGTGTTAGGCCGGGGACACACCGGCCGCGGAAGCGCCGCGAAGCGCCAAGAAGCGAATCGCCAAGAAGCGAATCGCTCACGAAATTCGGCCGCTGCTCGCCGCTCCTCAGTTCAGATCAGACGCGCCCCAGTCGAGGCGCGCCTCGGCTCAGCTGTAGTTTTTCTTTTAAAACACTTGGTGTCCTCAATTTCCTCTCTGCCTTTTCTCAGCTATTTTCCTCTACGTGTGTGTGCGCGCGCGCATGTGTGTGTGTGTGTGTGTGTGAACCTATGGTATGAGTTGTTTCTGCCAGTTGAATCTCTTGGAACCCGCTCCAATTCTGCAGCTGTATCCTAGCAGTTTCTTCCTAAATGGGTACGTAAATAAACATGTTTTTCGAGGGTCGTACAGCTCCTTGTGTTTCTCAACTTCCATAATTAATTTAAAGTCATCCATCTTAACTGCTTGCCTCAGACTTTCTGCCTCTCTGTCCTGTTTGCTCCGGTGAAAAGACACCCAAAACCACACACCCCTTCACGTGGTCACACACGCACACAAGTTCGATGTGTGTGTGTGTTCGTGTGGTTTTTCTGCAGTGTCTGATTACGAACACATTTGACTATTGCGGAATTTTATTTTGAAATGCTTTATTTTGTTAACTTTACCGGCCTGCCTCTTATGTCTAGGTTTGACTTCCTGCCAGAATTGACGCGATTCACCCGCGGCTCGCGAAAAAAATAGAGCCGACGCCGAAATGATCGCTGCACGGCGCGGGTTGGGGCGCCGGCGCGAGGCGATTCGCAGCGCTTCGGCGGCCCATGTGGTCTATAGAATAGCTCAACAAGGGCGCCGAATGAAGGCGGCCCCATTTTCGCGGCGCTTCCGTGGTGTGTCCCCGGCGGTGTGTCCCCGGCGTTTTTAGGCAGTCCTCCACTATATACATGAAGCTAAATCATTAATCATCTAAATTGTGTGTGTGTGTGTGTGTGTGTGTGTGTGTGTGTGTGTGTGTGTGTGTGTGAGGAGATTCAAGTGTAATTTGACTTATCCACACAAAGCTAAAAACATAACATTTAAGAATCTGGAGTAACAGTGTACAGTAAGAACAAAATTACAACACTAAAATACTGTGAAATTAATAGAAACAGCGTTCTGCGGTTCAAGATATGTGCAACTGAACACTATTTAAAAAAACTATGGAGGGGACAAAAATGGAGGGAAGGAGGGAACATAGCATCGAGATACAGCACCGCTTCATCTTTTGCGTCACAATCCTCTTCTACGGTTAAAAAAAGCAGGCTGCTTGCAAAGCTATCGCACGGGTGCTACGGGGAAATAGTTTACAACACAGACTGATTTTTTCATCGCTGTACAAGAGACCACTGCTCATTTACTTTTAATAAGTGGACGTTTAAGTTTGACTTGGTGGCGCTGAACTCCCGCTTTCATTTTTTTTCTCAGAACGTCACGTTTAAAAAATTATGATGGAGGGGACAAAAATGGAGGGAATAAGTCTCTAGAAGTCTAATAAAAAAGTATCTAAAGTAATGCTAACCTTTAATAATGAGATAGCGCTGCTCGTTTCATTTAATAAACGGACTTTAGTCACACACAAAGTTAATAACACAGCTAACTCATGCAATGACTTAGCATATTAGCTTGCTACGTGGCCAACATTACTCACCATGTCCGTCTTAAAAACATTTAAAACATTTAAGCAACTTTTATGGTGGCTACTTACGTTTAGCTCAGTGGTGCAGAACCAGTGACTGTCAAGTGCAGATGCAGAACAAAAGCGCGACCTCCGACGGTTAATGCTGCTCTGACCCTCGCTCTTCTTCTCGGTCTGCTGAGAAGCTTCGAGAGCTGACTGAGCAAATGCTACAAAATAAAAGCACTTCCTGTGCGTGTAATTTCACAATAATTCGTAATTTCATGCTTAATATGTTATTTAGGACAGACAGACAGAGTAGTTATTTCAAAATAAGGAAAAGTTTCAAGCAAGGACAAACTTAATATGGAGGAAGTGATTATGTTAAACAGAAATGACATGTCAAAAAGGACTGATTTCAAAATATATAAAGCTTTACAACAGGATTTGATTGTTAAGAATATAGATATTAAAGAAAAATGGGAACTGGAAGTGAACATAATGATAACAGATGAGGAATGGGAGGAAACACTTGAAGCAGGCCATAAACTAACTAATAGTCCGTCTTGGAGGGAATTTGAATGGAAGGTGAAGATGCATGCTTTAAAACTCCACTTATCATGTCTAAATAGTAACGTTTCAAATTTATGTTGGAGAAAATGCGGGCTAGTGGGAGACTTTTCACATATACTTTTGGACTGCCCTAAATTCATACCATTCTGGGAAGGTGTTAGGGAGAAATTGAAAGAACCTGGAAGGTGAAATTACAATTTAAGTAAAAATGGTTTGTACTGGGAATGCTGTACCAAAAATCATACACACATAATGGAGACATACGTAATCAGAATTCTGCTTATGACTGCCAAGAAGTGTATTACAGTTTTATGGCTGGACACAGAACCCCCAAGGGTGGCACAGTGGAGAGACAGTTAGACAGGTCTACAAAATGGAACAAATTAATGCAAGACTATGACTGGGACTAGGGAAATTTAAAAAATTTGGGAACCAATAAAACAAATGTTGGAAAGATAGTACTCTCATGTGAAAATTATTATTATTAATTTTAATTTTTTTTATTTATGTTTTTTTTTGTCTTTTGGGTGAGTTATTTAGCTAGATCAAAGTAAAATGTAGAATGTAGAAGAGAGCAGATACGATGAATACAGAGAAAGCTTGTCAGAACTATATGTACTGATTGGTGACTTGGTTAAGTTGGATAGATCTCATGGCCACAAGGAAATTCGAACTTTGTTCAGGGAAACACTGCCCTGGAGAAGGGAAGAAGAAACTCAAATGCATCTCCATGTAAATGTTGTTGTTCTAATTCAAAAATAAAAAGTTCCAAATATATATATCTATATATATCTCTATATATATCTATCTATCTATATCTCTCTCTCTCTCTCTCTCTCTCTCTCTCTCTCTCTCTCTCTCTCTCTCTATATATATATATATATATATATATATATATATATATATATATATATATATATATATATATAATAAAGACATTAAAGAACCGAACTTCATGAATGTTTTTTGTGACAAAGAAGTATCTGTTCCAATCACTCTATCAGAGAAAAATCAGAGTTTTAGAAATAACGGGACACTCAGTAGAGCCATTATATAATATTTTTTACAAGTGTATGTAAACTTCTGACCACAACTGTATGTATATATATATACATGTATATATATATATATGTATAAGTATACTTAATATATATATATATATATATATATATATATATATATATATACTTATATATATATATATACTTATAAATAATATATAAGTATATATATATATATATATATATATATATATATATACACATATATACTTATATACTTATATACTATATATATGTATATATATAAGTATATATATATATACTTATATATTATATATAAGTATATATATATATATCTATATATTAAGTATACTTATACATTACTTGGTGAAATATACTTCTGATAGAGTCAAGTACAAGTATAGTCTAAATGTAAGTAAACTTTAATGTAAGTATGTATTAAAGTATACTTAGTAGTATTTAAAAAATGTACTCGGATAACTATACTTCTATTAAGTACATTGAAAGTAAACTTGGAAGTATACTGTATTCATTTTTAGTATACTTCAAGTATACTTCAGTGTACTTCTTTTTGGTAAGGGTTACTCTTTAGCCATTGGCTAAAATTTATTCAAAATGAGTCAAATTCTATGTTTTAAGCTGAAGGTGGAGCTATACTGTGGTATTTAGGCAGAATTTTTAATTTTTAAAGAAAATGCACCAAAATGCTAAAATAATGAATACGCACATTTAAAACACTATTAGACACTCATTTATACAGTTCATCAGCAAAAAAAAAGTTAATTTAGATGTTACTTGCTCTTTAACCAAGTTAAAATGTGCAACAAACATAAATGCGTTTAAAAATCTGATATCTCAGAATTTTGCTCCTCAGGCAGTCTCTGAATGTTGGTAAGTACAAAATTCTCTATTAATTCAGCCTCTGGCTCAGTTAGTCTAATATGAAATTAAGGGGCATATCAATGCTTTTTCGCCGTTTTGAATGTGGTGCTGCACAGAGGTGAAAAGTTTTACAATTAAGATATTCAAGATGTCCAGTTGCTTTTTCAAACACTTTTATTCCATTCAAAAAAATAAATAAACAAACCAATAATGTTGGGGTTTTCTCAAGAGGGTAGCTTCCCTGCGCCTTTGGGTTGGGAAACGGGTCCTGACTGTTGCTTCTGCTTATGCAGCAAACAGCGTTTCAGAGTACCCACCCCTTTTGGAGTCCCTGGGACGAGTACTAGATGGTGCTCTGACTATAGTCCTGCTGGGGGACTTCAGTACTCACGTTGGCAATGATAGCGTGACCTGGAGTGGCGTGATTCGGAGGAACGGCCCGCCCAATCTGATCTCGAGTGCTGTTCTGTTATTGGGCTTCTGTGCAAGTCGCAGTTTGGACATAATAAACACCATGTTCAAACATAAGGATGCCCATCGGTATACCTGGTACCAGGGCGGCCTAGGTTACAGGTCAATGATTGACTTTGTAGTTTTGTCATCTGACCTGAGACCGTATGTTTTAGACACTCGAGTAAAGAGAGGAGCGGAGCTGTCAACTGATCACCACCTGGTGGTAAGCTGGATCAGCAGGCAGGGGAAGATGCTGCACAGACCTGGTAGACCCAAACGTATTGTGAGGGTCTGCTGTAAATGCCTGGCAGGCGAACCTGTCTAGATGGTCTTCAACTCCCACCTCCGGCAGAGTTTTGACAACGTCCTGAGAACAGTGAGGGACATTAAGTCAGAATGGGCCTTGTTCCACTCTGCAATTGCTGAGACAACTGTTGCTAGCTGTGGTCGCAAGGTGGCCAGTGCCAATCATGGCAGTAACCCCGTAGCCGCTGGTGGACACCAGAGGTTAGGGGAGCTTTCAAGCTGAAGAAGGAAGCCTAAAGGGTGTGGCTGGTCTGTGGGTCTCCAGAGACAGCAGTCTCTTGCCGAGGCAAAATGGGAGGAATTTGGCGAGACCATGGAGAAAGACTATCGATCGGCTCCAAAAATGTTCTGGCAAACTATCCGGAGTCTCTGGGGATGAAGGCAGCAACTTGCTCACACTGTTTACATTGGGGATGTGGGAGCTGTTGACATTAACCTGGGCTATAGTCGGGCGGTGGAAAGAATACTTTGAGGAGCTCCTCAATTCCACAGACACGCATTCCAAGGAGGAACCAGAGCTGGGAAACAACTATGCAGCGGTGGAAACCCTGGGGTGGATGAGATCCGACATGGGTATCTCAAGACTTTGGATGCTGTACTGTCTTGTTTGACACATCTCTGCAACATTGCATGGTCATCAGGGGCAGTTCCTGTGGCCCCAATTTTTAAAAACGGGGACCAGAGGGTGTGTTCCAACTATAGGACGATCACACTCCTCAGCCTCCCGGAAAACATGTACTCCAAGGTACTGGAGAGGAGGGTCCGGTCGATAGGTGAACCTCAGATAGAGGAAGAGCAATGTGGTTTTCGTCCTGGCCGTGAAACTGTGGACCAACTCTTTACCCTTGCTAGGGTGATGGAGGGGTCATGGGAGTTTGCCCAACCAATCCACATGTGTTTTGTGGATTTCGAGAAGGCTTATGACCATGTCCCCAGAGGCACCCTGTGGGGGGCACTCCAGGAGTTTGGGGTGGATGGTCTTTTGTTAAGGGCCAATAAGTCCCTTTATCAAAGGAGTGTGAGATTGGTCCACATTGTCAGCAGTAAGTTGGTCCTGTTCCCAGTGAGGTTGGACTCCAGGGCTGCCCTTTGTCACCGGTCGTGTTCATAATGTCTGTGGACAGGATTTCTAGGCACAGCCGTGGTGTTGAGGGTGTGGAGTAGAGGGCTGCATCGGGATTGGGTCCCACGGGACCCAACACAAATCTTGCGGGAGCGGGCGGTGTGAACTTTGCTGCGGGCGGGAACGGTCGGCTAAAAGTAACAGTGCGGGATCGGGATGAGTATGATGGAGTCGGCAACTGATGTTGAAAAGAAGTTGAAACAAGGTCTTTATGACACAAAAACCAAAGAAAGGCAAGTCAGACATTTGGAGGAGTTTCTCCGATTGTGTTAATATTTCTCATTCAGGTCTCTCTTAGAATAGCAACCCCGATCACTGCCTGATTAGAGAGGAGAATATAATATGAAACGGCCTTGACTTCATTAACCCTTTAAGCACCACACAGTAGCTCCTTTATTTTTTTAAAGAATTTTATAGTTTAAGTAGCGAGGAGTTGTTTGAAATCAAATGCGCCAGGCGTCACCGGTGATGGTGACGCATCGGCATTAAAGGGTTAAAAACTAAATGAAAACAAAGTGCGTCAAACCTGACCAATGTGTTAAAAGATTTGCAGAATCCGATCAATTTGTTTTCCCCTCATTTACAGTCACTGAGATAACGGCGCAGTGCGCGGCTCTGGTGGTAATCAAGTTCAATTTTATCTCTTTCCAACAATTTTCACAAGAAAACAAAACAGTTAAAAGCAGGGCTTGTGTTGTGTTGACCGGATAGTTCCCGTATTAGACCATTTATTTTGACGGAGAAAGAATAGAAAGAATAACCCCGACGCACGCATATGAACTGACGCAGATGTAGCTAAATCGCCCAAGAAAAGATTCCCATCTGAACATCTGAGCTGGACACTGAGCTCA
The DNA here is from genome assembly GCF_043380555.1 of Nothobranchius furzeri. Taxonomy (NCBI): domain Eukaryota; kingdom Metazoa; phylum Chordata; class Actinopteri; order Cyprinodontiformes; family Nothobranchiidae; genus Nothobranchius; species Nothobranchius furzeri. The sequence goes on along the minus strand of NC_091742.1, from coordinate 43,384,584 downwards.
GCGCAGCTCACTGTCAGCACGTGTAGGTGCACAGCAAGCTGAAGATGTGGAGAGGGGCTTGGAGCACGTCGCAGAACCAGAGCGCATGGAAGATTCCTCCCACTTAAGATAGTGTTTTGCAAACCCGGTCTCTCAGAGAGACTTGTCACTTAGAAAAATTTCCCTGATTATGAAACTTTGGCTGAATAGCGCTTGCTCCTGTCTCCAATGTGGCGACGCATCCCTGAGCCTGTCTGAGGAGAGTCCCAGAATCTCACATCCTCTTCAACTCAGGAAGCGCCGATATGATTACGCATATGCGTGACCCGTCAACCCGGTCTTAAGACCGGATTGGAACTGTTCAGGTTTACGCAGACAATCTTTACATTTAGAATCAACATAGATATAAAATTAAGTCAGTAAAATATAAAGCTTTTTATTTAAATATCCATTCATTATTTTACAAGCACAGAGAGCCGCATCAGATGGATGGAAGAGCCGAGGGTTGCCGATCCCATAGACTATAAAATGACATGTTGAGGACACAAACTCAATACATCTCTTTTATTGTGAGGTAATAATTTCTCCAAGTTTTGCGGTTGCGGGCGGGAGTGGACATGCACACTGTGGGTGCGGGCGGGAGTGTAACACACACGTTGCGGGCGGTAATGGTCAGAAATTCAGCGGGAGCGGGCAGGAGCGGGATGAAGAAAACAGTCCCGCGCAGGGCTCTAGTGTGGAGTTCGGTGGCAGCAGAAGAATCTCATCTCAGCTTTATGCGGATGATGTGGTACTCCTAGCTTCATCGGGCTCTGACCTACAGCTCTTGCTGGGGAGGTTTGCAGCCGAGTGTGAAGCGGCTGGGATGAGGATCAGCACCTCCATGGTTCTCGACCGGAAAAGGGCGGCTTGCCATTTCCGGGTCGGGAGAGAGGTCCTGCCTCAAGTGGAGGAGTTCAAGTATCTCGGGGTCTTGTTCATGAGTTAGGGAAGGAGGGAGCAAGAGATCGTCAGGCAGATTGGGGCAGCGTCTGCAGTGATGCGGACGCTGAACTGGTCTGTTGTAGTGAAGAAGGAGCTGAGGCGGAAAGCAAGGCTCTTGATTTATCTGTCGAACTACCGCCCAATCCTCACCTATGGTCATGAGCTTTGGGTAATGACCGAAAGAAAAAGATCACGGATACAAGCGGCCGAAATGAGTTTTCTCCACGGGGTGGGTGGGCTCAGCCATAGGGATAGGGTGAGGAGCTTGGACATTCAGGAGGGACTCGGAGTAGAACCATTGCTCCTTCTTATTGAGAGGAGTCAGTTGAGGTGGTTTGGGCATCTGGTCAGGATGCCTCCTGGACGCCTCCCCAGGCAGGTGTTTCAGGCATGTCCTGCCGGCAGGAGGCCTCCTGGTCAACCCAGGACACGTTGGAGAAAGTATATCTCCAAACTTGCCCATGAATGCCTTGGGGTCCTGCCGGAGGAGCTGGTGGAGGTGGCAGGGGAGAGGACGGTCTGGAACTCCCTATTGGGATGCTACCCCCACGACCCGAACCCGGACCCGGACCCAGACCCAGATAGGCGGAAGAAGGCGAGAGACGAGAATTTAAAAAAAATAAAATAAAATAACAAACTCTAAATTTTAATTTAGCCTAAATTTTTTTAATTAATCATAGTTTTGTTTACTTTTTCATGATTACTTAATACACTTACTTTAGTATGTTTTCTAAATATAATGAGTTATTTTGATTCTTTTGTTTCCCTGTGAAGGTTTTTCCATAATCTTACACAACATACGGAAATACTACAGTCTTTAAGTTTGGTTCTAAATCTAGGTATTTTAAAAACATCAGTTCCTTTCAACATCTAAAGCCGGGCGTACACTGTGCGACTTTTTCACTTTTTTGAGCCAATTTTCCACTCGTGCGAGAATCCACGAGATCGGGGCGAGTTTTGCGCCGAGCGTCGTGTAGTGTACAGGGGGTTATGAGAGGCGATTAACACCACGTGACCAGCTGCCGATCAGCAATCGTGAGCTCGCACAAACTTATGGCGTGTTTGAAATTTTGCTCGTTCCTCGTGAGGGTATCGCACTGTTGAAGCGGCGCTGCGAGCAGCTGCGACCCAAAAAGTATCAGAACCGCTCACGGCGCATGCGCAATCCTGCATCAACACAGCTCACCCGCTATTTCCCTAATAACACACGTTGTTCGTTTTTATTTCTATATGTTGTTTTACTCACAAAGATTGTCAAGAAAGCGTGTTTTTCGTGTTCATGTCTAATTAAACTGATCACAAAACACAGATTTACTTTATTTCGTTTTCCTCATTCAACCCCCATAAATCATTGCGTGTCCTCCTGCAGCACTCCCGAAGGACAACAGGCAAAACAAGACAAAAAAGTCTGACGTGTTGTGTAAAAACTGCTATTTTTAGCATATTTTTTAGGGCCGACGTGTTGCTACCAGACGTACAGTGTGAGCAGTCAGGTTGCATCCGAGAACTGGGTCGTGCAGTGTGAGCACATGACTCGTGAGATCTGCCCTGCGAGGAAGTCGTACAGTTTGAGCTGAAGCTGAGTGCTACGAGTGAAAAAGTCGCACAGTGTACGCCCAGCTTAACCATGCTGCCATGTGTCTGAAACCTGAACTAGCCCTGTTGTCAACTTTACAAATAATTGTTTGAACTTTTAGTATTAATTTAAAAGAATAAAAATAACATTAAATTAGCATGAAAGCCATTTACAACTTTGATGAGGGCCAGATCTTCAATTTTACAACTTGCAAATTAAGGAGAGAGTTTATTTACTATTAATTAGAATTAATTTGTCTGTTCCAGTGATTATAATGGCAATATTCTGAATTACTTCATCTTCTAAAACAGTAAATTACTATTTTATATGCAAGCCTTGTTTTTGATTAACACATTTATCTTGGGAACATGCAATTATGACACCCCCATTAGCTCTCCATTGTTTCCCCCATATTGAAATAGATTTTTCCCTTAGTGACTCGTGGAGGGAGCCCTAATTTAGTCTGGATGCTTGGGCAGTATGAAAACATTAAAGGTCTCTGAGGCAGCACCTGGCTCTAAAAGCTGTGCTAACTCTCTTTTTTAAATACAAGTCTTTTTATATAATTGGGTACTGAAGCTACAACACATGCTCACTATTTTCTTTTCTTTTTTTCACTGAACCTCCCTTTCGAAAACAAATCCTCAGTTTCTGCAGCCACATTACTACATAGTCACTGCGCCAGAATCCCCATGGCAACAGACATGTGCAACAGCATGCCCTCCCTCTCCTTTTTGTGCATCCGCAGAGCTCCTTCCTCTCAGAGAAACTCACTGAGCTTGAGAGAACAAATGTACACCATCTTCCATGATGGTCTACAGAGCCAGAATGCAGTGGGATTGGAGAAAAATGTCTTTCATAATAATGTGTCACTGAAAAATCCTTCTTAGTTCAGCTGGTTGCTATTGGAAACTGCAAAAACCAAGGACATTGAGTAAAGAGCAGTGAGCATGGGGCTCAGGCAGGAAGTAGGTGGTATATATTCACCGTGTCAAGGAGAGACAGCCACTTCTCCAAAAATTCTGGCCCAAACATTGAATAAGTTTAAAAAGCAGGGTGAGAACATTACATTCATTCTTAAAAAAAAAAAGAAAAGAAAAGATTCTTATGCTATAGTTTATTAATAATAATAATAATAATAATAATAATAGCCTTTATCGTCATTGTACAGGATACAACGAAATTGGAGTGCCACTCCCTTGGTGCACAATACAATAATACTTATAAATATAAAAGGTCCCCTAAAACAAAACAATAGTAAGTACAATATATACCGAATAGCACAATATATACAGAATACCAGCTAAAATGTTACGTATAAAATGGCATTAGAATAGCAGCATAATAGTTGACGGTGACCTTGACAGTCGCTAAGCAGTTTTAACTGTTTTATGCTTATTTACTATAGAGATCGCCCTGGGAAAGAAGCTATCCCTGAATCTGTTTGACCTGGTTTTATGTGACCTGTACCGTCGACCTGATGGTAATAGTTGAAAGACTTGATTGCTGGGGTGAGACTGGTCCTTGATGATATTACTCGCTCTGCTGAGGTACCGAGAGTTTGCAATGACCTCCAGGCTGGACAGAGAGCAGCCAGTGATCTTCTGGGCTGTGTTGATGACCCTCTGCAGTACTTTCCTGTCTGCAGCTGAGCACCCTGCGTACCATGCTGTTATGCTGTACGTTATGATGCTTTCTATGGTGGCTCTGTAGAAAGTCACCAGCAGCCTCTTCTCCAGGTTGTTCCTCCTGAGCACTCTCAGAAAGTGGAGACGCTGCTGGGCCTTTTTTACCACTGCCGTGGTATTTGCGGTCCAGGAGAGATCGTCAGAGATCTGCACGCCCAGAAACCTCATGGAGTGCACCCTCTCCACACAGTTCCCATGAATGTACAGTGGGGCCGGGTCTGCTCTGCCCTTCCTGAAGTCGAGGATAAGTTCTTTAGTTTTCGTGGTGTTCAGTTGTAGGTTATTCACTGAACACCATTCCGCCAGTCTGTTAACCTCATCTCTGTAGTCCGTCTCATCCCCCTTCGAGATGAGTCCGACCACGGTGGTATCATCCGCAAACTTTATAATGGTGTTTGAGAGATGGATAGGGGAGCAGTCGGATGTGTAGAGTGTAAACACGAGTGGACTCAAAACATATCCTTGTGGAGCCCCGGTGCTGAGTGTGATGGTGCTGGACAGGTGTGGGCCGAGTCTGACAGACTATCTATTTGTCAGAAAGTCCTTAATCCAGAGGCAGATGGGGGTGGAGAGTCCGAGGTGAGACATTTTCTGGACCAAGATCTCAGGGATTATGTGATTGAATGCTGAGCTGAAGTCCAGAAAGAGCATTCTCACATAGCTTCCTCTGTGCTCCAGGTGACTCAGCGTAGTGTGGAGCGCTATGGTGATAGCGTCCTCGGTGGATCTATTTGTCCTGTAGGCAAATTGATGGGGGTCCAAAGTGGGAGACAGACTGGCCCTGATGTACTGACAGACCAGCCTCTCCAGGCACTTCATCACTACAGGAGTAAGTGCAACAGGCCTGTAGTCATTTGGGCTGACCACTGCTGACTTTTTAGCGACGGGGATGATGGTGGAGGTTTTGAGACAGGGCGGGACAGTGTTTAGTGACAAGGAAAGGTTGAAGATTTTAGTGAAGACTTCGGTCAGTTCATCAGCACATGCCCTGAGCACCTTTCCATGTATTCCATCAGGACCTGCCGCCTTCCTGGGATTCACTGACATTAGAACACACCTCACTTGATGCTCCCCAAGTGTCAGTGTGCCGGTGCTGGGGACGGGTGTAGATGGAGTTACATCTGAGGGCCTGGACATCTCAAAACGGGCGAAGAAACGATTTAGATCCTCAGCTCACGAGGCATCAGTACTAGATGTCGCCAGGTTATTGCTTCTGTGCTTGGTTTATGTGATTAATCCCCTGCCACATTTTTCTGGGGTCGTTGTCAGCAAAGTGATCTTCAATCCTTCTCCTATAGGCAGCCTTAGCTTTCCTGATGCCTCTACTCAGGTCTGCCCTGGCCGCCCTATACGCAGCCTTGTCCCCTGACTTGAAGGCAGTGTTGCGACTTCTCAGGAGGGCTTGCACTTCGCTATTCATCCAGGGTTTCTGATTTGGGAACACCCTTACCCTTTTGTTGACGGTGACATTATCAACACAGTTCCTGATGTACGAGAGCACAGTGTCCGTGTACCCCTGGAGGTTGTGGCTGGAGAATATATCCCATACAGTAGATGAGAAGCAGTCCTGCAATCCTAGTTTAGCACACACGTGTGCGCGCACACTCACACACACACTGCTACAGTTCTCTCTGGCTCTTTCAGATACTCATTCTTTAGTTGTCTGACCTTCACTTGTGTTTGTGTTTAGTCTGACCTTCACTGTAACAATATTGTGAATTGGGGTTACTTCAACTAAATGAGTCTGGCTGACCAGCAAAGCCCTATTTCCTGCTAACACAGCACCTCATCACAGCAAGAAAAAAAGGATATGGGTTTTACTTGCACTTCTGTGTTGTCCACTTACTGCTGCTTTGAACTGAACCAGAATTACAATTTGTATCATTTCTCTTCTCCTTGTGTTTAGCTCTGTCTTAAAACAAAATGACACACAGTAAGGCACATTATTTGAAGTCATGTCATGTAGAACAACACCTGAATAATAACATCCATATCATATGTGGGAGGTCTGAGACAGGACATTCGGAGGTGGTTGAACTACAAAGTTATGAAAATTCTACTTTTGAATTGACTAGAAATTATTTTTATTGGCCCTTAGTGGGGGGATTTTTGGTGCCAAATCAGCAATTACTTTCATTACAGGGCAGGAATGGGACAAAACAAAAACAACAGGCCGGTAACAAGAACAGCACAGAGAATTTAAATACTTGGGGTGGGAATCGATTAAAAATTAATCAAAGTAATTAGAGGTTTTGCAAATAATTTATCTAAATTAAGCGCATTTTAATCTTTCAGGAAAATGTGCCCTCAAAGCATTTTTTTAATTAAAGGGACTTGGAGTTTTGAATTTTTATGCTCGCAATTGCCCCCTCAGGCCAAAAGCATAACGGCAGCTTCAGTAGTAGGCTCGTGCACGAGGCGAGCATGCTGTACGTGTACACTCCTTAACGAAAATAACAGCTGAAACAGTCCCGTGTGTGTGTGTGTGTGTGTGTGTGTGTGTGTGTGTGTGTGTGTGTGGCCCGGAGGACAAGAGAACGCGCAGCTAATTAATTAAATAATTTGGTTCTGTACCTTTCTCTTCAGCACAGCCGACAAAGGTTTATGGTGGGTCAGTCCTCCTGCATGCTCAGATCATTCCCTTCCCTTGCTTGAAAAATTGTTCCAAAATGAAAGTTGAACCCACATCTTTTTTATCTGTGAATTCAATGCCATTCGGCAAGTCTCAAATAAAAATTTGGGCATCTTACTGTAAAAAAATATACCATTAATGTAAAAAATTAACTCACATCCGGAATCGAACCCAGATCTTTTGCACGAGAATCCGACGTCTTAATAGGTGCGCTAAAGCAACAGTGACATCTTTTGTATCTGTAACTTTTATATCCTTGATGACAGCTGAAACAACGTTCAAAAAATGGTTCGGAGTGAAAATGGCTATTTTGTTGCTAATTTGCAGGAAATATCTAGAAGAAAGTTCTACAGAAAGTAGCTAAGGGTCCTCAGAAATATAGCTAGCTTTGTCACTAGGCGTTAGGAACAGCGACAAAGTGGCACTGCCTCTCTCTCTATGCTGCTAAAGCTACGGATAGCAAATGCTACGGGCTATGCCTGAGCGTGAATGCGCATGAAGCAGCCTGCTCGACCCGAGCAGCTCTCTTTTTCTGTGATTTTACAGAAAAACAGGCAATCACAGTAAAAATGCCAGGGCTCATTCTACAGGACCAGGGCATTGCAGGAGAATGTATGAAGAAGACATTTATTATTTCTACACATGTTTTGGCTGTCAAACTTCCATAATGCCCTTTTAAAAATAATGAGGAAGAGAGTAAAATATTAGACATGGGTAATATTACTGTAAATTCAAGCTCTTTCAATCGTAGCAGTCACACTTTATAGCGTGACGACTGCACTTTAATTATGACCAATAAGATGTGAGTATTCCATATGAATATGAAATATCAATCTGATTGATCTTTGAATGTTTAATCAGAAGAGTCTAGGGTTCGTTGCTTGTTCAGGGACCATAAACACACTTTGTATCAATTCAGACAGAGTCAGCATATAGTTAAAAAGAAGTTTTATTATTTTCTAAACTAATGGTTATACATGACAAGATATGAATAATGAGATGTGATGGAGTGGATATGCGGTGATGGAATGTGATGTGTGAGGTGGTGTGATGTGAGTTAGATGTTCATCAGAATCTTTGTATCTGAAAGAAATTGTGAAATCTGGGTGAAAAAGAGTTTGTTGTCCGCTATAAACTAGAGAGTTGATTGGGAAAATAGTCGGTTAAGCGTTTAGTTTCCGTCTTTTCTTAAACCCAGCCGCTCTGGTGAGCTCTTTAAGTAGTTGTTGTCGACTATAAGCCTCAAACGCATCAGGAGGAAAAAGTTGGGAAGACAGCCGTGGATCTTTGGGAAGATGTGTCCGTCCACAGGCATCTTCCCACTGCTTTCTCCTCTTCTTGCCAGTGGGAAAGCTGTGTAAACTCACATCACTCCCCTTGTTGACCTCTGACTGGAAATTACATCCAAAAGCAGCACAATGCGGCATTTTACTTAATGAAATCTTTTATATAAAAACCAGAGATTTGTTGTTCAGTCTTAATGTAAATTACAACACATTTAATTTTCATTAAAACGAGTCCCTGCTCATTAAACTGCAGATTTATGAGCCCATGTTGCTCTTTAAACAAGTGGTATGCCAGACTTAGAACAAAGGGGCTCAAACAGCAGCCCTCACATCCAGAATGGCCTGTAACACAACGGATATGCCATTGCTTCACAGTTGCCACACTGACACCTGAACAATGGAGATGACATAAATTAGAAAGTAAAATCAGGAAAATTTGGATGATTATTACTGAACATTAGCATATAGCAAATAGCTAATATACAGCTAAATAAAAACAACTGCTTGGATGTATGATCATTAAAGTAGGAAGCACTTCAACTACTCAATAAACTTCCCAGTCCCTATGCTTTATAGAGCAGTGTTTATACACATTTAATTACATTAGGCAACTCCTTACTTGTAAATAAAACTATGTTTTGGAAATTCACTTACTAGTTCACGTTGCCCAGTCTGTGCTCATTTTGACTTTCCTTTGACTCAATATCCCTTCAAACACAGTTTAAATCATTCCTCTCTTGACTGCCAGCATTAGATGTCGCAGTTGGCTCAAAATTATGCAGTTGTCGGCCTTCAGCACCAAAATTGTGGGCGAATTCTGGTAAAGCCTCTTGTAAACTGCAACTAATGAAGCGAACAACTTCTCCCTCCTATGTCACTTCCGGTCTTTTACTAGAAGGTGCTGTTTTTCAAGCAGGTCACGAGAAACCCACTAGGAGGCACCAAAGCATGCTTTTATAATTGGAACTCAGTCGTAATTACATTCAAAATACTTTATATAGGTCAAGCTATTCAAAAATGCTTAGATGGGTTTAAAGTGGAAGATGGCCTTTAAATATCTGTTACATTCACTTAATAATATCAGTATATTAACAAATGAATGTTTAACAGACATACTCCATATATTAAGTGAAATAAGATGGGACGAACGGCGTGGGAACTTCAGGCGCCCGGCTGTGCCGCCCGCTCCATGGAGCCAGCCTCCCGCTTCGGCTCCACCTCAGCGAGACCAGCGAGTTGGCGGCCAACGGGTTTGACGGAGCCAGCAGACGCCATCGTGGCAGTCGCAGGCGCAGGAGCCTCGCCGGAAGCAGCCACGAAAATGACTCTTTGGGGGGAATGTGTGTGTACATGAGTGTAATGCTGTTGATGCTGCTGTTGATGTTGGTTTTGAAATAAAACCCAAAAAACGTCAAAGAGCTCAAACCTACAGTCCTCTGCAGAGTCCTCTGCCGACTCTTCACACACGTTCCCCACATCAAGCACTGCGGCACATATACGTATTCCCGCAGTCAGCCATGTCTTACGGACAGCTGTAAAGGTGCGCTCCATTCACGCACCGGCCCCAGCCTCCGGCCAGGCCCAACACATCCCGTTTTCCCGACAACGCTGGGTGGGACGGAACGTCATGGTGCGGTCACACGCGGCGGCACAGTACGCGGCTCCGTCCGCGGGCACTTTGCCGTCCCCGTGTATGGGCCCGGCTCCCACTCGCCCTGCTCCTTTGGTCTCCACGCCCCGCGGTGCGGATCAGCCTCTTCCAGCTGGTTCACACTCGCCCTTTCGAGCACAGCCCTCCATGGGTCGCCCCCAGTCCTCTGGGGCGAGCGACGGCGGTAAGGGCGCATACTCAGTCTTCAGACATTACTCACGTGACCGCGAACACGCGTCGGCGAATGGCGCCGCCTTTGTGCCATGAGCAAATGAATATCGGCGACCATTCATTACGGTCACTCACTCCATTTTCAGGCTGCTCCTCCTCCCTTCAACGGGATAGTGGAGACGACGTTCACATCACAAGTTCAGTCTCAGACCCTAGAGCTGGAGCTGCGGGAACTTCTGTCCAAGGACGCTATTTCCCGAGTCCCTCGTGGACAAGAGCTCTCAGGTTTCTATTCCCGCTACTTCGTAGTACCGAAGAAGTCGGGAGGAATGAGACCGATTCTCGACCTTTCCCTGTTCAACTGCTCCATAGCAGTGATGCATTTCCGCATGTTGACAATGAGGCAAGTCCTGGAATACGTGCGTTCAGGGGACTGGTTCACGTCAATAGACCTGAAAGACGCATACTTCCACATCCCGGTAATTCCCAGCCACCGGATGTTCCTGCGCTTCTCATTCAAGGGAGTTCAATACCAGTTCAATCGCCTCCCTTTCGGCTACTCGCTAGCCCCGCGCACTTTCTCCAAATGTCTGGAGACCGCGCTGCAGCCGCTGCGCACGGCGGGAATGAGAGTTTTCTTTTACCTGGACGACCTGCTCCTGTGTGCTCGGCCCGAGGACGAGGCGTCGGAACAGACCAGGCAGTTAACAGAGCATCTGTCAACCCTGGGGTTTTCTATTAACTGGGAAAAGAGCTCCATCCTTCCGTCCCAGTCGATTGTGTTTCTCGGGGTGGAGATGAACGAGCTGATGAGAGCACGTTTGTCGCCGGTGAGAGCGGCAGATCTCATCGCGGTTATCTCCCGCGTGCAACCCCGCAGGATCGTGAGAGCCCTGTTAATCATGAAAATCCTGGGCATGATGGCTGCAGCCCACGCTGTGATGCCGCTAGGGTTGCTGCACTTGAGGCGCCTACAACGTTGGTTCATCCGCCTCTGGGTGCACCCAATACGTCAGAAGGAATGTATGTTGAGGGTTCCCCCCTCAGTGGGCGGGGACCTCACTCACTGGGGGAACCCCTGCACCCTCTCACACGGAGTTCCCATCGGATGTCCTGCGTCACACGTGTCTGTGTTTACGGATGCGTCACTGTTGGGGTGGGGGGGCACGTGCTTGTCCCGTACGGTGGCAGATCGCTGGCCCTTCCACACACACGAGCACATAAATGTGTTGGAGCTGATGACAGTGAGGAATGTGATCAGACACTTTGCTGCCCTTCTCGAGGGCCGTCATGTCGAAATTCACATGGACAACCGGGTGGCGGCAGCCTACATAAATCGCCAAGGGGGAGTTCGGTCTCTCCCTCTGTTGCGTGTAGCCACAGATTTACTGCATTGGGCACATGTCCACCTGCTGTCCATCAAGGCCACCTACATCCCGGGGGTCCTGAATGTAGCAGCCGACATCGTGTCGAGAGGGGGACCCCGCGACTCCGACTGGCGTCTGCATCCTGCGTTGGTATCGCAGATCTGGATCAGGTTCGGGGTACCTTCTGTGGATCTGTTCGCAGCTCGCGAAAACGCTCAGTGTCGCCTGTGGTTTTCCCTGAGCCCCCGGGACCATCCCCCACTCGGGGCGGACGCCTTCTCACACCAGCCCTGGCCTCGAATGCTCCTCTATGCGTTTCCACCAGTCCCTCTGATTCCCTGGCTCCTGGTCCGAGTTTGGTCAGAACAGCTCTCGGTGATTCTGGTGGCTCCCAGACGCTTGTCCGCGTCATGGTTTCCGGACCTGCAAACGCTAGTGTCCGGCTCCCCGTGGAGGCTGCCGTGGGGGGAGGATGCCCTTCTCCAGGCAGATGGAATAATCAGACATCCTCCCGAAATAGGCCAGAGGCTTTGGGTCTGGCTGCTGAGCGGTCATGCTTAGAGGCTTCTGGGCTGCCGCATGATGTGGTGACCACGATTCAGAGTGCGTGAGCGCCCTCTACCGTGGCATCTTACGCAGCTAAATGGGCAGCTTTCCAGAACTGGTGCGCAGAGCGGAATGTTCAAGCGCTCTCCTGCCAGCTGGCGGATGTCCTATCGTTTCTGCAGATACTGATGGACAGGGGTCTCGCATTCAGCACTATTAAAACATATGCTGCAGCTATCTCATCCTGTCATCAGGGCTTTGGAGATAGATCTGTTTTCAGTCATCCCCTCACGAAACGTTTTCTAATAGGCGTCAGAAGGAACCGACCTGTGTCCCGGCCGCTATTTTCCCAGTGGGACCTCACGGTGGTTCTGCATGGCTTGTCTAAAGCCCCATTTGAACCCCTGGACCAGGTCTCACTTAAGTTCCTGTCACTCAAAACGGCCTTGCTGCTGGCCCTGGCATCAGTCAAGAGAGTGAGCGACCTGGCCGCCCTCTCAGTGGCTCCCGCATGCCTCAGGATCCGGGTCTGCTGTTTTATGCCCCAACCCAGGCTTTGTGCCCAAAAACATTACTGCTTCCTTCAAATCCAGGTCAATTTCATTGGCTGGACTTTTTCCTCCTCCCCATAGTTCTGAGGAGGCGGCTTCCCATCTTCTCTGCCCGGTGCGTGCGCTCGCACGATATGTGTCACGCACTTCGGGGATTCGCCGCTCACAAAGCCTGTTTGTGCACTACAGAGATTCTTCCCTTGGGCAAGCGCTGTCGACCCAACGTCTTTCACACTGGCTATGTGATGCCATTTCACTCGCGTACACATCATCAGTGCGGGATCCTCCTGAGACAGTCAGGGCTCATTCAGCCAGAGGGATTTCCTCTTCTATGGCGCTCCTCAGTGGTGTGTCGATGGAAGACATTTGTCAGGCTGCTTCATGGGCATCACCCTGTTCTTTTACTCGTTATTGATTACGAGATGTGTCTTCAGGTTCCATCACTCGTTCAGTGCTTGGACCTCAGCAGGCTGAATGAACGCTTTATGGCATCTCATCAGCCCTGCTTGAATGATTTTCATCCTTTTGTGGATATTTTTAGTGGGGGGCTCCACTCTTATTTTTGGCTGAGTGTCCCTCCCTAAAAAAAAAAAAGTAAAATAAAAAAAAGGCGTGTTGGGGGTGTGCATTGGTTGAGCTAACCAGTGTGGCGTAAACCCATCCAGCTGCGCATTATTCCAATAGCAGCTCGCTTAAGGGCTAAGACTAGCAGAGCCGGATTAAATAAACGGACTACACTAGGCAGGCTGCATTTTTGGGCCCCCCCTCCATCGATGTTATTTAATGAATTGAAATCTGAAACTTACCAAAGTTACTTATAAAAGTTCATTCACATTTTACATAGTCTAGTCTTTGGTTACAAATTGGTTGTTTGTATGCCAAAATAAGTCATGTGTTGTATGTAAAACATTCTATCAGACAATTTTTTGATATTAGTAATTTATACACCATTACACAGCTGTATTAAATGCTAATGAATTATCCTCATCTTATCGATTGGGAGTGTCATAGTCAAGGCGGTACCAGTAAATAACCACTAGGTGTCATTAAACTATGTAAACAGAGCAAATATGTGTCTCTTATTTGCTGTTTATATTTAATCACTACATTTAATTAAAAAGATTTTCTGCTAAATACAATAGCTTACAACATTTATAAATGTTGACAAATGAATCACATGATAGTGAAAAGACATTCAAGAATAAATAGATTAATTTGAATGGACTGAAGCATGTTTTAAAGGCACAAAAACAATCTATAAACATGCAGCTTAAATTATTACAGTATAAATTTTATACAATCTATAATCTTAAAAGAAAGTATTTTAATAAAATGAAAGCGTTATCTTAAGTTTTGATCTTGCTTTATGCTCACTCAGCCTGTTTTTGCCTCTGCTGAATCAGAAATTCTGCGTCAATTTTCTGAGTGTGAACTTATTGTTTTGCTATTTGAACATTAATAAAATTATTTAAAAATATTTAATAAAACCAGCAACACTTACCAAGGAAACCATTTAGCATGCTCCACTCCAGGATCATCTTCAGCCTTCCAGCATCACAGGCCTCAGTCACAGCAGAAACATGTCTAAAGAAATGTTCCTTGGTTAAGCTTCGGTTTATGTCTCCAGATTTCCTCTGTGATGCTGAAGAATATCCAATATTTTGAGAGGGATGGTTTAGTGCAAAGTACTCACGCATCATGTCATCAGTTTGGTACCACTGCAGGATCAGATGGGTAGCTAGTTGTTAACACCCTTTCTGAGTCTAGAGCAGTGTTGCCAACTGTTTTTGACTGAAAGTAGCTGAAGTTCCCCCCAAAAGTCACTAGATGTCGCCAGATGACATCACGTGCTAATTTACATATTGATGACGTCATCATGCCACATTAGCGTTCGTTTTCCCCATAGCATCTAATATATGTATATATAAGGACTAAAAGGGAGGAAAATAAAAACTATGTTATATGTTACAGTTATTAATTAGTATGATTAAAATGGCCCAAATTGCTTTGATATGTACAATAAATTCCAAAAGTATCAATAAAGTGACATTAAGACAGATATGGTGTGGTGATCCAAACAGTTCTGTTGTAGGATATAACTCAGACCTCCTGCTCTCCTCATTCTCACATTTTCCTAAAAAGCAGTTTTTTACACCTCTGTTGTGTATTCTCTCCATCGCGATAATAACGGCGCACCGAGCAAAAGGGAGCGACTGTCTCATGGTATAACCATCCCTGTGTCACTGAAGGAAATTCAGATGAGCCACAGAGCTGCGTGTGTAAACGGGACGGTAGTTGAAACTCCTGATGACTGTATTTGCCAAATGCAGGAAAAGCCAAAGTGTCTGACGGCTGCAGAACCAGAGATGGCAGGTTGACGCCCGCGCCGTCTCTAATAGAAGCGTGAGCCTGCAGCAATATGAAAGCAGCTGTACTCTGTCTTCAGCGAATCGGCCCGGCCGAAAACGGTTTATGATTGGTCAATCCTGCACATGTGCAGATTATCGTTCTCTCTTCTCCCGGAAGAACGGTTCAGAGTGCAAATGGTTTCTTTGTTGCTAATCTGTATGGAATATCTACATGAAAGTTCTACAGAAAGTAGAAACGGGTCCTGAGAAATGTCGCTAAGTTTGTCGCTAGGCGCTTTTTGGAAAAAAAGTCGTTGAGGGGGGTCAAAAAGTCGTTAGGAACAGTGACAAAGTCGCTGAGTTGGCAACACTGGTCTAGAGGCTCCTGCTGTAAGACTATATTGGGCTCACTTCTGGCTGGCTGCTGTTCTTCCAGTTTGTCCTTCTGTGAGGACGTTGATGTTGACGGCGTTGGCGCTACAGCGTCTTCCGCCGCATCTTCCACTGCGTCTTCGGATCGTGTCTCCTCCGGTTCTGACTTGGGCCCGGCCTCTGGCTCTGCTGACTTGAGCAGGTTCATAGCTGTCGGACGGCTGCCCGAGCAGCCCGACAGAAACTTCTGTAAGGCCCCCCGCTGTCTCTTCTTTTGTTCCTCTTCATTTATTTTATTTTTTTACGTTTTGCCGCACCCGAAAGCATCGTGAAAGTTAGCCTACTCAAAAACACCTGCTAGCTTTGTTGTGTCTCGCTCTGACTCTGACCGCTTCTCTGATGTCCTTAATTGGGTGGCGCCTTAATGTGACGTAACCAATGAAACGGTCTATGGTTAAGATAAACATTGTCATTATTTTTAGTTAATGAATTAATTTTGAAACAAATTGTAGATAGGAGTCCTATCTACAAATTCTATCATAGGACATTTGTACATTTAATTTTTAATTTATTTATTTTTAATTTTGTTCCTCTGTCTGGGCCCCATCCAGCCAATCACGCCCTAGGCACGTGCCTACTTTGCCTTTGCGTTAATCCAGCTCTGAAGACTAGATGAAATAGAACGTAGGTTACGTATTGTAACCCCAGATTCTATGAGTCTAGTCGCAGCTGGTTCTGTTAGGTCTAAGAGCCATCGGAGGCGAACAGTGGAGTCGCTCCACTTATATACCCACAAGGGGGCCCACTATTAGTGGGCGTACATTTAAGCTCTTCATGATTGGCTGATGCGGAGATCATCCTTCCAATAGCAGCTCGCTTAAGGGCTGCAACTAAACTCATAGAATCTGGGGTTACAATATGCAACCAACGTTCTGCTTGTGCCCACCAAGCCATGATGACTAGCTGGTCTTCAGAGATCCTCTTCCTTCTCCCTACACAGAAGGAAGAAGGGGAGATGGTTAACAACTATTACATGTAGAACATTACAGAAAATAGTAAATGAAGCAACATTTGCTGTAACAGGAGGAAGTGCTTTGTTGTTCATAGGAGCAATGAAAACATGATCAGAGCTACTTTTTAAATTAAAATAGTTTATAAATATTAACAGTGAGCATCAAGGGCAACTGGAACAAGAAATAACACTACTAGAGGTCTGCTTGCTCATTTCCATTTAATTATGATCATAACTTGTGCTGATTTTCTATCATGTTTGTAGGTCTTGTTGCTTTAGTGATGTGTACAGATTTACTAACATGTAGCTACAGTTTAGCTCTATAGTAGAAGCTCCAAAGCATTGCTTACATTAGTGAACATAGAGTTTATCCAGCTGAACAATAATGGGCAGCAGACTTCCAGACTAGACCATCCCACACAAGATGTAACTGAACACACATGCATCAGGCTGAGCATTAATACCAGACTTTCTATAGTTCCATAATAAAGGTAATCAATAAAATTTAATATTCCATAAAAGCTAATATGCAGATATAAATATGTGACATAACTGATAATAAATCCATATTATATTATCAGGTAGACTCATTTGGTGTATTTAACCCTCCCACTGTCCTCATGGGTGACCCCGCTAGGAAAGTTGATCATTGAGCCGGGTTGATGGTTTATCCCTTGGGTCCATGTGGCAGGGGTGAGGAGTGAGCATCACCTCACCCCTACCACGTGGATCTCAAGGGATAAACCATCAACCCTGCTCAATGATCAACTTTCCTAGCGAGGCCACCCATGAGGACAGTGGAAGGGTTAAGACCTGAAATAAGGCATAAAATACTAAACATTTATGTTGATTCATGCAATTACTGTGAAGCAGTCAAGTCATTATTAAGTTAAGACCTGTAAAGTGAAGAATTCATTTATGAGACAGAATCAGAATCGTTTTCTGAAGAGTAAAGTCTTCCTTCTCCATATGGAGGACCTTGGGTTTTACAGGCACTGGTAAATAGTGGCATAAAGGAAGTCAGGAGATGGGATTGTTTTGACTCTCTTCCCAGATGGCGATGTTAGGAACGGTAAACGGGACTGTTTTTATACGGGGAAGAACATAATATTCCAGGCAGACGAAACCTGCTGGACACTTAAAGCTGCTTTCCGGAGTTTTCCCCTTTGAGAAATGATGTGTGATCAGAAATCTGTAAAAGCGATTGTCACATCATATACTGTGATAAAATGCGTGATAAATCTTTTATTCTTTGCTAAGTACGCCCCCTGCCCCACAGAGCTCCGTGCAATAGGAAACTGAGCGCCGACCAGAAGTAACCAATAGCGTTAGACTACCGCTTACTTGCTTCAAATTTAAGGAATATCTCGGCTGATGCAGTGTTGATGACCTTTTTACGAACAAGAAAGTCTCTAATATATAAATATATGAGAACACAACATGACATGAGAATAATACTCGTAAAACGTGTTTTGGCTCTGTTTGTCGGCTAAAGAAACACATTTATAAACAGAAACGTGAAGTCACGAGCAACATATTTTTTGTGTGATATGCTTGTAAGCCACTAGATGGTGCCATCGGATAAGAGTAATACTCCGAAAAGAAGCTTCAGTATGTGGTGACCCCTGCCCACTGGCAGAGCAGGTTGTTGACAAATGTTATGGCCGTCTCCTACGTTACACAATAACTGCACATCTCTGGACAGAGATGTCTGATGTTTTTCCTGGAATCTGCTTTAGCTTTTTCAGGTTTGGTGAAAAATATTCAGCCTTGATATTCATAACCCTTTCTACAGTTGTGGAGGCTAAGCCACCCTTGTTTTTCAATGCTAGTGATGTCCCTGGCTGACACAGTTTAAGAGTTATAAAGATGATGATTATGTGTCCTTGACAGGACAGAAATTGGAACATTCTGCAGTGATTATGGCCACATCAAAGCTATGTGTTTGGCCCCCAAGATGGTCCAGTGTTCATCCTCTTCTATCTTATGTCAACGAGTGGTTAACACAGATCCAGACTAAGACTTATCACATCACCACAAATTGAGCAATGATCTCATTTTGAAGTTCTGAGGGACAGGAGAGAAGGGGGAAACACTGATCTTACAAAATGCAATTTTATAACTCCCACTGTCACATCTAGTTGATGCACCAATTTGGTGCTAATACTGCTGCCTTAGGGCCTGTGTGTAGAGATGTGTAGGGAGTGTAGATGTACCCGCCTGGGCTGCCTCAGCCTCTGAAGTATGCAAGGGTCACATCTCATTTGCAATTTAATGTCCGAAAGGTCAATGATGTTTAAAGAAACTAGTAAAAACTATCGAATAAGCGTGTTATAAGTAAAATAGTGTAAAGTGTTAGCAAAAAGTACCACAAGCTGGAAGGGTTTTCTTTATGTCACAGTCGGGAGAACCATTGCTGCTGGAGTTCCTACTGAGGTGACTCACTGAGGAACAAGTGTACAGCTAGCAGAGTGTAGGAAGGTGGGGTGTTTACACTTTACTGAATGATGTGTTATCAGGATGAGTACTTTTACAGATAACAGCTAACTGCATCTAGCTAGAATGAACACTAACCAGGAATATAGGTGTAACGATTGTAGATTTAATGTAACAGAATATGAGAAACTATCAATTTACATGTTTTAGATAACTCTTTAGACAACTTAGTTTTAGAGAAATAATTATTTCTCACTATTTCAGTGTTTCCATTAATCAACTGAATTCAAAGATCAATTGTTTTAGTCGTTTCTTATCCATATGGTACAGTTTATGTTGACAGGGTATCTGCAGGTTTAAGGGAGCCAAATTTAAGACTTTTTAAGACCTTTTTTAAGGCCACTTTGACCAAATTTAAGCAATTTTTTCAATAAAATATAAGCTATAATTTCCAGCTATTGCCTGGAACTGGTACCAACCACGTTGTGAACGTGTGATTAGCCATCTAGATACCATTAAACTTGCACTTCCCCACGGCGCAAGCTCCCACTAGCTTAACCAGCTAATGTGCTCATCTAAAAATAGCCCCCTTTCAAAACCAACTGAATGTGTACGGTTCCGCTTACGCCAACATCGTACACAAAAAATTCTGAACACAAACTAGAAATTCATAAAAATTTTATAAAAATAAAATAATCTTGTTTATTGGGTCTTTGGTATTTTAAGACCTTCAGAAACTGTATTTAAGGATTATTTGTCATTTTTAAGGATTTTCAAGGCCTTAAATTTGGAAAAGCAAATTTAAGACTTTTTAAGGACCCGCGGATACCCTGTGTTGAATTAAGACATTTATTTTTAAGTTTCAAGCAATAAAAAGCAAATTATTTAAAATATTATTGTGTGTGGTGTTGATGGTGCATTTATTATAATACATTTTTATATTTCTTGTTAAACTGTTACAATCATATATAGTGGAAAAATGAATGATGATGTAACAAATGCCACTTACACACAAGCATTGGCTCTGCCTGCCCTCCCCAGCCTGGCCGTAATCGTTCCATAACGTAGTAGGAATGCAGACGTGTTTTTACAGGCACTGGTGGCATAAAGGAAGTCAGGAGATGGGATTGTTTCGACTCTTCCCAGATGGCGATGTTAGGAACGGTAAACAGGGGACTGTTTTTATACGGGGAAGAATATAATATTCCATGCAGATGAAACCGGCTGGACACTTAAAGCTGCTTTCCCGATTTTTCCCCTTTCAGAAATGATGTACGATCAGAAATCCGTAAAAGTGAATATCTTATCATGTACTGTGATAAAATATAAGCAATACATCCTTTTTTCTTTTTTTTTTTTTTTGCCAAGCACGCCCCCTGCTCGGCAGAGCTCCGTGCAATAGGAAACTGAGCGCGAGTTGATGAACTTTTCATGGACAGTACTGCCGACTACAGAAGCACACCCTTACCAAAAAGAAGTACACTGAAGTATACTTGAAGTATACTAAAAATGAATACAGTATACTTCCAAGTTTACTTTCAATGTACTTATTAGAAGTATAGTTATCCGAGTACATTTTTTAAATACTACTAAGTATACTTTAATACATACTTACATTAAAGTTTACTTACATTTAGACTATACTTGTACTTGACTCTATCAGAAGTATATTTCACCAAGTAATGTATAAGTATACTTAATATATATATATATACTTATATATAATATATAAGTATATATATATATATATAAGTATATATATATATATATATATATATATATATATATATATATATATATACTTATATATATATATAAGTATATATATATATATATAAATATACATATATACTTATATATAATATATAAGTATATATATATATATATATACTTATATATATATATACATACATACAGTTGTGGTCAGAAGTTTACATACACTTGTAAAAAATATAATATAATGGCTCTACTGAGTGTCCCGTTATTTCTAAAACTCTGATTTTTCTCTGATAGAGTGATTGGAACAGATACTTCTTTGTCACAAAAAACATTCATGAAGTTCGGTTCTTTAATGTCTTTATTATATATATATATATATATATATATATATATATATATATATATAGAGAGAGAGAGAGAGAGAGAGAGAGAGAGAGAGATATATATAGATAGATAGATATATATAGAGATATATATAGATATATATATTTGGAACTTTTTATTTTTGAATTAGAACAACATTTACATGGAGATGCATTTGAGTTTCTTCTTCCCTTCTCCAGGGCAGTGTTTCCCTGAACAAAGTTCGAATTTCCTTGTGGCCATGAGATCTATCCAACTTAACCAAGTCACCAATCAGTACATATAGTTCTGACAAGCTTTCTCTGTATTCATCGTATCTGCTCTCTTCTACATTCTACATTTTACTTTGATCTAGCTAAATAACTCACCCAAAAGACAAAAAAACATAAATAAAAAAAATAAAAATTAATAATAATAATTTTCACATGAGAGTACTATCTTTCTAACATTTGTTTTATTGGTTCCCAAATTTTTTAAATTTCCCTAGTCCCAGTCTTGCATTAATTTGTTCCATTTTGTAGACCTGTCTAACTCTGTCTCTCCACTGTGCCACCCTTGGGGGTTCTGTGTCCAGCCATAAAACTGTAATACACTTCTTGGCAGTCATAAGCAGAATTCTGATTACGTATGTCTCCATTATGTGTGTATGATTTTTGGTACAGCATTCCCAGTACAAACCATTTTAACTTAAATTGTAATTTCACCTTCCAGGTTCTTTCAATTTCTCCCTAACACCTTCCCAGAATGGTATGAATTTAGGGCAGTCCAAAAGTATATGTGAAAAGTCTCCCACTAGCCCGCATTTTCTCCAACATAAATTTGAAACGTTACTATTTAGACATGATAAGTGGAGTTTTAAAGCATGCATCTTCACCTTCCATTCAAATTCCCTCCAAGACGGACTATTAGTTAGTTTATGGCCTGCTTCAAGTGTTTCCTCCCATTCCTCATCTGTTATCATTATGTTCACTTCCAGTTCCCATTTTTCTTTAATATCTATATTCTTAACAATCAAATCCTGTTGTAAAGCTTTATATATTTTGAAATCAGTCCTTTTTGACATGTCCTTTCTGTTTAACATAATCACTTCCTCCATATTAAGTTTATCCTTGCTTGAAACTTTGCCTTATTTTGAAATAACTACTCTGTCTGTCTGTCCTAAATAACATATTAAGCATGAAATTACGAATTATTGTGAAATTACACGCACAGGAAGTGCTTTTATTTTGTAGCATTTGCTCAGTCAGCTCTCGAAGCTTCTCAGCAGACCGAGAAGAAGAGCAAGGGTCAGAGGAGCATTAACCGTCAGAGGTCGCGCTTCTGTTCTGCATCTGCACTTGACAGTCACTGGTTCTGCACCACTGAGCTAAACGTAAGTAGCCTCCATAAAAGTTGCTTAAATGTTTTTAAGACGGACATGGTGAGTAATGTTGGCCACGTAGCAAGCTAATATGCTAAGTCATTGCATGAGTTAGCTGTGTTATTAACTTTGTGTGTGACTAAAGTCCGTTTATTAAATGAAACGAGCAGCGCTATCTCATTATTAAAGGTTAGCATTACTTTAGATACTTTTTTATTAGACTTCTAGAGACTTATTCCCTCCATTTTTGTCCCCTCCATCATAATTTTTTAAACGTGACGTTCTGAGAAAAAAATAAAAGCGGGAGCTCAGCGCCACCAAGTCAAACTTAAACGTCCACTTATTAAAAGTAAATGAGCAGTGGTCTCTTGTACAGCGATAAAAAAATCAGTCTGTGTTGTAAACTATTTCCCCGTAGCACCCGTGCGACAGCTTTGCAAGCAGCCTGCTTTTTTTAACCGTAGAAGAGGATTGTGACTGCAAAAGATAAAGCGGTGCTGTATCTCGATGCTATGTTCCCTCCTTCCCTCCATTTTGTCCCCTCCATAGTTTTTTTAAATAGTGCTCAGTTGCACATATCTTGAACCGCAGAACGCTGTTTCTATTAATTTCACAGTATTTTAGTGTTGTAATTTTGTTCTTACTGTACACTGTTACTCCAGATTCTTAAATGTTATGTTTTTAGCTTTGTGTGGATAAGTCAAATTACACTTGAATCTCCTCACACACTCACACACACACACACACACACACACACACACACAATTTAGATGATTAATGATTTAGCTTCATATATATAGTGGAGGACTGCCTAAATTTTGCAGACTAACGCCGGGGACACACCGGCCGCGGAAGCGCCGCGAAGCGCCGCGAAAATGGGGCCGCCTTCATTCGGCGCCCTTGTTGAGCTATTCTATAGACCACATGGGCCGCCGAAGCGCTGCGAATCGCCTCGCGCCGGCGCCCCAGCCCGCGCCGTGCAGCGATCATTTCGGCGTCGGCTCTATTTTTTTCGCGAGCCGCGGGTGAATCGCGTCAATTCTGGCAGGAAGTCAAACCTAGACATAAGAGGCAGGCCGGTAAAGTTAACAAAATAAAGCATTTCAAAATAAAATTCCGCAATAGTCAAATGTGTTCGTAATCAGACACTGCAGAAAAACCACACGAACACACACACACATCGAACTTGTGTGCGTGTGTGACCACGTGAAGGGGGGTGTGGTTTTGGGTGTCTTTTCACCGGAGCAAACAGGACAGAGAGGCAGAAAGTCTGAGGCAAGCAGTTAAGATGGATGACTTTAAATTAATTATGGAAGTTGAGAAACACAAGGAGCTGTACGACCCTCGAAAAACATGTTTATTTACGTACCCATTTCGGAAGAAACTGCTAGGATACAGCTGCAGAATTGGAGCGGGTTCCAAGAGTTTCAACTGGCAGAAACAACTCATACCATAGGTTCACACACACACACACACACACACACACACACACACACACACACACACACACACACACATGCGCGCGCGCACACACACGTAGAGGAAAATAGCTGAGAAAAGGCAGAGAGGAAATTGAGGACACCAAGTGTTTTAAAAGAAAAACTACAGCTGAGCCGAGGCGCGCCTCGACTGGGGCGCGTCTGATCTGAACTGAGGAGCGGCGAGCAGCGGCCGAATTTCGTGAGCGATTCGCTTCTTGGCGCTTTGCGGCGCTTCCGCGGCCGGTGTGTCCCCGGCCTAACACAGATCTACCTTGTGATTCACAATGTTTTCTCTACTGATTATGCTTCCTGGTGTAGATGTGTAAATGTAGAGCATCTGCGTTCCTATGAGCTGTCAGCCACACCGGGAAGCCTGTCTATGAATCTGCGGTCAGACTTCAATGATCCAACCCCACTCTCTGCACACAAGATTGATGGCATGCTGCTGTTGACCCCCAAGAGGTTCATACAAGTGAGACCACTGGTGAGTAATTCTCACAATCTGCATTTTTGATGACACATCCTAAATAACATGACTATATATGTATGTATGTATATATGTTTACAGATTTGTCTTTTAAAACTGGTGAATATACAATTTACAGGTAATACCTTTATGCTATGAGTATTAGAGCCACTGATGGAAAAAAAAATATAGAATTCTGAGAAAATAAGTCATAAATCTGAGTTTAATCTCAGAGTTCTGACTGGTACCTAAAACAAAAAAAGGGGGAAATTGGGGAAGATTATGAGGGGGGATCAGAATTCTGACTTAAATCTTAAAATTCAGGCTTTTTTTGTTTGTTTTGATTTTTTTTAACAAAAACAATTCCTAAATAGTTTTTTGTTTGTTTGGTTTTGGGTTCATGAAAAAAGTCAGAATTCTGACTTTAATCCCAGAATTTTGAAATTATCTGACTTTTTTTTTCTCATTTCTTTTCTTTTTCTTCAGTGACTCTAATACTCTTAGGCAATAAGGCAGTATTAGGGCCACTGAAGGAAACAATTGAATACTGAGATAAATGTCAGAATTCTGACTTTATTTATTTTCAGAATTTTTTCTTCTTCAGTGGCCCTAATACCCCTCCGTATTATGTAATGTTAAACACTTCAAATTAACTTTTGAATTCAGCAGTTTATCATTGGATTTAGATGCAGATATCACTGTCTTGGAAAATTGGTCAGAGCAGTTTGGCATTGAGTTTGATTAGTAAACTTGACAGTATTTACACTCTTAATCCTTAGGAATTACATGATGTCCACACAAGGCGTACCACTGTTCTCCATGCCCTTCCTGTCTATCTACGTGAGGAAACCTCTGGATTTTTGAGGACATGTGTGGTAAGTCCCAGTATTGTAAATTTGAACAAATCATTCTATTTATTTATGCATAAAGACAACACAAGGACAACGCACATGAACATTTTGGAAAAAGTGGCATTGTTTCAACTACAAACCTTTGGCAAGATGTTTAAGCCTGCCACACACGAGAGCAATCAGCTGAGCAAACGGCCTCGAATTACTGTTTGCTCAGCAGATACCTCGCCATGTGCGCCTGATTTTCACTGAGTTTTCTGCCTCACGAGACGCTGAGGTGAATATCTGACCAGTTAGATATTTTCTGCCTCACAGGGGTAAAAACTTGCTGTGTGTGCACTACTGAGCTGCTGGCTAAGCTGAAATATTCTAGTGGCCAATCAAAGCACTTTCTCCGCTCACATGACCCCAAGATGTATTCAGATACAGCCCCTTACCCTGTCTGCGTGTCTGAAAAATAAACAAAACGGTACCTTGCGGATCGATGGGCCCACTGTTTCCATTACCCTTTCGGAAGGATTCTGGGTCTTCCAGGTGCATCTCTTGGAGTAAATTGGCATAAACTCCTTGCCTGGTCCATCTTTCCAGCTACTGTACCCATATTTTCCTAACCTTCAAATGCCGGTGGTGGCGACGTTTCATCAACAAAAAAGGATAGGCATTTCCTCCGTTTCCAGCTCTGTCTCTGTGTTTCTTTTCTGACATGCAGACAGGGGGCTGCCATCTTGGGGTCATGTGAGCGGAGAACGTGCTTTGGTTGGCCACTAGAATATTTCAGCTCAACCAGCAGCTCGGTAATGCGCACACGGCGAGTTTTTTCCCCTGTGAGGCGGAAAATATCTTAACTGGTCAGATATTCACCTCAGTGTCTCGTGAGGCGGAAAACTCAGTGAAAATCAGGCGCACATGGCGAGGTATCTGCTGAGCAAGCGGTCATTCGAGGCCGTTTGCTCAGCAAATGGCCCTCATGTGTGGCAGGCTTTAAGGCACTGAGAAAAATCAATAATCACTGCAAAGAATTCAAGCAGCTTTCATTAGCATAACACTGGCACACACGGAAGCCATCTCACTTTATTCGTAAATGAGAGCACAAAGCAACAGAATGAACAGGAGTAGGGCTGGGCGATATGGCCTAAAATCAATATCACCACATATTGAAGATCTCACCTCGATAACGATAAGTAGACGATAACTACAGGAATGCGTAGCAACAATATTTGTCCACTAAATGGGGCTGTCTCATGTATTACATTGACTAAAATTTTACATGACTCAAGGTGCTACAGCTTCTTAAAGGGACATAAATGTGGCCAACTTACACATCTTTTCATTTTTTTATTATCAAATTTATTGACATGGGAAAAATTATCTGGATGAGAGACAAGAACTTGGATAATGATAAATCTTTGATATGTTGCCCAGCCCTAAACAGGAGTCTATCAGACTGCATTTATTGTTATTTACATGAAAATCTACTGAAATAAAAATGTCCACAGTCAGAGTTTCAGTTCAGATGTGATTAGTGTATGATCTCCCTTTCATTTTTGTAAGGATGATACCAATGAGCCGGACCTCAGGGATGCAGCAGTTGTCCTCCTGACAACCATCACCGATGATGCCGAGAGTCCAGTTACGTACGACCCAGTGAGAATCTGTTATCCTAGAGGGTGATGTGATTGTCGACCTCTCCAGGCTTCCTGATGCCTTCCTGGTAATGTTCGGCCTCATCTATGCCTTACATCTAGATTATCCGAAGGGACTGACCAACACATTTGAGTTCACGCAGAAAATCTTACTTGGTCTTGATGAGTCTAAACTATCACCCAAGCTGCAGAGCCAAAAATGACCTGATGTTACATGTGTAACTCAAAATCTGAAAGAGTGGTGGATTCAGATGGCTAACTCTGTTAGAGCATTGTCCACATCCACAATGTAATTTACTATTTGTCTGCTGTTTAATTGTTGATGTTAAAGTAACACACCACCATTTGGGCAAATATGTTCATTTTCCACTTCTCCTTGAGTTAACCCTCCCACTGTCCTAATGGGTGTGACCCCGCGAGGAAAGTTGACCATTGAGCAGGGTTGATGGTTTATCCCTTGAGGTCCACGTGGCAGGGGTGAGGTGGTGCTCACTCCTCACCCCGTCACGTGGACCTCAAGGGATAAACCATCAACCCTGCTCAATGGTCAACTTTCCTCTCGGGGTCACCCATAAAGACAGTGGGAGGAACAGTTGAGTTTTACATTTTCTCTGTTCGTCCAGCCGTTCTGAGTCTGGCAACTCCATTTGTGGCTTTAGTTTAGCGTGAATAATTGAATCGGATTAGCCCATAGGCTAATCCGATTCAATACTCAACTGGTTTTATGCCAAATGGCATAAAGTACTCACTGACTTACTTGATAGTGGTTAGTGTAATTCATATTTTGTTAATGTTGAATCGATGTGCATCCTGATGTTGCTTTAAACCACCTACTCAAAGAAAGACTACACACTGCTGTTGTCCAGTTTTCAAAAGTGTGCGTTTGTAATTGTTTCTTTCAAATTTTGTTTTATTTTCTGTTTGAGTTGGCTTAATCAGTAACTTTAATTTGATCATAATTTGAAAATATATTTAATATAAACTCCAAATATTTAAGTTTATTTATGGTCTGATATACTCAAATATCTGAGTTTATAAACTCAGAAAATATAGGCAACTGATTGCCTTACATTTTTTGAGTTCTGCCTACTTATTCGGGTTTACAGTGTACGAACTGTAAAGATTTTGTGGTGTCAGAGTTCACCTAACAGTTCAAGTGTTCATTTTTTTGCTTTGTGTGTTCACAGGGCATGCTCAGTTGAAGTTTCCATCTCTGCGCGTTCAAGATGTAAGAAAAATAATACGAAAGAAATGCAACAATGAAAACTTCAAAAAGGCATCAACAACCAAGCAAGTGGATCCATAAAATGGACTGATTTTTTAAAGGCATTTTTAAAAGTCTTTCAAAATGGACAGAATAAACGCGTTAAACATGTTCAGAACAGTTTGCGTTCTCATCTTTGATTAATCCTGGTAAACAGGTCTGTTTTTGTTCTGTTCTAATTCTCTCTGTTTAATAAATTTAAACAAAATGACTTAGCTATTTTATTTAATTTTTTTTTCTCTGCATAAAGACGAAGTATCAGTAAATAGTGGAAAGTAAATGTATTGGTAGTAAGCAAATAGCAGATGTTAAATGTTACTTCCAGTATGTGTTTATAGAAAAAATAGAGATACTTAAATGTACTAAAAGAATATTACGTCAAGTTTACTGTAAAGTGTACTTTCAAAACTGTAAGTATACTCAATTATATAAGAAGTACACTACAAGTAAACATACATTATTACTTTAAGTATAATTTTAAGTATACTTTCAAAGAGAAAAGTATACTCAATTATTTCAGAAGTGCACTACAAGTAAACTTATAATGTTACTTAAAGTTTATTTTTAAGTATACTTTCAAGGGCAATAGTTTACTCAATTTTATTAGAAGTAAATTTATACTGTTACTTTTAAGTATACTTTCAATGAGAAAAGTATACTCAACTATATCAGGAGTACACTACAAGTAAACTTATATTGTTACTTTTAAGTATACTTCCAAGGAGAAAAGTATACTCAATTATATCAGAAGTACACTACAAGTAAACTTATAAGTATACTTTCAAGGAGAAAAGTATACTCAACTATATCAGGAGTACACTACAAGTAAACTTATATTGTTACTTTTAAGTATACTTCCAAGGAGAAAAGTATACTCAATTATATCAGAAGTACACTACAAGTAAACTTATATTATTACTTTAAGTATAATTTTAAGTATACATTCAAAGAGAAAAGTATACTCAATTATTTCAGAAGTACACTACAAGTAAACTTATAATGTTACTTAAAGTTTATTTTTAAGTATACTTTCAAGGGCAAAAGTTAACTCAATTTTATTAGAAGTAAACTTATACTGTTACTTTTAAGTATACTTTCAATGAGAAAAGTATACTCAACTATATCAGGAGTACACTACAAGTAAACTTATATTGTTACTTTTAAGTATACTTCCAAGGAGAAAAGTATACTCAATTATATCAGAAGTACACTACAAGTAAACTTATAAGTATACTTTCAAGGAGAAAAGTATACTCAACTATATCAGGAGTACACTACAAGTAAACTTATATTGTTACTTTTAAGTACACTTCCAAGGAGAAAAGTATACTCAATTATATCAGAAGTACACTACAAGTAAACTTGTGAGGTTACTTTAAGTATACTTTCAAAGAGAAAAGTATACTCAATTATATCAGAAGTACACTACAAATAAACTTAAATTATTACTTTGAAGTATACTTGTAGTATACTTCAAGTATACTTTTAGCGGCCCAATTTAGTCCCAAGGAGTATACTTCTAAGTAAACTTTAAGAACAAGTATGCAAATAAACTTCTGTACACTTAAGTATACTTGAAATTATATACTTAAAGTATACTTCTTTTTCGTAAGGGCATTTATAAACAGAAACGTGAAGTCGCCATCTTAAAAAGACAGAGGAGCAGCGGTTTTGTGTGCCACGCTTGTCAGGCACTAGATGGTGCCATTGGATAAGAGAAATACTCCGGAAAGAAGCTTAAATGCTCTGCAGTTGTTGCCTGTGTAGTGTCATGAACAGAATATGGCGGTGCCAGCCCGTTTATTTGTACATTTTTGACACTGTGTTGACTTTGAGTCATTTTTGAGACCAAAACACTCAAAATTTATTTTAAATTTGATGTTTCTGGTTGAAAAGAGGCAATATCATTATCAGCCACTAGAGTGCAGCCGACATCCATTTAAAGTCTAACCAGTCACCTCCGACAGGAAGCGCTGATTCATCTCATTTCACCTAGCGCCGACTCATCTCTAGCTGCCGTTTTGGGAGTTTCGCAAGCCAAAGCTAATAGCACAGGTTTTCCTTCTGCCACTTTTAAAAGGTAAGTGCATGTATTTTGCTGCACTTTTATGTCTTTTCTGAGTGGATTCGTGACCACTGTGTATTATTCTTGTGTACGGAGATAAAGAATTTCTCCAACGGAAGATCGCTTCCCGATTGCCGGAACTGATCAACTGGTAATCACCCGTTAGCTTGACTAGCATTCAATTGCGACAGTCCTTATGAGCTTTTAAAACGGAAGAGCGCTGCTGCAGCACGAACTGCACACGCTATTTGTCCGAAAAATTAACATGAACATCTCACGAAGGTTTGGTTAGTCGGGCGGGTCAGTTCTATGAGAGAATTAGACCAAAAGTCCTGTTTAGCTAACAGGCCCCGCTAGTTTAGCACGCCTTAAGCTGCTAATTCCTAGCTCTCGGTTCGACAACAGGGAGTCGCGATCCCGACAGATTGTCGATCAACTACACAGCGATTCTGTGTCCCAAAGTCCGCTATTTCCTATGGGACAAGCTC
Source organism: Nothobranchius furzeri (assembly GCF_043380555.1). Lineage (NCBI taxonomy): Eukaryota > Metazoa > Chordata > Actinopteri > Cyprinodontiformes > Nothobranchiidae > Nothobranchius > Nothobranchius furzeri. The sequence goes on along the minus strand of NC_091742.1, from coordinate 43,354,285 downwards.
CGACACTGGTCGAGCAAAATTAGTGGCGTTTTCTGAACTTTTAGTGAGGAAAACGGTTCAAGTTCCGCCATCTTGGCTAACCGCCATTTTGGGGATAAGGCACATGCGCACACGTGCCGCCATCTTGCCTGGGTCTACCCACGCAACCTCTCGGACCACCATCTTGGTGAGGTCCGCACCCACCGCCGGCTTTGCCGCCACCATGTGGCATCTCCTGCACATTACAATTCTGGTGTTTTCTGAATCTGGTGATTCAAAAACTGCAATTTGACCTGTAAATTAGCTCATTTTCATTCATCCAGTTCAGCAAGGGTTTCCTATTCAGCTTCCATTAATTTTATCACAAATTAAAGGATCTGTGGCATCAGTACAATGGCTTCAGACCAAAATAACCATTTAGCTTCTCTCATTTTCCAGATGAAAAATGAGATGCAAATGCACCCACATGCAGATGCAGCTTTCTGAAATGAAACAGTTTTCTAATCTGCAACAGGAAGTCACAAAGGTCCAAGCTATTGGAAATGCCTCCCGTGAGGGAGGGGTGTTAACCCTGTGCTCTGCTGATTTGTCTCCAGATAAGACGAAAGTGCTGCAACCGGATGTACAGATTGGCTCTGACCTACAGGAATCACACAAAATGTCTTTTGCTCCATCCACACTGATGATAAGTGCAACCTCCACGGACAGTGGCCCGGCGTCCCCTGGTGTCGAGCCTGATGACCTACTGTTGGGACCTCTCCTGCCTTGTGGGGTGGGGGTAAGCCCACGGTATCTGTGATATTGCAACAGGGGCATCCCTGCAACACACTTCTGGATACTGGTTCAGATTTTACAATCATGAGCAAGTCTCTTTTCGACCACGTCTGCCTGGATGTAGGTGGAGGCGTACGACCTCCAGAACTGATCCCTTGTGCATTAGCTATCCATGTCTTCTCTCCCTCTACAGTATTCTTGTCTTCCAAGACTCTGCTCTAATTCACGATTGGTCCTATGAGCTTGACATACCCCGTGTACATCTGTGAGAGTGAAACCATGCCTTTGCTCATTGGCGTCAATCTTTTGAAGCGCTTTGAAGCTCTTATCGACCTTGGACAAGGGGAAGTGAGGGTAGGTGTTAGAAAACCCCTGCCTTCTGACCCCGACTCTCGCTGCCTTGCGGTTGGTTACCTTGAGCATGGGGAAACTGCATGCTCACTGCCGAGCTCAGAATCTCCATCAGAGATCCCCTCTGATGTTTTCTCTCAAATTGAACAGGTCGTGGACCAAGCAGATGCTCTTACTAACGATGTCGAGCAAGATAAGTTACAACAACTTTTGTTAAAATACTGTGGTCTAACCAATATCCATGAAGTCAGGGTTTCTAAACTGCAACACGCTGCGCCGACTTTTGTGGGTCAGTACAAGATTCCCCTGGCATCCCACGGACCAGTCCAGGAAATCATTGAAAGCCTCTTGGCGAAAGGGATCATCCGACCCTGCAACAGCACCTACTAGGCTCCATTGTGGCCAGTAAAGAAGCCTAATGGTAAGTGGTGACTAACCATTGACTACAGGCAACTCAACAAACAGGTTCCCTTGTCTAGGTGGCCAATAGCCCGCTTAGAACAAGAACTCCCGAAAGTGAAAGACGCTAAATACTTCTCCACCCTTGACATTTCGTCTGGATTCTGGACAATTCCTGTCCATAAATCAGACCAACACAAACTAGCCTTCTCCTTTGCCAACCGCCAGTACACCTTCACTCGGTGTTGTTTTGGTTATTCCAGCTCACCAGCTGAGTTCAACATCTTCTTGGACAAAGCCTGCCCTGATGCTCGACAGCGAGGTACCCTCATCTATGTCGACGACATCCTTGTTCGTAAGCGTACCTTGGATGACCACCTGTCCGAGCTGGACCACGTCATGGGTCAGCTCGCAGATGTTGTTGCAAAGATTTCTCTCGCTAAAGGTTAGTGGTGCAGGTCAAAGGTTCAGTTTGTTGGACTCCTTGTGGGACAACAGGGAGTGCAGCCTCAACTTGGCAGAATTCAAGGTGTGGCCACCATCAAACCTCCTACGAATGTCTCCGAGCTTAGGGTTGTGCAACTACTCGTGCCAGTTCGTAGAACACTACGCCGAGATAGCAAGACCTCTGACTAACCTGCTGAAGAAGGGTGTGCCTTTCGAGTAGACTGAGCAGCAGCAACAGGCCATGGATGGTCTGAAGGCCGTGTTATGCTCAGCTCCATGCTTGGCGCTCCCCGACTGTGACAAGGAGTTCCACCTTGAGGTCGGTTTTTCATCTCACTGTTTGAGTGCCGGTCTCTACCAAATATATAACTGTGACAAGCGTGTCGTAGCCTATGCTGGTAAGCTCTTGTCCGGTCCTGAGTTAAAGCACTCTGGCTGTGAAAAAGCTTTGCTTTCCACCATGTGGACAGTTAAACACTTTTCTAGCTACATCGGTGGACAGAAAATCATCATTGAAACTCAACATCAGCCAGTGACCTTCCTTAACAGTCAGCACATCAGAGATGGTGTGATGACCAATGCACAAATTGTGTCATGGCTGCTGTCTCTTCAAAGCTTCGACATCAAAGTACGCTACGCCCAGAACCGCCGTAGCCCTCTTGGCATGGGTTTGGCTGCGTGCCAACACTGCTCGGACGACGCTGTCACGTCAGTCCTGCCAGCTAGCCCTCCTCAGACTCTTCTAAACCCCAACCACCACTACTTTGACCAGTCTCTTTGTGTGGACTTCCCGACCGTGTACGTTGATGGCAGTTCTTTTCGACACGGTGATGCACCAGGTTCAGGAGTGGGTGTCGTCTGGCTGCATTTTGGCCGGAAGGACTCCCGGTGTTACTGGTTGGGTCCTAAGACCTCACAGTTTGCAGAAGTGGCTGGGATCTTGATAGTACTACAACTTCCTGTGGACCGTGGAGTCTGTGAGCTGGTGATTTGCACCGACTCGGACTATGCACGCCTCAGTTTCATTTGTCATCTACCTTCTTGGAAGAGTAACAGGTTCCTGACCTCAAACCAGAAGCCCGTTAAACATCAGGACCTCTTCAAGGCTTGTGACGCCCTAGCGACGTCACATGACATGCTCGTCAATTGGCGTAAAGTCAAAGGATATTCTCGTGCACCCGGAACTGATAAGGATTTGAACGATCTTGCAGACTCTCTTGCCAAACAAGGTGCGGCCGAGGGTACCCCATGGGTCTTCAACCCCTTGTGGCTCCCTGAGGATGTGTCTTCTCGGTCTGACCCACCCCGTGTGTGTGTCGTGACTCGAGCTCAGGCTGCTAATGCGTCCACCTCCAAACCATCTGAGGGTGTTGTGTCCGTTCAATAGGGCTGGGCAATATGGCAAAAATAGAATATCACGATTTTTCCAATATTTTATCATGATTTCGATTTTATCACGATTTTTTTATCCATGAATAGCATAACTTCAATTGCGTATTAAAGAAGAGAAACATTGAATAAATAGACATTTATTCATATTAGGGATAATCAGCACAGTGCTAACACACTTATATTTTAAACTCACACCAGAGATGATAAAAGCCCTGAGAGAAACAATTACAAAAATCAGTTTTTCTCATTTTTCAAGTAACTTAACATAAATTAAAATCATAAACATATTTAAAGTGCAAACATGTCAATTGCAAACGTATTGTGCAAACATTAACTTGTTCAAAATACTATGTAGCTCCCAGTTGCTCATGTAGTGGATAGTTAAGCTCAAATACGGCTCTGATGTGCGGCTGGACCAGAGATCACTTGTGGTAGCAAATAACTGCGCATTCTGAATATTTTCTGCAACAAGTCTCTAAATAAAGTAAAATTTTCCAGTGCAGATTGGAGACAACCCATAGAAGCACTGATTTGATCTCATTTCAGAGAAAAATAGAACAGGTTAGATGCACCTAATAAATAAAATTACTAACAAACTCAGGAATCTTTCTTTGCTTCCCTGTTCTGGTGCTGAGAATATCACTAATGCGGATCAAAGGAGATACACAGATGAATGCACCTCTTATTATTTAGAGACTACATTTACTGCAGCTGGCAGAGGCAGAGATTGTTTCTATTGATACACGGAATTTACAGAATCATTTTAAATTGTAATAGGGGAAGACTGCAGGAGGGAGCGGTAAAATACAGAGGTCCCTAACAAAAACAAGAAACTTTACGAGTCTGATGAAACCCGCTGGTTTTCCATCAGGCAGTCACGGGGCAGCTCCATCGACCCAGTGACCGAGCTCAGTCGGTACCGACACCGGCTCGGCAGAGGGTGAACGAGCCGAGGCGACGTCGTGCTCTGCTTAAGAAGCTGTGTTATTTTCCTGCTTCAGAAGAAGCGTCCAACGTGTTTTTACGCTTTCTCCGAGACATGTCACGTCGCTAAGTTGTTAGCGCCGCGCGCTAAGGAAACCCTGCGTTCCTCGTCGGAACGAAAACCTCGTTGTCGCTCAGCCGCGGCGAAGCCATGTTTGTTCACACACAGGTGAAGGTGAAAACAAGCGGGGCACTAATATATTACTGACTCACTCTGATTGGTTAAGGGTCAAACAAAGGCGTGTCATTCGCCTGGGGTAAGTTCCCTTTTCATTCAGAGGCAGAAATTCAACAGCAGAGCTGTGAATCGTGATAAAACGGTCTCTCAAAAATGACAGACCGTCAGATGTGTAGATCGTAAAACGGTCTAAAATCGTCATATCGCCCAGCCCTACCGTTCAGCACCCCAAAGTGTTGTTCATATAAAAACTAGTGTGACTAATCTGTCCCTCCTCATGTCACCATCTACAGAAACAGCCGTCTGGAACACCTGATCAACCAGGTAGATTTTCTTTGTGACATTTACATAATTTTATAAAAGCTGCTGATGCAGATGATCAGACTATCTCCTCTGTTTCATTCTCTGCTCTCCCGTCACGGTTTGCTCTGTTTCTTTCTGTGATGAAAAGCTGGTTTCCCTCTAGCGATATTTGGCGTTACATGAATTACATCATGCAATAGCTTGTTTGAAAGCTTGTTTAATGCACTTTTAGAAACCGTTGGAATTACATTTCGATCAGGCATTCAGAAGTTATGACTCAGAGAATCTAGAGTGGGGAAATATTAACATATGTGATTCTTTTTGTGAGTTTCTCTGACTTTATTTCTGAAGCCTCTCATGTCCACTTTTCTGTCTTAGACAGCTGCTACCTGACTCTGACACACACACACACACACACACACACACACACATAAATGTTTATGTAAGCTAAAGCTCTGATATTAAAATCCAGCCAGCTGACATAATGCAGGCAGAATAAAACTTGCAGCTGTTAGGGATTACAATGTGAGATTTGGGGTTAAACTATGACCAATAAGATGTGATGATTCTATATAAACACAGGATATCACCCTGATTGATCTTTGAATTTTTAACGAGAAGAATTTAGGATTCTTTGCTTAATCAGGGACCATAACACACTTCATATTATTTCAGACAGAGTCAAGGATATAATGATAAATAAACTTTATTTTCTAGACTGATTATATACATGACAAGCTATGACTAACATTTATGTGATGGAATGGTGATGTGTGTTGATGCGTCAAGTAGTGATGTGTGAGTATGGAATGTGGTGATGTATGATCAGAACCTTCGTATGACAGAGATTGTGAATTATGGGTGTAAAGAATTTTTTGGTCTGCTATAAGCTAGAGAGTTGATTATTAATAAAACAGCATCAGACACCATATGCAGGTCTACCATACCCTTGTATGAGTTGCTACCGGCGGTCCGGAGGGTTGCTGTCAGAGTGGTGAGGTCACCAGACGTTGAGACCACGATCCTCAGAGATTAGTAACTTCCTCACAGTTCAGCTTCCCCGGCCATGAGATGCAACGCAGGGTCTGCACACTGAAAATAATGATTAGTTGAATTTGCTTAATTTTTTTATGGCAACAGTGTTGCACGTAATTTAACTAAGTAAATTCAACTAAAATATTATGAATGTTGCACATAATAACATTAACTAAATCCAACTTGAATATTTTAAAAGTATTGGACTTAATTAATTAAGTATATCTTAAGTATATATATTAAGTATAAAATATAAGAGTGTTGCAAATAATTTAATTAAACAATTCCAAATTAATTATTTCAAAGTTATTGTAGTTAATTTAATTAAGTCTAACATAATTTTTTTAAATAACTAAATGCTGTAAATCCAAAATAACTTTAAATTTGCTTTAATTATTGAAATCTGACTAGATTTCCCTGAAAGTATTTGTTTTTTTAATCTTATCCAACATACGTATTATTTAATCGTATATTTAAAATTTCTACTATTAGATGAAATACATTTTTCCCCCAATGAAAATGGTCAACACTTTGATGTTCGCAGTTACACACACAAAACATTTTTAAATGACTTTCATTACAATACTCTACAACAACTGATTATATGTTAATTTCCAACAAATGGATATACAGTCAATTGCTACCCATCACTAAATACAACTCCTTGGAATACCATGCCATCCAGGTAACTGTACCGAAAAAATTCTTTTTGGTTGTCATATATCGCCAACCAGGTCAACTCGTAGACTTTCTTGATGAACTCAACACCCTGCTCTCCTCCATTCCTGAGCACGACTGTCCCACAATGGTCCTTGGAGACATGAATATTCACCTGGACAATCCCAGCTCATCAGGCTTCCTATCACTAATGTCATCATTTGATCTAAAACTAGTACAAAGTCATCCAACTCACAAAGCTGGAAAAGCACTTGACCTCGTTTTCACCAGAAACTGTGTCATAGACACAATCTCTGTCACACCGCTGCATCTTTCCAATCATTACTTCATTCGTTTCAGCATGACTCTACATGGAAGGTCCACAGTTTCCTCCCCAATGGTCTAATTCCGCCGCAACCTCTGTAATCTGGTACCCAACCACTTCTCCTCTCTTGTTGCCTCCACGCTTCCATCTCCCAGCACATTCTCTGCTCATGAAGTGAATGAAGCCACCGAATCACTCTGCTCCACACTCTGCTCTTGTCTTAATAACTTGTGCCCTTTAGCCACTAGACCAGTTAGATCCTCTCAGTCGCACCCTTGGCTAAATGATACCCTCCGGTCTCTACGCACCAATCTTAGAGCTGTGGAACGGAAATGGCGCAAAACAAAAGATCCTGGTGATCAACTGAAATTTCATGAATTACTGTCCTCATTCTCTGCCAGCATCACTGATGCAAAGAAAGCTTTCTACACTGACAAAATGCTGTGCTCTACTGACTCTCAGAAACTATTTTCAACATTCAAAACTCTGCTCAACCCTCCATCTCCACCTCCGACCAACAATCTATCAGCTGACACCTTTGCCTCATTCTTCACTGACAAAGTGGCAGCTATAAGCAAACAGTTTACTCAACTGGCCACTCCTGAACATTCGCTATCACAAACCCCTTCCAGCCCAACCATCTCAAGCCCTACTGCTTAATTTTCCTCTTTTGCCCCTGTCACTGAGAACTGTGTGTCCAAGCATCTCACGTGCAGCCGCCCTACTACATGCCCACTGGACCCCATTCCGACTAAGCTGCTCCAAGCTATTGCTCCTACAGTAGCCGCAGCAGTCACACATTTGATCAACGCTTCACTGACATCTTGTACATTTCCCACCTCTCTCAAGCATGCTCAGGTTAAACCGCTGCTAAAAAAACATTTCTTCCTCCAAATCATGTGGAGAACTACCGACCTATCTCTCTCCTCCCTTTTCTGTCCAAAATCATTGAAAGGGTGGCTTTCAAGCAGATCGCAGAATACCTCTCACAAAACTGTCTGGTTGACCCTTACCAATCTGGGTTCAAAAAGGGCCACTCCACTGAAACTGCTCTGTTAGCAGTGACGGAATCCTTAAAAGAAGCTAGAGCGACTGCCAAATCCTCAGTGCTTATCCTGCTCGACTTATCGGCTGCATTTGACACTGTCAACCATGGCTTCCTTTTGTCCACACTCTCTAGCATGGGCATCACAGAGAAAGCACACGCCTGGTTTGAATCGTACCTCACAGGAAGATCATTCAGTGTATCTTGGCTTGGACAATCCTCTACCGTGCACCATCTTGCCACAGGAGTCCCCCAGGGCTCTATACTAGGACCTCTTCTCTTTGCCATATACACCACCTCACTGGGTGAGATCATCCGATCACATGGCTTCTCCTACCACTGCTATGCAGACAACACCCAGCTCTATCTGTCATTTCCACCGGACGACCACACTGTCTCTGCACGAATATCAAACTGTCTCTCTGACATATCAAAATGGATGAAATCCCACCATCTCCAACTCAACCTCTCTAAAACTGAACTACTTGTCATCCCAGCAAAACCATCCATACAGCACAATATCTCAATCCAAAATGACTTCCTATCTCTGGCTCCTTCAAAGGCAGTTCGAAATCTGGTTGTTGTGGTTGATGAACACCTGACCTTTAAAGATCATGTTTCCTCTGTTGCTTGTTCATGCCGCTTTGCGCTGTATAACATACGAAAGATCAGACCATACCTAGCACAACATGCCACCCAGCTCCTGGTGCAATCTACTGTCACCTCCCGCCTCGATTACTGCAATGCCCTTCTAACTGGTCTTCCAAGCAGTACTGTGAGACCTCTTCAAATGGTCCAGAACGCAGCGGCGCGTCTGGTCTTCAATCAGCCAAAAAGAGCACACGCCACCCCTCTGTTCATTGAGCTCCACTGACTACCGCTAGCAGCACGCATCAAATTCAAATTGCTAACACTAGCATACAAAGTCCAAGATGGTAACGCTGGGGACACACCGGCCGTGGAAGCGCCACGAAAATGGGACCGCCTTCATTTGGCGCCCTTGTTAAGCTATTCTATAGACCACATGGGCCGCCAAAGTGCCGCGAATCGCCTCGCGCCGGCGCTCCAGCCCGCGCCGTGCAGTGATCATTTCGGCGTCTGCTCCATTTTTTTCGCGAGCCGCGGGTGAGTCGCGTCAATTCTGGCAGGAAGTCAAACCTAGACATAAGAGGCAGGCCGGTAACGTTGACAAAATAAAGCATTTCAAATTAAAATTCCGTAATAAGCAAATGTGTTCGTAATCAGACACTGCAGAGAAACCACACGAACACACACAGACATACACACACATCGAACTTGTGTGAGTGTGTGAGCGCGTGAAGGGGTGTGTGGTTTTGGGTGTCTTTTCACCGGAGACAGGACAGAGAGGCAGAAAGTCTGAGGCAAGCAGTTAAGATGGATGACTTTAAATTAATTATGGAAGTTGAGAAACACAAGGAGCTGTACGATCCCCGAAAAACATGGTTATTTACGTTCCCATGTCGGAAGAAACTGCTAGGATACAGCAGCAGAATTGGAGCGGGTTCCAAGAGATTCAACTGGCAGAAACAACTCATACCTCACACACAACACACACACACACACACACACACACACACACACACACACACACACACACACACGTACACCCAAACGTAGAGGAAAAGAGTTGAGAAAAGGCAGAGAGGAAATGGAGGACACCAAGTGTTTAAAAGAAAAACTACAGCAGAGTCGAGGCGCGCCTCGACTGGGACGCGTCTGATCTGAACTGAGGAGCGGCGAGCAGCGGCCGAATTTCGTGAGCAACTTGCTTCTCGGTGCTCCGCGGCGCTTCTGCGGCCGGTGTGTCCCGGCGTTGGCTCCCATCTACCTGAATCCTCTTGCAAAGGCTTACGTCTCGGCCCGGCCGCTCCGGTCATCACAGGATCGTCGGATATCAGTGCCTACACCACGCTCAGGGCAATCCAGACTCTTCTCATGCATCGTTCCACAAATGTGGAATGACCTACCAAGCACTACCAGAACAGCGGCCTCCTTTTCAATTTTCAAGAAACTCCTGAAGACCCTGCTCTTCAGAGAGCATCTTCTTAACTAGCACCTTCCCTGCACCCGCCCCCCCTCTCTACCAACCACTCCTTTGTTCCCTCCTCTCCATGATTGATGTCAAGTTGTTATTGTTGTTGTTAGCCTCAAGGGCAATATGCCGATTATCACTTGTATGTCGCTTTGGACAAAAGCGTCTGCTAAATACATAAACATAAACTGAGTTATAAAATTGTTTTACAACAGTTTTTGTCAAAATCTTAACTCGGATGAAGTATATTTTTTCTCAAATATACAAATTAGAAATTTTTCAACAATCCTCTTCATCTCCTTTAAAAAGCAGACAGGAAGGTTTACTTAACTTTGTTTTACAAAGTACAGAAAAGGCTTATGTAAAACAAACCTTAACTTCAAAATTGAACAAACGACTGAACTACACAAAAAAGTGCGCCTGGAAATGCATGTGCATTGTCTCCATAATAGTGCTGTTCTCATTACTGCAAATAATCTATTGTAAACAAAAAACAGTTACCAGCACCAGTTAACATATTAATATTCACTCAAAAATACCGGCAAATCAAGTTGCACTGGTCTGCTGAAAAAAAAATTAAAATAAAAAATAAAGCAGCTTGTATGTATTAATACATTGGACATGCGTTGAGTATACGTAAAATAATTAAAGTTTATATCTAACATTAAAATTCTTGTCTGTTATAACTTTTATACTATGATTTGTAATAATACAGGACTTATACAGATTATAACTTAAACCAAATCCAAGCCACAACTATAAACCGTCGGAATGAAAAGTTAACTAACTGAAATTGCTCAAATAGAGTGCTGACTTAAAACATCAAAGCAGTACCTCTGGGTCAAAAGTAAAAATAATATACTCTAGTATACATTTTCACTAAGAAACTATACAAAGAAGTCAAATGACTTTTTTTTTTTTTTTTTTTTTACCGTGTCCTGTCTGGCTGTGAAGCAAACAGAATTGATGTCTGAATGCTGGTGACAAGCCCTACAGATTTACTCTCAGGTGGAGCATCAAAGCGTCTGCTTTTACTGTCACGCCTGATACTTAAAACTTTATTAGGCCCGAGCAGCGAAAGCGCTGCAAAGGCCTCTTGTTTTTGCTCTGATTATTAGGCCCGAGCAGTGAAGCTGCGAAGGCCTATTGTATCTGCTCCGTTTCTTCTTCTTATTAGGCCCGAGCAGCGAAAGCGCTGCAAAGGCCTCTTGTTTTTGCTCCGTTTATTAGGCCCGAGCAGCAAAGCGCTGCGAAGGCCTCTTGTTTTTGCTCTGTTTATTATTAGGCCCGAGCAGCGAAAGCGCTGCGAAGGCCTCTTGTTTTTGCTCTGATTAGGCCCGAGCAGCGAAAGCGCTGCGAAGGCCTCTTGTTTTTGCTCTGATTATTAGGCCCGAGCAGCGAAAGCGCTGCGAAGGCCTCTTGTTTTTGCTCTGTTTATTAGGCCCGAGCAGCGAAAGCGCTGCGAAGGCCTCTTGTTTTTTTGCTCTGTTTATTATTAGGCCCGAGCAGCGAAAGCGCTGCGAAGGCCTCTTGTTTTTGCTCTGTTTATTAGGCCCGAGCAGTGAAGCTGCGAAGGCCTATTGTATCTGCTCCGTTTATTATTTTTTAGGCCCGAGCAGCGAAAGCGCTGCGAAGGCCTCTTGTTTTTGCTCTGTTTATTAGGCCCGAGCAGCGAAAGCGCTGCGAAGGCCTCTTGTTTTTGCTCTGTTTATTAGGCCCGAGCAGCGAAAGCGCTGCGAAGGCCTCTTGTTTTTGCTCTGTTTATTATTATTTTTCTTTATTTATTATTCCGGTGCCGCTTTGAATGGCTTTTTGGGGACCTTAACATACCCCAAAACTCACAATATTTTGCACACTTGTCAAGCCTGGTGAAAAATTTAATATTTTAAAGGTCCCAAAAAAATCGCAAAGAAAATGGCTGAACAGCGCCCCCTACAAAATGAATAGATAACGTTATCCTTCGATAACTTTAAAAAACATGGTCAGAATAGCATTAAAGTTGGTCACTGTCATCACACCACCAGTGTGGTAAAGATAGAGGATTCCCTAGTGGTGAGACATAAAATATAATGGTGGGCTCAAAGGGGATGCTGAGTCAGGGTGAGTTGCGGACAAGGTGGCCGTTAGCAGTTTCTGGTGTTGGGGTGGTCGACGTTTGTGTTCTGCGGACGTGCCCTGGTGCCCCGGGCTGCCGGCCAGGCCGGAGCGGCGCGGAGCTGCGAGGGCCGAACGACGCTGCTTGCAGCTTTAATTAGGCCCGAGCAGCGAAAGCGCTGCGAAGGCCTCTTGTTTTTGCTCTGTTTATTATTCTTTCTTTTTTTTTATTATTCTCGTGCCCCTTTGAACGGCTTTTTGGGGACCTTAACATACCCCAAAACTCACAATATTTTGCACACTTGTCAGGCCTGGTGAAAAATTTGATATTTTAAAGGTCCCAAAAAAATCGCAAAGAAAATGGCTGAACAGCGCCCCCTACAAAGTGAAAAAAAACCCTCTCCATAAAGCTTAGTTTATCGTACAGTTATGAAATTTGGTACACTTGTAGTACTCAACAGTCCGCACAGAAAAGTCTCTTGCAACCATGGTCAATATCAAACAGGAAGTCGGCCATTTTGGGTTGAAATGGCGATTTTTTGCCGTTTTTGCCGTTTTTAGGGTCCGTTTCTGATTGGATTGCTCGATCATTTTTCGCACGATCGTCTCAAAAATTGTGTAAAATTGCTCAGAAGGGATGGGCGAACAAAATGAGATAAGGATTCTGAGTTTTCGTATATGTTGAAGGGGCGGAGCCAGGCCTCGAAGTTTGACTACTCGCCAAAAATATTTAAATTGCTATAACTTCATAACTGAATGGAATAGAGTTACCAAACTTTCTGTGGTCATTCGTCATCCACCCACAAAGTAAATTGAATGGTCGGATGATGACATCACACAAGCCCCGCCCCCTCAGGACCAAAAAGATCAAGTTTTACTGTGAAAGGTCCCAAATTGCCCCATTTCACTTAATCACCACAAATTTATAGCTGGTAACTCAAGACAAGTGGGGGTTGCTTGGCGTCACTTTATGGGAGTTTTCGGCAGAGGGCGGGGCTGTGGCGGCGCGGCGAATTCAGGCGTACCGCCTTGGCCTTACGTTTGCCTCCCATTTCGTCATTTCCAAAGATATCGTCACGAAACTTCTTGTGAGTGATCCTAGTCCGGCCCCCCAAAAGATCTGATGTGAACATCTGGTGGGCGTGGCCTATTTTCTGAAATAGCGCCCCCTAGGACCATTAAAACTGTCAGCCCCAAGCCATGCTTTGACTGAGGATTACGAAATTTGGTACACTAATGTGGTGTCTCAGGACCTACAAAAAAGTCTCTTGAAGCCAAGTGCAAAGTCGCACAGGAAGTCGGCCATTTTGGTCCAAGTGCGCGATTTAGTGGTTTTCACACACGTTGTTTGGAGAGTGATACTCCGTCGCCCTTTTCACCAATCACTTTCAAACTTCTGCTATATAGTCTTAAGACATAGAGGAAAAAATTCAACCGTCGGATTTTAAATAAGTATAAAGGTGTGGGCGTGGCTAAGCCTCAAACTTTGACCTTTCGCCACGCCACTCTTTTTTTCACAGCTCCTTATTGGACTCCTTTTACCCAATCACCAGGAATCTCTGGTAAATAGCAGCAGGCAAGTTGAGGTCACTTGGTCTCCAGTACTGGAAGGTTTTGAAAAAAGGCGGGGCTTTGGGAGCATGGCGAAATTCGCCATCACGCCATGGAAATACGTTTGCCTCTCATTTCTTCATTTATCGTGATATCACCTCGACCATTGTTGTGAGTGATCCTAGTCTGACCCCCAATAGAAAAGGTCAGCTTAAGTTTGTGGGCGTGGCCTATTTTCTGTATTAGCGCCCCCTAGGACCATTAAAACTGTCAGCCCCAAGCCATGCTTTGACTGAGGATTACGAAATTTGGTACACTAATGTGGTGTCTCAGGACCTACAAAAAAGTCTCTTGGAGCCAAGTGCAAAGTCGCACAGGAAGTCGGCCATTTTGGTCCAAGTACTCGATTTAGTGGTTTTCACACACGTTGTTTGGAGAGTGATGCTCCGTCGCCCTTTTCACCAATCGCCTTCGAGCTTCTGCTATATACTCTTAAGACATAGAGGAAAAAATTCAACCGTCGGATTTTAAATAAGTATAAAGGTGTGGGCGTGGCTAAGCCTCAAACTTTGACCTTTCGCCACGCCACTCTTTTTTTCACAGCTCCCTATTGGACTCCTTTTACCCAATCACCTGGAATCTCTGGTAAATAGCAGCTGACAAGTTGAGGTCACTTGGTCTACAGTACTGGCAGGTTTTGAAAAAAGGCGGGGCTTTGGGAGCATGGCGAAATTCGCCATCACGCCATGGCAATACGTTTGCCTCTCATTTCTTCAATTATCGTGACATCGCCACAAAATGTCTGGTGAGTGATCCTAGTCTGACCCCCAATAGAAATGGGCATCTGAGATTTGTGGGCGTGGCCTATATTCTGAAATAGCGCCCCCTAGGACCATTAAAACTGTCAGCCCCAAGACAAGGTTTGACTGAGGATTACGAAAATTGGTACACTCATGTAGGGTCTCTGGCCCTACAAAAAAGTCTCTTGGAGCCAAGCGCAATTTCGCACAGGAGGTCGGCCATTTTGGTCCAAGTACTCGATTTAGTGGTTTTCGCACACGTTGTTTGGACATTGATGGCCCGTTGCCCTTTACACCGATCACCTTCAAACTTATGCTATGTACTTTTAAGTCAAAGGGGAAAAAATTCAACCTTCGGATTTTAAATAAGTATAAAGGTGTGGGCGTGGCTAAGCCTCAAACTTTGACCTTTCGCCATGACATTACTTGACTTAATAACTCCCATGTGCATGATCAGATCTAATTCAAACTTTGTCTGTGTGATCACTGACCACATCTCAAGACAACGACAATGTGGACAGCTGACATCACCTAAGCCCCGCCCCCTGACAACAGGAAGTCTATTGTTTTATGGTGAAATGCCCATATTTGTCCCCTCTAATTTAGTGAAAATGACACTCAGGTCATACAGTGTCTTCATGATGTTTTAAAGACCATTCAGATCTGATAGCTTTCCAGAAAGGGAGGGGCTTTGATGCCATGGTGAATGCTGGCGTGACGCCATGACCTTACATTTGACTGTAACTTCCACAAACGGCCTCCGATTTGCCCGAAACTGAATATGGCAATGAACAATCATGCCCTTTAGCCAATGAGGCACAAACGGTTGGTGAATGTTATATAATGTCACCAAAGCTGACCTCAATGGGACTTTTCTGTAGTTGGTCACAGCGCCACCTAGATAACGTTATCCTTCGATAACTTTAAAAAACATGGTCAGAATAGCATTAAAGTTGGTCACTGTCATCACACCACCAGTGTGGTAAAGATAGAGGATTCCCTAGTGGTGAGACATAAAATATAATGGTGGGCTCAAAGGGGATGCTGAGTCAGGGTGAGTTGCGGACAAGGTGGCCGTTAGCAGTTTCTGGTGTTGGGGTGGTCGACGTTTGTGTTCTGCGGACGTGCCCTGGTGCCCCGGGCTGCTGGCCAGGCAGGAGCGGTGCGGAGCTGCGAGGGCCGAACGACGCTGCTTGCAGCTTTAATTAGGCCCGAGCAGCAAAGCGCTGCGAAGGCCTCTTGTTTTTGCTCTGTTTATTAGGCCCGAGCAGCGAAAGCGCTGCGAAGGCCTCTTGTTTTTGCTCTGATTATTATTATTTTTTGTTATTCCGTGCCCCCTTTGACCAGCTTTTTGGGGACCTTAACATACCCCAAAACTCACAATATTTTGCACACTTGTCAGGCCTGGTGAAAAATTTGATATTTTAAAGGTCCCAAAAAAATCGCAAAGAAAATGGCTGAACAGCGCCCCCTACAAAGTGAAAAAAACCCCTCTCCATAAAGCTTAGTTTATCGTACAGTTATGAAATTTGGTACACTTGTAGTACTCAACAGTCCGCACAGAAAAGTCTCTTGCAACCATGGTCAATATCAAACAGGAAGTCGGCCATTTTGGGTTGAAATGGCGATTTTTTGCCGTTTTTGCCGTTTTTAGGGTCCGTTTCTGATTGGATTGCTCGATCATTTTTCGCACGATCGTCTCAAAAATTGTGTAAAATTTCTCAGAAGGGATGGGCGAACAAAATGAGATAAGGATTCTGAGTTTTCGTATATGTTGAAGGGGCGGAGCCAGGCCTCGAAGTTTGACTACTCGCCAAAAATATTTAAATTGCTATAACTTCATAACTGAATGGAATAGAGTTACTAAACTTTCTGTGGTCATTCGTCATCCCCCCACAAAGTAAATTGAATGGTCGGATGGTGACATCACACAAGCCCCGCCCCCTCAGGACCAAAAAGATCAAGTTTTACTGTGAAAGGTCCCAAATTGCCCCATTTCACTTAATCACCACAAAATTGTAGCTGGTAACTCAAGACAAGTGGGGGTTGCTTGGCGTCACTTTATGGGAGTTTTCGGCAGAGGGCGGGGCTGTGGCGGCGCGGCGAATTCAGGCGTACCGCCTTGGCCTTACGTTTGCCTCCCATTTCGTCATTTCCAAAGATATCGTCACGAAACTTCTTGTGAGTGATCCTAGTCCGGCCCCCCAAAAGATCTGATGTCAATATCCGGTGGGCGTGGCCTATTTTCTGAAATAGCGCCCCCTAGGACCATTAAAACTGTCAGCCCCAAGCCATGCTTTGACTGAAGATTACGAAATTTGGTACACTAATGTGGTGTCTCAGGACCTACAAAAAAGTCTCTTGGACCCAAGTGCAAAGTCGCACAGGAAGTCGGCCATTTTGGTCCAAGTACGCGATTTACTGGTTTTCGCACACCTTGTTTGGAGAGTGATGCTCCGTCGCCCTTTTCACCAATCTCCTTGAAACGTCTGCTATATACTCTTAAGACAAAGAGGAAAAAATTCAACCGTCGGATTTTTCAAAAGTTTAACGGTGTGGGCGTGGCTAAGCCTCAAACTTTGACCTGTCGCCACGCCACTCATTTTTTCACAGCTCCCTACTGGACTCCTTTTACCCAATCAGCAGGAATCTCTGGCAAACAGCAGTAGACAACTTGAGGTCACTTGGTATCCAGTACTGGCAGGTTTCAAAAAAAGGCGGGGCTTCAGGAGCATGGCGAAAATCGCCATCACGCCGTGGAAGTATGTTTGCCTCTCATTTCTTCAGTTATCGTGATATTGCTACGAAACTTCTGGTGTGTGATCCTAGTCTGACCCCCAAGCGACATAGATATCTGAATTTAGTGGGCGTGGCCTATTTTCTTAAATAGCGCCCCCTAGGACCATTTAAACTAATAGCCCCAAGCTATGCTTTGACTGAGGATTACGAAATTTGGTACACTAATGTGGTGTCTCAGGACCTACAAAAAAGTCTCTTGGAGCCAAGCGCAAAGTCGCACAGGAAGTCGGCCATTTTGGTCCAAGTGCGCGATTTAGTGGTTTTCGCACACGTTGTTTGGAGAGTGATGCTCCGTCGCCCTTTTCACCAATCTCCTTCAAACTTCTGCTATATACTCTTAAGACATAGGGGAAAAAATTCAACCGTCGGATTTTTCAAAAGTTGAAAGATGTGGGCGTGGCTAAGCCTCAAACTTTGACCTGTCGCCACGCCACTCTTTTTTTCACAGCTCCCTACTGGACTCCTTTTACCCAAACACCAGGATTCTGTGGCAAACAGCAGTAGACAAGTTGAGGTTACTTTGTCTCCAGTACTGGAAGGTTTTGAAAAAAGGCGGGGCTTTGGGAGCATGGCGAAAATCGCCATCACGCCATGGAAATACGTTTGCCTCTCATTTCTTAAGTTATCGAGATATCACCTCGAAATTTGTTGTGAGTGATCCTAGTCTGACCCCCAATAGAAATGGACAGCTAAAATTTGTGGGCGTGGCCATTTTTCTGAAATAGCGCCCCCTAGGACCATTAAAACTGTCAGCCCCTAGCCATTCTTTGACTGAGGATTACGAAATTTGGTACACTAATGAGGTGTCTCCGGACCTACAAAAAAGTCTCTTGGAGCCAAGTGCAAAGTCGCACAGGAAGTCGGGCATTTTGGTCCAAGTACGCGATTTAGTTGTTTTGGCACACGTTGTTTGGAGAGTGATGCTCCGTTGCCCTTTTCACCAATCGCCTTCAAACTTCTGCTATTTACTCTTAAGACATAGGAGAAAAAATTCAACCGTCGGATTTTTCAAAAGTTGAAAGGTGTGGGCGTGGCTAAGTCTCAAACTTTGACCTTTCGCCATTACTTTACTTGACTTAATAACTCCCATGTGCATGATCAGATCTTTTTCGAACTTTGTCTGTGTGATCATTGACCATATCTTTAAACAATGACAATGTGGACAGCTGACATCACCTAAGCCCCGCCCCCTGAATACAGGAAGTCTATTGTTTTATGCTGAAATGCCCATATTTGTCCCCTCTAATTTAGTCAACATGACACGAAGGTCATGCACGGTCTTCATGATGCTGTAATGACCATTCAGATCTGATAGCTTTCCAGATAGGGAGGGGCTTTGATGCCATGGCGAATTCTGGCGTAACGCCGTAACCTTACAATTCAATTTAATGGTGAGCTCAGAGGGGATGCTGAGTCAGGGTGAGGTGCGGACGAGGAGGCCATTTGCGGTTTCTGGTGTCGGGGTGGTTGACGTTTCTGTTCTGCCAGACGTGCCCTGGTGCCCCGGGCTGCCGGCCAGGCCGGAGCGGCGCGGAGCTGCGAGGGCCGAACGACGCTGCTTGCAGCTTTAATTATTATTTTTTATTATTCTTAGCCCGCTTTGAACGGCGTTTTGGGGACCTTAACATACCCCAAAACTCACAATATTTTGCAAACTTGTCAGGCCTGGTGAAAAATTTGATATTTTAAAGGTCCCAAAAAAATCACAAAGAAAATGGCTGAACAGCGCCCCCTAGAAAGTGAAAAAAACCCCTCTCCATAAAGCTTAGTTTATCATACAGTTATGAAATTTGGTACACTTGTAGTACTCAACAGTCCGCACAGAAAAGTCTCTTGCAACCATGGTCAATATCAAACAGGAAGTCGGCCATTTTGGGTTGAAATGGCGATTTTTTGCAGTTTTTGCCGTTTTTAGGGTCCGTTCCTGATTGGATTGCTCGATCATTTTTCGCACGATCGTCTCAAAAATTGTGTAAAATTGCTAAGAAGGGATGGGCGAACAAAATGAGATGAGAATTCTGAGTTTTCGTATATGTTGAAGGGGCGGGGCCAGGCCTCGAAGTTTGACTACTCGCCAAAAATATTTAAATTGCTATAACTTCATAACTGAATGGAATAGAGTTACCAAACTTTCTGTGGTCATTCGTCATCCACCCACAAAGTAAATTGAATGGTCGGATGATGACATCACACAAGCCCCGCCCCCTCAGGACCAAAAAGATCAAGTTTTACTGTGAAAGGTCCCAAATTGCCCCATTTCACTTAATCACCACAAATTTGTAGCTGGTAACTCAAGACAAGTGGGGGTTGCTTGGCGTCACTTTATGGGAGTTTTCGGCAGAGGGCGGGGCTGTGGCGGCGCGGCGAATTCAGGCGTACCGCCGTGGCCTTACGTTTGCCTCCCATTTCGTCATTTCCAAAGATATCGTCACGAAACTTCTTGTGAGTGATCCTAGTCCGGCCCCCCAAAAGATCTGATGTGAACATCTGGTGGGCGTGGCCTATTTTCTGAAATAGCGCCCCCTTGGACCATTAAAACTGTCAGCCCCAAGCCATGCTTTGACTGAGGATTACGAAATTTGGTACACTAATGTGGTGTCTCAGGACCTACAAAAAAGTCTCTTGGAGCCAAGTGCAAAGTCGCACAGGAAGTCGGCCATTTTGGTCCAAGTGCGCGATTTAGTGGTTTTCACACACGTTGTTTGGAGAGTGATACTCCGTCGCCCTTTTCACCAATCACTTTCAAACTTCTGCTATATAGTCTTAAGACATAGAGGAAAAAATTCAACCGTCGGATTTTAAATAAGTATAAAGGTGTGGGCGTGGCTAAGCCTCAAACTTTGACCTTTCGCCACGCCACTCTTTTTTTCACAGCTCCTTATTGGACTCCTTTTACCCAATCACCAGGAATCTCTGGTAAATAGCAGCAGGCAAGTTGAGGTCACTTGGTCTCCAGTACTGGAAGGTTTTGAAAAAAGGCGGGGCTTTGGGAGCATGGCGAAATTCGCCATCACGCCATGGAAATACGTTTGCCTCTCATTTCTTCATTTATCGTGATATCACCTCGACCATTGTTGTGAGTGATCCTAGTCTGACCCCCAATAGAAAAGGTCAGCTTAAGTTTGTGGGCGTGGCCTATTTTCTGTATTAGCGCCCCCTAGGACCATTAAAACTGTCAGCCCCAAGCCATGCTTTGACTGAGGATTACGAAATTTGGTACACTAATGTGGTGTCTCAGGACCTACAAAAAAGTCTCTTGGAGCCAAGTGCAAAGTCGCACAGGAAGTCGGCCATTTTGGTCCAAGTGCGCGATTTAGTGGTTTTCACACACGTTGTTTGGAGAGTGATGCTCCGTCGCCCTTTTCACCAATCGCCTTCGAGCTTCTGCTATATACTCTTAAGACATAGAGGAAAAAATTCAACCGTCGGATTTTAAATAAGTATAAAGGTGTGGGTGTGGCTAAGCCTCAAACTTTGACCTTTCGCCACGCCACTCTTTTTTTCACAGCTCCCTATTGGACTCCTTTTACCCAATCACCTGGAATCTCTGGTAAATAGCAGCTGACAAGTTGAGGTCACTTGGTCTACAGTACTGGCAGGTTTTGAAAAAAGGCGAGGCTTTGGGAGCATGGCGAAATTCGCCATCACGTCATGGCAATATGTTTGCCTCTCATTTCTTCAATTATCGTGACATCGCCACAAAATGTCTGGTGAGTGATCCTAGTCTAACCCCCAATAGAAATGGGCATCTGAGATTTGTGGGCGTTGCCTATATTCTGAAATAGCGCCCCCTAGGACCATTAAAACTGTCAGCCCCAAGACAAGGTTTGACTGAGGATTACGAAAATTGGTACACTCATGTAGGGTCTCTGGCCCTACAAAAAAGTCTCTTGGAGCCAAGCGCAATTTCGCACAGGAGGTCGGCCATTTTGGTCCAAGTACTCGATTTAGTGGTTTTCGCACACGTTGTTTGGACATTGATGGCCCGTTGCCCTTTACACCGATCACCTTCAAACTTATGCTATGTACTTTTAAGTCAAAGGGGAAAAAATTCAACCGTCGGATTTTAAATAAGTATAAAGGTGTGGGCGTGGCTAAGCCTCAAACTTTGACCTTTCGCCATGACATTACTTGACTTAATAACTCCCATGTGCATGATCAGATCTAATTCAAACTTTGTCTGTGTGATCACTGACCACATCTCAAGATAACGACAATGTGGACAGCTGACATCACCTAAGCCCCGCCCCCTGACAACAGGAAGTCTATTGTTTTATGGTGAAATGCCTATATTTGTCCCCTCTAATTTAATGAAAATGACACTCAGGTCATACAGTGTCTTCATGATGTTTTAAAGACCATTCAGATCTGATAGCTTTCCAGAAAGGGAGGGGCTTTGATGCCATGGTGAATGCTGGCGTGACGCCATGACCTTACATTTGACTGTAACTTCCACAAACGGCCTCCGATTTGCCCGAAACTGAATATGGCAATGAACAATCATGCCCTTTAGCCAATGAGGCACAAACGGTTGGTGAATGTTATATAATGTCACCAAAGCTGACCTCAATGGGACTTTTCTGTAGTTGGTCACAGCGCCACCTAGATAACGTTATCCTTCGATAACTTTAAAAAACATGGTCAGAATAGCATTAAAGTTGGTCACTGTCATCACACCACCAGTGTGGTAAAGATAGAGGATTCCCTAGTGGTGAGACATAAAATATAATGGTGGGCTCAAAGGGGATGCTGAGTCAGGGTGAGTTGCGGACAAGGTGGCCGTTAGCAGTTTCTGGTGTTGGGGTGGTCGACGTTTGTGTTCTGCGGACGTGCCCTGGTGCCCCGGGCTGCCGGCCAGGCCGGAGCGGCGCGGAGCTGCGAGGGCCGAACGACGCTGCTTGCAGCTTTAATTATTTTTTATTATTCTTAGCCCGCTTTGAACGGCTTTTTGGGGACCTTAACATACCCCAAAACTCACAATATTTTGCAAACTTGTCAGGCCTGGTGAAAAATTTGATATTTTAAAGGTCCCAAAAAAATTGGCTGAACAGCGCCCCCTAGAAAGTGAAAAAAAGCCCTCTCCATAAAGCTTAGTTTATCGTACAGTTATGAAATTTGGTACACTTGTAGTACTCAACAGTCCGCACAGAAAAGTCTCTTGCAACCATGGTCAATATCAAACAGGAAGTCGGCCATTTTGGGTTGAAATGGAGATTTTTTGCAGTTTTTGCCGTTTTTAGGGTCCGTTCCTGATTTGATTGCTCGATCATTTTTCGCACGATCGTCTCAAAAATTCTGTAAAATTTCTAAGAAGGGATGGGCGAACAAAATGAGATGAGAATTCTGAGTTTTCGTATATGTTGAAGGGGCGGGGCCAGGCCTCGAAGTTTGACTACTCGCCAAAAATATTTAAATTGCTATAACTTCATAACTGAATGGAATAGAGTTACCAAACTTTCTGTGGTCATTCGTCATCCACCCACAAAGTAAATTGAATGGTCGGATGATGACATCACAAAAGCCCCGCCCCCTCAGGACCAAAAAGATCAAGTTTTACTGTGAAAGGTCCCAAATTGCCCCATTTCACTTAATCACCACAAATTTGTAGCTGGTAACTCAAGACAAGTGGGGGTTGCTTGGCGTCACTTTATGGGAGTTTTCGGCAGAGGGCGGGGCTGTGGCGGCGCGGCGAATTCAGGCGTACCGCCGTGGCCTTATTTTTGCCTCCCATTTCGTCATTTCCAAAGATATCGTCACGAAACTTCTTGTGAGTGATCCTAGTCCGGCCCCCCAAAAGATCTGATGTGAACATCTGGTGGGCGTGGCCTATTTTCTGAAATAGCGCCCCCTAGGACCATTAAAACTGTCAGCCCCAAGCCATGCTTTGACTGAGGATTACGAAATTTGGTACACTAATGTGGTGTCTCAGGACCTACAAAAAAGTCTCTTGGAGCCAAGTGCAATTTCGCACAGGAGGTCGGCCATTTTGGTCCAAGTACTCGATTTAGTGGTTTTCGCACACGTTGTTTGGACATTGATGGCCCGTTGCCCTTTACACCGATCACCTTCAAACTTATGCTATGTACTTTTAAGTCAAAGGGGAAAAAATTCAACCGTCGGATTTTAAATAAGTATAAAGGTGTGGGCGTGGCTAAGCCTCAAACTTTGACCTTTCGCCATGACATTACTTGACTTAATAACTCCCATGTGCATGATCAGATCTAATTCAAACTTTGTCTGTGTGATCACTGACCACATCTCAAGACAAAGACAATGTGGACAGCTGACATCACCTAAGCCCCGCCCCCTGACAACAGGAAGTCTATTGTTTTATGGTGAAATGCCCATATTTGTCCCCTCTAATTTAATGAAAATGACACTCAGGTCATACAGTGTCTTCATGATGTTTTAAAGACCATTCAGATCTGATAGCTTTCCAGAAAGGGAGGGGCTTTGATGTCATGGTGAATGCTGGCGTGACGCCATGACCTTACATTTGACTGTAACTTCCACAAACGGCCTCCGATTTGCCCGAAACTGAATATGGCAATGAACAATCATGCCCTTTAGCCAATGAGGCACAAACGGTTGGTGAATGTTATATAATGTCACCAAAGCTGACCTCAATGGGACTTTTCTGTAGTTGGTCACAGCGCCACCTAGATAACGTTATCCTTCGATAACTTTAAAAAACATGGTCAGAATAGCATTAAAGTTGGTCACTGTCATCACACCACCAGTGTGGTAAAGATAGAGGATTCCCTAGTGGTGAGACATAAAATATAATGGTGGGCTCAAAGGGGATGCTGAGTCAGGGTGAGTTGCGGACAAGGTGGCCGTTAGCAGTTTCTGGTGTTGGGGTGGTCGACGTTTGTGTTCTGCGGACGTGCCCTGGTGCCCCGGGCTGCCGGCCAGGCCGGAGCGGCGCGGAGCTGCGAGGGCCGAACGACGCTGCTTGCAGCTTTAATTATTATTTTTTATTATTCCGTGTCCGCTTTGAACGGCTTTTTGGAGACCTTAACATACCCCAAAACTCACAATATTTTGCACACTTGTCAGGCCTGGTGAAAAATTTGATATTTTAAAGGTCCCAAAAAAATCGCAAAGAAAATGGCTGAACAGCGCCCCCTAGAAAGTGAAAAAAAACCCTCTCCATAAGGCTTAGTTTATCGTACAGTTATGAAATTTGGTACACTTGTAGTACTCAACAGTCCGCACAGAAAAGTCTCTTGCAAGCATGGTCAATATCAAACAGGAAGTCGGCCATTTTGGGTTGAAATGGTGATTTTTTGCCGTTTTTGCCGTTTTTAGGGTCCGTTTCTGATTGGATTGCTCGATCATTTTTCGCACGATCAACTCAAAAATTGTGTAAAATTGCTCAGAAGGGATGGGCAAACAAAATGAGACAAGGATTCTGACTTTTCGTATATGTTGAAGGGGCGGGGCAAGGCCTCGAAGTTTGACTACTCGCCAAAAAAATTTAAATTGCTATAACTTCATAACTGAATGGAGTAGAGTTACCAAACTTTCTGTGGTCATTTGTCATCCACCCACAAAGTAAGTTGAATAGTCGGATGATGACATCACACAAGCCCCGCCCCCTCAGGACCAAAAAGGTCAAGTTTTACTGTGAAAGGTCCCAAATGGCCCCATTTCACTCAATCACCACAAATTTGTAGCTGGTAACTCAAGACAAGTGGGGGTTGCTTTGTGTCACTTCATGGGAGTTTTCGGCAGAGGGCGGGGCTGTGGCGGCGCGGCGAAGTCAGGCGTACTGCCGTGGCCTTACGTTTGCCTCCCATTTCATCACTTCTAAAGATATCGCCACGAAACTTCTTGTGAGTGATCCTAGTCCTCCCCCACAAAATATCTGATGTGAACATCCGGTGGGCGTGGCCTATTTTCTGAAATAGCGCCCCCTAGGACCATTAAAACTCTCAGCCCCAAGCCATGCTTTGACTGAGGATTACGAAATTTGGTACACTAATGCGGTGTCTCAGGACCTACAAAAAAGTCTCTTGGAGCCAAGTGCAAAGTCGCACAGGAAGTCGGCCATTTTGGTCCAAGTACGCGATTTAGTGGTTTTCACACACGTTGTTTGGAGAGTGATGCTCCGTCGCCCTTTTCACCAATCTCCTTCAAACTTCTGCTTTATACTCTTAAGACATAGGGGAAAAAAATCAACCGTCGGATTTTTCAAAAGTTGAAAGTTGTGGGCGTGGCTAAGCCTCAAACTTTGACCTTTTGCCATGCCACTCTTTTTTTCACAGCTCCCTATTGGACTCCTTTTACCCAATCACCAGGATTCTCTGGCAAATAGCAGCAGACAACTTGAGGTTACTTGGTCTCCAGTACTGGCAGGTTTCGAAAAAAGGCGGGGCTTTGGGAGCATGGCGAAAATCGCCATCACGCCATGGAAATACGTTTGCCTCTCATTTCTTCAGTTATCGAGATATCACCTCGACATTTGTTGTGAGTGAACCTAGTCTGACCTGCAATAGAAATGGAGAGCTAAAATTTGTGGGCGTGGCCTATTTTCGGAAATGGCGCCCCCTAGGACCATTAAAACTGTCAGCCCCTAGCCATGCTTTGACTGAGGATTACGAAATTTGGTACACTAATGTGGTGTCTCCGGACCTACAAAAAAGTCTCTTGGAGCCAAGTGCAAAGTCGCACAGGAAGTCGGCCATTTTGGTCCAAGTACGCGATTTAGTTGTTTTGGCACACGTTGTTTGGAGAGTGATGCTCCGTTGCCCTTTTCACCAATCGCCTTCAAACTTCTGCTATTTACTCTTAAGACTTAGGAGAAAAAATTCAACCGTCGGATTTTTCAAAAGTTGAAAGGTGTGGGCGTGGCTAAGTCTCAAACTTTGACCTTTCGCCATTACTTTACTTGACTTAATAACTCCCATGTGCATGATCAGATCTTTTTCGAACTTTGTCTGTGTGATCATTGACCATATCTTTAAACAATGACAATGTGGACAGCTGACATCACCTAAGCCCCGCCCCCTGAATACAGGAAGTCTATTGTTTTATGCTGAAATGCCCATATTTGTCCCCTCTAATTTAGTCAACATGACACTAAGGTCATGCACGGTCTTCATGATGCTGTAATGACCATTCAGATCTGATAGCTTTCCAGATAGGGAGGGGCTTTGATGCCATGGCGAATTCTGGCGTAACGCCGTAACCTTACAATTCAATTTAATGGTGAGCTCAGAGGGGATGCTGAGTCAGGGTGAGGTGCGGACTAGGAGGCCATTTGCGGTTTCTGGTGTCGGGGTGGTTGACGTTTCTGTTCTGCCAGACGTGCCCTGGTGCCCCGGGCTGCTGGCCAGGCCGGAGCGGCGCGGAGCTGCGAGGGCCGAACGACGCTGCTTGCAGCTTTAATTATTAGGCCCGAGCAGCGAAAGCGCTGCGAAGGCCTCTTGTTTTTGCTCTGATTATTCTTTCTTTTTTGTTATTCTTAGCCCGCTTTGAACGGCTTTTTGGGGACCTTAACATACCCCAAAACTCACAATATTTTGCACACTTGTCAGGCCTGGTGAAAAATTTGATATTTTAAAGGTCCCAAAAAAATCGCAAAGAAAATGGCTGAACAGCGCCCCCTACAAAATGAAAAAAACCCCTCTCCATAAAGCTTAGTTTATCGTACAGTTTTGAAATTTGGTACACTTATAGTACTCAACAGTCCGCACAGAAAAGTCTCTTGCAAGCATGGTCAATATCAAACAGGAAGTCGGCCATTTTGGGTTGAAATGGCGATTTTTTGGCGTTTTTGCCGTTTTTAGGGTCCGTTTCTGATTGGATTGCTCGATCATTTTTCGCACGATCGTCTCAAAAATTGTGTAAAATTGCTCAGAAGAGATGGAGGAACAAAATGAGACAATAAAATTGACTTTTCGCAAATACTGAAGGGGCGGGGCCAGGCCTCGAAGTTTCACTACTCGCCAAAAAAATTTAAATTGCTATAACTTCATAAATGAATGGAATAGAGTTACCAAACGTTCTGTGGTCATTCGTCATCCACCCACAAAGTAAATTGAATGGTCGGATGATGACGTCACACAAGCCCCGCCCCCTCAGGACCAAAAAGGTCCAGTTTTACTGTGAAAGGTCCCAAATTGCCCCATGTCACTTAATCACCACAAATTTGTAGCTGGTAACTCAAGACAAGTGCGGTTTGCTTTGCGTCACTTTATGGGAGTTTTCGACAGAGGGCGGGGCTGTGGCGGCGCGGCGAAGTCAGGCGTACCGCCGTGGCCTTACGTTTGCCTCCCATTTCGTCATTTCTAAAGATATAGTCACGAAACTTCTTGTGAGTGATCCTAGTCCGGCCCATCAAAAGATCTGATGTGAACATCCGGTGGGCGTGGCCTATTTTCTGAAATAGCGCCCCCTAGGACCATTAAAACTGTCAGCCCCAAGCCATGCTTTGACTGAGGATTACGAAATATGGTACACTAATGTGCTGTCTCAGGACCTACAAAAAAGTCTCTTGGAGCCAAGTGCAAAGTCGCACAGGAAGTCGGCCATTTTGGTCCAAGTACGCGATTTAGTGGTTTTCGCTTACGTTGTTTGGAGAGTGATGCTCCGTCGCCCTTTTCACCATTCTCCTTCAAACTTCTGCTATGTACTCGTAAGACATAGGGAAAAAAATTCAACCGTCGGATTTTTCAAAAGTTGAAAGGTGTGGGCGTGGCTAAGCCTCAAACTTTGACCTGCCGCCACGCCAATCTTTTTTTCACAGCTCCCTACTGGACTCCTTTTACCCAATCACCAGGATTCTGTGGGAAACAGCAGTAGACAACTTGAGGTTACTTGGTCTCCAGTACTGGCAGGTTTTGAAAAAAGGCGGGGCTTTGGGAGCATGGCGAAAATCGCCATCACGCCATGGAAATACGTTTGCCTCTCATTTCTTCAGTTATCGTGATATCGCTCCGACACTTCTGGTGAGTGATCCTAGTCTGACCCCCAAGAGAAATAGACAGCTGAAGTTTGTGGGCGTGGCCTATTCTCTTAAATAGCGCCCCCTAGGACCATTTAAACTAATAGCCCCAAGCCAGGCTTTGACTGAGGATTGCGAAATTTGGTACACTAATGTGGTGTCTCAGGACCTACAAAAAAGTCTCTTGGAGCCAAGTGCAAAGTCGCACAGGAAGTCGGCCATTTTGGTCCAAGTACGCGATTTAGTGGTTTTCGCACACGTTGTTTGGAGAGTGATGCTCCGTCGCCCTTTTCACCAATCTCCTTCAAACTTCTGCTATATACTCTTAAGACATAGGGGAAAAAATTCAACCGTTGGATTTTTCAAAAGTTGAAAGGTGTGGGCGTGGCTAAGCCTCAAACTTTGACCTGTCGCCACGCCACTCTTTTTTTCACAGCTCCCTACTGGACTCCTTTTACCCAATCACCAGGATTCTGTGGGAAACAGCAGTAGACAACTTGAGGTTACTTAGTCTCCAGTACTGGCAGGTTTTGAAAAAAGGCGGGGCTTTGGGAGCATGGCGAAAATCGCCATCACGCCATGGAAATACGTTTGCCTCTCATTTCTTCAGTTATCGTGATATCGCTACGAAACTTCTGGTGAGTGATCCTAGTCTGACCCCCAAGAGAAATAGACAGCTGAAGTTTGTGGGCGTGGCCTATTCTCTTAAATAGCGCCCCCTAGGACCATTTAAACTAATAGCCCCAAGCCATGCTTTGACTGAGGATTACGAAATTTGGTACACTAATGTGGTGTCTCAGGACCTACAAAAAAGTCTCTTGGAGCCAAAGACAAAGTCGCACAGGAAGTCGGCCATTTTGGTCCAAGTACGCGATTTAGTGGTTTTCGCACACGTTGTTTGGAGAGTGATGCTCTGTCGCCGTTTTCACCAATCACTTTCAAACTTCTGCTGTATACTCTTACGACGTAGGGGAAAAAATTCAACCGTCGGATTTTTCAAAAGTTGAAAGGTGTGGGCGTGGCTAAGCCTCAAACTTTGACCTTTCGCCATTACTTTACTTGACTTAATAACTCCCATGTGCATGATCAGATCTTTTTCAAACTTTGTCTGTGTGATCATTGACCATATCTGTAAAAAATGACAATGTGGACAGCTGACATCACCTAAGCCCCGCCCCCTGACTACAGGAAGTCTATTTTTTATGCTGAAATACCCATATTTGTCCCCTCTAATTTAGTGAACATGACACTAAGGTCATACACTGTCTTCATGATGTTGTAATGACCATTCAGATCTGATAGCTTTCCAGAAAGGGAGGGGCTTTTATGCCATGGCGAATTCTGGCGTAACGCCGTAACCTTACAATTCAATTTAATGGTGAGCTCAGAGGGGATGCTGAGTCAGGGTGAGGTGCGGACTAGGAGGCCATTTGCGGATTCTGGCGTCGGGGTGGTTGACGATTCTGTTCTGCCAGATGTGCCCTGGTGCCCCGGGCTGCTGGCCAGGCCGGAGCGGCGCAGAGCTGCGAGGGCCGAACGACGCTGCTTGCAGCTTTAATTTTTTATTATTCTCGTGCCCCTTTGAACGGCTTTTTGGGGACCTTAACATACCCCAAAACTCACAATATTTTGCAAACTTGTCAGGCCTGGTGAAAAATTTGATATTTTAAAGGTCCCAAAAAAATCGCAAAGAAAATGGCTGAACAGCGCCCCCTAGAAGGTGAAAAATACCCCTCTCCATAAAGCTTAGTTTATCGTACAGTTATGAAATTTGGTACACTTGTAGTACTCAACAGTCCGCACAGAAAAGTCCCTTGCAAGCATGGTCAATATCAAACAGGAAGTCGGCCATTTTGGGTTGAAATGGCGATTTTTAGCCGTTTTTGCCGTTTTTAGGGTCCGTTTCTGATTGGATTGCTCGATCATTTTTCGCACGATCGACTCAAAACTTGTGTAAAATTCCTCAGAAGGGATGGGCGAACAAAATGAGACAAGGATTCTGACTTTTCGTATATGATGAAGGGGCGGGGCCAGGCCTCAAAGTTTGACTACTTGCCAAAAAAATATAAATTGCTTTAACTTCATAACTGAATGTAACAGAGTTACAAAAAATGCTGTGGTCATTCGTCATTGGCCGACAAAGGAAACTGAGTGGTCGGATGATGACAACACACAAGCCCCGCCCCCTCAGGAGCAAAAAGGTCAAGTTTTACTGTGAAAGGTCCCAAATTGCCACATTTAACTTAATCACCACAAATTTGTAGCTGGTAACTCAGGACAAGTTGGGGTTGCTTGGCGTCACTTTATGGGAGTTTTCGGCAAAGGTCGGGGCTGTGGCGGCACGGCGAAGTCAGGCGTACCGCCATGGCCTTACGTTTGCCTCCCATTTCGTCATTTCTAAAGATATCGTCACGAAACCTCTTGTGAGTGATCCTAGTCTTGCCCCTCAAAAAATCTGATGTGAACATCAGGTGGGCGTGGCCTATTTTCTGAAATAGCGCCCCCTAGGACCATTAAAACTGTCAGCCCCAAGCCATGCTTTGACTGAGGATTACGAAATTTGGTACACTAATGTGGTGTCTCAGGACCTACAAAAAAGTCTCTTGGAGACAGTGCAAAGTCGCACAGGAAGTCGGCCATTTTTGTCCAAGTGCGCGATTTAGTGGTTTTCGCACACGTTGTTTGGAGAGTGATGCTCCGTCGCCCTTTTCACCAATCTCCTTCAAACTTCTGCTATATACTCTTAAGACACAGGGGAAAAAATTCAACCGTCGGATTTTTCAAAAGTTGAAAGATGTGGGCGTGGCTAAGTCTCAAACTTTGACCTGTCGCCACGCCACTCTTTTTTTCACAGCTCCCTACTGGACTCCTTTTACCCAAACACCAGGATTCTGTGGCAAACAGCAGTAGACAACTTGAGGTTACTTCGTCTCCAGTACTGGCAGGTTTCGAAAAAAGGCGGGGCTTTGGGAGTATGGCGAAAATCGCCATCACGCCATGGAAATACGTTTGCCTCTCATTTCTTAAGTTATCGAGATATCACCTCGAAATTTGTTGTGAGTGATCCTAGTCTGACCCCCAATAGAAATGGACAGCTAAAATTTGTGGGCGTGGCCAATTTTCTGAAATAGCGCCCCCTAGGAACATTAAAACTGTCAGCCCCAAGCCATGCTTTGACTGAGGATTACGACATTTGGTACACTAATGTGGTGTCTCAGGACCTACAAAAAAGTCTCTTGGAGCCAGTGCAAAGTCGCACAGGAAGTCGGCCATTTTGGTCCAAGTGCGCGATTTAGTTGTTTTCGCACACATTGTTTGGAGAGTGATGCTCCGTCGCCCTTTTCACCAATCTCCTTCAAACTTCTGCTATATACTCTTAAGACATAGGGGAAAAATTTCAACCGTCGGATTTTTCAAAAGTTGAAAGGTGTGGGCGTGGCTAAGCCTCAAACTTTGAACTGTCGCCACGCCACTCTTTTTTTCACAGCTCCCTACTGGACTCCTTTTACCCAAACACCAGGATTCTGTGGCAAACAGCAGTAGACAACTTGAGGTTACTTGGTCTCCAGTACTGGCAGGTTTTGAAAAAAGGCAGGGCTTTGGGAGCATGGCGAAAATCGCCATCACGCCATGGAAATACGTTTGCCTCTCATTCCTTAAGTTATCGAGATATCACCTCGAAATTTGTTGTGAGTGATCCTAGTCTGACCCCCAATAGAAATGGACAGCTAAAATTTGTGGGCGTGGCCAATTTTCTGAAATAGCGCCCTCTAGGAACATTAAAACTGCCAGCCCCTAGCCAAGCTTTGACTGAGGATTACGAAATTTGGTACACTAATGTGGAGTCTCAGGACCTACAAAAAAGTCTCTTGGAGCCAAGTCCAAAGTCGCACAGGAAGTCAGCCATTTTGGTCCAAGTACGCGATTTAGTTGTTTTGGTACACGTTGTTTGGAGAGTGATGCTCCGTTGCTCTTTTCACCAATCGCTTTCACACTTCTGCTATATACTCTTAAGACGTAAGGGAAAAAATTCAACCGTCGGATTTTTCAAAAGTTGAAAGGTGCAGGCGTGGCTAAGCCTCAAACTTTGACCTGTCGCCACGCCACTCTTTTTTTCACAGCTCCCTACTGGACTCCTTTTACCCAATCAGCAGGAATCTCTGGCAAATAGCAGTAGACAACGTGAGGTCACTTGGTCTCCAGTACTGGCAGGTTTCAAAAAAAGGCGGGGCTTTGGGAGCATGGCTAAAATCGCCATCACGCCATGGAAATACGTTTGCCTCTCATTTCTTCAGTTATCGTGATATCACTACGAAACTTCTGGTGAGTGATCCTAGTCTGACCCCAAGAGAAATAGACCGCTGAAGTTTGTGGGCGTGGCCTATTTCCTTAAATAGCGCCCCCTAGGACCTTTTAAACTAATAGCCCCAAGCCATGCTTTGACTGAGGATTACGAAATTTGGTACACTAATGTGTTGTCTCAGGAAAAAAAGTCTCTTGGAGCCAAGTGCAAAGTCGTACAGGAAGTCAGCCATTTTGGTCCAAGTACTCAATTTAGTGGTTTTCGCAGACATTGTTTGGAGTATTATGCCCCATCGTCCTTTTCACCAATTGCCTTCAAACTCCTGCTGTATCCTCTTAAGACATAGGGGAAAAAATTCAACCGTCGGATTTTTCAAAAGTTGAAAGGTGTGGGCGTGGCTAACCCTCAAACTTTGACCTTTCGCCATTACATTTCTTGGCTTAATAACTCCCATGTGCATGATCTAATCTATATAGAACTTTGTCTGTGTGATCACTGACCACATCTGAAGACAATGACAATGTGGACAGCTGACATCCCCTAAGTCCCGCCCTCTACTACAGGAAGTCTATTGTTTTATGGTGAAATGCCCATATTTGTCATGATCTGAAAGCTTTCCAGCGGCCCTAGGTAAGTTTAACCTACAATAACTTCAAACAACGTGGTCAGAAAAGCATTACAGTTGGTCTGTGTCATCAGATCCACAAGAGTCGTAAAGGTAGAGTATGCCCTAGTTGTGAGACGTGTAATATAATGGTGTCCTCAGAGGGGATCCTGAGTCAGGGTGAGGTGCGGACGAGTTGATCGTTTGCGGTTTCCTGTGTCGGGGTGGTCGACGTTTCTGTTCCGCGGACGTGCCCTAGTGCCCCGGGCTGCCGGCCAGGCCGGAGCGGCGCGGAGCTGCGAGGGCCGAACGACGCTGCTTGCAGCTTTAATTAGGCCCGAGCAGTGAAGCTGCGAAGGCCTATTGTATCTGCTCCGTTTATTATTATTATTTATTATTATTATTATTATTATTTTTCTTCCGCGTCTTTGACTGGCCCTTAGGGGGTCTTAGCATATCCAAAAAGTCACCAAAATCTGGCCCAATATAGAAAGTGCGTGAAATTTACGTATTTCCTTGGCGATGTGAAAGTTGATAAAAAAGTGGCTCGACAGCGCCCCCTAAAAAGTGAAAAATACCCCTCTCCATAAAGCTTAGTTTATCGTACAGTTATGAAATTTGGTACACTTGTAGTACTCAACAGTCCGCACAGAAAAGTCTCTTGCACCCATGGTCAATATCAAACAGGAAGTTGGCCATTTTGGACTAAAGTGGCCATTTTGACCCCATTTTGACCATTTCTAGGGTCTATATTTGGTTCAACAGTTTGGTCATTTTAAGTTGATAAAAAAGTGGCTCGACAGCGCCCCCTAAAAAGGGAAAAATACCCCTCTCCATAAAGCTTAGTTTATCGTACAGTTATGAAATTTGGTACACTTGTAGTACTCAACAGTCCGCACAGAAAAGTCTCTTGCACCCATGGTCAATATTAAACAGGAAGTTGGCCATTTTGGACTAAAGTGGCCATTTTGACCCCGTTTTGACCATTTCTAGGGTCTATATTTGGTTCAACAGTTTGGTCATTTTTCGCACGATCGTCTCAAAAATAGTGTGCGATCGAACAGAAGCGATGGACGAATCAAATGAGACAATAAAAGTGACTTTTCGTAAATACTGAAGGGGCGGGACCAGGCCTCAAAGTTCGAGCACTCGCCCAAAAAATTCAAATTGCTATAATTTCATAAATGAAAGAATTACAGTTAAAGAAATGTTCTATGGACAATCGTCATCACCCTCCGAAGACAAATGAATGGTCGATTGATGATGTCACATAAGCCCCGCCCCCTCAGGACTTAAAAGGTCAAGTTTTACTGGGAAATTTTCCAAAATTCGCCCTTTCAAATAATCACCCCAAATTTGTAGCAGTTAACTGAAGACAAGTTGGGGTTTCTTGGCGTCACTTTATGGGAGTTTTCTGCAGAAGGCGGGGCTGTGGCGGCGCGGCGAAGTCAGGCGTACCGCTTAGGCCTTACATTTGCCTTCCATTTCATCATTTCTAAAGATATCGCCACGAAACTTCTTGTGAGTGATCCTAGTCCTGCCCCCCAAACAATATGATGTGAAAATCTGGTGGGCGTGGCCTATTTTCTGAAATAGCGCCCCCTAGGACCATTAAAACTGTCAGCCCCAAGCCATGCTTTGACTGAGGATTACGAAATTTGGTACACTAATGTGGTGTCTCAGGACCTACAAAAAAGTCTCTTGGAGCCAAGCACCAAGTCGCACAGGAAGTCGGCCATTTTGGTCCAAGTACTCGATTTAGTGGTTTTCGCACACGTTGTTTGGAGAGTGTTGCACCATCGCCCTTTTCACCAATCACCTTCAAACTTCTGCTATAGACTCTTAAGACAAAGGGGAAAAAATGCAACCTACGGATTTTAAATAAGTATAAAGGTGTGGGCGTGGCTAAGCCTCAAACTTTGACCTGTCGCCACGCCACTCTTTTTTTCACAGCTCCCTATTGGACTCCTTTTAACCAATCACCAGCAATCACTGGCAAATAGCAGCAGACAAGTTGAGGTCACTTGCTTTATAGTACTGGCAGGTTTCGAATAAAGGCGGGGCTTTGGGAGCATGGCGAAATTCACCATCACGCCATGGAAATACGTTTGTCTCTCATTTCTTCAATCATTGTGACATCACCACACAATTTCTGATGAGTGATCTTACTCTGACCCCTAATAGAATTGGACAGCTGAAGTTTGTGGGCGTGGCCTATTTTCTGAAATAGCGCCCCCTAGGACCATTAAAACTATCAGCCCCAAGCCATGCTTTGACTGAGGATCACGAAATTTGGCACACTAATGTAGTGTCTCAGGACCTACAAAAAAGTCTCTTGGAGCCAAGTACAATGTCGCACAGGAGGTCGGCCATTTTGGTCCAAGTACTCGATTTAGTGGTTTTCGCACACGTTATTAGGAGAATGATGTCTCGTCGTCCTTTCCACCGATCACCTTCAAACTCCTGCTATATACTCTTAAGACATAGAGGAAAAAATTCCACCGTCGGATTTTAAATAAGTATAAAGGTGTGGGCGTGGCTAAGCCTCAAACTTTGACCAGTCGCCATTACGTTACTTGACTTAATAACTCCCATGTGCATGATCAGATCAATTTCAAACTTTGTCTGTGTGATCACTGACCACATCTGAAGACAGTGACAATGTGGACAGCTGACACCACCTAAGCCCCGCCCCCTGACTACAGGAAGTCTACTGTTTTATGGTGAAATGCCCATATTTGTCCCCTCTAATTTAGTCAAGATGACACTAAGGTCATGCACTGTCTTCATGATGTTGTAATGACCATTCAGATCTGATAGCTTTTCAGAAAGGGAGGGGCTTTGATGCCATGGCAATTTCTGGCGTGACGCTGTGACCTTACGTTTGACTGTAACTTCCACAAACAGCCTCCGATTTGCCCGAGACTGAACATCACATCACCAGTGTGGTAAAGATAGAGTGTATCCTAGTGGTGAGACGTGTAATGGTGGGCTAAGAGGGGATGCTGAGTCAGGGTGAGGTGTGGACGAGGAGGCCGTTCACGGTTTCTGGTGTCGGGGTGGTTGACTTTCTGTTCTGCCAGACGTGCCCTGGTGCCCCCGGCTGCCGGCCAGGATGGAGAAGCGTGGAGCTGGGTTTGGAGAGCGTCGGGGATGGAGCGGAGGGGGTGCGGAAGGAGGGCGAGCAGCTTCGCTGCGAGGGCCGAACGACGCTGCTTGCAGCTTTAATTATTAGGCCCGAGCAGCGAAAGCGCTGCGAAGGCCTCTTGTTTTTGCTCTGTTTATTATTATTTTTCTTTATTTATTATTCCGGTGCCGCTTTGAATGGCTTTTTGGGGACCTTAACATACCCCAAAACTCACAATATTTTGCACACTTGTCAAGCCTGGTGAAAAATTTAATATTTTAAAGGTCCCAAAAAAATCGCAAAGAAAATGGCTGAACAGCGCCCCCTACAAAATGAAAAAAAAACCCTCTCCATAAAGCTTAGTTTACCGTACAGTTTGGAAATTTGGTACACTTATAGTACTCAACAGTCCGCACAGAAAAGTCTCTTGCAAGCATGGTCAATATCAAACAGGAAGTCGGCCATTTTGGGTTGAAATGGCGATTTTTTGCCGTTTTTGCCGTTTTTAGGGTCCGTTTCTGATTGGATTGCTCGATCATTTTTTGCACAATCCTCTTAAAAATGGTATAAAATTGCTCAGAAGAGATGGGCGAACAAAATGAGACAATAAAATTGACTTTTCGTAAATGCTAAATGGGCGGGGCCAGGCCTCGAAGTTTGACTACTCGCCAAAAAAAATTAAATTGCTATAACTTCATAAATGAATGGAATAGAGTTACCAAACTTTCTGTGGTCATTCGTCATATACTCACAAAGTAAATTGAATGGTCGGATGATGACATCACACAAGCCCCGCCCCCTCAGGACCAAAAAGATCAAGTTTTACTGTGAAAGGTCCCAAATTGCCCCATTTCACTTAATCACCACAAATTTGTAGCTGGTAACTCAAGACAAGTGGGGGTTGCTTGGCGTCACTTTATGGGAGTTTTCGGCAGAGGGCGGGGCTGTGGCGGCGCGGCGAATTCAGGCGTACCGCCGTGGCCTTACGTTTGCCTCCCATTTCGTCATTTCCAAAGATATCGTCACGAAACTTCTTGTGAGTGATCCTAGTCCAGCCCCCCAAAAGATCTGATGTGAACATCTGGTGGGCGTGGCCTATTTTCTGAAATAGCGCCCCCTAGGACCATTAAAACTGTCAGCCCCAAGCCATGCTTTGACTGAGGATTACGAAATTTGGTACACTAATGTGGTGTCTCAGGACCTACAAAAAAGTCTCTTGGAGCCAAGTGCAAAGTCGCACAGGAAGTCGGCCATTTTGGTCCAAGTGCGTGATTTAGTGGTTTTCACACACGTTGTTTGGAGAGTGATACTCCGTCGCCCTTTTCACCAATCACTTTCAAACTTCTGCTATATAGTCTTAAGACATAGAGTAAAAAATTCAACCTTCGGATTTTAAATAAGTATAAAGGTGTGGGCGTGGCTAAGCCTCAAACTTTGACCTTTCGCCACGCCACTCTTTTTTTCACAGCTCCCTATTGGACTCCTTTTACCCAATCACCAGGAATCTCTGGTAAATAGCAGCAGGCAAGTTGAGGTCACTTGGTCTCCAGTACTGGAAGGTTTTGAAAAAAGGCGGGGCTTTGGGAGCATGGCGAAATTCGCCATCACGCCATGGAAATACGTTTGCCTCTCATTTCTTCATTTATCGTGATATCACCTCGACCATTGTTGTGAGTGATCCTAGTCTGACCCCCAATAGAAAAGGTCAGCTTAAGTTTGTGGGCGTGGCCTATTTTCTGTATTAGCGCCCCCTAGGACCATTAAAACTGTCAGCCCCAAGCCATGCTTTGACTGAGGATTACAAAATTTGGTACACTAATGTGGTGTCTCAGGACCTACAAAAAAGTCTCTTGGAGCCAAGTGCAAAGTCGCACAGGAAGTCGGCCATTTTGGTCCAAGTGCGCGATTTAGTGGTTTTCACACACGTTGTTTGGAGAGTGATGCTCCGTCGCCCTTTTCACCAATCGCCTTCGAGCTTCTGCTATATACTCTTAAGACATAGAGGAAAAAATTCAACCGTCGGATTTTAAATAAGTATAAAGGTGTGGGCGTGGCTAAGCCTCAAACTTTGACCTTTCGCCACGCCACTCTTTTTTTCACAGCTCCCTATTGGACTCCTTTTACCCAATCACCTGGAATCTCTGGTAAATAGCAGCTGACAAGTTGAGGTCACTTGGTCTACAGTACTGGCAGGTTTTGAAAAAAGGTGGGGCTTTGGGAGCATGGCGAAATTCTCCATCACGCCATGGCAATACGTTTGCCTCTCATTTCTTCAATTATCGTGACATCGCCACAAAATGTCTGGTGAGTGATCCTAGTCTGACCCCAATAGAAATGGGCATCTGAGATTTGTGGGCGTGGCCTATATTCTGAAATAGCGCCCCCTAGGACCATTAAAACTGTCAGCCCCAAGACAAGGTTTGACTGAGGATTACGAAAATTGGTACACTCATGTAGGGTCTCTGGACCTACAAAAAAGTATCTTGGAGCCAAGCGCAATTTCGCACAGGAGGTCGGCCATTTTGGTCCAAGTACTCGATTTAGTGGTTTTCGCACACGTTGTTTGGACATTGATGGCCCGTTGCCCTTTACACCGATCACCTTCAAACTTATGCTATATACTTTTAAGTCAAAGGGGAAAAAATTCAACCGTCGGATTTTAAATAAGTATAAAGGTGTGGGCGTGGCTAAGCCTCAAACTTTGACCTTTCGCCATGACATTACTTGACTTAATAACTCCCATGTGCATGATCAGATCTAATTCAAACTTTGTCTGTGTGATCACTGACCACATCTCAAGACAACGACAATGTGGACAGCTGACATCACCTAAGCCCCGCCCCCTGACAACAGGAAGTCTATTGTTTTATGGTGAAATGCCCATATTTGTCCCCTCTAATTTAGTGAAAATGACACTCAGGTCATACAGTGTCTTCATGATGTTTTAAAGACCATTCAGATCTGATAGCTTTCCAGAAAGGGAGGGGCTTTGATGCCATGGTGAATGCTGGCGTGACGCCATGACCTTACATTTGACTGTAACTTCCACAAACGGCCTCCGATTTGCCTGAAACTGAATATGGCAATGAACAATCATGCCCTTTAGCCAATGAGGCACAAACGGTTGGTGAATGTTATATAATGTCACCAAAGCTGACCTCAATGGGACTTTTCTGTAGTTGGTCACAGCGCCACCTAGATAACGTTATCCTTCGATAACTTTAAAAAACATGGTCAGAATAGCATTAAAGTTGGTCACTGTCATCACACCACCAGTGTGGTAAAGATAGAGGATTCCCTAGTGGTGAGACATAAAATATAATGGTGGGCTCAAAGGGGATGCTGAGTCAGGGTGAGTTGCGGACAAGGTGGCCGTTAGCAGTTTCTGGTGTTGGGGTGGTCGACGTTTGTGTTCTGCGGACGTGCCCTGGTGCCCCGGGCTGCCGGCCAGGCAGGAGCGGTGCGGAGCTGCGAGGGCCGAACGACGCTGCTTGCAGCTTTAATTAGGCCCGAGCAGTGAAGCTGCGAAGGCCTATTGTATCTGCTCCGTTTATTATTATTTATTAGGCCCGAGCAGTGAAGCTGCGAAGGCCTATTGTATCTGCTCCGTTTATTATTAGGCCCGAGCAGTGAAGCTGCGAAGGCCTATTGTATCTGCTCCGTTTATTAGGCCCGAGCAGTGAAGCTGCGAAGGCCTATTGTATCTGCTTCGTTTCTTATTATTTCTTTCTTTCTTTTTCTTCCGCGTCTTTGGATGGCCTTTAGGGGGTCTTAGCATATCCAAAAACTCACCAAACTTTGGCCCAATATAGAAAGTGCGTGAAATTTACATATTTCACTGGCAACGTGAAAGTTGGTAAAAAAATGTTTCAACAGCACCCCCTGGAAAATTAAAAATACCCCTCCGCTTTGACCTTTTTTCATAGTAGAGTGATGAAATTTGGTACACTTGTAGAAGTCAACAATATGCACAGAAAAGCCTCTTGCACCCATGGTCAATATCAAACAGGAAGTCGGCCATTTTGGACTAAAGTGGCGATTTTGACCCCGTTTTGGCCATTTCTAGGGTCTATATTTGGTTAAACAGTTTGGTCATTTTTCGCACGATCGTCTCAAAAACAGTGTGCAATCGAACAGAAGCGATGGACGATTCAAATGAGAAAATAAAATTGACTTTTCGTAAATACTGAAGGGGCGGGGCCAGGCCTCAAAGTTCGAGCACTCGCCAAAAAAATTCAAATCGCTATAATGTCATAAATGAAAGAATCACAGTTAAAGAAATGTTCTAAGGACAATCGTCATCGCCCTCCGAAGACAAATGAATGGTCGATTGATGATGTCACATAAGCCCCGCCCCCTCAGGACTTAAAAGGTCAAGTTTTACTGGGAAATTTTCCAAAATTCGCCCTTTCCAATAATCACCCCAAATTTGTAGCGGGTAACTGAAGACAAGTTGGGGTTGCTTGGCGTCACTTTATGGGTGTTTTCTGTAGAAGGCGGGGCTGTGGCGGCGTGGCGAAGTCAGGTGTACCGCTTAGGCCTTACGTTTGCCTCCCATTTCGTCATTTCTAAAGATATCGCCACGAAACTTCTTGTGAGTGATCCTAGTCTGTCCCCCCAAAAAATCTGATGTGGAATTCCGGTGGGCGTGGTCTATTTTCTGAAATAGCGCCCCCTAGGACCATTAAAACTGACAGCCCCAAGCCATGCTTTGACTGAGCATTACGAAATTTGGTATACTAATGTGGTGTCTCAGGACCTTCAAAAAAGTCTCTTGGAGACAAGTGCAAAGTCGCACAGGAAGTCGGCCATTTTGGTCCAAGTGCGCGATTTAGTGGTTTTCGCACACGTTGTTTGGAGAGTGATGCTCCGTTGCCCTTTTCACCAATCGCCTTCAAACTTCTGCTATATACTCTTAAGACATAGAGAAAAAAATTCAACCGTCGGATTTTAAATAAGTATAAAGGTGTGGGCGTGGCTAAGCCTCAAACTTTGACTTGTCGCCACGCCACTCTTTTTTTCACAGCTCCCTATTGGGCTCTTTTTAACCAATCACCAGCAATCACTGGCTAATAGCAGCAGACAAGTTGAGGTCACTTGGTCTATAGTACTGGCAGGTTTCGAATAAAGGCGGGGCTTTGGGAGCATGGCGAAATTCGCCATCACGCCATGGAAATATGTTTGTCTCTCATTTCTTCAATTATTGTGACATCGCCACACAATTTCTGATGAGTGATCTTACTCTGACCCCTAATAGAATTGGACAGCTGAAGTTTGTGGGCGTGGCCTATTTTCTGAAATAGCGCCCCCTAGGACCATTAAAACTGTCAGCCCCAAGCCATGCTTTGACTGAGGATAACGAAATTTGGCACACTAATGTAGTGTCTCAGGACCTACAAAAAAGTCTCTTGGAGCCAAGCGCAATGTCGCACAGGAGGTCGGCCATTTTGGTCCAAGTACTCGATTTAGTGGTTTTCGCACACGTTATTAGGAGAATGATGTCTCGTCGCCCTTTCCACCGATCACCTTCAAACTCCTGCTATATATTCTTAAGACATAGAGGAAAAAATTCAACCGTCGGATTTTAAATAAGTATAAAGGTGTGGGCGTGGCTAAGCCTCAAACTTTGACCTTTCGCCATTACATTACTTGACTTAACAACTCCCATGTGCATGATCAGATCTATATCAAACTGTGTCTGTGTGATCATTGACCACATCTCAAGACAATAACAATGTGGACAGCTGACATCACCTAAGCCCCGCCCCCTGACTACAGGAAGTCTATTTTTATGGTGAAATGCCCATATTTGTCCCCTCTAATTTAGTCAACATGACACTAAGGTCATGCACTGTCTTCATGAGGTTTTAATGACCATTCAGATCTGCTAGCTTTTCAGAAAGGGAGGGGCTTTGATGCCATGGCGAATTCTGGCGTGTCACTGTGACCTTACGTTTGACTGTAACTTCCACAAACAGCCTCCGATTTAGCCGAGACTGAACATCACATCACCAGTGTGGTAAAGAAAGAGTATCTCCTAGTGGTGAGACGTGTAATGCTGGGCTCAGAGGGGGATGCTGAGTCAGGGTGAGGTGTGGACGAGGAGGCCGTTCACGGTTTCTGGTGTCGGGGTGGTTGACGTTTCTGTTCTGCCAGACGTGCCCTGGTGCCCCCGGCTGCCGGCCAGGACGGAGCGGCGCGGAGCTGGGTTTGGAGAGCATCGGGGATGGAGCGGAGGGGGTGCGGACGGAGGGCGAGCAGCTTCACTGCGAGGGCCGAACGACGCTGCTTGCAGCTTTAATTATTTTTTCTTTTTCTTCCGCGTCTTTGGGTGGCCTTTAGGGGGTCTTAGCATATCCAAAAACTCACCAAATTCTGGCCCAATATAGAAAGTGCGTGAAATTTACGTATTTCACTGGCAACGTGAAATTTGGTAAAAAAATGTTTCGACAGCGCCCCCTGGAAAATTAAAAATACCCCTCCGCTTTGACCTTTTTTCATAGTAGAGTTATGAAATTTGGTACACTTGTAGAACTCAACAATACGCACAGAAAAGCCTCTTGCACCCGTGGTCAATATCAAACAGGAAGTCGGCCATTTTGGACTAAAGTGGCCATTTTGACCCCGTTTTGGCCATTTCTAGGGTCTATATTTGGTTGAACAGTTTGGTTATTTTTCGCACGATCATCTCAAATATAGTGTGCGATCGAACAGAAGCGATGGTCGATTAAAATGAGACAATAAAATTGACTTTTCGTAAGTACTGAAGGGGCGGGACCAGGCCTCAAAGTTCGGCACTCGCCAAAAAAATTCAAATTGCTATAATTTCATAAATGAAAGAATCACAGGTAACTTAACTTTCTATGGACAATCGTCATCGCCCCCCGAAGACAAATGAATCGTCGTTTGATGATGTCACATAAGCCCCGCCCCCTCAGTACTTAAAAGTTCAAGTTTTACTGGGAAATTTTCAAAAATTCGCCCTTTCAAATAATCTTCCCAAATTTGTAGCAGGTAACTGAAGACAAGTTGGGGTTGCTTGGCGTCACTTTATGGGAGTTTTCTGCAGAAGGCGGGGCTGTGGCGGCGCGGCGAAGTCAGGCGTACTGACGTGGCCTTACGTTTACCTCCCATTTCGTCAATTCTAAAGATATCGCCACGAAACTTCTTGTGAGTGATCCTAGTCCGGCCCCCCAAAAAATTTGATGTGAACATCGGGTGGGCGTGGCCTATTTTCTGAAATAGCGCCCCCTAGGACCATAACAACTGTCAGCCCCAAGCCATGCTTTGACTGAGGATTACGAAATTTGGTACACCAATGT
This sequence comes from Nothobranchius furzeri, assembly GCF_043380555.1. Classification (NCBI taxonomy): domain Eukaryota; kingdom Metazoa; phylum Chordata; class Actinopteri; order Cyprinodontiformes; family Nothobranchiidae; genus Nothobranchius; species Nothobranchius furzeri. The sequence continues at coordinate 43,310,812 of NC_091742.1, read as the reverse complement.
GGTATCTCAGGACCTACAAAAAAGTCTCTTGGAGCCAAGTGCAAAGTTGCACAGGAAGTCGGCCATTTTGGTCCAAGTACTCGATTTAGTGGTTTTTGCACACGTTGTTTGGAGAGTGTTGCACCATCGCCCTTTTCACCAATCACCTTCTAACTTCTGCTATACACTCTTAAGACATAGATGAAAAAATTCAACCGTTGGATTTTAAATAAGTATAAAGGTGTGGGCGTGGCTAAGCCTCAAACTTTGACCTGTTGCCACGCCACTCTTTTTTTCACAGCTCCCTATTGGAGTCCTTTTAACCAATCACCAGCTATCACTGGCAAATAGCAGCAGACAAGTTCAGGTCACTTGATCTATAGTACTGGCAGGTTTCAAATAAAGGCGGGGCTTTGGGAGCATGGCAAAATTCGCCATCACGCCATGGAAATACGTTTGTCTCTCATTTCTTCAGTCATTGTGACATCACCACACAATTTCTGATGAGTGATCTTACTCTGACCCCTAATAGAAATGGACAGCTGAAGTTTGTGGGCGTGGCCTATTTTCTGAAATAGCGCCCCTTAGGACCATTAAAACTGTCAGCCCCAAGCCTTGCTTTGACTGAGGATCACGAAATTTGGCACACTAATGTGGTGTCTCAGGGCCTACAAAAAAGTCTCTTGGAGCCAAGTGCAATATCGCACAGGAGGTCGGCCATTTTGGTCCAAGTACGCAATTTAGTGGTTTTCGCACACATTATTAGGAGAATGATGTCTCGTCGTCCTTCCCACTGATCACCTTCAAACTCCTGCTATATACTCTTAAGACATAGAGGAAAAACATCAACCGTCGGATTTTACATAAGTATAAAGGTGTGGGCGTGGCTAAGCCTCAAACTTTGACCAGTCGCCATTACGTTACTTGACTTAAATACTCCCATGTGCATGATCAGATCAATTTCAAACTTTGTCTGTGTGATCACTGACCACATCTGAAGACAGTGACAATGTGGACAGCTGACATCACCTAAGCCCCGCCCCCTGACTACAGGAAGTCTACTGTTTTATGGTGAAATGCCCATATTTGTCCCCTCTAATTTAGTCAAGATGACACTAAGGTCATGCACTGTCTTCATGATGTTGTAATGACCATTCAGATCTGATAGCTTTTCAGAAAGGGAGGGGCTTTGATGCCATGGCAATTTCTGGCGTGACGCTGTGACCTTACGTTTGACTGTACCTTCCACAAACAGCCTCCGATTTGCCCGAGACTGAACATCACATCACCAGTGTGGTAAAGATAGAGTATCTCCTAGTGGTGAGACATGTAATGGTGGGCTCAGATGGGATGCTGAGTCAGGGTGAGGTGTGGACGAGGAGACCGTTCACGGTTTCTGGTGTCGGGGTGGTTGACTTTCTGTTCCGCCAGACTTGCCCTGGTGCCCCCGGCTGCCTGCCAGGATGGAGAAGCGCGGAGCTGGGTTTGGACAGCGTCGGGGATGGAGCGGAGGGGGCGCGGAAGGAGGGCGAGCAGCTTCGCTGCGAGGGCCGAACGACGCTGCTTGCAGCTTTAATTACGCTTTCTTTCTTTCTTTCTTTTTTCTTCCGCGTCTTTGACTGGCCTTTAGGGGGTCTTAGCATATACAAAAAGTCACCAAATTCTGGCCCAATATAGAAAGTGCGTGAAATTTACGTATTTCACTGGCGATGTGAAAGTTCATAAAAAAATGGCTGAACAGCGCCCCCTAGAAAGTGAAAAACACCCCTCTCCATAAAGCTTAGTTTATCGTACAGTTATGAAATTTGGTACACTTGTAGATCTCAACAATACGCACAGAAAAGCCTCTTGCATCCATGGTCAATATCAAACAGGAAGTCGGCCATTTTGGACTAAAGTGGCCATTTTGACCCTGTTTCGGCCATTTCTTGGGTCTATATTTGGTTGAACAGTTTGGTCATTTTTCGCACGATCGTCTCAAAAATAGTGTGCGATCGAACAGAAGCGATGGACAATTAAAATGAGGCAATAAAATTGACTTTTCGTAAATATTGAAGGGGCGGGACCAGGCCTCAAAGTTCGAGCACTCGCCAAAAAAATTCAAATTGCTATAATTTCATAAATGAAAGAATTACAGATAAAGTAACTTTCTATGGACAATCATCATCGCCCCCCGAAGACAAATGAATGGTCGATTGATGATGTCACATAAGCCCCGCCCCTTCAGGACTTAAAAGGTCAAGTTTTACTAGGAAATTTTCCAAAATTCGCCCTTTCGAATAATCATCCCAAATTTGTATCAGGTAACTGAAGACAAGTTGGGGTTGCTTGGCGTCACTTTATGGGAGTTTTCTGGAGAAGGCGGGGCTGTGGCGGCGCGGCGAACTCAGGCGTACCGCTTAGGCCTTACGTTTGCCTCCCATTTCGTCATTTCTAGAGATATCGCCACGAAACTTCTTGTGAGTGATCCTAGTCCGGCCCCCAAAAAAATCTGATGTGAAATTCCGGTGGGCGTGGTCTATTTTCTGAAATAGCGCCCCCTAGGACCATTAAAACTGACAGCCCCAAGCCATGCTTTGACTGAGGATTACGAAATGTGGTACACTAATGTGGTGTCTCAGGACCTACAAAAAAGTCTCTTGGAGCCAAGTGCAAAGTCGCACAGGAAGTCGGCCATTTTGGTCCAAGTGCGCGATTTAGTGGTTTTCGCACACGTTGTTTGGAGAGTGATGCTCCGTCGCCCTTTTCACCAATCGCCTTCACACTTCTGCTATATACTCTTAAGACATAGATGAAAAAATTCAACCGTCGGATTTTAAATAAGTATAAAGGTGTGGGCGTGGCTAAGCCTCAAACTCTGACCTGTCGCCACGCCACTCTTTTTTTCACAGCTCCCTATTGGACTCCTTTTATCCAATCACCACCAAACAGTGGCAAATAGCAGCAGACAAGTTAAGGTCACTTGGTCTATAGTACTGGCAGGTTTCGAATAAAGGTGGAGCTTTGGGAGCATGGCGAAATTCACCATCACGCCATGGAAATACGTTTGTCTCTCATTTCTTCAATCATTGTGACATTGCCACACAGTTTCTGATGAGTGATCCTACTCTGACCCCTAATATAACTGGACAGCTGAAGTTTGTGGGCGTGGCCTATTTTCCGAAACAGTGCCCCCTAGGACCATTAAAACAGTCAGCCCCAAGCCATGCTTTGACTGAGGATCACAAAATTTGGCACACTAATGTAGTGTCTCAGGCCCTACAAAAAAGTCTCTTGGAGCCAAGCGCAATGTCGCACAGGAGGTCGGCCATTTTGGTGCAATTACTCAATTTAGTGGTTTTCGCACACGTTATTAGGAGAATTATATCTCCTCGCCCTTTCCACCGATCACCTTCAAACTTCTGCTATATACTCTTAAGACATAGAGGAAAAAATTCAACCGTCGGATTTTAAATAAGTATAAAGGTATGGGCGTTGCTAAGCCTCAAACTTTGACCAGTCGCCATTACTTTATTTGACTTAACAACTCCCATGTGCATGATCAGATCAATTTCATACTTTGTCTGTGTGATCACTGACCACATCTGAAGACAGTGACAATGTGGACAGCTGACATCACCTAAGCCCCGCCCCCTGACTACAGGAAGTCTATTGTTTTATGGTGAAATGCCCATATTTGTCCCCTCTAATTTAGTCAAGATGACACTAAGGTCATGCACTGTCTTCATGATGTTGTAATGACCATTCAGATCTGATAGCTTTTCAGAAAGTGAGGGGCTTTGATGCCATGGCGATTTCTGGCGTGACGCTGTGACCTTACGTTTGACTGTAACTTCCACAAACAGCCTCCGATTTGCCCGAGACTGAACATCACATCACCAGTGTGGTAAAGATAGAGTATCTCCTAGGGGTGAGACATGTAATGGTGGGCTCAGAAGGGATGCTGAGTCAGGGTGAGGTGTGGACGAGGAGGCCTTTCACGGTTTCCGGTGTTGGGGTGGCTGACTTTCTGTTCCGCCAGGCATGCCCTGGTGCCCTCGGCTGCCGGCCAGGATGGAAAAGCGCGGAGCCGGGTTTGGAGAGCGTCGGGGATGGAGCGGAGGGGGTGTGGAAGGAGGGCGAGCAGCTTCGCTGCGAGGGCCGAACGACGCTGCTTGCAGCTTTAATTAGGCCCGAGCAGTGAAGCTGCGAAGGCCTATTGTATCTGCTCCGTTTCTTATTATTATTACGCTTTCTTTCTTTTTTCTTCCGCGTCTTTGAATGGCCTTTAGGGGGTCTTAGCATATCCAAAAAGTCACCAAATTCTGGCTCAATATAGAAAGTGCGTGAAATTTACGTATTTCACTGGCGATGTGAAAGTTCGTAAAAAAGTGGCTGAACAGCGCCCCCTAGAAAGTGAAAAATACCCCTCTCCATAAAGCTTAGTTTATCGTACAGTGATGAAATTTGGTATACTTGTAGTACTCAACAGTCCGCACAGAAAAGTCTCTTGCAACCCTGGTCAATATCAAACAGGAAGTCAGCCATTTTGGGTTGAAATGGCGATTTTTAATCATTTTGGCCATTTCTAGGGTCTACATTTGGTTGAACAGTTTGGTCATTTGTCGCACGATCGTCTCAAAAATAGTGTGCGATCGAACAGAAGCGATGGACGATTCAAATGAGACAATAAAATTGACTTTTCGTAAATACTGGAGGGGCGGGGCCAGGCCTCAAATTTCGAGCACTCGCCAAGAAAATTCAAATTGCTATAATTTCATAAATGAAAGAATTACAGTTAAAGTAACAATCTATGGACAATCGACATCGCCCCCTGAAGAAAAATGAATGGTTGATTGATGATGTCACATAAGCCCCGCCCCCTCAGGACTTAAAAGGTCAAGTTTTACTGGGAAATTTTTCAAAATTCGCCCTTTTTAATAATCACCCCAAATTTGTAGCAAGTAACTGAAGACAAGTTGGGTTTGCTTGGCGTCACTTTATGGGAGTTTTCTGCAGAAGGCGGGGCTGTGGCGGCGCGGCGAAGTCAGGTGTACCGACGTGGCCATACGTTTGCCTCCCATTTCATCATTTCTAGAGATATCGCCACGAAACTTCTTGGGGGTGATCCTAGTCCGGCCCCCCCAAAAATGTGATGTGAACATCCGGTGGGCGTGGCCTATTTTCTGAAATAGCGCCCCCTAGGACCATTAAAACTGTCAGCCCCAAGCCATGCTTTGACTGAGGAGTACGAAATTTGGTGCACTAATGTGGTGTCTCAGGACCTACAAAAAAGTCTCTTGGAGCCAAGTGCAAAGTCGCACAGGAAGTCGGCCATTTTGGTCCAAGTACTCCATTTAGTGGTTTTCGCACACGTTGTTTGGAGAAGTATTCTCCATCACCCTTTTCAACAATCACCTTCAAACATCTGCTATACACTCTTAAGACATAGATGAAAAAATTCAACCGTCGGATTTTAAATAAGTATAAAGGTGTGGGCGTGGCTAAGCCTCAAACTTTGACCTGTCGCCACGCCACTCTTTTTTTCACAGCTCCCTATTGGACTCCTTTTAACCAATCACCAGCAATCACTGGCAAATAGCAGCAGACAAGTTGAGGTCACTTGGTCTATAGTACTGGAAGGTTTCGAATAAAGGCGGGGCTTTGGGAGCATGGCGAAATTCGCCATCACGCCATGGAAATACATTTGTCTCTCATTTCTTCAATCATTGTGACATCGCCTCACAATTTCTGATGAGTGATCTTACTCTGACCCCTAATAGAATTGGACAGCTGAAGTTTGTGGGCGTGGCCTATTTTCTGAAATAGCTCCCCCTAGGACCATTAAAACTATGAGCCCCAAGCAATGCTTTGACTGAGGATCACAAAGTTTGGCACACTAATGTAGTGTCTCAGGACCTACAAAAAAGTCTCTTGGAGCCAAGCACAATGTCGCACAGGAGGTCGGCCATTTTGGTCCAAGTACTCGATTTAGTGGTTTTCGCACACGTTATTAGGAGAATGATGTCTCGTCGTCCTTTCCACCGATCACCTTCAAACTCCTGCTATATACTCTTAAGACATAGAGGAAAAAATTCAACCGTCGGATTTTAAATAAGTATAAATGTGTGGGCGTGGCTAAGCCTCAAACTTTGACCAGTCGCCATTACGTTACTTGACTTAATAACTCCCATGTGCATGATCAGATCAATTTCAAACATTGTCTGTGTGATCACTGACCACATCTGAAGACAGTGACTATGTGGACAGCTGACATCACCTAAGCCCCGCCCCCTGACTACAGGAAGTCTACTGTTTTATGGTGAAATGCCCATATTTGTCCCCTCTAAATTAGTGAACATGACACTAAGGTCATGCACTGTCTTCATGATGTTGTAATGACCATTCAGATCTGATAGCTTTTCAGAAAGGGAGGGGCTTTGATGCCATGGCGATTTCTGGCGTGACGCTGTGACCTTACGTTTGACTGTAACTTCCACAAACAGCCTCCGATTTGCCCGAGACTGAACATCACATCACCAGTGTGGTAAAGATAGAGTATCTCCTAGTGGTGAGACGTGTAATGCTGGGCTCAGAGGGCATGCTGAGTCAGGGTGAGGTGTGGACGAGGAGGCCGTTCAAGGTTTCTGGTGTCGGGGTGGTTGACTTTCTGTTCTGCCAGACGTGCCCTGGTGCCCACGGCTGTCGGCCAGGACGGAGCGGCGCGGAGCTGGGTTTGGAAAGTGTCGGGGATGGAGCGGAGGGGGTGCGGAAGGAGGGCGAGCAGCTTCTCTGCGAGGGCCGAACGACGCTGCTTGCAGCTTTAATTAGGCCCGAGCAGTGAAGCTGCGAAGGCCTATTGTATCTGCTCCGTTTATTATTATTTTTTTTTTCTTTCTTTCTTTTTTTTTCTTCCGCGTCTTTGGATGGCCTTTAGGGGGTCTTAGCATATCCAAAAAGTCACCAAATTCTGGCCCAATATAGAAAGTGCGTGAAATTTACGTATTTCACTGGCAACCTGAAAGTTGGTAAAAAAATGTTTCAACAGCGCCCCCTGGAAAATTAAAAATACCCCTCCGCTTTGACCTTTTTTCATAGTAGAGTGATGAAATTTGGTACACTTGTAGAACTCAACAATACGCACAGAAAAGCCTCTTGCACCCATGGTCAATATCAAACAGGAAGTCGGCCATTTTGGACTAAAGTGGCCATTTTGACCCCGTTTTGGCCATTTCTAGGGTCTATATTTGGTTTAACAGTTTGGTCATTTTTCGCACCATCGTCTCAAAAATAGTGTGCGATCGAACAGAAGCGATGGACGATTAAAATGAGACAATAAAATTGACTTTTCGTAAATACTGAAGGGGCGGGACCAGGCCTCAAAGTTCGAGCACTCGCCAAAAAAATTCAAATTGCTATAGATTCATAAATGAAAGAATTACAGTTAAAGAAATGGTCTAAGGACAATCGTCGTCGCCCTCCGAAGACAAATGAATGGTCGATTGATGATGTCACATAAGCCCCGCCCCCTCAGGACTTAAAAGTTCAAGATTTACTGGGAAATTTTCCAAAATTCGCCCTTTCCAATAATCACCCCAAATTTGTAGCGGGTAACTGAAGACAAGTTGGGGTTGCTTGGCGTCACTTTATGGGAGTTTTCTCCAGAAGGCGGGGCTGTGGCGGCGCGGCGAAGTCAGGCGTACCGCTTAGGCCTTACGTTTGCCTCCCATTTCGTCATTTCTAGAGATATCGCCACAAAACCTCTTGGGAGTGATCCTAGTTCAGCCCCCCACAAAATGTGATGTGAACATCCGGTGGGCGTGGCCTATTTTCTGAAATAGCGCCCCCTAGGACCATTAAAACTGTCAGCCCCAAGTCATGCTTTGACTGAGGATTATGAAATTTGGCACACTAATGTGGTGTCTCAGGACCTACAAAAAAGTCTCTTGGAGCCAAGTGCAAAGTCGCACAGGAAGTCGGCCATTTTGGTCCAAGTACTCGATTTAGTGGTTTTCGCACACGTTGTTTGGAGAGTGATGCTCCATCGCCCTTTTCACCAATCGCCTTCAAACTTCTGCTATAGACTCTTAAGACATAAAGGAAAAAATTCAACCGTCGGATTTTAAATAAGTATAAAGGTGTGGGCGTGGCTAAGCCTCAAACTTTGACCTGTCACCACGCCACTCTTTTTTTCACAGCTACCTATTGGACTCCTTTTACCCAATCGCCAGCAATCTCTGGCGAATAGCAGCTGACAAGTTGAGGTCACTTAGTCTCCAGTACTGGCAGGTTTTGAAAAAAGGCGGGGCTTTGGGAGCATGGCAAAATTCACCATCACGCCATGGCAATACGTTTGCCTCTCATTTCTTCAATTATCGTGCCATCACCACAAAATGTCTGGTGAGTGATCCTAGTCTGACCCCCAATAGATTTGGACAGCTGTAGTTTGTGGGCGTGGCCTATTTTCTGAAATGGCGCCCTCTAGGACCATTAAAACTGTCAGCCCCTAGCCATGCTTTGACTGAGGAGTACGAAATCTGGTACACTAATGTGGTGTCTCCGGTCCTACAAAAAAGTCTCTTGGAGCCAAGTGCAAAGTCGCACAGGAAGTCGGCCATTTTGGTCCAAGTAGTCGATTTAGTGGTTTTCGCACACGTTGTTTGGAGAGTGTTACACCATTGCCCTTTTCACCAATCACCTTCAAACTTCTGCTATAGACTCTTAAGACAAAGGGGAAAAAATTCAACCTACGGATTTTAAATAAGTATAAAGGTGTGGGCGTGGCTAAGCCTCAAACTTTGACCTGTCGCCACGCCACTCTTTTTTTCACAGCTCCCTATTGGACTCCTTTTAACCAATCACCAGCAATCACTGGCAAATAGCAGCAGACAAGTTGAGGTCACTTGGTCTATAGTACTTGCAGGTTTCGAATAAAGTCGGGGCTTTGGGAGCATGGCGAAATTCGCCATCACGCCATGGAAATACGTTTGTCTCTCATTTCTTCAATCATTGTGACATCGCCACACAATTTCTGATGAGTGATCCTACTCTGACCCCTAATAGAATTGGACAGCTGAAGTTTGTGGGCGTGGCCTATTTTCTGAAATAGCGCCCCCTAGGACCATTAAAACTGTCAGCCCCAAGCCGTGCTTTGACTGAGGATCACGAAATTTGGCACACTAATGTAGTGTCTCAGGACCTACAAAAAAGTCTCTTGGAGCCAAGCGCAATGTCGCACAGGAGGTCGGCCATTTTGGTCCAAGTACTCGATTTAGTGGTTTTCGCACACGTTATTAGGAGAATGATGTCTCGTCGCCCTTTCCACCGATCACCTTCAAACTCTTGCTATATACTCTTAAGACATAGAGGAAAAGATTCAACCGTCGGATTTTAAATAAGTATAAAGGTGTGGGCGTGGCTAAGCCTCAAACTTTGACCAGTCGCCATTACGTTACTTGACTCAATAACTCCCTTGTGCATGATCAGATCAATTTCAAACTTTGTCCGTGTGATCACTGACCACATCTGAAGACAGTGACAATGTGGACAGCTGGCATCACCTAAGCCCCGCCCCCTGACTACAGGAAGTCTTCTGTTTTATGGTGAAATGCCCATATTTGTCCCCTCTAATTTAGTCAACATGACACTAAGGTCATGCACTGTCTTCATGATGTTGTAATGACTATTCAGATCTGATAGCTTTTCAGAAAGGGAGGAGCTTTGATGCCATGGCGATTTCTGGCGTGACGCTGTGACCTTACGTTTGACTGTAACTTCCACAAACAGCCTCCGATTTGCCAGAGACTGAACATCACATCACCAGTGTGGTAAAGATAGAGTATCTCCTAGTGGTGAGACGTGTAATGCTGGGCTCAGAGGGGATGCTGAATCAGGGTGAGGTGTGGACGAGGAGGCCGTTCACGGTTTCTGGTGTCGGGGTGGTTGACTTTCTGTTCTGCCAGACGTGCCCTGGTGCCCCCGGCTGCCGGCCAGGATGGACAAGCGCGGAGCTGGGTTTGGAGAGCGTCGGGGATGGAGCGGAGGGGGTGCGGAAGGAGGGCGAGCAGCTTCGCTGCGAGGGCCGAACGACGCTGCTTGCAGCTTTAATTAGGCCCGAGCAGTGAAGCTGCGAAGGCCTATTGTATCTGCTCCGTTTCGTCTTCTTATTAGGCCCGAGCAGCGAAAGCGCTGCGAAGGCCTCTTGTTTTTGCTCTGATTATTATTATTTTTTGTTATTCCGTGCCCCCTTTGAACAGCTTTTTGGGGACCTTAACATACCCCAAAACTCACAATATTTTGCACACTTGTCAGGCCTGGTGAAAATTTTGATATTTTAAAGGTCCCAAAAAAATCGCAAAGAAAATGGCTGAAGAGCGCCCCCTACAAAGTGAAAAAAAACCCTCTCCATAAAGCTTAGTTTATCGTACAGTTATGAAATTTGGTACACTTGTAGTACTCAACAGTCCGCACAGAAAAGTCTCTTGCAACCATGGTCAATATCAAACAGGAAGTCGGCCATTTTGGGTTGAAATGGCGATTTTTTGCCGTTTTTGCCGTTTTTAGGGTCCGTCTCTGATTGGATTGCTCGATCATTTTTCGCACGATCGTCTCAAAAATTGTGTAAAATTGCTCAGAAGGGATGGGCGAACAAAATGAGATAAGGATTCTGAGTTTTCGTATATGTTGAAGGGGCGGAGCCAGGCCTCAAAGTTTGACTACTCGCCAAAAAAATTTAAATTGCTATAACTTCATAATTGAATGGAATAGAGTTACCAAACTTTCTGTGGTCATTTGTCATCGACCCACAAAGTAAATTGAATGGTCGGTTGATGACATCACACAAGCCCCGCCCCCTCAGGACCAAAAAGGTCAAGTTTTACTGTGAAAGGTCCCAAATTGCCCCATTTCACTTAATCACCACAAATTTGGAGCTGGTAACTCAAGGCAAGTGGGGGTTGCTTGGCGTCACTTTATGGGAGTTTTCGGCAGAGGGCGGGGCTGTGGCGGCGCGGCGAAGTAAGGCGTACCGCCGTGGCATTACGTTTGCCTCCCATTTCTTTATTTCTAAAGATGTCGTCACGAAACTTCTTGTGAGTGATCCTAGTCTGGCCCCCCAAAAAATCTGACGTGAACATCCGGTGGGCGTGGCCAATTTTCTGAAATAGCGCCCCCTAGGACCATTAAAACTGTCAGCCCCAAGCCATGCTTTGACTGAGGATTACGAAATTTGGTACACTAATGTGGTGTCTCAGGACCTACAAAAAAGTCTCTTGGAGCCAAGTGCAAAGTCGCACAGGAAGTCGGCCATTTTGGTCCAAGTACGCGATTTAGTGGTTTTCGCACACGTTGTTTGGAGAGTGATGCTCCGTCGCCCTTTTCACCGATCTCCTTCAAACTTCTGCTTTATACTGTTAAGACATAGGGGAAAAAATTCAACCGTCGGATTTTTCAAAAGTTGAAAGGTGTGGGCGTGGCTAAGCCTCAAACTTTGACCTTTCGCCACGCCACTCTTTTTTTCACAGCTCCCTATTGGACTCCTTTTACCCAATCACCTGGAATCTCTGGTAAATAGCAGCTGACAAGTTGAGGTCACTTGGTCTACAGTACTGGCAGGTTTTGAAAAAAGGCGGGGCTTTGGGAGCATGGCGAAATTCGCCATCACGCCATGGCAATACGTTTGCCTCTCATTTCTTCAATTATCGTGACATCGCCACAAAATGTCTGGTGAGTGATCCTAGTCTGACCCCCAATAGAAATGGGCATCTGAGATTTGTGGGCGTGGCCTATATTCTGAAATAGCGCCCCCTAGGACCATTAAAACTGTCAGCCCCAAGACAAGGTTTGACTGAGGATTACGAAAATTGGTACACTCATGTAGGGTCTCTGGCCCTACAAAAAAGTCTCTTGGAGCCAAGCGCAATTTCGCACAGGAGGTCGGCCATTTTGGTCCAAGTACTCGATTTAGTGGTTTTCGCACACGTTGTTTGGACATTGATGGCCCGTTGCCCTTTACACCGATCACCTTCAAACTTATGCTATGTACTTTTAAGTCAAAGGGGAAAAAATTCAACCGTCGGATTTTAAATAAGTATAAAGGTGTGGGCGTGGCTAAGCCTCAAACTTTGACCTTTCGCCATGACATTACTTGACTTAATAACTCCCATGTGCATGATCAGATCTAATTCAAACTTTGTCTGTGTGATCACTGACCACATCTCAAGACAAAGACAATGTGGACAGCTGACATCACCTATGCCCCGCCCCCTGACTACAGGAAGTCTATTTTTTTATGGTGAAATGCCCATATTTGTCCCCTCTACTTTAGTCAACATGACACTAAGGTCATCCACTGTCTTCATGATGTTGTAATGACCATTCAGATCTGATAGCTTTTCAGAAAGGGAAGGGCTTTGATGCCACGGCGAATTCTGGCGTGACGCCGTGACCTTACGTTTGACTGTAACTTCCACTAACAACCTCCGATCTGCCCGAGACTGAACATGGCAATCAACAATCATGCCCTTTATTCAACGAGGCACACACGGTTGGTGAACGTTGTGTAATGTCACCACAGCGCCCCCTACACACCATTAAAACTGTAATAACTCCTACAGACGAGGTCGTAACTGCACCAAACTTGCTATGTGTACTCACACAATGGCACCCACCACAATCCTGTGGTAAGTTGTTGATATTGCTTTAGCTCCGCCCCCTGACAGATATTAGGCCCTGAATAACACATGCATGATGCAATTCACACCAAACTGCACACAAATGACTGTCATCAACCTACAAACTTCTTCATGGAATAATTCTTAAATTTGGGACAGCACCCCCTAGATACAAAAAACCTTTGTAACTTCTGCAAAAAAGCTCCAAACTACATCAAACATTGTGGGAGTCATCACACATCTGCAATCAACACATGTATGTGATCACTTGTTCAATTCACTTTAACTCCACCCACTTACAGCTTTGTGTCTCTAGATGACCCATGCAACGTTTGATTGATTCCAAATTAACAGAAAACCGTCTTTGATTACCAAAGATGACCTCTATGGCATTTACTTGTAAATGGTCACAACGCCCCCTAGATGGGTTCAAACTTTATTAACTTCTAAAGTCAAAGTCAGAATGGCATTATACTTGGCTTGTGACATCACGTGACTGCACCAAACACATTGATGTGGTTGTTGGTTCAAATCCCTGTAGCTCCGCCCCTTTCAGCTCACTGGCTTTAGATAACACACACAATGTCCGTTTGATGCCAAAATAACAGAAAACTGTCTTTGTCAACCAAAGCTGACCTCAATGGGATTTTTCTGTAGTTGATCACAGCGCCCCCTAGATAATTTTAACTTTCAATAACTTTAATAAATATGGGCAGAAAAGCACTAAAGTTGGTCTGTGTCATCACACCAACAGTGTGCTTAAGATAAAGTATGCCCTAGTGGTGAGACATGTAATATAATGGTAGGCTCGGAGGGGATGCTGATTCAGGGTGCGGTGTGGACGAGGTGACTGTTAGCTTTTCTTGGTGTCGGGGTGGTGGACGTTTCAGTCCGTGGACGTGCCCTGGTGCCCCGGGCTGCCGACCAGGATGGAGCGGCGGGCAGCTGGGTTTGGAGAGCGTCGGGGATGGAACGGAGGGGGTGCGGAAGGAGGGTGAGCATCTTCGCTGCGAGGGCCGAACGACGCTGCTTGCAGCTTTAATTATTATTATTCTTTTTTCTTCCGCGTCTTTGAATGGCCTTTAGGGGGTCTTAGCATATCCAAAAAGTCACCAAATTCTGGCCCAATATAGAAAGTGCGTGAAATTTACGTATTTCACTGGCGATGTGAAAGTTCGTAAAAAATTGGCTGAACAGCGCCCCCTAGAAAGTGAAAAATACCCCTCTCCATAAAGCTTAGTTTATCGTACAGTTATGAAATTTGGTACACTTGTAGTACTCAACAGTCCGCACAGAAAAGTCTCTTGCAACCATGGTCTATATCACACAGGAAGTCGGCCATTTTAGGTTGAAATGGCGATTTTTAGCCATTTTGGCCATTTCTAGGGTCTATATTTGGTTGAACAGTTTGGTCATTTTTCGCACGATCGTCTCAAAAATTGTGTGCGATCGAACAGAAGCGATGGCCGATTCAAATGAGAAAATAAAATTGACTTTTCGTAAATACTGAAGGGGCGGGGCCAGGCCTCAAAGTTCGAGCACTCGCCAAGAAAATTCAAATTGCTATAATTTCATAAATGAAAGAATTACAGTTAAAGTAACATTCTATGGACAATCGTCATCGCCCCCCGAAGACAAATGAATGGTTGATTGGTGATGTCACATAAGCCCCGCCCCCTCAGTACTTAAAAGGTCAAGTTTTACTGGGAAATTTTCCAAAATTCGCCCTTTCAAATAATCATCCCAAATTTGTAGCTGGTAACTGAAGACAAGTTGGGGTTTCTTGGCGTCACTTTATGGGAGTTTTCTGCAGAAGGCGGGGCAGTGGCGGCACGGCGAAATCAGGCGTACCGACGTGGCCTTACGTTTGCCTCCCATTTCGTCATTTCTAGAGATATCGCCACGACACTTCTTGGGAGTGATCCTAGTCTGGCCCCCAAAAGAATCTGATGTGAACATCCGGTGGGCGTGGCCTATTTTCTGAAATAGCGCCCCCTAGGACCATTAAAACTGTCAGCCCCAAGCCATGCTTTGACTGAGGAGTACGAAATTTGGTACACTAATGTGGTGTCTCAGGACCTACAAAAAAGTCTCTTGGAGCCAAGTGCGAAGTCACACAGGAAGTCGGCCATTTTGGTCCAAGTACTGGATTTAGTGGTTTTCGCACACGTTGTTTGGAGAAGGATGCTCCATCACTCTTTTCACCAATCACCTTCAAACCTCTGTCATACACTCTTAAGACATAGATGAAAAAATTCAACCGTCGGATTTTAAATAAGTATAAAGGTGTGGGCGTGGCTAAGCCTCAAACTTTGACCTGTCGCCACGCCACTCTTTTTTTCACAGCTCCCTATTGGCCTCCTTTTAACCAATCACCAGCAATCACTGGCTAATAGCAGCAGACAAGTTGAGGTCAATTGGTCTATAATACTGGCAGGTTTCGAATAAAGGCGGGGCTTTTGGAGCATGGCGAAATTCGCCATCACGCCATGGAAATACGTTTGTCTCTCATTTCTTCTATCACTGTGACATCGCCACACAATTTCTGATGAGTGATCCTACTCTGACCCCTAATAGATTTGGACAGCTGAAGTTTGTGGGCGTGGCCTATTTTCTGAAATAGCACCCCCTAGGACCATTAAAACTGTCAGCCCCAAGCCTTGCTTTGACTGAGGATCACGAAATTTGGCACACTAATGTAGTGTCTCAGGACCTACAAAAAAGTCTCTTGGAGCCAAGCACAATGTCACACAGGAGGTCGGCCATTTTGGTCCAAGTACGCGATTTAGTGGTTTTCGCACACGTTATTAGGAGAATGATGTCTCGTCGACCTTTCCACCGATCACCTTCAAACTCCTGCTATATACTCTTAAGACATAGAGGAAAAAATTCAACCGTCGGATTTCAAATAAGTATAAAGATGTGGGCGTGGCTAAGCCTCAAACTTTGACCAGTCGCCATTACGTTACTTGACTTAGTAACTCTCATGTGCATGATCAGATCAATTTCAAACTTTGTCTGTGTTATCACTGACCACATCTGAAGACAGTGACAATGTGGACAGCTGGCATCACCTAAGCCCCACCCCCTGACTACAGGAAGTTTACTGTTTTATGGTGAAATGCCCATATTTGTCCCCTCTAATTTAGTCAACATGACACAAAGGTCATGCACTGTCTTCATGATGTTGTAATGACCATTCAGATCTGATAGCTTTTCAGAAAGGGAGGGGCTTTGATGCCATGGTGAATTCTGTTCTGGTGGACGTTTCTGTTCTGCTGACGCGCCCTGTTGTCCCGGGCTGCTGGTCAGGAAGGAGCGGCGGGGTGCTGGGTTTTGAGAGCATTGGGGATGGAGCGGAGGGGGTAAGGACGGAGGGCGAGCAGCTTCGCTGCGAGGGCCGAACGACGCTGCTTGCAGCTTTAATTAGGCCCGAGCAGTGAAGCTGCGAAGGCCTATTGTATCTGCTCCGTTTATTATTACGCTTTCTTTCTTTCTTTCTTTTTTCTTCCGCGTCTTTGACTGGCCTTTAGGGGGTCTTAGCATATACAAAAAGTCACCAAATTCTGGCCCAATATAGAAAGTGCGTGAAATTTACGTATTTCACTGGCGATGTGAAAGTTCATAAAAAAATGGCTGAACAGCGCCCCCTAGAAAGTGAAAAACACCCCTCTCCATAAAGCTTAGTTTATCGTACAGTTATGAAATTTGGTACACTTGTAGATCTCAACAATACGCACAGAAAAGCCTCTTG
Organism: Nothobranchius furzeri; assembly: GCF_043380555.1. Taxonomy (NCBI): domain Eukaryota; kingdom Metazoa; phylum Chordata; class Actinopteri; order Cyprinodontiformes; family Nothobranchiidae; genus Nothobranchius; species Nothobranchius furzeri. The sequence goes on along the minus strand of NC_091742.1, from coordinate 43,294,429 downwards.
CATCCATGGTCAATATCAAACAGGAAGTCGGCCATTTTGGACTAAAGTGGCCATTTTGACCCTGTTTCGGCCATTTCTTGGGTCTATATTTGGTTGAACAGTTTGGTCATTTTTCGCACGATCGTCTCAAAAATAGTGTGCGATCGAACAGAAGCGATGGACAATTAAAATGAGGCAATAAAATTGACTTTTCGTAAATATTGAAGGGGCGGGACCAGGCCTCAAAGTTCGAGCACTCGCCAAAAAAATTCAAATTGCTATAATTTCATAAATGAAAGAATTACAGATAAAGTAACTTTCTATGGACAATCATCATCGCCCCCCGAAGACAAATGAATGGTCGATTGATGATGTCACATAAGCCCCGCCCCTTCAGGACTTAAAAGGTCAAGTTTTACTAGGAAATTTTCCAAAATTCGCCCTTTCGAATAATCATCCCAAATTTGTATCAGGTAACTGAAGACAAGTTGGGGTTGCTTGGCGTCACTTTATGGGAGTTTTCTGGAGAAGGCGGGGCTGTGGCGGCGCGGCGAACTCAGGCGTACCGCTTAGGCCTTACGTTTGCCTCCCATTTCGTCATTTCTAGAGATATCGCCACGAAACTTCTTGTGAGTGATCCTAGTCCGGCCCCCAAAAAAATCTGATGTGAAATTCCGGTGGGCGTGGTCTATTTTCTGAAATAGCGCCCCCTAGGACCATTAAAACTGACAGCCCCAAGCCATGCTTTGACTGAGGATTACGAAATGTGGTACACTAATGTGGTGTCTCAGGACCTACAAAAAAGTCTCTTGGAGCCAAGTGCAAAGTCGCACAGGAAGTCGGCCATTTTGGTCCAAGTGCGCGATTTAGTGGTTTTCGCACACGTTGTTTGGAGAGTGATGCTCCGTCGCCCTTTTCACCAATCGCCTTCACACTTCTGCTATATACTCTTAAGACATAGATGAAAAAATTCAACCGTCGGATTTTAAATAAGTATAAAGGTGTGGGCGTGGCTAAGCCTCAAACTCTGACCTGTCGCCACGCCACTCTTTTTTTCACAGCTCCCTATTGGACTCCTTTTATCCAATCACCACCAAACAGTGGCAAATAGCAGCAGACAAGTTAAGGTCACTTGGTCTATAGTACTGGCAGGTTTCGAATAAAGGTGGAGCTTTGGGAGCATGGCGAAATTCACCATCACGCCATGGAAATACGTTTGTCTCTCATTTCTTCAATCATTGTGACATTGCCACACAGTTTCTGATGAGTGATCCTACTCTGACCCCTAATATAACTGGACAGCTGAAGTTTGTGGGCGTGGCCTATTTTCCGAAACAGTGCCCCCTAGGACCATTAAAACAGTCAGCCCCAAGCCATGCTTTGACTGAGGATCACAAAATTTGGCACACTAATGTAGTGTCTCAGGCCCTACAAAAAAGTCTCTTGGAGCCAAGCGCAATGTCGCACAGGAGGTCGGCCATTTTGGTGCAATTACTCAATTTAGTGGTTTTCGCACACGTTATTAGGAGAATTATATCTCCTCGCCCTTTCCACCGATCACCTTCAAACTTCTGCTATATACTCTTAAGACATAGAGGAAAAAATTCAACCGTCGGATTTTAAATAAGTATAAAGGTATGGGCGTTGCTAAGCCTCAAACTTTGACCAGTCGCCATTACTTTATTTGACTTAACAACTCCCATGTGCATGATCAGATCAATTTCATACTTTGTCTGTGTGATCACTGACCACATCTGAAGACAGTGACAATGTGGACAGCTGACATCACCTAAGCCCCGCCCCCTGACTACAGGAAGTCTATTGTTTTATGGTGAAATGCCCATATTTGTCCCCTCTAATTTAGTCAAGATGACACTAAGGTCATGCACTGTCTTCATGATGTTGTAATGACCATTCAGATCTGATAGCTTTTCAGAAAGTGAGGGGCTTTGATGCCATGGCGATTTCTGGCGTGACACTGTGACCTTACGTTTGACTGTAACTTCCACAAACAGCCTCCGATTTGCCCGAGACTGAACATCACATCACCAGTGTGGTAAAGATAGAGTATCTCCTAGGGGTGAGACATGTAATGGTGGGCTCAGAAGGGATGCTGAGTCAGGGTGAGGTGTGGACGAGGAGGCCTTTCACGGTTTCCGGTGTTGGGGTGGCTGACTTTCTGTTCCGCCAGGCATGCCCTGGTGCCCTCGGCTGCCGGCCAGGATGGAAAAGCGCGGAGCCGGGTTTGGAGAGCGTCGGGGATGGAGCGGAGGGGGTGTGGAAGGAGGGCGAGCAGCTTCGCTGCGAGGGCCGAACGACGCTGCTTGCAGCTTTAATTATTATTATTTTTTTTCTTCCGCGTCTTTGGGTGGCCTTTAGGGGGTCTTAGCATATCCAAAAAGTCACCAAATTCTGGCTCAATATAGAAAGTGCGTGAAATTTACGTATTTCACTGGCGATGTGAAAGTTCATAAAAAAGTGGCTCGACAGTGCCCCCTAGAAAGTGAAAAATACCCCTCTCCATAAAGCTTAGTTTATCGTACAGTTATGAAATTTGGTATACTGGTAATACTCAACAGTCCGCACAGAAAAGCCTCTTGCAACCACTGTAAATATAAAACAGGAAGTCGGCCATTTTGGGTTGAAATGAGGATTTTTAGCCGTTTTGGCCATTTCTAGGGTCTATATTTGGTTGAACAGTTTGGTCATTTTTCGCACGATCGTCTCAAAAATAGTGTGCGATCGAACAGAAGCGATGGACGATTAAAATGAGACAATAAAATTGACTTTTCGTAAATACTGAAGGGGCGGGGCCAGGCCTCAAAGTTCGAGCACTCGCCAAAAAAATTCAAATTGCTATAATTTCACAAATGAAAGAATTACAGTTAAAACAATTTCTAAGGACAATCGTCATCGCCCCCCGAAGACAAATGAAATGTCGATAGATGATGTCACACAAGCCCCGCCCCCTCAGGACTTAAAAGGTCAAGTTTTACTGGGAAATTTTCCAAAATTCGCCCTTTCAAATAATCACCCCAAATTTGTAGCAGATAACTGAAGGGAAGTGGGGGTTGCATGCCGTCACTTTATGGGTGTTTTCTGCAGAAGGCGGAGCTGTGGCGGCGCGGCGAATTCAGGCGTACTGCTTAGGCCTTACATTTGCCTCCCATTTAGTCATTTCTAAAGATATCACCACGACACTTCTTGTGAGTGATCCTAGTCCGGCCCCCCAAAAGATCTCATATGAACATCCGGTGGGCGTGGCCTATTTTCTGAAATAGCGCCCCCTAGGTCCATTAAAACTGTCAGCCCCAAGTCATGCTTTGACTGAGGATTATGAAATTTGGCATACTAATGTGGTGTCTCAGGACCTACAAAAAAGTCTCTTGGAGCCAAGTGCAATGTCGCACAGGAAGTCGGCCATTTTGGTCCAAGTACTCGATTTAGTGGTTTTCGCACACGTTGTTTGGAGAGTGATGCTCCATCGCCCTTTTCACCAATCGCCTTCAAACTTCTGCTATATACTCTTAAGACATAGATGAAAAAATTCAACCGTCGGATTTTAAATAAGTATAAAGGTGTGGGCGTGGCTAAAGCTCAAACTTTGACCTGTCACCACGCCACTCTTTTTTTCACAGCTACCTATTGGACTCCTTTTACCCAATCGCCAGCAATCTCTGGCGAGTAGCAGCTGACAAGTTGAGGTCACTTAGTCTCCAGTACTGGCAGGTTTTGAAAAAAGGCGGGGCTTTGGGAGCATGGCAAAATTCACCATCACGCCATGGCAATACGTTTGCCTCTCATTTCTTCAATTATCGTGCAATCGCCACAAAATGTCTGGTGCGTGATCCTAGTCTGAACCCCAATAGATTTGGACAGCTGTAGTTTGTGGGCGTGGCCTATTTTCTGAAATGGCGCCCCCTAGGACCATTAAAACTGTCAGCCCCTAGCCATGCTTTGACTGAGGAGTACGAAATCTGGTACACTAATGTGGTGTCTCCGGACCTACAAAAAAGTCTCTTGGAGCCAAGTGCAAAGTCGCACAGCAAGTCGGCCATTTTTGTCCAAGTACTCGATTTAGTGGTTTTCGCACACGTTGTTTGGAGAGTGTTGCACCATCGCCCTTTTCACCAATCGCCTTCAAACTTCTGCTATATACTCTTAAGACAAAGGGGGGAAAATCAACCGTCGGATTTTAAATAAGTATAAAGGTGTGGGCGTGGCTAAGCCTCAAACTTTTACCTTTCGCCATTACATTACTTGACTTAACAACTCCCATGTGCATGATCAGATCTAAATCAAACTTTGTGTGATCATTGACCACATCTCAAGACAATGACAATGTGGACAGCTCACATCACCTAAGCCCCGCCCCCTGACTACAGGAAGTCTATTTTTTATGGTGAAATGCCCATATTTGTCCCCTCTAATTTAGTCAACATGACACTAAGGTAATTCACTGTCTTCAGGATGTTGTAATGACCATTCAGATCTGATAGCTTTTCAGAAAGGGATGGGCTTTCATGCCATGGCGAATTCTGTTCTGGTGGACGTTTCTGTTCCGCTGACGTGCCCTGGTGTCCCGGGCTGCCGGACAGGAAGGAGCGGTGGGGAGCTGGTTTTGGACAGCATCGGGGATGGAGCAGAGGGGGTGCGGACGGAGGATGAGCAGCTTCGCTGCGAGGGCCGAACGACGCTGCTTGCAGCTTTAATTAGGCCCGAGCAGTGAAGCTGCGAAGGCCTATTGTATCTGCTCCGTTTATTCTTTTTTTTTTTTCTTTTTTTTTTTTCTTTTTCTTCCGCGTCTTTGGGTGGCCTTTAGGGGGTCTTAGCATATCCAAAAACTCACCAAATTCTGGCCCAATATAGAAAGTGCGTGAAATTTACGTATTTCACTGGCAACGTGAACGTTGGTACAAAAATGTTTCGACAGCGCCCCCTAGAAAATTAAAAATACCCCTCTGCTTTGACCTTTTTTCATAGTAGAACGATGAAATTTGGTACACTTGTAGAACTCAACAATACGCACAGAAAAGCCTCTTGCACCCATGGTCAATATCAAACAGGAAGTCGGCCATTTTGGACTAAAGTGGCCATTTTGACCCCGTTTTGGCCATTTCTAGGGTCTACATTTGGTTGAACAGTTTGGTCATTTTTCGCACGATTGTCTCAAAAATAGTGTGCGATCGAACAGAAGCGATGGATGAATCAAATGAGCAAATAAAATTGACTTTTCGTAAATACTGAAGGGGCGGGGCCAAGCCTCAAAGTTCAAGCACTCGCCAAAAAAATTCAAATTGCTTTAATTTCATAAATGAAAGAATTACAGTTAAAGTAATTATCTATGGACAATCGGCATCGCCCCCCAAAGACAAATGAATGGTCGATTGATGATGTCACATAAGCACCGCCCCCTCAGGCCTTAAAAGGTCAAGTTTTACTGGGAAATTTTCCAAAATTCGCCCTTTCAACTAATCACCCCAAATTTGTAGCAGGTAACTGAAGACAAGTTGGGGTTGCTTGGCATCACTTTATGGGAGTTTTCTGCAGAAGGCGGGGCTGTGGCGGCGCGGCGAAGTCAGGCGTACCGATGTGGCCTTACGTTTGCCTCCCATTTCGTCATTTCTAGAGGTATCGCCACAAAACCTCTTGGGAGTGATCCTAGTTCGGCCCCCCACAAAATGTGATGTGAACATCCAGTGGGCGTGGCCTATTTTCTGAAATAGCGCCCCCTAGGACCATTAAAACTGTCAGCCCCAAGTCATGCTTTGACTGAGGAGTACGAAATTTGGTTTCCTAATGTGGTGTCTCAGGACCTACAAAAAAGTCTCTTGGAGCCAAGTGCAAAGTCGCACAGGAAGTCGGCCATTTTGGTCCAAGTACTCGATTTAGTGGTTTTTGCACACGTTGTTTGGAGAGTGATGCTCCATCGCCCTTTTCACCAATCGCCTTCAAACTTCTGCTATACACTCTTAAGACATAAAGGAAAAAATTCAACCGTCGGATTTTAAATAAGTATAAAGGTGTGGCCGTGGCTAAGCCTCAAACTTTGACCTGTCGCCACGCCACTCTGTTTTTCACAGCTCCCTATTGGACTCCTTTTAACCAATCGCCAGCAATCACTGGCAAATAGCAGCAGACAAGTTGAGGACACTTGGTCTTTAGTCCTGGCAGGTTTCGAATAAAGGCGGGGCTTTGGGAGCATGGCGAAATTCGCCATCACGCCATGGCAATAAGTTTGCCTCTCATTTCTTCAATTATCGTGCCATTGCCACAAAATGTCTGGTGAGTGATCCTAGTCTGACCCCCAATAGAACTGGACAGCTGTAATTTGTGGGCGTGGCCTATTTTCTGAAATAGCGCCCCCTAGGAACAATAAAACTGCCAGCCACAAGCCATGCTTTGACTGAGGAGTAAGAAAATTGGTACACTAATGTGGTGTCTCAGGCCCTACAAAAAAGTCTCTTGGAGCCAAGAGCAAAGTCGCACAGGAAGTCGGCCATTTTGGTCCAAGTACTCGATTTAGTGGTTTTCGCACACATTGTTTGGATAAGGATTCCCCATCACCCTTTTCAACAATCACCTTCAAACATCTGCTATACACTCTTAAGACATAGATGAAAAAATTCAACCGTCGGATTTTAAATAAGTATAAAGATGTGGGCGTGGCTAAGCCTCAAACTTTGACCTGTCGCCACGCCACTCTTATTTTCACAGCTCCCTATTGGACTCCTTTTAACCAATCACCAGCAAACACTGGCAAATAGCAGCAGACAAGTTGAGGTCACTTGGTTTATAGTACTGGCAGGTTTCGAATAAAGGCGGGGCTTTGGGAGCATGGCGAAATTTGCCATCACGCCATGGAAATACGTTTGTCTCTCATTTCTTCAGTCATTGTGACATCGCCACACAAGTTCTGAAGAGTGATCCTACTCTGACCCCTAATAGAATTGGACAGCTGAAGTTTGTGGGCGTGACCTATTTTCTGAAACACCGCCCCCTAGGACCATTAAAACAGTCAGCCCCAAGCCATGCTTTGACTGAGGATCACAAAATTTGGCACACTAATGTAGTGTATCAGGACCTACAAAAAAGTCTCTTGGAGCCAAGAGCAATGTCCTACAGGAGGTCGGCCATTTTGGTCCAAGTACTCAATTTAGTGTTTTTCGCACACGTTATTAGGAGAATGATATCTCCTCGCCCTTTCCACCGATCACCTTCAAACTCCTGCTATATACTCTTAAGACATAGAGGAAAAAATTCAACCGTCGGATTTTAAATAAGTATAAAGGTATGGGCGTGGCTAAGCCTCAAACTTTGACCAGTCGCCATTACTTTATTTGACTTAATAACTCCCATGTGCATGATCAGATCAATTTCATACTTTGTCTGTGTGATCACTGACCACATCTGAAGACAGTGACAATGTGGACAGCTGACATCACCTAAGCCCCGCCCCCTGACTAAAGGAAGTCTATTGTTTTATGGTGAACTGCCCATATTTGTCCCCTCTAATTTAGTCAAGATGACACTAAGGTCATGCACTGTCTTCATGATGTTGTAATGACCATTTAGATCTGATAGCTTTTCAGAAAGTGAGGGGCTTTGATGCCATGGCGATTTCTGGCGTGACGCTGTGACCTTACGTTTGACTGTAACTTCCACAAACAGCCTCCGATTTGCCCGAGACTGAACATCACATCACCAGTGTGGTAAAGATAGAGTATCTCCTAGGGGTGAGACATGTAATGGTGGGCTCAGAAGGGATGCTGAGTCAGGGTGAGGTGTGGACGAGGAGGCCTTTCACGGTTTCCGGTGTTGGGGTGGCTGACTTTCTGTTCCGACAGGCATGCCCTGATGCCCTCGGCTGCCGGCCAGGATGGAGAAGCGCGGAGCCGGGTTTGGAGAGCGTCGGGGATGGAGCGGAGGGGGTGCTGAAGGAGGGCGAGCAGCTTCGCTGCGAGGGCCGAACGACGCTGCTTGCAGCTTTAATTAGGCCCGAGCAGTGAAGCTGCGAAGGCCTATTGTATCTGCTCCGTTTATTATTATTATTTATTATTATTATTATTTTTTTTTTCTTCCGCGTCTTTGGGTGGCCTTTAGGGGGTCTTAGCATATCCAAAAACTCACCAAATTCTGGCCCAATATAGAAAGTGCGTGAAATTTACGTATTTCAGTGGCAATGTGAAAGTTCATAAAAAAGTGGCTGAACAGCGCCCTCTAGAAAGTGAAAAATACCCCTCTCCATTAAGCTTAATTTATCGTACAGTTATGAAATTTGGTTTACTTGTAGTACTCAACAGTCCGCACAGAAAAGTCTCTTGCAGCCATGGTCAATATCAAACAGGAAGTCGGCCATTTTGGGTTGAAATGGCGATTTTTAGACGTTTTGGCCATTTCTAGGGTCTATATTTGGTTGAACAGTTTGGTCATTTTTCGCACGATCGTCTCAAAAATAGTGTGCTATCGAACAGAAGCGATGGACGATTAAAATGAGACAATAAAATTGACTTTTCGTAAATACTGAAGGGGCGGGGCCAGGCCTCAAAGTTCGAGCACTCGCCAAAAAAATTCAAATTGCTATAATTTCATAAATGAAAGAATTACAGTTAAAGTAACTTTCTATAGACAATCGGCATCGCCCCCCGAAGACAAATGAATGTTCGATTGATGATGTCACATAAGCCCCGCCCCCTCAGGACTTAAAAGGTCAAGTTTTACTGGGAAATTTTCAAAAAATCGCCCTTTCAAATAATCATCCCAAATTTGTAGCAGGTAACTGAAGACAAGTTGGGGTTTCTTGGCGTCACTTTATGGGAGTTTTCTGCAGAAGGCGGGGCTGTGGCGGCGCGGCGAAGTCAGGCGTACCGACGTGGCCTTACGTTTGCCTCCCATTTCGTCATTTCTAGAGATATCGCCACGACACTTCTTGGGAGTGATCCTAGTCCGGCCCCCAAAAGAATCTGATGTGAACATCTGGTGGGCGTGGCCTATTTTCTGAAATAGCGCCCCCTAGGACCATTAAAACTGTCAGCCCCAAGCCATGCTTTGACTGAGGAGTACGAGATTTGGTACACTAATGTGGTGTCTCAGGTCCTACAAAAAAGTCTCTTGGAGCCAAGTGCAAAGTCGCACAGGAAGTCGGCCATTTTGGTCCAAGTACTCGATTTAGTGGTTTTCGCACACGTAGTTTGGAGAGTGATGCTCCATCACCCTTTTCACCAATCACCTTCAAACATCTGCTATACACTCTTAAGACATAGAAGAAAAAATTCAACCATCGGATTTTAAATAAGTATAAAGGTGTGGGCGTGGCTAAGCCTCAAACTTTGACTTGTCGCCACGCCACTCTTTTTTTCACAGCTCCCTATTGGACTCCTTTTACTCAATCACCAGCAATCACTGGCAAATAGCAGCAGACAAGTTGAGGTCACTTGGTCTATAGTACTGGCAGGTTTCGAATAAAGGCAGGGCTTTGGGAGTATGGCGAAGTTTGCCATCATGCCATGGAAATACGTTTGTCTCTCATTTCTTCAATCATTGTGACATCGCCACACAATTTCTGATGAGTGATCCTACTCTGACCCCTAATAGAAATGGACAGCTGAAGTTTGTGGGCGTGGCCTATTTTCTGAAATAACGCCCCCTAGGACCATTAAAACTGTCAGCCCCAAGCCATGCTTTCACTGAGGAACACGAAATTTGGCACACTAATGTGGTGTCTCAGGACCTACAAAAAAGTCTCTTGGAGCAAAGTGCAAAGTCGCACAGGAAGTCGGCCATTTTGGTCCAAGTACTCGATTTAGTGGTTTTCGCACACGTTGTTTGGAGAGTGTTGCACCATCGCCCTTTTCACCAATCGCCTTCAAACTTCTGCTACATACTCTTAAGACAAAGGGGAAAAAATTCAACCATCGGATTTCAAATAAGTATAAAGGTGTGGGCGTGGCTAAGCCTCAAACTTTGACCTTTCGCCATTACATTCCTTGACTTAACAACTCCCATGTGCATGATTAGATCTATATCAAACTGTGTCTGTGTGATCATTGACCACATCTCAAGACAATGACAATGTGGACAGCTGACATCACCTAAGCCCCGCCCCCTGACTACAGGAAGTCGATTTTTTCATGGTGAAATGCCCATATTTGTCCCCTCTAATTTAGTGAACATGACACTAAGGTCATGCACTGTCTTCATGATGTTGTAATGACAATTCAGATCTGCTAGCTTTTCAGGAAGGGAGGGGATTTGATAAAATGGCGAATTCTGGCGTGACGCTGTGACCTTACGTTTGACTGTAACTTCCACAAACAGCCTCCGATTTGACCGAGACTGAACATCACATCACCAGTGTGGTAAAGATAGAGTATCTCCTAGTGGTGAGACGTGTAATGGTGGGCTCAGAGGGGATGCTGAGTCAGGGTGAGGTGTGGACGAGGAGGCCGTTCACGGTTTCTGGTGTCGGGGTGGTTGACTTTCTGTTCTGCCAGACGTGCCCTGGTGCCCCCGGCTGCCGGACAGGATGGAGAAGCGCGGAGCTGGGTTTGGAGAGGGTCGGGGATGGAGCGGAGGGGGTGCGGAAGGAGGGCGAGCAGCTTCGCTGCGAGGGCCGAACGACGCTGCTTGCAGCTTTAATTATTATTACGCTTTCTTTTTTCTTCCGCGTCTTTGGGTGGCCTTTAGGGGGTCTTAGCATATCCAAAAACTCACCAAATTCTGGCCCAATATAGAAAGTGCGTGAAATTTACGTATTTCACTGGCGATGTGAAAGTTGATAAAAAAGTGGCTCGACAGCGCCCCCTAAGGAGTGAAAAATACCCCTCTCCATAAAGCCTAGTTTATCGTACAGTTATGAAATTTGGTATACTGGTACTACTCAACAGTCCGCACAGAAAAGCCTCTTGCAACCATGGTCAATATAAAACAGGAAGTCGGCCATTTTGGGTTGAAATGGCGATTTTTAGCCGTTTTGGCCATTTCTAGGGTCTATATTTGGTTGAACAGTTTCGTCATTTTTCGTACCATAGTCTCAAAAATAGTGTGCCATCGAACAGAAGCGATGGACGATTCAAATGAGAAAATAAAATTGACTTTTCGTAAATACTGAAGGGGCGGGGCCAGGCCTCAAAGTTCGAGCACTCGCCAAAAAAATTCAAATTGCTATAATTTCATAAATGAAAGAATTACAGTTAAAGTAACTTTCTATGAATAATCGTCATCGCCCCCCGAAGATAAATGAATGGTCGCTGGATGATGTCACACAAGCCCCGCCCCCTCAGGACTTAAAACGTCAAGTTTTACTGGGAAATTTTCCAAAATTTGCCCTGTCGAATAATCAGCCCGAATTTGTAGCAGGTAACTGAAGAGAAGTTGGTGTTGCTTGGCGTCACTTTATGGGTGTTTTCTGCAGAAGGCGGGGCTGTGGCGACGCGGCGAAGTCAGGCGTACCGCCGTGGCCATACATTGTCCTCCCATGTCGTCATTTCTATAGATACAGTCACGAAACGTCTTGTGAGTGATCCTAGTCCGGCCCCCCAAAAGATCTCACGTGAACATCAAATGGGCGTAACCTATTTTCTGAAATAGCGCCCCCTAGGTCCATTAAAACTGTCAGCCCCAAGCCATGCTTTGACTGAGGAGTACGAAATTTGGTACACTAATGTGGGGTCTCAGGGCCTACAAAAAAGTCTCTTTGAGCCAAGTGCAAAGTCGCACAGGAAGTCGGCCATTTTGGTCCAAGTACTCGATTTAGTGGTTTTCACACACGTTATTAGGAGAATGATGTCTCGTTGTCCTTTCCACCTATCACCTTCAAACTCCTACTATATAATCTTAAGACATAGAGGAAAAAATTCAACCGTCGGATTTTATACAAGTATAAAGGTGTGGGCGTGGCTAAGCCTCAAACTTTGACCTTTCGCCATTACATTACTTGACTTAACAACTCCCATGTGCATGATCAGATCTATATCAAACTCTGTCTGTGTGATCATTGACCACATCTCAAGACAATGACAATGTGGACAGCTGACATCACCTATGCCCCGCCCCCTGACTACAGGAAGTCTATTTTTTTATGGTGAAATGCCCATATTTGTCCCCTCTACTTTAGTCAACATGACACTAAGGTCATGCACTGTCTTCATGATGTTGTAATGACCATTCAGATCTGATAGCTTTTCAGAAAGGGAAGGGCTTTGATGCCACGGCGAATTCTGGCGTGACGCCGTGACCTTACGTTTGACTGTAACTTCCACTAACAACCTCCGATCTGCCCGAGACTGAACATGGCAATCAACAATCATGCCCTTTATTCAACGAGGCACACACGGTTGGTGAACGTTGTGTAATGTCACCACAGCGCCCCCTACACACCATTAAAACTGTAATAACTCCTACAGACGAGGTCGTAACTGCACCAAACTTGCTATGTGTACTCACACAATGGCACCCACCACAATCCTGTGGTAAGTTGTTGATATTGCTTTAGCTCCGCCCCCTGACAGATATTAGGCCCTGAATAACACATGCATGATGCAATTCACACCAAACTGCACACAAATGACTGTCATCAACCTACAAACTTCTTCATGGAATAATTCTTAAATTTGGGACAGCGCCCCCTAGATACAAAAAACCTTTGTAACTTCTGCAAAAAAGCTCCAAACTACATCAAACATTGTGGGAGTCATCACACATCTGCAATACACACATGTATGTGATCACTTGTTCAATTCACTTTAACTCCACCCACTTACAGCTTTTTGTCTCTAGATGACCCATGCAACGTTTGATTGATTCCAAACTAACAGAAAACCGTCTTTGATGACCAAAGATGACCTCTATGGCATTTACTTGTAAATGGTCACAACGCCCCCTAGATGGGTTCAAACTTTATTAACTTCTAAAGTCAAAGTCAGAATGGCATTATACTTGGCTTGTGACATCACGTGACTGCACCAAACACATTGATGTGGTTGTTGGTTCAAATCCCTGTAGCTCCGCCCCTTTCAGCTCACTGGCTTTAGATAACACACACAACGTCCGTTTGATGCCAAAATAACAGAAAACTGTCTTTGTCAACCAAAGCTGACCTCAATGGGATTTTTCGGTAGTTGATCACAGCGCCCCCTAGATAATTTTAACTTTCGATAACTTTAATAAATATGGGCAGAAAAGCACTAAAGTTGGTCTGTGTCATCACACCAACAGTGTGCTTAAGATAAAGTATGCCCTAGTGGTGAGACATGTAATATAATGGTAGGCTCGGAGGGGATGCTGATTCAGGGTGCGGTGTGGACGAGGTGACTGTTAGCTTTTCTTGGTGTCGGGGTGGTGGACGTTTCAGTCCGTGGACGTGCCCTGGTGCCCCGGGCTGCCGGCCAGGATGGAGCGGCGGGGAGCTGGGTTTGGAGAGCGTCGGGGATGGAACGGAGGGGGTGCGGAAGGAGGGTGAGCATCTTCGCTGCGAGGGCCGAACGACGCTGCTTGCAGCTTTAATTAGGCCCGAGCAGCGAAAGCGCTGCGAAGGCCTCTTGTTTTTGCTCTGTTTATTATTAGGCCCGAGCAGCGAAAGCGCTGCGAAGGCCTCTTGTTTTTGCTCTGTTTATTATTATTTATTATTCCGGTGCCCCTTTGAACGGCTTTTTGGGGACCTTAACATACCCCAAAACTCACAATATTTTGCACACTTGTCAGGCCTGGTGAAAAATTTGATATTTTAAAGGTCCCAAAAAAATCGCAAAGAAAATAGCTGAACAGCGCCCCCTACAAAGTGAAAAAAAACCCTCTCCATAAAACTTAGTTTATCGTACAGTTATGAAATTTGGTACACTTGTTGTACTCAACAGTCCGCACAGAAAAGTCTCTTGCAAGCATGGTCAATATCAAACAGGAAGTCGGCCATTTTGGGTTGAAATGACGATTTTTAGCCGTTTTTGCCGTTTTTAGGGTCCGTTTCTGATTGGATTGCTCGATCATTTTTTGCACGATCGTCTCAAAAATGGTGTAAAATTGCTCAGAAGGGATGGGCGAACAAAATGAGACAAAAATTCTGAGTTTTCGTATATGTTGAAGGGGTGGGGCCAGGCCTCGAAGTTTGACTACTCGCCAAAAAAATTTAAACTGCTTTAACTTCATAACTGAATGGAATAGAGTTGCCAAACTTTCTGTGGTGATTCGTCATCGACCCACAAAGTAAATTAAATGGTCGGATGATGACATCACACAAGCCCCGCCCCCTCAGGACCAAAAAGGACAAGTTTTACTGTGAAAGGTCCCAAATGGCCCCATTTCACTCAATCACCACACATTTGTAGCTGGTAACTCAAGACAAGTGGGGGTTGGTTTGCGTCACTTTATGGGAGTTTTCGGCAGAGGGCGGGGCTGTGGCGGCGCGGCGAAGTCAGGCGTACCGCCGTGGCCTTACGTTTGCCTCCCATTTCGTCATTTCTAAAGATATCGCCACGAAACGTCTTGTGAGTGATCCTAGTCCGCCTCCCCAAAAGATCTGATGTGAACATCCGGTGGGCGTGGCCTATTTTCTGAAATAGCGCCACCTAGGACCATTAAAACTGTCAGCCCCAAGCCATGCTTTGACTGAGGATTACGAAATTTGGTACACTAATGTGGTGTCTCAGGACCTACAAAAAAGTCTCTTGGAGCCAAGTGCAAAGTCGCACAGGAAGTCGGCCATTTTGGTCCAAGTACGTGATTTAGTGGTTTTCGCACACGTTGTTTAGAGAGTGATGCTCCGTCGCCCTTTTCACCAATCTCCTTCAAACTTGTGCTATATACTCTTAAGACATAGGGGAAAAAATTCAACCGTCGGATTTTAAATAAGTATAAAGGTGTGGGCGTGGCTAAGCCTCAAACTTTGACCTTTCGCCACGCCACTCTTTTTTTCACAGCTCCCTATTGGACTCGTTTTACCCAATCACCAGGAATCTCTGGTAAATAGCAGCAGACAAGTTGAGGTCACTTGGTCTCCAGTACTGTAAGGTTTTGAAAAAAGGCAGGGCTTTGGGAGCATGGCGAAATTCGCCATCACGCCATGGAAATACGTTTGCCTCTCATTTCTTCATTTATCATGATATCACCTCGAAATTTGTTGTGAGTGATCCTAGTCTCACCCCCAATAGGAATGGTCAGCTTAAGTTTGTGGGCGTGGCCTACTTTCTGAAATAGCGCCCCCTAGGACCATTAAAACTGTCAGCCCCAAGCCATGCTTTTACTGAGGATTACGAAATTTGGTACACTAATGTGGTGTCTCAAGACCTACAAAAAAGTCTCTTGGAACCACGTGCAAAGTTGCACAGGAAGTCAGCCATTTTGGTCCAAGTACGCGATTTAGTGGTTTTCGCACACGTTGTTTGGAGAGTGATGCTCCGTCGCCCTTTTCACCAATCTCCTTCAAACTTGTGCTATATACTCTTAAGACATAGGGTAAAAAATTCAACCGTCGGATTTTAAATAAGTATAAAGGTGTGGGCGTGGCTAAGCCTCAAACTTTGACCTTTCGCCACGCCACTCTTTTTTTCACAGCTCCCTATTGGACTCCTTTTACCCAATCACCAGGAATCTCTGGTAAATAGCAGCAGACAAGTTGAGGTCACTTGGTCTCCAGTACTGTAAGGTTTTGAAAAAAGGCGGGGCTTTGGGAGCATGGCGAAATTCGCCATCACGCCATGGAAATACGTTTGCCTCTCATTTCTTCATTTATCGTGATATCACCTCGAAATTTGTTGTGAGTGATCCTAGTCTCAACCCCAATAGAAATGGTCAGCTTAAGTTTGTGGGCGTGGCCTACTTTCTGAAATAGCGCCCCCTAGGACCATTAAAACTGTCAACCCCAAGCCATGCTTTTACTGAGGATTACGAAATTTGGTACACTAATGTGGTGTCTCAGGACCTACAAAAAAGTCTCTTGGAGCCACGTGCAAAGTAGCACAGGAAGTCGGCCATTTTGGTCCAAGTACTCGATTTAGTGGTTTTCGCACACGTTGTTTGGAGAGTGATGCTCCATCTCCCTTTTCACCAATCACCTTCAAGCTTCTGCTATACACTCTTAAGACATAGAGGAAAAATTCAACCGTCAGATTTTAAATAAGTAGAAAGGTGTGGGCGTGGCTAAGCCTCAAACTTTAACCTGTCGCCATAACATTACTTGACCTGATAACTCCCATGTACACGATCAGATCTATATCAAACTTTGTCTGTGTGATCACTGACCACATCTGAAGACAATGACAATGTGGACAGCTGACATCCCCTAAGTCCCGCCCCCTACTCCAGGAAGTCTATTGTTTTATGGTGAAATGCCGATGTTTGTCATGATCTGAAAGCTTTCCAGAGCCCCTAGATAAGTTTAACCTACAATAACTTCAAAAAACGTGGTCAGAAAAGCATTACAGTTGGTCTGTGTCATCACACCACCAGAGTCGTAAAGGTAGAGTATGCCCTAGTTGTGGGACGTGTAATATAATGGCGGGATAAGAGGTGATGCTGAGTCAGGGTGAGGTGCGGATGAGGTGATCGTTTGCGGTTTCTGGTGTCGGGGTGGCTGACGTTTCTGTTCCGCAGATGTGCCCTGGTGCCCCGGGCTGCCGGCTAGGCCGGAGCGGCGCGGAGCTGCGAGGGCCGAACGACGCTGCTTGCAGCTTTAATTAGGCCCGAGCAGCGAAAGCGCTGCGAAGGCCTCTTGTTTTTGCTCTGTTTATTAGGCCCGAGCAGCGAAAGCGCTGCGAAGGCCTCTTGTTTTTGCTCTGTTTATTCTTTCTTTTTATTTATTATTCTTAGCCCGCTTTGAATGGCTTTTTGGGGACCTTACCATACCCCAAAACTCACAATATTTTGCAGACATGTCAGGCCTGGTGAAAAATTTGATATTTTAAAGGTCCCAAAAAAATCGCAAAGAAAATGGCTGAACAGCGCCCCCTAGAAAGTGAAAAAAAACCCTCTCCATAAAGCTTAGTTTATCGTACAGTTATGAAATTTGGTACACTTGTAGTACTCAACAGTCCGCACAGAAAAGTCTCTTGCAAGCATGGTCAATATCAAACAGGAAGTCGGCCATTTTGGGTTGAAATGGCGATTTTTAGCCGTTTTTGCCGTTTTTAGGGTCTGTTTCTGATTGGATTGCTCGATCATTTTTCGCACGATCAACTCAAAAATTGTGTAAAATTGCTCAGAAGGGATGGGCAAACAAAATGAGACAAGGATTCTGACTTTTCGTATATATTGAAGGGGCGGGGCCAGGCCTCGAAGTTTGACTACTCGCCAAAAAAATTTAAATTGCTATAACTTCATAACTGAATGGAACAGAGTTACCAAACTTTCTATGGTCGTTTGTCATCCACCCACAAAGTAAATTGAATAGTCGGATGATGACATCACACAAGCCCCGCCCCCTCAGGAGCAAAAAGGTCAAGTTTTACTGTGAAAGGTCCCAAATTGCCCCATTTCACTTAATCACCACAAATTTGTAGCTGGTAACTCAAGACAAGTGGGGGTTGCTTGGTATCACTTTATGGGAGTTTTCGGCATAGGGCGGGGCTGTGGCGGCGCGAAGAAGACAGGCGTACCGCCGTGGCCTTACGTTTGCCTCCCATTTCGTCATTTCTAAAGATGTCGTCATGAAACTTTTTGTGAGTAATCCTAGTCTGGCCCCTCAAACAATCTGATGTCAACATCCGGTGGGCGTGGCCTATTTTCTGAAATAGCGCCCCCTAGGACCATTAAAACTGTCAGCCCCAAGCCATGCTTTGAGTGAGGATTACGAAATTTGGTACACTAATGTGGTGTCTCAGGACCTACAAAAAAGCCTCTTGGAGCCAAGTGCAAAGTCGCACAGGAAGTCGGCCATTTTGGTCCACGTACGCGATTTAGTGGTTTTCGCACACGTTGTTTGGAGAGTGATGCTTCGTCGCCCTTTTCACCAATCTCCTTCAAACTTCTGCTATATACTCTTAAGACATAGGGGAAAAAATTCAACCGTCGGATTTTTCAAAAGTTGAAAGGTGTGGGCGTGCCTAAGCCTCAAACTTTGACCTGTCGCCACGCCACTCTTTTTTTCACAGCTCCCTACTGGACTCCTTTTACCCAATCACCAGGATTCTGTGGGAAACAGCAGTAGACAACTTGAGGTTACTTAGTCTCCAGTACTGGCAGGTTTTGAAAAAAGGCGGGGCTTTGGGAGCATGGCGAAAATCGCCATCACGCCATGGAAATACGTTTGCCTCTCATTTCTTCAGTTATCGTGATATCGCTACGAAACTTCTGGTGAGTGATCCTAGTCTGACCCCCAAGAGAAATAGACAGCTGAAGTTTGTGGGCGTGGCCTATTCTCTTAAATAGCGCCCCCTAGGACCATTTAAACTAATAGCCCCAAGCCATGCTTTGATTGAGGATTACGAAATTTGGTACACTAATGTGGTGTCTCAGGACCTACAAAAAAGCCTCTTGGAGCCAAGCGCAAAGTCGCACAGGAAGTCGGCCATTTTGGTCCAAGTACGCGATTTAGTGGTTTTCGCACACGTTGTTTGGAGAGTGATGCTCCGTCGCCCTTTTCACCAATCACTTTCAAACTTCTGCTGTATACTCTTAAGACGTAGGGTAAAAAATTCAACTGTCGGATTTTTCAAAAGTTGAAAGGTGTGGGCGTGGCTAAGCCTCAAACTTTGACCTTTCGCCATTACTTTACTTGACTTAATAACTCCCATGAGCATGATCAGATCTTTTTCAAACTTTGTCTGTGTGATAATTGACCATATCTGTAAAAAATGACAATGTGGACAGCTGACATCACCTAAGCCCCGCCCCCTGACTACAGGAATTCTATTTTTTTATGCTGAAATGCCCATATTTGTCCCCTCTAATTTAGTCAACAAGACACCAAGGTCATGCACTGTCTTCATGATGCTGTATTGACCATTCAGATCTGATAGCTTTCCAGAAAGGGAGGGGCTTTGATGCCTTGGTGAATTCTGGCGTAACGCCGTAACCTTACAAATCATTTTAATGGTGAGCTCAGAGGGGATGCTGAGTCAGGGTGAGGTGCGGACTAGGAGGCCATTCGCGGATTCTAGTGTCGGGGTGGTTGACGTTTCTGTTCTGCCAGACGTGCCTTGGTGCCCCGGGCTGCCGGTCAGGCCGGAGCGGCGCGGAGCTGCGAGGGCCGAACGACGCTGCTTGCAGCTTTAATTATTATTTTTCTTTATTTATTATTCCGGTGCGGCTTTGAATGGCTTTTTGGGGACCTTAACATACCCCAAAACTCACAATATTTTGCACACTTATCAAGCCTGGTGAAAAATTTAATATTTTAAAGGTCCCAAAAAAATCGCAAAGAAAATGGCTGAACAGCGCCCCCTACAAAATGAAAAAAAACCCTCTCCATAAAGCTTAGTTTACCGTACAGTTTGGAAATTTGGTACACTTATAGTACTCAACAGTCCGCACAGAAAAGTCTCTTGCAAGCATGGTCAATATCAAACAGGAAGTCGGCCATTTTGGGTTGAAATGGCGATTTTTTGCCGTTTTTGCCGTTTTTAGGGTCCGTTTCTGATTGGATTGCTCGATCATTTTTTGCACAATCCTCTTAAAAATGGTATAAAATTGCTCAGAAGAGATGGGCGAACAAAATGAGACAATAAAATTGACTTTTCGTAAATGCTGAATGGGCGGGGCCAGGCCTCGAAGTTTGACTACTCGCCAAAAAAAATTAAATTGCTATAACTTCATAAATGAATGGAATAGAGTTACCAAACTTTCTGTGGTCATTCGTCATCCACTCACAAAGTAAATTGAATGGTCGGATGATGACATCACACAAGCCCCGCCCCCTCAGGACCAAAAAGATCAAGTTTTACTGTGAAAGGTCCCAAATTGCCCCATTTCACTTAATCACCACAAATTTGTAGCTGGTAACTCAAGACAAGTGGGGGTTGCTTGGCGTCACGTTATGGGAGTTTTCGGCAGAGGGCGGGGCTGTGGCGGCGCGGCGAATTCAGGCGTACCGCCGTGGCCTTACGTTTGCCTCCCATTTCGTCATTTTCAAAGATATCGTCACGAAACTTCTTGTGAGTGATCCTAGTCCAGCCCCCAGAAAGATCTGATGTGAAGATCTGGTGGGCGTGGCCTATTTTCTGAAATAGCGCCCCCTAGGACCATTAAAACTGTCAGCCCCAAGCCATGCTTTGACTGAGGATTACGAAATTTGGTACACTAATGTGGTGTCTCAGGACCTACAAAAAAGTCTCTTGGAGCCAAGTGCAAAGTCGCACAGGAAGTCGGCCATTTTGGTCCAAGTGCGCGATTTAGTGGTTTTCACACACGTTGTTTGGAGAGTGATACTCCGTCGCCCTTTTCACCAATCACTTTCAAACTTCTGCTATATAGTCTTACGACATAGAGGAAAAAATTCAACCGTCGGATTTTAAATAAGTATAAAGGTGTGGGCGTGGCTAAGCCTCAAACTTTGACCTTTCGCCACGCCACTCTTTTTTTCACAGCTCCCTATTGGACTCCTTTTACCCAATCACCAGGAATCTCTGGTAAATAGCAGCAGGCAAGTTGAGGTCACTTGGTCTCCAGTACTGGAAGGTTTTGAAAAAAGGCGGGGCTTTGGGAGCATGGCGAAATTCGCCATCACGCCATGGAAATACGTTTGCCTCTCATTTCTTCATTTATCGTGATATCACCTCGACCATTGTTGTGAGTGATCCTAGTCTGACCCCCAATAGAAAAGGTCAGCTTAAGTTTGTGGGCGTGGCCTATTTTCTGTATTAGCGCCCCCTAGGACCATTAAAACTGTCAGCCCCAAGCCATGCTTTGACTGAGGATTACAAAATTTGGTACACTAATGTGGTGTCTCAGGACCTACAAAAAAGTCTCTTGGAGCCAAGTGCAAAGTCGCACAGAAAGTCGGCCATTTTGGTCCAAGTGCGCGATTTAGTGGTTTTCACACACGTTGTTTGGAGAGTGATGCTCCGTCGCCCTTTTCACCAATCGCCTTCGAGCTTCTGCTATATACTCTTAAGACATAGAGGAAAAAATTCAACCGTCGGATTTTAAATAAGTATAAAGGTGTGGGCGTGGCTAAGCCTCAAACTTTGACCTTTCGCCACGCCACTCTTTTTTTCACAGCTCCCTATTGGACTCCTTTTACCCAATCACCTGGAATCTCTGGTAAATAGCAGCTGACAAGTTGAGGTCACTTGGTCTACAGTACTGGCAGGTTTTGAAAAAAGGTGGGGCTTTGGGAGCATGGCGAAATTCTCCATCACGCCATGGCAATACGTTTGCCTCTCATTTCTTCAATTATCGTGACATCGCCACAAAATGTCTGGTGAGTGATCCTAGTCTGACCCCCAATAGAAATGGGCATCTGAGATTTGTGGGCGTGGCCTATATTCTGAAATAGCGCCCCCTAGGACCATTAAAACTGTCAGCCCCAAGACAAGGTTTGACTGAGGATTACGAAAATTGGTACACTCATGTAGGGTCTCTGGACCTACAGAAAAGTATCTTGGAGCCAAGCGCAATTTCGCACAGGAGGTCGGCCATTTTGGTCCAAGTACTCGATTTAGTGGTTTTCGCACACGTTGTTTGGACATTGATGGCCCGTTGCCCTTTACACCGATCACCTTCAAACTTATGCTATGTACTCTGAAGACAAAGGGGAAAAAATTCAACCGTCGGATTTTAAATAAGTATCAAGGTGTGGGCGTGGCTAAGCCTCAAACTTTGACCTTTCGCCATGACATTACTTGACTTAATAACTCCCATGTGCATGATCAGATCTAATTCAAACTTTGTCTGTGTGATCACTGACCACATCTCAAGACAACGACAATGTGGACAGCTGACATCACCTAAGCCCCGCCCCCTGACAACAGGAAGTCTATTGTTTTATGGTGAAATGCCCATATTTGTCCCCTCTAATTTAGTGAAAATGACACTCAGGTCATACAGTGTCTTCATGATGTTTTAAAGACCATTCAGATCTGATAGCTTTCCAGAAAGGGAGGGGCTTTGATGCCATGGTGAATGCTGGCGTGACGCCATGACCTTACATTTGACTGTAACTTCCACAAACGGCCTCCGATTTGCCCGAAACTGAATATGGCAATGAACAATCATGCCCTTTAGCCAATGAGGCACAAACGGTTGGTGAATGTTATATAATGTCACCAAAGCTGACCTCAATGGGACTTTTCTGTAGTTGGTCACAGCGCCACCTAGATAACGTTATCCTTCGATAACTTTAAAAAACATGGTCAGAATAGCATTAAAGTTGGTCACTGTCATCACACCACCAGTGTGGTAAAGATAGAGGATTCCCTAATGGTGAGACATAAAATATAATGGTGGGCTCAAAGGGGATGCTGAGTCAGGGTGAGTTGCGGACAAGGTGGCCGTTAGCAGTTTCTGGTGTTGGGGTGGTCGACGTTTGTGTTCTGCGGACGTGCCCTGGTGCCCCGGGCTGCCGGCCAGGCAGGAGCGGTGCGGAGCTGCGAGGGCCGAACGACGCTGCTTGCAGCTTTAATTATTTCTTTCTTTCTTTTTCTTCCGCGTCTTTGGATGGCCTTTAGGGGGTCTTAGCATATCCAAAAACTCACTAAACTTTGGCCCAATATAGAAAGTGAGTGAAATTTACATATTTCACTGGCAA
The DNA here is from genome assembly GCF_043380555.1 of Nothobranchius furzeri. NCBI lineage: Eukaryota > Metazoa > Chordata > Actinopteri > Cyprinodontiformes > Nothobranchiidae > Nothobranchius > Nothobranchius furzeri. The sequence continues at coordinate 43,271,775 of NC_091742.1, read as the reverse complement.
CGTGAAAGTTGGTAAAAAAATGTTTCAACAGCGCCCCCTGGAAAATTAAAAATACCCCTCCGCTTTGACCTTTTTTCATAGTAGAGTGATGAAATTTGGTACACTTGTAGAAGTCAACAATATGCACAGAAAAGCCTCTTGCACCCATGGTCAATATCAAACAGGAAGTCGGCCATTTTGGACTAAAGTGGCGATTTTGACCCCGTTTTGGCCATTTCTAGGGTCTATATTTGGTTAAACAGTTTGGTCATTTTTCGCGCGATCGTCTCAAAAACAGTGTGCAATCGAACAGAAGCGATGGACGATTCAAATGAGAAAATAAAATTGACTTTTCGTAAATACTGAAGGGGCGGGGCCAGGCCTCAAATTTCGAGCACTCGCCAAAAAAATTCAAATCGCTATAATGTCATAAATGAAAGAATCACAGTTAAAGAAATGTTCTAAGGACAATCGTCATCGACCTCCGAAGACAAATGAATGGTCGATTGTTGATGTCACATAAGCCCCGCCCCCTCAGGACTTAAAAGGTCAAGATTTACTGGGAAATTTTCCAAAATTCGCCCTTTCCAATAACCACCCCAAATTTGTAGCGGGTAACTGAAGACAAGTTGGGGTTGCTTGGCGTCACTTTATGGGAGTTTTCTCCAGAAGGCGGGGCTGTGGCGGCGCGGCGAAGTCAGGCGTACCGCTTAGGCCTTACGTTTGCCTCCCATTTCGTCATTTCTAGAGATATCGCCACGAAACCTCTTGGGAGTGATCCTAGTTCAGCCCCCCACAAAATGTGATGTGAACATCCGGTGGGCGTGGCCTATTTTCTGAAATAGCGCCCCCTAGGACCATTAAAACTGTCAGCCCCAAGTCATGCTTTGACTGAGGATTATGAAATTTGGCACACTAATGTGGTGTCTCAGGACCTACAAAAAAGTCTCTTGGAGCCAAGTGCAAAGTCGCACAGGAAGTCGGCCATTTTGGTCCAAGTACTCGATTTAGTGGTTTTCGCACACGTTGTTTGGAGAGTGATGCTCCATCGCCCTTTTCACCAATCGCCTTCAAACTTCTGCTATAGACTCTTAAGACCTAAAGGAAAAAATTAAACCGTCGGATTTTAAATAAGTATAAAGGTGTGGGCGTGGCTAAGCCTCAAACTTTGACCTGTCACCACGCCACTCTTTTTTTCACAGTTACCTATTGGACTCCTTTTACCCAATCGCCAGCAATCTCTGGCGAATAGCAGCTGACAAGTTGAGGTCACTTAGTCTCCAGTACTGGCAGGTTTTGAAAAAAGGCGGGGCTTTGGGAGCATGGCAAAATTCACCATCACGCCATGGCAATACGTTTGCCTCTCATTTCTTCAATTATCGTGCCATCACCACAAAATGTCTGGTGAGTGATCCTAGTCTGACCCCCAATAGATTTGGACAGCTGTAGTTTGTGGGCGTGGCCTATTTTCTGAAATGGCGCCCTCTAGGACCATTAAAACTGTCAGCCCCTAGCCATGCTTTGACTGAGGAGTACGAAATCTGGTACACTAATGTGGTGTCTCCGGTCCTACAAAAAAGTCTCTTGGAGCCAAGTGCAAAGTCGCACAGGAAGTCGGCCATTTTGGTCCAAGTAGTCGATTTAGTGGTTTTCGCACACGTTGTTTGGAGACTGTTACACCATTGCCCTTTTCACCAATCACCTTCAAACTTCTGCTATAGACTCTTAAGACAAAGGGGAAAAAATTCAACCTACGGATTTTAAATAAGTACAAAGGTGTGGGCGTGGCTAAGCCTCAAACTTTGACCTGTCGCCACGCTACTCTTTTTTTCACAGCTCCCTATTGGACTCCTTTTAACCAATCACCAGCATTCACTGGCAAATAGCAGCAGACAAGTTGAGGTCACTTGGTCTATAGTACTGGCAGCTTTCGAATAAAGGCGGGGCTTTGGGAGCATGGCGAAATTCGCCATCACGCCATGGAAATACGTTTGTCTCTCATTTCTTCAATCATTGTGACATCGCCACACAATTTCTGATGAGTGATCCTACTCTGACCCCTAATAGAATTGGACAGCTGAAGTTTGTGGGCGTGGCCTATTTTCTGAAATAGCGCCCCCTAGGACCATTAAAACTGTCAGCCCCAAGCCGTGCTTTGACTGAGGATCACGAAATTTGGCACACTAATGTAGTGTCTCAGGACCTACAAAAAAGTCTCTTGGAGCCAAGCGCAATGTCGCACAGGAGGTCGGCCATTTTGGTCCAAGTACTCGATTTAGTGGTTTTCGCACACGTTATTAGGAGAATGATGTCTCGTCGCCCTTTCCACCGATCACCTTCAAACTCTTGCTATATACTCTTAAGACATAGAGGAAAAGATTCAACCGTCGGATTTTAAATAAGTATAAAGGTGTGGGCGTGGCTAAGCCTCAAACTTTGACCAGTCGCCATTACGTTACTTGACTCAATAACTCCCTTGTGCATGATCAGATCAATTTCAAACTTTGTCCGTGTGATCACTGACCACATCTGAAGACAGTGACAATGTGGACAGCTGGCATCACCTAAGCCCCGCCCCCTGACTACAGGAAGTCTTCTGTTTTATGGTGAAATGCCCATATTTGTCCCCTCTAATTTAGTCAACATGACACTAAGGTCATGCACTGTCTTCATGATGTTCTAATGACTATTCAGATCTGATAGCTTTTCAGAAAGGGAGGAGCTTTGATGCCATGGCGATTTCTGGCGTGACGCTGTGACCTTACGTTTGACTGTAACTTCCACAAACAGCCTCCGATTTGCCAGAGACTGAACATCACATCACCAGTGTGGTAAAGATAGAGTATCTCCTAGTGGTGAGACGTGTAATGCTGGGCTCAGAGGGGATGCTGAATCAGGGTGAGGTGTGGACGAGGAGGCCGTTCACGGTTTCTGGTGTCGGGGTGGTTGACTTCCTGTTCTGCCAGACGTGCCCTGGTGCCCCCGGCTGCCGTCCAGGATGGACAAGCGCGGAGCTGGGTTTGGAGAGCGTCGGGGATGGAGCGGAGGGGGTGCGGAAGGAGGGCGAGCAGCTTCGCTGCGAGGGCCGAACGACGCTGCTTGCAGCTTTAATTAGGCCCGAGCAGCGAAAGCGCTGTGAAGGCCTCTTGTTTTTGCTCCGTTTATTATTTTTTTTATTTATTATTCCGGTGCCGCTTTGAATGGCTTTTTGGGGATCTTAACATACCCCAAAACTCACAATATTTTGCACACTTGTCAGGCCTGGTGAAAAATTTGATATTTTAAAGGTCCCAAAAAAATCGCAAAGAAAATGGCTGAACAGCGCCCCCTAGAAAATGAAAAAAAACCCTCTCCATAAAGCTTAGTTTATCGTACCGTTATGAAATTTGGTACACTTATAGTACTCAATAGTCCGCACAGAAAAGTCTCTTGCAAGCATGGTCAATATCAAACAGGAAGTCGGCCATTTTGGGTTGAAATGGCGATTTTTTGCAGTTTTGGCCGTTTTTAGGGTCCGTTTCTGATTGGATTGCTCGATCATTTTTTGCACGATCATCTCAAAAATTGTGTAAAATTGCTCAGAAGAGATGGGCGAACAAAATGAGACAATAAAATTGACTTTTCGTAAATACTGAAGGGGCGGGGCCAGGCCTCGAAGTTTGACTACTCGCCAAAAATTTTTAAATTGCTATAACTTCATAACTGAATGGAATAGAGTTACCAAACTTTCTGTGGTTATTCGTCATCACCTCACAAAGTAAATTGAATGGTCGCATGATGACATCACACAAGCCCCGCCCCCTCAGGACCAAAAAGGTTAAGTTTTACTGTGAAAGGTCCCAAATTGCCCCATTTCACTAAATCACCACAAATTTGTAGCTGGTAACTCAAGACAAGTGGGGGTTGCTTGGCGTCACATTATGTGAGTTTTCGGCAGAGGGCGGGGCTGTGGCGGCGCGGCGAAGTCAGGCGTACCGCCGTGGCATTACGTTTGCCTCCCATTTCGTCATTTCTAAAGATATCATCACGAAACTTCTTGTGAGTGATCCTAGTCTGGCCCCCCAAAAGATCTGATGTGAACATCTGGTGGGCGTGGCCTATTTTCTGAAATAGCGCCCCCTAGGACCATTAAAACTGTCAGCCCCAAGCCATGCTTTGACTGAGGATTACAAAATTTGGTACACTAATGTGGTGTCTCAGGACCTACACAAAAGTCTCTTGGACCCAAGTGCAAAGTCGCACAGGAAGTCGGCCATTTTGGTCCAAGTACGCGATTTACTGGTTTTCGCACACCTTGTTTGGAGAGTGATGCTCCGTCGCCCTTTTCACCAATCTCCTTGAAACGTCTGCTATATACTCTTAAGACAAAGAGGAAAAAATTCAACCGTCGGATTTTTCAAAAGTTAAACGGTGTGGGCGTGGCTAAGCCTCAAACTTTGACCTGTCGCCACGCCACTCATTTTTTCACAGCTCCCTACTGGACTCCTTTTACCCAATCAGCAGGAATCTCTGGCAAACAGCAGTAGACAACTTGAGGTCACTTGGTCTCCAGTACTGGCAGGTTTCAAAAAAAGGCGGGGCTTCAGGAGCATGGCGAAAATCGCCATCACGCCATGGAAATACGTTTGCCTCTCATTTCTTCATTTATCGTGATATCGTTACGAAACTTCTGGTGAGTGATCCTAGTCTGACCCCAAAGAGACATAGACAGCTGAAATATGTGGGCGTGGCCTAATTTCTGAAATAGCGCCCCCTAGGACCATTTAAACTAATAGCCCCAAGCCATGCTTTCACTGAGGATTACGAAATTTGGTACACTAATGTGGTGTCCCAGGACCTACAAAAAAGTCTCTTGGAGCCAAGCACAAAATTGCACAGGAAGTCGGCCATTTTGGTCCAAGTACGCGATTTAGTGGTTTTCGCACACGTTGTTTGGAGAGTGATGCTCCGTCGCCCTTTTCACCAATCGCCTTCAAACTTCTGCTATATACTCTTAAGGCATAGGGGAAAAAATTCAACCGTCGGATTTTTCAAAAGTTGAAAGGTGTGGGCGTGGCTAAGCCTCAAACTTTGACCTTTCGCCATTACTTGACTTAATAACTCCCATGTGCATGATCAGATCTTTTTCGAACTTTGTCTGTGTGATCATTGACCATATCTGTAAACAATGACAATGTGGACAGCTGACATCATCTAAGCCCCGCCCCCTGACTAAAGGAAGTTATTATTTTATGCTGAAATGCCCATATTTGTCCCCTCTAATTTAGTCAACATGACACCTAGGTCATGCACTGTCTTCATGAAGCTGTAATGGCCATTCAAATCTGATAGCTTTCCAGAAAGGGAGGGGCTTTGATGCCATGGCGAATTCTTGCGTATGCCGTAACCTTACAATTCAATTTAATGGTGAGCTCAGAGGGGATGCTTAGTCAGGGTGAGGTGCGGACTAGGAGGCCATTTGCTGTTTCCGGTGACGGGATGATTGACGTTTCTGTTCTGCCAGACATGCCCTGGTGCCCCGGGCTGCCGGCCAGGCCGGAGCGGCGCGGAGCTGCGAGGGCCGAACGACGCTGCTTGCAGCTTTAATTTTTTATTATTCTCGTGCCCCTTTGCAAACTTGTCAGGCCTGGTGAAAAATTTGATATTTTAAAGGTCCCAAAAAATCGCAAAGAAAATGGCTGAACAGCGCCCCCTAGAAGGTGAAAAATACCCCTCTCCATAAAGCTTAGTTTATCGTACAGTTATGAAATTTGGTACACTTGTAGTACTCAACAGTCCGCACAGAAAAGTCTCTTGCAAGCATGGTCAATATCAAACAGGAAGTCGGCCATTTTGGGTTGAAATGGCGATTTTTAGCCGTTTTTGCCGTTTTTAGGGTCCGTTTCTGATTGGATTGCTCGATCATTTTTCGCACGATCGACTCAAAACTTGTGTAAAATTGCTCAGAAGGGATGGGCGAAGAAAATGAGACAAGGATTCTGACTTTTTGTATATGATGAAGGGGCGGGGCCAGGCCTCGAAGTTTGACTACTCGCCAAAAAAATATAAATTGCTATAACTTCATAACTGAATGGAATAGAGTTACCAAACGTTCTGTGGTCATTTGTCATCCACCCACAAAGTAAATTGAATGGTCCGATGATGACATCACACAAGCCCCTCCCCCTCAGGACCAAAAAGGTCAAGTTTTACTGTGAAAGGTCCCAAATTTCCCCATTACACTTAATCACCACAAATTTGTAGCTGGTAACTCAAGACAAATGGGGGTTTCTTGGCATCACTTTATGGGAGTTTTCAGCAGAGGGCGGGGCTGTGGCGGCGCGGCGAAGTCTGGCGTACCGCCGTGGCCTTACGTTTGCCTCCCATTTCGTCATTTCTAAAGATATCGTCACGAAACTTCTTGTGAGTGATCCTAGTCTGGCCCCCCAAAAGATCTGATGTGAACATCCGGTGGGCGTGGCCTATTTTCTGAAATAGCGCCCCCTAGGACCATTAAAACTTTCAGCCCCAAGCCATGCTTTGACTGACGATTACAAAATTTGGTACACTAATGTGGTGTCTCAGGACCTACAAAAAAGTCTCTTGGAGCCAAGTGCAAATTCGAACAGGAAGTCGGCCATTTTGGTCCAAGTACTCGATTTAGGGGTTTTCGCACACGTTGTTTGGAGAGTGATGCTCCGTCGCCCTTTTCACCAATCGCCTTCAAACTTCTGCTATATACTCTTAAGACGTAGGGGAAAAAAATTCAACCGTCGGATTTTTCAAAAGTTGAAAGGTGTGGGCGTGGCTAAGCCTCAAACTTTGACCTGTCGGCACACCACTCTTTTTTTCACAGCTCCCAACTGGACTCCTTTTACCTAATCATTAGGAATCTCTGGTAAATAGCAGTAGACAACTTGAGGTCACTTGGTCTCCAGTACTGGTAGGTTAAAAAAAAAGGCGGGGCTTTGGGAGCATGGCGAAAATCGCTATCACGCCATGGAAATACGTTTGCCTCTCATTTCTTCAGTTATCGTGATATCGCTACGGAACTTCTGGTGAGTGATCCTAGTTTGACCCCCAAGAGACATAGACAGCTGAATAATGTGGGCGTGGCCTAATTTTTGAAATAGCGCCCCCTAGGACAATTTAAACTAATAGCCCCAAGCCATGCTTTCACTGAGGATTACGAAATTTGGTACACTAATGTGGTGTCTCAGGACCTACAAAAAAGTCTCTTGGAGCAAGGCGTAAAGTCGCACAGGAAGTCGGCCATTTTGGTCCAAACACGCAATTTAGTGGTTTTCGTACACGTTGTTTGGAGAGTGATGCTCCGTCGCCCTTTTCACCAATCACCTTCAAACTTCTGCTTTATACTCTTAAGACGTAGGGGAAAAAATTCAACCGTCGGATTTTTCAAAAGTTGAAAGGTGTGGGCGTGGCTAAGCCTCAAACTTTGACCTTTCGCCACATCACTCTTATTTTCACAGCTCCCTATTGGACTCCTTTTACCCAATAACCAGGAATCTCTGGCAAATAGCAGTAGACAACTTGAGATCACTTGGTATCCAGTACTGGTATGTTTTGAAAAAAGGCGGGGCTTTGGGAGCATGGAGAAAATCGCCATCACGCCATGGAAATACGTTTGCCTCTAATTTCTTCAGTTATCTTGATATTGCTACTAAACGTCTGGTGAGTGATACTAGTCTGATCCCCAAGAGAAATAGATAGCTGAAATTTGTGGGCGTGGCCTATTTTCTTCAATAGCGCCCCCTAGAGCCATTAAAACTGTCAGCCCCAAGCTATGCTTTGACTGAGGATTACGAAATTTTGTACACTAATGTGGTGTCTCAGGACCTACAAAAAAGTCTCTTGGAGCCAAGCGCAAAGTCGCACAGGAAGTCAGCTATTTTGGTCCAAGTACTTGATTTAGTGGTTTTCGCACACGTTGTTTGGACAGTGATGCTCCATCGTCCTTTTCACCAATCTCCTTCAAACTTCTGCTATATACTCTTAAGACACAGAGGAAAAAATTCAACCGTCGGATTTTTCAAAAGTTGAAAGGTGTGGGCGTGGCTAAGCCTCAAACTTTAACCTTTCACCATTAGATTACTTGGCTTAATAACTCCCAAGTGCATGATCAGATCTATTTGAAACTTTGTCTGTGTGATCACTGACCACATCTCAAGACAACGACAATGTGGACAGCTGACATCACCTAAGCCCCGCCCCTTACAACAGGAAGTCTATTGTTTTATGGTGAAATGCCCATATTTGTCCCCTCTAATTTAGTGAACATGACACTAAGGTCATACACTGTCTTCATGATGTTGTAATGACCATTCAGACTTGATAGCTTTCCAGAAAGGGAGGGGTTTTGATGCCATGGTGAATGCTGGTGTGATGCCATGACCTTACATTTGACTGTAACTTCCACAAACGGCCTCCGATTTGCCCGAAACTGAACATGGCAATGAACAATCATGCCCTTTAGCCAATGAGGCACAAATGGTTGGTGAATGTTGTATAATGTCACCAAAGCTGACCTCAATGGGACATTTTCTGTAGTTGGTCACAGGGCCCCCTAGATAACGTTATCCTTCGATAACTTTAAAAAACATGGTCAGAATAGCAATAAAGTTGGTCACTGTCATAACACCACCAGTGTGGTAAAGATAGAAGATTCCCTAGTGGTGAGAGCTAAAATATAATGGTGGGCTCAAAGGGGATGCTGAGACAGGGAGAGGTGTGAACGAGGTGACCGTTAGCAGTTTCTGGTGTCGGGGTGGTCGACGTTTCTGTTTCGCAGATGTAGCCTGGTGCCCCGGGCTGCCGGCCAGGCCGGAGCGGCGCAAAGCTGCGAGGGCCGAACGACGCTGCTTGCAGCTTTAATTATTCTTTTTTCTTCCGCGTCTTTGAATGGCCTTTAGGGGGTCTTAGCATATCCAAAAAGTCACCAAAATCTGGCCCAATATAGAAAGTGCGTGAAATTTACGTATTTCACTGGCGATGTGAAAGTTCGAAAAAAGTTGCTGAACAGCGCCCCCTAGAAAGTGAAAAATACCCCTCTCCATAAAGCTTTGTTTATCGTACAGTTATGAAATTTGGTTTACTTGTAGTACTCAACAGTCCGCACAGAAAAGTCTCTTGCAACAATGGTCAATATCAAACAGGAAGTCGGCCATTTTGGGTTGAAATGGCGATTTTTAGCCATTTTGGCCATTTCTAGGGTCTATATTTGGTTGAACAGTTTCGTCATTTTTCGCGCGATCGTCTCAAAAATAGTGTGCAATCGAACAGAAGCAATGGACAATTCAAATGAGAAAATAAAATTGACTTTTCGTAAATACTGAAGGGGCGGGGCCAGGCCTCAAACTTCGAGCACTCGCCAAGAAAATTAAAATTGCTATAATTTCATAAATGAAAGAATTACAGTTAAATTAATGTTCTAAGGACAATCGTCATCACCCCCGAAGACAAATGAATGGTCGATTGATGATGTCACATAAGCCCCGCCCCCTCAGGTCTTAAAAGGTCAAGTTTTACTGGGAAATTTTCCAAAATTTGCCCTTTCAAATAATCATCCCAAATTTGTAGCAGGTAACTGAAGACAAGTTGGGGTTTCTTGGCGTCACTTTATGGGAGTTTTCTGCAGAAGGCGGGGCAGTGGCGGCGCGGCGAAATCAGGCGTACCGACGTGGCCTTACGTTTGCCTCCCATTTCGTCATTTCTAGAGATATCGCCACGACACTTCTTGGGAGTGATCCTAGTCCGGCCCCCAAAAGAATCTGATGTGAAAATCCGGTGGGCGTGGCCTATTCTCTGAAATAGCGCCCCCTAGGACCATTAAAACTGTCAGCCCCAAGCCATGCTTTGACTGAGAAGTACGAAATTTGGTACACTAATGTGGTGTCTCAGGACCTACAAAAAAGTCTCTTGGAGCCAAGTGCGAAGTCGCACAGGAAGTCGGCCATTTTGCTCCAAGTACTCGATTTAGTGGTTTTCGCACACGTTGTTTGGAGAAGGATGCTCCATCACCCTTTTCACCAATCACCTTCAAACATCTGTTATACACTCTTAAGACATAGATGAAAAAATTCAACCGTCGGATTTTAAATAAGTATAAAGGTGTGGGCGTGGCTAAGCCTCAAACTTTGACCTGTCGCCACGCCACTCTTTTTTTCACAGCTCCCTATTGGCCTCCTTTTAACCAATCACCAGCAATCACTGGCTAATAGCAGCAGACAAGTTGAGGTCACTTGGTCTATAGTACTTGCAGGTTTCGAATAAAGGCGGGGCTTTGGGAGCATGGCGAAATTCGCCATCACGCCATGGAAATACGTTTGTCTCTCATTTCTTCAATCATTGTGACATCGCCTCACAATTTCTGATGAGTGATCCTACTCTGACCCCTAATAGAATTGGACAGCTGAAGTTTGTGGGCGTGGCCTATTTTCTGAAATAGCGCCCCCTAGGACCATTAAAACTGTCAGCCCCAAGCCATGCTTTGACTGAGGATCACGAAATTTGGCACACTAATGTGGTGTCTCAGGACCTACAAAAAAGTCTCTTGGAGCCAAGTGCAATGTCGCACAGGAGGTCGGCCATTTTGGTCCAAGTACGCGATTTAGTGGTTTTCGCACACGTTATTAGGAGAATGATGTCTCGTCGCCCTTTCCACCGATCACCTTCAAACTCCTGCTATATACTCTTAAGACATAGAGGAAAAAATTCAACCGTTGGATTTTAAATAAGTATAAAGGTGTGGGCGTGGCTAAGCCTCAAACTTTGACCAGTCGCCATTACGTTATTTGACTTAATAACTCCCATGTGCATGATCAGATCAATTTCAAACTTTGTCTGTGTTATCACTGACCACATCTGAAGACAGTGACAATGTGGACAGCTGACATCACCTAAGCCCCGCCCCCTGAATACAGGAAGTCTACTGTTTTATGGTGAAATGCCCATATTTGTCCCCTCTAATTTAGTCAAGATGACACTAAGGTCATGCACTGTCTTCATGATGTTGTAATGACCATTCAGATCTGATAGCTTTTCAGAAAAGGAGGGGCTTTGATGCCATGGCGATTTCTGTTGTGACGCTGTGACCTTACGTTTGACTGTAACTTCCACAAACAGCCTCCGATTTGCCCGAGACTGAACATCACATCACCAGTGTGGTAACGATAGAGTATCTCCTAGTGGTGAGACGTGTAATGGTGGGCTCAGAAGGGATGCTGAGTCAGGGTGAGGTGTGGACGAGGAGGCCGTTCACGGTTTCTGGTGTCGGGGTGCTTGACTTTCTGTTCCGCCAGACGTGCCCTGGTGCCCTCGGCTGTCGGCCAGGATGGAGAAGCGCGGAGATGGGTTTGGAGAGCGTCGGGGATGGAGCGGAGGGGGTGCGGAAGGACGGCGAGCAGCTTCGCTGCGAGGGCCGAACGACGCTGCTTGCAGCTTTAATTCTTTCTTTATTATTCCGTGCGCGAAATGAATGGCTTTTTGGGGACCTTAACATACCCCAAAACTCACAATATTTTGCAAACTTGTCAGGCCTGGTGAAAAATTTGATATTTTAAAGGTCCCAAAAAAATCGCAAAGAAAATGGCTGAACAGCGCCCCCTAGAAGGTGAAAAAAAACCTCTCCATAAAACTTAGTTTATCGTACAGTTATGAAATTTGGTACACTTGTAGTACTCCACAGTCCGCACAGAAAAGTCTCTTGCAAGCATGGTCAATATCAAACAGGAAGTCAGCCATTTTGGATTGAAATGGCGATTTTTAGCCGTTTTGCCGTTTTTAGGGTCCGTTTCTGGTTGGATTGCTCGATCATTTTTCGCACGATCGTCTCAAAAACTGTGTAAAATTGCTCAGAAGGGATGGGCAAACAAAATGAGACAAGGATTCTGACTTTTTGTATATGATGATGGGGCGGGGCCAGGCCTCAAAGTTTGACTACTCGCCGAAAAAATTTAAACTGCTTTAACTTCATATCTGTATGGAATAGAGTTACCAAACTATCTGTGGTCATTTGTCATCCACCCACAAAGTAAATTGAATGGTCGGATGATGACATCACAGAAGCCCCGCCCCCTCAGGACCAAAAAGGTCAAGTTTTACTGTGAAAGGTCCCAAATAGCCCCATTTCACTCAATCACCACAAATTTGTAGCTGGTAACTCAAGACAAGTGGGGGTTGCTTGGCGTCACTTTATGGGAGTTTTCGGCAGAGGGCGGGGCTGTGGCGGCGCAGCGAAGTCAGGCGTACCGCCGTGGCCTTACGTTTGCCTCCCATTTCATCATTTCTAAAGATATCGCCACGAAGCTTCTTGTGAGTGATCCTAGTCCGGCCCCCCAAAAGATCTGATGTGAACATCTGGTGGGCGTGGCCTATTTTCTGAAATAGCGCCCCCTAGGACCATTAAAACTGTCAGCCCCAAGCCATGCTTTGACTGAGGATTACGGAATTTGGTACACTAATGTGGTGTCTCATGACCTACAAAAAAGTCTCCTGGAGCCAAGAGCAAAGTCACACAGGAAGTCGGCCATTTTGGTACAAGTACGCGATTTAGTGGTTTTCGCACACGTTGTTTGGAGAGTGATGCTCCATCGCCCTTTTCACCAATTGCCTTCAAACTTCTGCTATATACTCTTAAGACATAGGGGGAAAAATTCAACTGTCAGATTTTTCAAAAGTTGAAAGGTGTGGGCGTGGCTAAGCCTCAAACTTTGCCCTTTTGCCACGCCACTCTTGTTTTCACAGCTTCCTATTGGACTCCTTTTACCCAATCACCAATAATCTCTGGCAAATAGCAGTAGACAACGTGAGGTCACTTGGTATCCAGTACTGGCAGGTTTCGAGTAAAGGCGGGGCTTTGGCAGCATGGCGAAAATCGCCATCACGCCATGGAAATACGTTTGCCTCTCATTTCTTCAGTTATCGTGATATCGCTATGAAACTTCTTGTGAGTGATCCTAGTCTGACCCCCAAGAGATATACACAGCTGAAATTTGTGGGCGTGGCCTATTTTCTTAAATAGCGCCCCCTAGGACCATTTAAACTAATAGCCCCAAGCCATGCTTTGACTGAGGATTACGAAATTTGGTACACTAATGTGGGGTCTCAGGACCTACAAAAAAGTCTCTTGGAGCCAAGCGCAAAGTTGCACAGGAAGTCGGCCATTTTGGTCCAAGTACGTGATTTAGTGGTTTTCGCACACATTGTTTGGAGAGTGATGCTCCGTCGCCCTTTTCACCAGTCGCCTTCAAGCTTCTGCAATTTACTCTTAAGACGTAGGGGAAAAAATTCAACCGTCGGATTTTTCAAAAGTTGAAAGGTGTGGGCGTGGGTAAGCCTCAAACTTTGACCTTTCGCCATTACTTTACTTGACTTAATAACTCCCATGTGCATGATCAGATCTTTTTCGAACTTTGTCTGTGTGATCATTGACCATATCTGTAAACAATGACAATGTGGACAGCTGACATCACCTAAGCCCCGCCCCCTGACTACAGGAAGTTATTTTTTATGCTGAAATGCCCATATTTGTCCCCTCTAATTTAGTCAACATGACACCAAGGTCATGCACTGTCTTCATGATGCTGTAATGACCATTCAGATCTGATAGCTTTCCAGAAAGGGAGGGGCTTTGATGCCATGGCGAATTCTGGCGTAACGCCGTAACCTTACAATTCAATTTAATGGTGAGCTCAGAGGGGATGCTGAGTCAGTGTGAGGTGCGGACTAGGAGGCCTTTTGCGGTTTCTGGTGTCGGGGTGGTTGACGTTTCTGTTCTGCCAGACGTGCCCTGGTGCCCCGGACTGCCAGCCAGGCCGGAGCGGCGCGGAGCTGCGAGGGCCGAACGACGCTGCTTGCAGCTTTAATTGTTATTGTTGTTGAATGCTTGGTAATTCCGACCAGACACGGAGACAGAGGTGAAAGAGAAAGGAAAAGAAAAGGTGGGGAGGGGGGGGGGGGGGGGGGGGGTCCACAAAAATAAACAATGAACAAGAGTCTGCTTCTAGACCTGCAGAAAAAGACAAAAAAAAGCAAAAGGACAAAAAAAGGGACACAACAACAATGCAAAAAGATCTAGCTATCACTGCGTCAACTTGATGAGGAAATATATAATCAACATTGCTTAACTGAAGAATCACGATAATAAATCACAGTGCGTTAAGTGCCCACCATAGTCTTAAGACCTGTGTTTAAAGTGCCCAAGCCCATACTTTTGAGAGCACCATGTGAGTACCTGTGTGTGTACATGCGCTTTTCTATTTAAGGTTTCTCTATAGGAGCGTCCAACAGAGAGTGTGAGGGACCACAGATCCGCCCCCCAAAGATGCGCAGGAGACGGGGGGAGCTCCAAGTCCCAGAGATCCAGGCGCTGCCCCAGAACACAGAAACCCCAAGGAGACTGCAACCAGAAAGGCCCCTGCCCCCCTCGAGAGGCACAGAGGATCACCCCGGGGGGCCACAACCAGCAGCCGGCAGAGTCCTGGGAGATATCAGCGGCAAGCCCTCAGGCCCGCCCACAGCCTCCCACCCCCTAGCCGGCCGAGCCCGGGACCCAGCAACCCGGGACCCAGGGGCGACTTTCAAAAATAAAGGACATCAAACCCACTACAGTATATTACATCACATCCGGGTCTTGAACTGTAAGTTTTAAGTCTTTCATTGTTTGTTTTATTTTGTTCCCAACATGGGTTTCTGAATGGTATGACACAGTTCAGTCATGTCCAGAAGCTGTGCTTCAGTGCTCCTAATTAGGGCCCGACCGATATATCGGCCGACCGATATTATCGGCCGATATAGGGGTCATTAACTCTATCGGCTATCGGCCAAAAAGACGGCCGATATGGCTGATATAGCGCTACCTATCCAGCAGATGGCGCCAGCTTTATGAACTCATGTTGTGGGCTCCACTCCTCGGGGGGTGGAGCCACCGTCACAGCACACATGCAGCGGAGGCGGAGCAGCAGAGTCAAGCAGAGACGAGACGGTGATGAGGAAGTAGGGGTAAGTCTTCAGTTTTAAGCATATTTGTTGTGTCAGTGGTAAGTTGAACGGTAAAATAAGCAATGATAAAAGTATGTTTCCCCTCATCATGCTTCCTAAGTTTATTGTGTGCCTCGTGGCCTCGTATTGAAAAGTTAACCTGAAAAAATAAAAACTGCCGCAGCATTAAGCTCTATGCAGAGCTCACGCTGCTTCCCCTTTAGTCATGCTGGGCAGTAAGTAAGTAACATTGGCCTTTTTCTTGAAGACATTCTGGAATATTCTCAGACAATTTCCTCCGCTCTTCTTCAGCAGTCTTTTCAAATTCACGCGGTTCGGTTCACCCGCGGCTTGCGAAAAAAAATGTGCAGACGCCAAAACTAGCTCTGCATGGTGCGGGCTGGAACGCCGGCGTGCAGCGCTTCAGTGGCCCATGTGGCCGACGAATGAAGGCGGCCGTGGTCCCCTTTTCGCGTCGCTTCGGCGGCACACGACCGTTATCGCAGCTGAGGACGGGCGAGAGGGGGTTGGCAAAAAAGCAATGAAACGCTGTGCAGGCAGTCCCCCCACCTCTCCCTAGCTGGGAGAGGAGTAGGGGCGGTAATACGAGAAAATAAACATCCCTCTCTACAATAGAATAAATCTATTGTATTTTTCAGCCTTATATTTTACATAAGGCTTATACATTGCCACATACTAGTCATTTAAAGTATCTTATTTGTATTTTCCTAATACTGTCGGCTTTGTGTAAAAGTGTAAAACTCAAAAGTATTTTAATGCCAAAAATCAGGTGACAGAAATAAAAACAGGTAGCTAGGACGCTGAAACCAGCAGAGTATGACTGAACCGTATGCACTGAGGAGTGAGAGATGACAGAGGACTAGTTATGAGGAGGAGCTGTGAGTGGGAGCAGAGGACAGCAGGGGAACATGGGAGGAACTATAAATGAAAATATTTTTAAAGAAGAAAGAATCCTAAAAGGGAAAGAAGAATATTTAGAAATAAAAACCTGACAACAAACGGAGTAGAAAATTCAGTGGAAGGAAAAAAAAAGACTTGAATACTAAATGAGAAAACCTTAACAGCTGGGGAACCAAACAAAAACAGAGCCATTGGTTTTGAGCCACAATGCCTGATATCATTTATTTACATGATAATTTTTAAACTTAAGTATAAACATGCCACATTTAATGTATTTTACTTTGTCTTGGTATCAACAGATATATAACTGTACTTTTATGCTGATTATTTTATTACAGATGGAAAAAGAGGGTCGTAGTAAGGTGTGGGCCTACTTCACTAAAGATCCATCCGGTGATGTCATCTGCAGCATCTGCTCATCTTCAGTAGTAGTTTGTGTGTTCTGTTGTTTTTGAGATTGCAAAATAAATCTTATTTGCATTACTTGGAAACCCTAGTGAGTTATTGAGACAGTTCTTTGGTGTGCAATATAGAAACAAGTTAGCATCAAAAAGGCAGAGAATGAAGGGTTTAATCTTAAGAACATTTGTATTTATTTTTTTGAGAGGGAGATTTATCGGCCATTATATCGGCTATCGGCCTTTGTTAAAAGTTTTATATCGGTATCGGTCCCAAAAAAAAGCATATCGGTCGGGCCCTACTCTTAATGTCCTGTGCTTATTTTATTCTTGAGCCCAAGGACCTTTGGTGAAATCTTATCCCCATTCATTCGCATTACAACTTTCTGAATGAATTCATAAAAGTACCGCAGCTCCTTGGGATAAACCAGATTGATGGCATAGATCAGGGATTCCCAAAGTGTGGTGCGCGCGAGCTGCCACTAGGGGGTGCGCGAGGTGAAAAGTGTAATGGCTGCGGAGCTCAGAGAAGTCTGTCAAAAGTCACCATTAACGTAGCCAGAAACTCATTTCTGGGTGGGCCTAAGAAAATGTAAGTGCGCACAATAAATGTAATTGAAAACAAGTATATTTTGCTTGTGTGTGTGTGTGTGTGTGTGTGTGTGTGTGTGTGTGTGTGTGTGTGTGTGTGTGTGTGTGTGTGTGTGTGTGTGTGTGTGTGTGTGTCCCCTCCGCACATGCCCTAGCTCAGGGGTCGGCAATCCGCGGCTCTGGAGCCGCATGCGGCTCTTCCATCCATCTGATGCGGCTCTCTGTGCTTGTAAAATAATGAATGGATATTTAAATAAAATGCTTTATATTTTACTGCATATATTTTACATCTGTAAGCTAATTCTAAATGTAAAGATTGTCTGCGTAAACCTGAACAGGTCCAACCCGGTCTACTGTGTGACTGGGTTGATGCGTCACGCTTGTGCGTAATCATATAGGCGCTGTCTGAGCTGAAGACGATGTGAGATTCTGGGATTCTCCTCAGACAGGCTCATGGATGTGTCACCACATTGGAGACAGGAACAAGCACTATTCAGCCAAAGTTTCATCATCAGGGAACATTTTCTAAGTGACAAGTCTCTCTGAGAGACCGGGTTTGGCAAACTCTCGCTTCAGTGGAAGGAATCTTCCCGCATGCGCTCTGGTTCTGCGATGCGCTCCAAGCCCCTCTCCACATCTTCAGCTCGCTGTGCACCTTATGTACGCGCTGACAGTGAGCTGCGCTGAGCGATGTCAAGCTCAGATGTTCAGAAGGAAATCTTTTCTTGAGTGATTTAGCTACATCTGCGATTTGCGAAACGAATAAAATGTCAGTTCGTCTGCATGCGTCGGGGTAATTCTTTCTATTCTTTCTCCGTCAAAATAAACGGCCAAATACGGGAACTGTCCGGTAAACACAAGCCCTGCTTTTAACTTTTCTGTTTAACTGCGCCGTTATCTCCGTCACTGTAAATGAGGGAAAAACTAATTGATCGGATCCTTTTCTGACCTTCCCCACCTACAAAGTTTAATTACAACAATCAAACATGACAGAGCCTGGATTTGTATTCTGAACAGTCTAAACATGTTTTAAAAAGAAACGTATGACAAAAGTGGCACCTGCTCAGTAAAACCATCAACAGGGTGAAAAATATCTAAATATTGTAGGCAGAGACGGGCTACAACTTCTGGATCCACTTTATATAAATCGTTTTATTGATTATTTTCTTATGAAAGATAGCTTTGACGTACACGAGCGACCGGTACCGGCTGCTGTCACCTGTTGTGAGCAGCGCTCTGCTGTCTGAGGGTAGGCCCCGCCCACAACGCCGCGGCTGCTGCGGTGTTTTCTTTACTGTGGGAAACGGGTAATAATGGCTCTTTGATGGGAACAGATTGCCGACACCTGGTTTAGCGTGACGTCTGATATATATATATATACATAAAGCCATGCCCTGATGTGGGGCTGGGGGGTGCGTCAACTTGGTCGGGACATAGAAGGGGGTGTGCGGCTAAATAAGTTTGGGAACCACTGGCATGGATGACTCCAAGCATGGCAAAACATGCTTTGGCTTGAGTTTCAGTGTTGTCTACCATGGTCACACCTTCAACAAATATTCCAATATCTGCAAGTTGTCCGTCATCACCACCTTCCCTTTCAATGAGATAAATGCCGATGGTATGCTTCTCCATGTCCCTCTGGATGTCGTCACACTGGCTGTCCTATGGATGAAACACAAAATATTAAATAAATATTCATTTATATTTTTTCTACCAAATGACTCATAAAAAGGGTATATAGGATTTAATATTTTACAGCCTGTGTTGGAGTTGTGAGTGGAGAGAAGTACTTGCTTGATCATTCAGTGGGTTTACATGTACACCAGAAAACCGAAGTATTGCCCTAAAAAGACTCACATTGTTTTTTAATTGCATGTAAACGTGTTAGTTTGGCTGAAGGCAAAATGGTTCTAATCAAGCTGAAGCACCCAGACAATGCGGTAGCAATCCGAATACACTCTGCATGTAAATAATACACTATAGAACACTAAACTCTTCCTCCTGGCATCTCTTCCTCTCATCTGCAACCCTCGTCCTCTGGTCCCATGCTCACCGCGACGCGATGAATGTTGTTGGGCCTGGCTCAGCAGGACCCCTCCGGAGTCGGTGTTGTTAGGCCCCGTCGGTGGAACCGGGCTGGGCCGATGGAACCGCGCCGGGCCCGGTACCGCTGGGCCCGGTACCGCTGGGCCGGGCCGGTAGAACCACGTCAGGCTCTGTGCCGCTGGGTTGGGCCGGCGTAACCACGCTGGGTTCGGCGCTGCCGGGCCAGGCAGATGGAACCACGCCGGGCCCGGTGCCACTGGGTTGGGCCGATAGAACCACGTCAAGCTCGGTGCCGCTCGGCTGGGCCGGCGCCGGGTGTAGCGCTGCCTTGCCAGGCGGATGGAACCACGCTGGGCCCGGTTCCACTGGGTCGGGCCGGTAGAACAACGTCAGGCTCGGTGCCGCTGGGCTGGGCCGGCGTTACCACACCGGGTTCGGCGCTGCCGGGCCCGGTACCGCCAGGTCGGGCTGATGAAACAGCAAAAGCACTCCCACTGTTTACAATCTCCGACTTGCTGTGCTGGTTAATGCAGAGAGTTTCTCTATTTTTCCAATTCAAGAGGATAGTTTTCTTAGCGATGCATATGGCAGTTAGAACCACGTGAACCAAAGATGTTTCAATCGGGACATCGTCCAGGTTTCCCAGTAAACAAAGAGAGGGGGTGGTTGGGATATGACATTTCAGAGACTTTGACAGGTCTTCACATGCTCTACCCCAAAATTCCTGGACAGGTGGACAGGACCACAGTGCATGAATGTAATTGTCAGGAACATTGTTTGTGCAGTATTTACAGGTGTCAGATGACACAAACCCCATCTTGAACATCCAATGACCTGTATAGTGTACTCTGTGTAGAATTTTGTACTGAATTAATTGTAAATTGGGGTACCTGATCATTTTGAAAGTTTTTAAACAAGTTTAGGACCAGAAGTTTTGGTCAAAGCTAACTGATAGATCCACTTCCCATTTTTCAATAGGGATTGCAATTTTATCGTCTATTTTGGACAGTGTCTTATGTACTTTAGACAGTAGTTTGGGGGGTTTGAGATTGTAGAAGTCTAATACCCTTGGTGGTGTTTGTAATTCTATTTTATTGAGCTTGAATTTTTGTTTGACTACAGATTTAATTTGGTGATATTCTAAAAAGCTATTCTTATCTATTCCAAATTGGGAGACTATTTGATTAAATGGGATGAAGTCCAATCCTTCATATATGTGTTCCAGGTATAGGATTCCTTTATTTTTCCAGTCCGGAAGGTTCATCATTTGGTTATTTTGCAAAATGTCAGGATTATTCCAGATATGTGTGCGTCTGCATGGTACTAGTGAAGACTCTGTCATTTTTAGATGCTCCCACCATGCTGATACTAATACTTTTGAAGCTTTCATGTTTTCTTATGCTTGAGCTAATAAATGGTAATTCTGAAAGCTCTATCATATTGCAGTGTCTGTTCTATATCTAACCAGGACTCATCTAGTGGGTTATCTTGCAACCATCTTGGTATATATTGCAGCCTGTTGGCTAAGAAATAATAATACAAGTTGGGTAGATCCAGTCCTCCTCTGTCTTTGGTCTTCTGAAGCGTTTTGAAGCTAATTCGGGGAGGTTTATCCTGCCAAAGGAATTTAGTAATTGAGGAGTCCAGAGATTTAAACCAGTCAGCTGGTGGTTTGTTTGGGATCATCGAGAATAAGTAATTTATTCTGGGTAAGACCATCATCTTAATTGTAGCAACCCTCCCCATGAGTGATATCGGTAAGGATTTCCATCTTTCAAGATCATCTTCCACTTTCTTTAAAAGTGGGATGTAGTTTAGTTTGGTTAGATCTGCCAGCTTGGGAGAGACATTAATTCCCAGGTATGTGATATTCCCTGACTTCAATTGTGTATTAAGCAAATTGACAAAAGAGAAATTAGTTGGTAGAACTGTGGATTTTAACCAGTTTATTGAGTAATCTGAAACTCTTGAAAAAGAGTTTATCAATTCTATTGCATGGGAGAGAGAGGATTGAGAATTCTGGAGAAATAGTAAAACATCATCTGCATAAAGAATGATCTTATGTTCTATTTTCTTACACTCGATCCCTTTAATATTTGTTTCTTGCCTAATTGCTGCCGCAAGTGGTTCGATAAAAATAGCAAACAGTGAGGGGAGAGTGGGCATCCCTGCCTGCCCCCCCCCCTCTGAAGACAGAAGCTAGCTGATATTTGGTCGGTTGTCCTGACACGTGCTGTTGGTGAACTGTATAATGTTTGTAGCCAGTTTATGAAGAAGTTCCTAAAGCCAAATTTATGTAAAGTTGCAAATAAGAACTTCCAGTTAACTCCATCAAAAGCCTTTTCTGCAGCTAGAGATAATATACTAGTTTCTACTGTAAGAGAAATCTATCAAATCAAGTAATCTACGCAAGTTTGTGGATGACTGTCTACCCTTAATGAAACCAGGTTGGTCAGGGTGTATTATGAAGGGGGTTACCTTCTCTACTCTTTTTGCCAGGGCTTTACAAATTATTTTGAGATCAACATTAATAAGAGAAATTGGGCGATAGCTGGTAGGAAATGCAGGGTCTTTGCCTGGTTTTAACAAGAGACTAATATTGGCTGAGTTCATGTTTGGATGTAAACTGCCGCTCTCTTCGATTTCCCTCACCATTCTGAAAAATGTTGGAGCCAGAATGATCCAGAATTATTTGTAGAACTCTGCTGCAAACCTGTCTGGACCTGGAGCTTTTCTATTAGTCATGGATTTAATGGCTTCCTGGAGCTCAGCTGATGTTAGTGGCGAGTCCAAGACTGTAGCTTGGCTGTCTGATAATTTAGGAAGTGTTATCCTGTCAAGGAACTCATTGATCTCATTATCTGAAGGCTTTATCTGTGGTGAGTACAAAGTTAGGTAAAAGTCTCTGAAAGTGTTGTTTATTCTTTCAGGGTCATAAACTATATTCCCGGTTGAGTCTTTAACAGCAGATATGGTAGTTTTCTCTTTATTAATTTTTAACTGGCTAGCTAAAAATTTACCTGATTTATGACTATGCTCAAAGTTTTCTATTCGTAGTCTTTCTGCTAAAAATTGTGTCTTTTTGTCAATAATTCCATGAAGTTCTAATTTAGCTTTACATAATTTGCTCAGTAACTCTTCTTCTGTGGATGCCTCTAAAGACTTAATGATTTCCTCTAACTCCTGAATACGTTTGTTTTCTGTTTTTTTTTCTTATGTGATGAGAAATAGATTGTTTTACCTCTCATCACTGCCTTTCCTGCCTCCCAGAGAATAGATGCTGATGTTCCAGGCAGGTCATTATGTTCTAAATATAAAGCCCACTCCTTTAAAAAAAATCCAATAAAACTTTCGTCTTTAAGCAGTTATGTATTAAACCTCCAGTTTTTGTTTGGTGGGATTGTCTTCTTATTTACCAGAGTTAAAGAAACCGGAGCATGGTCGCTGACAACTATGGGGTGTATCTCAGTGTCAGAAATGTCAGCCAACAATGAGCTGCAGACTAGAAAATAATCCAAATGTGAATGAGAGTGATGGACGTGTGAGAAAAACGTATATTCTCTACGGTTAGGATGAAGAGATTGCCATGCATCACAAAGCCCATAATAACTCATGTACTGTTTAACTATATTAGTGGGTTGCAAATTGCGCTGAGTCCCAGCTGTACTGAGCCTGTCTGTTAAAGTGTTCATCCAAAAATTAAAATCGCCTCCAAGTATAAGTGGACAGTCCAAGTGTTCGGAGAGTACAGAGAAAAAATTATGAAAGAATGAAGGGTCATAAATATTTGGACAGTATATGCTGACAATACATAAGCTTTCGTTCTGTAGAGATATTTTTAACATAATAAATCTACCCTCTGGATCAGAGACTGTGTCCAATACTGTGAAATTGATGTTTTTGTGTATTAAAATAGCTACACCTCTTTGCCTAGAGTTATAGCAGGCAGAGAACATGCTGGGAAACTCAGGTGTTTTAAGTTTAACTGCGGATGTGGCAGATCTATGAGTCTCTTGTAATAATATTACATTTGCTTGCACTCTCTTTAGCTGATCAAATATCTTTAATCTTTTCTCTATGGAGCCAGCTCCATGTACGTTCCATGAGACAAACCTTAGTGCACCCATAGATGTGTGTGTGAGTAGCTAAAATATCACGCCTTCATGTGAATTAGATGGAATAAGTAACTAAATGTATAAAATAGTATGTTAATAAATAACAGAAAAGTAAATTGTTAGGAAAAACCCTGACCTAATTATCAAGCAGAGTTCACTCACCCTTGGTACTTGTTTACGTTTGGGTGTTTTCAGAAAACTCCTTTCTGCTCGAGGTGTTTTGCTCCATTAGTTGAAGCCAAACTAGTCAGACAGGGGTTTCACGCTATTTGTTTTCTGAGGACAAGGAGGGTGTTTGTGGAATTTGTGGGTGTGTATGTTCAAATAAAAGCTCTTCACAAGCTTCGGCTCTTTGTGAGAGGAAACATGGCTTCTGACTTTGGTGTGTCTCTGTGCCTTTCCCTCACCCGTTGCAAAGGGAGGTTTGTAATGTATTTTGAGGTTTGTTACAATTTACCAAATTATCTGTATGTGCTTTGACTTTCTTTAAGGTAAAAGAGGAGAGGTAATATGGGAGAGAGACGGTGGAAAACTCCGGAGGGGGTTTGGGCCTTCTCTCTCTCCCCTCTGTTTCTAATTGTGTAAGGTGTGTTATTTCAGGTGGCGCATATAAAATACCTAACATAAATAATAATAAAGATCCAACAGTGTTTGTGGTTGTATTATTTGACGCATAAATTATGATATTGAGCTGCGGATTTAATATATATATTTGTGTGTGTGTGTGTGTGTGTGTGCATGTGTGTGTGTGCGTGTGTTGAGTCTGACGCAGTGTTGGAAAGTTGTGTGGTTGTGCCGTACAGGTGTAAAGGTACAGAAGCAGGTAAAGAGGAAAGGAAAATACAGATACAGGTTAAAAAAGAAGAAAGAACTAAAAAGAAAAGGTGATAGGGGTGTGAGGTGGTGATGAACAGGTGATCTTTTCATCTAGAATACGGATTTAGCAGCTGTTTAATCATGACGTGATCAAACCCAGTGAATCTTGGTAAGAATAATAAATGTCTGACCTGATGTTGGGCTAATACAGCCAGTCAGTCACTCCTCGCTCCTTGTAAAGTTTATTGTCCTCATAAAGCTTATCCACCGAGATGACAGCCCTCTTCCCATCCTGGATAAACTTTTTGC
Organism: Nothobranchius furzeri; assembly: GCF_043380555.1. NCBI lineage: Eukaryota > Metazoa > Chordata > Actinopteri > Cyprinodontiformes > Nothobranchiidae > Nothobranchius > Nothobranchius furzeri. Next base: position 43,247,624 of record NC_091742.1, on the reverse strand, counting down.
GCAGCGGAAAGAGGACTCGGCGCCGATCCAGGATTTCCTTAGGGAACTGGTCATTTACGCTGAAGTCTTTCTCTTTGAGCTCTCTTCCGTGACTTTTAACAAGATCCTTCTGCTTAAAATGTTCAAATTTAGCCACAATGGGACGAGATCTTCTGCTGTCCCCTCTTTTAGCTCCAAGGCGGTGTACCCGGTGAAAGGTGATGTTTTTTACCGTTTCTTCGGGTATCTTCATTTGGGTCTGGAGAAAGTTCTTGATTGTATTCTTGCAGTTCTCCGCCCCTCCCGCCTGCTCCGGCAGGCCTGCGAACACCAAATTATCCCTCATGCTACGGGCCTGAAGGTCCAAAACCGTTTCCTTCAGAATCTTGTTGTCCAGGGTGATCCGCGTCATTCCCTCTTCCAGGGAAGAAACGGATTCCCGCAGAGACGCGTTCTCAGCAGCGAGCCGCTCAACCTGCCCTTGGCTGAACTCCAAAGATGTTCGGAGGTTCTGAAACTCCTGGTCTAGAACTTCTAGTAGATGAAGTCGTCCCTCAAATCCCAGAAGCCGTTTATCTATAGAATCCAATAATTCTAATATGTCCTTACGGGGAGATGAGGCCTCAGGCGAGTCCTGAGTACGGCTCCTCTTGGTCCCAGGTGTTTCAGGCTCAGCTGCTGATTTCTTCGGACCCATGGTGAAAAACTCAAAAACTCCGTCAATATAGTTATGTAAACGTTCTAAATTTTCTTCACTTACCTCCCGATTGAGAGAGTTATACTTACCAGATTATTTTTTGCATTGTCATTCGATAAATTAGGCAAAAATGCATCTTAATTTTTTGTGGATGTTTGTTAACGAGCTGCCATCAGCTTCAAACGCTGCCGTGTATCCGGTGATCGGCCGTCAGCGCATGCTCCGTCCTCCGTCCGTTCTCTGCTGAGAGAATGCACTGTGTCTTGGAAAAGTAACTTTAATCTAAGTACTGATATGAGAATAGTAATGCGTTAGATTACTCGTTACAGAGAAAAGCCATTTTCGCTACTAAGTAACGCGTTACTGGCATCACTGATGATAACTACATGTATGTGCAAAAAATAAGTTGTCCACTAGATGCGGCTGTCATGTGAATTACGTGTAGTCACGTCATGAGACTGGAGGTGGTACTGCTTCTTAAAGAGACATGAATTTCACCATCCTCCACACATCTTTTTATGTTTTATAATATCTAATTTATTGACATCGGAAAACAATATTGATAAATGTCAGAAATTTCAATAATATATTTTATTTTATTATTTTATTTTATTTATTTTTTTTACTGTGTCCTGTCTGGCTGTGAAGCAAGCAGAATTGATGTCTGAATGCTGGTGACAAGCCTTACAGATTTATTCTCAGGTGGAGCATCAAAGCGTTTGCTTTTAATGTCACGCCTGATACTTAAAACTTTATTGTTATTGTTGCTGAATGCTTTGTAATTCCGACCAGACATGGAGACAGAGGTGACAGAGAAAGGAAAAGAAAAGGTGGGGAGAGAGGGGGGGGGGGGGGGGGGGGGTTTCCACAAAAATAAACAATAATGAACAAGAGTCTGCTTCTAGACCTGCAGAAAAAAGACAAAAAAAACAAAGGGACACAACAACAATACAACAAGATCTACCTCTCACTGCGTCAACTTGATGAAAAGAAAAAATATATATATATATAATCAACATTGCTTAACTGAAGAATCACGATAATAAATCACAACATATTAAGTGCCCACCATAGTCTTAAGACCTGTGTTTAACGTGCCCAAGTCAATTCTTTTGAGAGCACCATGTGAGCACCTGTGTGTGTACACACGCTTGTTTATTTAAGGTTTTTCTATAGGAGCGCCCAACAGAGAGTGTGAGGGACCATAGATCTGCCCCCCAAAGATGCGCAGGAGACGGGGGGAGCTCCAAGTCCCAGAGATCCAGGCGCTGCCCCAGAACGCAGGAACCCCAAGGAGACTGCAACCAGGAAGGCCCCCACCCCCCTCGAGAGGCACAGAGGATCGCCCCGGGGGACCACAACCAGCAGCCGGCAGAGTCCCCGGAGATATCAGTGGCAAGCCCACAGGCCCGCCCGCAGCCTCCCACCCCCTAGCCGGCCGAGCCCGGGACCCAGCGACCCGGGACCCAGGGGCGACCACCCCCGCCGGGGACCCAGCAGAGCCCAGGGACCCAGACCCCACCAGGCAGCCACCGGGATCTAACAGGCAGATGCCAAAATCTTTAAACCCCCAGACCCGGTTGCCACGAACACTCAGGCAGACCAAGGCACAAGCCCCCACACCAGGTGTGGCAGGGGGAGGGGGGACAGAGATCTATATCATCAAGAGAAGTTCCAGGAGAGGGGAGGACCCAAAGGCCCCACCTGACATATACAGTCATACACAAACACAGTCACACGCTCCCTCCCTCATGCTCACACATGCACATACAACCCAAGACTTACAAAAATGCACGCCGGACACCCACTCATGCTCCCCATACACACCCTATTCACTCTGGTCCCGGTACTGCTGCACATTGGGTACAACCATCACCGGTAACCAGAGTATGACCCTTTCTGCTGGGGTGCTGATGAGCAGGCTCCCCCGCCCAACGCTGAGCACAGCAACCCACCACCCCAGACCCCAACCAGACGGCCAAATCTCCCTCCTAGCCTCCAGCCCCAGGAAGCCCAGCAACAACAGAGGTGGCTAAGACCCCTAGTCTCCCTCCGCCTGCTCCAATATAGTGTTGTGTGATCAAGAGGTGTATTCCATGGCTGTGGTGAGTGGGCAGTGCGGGCATCATCCAGCATATGCCAGCTGATGCCACCGCACCACCCCACTTACACCCTCAGCCATCAGTGTCTAAGTGCGGTTTAAAATTGGAAGTGGGCACCGGCACTCGGGAGGAGGCTGAAATATCCCCCTGCCAAATGCCGTTGAATGTGCTCACTCCCAAGGCCCTAAGTGTGTGTTTGTGTGGAATGTCGTCAGTGGAAGTGTATAAGGTGCAAATAAAATTGGGGGGCAGGTTTCCACAGGAATGCGGAAATGGGGTCCATACCCGCACTCCCTGACTTGCCCACCCCCCAAGGTCCTATGTGTATGTTTGTGTGATGATGTGAGGGAGCAGGAGGAGAGAAATATGCGGGGATGGGGAGGAATGGCTGGTTGGGCTTAGCCCTCCAGGGAGCCAGCTCCCCTACTGGCCCCAATAGGCACCTCTGTTGTCCAACCGACACCCAGGGCATGGAGACCCCAGCCCATCCTGCCAGGGCCCAAAGCAGCAGCATTACAGAGCCTCACGGAGTCCGAGGGCACCAACCCAGCCCCACCCCAGCAGAATATCTATGCCCACCCCTGCATTTGCACAACTTCCAGAATATATAAGACATGGGATATCCAGGTAAGGTTGGGTCCTCCCCCTCCTGGACCTCCCCCTCCCCTGTGATGGAACGGCAGAGGAGCCAAGGTCTACCTGAGGCCCCCGAACCCGGGCCAGGCACTGCTGGGTGTCCCTGCCTTCTTCCCGGCAGCATACATGTCAGGACCCGACCCCCAAGGCCCCGCCCAGATCCCCACACGGGGCCGGCCACCCCCAAACCCCGAGCCCCCAGGCCCCCACCCAGACCCGCCCAGGGGCATTGCAGCCGCCAGGCAGTGACCCATGGCTGCCGCCAAGATCCCCAAGAGGCCCCACTCACAACCGCCAGCAGTCCACCCCCCGAGGCAACCCAAGCACCTCCAGAGGGGGGCAACGGCCCCCCAGTCCCAGACACCCCCAGTGAACCCACCTCCAGGGAACATCCGGATACTCCAAACTCAGACCCCACACCCCCCCACCCACACCATCCCACAGGACAACATCAACGGCCCCCCACCCTCGCTATGTGATGGAACCGATCAAAGGAGCCCAGAGAGATCCATCTGAAGTGGAAGCAGAGGCTATATCAAGTGCAATATGATCTAACAAAAGATTTCTATACTGGTTAATGCAGAGACTTTCTCTATTTTTCCAATTCAAGAGGATAGTTTTCTTAGTGATGCATATGGCAGTCAGAACCACGTGAACCAAAGATGTTGCAATCGGGACATCGTCCAGCTTCCCCAGTAAACAAAGAGAGGGGGAAGTTGGGATATGACATTTCAGACATTTTGACAGATCCTCACATACTCTACCCCAAAATTCCTGGACAGGTGGGCAGGACCACAGTGCATGAATGTAATTGTCAGGAATGTTGTTTTATGCAGTGTGTACAGGTGTCAGACGACACAAACCCCATCTTGAACATCCAATGACCTGTATAGTGTACTCTGTGTAGAATTTTGTACTGAATTAATTGTAAATTGGGGTGTCTGATCATTTTAAAAGTTTTTAAACAAGTTTGGGACCAAAAATCCTGGTCAAAGCTAACTGATAGATCCACCTCCCATTTTTCAATAGGGATTGCAATTTTATCGTCTATTTTGGACAGTGTCTTATATACTTTAGACAGTAGTTTGGGGGGTTTGAGATTATAAAAGTCTAATACACCCTTGGTGGTGTTGTAATTCTATTTTATTGAGCTTAAATTTTTGTTTGACTACAGATTTAATTTGGTGATATTCTAAAAAGCTATTCTTATCCATTCCAAATTGGGAGACTATTTGATTAAATGGGATGAAGTCCAATCCTTCATATATGTGTTCCAGGTATAGGATTCCTTTATTTTTCCAGTCCGGAAGGTTCATCATTTTGTTGTTTTGCAAAATGTCAGGATTGTTCCAGATAGGTGTGCGTCTGCATGGTACTAGTGAAGACTCTGTCATTTTAAGATACTCCCACCATGCTGTCAGAGAGGTGCTGATACTAATACTTTTGAAGCTTTCATGTTTTCTTATGCTTGAGCTAATAAATGGTAAGTCTGAAAGCTCTATCGTATTGCAAAGTGTCTGTTCTATATCTAACCAGGACTCGTCTAATGGGTTATCTTGCAACCATCTTGGTATATATTGCAGCCTGTTGGCTAAGAAATAATAATAAAAGTTGGGTAAATCCAGTCCTCCTCTGTCTTTGGTCTTCTGAAGCGTTTTTAAGCTAATTTGTGGAGGTTTATCCTGCCAAAGGAATTTAGTAATTGAGGAGTCCAGAGATTTAAACCAGTCAGCTGGTGGTTTGTTTGGGATCATCGAGAATAAGTAATTTATTCTGGGTAAGACCATAATTTTAATTGTAGCCACTCTCCCCATGAGTGATATTGGTAAGGATTTCCATCTTGCAAGATCATCTTCCACTTTCCTTAAAAGTGGGATGTAGTTTAGTTTGATTAGATCTGCTAACTTGGGAGAGATATTAATTCCCAGGTATGTGATATATTCCCTGACTCCAATTGTGTATTAAGCAAATTGACAAATGAGAAATTAATTGGTAGAACTGTGGATTTTAACCAGTTTATAGAGTAATCTGAAACTCTTGAAAAAGAGTTTATCAGTTCTATTGCTTGGGAGAGAGAGGATTGAGAATTCTGGAGAAAGAGTAAAACATCATCTGCATGAAGACTGATCTTATGTTCTATTTTCTTACACTTTATCCCTTTAATATCTGTTGTGTGCCTAATTGCTGCTGCTAGTGGTTCGATAAAGATAGCAAACAGTGAGGGGGAGAGTGGGCATCCCTGCCTGGTCCCCCTCTGAAGACAGAAGCTAGCTGATATTTGGTCGTTCGTCCTGACACGTGCTGTTGGTGAACTGTATAATGTTTCTAGCCAGTTTATGAAGAAGTTCCCAAAGCCAAATTTATGTAAAGTTGCAAATAAGAACTTCCAGTTAACTCTATCAAAAGCCTTTTCTGCATCTAGAGATAATATACTAGTTTCTATGTTTCTACTGTAAGAGAAATCTATCAAATTAAGTAATCTACGTGAGTTTGTGGATGACTGTCTACCTTTAATGAAACCAGTTTGGTCAGGGTGTATTATGAAGGGGGTTAACTTCTCTAATCTTTTGGCCAGGGCTTTACAAATTATTTTGAGATCAACATTAATAAGAGAAATTGGGCGATAGCTGGTTGGAAATGCTGGGTCTTTGCCTGGTTTTAACAAGAGACTAATATTGGCTGAATTCATGTTTGGCTGTAATCTGCCGCTCTCTTCGATTTCCCTCACCATTCTGAAAAATGTTGGAGCCAGAATGATCCAGAATTCTTTGTAGAATTCTACTGGGAACCCGTCTGGACCTGGAGCTTTCCTATTAGTCATGGATTTAAGGGCTTCCTGGAGCTCCGCTGATGTTAGTGGTGAGTCCAGGACTGTAACTTGGCTGTCTGATAATTTAGGAAGTGTTATCCTGTCAAGGAACTCATTGATCTCATTATCTGATGGGTTTATCTGTGGTGAGTACAAAGTTTGGTAAAAGTCTCTGAAGGTGTTGTTTATTCTTTCAGGGTCATTAACTATATTCCCGGTTGAGTCTTTAACAGCAGATATGGTAGTTTTCTCTTTATTAATTTTTAATTGGCTAGCTAAGAATTTACCTGATTTATTACTATGTTCGAAGTTTTCTATTCGTAGTCTTTGTGCTAAAAATTGTGTCTTTTTGTCAATAATTCCATGAAGTTCTAATTTAGCTTTACGTAATTTGCTCATTGACTCTTCTTCTGTGGATGCCTCTAAAGACTTGATGATTTCCTCTAACTCCTGAATACGTTTGTTTTCTGTTTTTTTCCTATGTGATGAGAAAGAGATTATTTTACCTCTCATCACTGCCTTTCCTGCCTCCCAAAGAATAGATGCTGATGTTCCAGGCAGGTCATTATGTTCTAAATATAAAGCCCACTCCTTTTTAAAAAAAATCTATAAAACCTTCGTCTTTAAGCAGTTATGTATTAAACCTCCAGTTTTTGTTTGGTGGGATTGTCTTCTTATTTACCAGAGTTAAAGAAACCGGAGCATGGTCGCTGACAACTATGGGGTGTATCTCAGTGTCTGAAATGTCAGCCAACAATGAGTTGCTGACTAGAAAATAATCCAAACGTGAGTGAGAGTGATGGACGTGCGAAAAAAAAAGTATACTCTCTACGGTTAGGATGAAGAGATCGCCATGCATCACAAAGCCCATAATCACTCATGTACTGTTTAACTATGTTAGTGGATTGCCAATTGCGCTGAGTCCCAGCTGTACTGAGCCAGTCTGTTAAGGCATTCATCCAAAAATTAAAATCACCTCCAAGTATAAGTGAACAGTCCAAGTGTTCGGAGAGTACAGAGAAAAAATTATGAAAGAATGGAGGGTCATCAATATTTGGACAGTATATGCTGACGATACATAGGCGTTGGTTCTGTATAGATATTTTTAACATTATAAATCTACCCTCTGGATCAGAAACTGTGTCCAATACTATGAAATTGATGTTTTTGTGTATTAAAATAGCTACACCTCTTTGCCTAGAGTTATAGCAGGCAGAGAACATGCTGGGAAACTCAGGTGTCTTAAGTTCATCTGCGGATGTGGCAGATCTATGAGTCTCTTGTAACAATATTACGTCTGCTTGCACTCTCTTTAACTGATCAAAGATTTTTAATCTCTTCTCTCTAGAGCCAGTCCCATGTACGTTCCATGAGACAAACCTTACTGCACCCATAGATGTGTGTGTGAGTAGCTAAAATATGACGCCTTCATGTGAATAGGATGGAATAAGTATATAAATGTATAAATAGTATGTTAATAAATAACAAAAAAAGTAAATAATAATAATAATAATAATAATAATAATGAAGATCCAACAGTGTTTGTGGTTGTATTATTTGACGCATAAATTATGATATTGTGCTATGAATTTAATATATCTGTGTGTGTGTGTGTGTGTGTGTGTGTGTGTGTGTGTGTGTGTGTGTGTGTGTGTGTGTGTGTGTGTGTGTGTGTGTGTGTGTGTGTGCGTGCGTGTGCATGTGTGTGTGCATGTGTGTTTGCATGTGTGCGTGTGCTGTGCGTGTGCGTGTGTTGTGTGTGTGCGCGTGTGTGTGTGTGCGTGTGTGTGTGTGTGTGTGTGTGTGTGTGTGTGTGTCGAGTCTGACGCAGTGTTGGAAAGTTGTTTGGTTTTGCCATACAGGTGTAAAGGAACAGAACCAAGTAAAGAGGAAGGGAAAGTACAGATACAGGTTAAAAAAGAAGAAAGAACTAAAAAGAAGGGGTGATGGGGTGTGAAGTGGTAGAGAACAGGTGATCTTATCATCTAGAAAACGGATTTAGCAGCTGTTTAATCCTGACGTGATCAAACCCAGTGAATCCTGATAAGAATAATAAATGTCTGACCTGATGTTGGGCTAATACAGCCAGTCAGTCACTCCTCGCTCCTTGTAAAGTTTATTGTCCACATAAAGCTTATCCACCGCGATGACAGCTCTCTTCCCATCCTGGATAAACTTTTTACGCAGCGGAAAGAGGACCCGGCGTCGATCCAGAATCTCCTTCGGGAACTGATCATTCACGCTGAAATCTTTTCCTTTGAGCTCTCTTCCGTGATTTTTAACAAGCTCTTTCTGCTTAAAATGTTCAAATTTAGCCACGATGGGACGAGGTCTTCTGCTTTCCACTCGTCTAGCTCCAAGGCGATGTACCCGGTGAAATGTGATGTTTTTTATCGTTTCTTCTGGAATCTTCATTTCTGTCTGGAGAAAGTTCTTGATTGTATGTTCGCAGTTCTCCGCCCCTCCCGTCTGCTCCGGCAGACCTGCGAACACCAGATCATCCCTCATGCTGCGGGCCTGAAGGTCCAAAACCATCTCCTTCAGAGTCTTGTTGTCCTGGGTGATCCGCGTCATTCCCTCTTCCAGGGAAGAAACGGACTCCCGCAGAGACGCGTTCTCAGCAGCGAGCCGCTCAACCTGCTCCTGGCTGAACTCCAGAGATGTTCGGAGGTTCTGAAACTCCTGGTGAAGAACCTCGAGCAGATGAAGTCGCCCCTCAAATCCCAGAAGCCGTTTATCAATCAAGGGCGTCAGTTTGTTTTCAGAATTGCTGGGGACAATAACCATACACTTGAGTGGGGTTTAAAAATTGCTGGGGACAATAAAGTAGGTGTCGGCGGCTCTGTAGCCGCATGCGGCTCTTCCATCCATCTGATGCGCTCTCTTTGCTTGTAAAATAATGAATGGATATTTAAATAAAAAGCTTTATATTTTACTGCATCAATTTTACATCTGTATGCCAATTCTAAATGTAAAGATTGTCTGCGTAAACCTGAACAGGTCCAACCCAGTCTTACTGTGAGACTGGGTTGACGCGTCACGCTTGTGCGTAATCATATGCGCTTCCTGAGCTGAAGGATGTCAGATTCTGGGCTTCTCCTCAGACAGGTTCCTGGATGCGTCGCCACATTGGAGACAGGAACAAGCGCTATTCAGCCAAAGTTTCATAATCAGGTGTGGCAGTGTGAGTGTCCTGTCACAGTGTCCCGATAGATCATGCGCCCTGGCTACTTAGCCAACGGAATATCTCTTTGGCTGACTGGTTAGAGCATATGACTCTCACCCGGTAGTTTGGGGATCGAATCCCGCCCGGGCCCTCATTTCTCCATCTTGCCACATATTGACGGATAAACTCAAGGATGTTGGTTGTTTTGAAAGAATTACCCCGACGCACACTGATGCGCATGCATGAGCTGACATTTTAATATGCACATCACAGAGGTAACTTGATTCCCATCAGAACATCAGAGCTTTATACTGGACACTGTGTTCAGTGCGGCTCGGCGCGCCCACGGTGGACAGTGGGCTGAAGATCTGTAGAGGGATTCGCAGCGCAGAACCCCGGTGCATGCGATACGATTTCCTCCCACTGAAGCGTTCTGGAAACCCGGTCTCTCTGAGGGATGTGTCACCTGGAAAAATGTTCTTTTTATGAAATTATGAAACTTTGGCAGAACAGCGCTTGTTCCCGTCTCTAATATGGAGACGCATGACGCGTAGAGACATTTGATCACGCACAAAGTTTATGTGGAGCAGAAGCGGCCGGGCCACGGCAGGTGAAACGTTCCTAGCCTACATGAAGTGAAACTGTTTAATTCTAACATTAATGTGTTACTGGACACGCTGGTCTGGTTGGTTAGACCAGTGTTTGAAGTGGAAAACACACACACACACACACACACACACACACACACACACACACACACACACACACACACACACAAACCAATTAAAATAATGCTGATAGCATGGACTAGAAGACAGGTGATGGTTTACGTATTTAAATGATGATCAGGCTGCTGTAAAATGTAATCTCCATCCACATCCAGACACAATTATCCTCTATTCTGTCTCTAGTTGCTCTGCTCTTGACTGGGCTGACGGTGCACGCGGCGCACCTAACTAGAGGCTGATGCACATTTTACGCATTTGGAGAGGTGGGCTGGAAGCTTTGTTTTTACTGGAAGATGGTCCACTTAACGCACGGGTGTAGACTACATATTAATGACAAATGAATGAAAATTAAATTGTGAGTTTTTACTTCATATTTTAGAAATAAAAATGACGGGGGAAAACATTTATGACGTCTTTTTAAACTAAATTTTCTAGCGCGACCTGCCTGCTTCACTGAAGTCGCTGCTTATTAAGGTCCGTCCAGAATTACCGTGGCCCACCCAAAAATGAAAACCTGGCGCCGCGCCTGTTATAAACCTCTGCAAATTGTTGTTCTTCACTTTATCAAACTCAGACTTTGTACAGCTAATGTCAAGATGTAAAATTATGAATTCAGTCGAGCTCTTCCGTCCCTCCCTCTCCTGCTCTCCTGGAAACCCGACATCGGCTGTCAGAAGCGGAGGTGAAGAAGGAGATGAGGCAAACAGAGTGAGTGTGACCTAAAGAAACCAGACTGGTGTGGAGGTGAGCAAAACAGCTGGAAAAGTGTGGGTGTTGAATCCCCCACGGGTGCGACGCCCATGCGAGCGACCGGTACCGGTGTTGTGCCATAAATCGACTCGCTGCCAAAAAATGATTAGCCACTAAAGAAAGGAAGGGGAAAAAATCAAATCGCTGGAGAATTGTTTATTTACATTTATACAACGTTTACATTCAATACACGGCGCCATTTTACATTGTTTATTTATTTTTTAGTATCAAGGCTGTAACATAAAGAAAGCCAGTTCTTACCACAAACCATCTTTCAATCGCAAATATTGCAAAAAGGATTAACATATCCTCATTGTGAACGTTTAAGACAAATAGCAACACTTAAAACAACTTCCGAACTGGACAAAACTAAGCTAATCATTTTTTGGCAGTGAGTCGATTTATGGCACAACACCAGCTGCTGTCATGTTGTGAGCAGCGCTCTGCTGTCTGAGGGTAGGCCCCGCCCACAACGCTGCGGCCGCTGTGGCTCCCAGTGTTTTCTTTACTGTGGGAAACGGGTAATAATGGCTCTTTGATGGGAACAGGTTGCCGACCCCTGGTATAAGATCTGAGCTGGTAAAACAAAAATCCTCATCAGCAGGCTTTTTTAAAGTGGGGAGGACACAGCTGCCAATCACAAATTTTGCTGGGGACATGTCCCCGGCGTCCCCGGTTAAAATGACGCCTATGTTATCAATAGAATCTAATAATTCTAATATGTCCTTACGGGGAGATGAGGCCTCAGGCGAGTCCTGAGGACGGCTCCTCTTGGTCCCAGCAGGTGTTTCAGCCTCAGCTGCTGATTTCTTCGGACCCATGACGAATAACTCAAAAACTTCGTCAATATAATTTAGAAAACTTTCTGAATTTTCTTCACTTACCTCCAGATTGAGTGAGTTATACTTACCAGATTATTTTTTGCGTTGTCAGTAAATAAATTAGGCGAAAATGTGTCTTAATTGTTTGTGGATGTTTGTTAACGAGCTGCCATCAGCTTCAAACGCTGCCGTGTATCCGGTGATCGGCCGTCAGCGCATGCGCCTCAATAATATATTTTAAATACATAACCCAGCCCTAACTTCTCAGTACTGTGGAAATCCCCAAGACTGTGGGCGGCGTTTAATACATGCAGGAAAGTTTGCGGTGTCCTCCATAATAAGATAAACAAAGGCGGGCATGTGCGGTGTAGCATTTGGAGACCGAATCACATTGTTTTATTTATTTTCTGTGTCCTCATAATCTTGTCCACAGGCTGCTGCTGCAGGCCACACACCCACACACTGCTTTCTCCTCTGAGCTGTCTGTCAGCTCGCTTGGACAAGAGCTCCGATGCAGAGGACAGGGACACACACATACCTCTGTCTTCTCTCGTTCCCACTGAGCAGCAGCTCTGTGCCACAGACAGGTTTACTCAACAGCATCCAGCATGAAAATGAATTGCGCATGCGGGAACCCCCTCGCTGGCTGATTCTACTCACTAATAGGAGGCAGTAGGCATAATTTCAGCCAGCCAATCAGTCCATAGTGTCACCTCGGTCCCACTCCGACCGCTGAGGAGTAGGTCTGAAAAAAAAGTGTTGCCTTGGAACCAAAATCCCGTCTGGCACCTTAAAAGACTGTATTGACTCTAATGTGTAAGTGACATTAAAGTACCATACGGGACTGGAATTTGGCTTCACACACAGGTCAGATATGCATTTTCGTTTCCGAGGACACTCTTTTTCAGACCTCGCCAGCGGTCAGACTGCGAATGAGTAGACACTACTGACTGATTGGCTGGCTGAAATTGCACCAACCAGCTCCGCATGCGTGATTCATTTTCATGCTGGATGCTGTTGAGCAACCTTCTGTCTGTAGCACGAAGCTGCCACTCAGTGGGAACAGGAGAAGAGAGAGAGCCATGCGTGTGTGTCTTCTTGTCCTCTGCATCGGAGCTCTTCTCCCAGCGAGCCGACAGACAGATGCTCAGAGGAGAGAGCAGTGTGTGTGGCCCACAGTAGCAGCCTGAGGACAAGATTATGAGAAGGACACACAACAAATTAATAAAAAAATGTCGTTAGGTCTCCAAAAGCCCCGCCTTTATTTATCTTATTATGGAGGACACCGCAGACTTTCCCACGCGTATTAGACGCCGCCCACGGACTCTGGGATTTCCACATTCCTGAGAAGTCCTTAAGATTCATATGAGAACCCTACACCACCTGTTTGACATCGAATTCATGCCATTCAGCCCCAACAAGCACCGACTGTGCTGGCACTAATGTGGCAACACTACTTCAGCAGCACACCGCTTTGTTCATCTTTGGTGTGTTCTTTCTGTGTTTCGTTTCTAATTCCATTTTTGGTTCTTTTTAAAAGACAGGCTGCCCATGGATAAACGGAGCAGGAAGTGTTGCCACCATCAGCGTCAGCTCTGAGGATGTTTGCAGCCGCAAACGAAACGTTAGCAAAGGTAAAGAAAAACTTTCCTGTGTTTTAAAAAGAGCCAAAAATGGAATTAGACACAGTTTTGTTATTCTATCCTCCTGCTGAACAGCTTTGGGAGAAGCAGAGCAGACAGCAACGCATGATCAGAAAAGCTTGTGTGGACTGTACCAATTGGAGGATTAGGAGAGCGGGATCATGATCTTTGAATGATTAAAAACACGTTTAGCGGTTTAGTATTTGATCGTTTGTATTCTGGGGGACAACTTTATGCTGTCCCCTTGGGATTTCTGCCTATGATCGAGGGTCTCTGAAATAAATTGCAACTTTTGAGCCTCGGACAGAGCCACCACCCAAATAGATATGAAAATAAGTCGTCATCAAATTTGCGTCAATCCCAGGGGTTCCTCCATAGACGTATGTAATGTAATACGTAGACGCCCCATTGGGCTCTGGACAGCGTAACAGCACCGCTACCATATTAAACGGGTCTCTTCAGTCTACAAAGTCAATGTAGAGTGAGCAACTATGTCAGTTTCTGTACAGCCTATGGTTAAAACAACTGCTGTTGTAACATCCGGCGCCTCATGAGAGGAAGGCAGCAACTTGCTCACACTGTTTACAGTAGGGATGGGGAGCTGCTGACGTCAACAGGGGCTATAGTCGGACGGTGGAAGGAATACTTTGAGGAGCTCCTCAATCCCACCTATGCGCATTCCGAGGAGGAACCAGTGCCGGGAGACCTGGGGATGGACTGTCCAATCTCGGGGGCAAAAGTTGCTGAGGTAGTCAAACAACTACACAGCGGCGGAGCCCCGAGAACGGATGAGGTTCGTCCTGGGTATCTCAAGGCTATGGATGTCGTAGGGCTGTCATGGTTGACACGTCTCTGCAACATTGCGTGGTCATCGGGGGCAGTTACTGTGGAGTGACAGACCGGGGTGGTGGTCCCCATCTTTAAGAAGGGTGACCTGTGGGTGTGTTCCAACTATAGGGGGATCACACTCCTCAGCCTCCCTGGAAAGGTCTACTCCAAGGTACTGGAGAGGAGGGTCCGATCAATAGTTGAATCGCAGATTGAGGAGGAGCAATGTGGTTTTCGTCCTGGCCGTGGAACTGTGGACCAGCTCTATACCCTTGCAAGGGTGATGGAGGGGGCATGGGAGTTTGCCCAACCAATCCACATGTGTTTTGTGGATTTGGAGAAGGCTTATGACCGTGTCCCCAGGGGCACCCTGTGGGGGATGCTCCAGGAGTATAGGGTGGGTGGCTTTCTGTTAAGGGCCTTTCAGTCCCTTTACCAGAGGAGCGTGAGTTTGGTCCGCATAGCCGGTAGTAAGTCGGACCTGTTCCCGGTGAGGGTTGGACTCCGCCAGGCTGCCCTTTGTCACCGGTTCTGTCCATTACCTTTGTGGACAGAATTTCTAGGTGCAGCCGTGGTGTGGCGTGTGTCGAGTTTGGTGGCAGGAGAATCTCGTCTCTGCTTTTTGCGGATGATGTGGTCCTCCTACCTTCATCCAGCTCAGAACCTTCAGCTCTTGCTGCGTAGGTTCGTGGCCGAGTGTGAAGCGGCTGGGATGAGGATCAGCACCTCCAAATCTGAGACCATGGTTCTCGACCGGAAAAGGGTGGCTTGCAAACTCCGGGTCGGGGGAGAGGTCCTACCTCAAGTGGAGGAGTTTAAGTATCTCGGGGTCTTGTTCACGAGTGAGGGTAGGAGGGATTTGGAGATCGACAGGCGGATTGGTTCAGCATCTGCAGTGATACGGACGCTGAGCCGATCTGTCGTGGTGAAGAGGGAGCTGAGCCAGAAAGCCAGGCTCTCGATTTACCGGTCGATCTACGTCCCAATCCTCACCTATGGTCATGAGCTTTGGGTAATGACCGAAAGAACGAGATCGCGGATACAAGCGGCCGAAATGAGTTTCCTCCATAGGGTGGCCGGGCTCAGCCTTAGAGATAGGGTGAGGAGCTCGAACATTCGTGAGGGACTCGGAGTAGGACCGCTGCTCCTCCGGATCGAAAGTAGTCAGTTGAGGTGGTTTGGGCATCTGGTCAGTATGCCTCCTGGACTCCTCCCTGGGGAGGTGTTTCGGGCATGTCCTGCCGGCA
This sequence comes from Nothobranchius furzeri, assembly GCF_043380555.1. Taxonomy (NCBI): domain Eukaryota; kingdom Metazoa; phylum Chordata; class Actinopteri; order Cyprinodontiformes; family Nothobranchiidae; genus Nothobranchius; species Nothobranchius furzeri. The sequence continues at coordinate 43,232,218 of NC_091742.1, read as the reverse complement.
GGAGGCCCCCGGGTCGACCAAAACACGTTGGAGAGGTTACATCTCCAATCTGGTCCAGGAACGCCTTGGGGTCCTGCCGGAGGAGCTGGTGGAGAAGGCCGGGGAGAGGACGGTCTGGAGCTCCTGGTTGAGATGCTGCCCCCGCGACCCGGACCCGGATAAGCGGAGAAAGATGACGACGACGGTGTTGTAACGTGATGAAGGAGCTATTCCTCAAAGCTTTTTTAACCTCTCTCCACAGACGCCTCTGACACAGTACCAGGGTGCATGAGACTGCCTCAAGGTCATGCATTTGCTTCTAAAGCTGTTTTCTTTACAGCAAAAGAAGAATGAAGATAGACTCTTTTCTTTTAATAAATCAGAGAACTCTATTTTTAATAAAGCTAATCAAAACAAAGTGTTAGTCAATAATACAATGTTGACCGATCTGTGAAATAACAATGTTATGATTAATATGCTTTAATAAGTAAATTACTTTAATCTAGTTTACTAGACACACTGATACACATAATGTAAATGCAGGACACATTGCTGTTACTGATCCAATCAGAACCTTCCTTTCTGAAGCGTGGCATAGTCTCTGTGGTGTTTATAAATCTGCCAGCTTTGATTCGACCAGAATTCAAATTAATAATTAATTAATTAAACCAGTTCCAATGCCATCTTAGTTGAGTTCTCAAGCTCTCACTGGAGTTCACCGCGTGCTAAGCGAAGTAACGGACCGGCCATCTGGACTTCCCTTTTTAAGCTGAGAACCACCAAGCTGGATAAAATCCGTTGCATTTTACCAACCAAGCAATGGTTCCTTTCAGAATAAAAGCTGAACTCACTGACCCAAGGAGGGTCCCTTTTGATGCTGTGAACCACCTGTCACTTTTTACCTGGAGACGATCCAAAGACTAGTTTGCCGTACTGCTGACGCTGTTCCATCGGCTCCAGTACCAAAGGAGGGTCCAAGGACCTGGCAATCTGGATCTGTACGGAGGTCTCATCAAGGGTATGTGTGGAGCGACAAAAATGGCGTCTCATGTTTTTATGACACTCCGGTCAAACTCTGATCGTAGCTAGGAGCAAAACATCATTACATCATTCAGACTTGCTTCTCCGGATACGAGAGTTCTGATAATAACACCACTCTCACACACACCATCCATCTCACATCTCATTCACACCAGATCCATCCATCATTAGAGTTAGAGTCAGTCTTAGAAATAAATCATCTTAAACGTTTTAAAGGTCTGATTCTTCTCTTGTCTCTCAGTTAATACAAAGTGTTACAAAATCCCTGCAATAAAAAGTTCCAATCTTCTGGTTAAATAACTCAGCGGTTCGAAAGATTGATTTCATATCCACTATGGAATCTTAATGTCTCACGGGTCATTAATTAGACAAAAATTAACTTCTTTTACATAATGGTGAGCCATTGCCCAGTATTTGCACATTCTTGACACTTTGTGCTACGTCTGAGACATATTAAACATTTAAAAACACTCTGAAATTAAAAATTTGATGCTTCTGGTTGAAAACGAGACTATCTCGTAATCCACCACTAGAGAGCAGCATCTCCATTTAGATAAAAGGGGTTTGACACCAGTCATCCTCCACAGGAGGCACTGTTTCATCTCAAATCATCTTAAGGCTGACTTGTCACGGTGCCCTTTTTGAGTTTCATAGCACACTCATATCTGGAAGGATATTTCCTGCTTCTTTAAAGAGCAAGTAACATCTAAATTAACTTTTTTTTGCTGATGAACTGTATAAATGAGTGTCTAATAGTGTTTTAAATGTGTGTATTCATTATTTTAGCATTTTGGTGCATTTTCTTTAAAAATTAAAAATTCTGCCTAAATGCCACAGTATAGCTCCACCTTCAGCTTAAAACATAGAATTTGACTTATTTTGAATAAATTTTAGCCAATGGCTAAAGACTAAGATACTACGTAAACCAGTAGAGTACTACGTAGCAGCTCTGTGTCAAAGTTATAAAAGCAACGAGCGTCTCGGCCACGCCTTGTGGCGAGTTGGGAGTTGGATTTGCAAGCGAGCTGTAACGTGAGGAAATATGGGTTTTCTGGCACAATGGTGGTCCTGGACTCAGCTGGGTCAAAGCTGGGTCATTGAGAACTTTCACCCACAGATTAAGACCTGAACGCCAGCGAGTCTGGGAGGAAACCATAACATCAGCCACCTGCAGTCTACCAGAAGATGTGTTTACTTGAGTTGTACCCAGACCAAGTCAAAACATAAAGGGTACCACTTTACAATAAGGCTCCCTTATAAATGGCTAATAAATGGTTTATAAATGTATTATTAATCCATCTATAATGCCTTATATATGACTAATTAATGTTTATTATGCATTAATTAAGGGTGAGAAAGAGACTAAACCTACTAGTTTTTTGCCAAATAGTGAACCAAATCTGTTGACTTATGTACTTTATCTAGACTTCATATATTAAACATTTCAAACTAAGAACCTATCTTTTAAGCACTATTAGCATTTGTAAACACAGTTTTGGGCAAATAATTAATGTACCTTATAATTGCATTATAAATACTTACAATGATTAAAGGGAGCGCTATTGTAAAGTGTAAAACATGTCTTTATTTATTAATGATTAATTAACATTTATAAATACAAACTGGAGCCTTCTTATAAAGTGTAAAACATGTCTTTATTTATTAATGATTATTAATGATTAATAAACATTTATAAATACAAACTGGAGCCTTATTGTAAAGTGTAAAACATTTCTTTATTTATTAATGATTAATAAACATTTATAAATACAAAAGGGAGCCTTATTATAAAGTGCAAAGCATGTTTTTATTTATTAATGATTAATAAACATTTGTAAATACAAACTGGAGCCTTATTGTAAAGTATAAAACATATCTTTATTTATTAATGACTAACAAACATTTATAAATACCAAAAATTAGTCTTAAATGTTTAAATTTGTTAAACTTCAGAGTTACACTAAATGCTTAAAATATTTGTACAAACTATGTTAACTACTGTCAAAAATGGTCATGTATTGTAAGTGTAGCACATTTAACATCCAAACTCATCAAACACACCAAATACCCCCTCCCTAAAAAAAACTGTTGTAGAAGAGATTCAGGTTAAACTGGGAATGATTTCCATATGTCCTTGAATAAGCGTCCCAGTGGTCCATCAGGATGTTTTGAACCAAGCCAAGATGACCATTCGAGAACTTTAAGATGTTCCTCCAACAACATCTCTGTACGATTTCCTCTTAGTCTGCGAATATGTCCTTTAATTGTCATCCAAGCTCTTTCAATATGTTGTGTATGACTGCCCGAGTGAGGATCAACAAACCACCTGCTGTGATTTACTGTGTAATGTTTGTACCCCATGTTTGTCAAGACATTCTTGTAGGCTCTCCACTCATCACTGATAATGGCACTACCCGACTTAACATGCTGTCTGATCAGAGGAACAAGGTGACGCCTTGTTCGTTTCTCTACAAGTTTTAACACGAGCCTTCGCCTTTTGTCTTTCACACCCATCAGTCCAAAGACCCATTTCTTTCTTTTCCAAGCATTTCCGAAGCGTCCACGTGCATACTGAAAATAAAAAAAGATTAAGGTTAAACAGAATATTTACAAAGTATATTCTTAAATGCAGTTTGCATCTTAACATTTTAATTGTATTGCTGTTATTAAAGTAAATTGTATTTTAACTTTATTAACAGCATGACAAAGATGTTGAATAAAAAAGCTGTTTTCTGTCATTCATTTCCTTTATGGATTAATTGACTACTTTTACAAACTTTAATTTTGTTAAATTCTGACTCAAGTGATTCAAATCATCATAGTAATTGATATAATAATATGTTTATTAACAGATTGTTTTTGTTTGGTTGTAACAGTTTTACTATATTGATTCTTAAATGTAATGGTAAAAACTTAAAACTTATATGTTTAGGGGACATGTTCAGATCTGGACTGATAATAACAAAGGGGTCTGAGAGTTTACAACCTTTCGCTGATGACGGAGACAGCTTTCATCCATAACCACAAATTCTTTGTGACCACCAAGACAGTGCCCTTTATTTACTCCGTGTCTTTCCATTGCACTGATGCAGACTTGTCGAATACGCTTTGCCATGGCACTTAATGTTTTGGAGCTGCCAGCCACATCATCATCAATCATATCTATCTGCCTGAGCCTGAGCCCTTGTGAAAATCTGCGACAGAAATGAAAACCAATCAAAACTCACTGAGGCCCTATTATTAACTGCTATTCCTGTTGACATTCATACACACAGGCTACCTGTAGATGAACTTCATCCAACTGAAAAGAGAAGATTTTGATTTCTCAAAGAGGGAGCCAGTTCTAATTGTTCTGGAGACTTTTCTATGACTTGCTCTTTTGCAGCACCTGAGAACAAACCAAAAAGTGAGGTAAATAAATGAACCTATAAACATTATCACAAAATTATATTAAAAAATAAATAAATATTGAGATAAAGTTAGCACTGTGTCTTGCTTTTAAAATTTGAAGGGCTGTTGCTCTATCCCCGACCTTCCTGAATGAGCCGAAAGCCACGCCTCCTAACGTGCACACGCAGGGAAAGCCGAGTCAAGTGAGAGAACATCTGAAATGCAGTGCTATTAGCCAGTGTGGTAGGCTTGCAGAAATTATTAGTTTAGCTGTAAAGCCAGGGGAGGGACTTAGGAGAAAAATAAAATATGAAAGATCACACTTTTTCTCATAGAACAAGGTCAGATGGTCAAAATTATTTTAACAATTCCAACTTACGTACCCTGCCTTTAATATCAGAATGTGATGTTAAATGTTCTACATTATCATGCATTCATACCACATAAATTGGTCTTTCTTCACCACAGATATCATTTTCATCTTATGGTGGCAAACAGGGCATCTCAGCTTCTTCTTTAGAAGGTGTTTCTTTTGCAGCCATTTAATCAGCCTCAGAGTCTTCTTTTTAGTTTGTTTTCGCTCTGTATGAGTGCACAACTTCATCCCAAGAGGCATTCTAGTAGGAAAAATTATAGATGTATTTAATTATATTATTACATTGAAATACTGGTATCTTCAGAATGTCATAGGTAAAAAAAGGTCACTGATATAGCAACAGATCAAGTCTTTGTATAATTCTTGAAGCATTCTTTGAAAAGTCAAGGAAAAATGTAAAACCATTAATTTGACCAAAAAATTCAACACACAAAAAAAAATCAAGATATAAACATTTCTAGTTCCAGTTTATTTTACTTACTTAAAAAACACAGCACATACAGTTACAAACTGTATTGCCTCTGCAATCTATTTGTGTTGTTTTTTTTTCTTTTTACAATACACAGCTCAACAGGAAGTAACACTTGCTAAATAAAAACCTGAATTTATAATTATGTTGACTTACTAAGAATGACCAAAAAAAGAAAGATAAATGGGTTTTTAATAAATATGTTAATTATCATTATTTATGACTACTCTTCCCTTCAAGCGAACTTGTAAATGCTGATAATTTTCAAAGAAAAATGTAAAAATGGCTAACACAACAGGAACAAGAATATTTAGTTAAGTTAATACAAAACATGCTACATTTACACAAAACATTTTCATTCTTAAAAATGATTTTTCTTCATCAGCTAAAGTAATATTTAAAAGTGAATTATAATTAAAAGAACAACCCTGCATACAAAAAATAAAACAATTTGCTCACCTCTTATAGTGCATTGGACTCAGTTATGAAGCGTTTCCCGCTGGATTTTTAGGTTGCATATGAAAACTAGCCATCGTCGCGCCAAAGGGAATAAAACGAAAATTAGCCATACAGAGATGAGCTTAGTGCAAACATCCAATCACAGTGAATCTTAATACGGAAGTCCCTCCCATCGGTGTGCGTCGGAGCTGAGGTGGATCCACCAGTCAAACCGACACGGACTGACGCTAGCTAGCTACGGCAGCGCCATGGATGGACCTGAAGAGAAAGATTCCTGTTCCACTGCGACACCTGCGGTCAGCACGCGTTCAAAGAAAAACAAAAAGCAGCGAGTGGATAACGTTAACACTAAACCAACGCTGTCAACAGAGAAACGTGATGGTGAGGAATGTTTTAATGCTAACAATGAACCATTTGGCTGCTACAGTGCCTAGCTATCTCTGGTACTATTAATTATTACGAAAGTGAAACCTCACAAAGTTTTATATTTTTTAATAGTTTATGTATATACATTTATATCATTATGAATAACCCCAGTGTGGTAACATGGAGGAGTAATTTATTTTGTTCTGGAAGTGTCTGCTCTACAACAGGTGTTTGTCTCAGAACTTTTTTTACATTTGTATTGTTACCATTTAAAGTAGATATTTTTGTTTCTGCTGTCATTTAGTTTGCCTAGTTTAGATTAGAGATTCTGCTACTGTTGTTAATGTGTGTCTAAATTTTGTTTTTTTTAGATACTTCTTCTGGCCTTGCCCCTACTGCAACTGTGCTTCTTAATAAGGAGAGACAGGAAGTTGCTTTTCTTAAGGAGAAGCTGGAGTGGCAAAAGATGAGACTTGAAGAACTGGAAGGAGAGAGGGATTTCCTCCGAAGTCAGCTATCATCTCTGTCAAGTATGACATTAAACTAGTTTCATAAACATTGTTTAATTTTAGATTATTGTGATAAAAATCAGATAATTTATAAATATACATGAAGATCCCTTATTGTCACTGTGTTGATAAAAAAATAGTTACTCTTTGGTGTTATGCCAGTTAACTCTTAAAAATAACTTGTTCTAATTGGGTTTAAACCTATTGATTAATTAATTGGCATGTATTATGCCATTACCTATTATCTGTTTATTATCTGTTTTCTTACAGTTGTCTGTGCTCTCACGAATAAATACATTTTCATTTACATACTTTAATAATTAATTTAAAATACACATTTCGACATCAAAGTGTTCATTTAGATGGTTTGTAGTTGTGCCACTTTATCTCTTAGTACCAGCAACTTAGTTTTCCCCTTTTTCTCCTTTAAACACCACGGTAATAGGTAATTACTGCCAATTATTGACATTTAATGTTGTATTGGACAACAACACTCAGTCATTATACTGTTTTATTATTCTATAGTCTACAAAAATTAGATTTGCCCAGCCACATGTATATTATTTCACTCAGAAGGGTGCATCATTCTCATTCTGTCAAAGCACATAAGCTGACAAAATCATCCATTGTGTAATGAAATGAAATTGGCAGCTACTTTGCATGTTTGTTTCACTCTGTGTTACCTGATATGTGTTAAAAAAAATTCTAAATTCATCCATTTTTTTCTGCAGCGCAACCTAAAGACGAACCATTAAATGATACGTTTATCAACAATCCTTCTGAAAACTTGGATTCATCTTCCACATCTTCATCTGCATCATCTGAGTGGTCATCCTCATCCTCATCTTCACCCCCAAAGAAGCAAAAGCGCAAATTCAAAAACAAGCATTCAAAAGCCAAGAAATACAAGAAGGAGGAAAAGAAGTTCCGGCAGCGTGGTGAGCAAAATACTTATATTCAGAAGATATGTAGCCTGGCCTGCCAGACTCCTCCTCTGTTGAATTCTGCACAGAGAAAGAGTCTGGTAACTCTCCTATGTAAATAACCCCACCCAAATGAAAATGCTAACCAAACCAATCATCACTGAGCAGCGTATGTCACACACACAGTGAAGCTCAAATTCTCATAAACAATTATGTCTGAAGCGGAGTTCACCGCGGCTCTTTCCTCTGTTGTAAATGACTTGGACATGTCTTTGAAACCACAACAAGAACCGCTAAAAATCTTTCTTCTAAAGAAAGATGTTTGCGCCATTACCAGGCTCCATTTTTTACTACAGCTAAAAAAACTACTGCGTCACATGGTACAGTTGGCATTTCCACTTTTTTTTTTTTTGATTGGTCATTTTTGAGCTGGCTAATCCCGCCCCTCATGTGCCTCTCTGCCTGTGAGTTACCAGACTCTCTGTGCAGAAGTCTAGTCTGGCAGGCCAGGCTAGAAGATATGTTCTTTGGAGATAAAATTACCATTTAAACATTTTCTTCAAACTACATTGTATTTGACACCAAACTTGAATATAAGGTTTGGACTGATGCGCATTTTTAGAAATGCATACACACACACACGTATATGCATGTGTGTGTGTAAATTATAGTAACAGATTGTATTGTGTGCCATGAGCATTTGTTTCTAACAGTTTTCTTAGTTTTAATTTGATTCTCAGTCCGAACACCAAGTGAGATTGTGCAGAGATACAAGTCCCTCCTCAAGACATTTCCAAAGATGAAGACCTTGTCCAAAGCTTTTCAGAAGCATGGGATTGACAGAAACACAGTTGTGTCCACGGCATCAGTTGCTGAGCTCGCTATCGCAGCTCCTCTTGTTTACCAGGAGCTGATCTCCAACAAGCCCAGTGGAGAGACGGTACTCCATTTTGCTAAGCGATGTGAGGAAGAGATTCAAAGCAATGATGAAGTGAAAAACAAAATAGAAAGCATGAAGGCTGATGGATCTTTGCTTCCAATTCGAAGAGGCAAGTCTGTCTGAAAGCCTACTCAGTTATCTGACTTGTTCTGTTTCAGCATATTTAGCTATAGAACAAATGTGTGTGAAACTGGTAATTTTTTAACGATCTGTTCAGTTATGTGTTCAGTTTCCACACAACAAAGATTTTTCTTGTCATTTTTGTTTAGAAGGTTTTGTGTGTCCTAAGTGTAACCAAAACAACTGCACATGTTAAGATAGAGTATTGTCTAATGTTATAAGGCAGCTTGTTATACTTTTCATAGTAAGGCCCCTAGTCTTCAAAAAGTTTACTGGTTATAAATAAATGTTAACTAGTTTCATACTAAAAAAGTTTCATTTTACATTTAAAAATGTTTAAGAGTCATTAATAAACACTGATATGTTTTATACTTTACAATAAGGCTCCCTTTTGTAATTATAAATGTTTATTAACTATTAATAAATAAAGACATATTTTACACTTTACAATAAGGCTCCAGTTTGTATTTATAAATGTTTATTAATCATTAATAAATAAAGACATGTTTTATACTTTACAATAAGGCTCCCTTTTGTAATTATAAATGTTTATTAACTATTAATAAATAAAGACATATTTTACACTTTACAATAAGGCTCCAGTTTGTATTTATAAATGTTTATTAATCATTAATAAATAAAGACATGTTTTACACTTTACAATAAGGCTCCAGTTTGTATTTATAAATGTTTATTAATCATTAATAAATAAAGACATGTTTTACACTTTACAATAAGGCTCCAGTTTGTATTTATAAATGTTTATTAACTATTAATGAATAAAGACATATTTTACACTTTACAATAAGCCTCCCTTTAATCATTGTATTTATAATGCAGTTATAAGGTACATTATTAGTTGCCCAAAACCTTGTTTACAAATGCTAATAGTGCTTAAAAGGTAGTTTCTTAGTTTGAAATGTTTAATATATGAAGTCTTGATAAAGTACATAAGTCAACAGATTTGGTTCACTATTTGGCAAGAAACTAGTAAGTTTAGTGTCTTTTTCACCCTTAATTAATGCATAATAAATGTTTATTAGTCATATATAAGGCATTATAGATTGATTAATAAGACATTTACAAACCATTTATTAGCCATTTATAAGGGAGCCTTATTGTAAAGTGGTACCACATAAAGTTTAAACTTCTTTTTCTTGATTTTAATGTTAAAGTAACCATTATCATTTTGCTCATTATAAATGTGTTTTAATCAAATGAATGACTATTATGCTTTGGGGTAATTATAATGGATTAATGAATCCATTCTTAAATAATGTTGAGAATGTGTGGTACTGACCTTCACACTCAAGCACACAAACATTCACACACACCCACACACATCTTCCCACAGTAAACTCCAGACACATTTGATGACGCACATGTTTGCTTTGAGAAGAGAAAGGTTTTTGGTAAGTTTTCAGTTTTTGATTCAGTTCGTGTTGGACTACGGAAGAGAGTGGACCTGAAAACCAAAGGGGGGGCAGAGCCGGCTGGCTCGTTCTCCCCCCCTTTCACGCTGTTTCTGTCAGCCAGACAGAATAGCTGAATCGCAACTTCTAACGCAGACTCATTACCGAGTCTTTTGATTTCTGAGTGAATTAACTTAAGAAAGCGCGTCGACAAAACGCTTTACCATCAACGTGTACCGAGGGCAACTCTGGACCGGTTCCGTTCGACACCTACGTCTCCTGTCAGCCGCCGGTGTCATCTGGATGAATCACAACATCCTCCACGGCCCGGATCCGAAAGAGGGTCCACAAGAATTCGGTGAGACAGAACACGGTGTCTAGCGTTTGGATGCATCTTTTCCAACTAACCTAAGTTTATTCAAACCATCACTTTTCACTCAGACACCTGTTTCTTCCTGAAGCAAAATCAGATGCACACACGCATCCATCTCACCTCATATCACTCTCACAACTCACAACATTCTCAATCTTCATAAATTCACCAGAAGGTCTATTTGAGCAAGAACAGCATATAAACTGTTAAAAGATTGTCCCACAAAGTTGCCAATGTGATTGTTATTTCCTGTTTGTCAATTTTCAAAATCATTAGTTTAATTTGAAGAAATAAAACTTTTAATCCTTCAAACTGGTTTCCTCATTGAACTGAAACACAGACACTCAGATATTATCGGCAGTTTATCGATGAAAACAACCTTTGAGTCTTCTGAACAATATGAAATTTGGTTATTGATTTATTAAAAATTAATATTCCGAATTAATACGTAGCATGGTTCCTCTTTCACAAAAGAGCATAAAACCACTACGCTACATTAATGGCGAGCATATCCAGACTTCTATATCTGCGATTTATCTGATTTCTAACATCTAAAAGCTACGAACAGCGCTTTTCTCTGTGTTTCACTTTGATGTCTTATTTTGAAAAACACCGGAAATTATTCCGCTGAAGTCACTCTTCCGGGAGACGTACTGGTGGAAACTTGACGGGGAAGATCTCCGATCTCAAATTGACCGCAAATTACAGACCTAACTTTGATTTATCCCATCTTCGCCTTCGGAGCGAACGTGTGAGTTGTGCTTTTGACTAAATTCTGTCCATTTTGACGCGCGCCGCGTCTCTAACCTCTTCAGGTCGGAAAGCGACATTTCCGCTCTGAACTTGCTGGGTGAGCTACCGTGAGCAGCTTATCCTCAGTCCTAACATTAAAACTAAATTCTCCGAACCGAAACTAAATTCTCAGACACCTTTCGTCTCAGTGTGTTGACACTGTGGGCGAGCTATTGTGGAAAGTATTTCCATTGCATGGGCGACTGATCACAGCCGAATCTAAACGGAATGCTCGGTGACACCTACCGTAGCTTGGATCGCTCGGTAAACTTCGTAAGGCGAAGCATGGCCGTCACGCGTTACTGCATTCAGATTGCGTACGCTTTAAAAGTCCGTTTTTACAAGCGGAGCGAGATGCCTGCTTGTTAATCGGGAAAATTTAAGTCTGGTCGCTACAGACAAAGGACGCTAGACCTAGCCGGAGAGCTAAGCTAGCAGGCCACAGTTGGACAAAAAAGGGAACGCGTCCCGTTAAATTGTCAAACCATTTCTGACACAGTTAGTCTGTGTCCTCACAAAACCCGCATTGGCGGTGATTCTTGTAATTCACTACGGTGTGTAGAATCTACAGTTTGCTACGTTTGTCCGTCTGATAACATCTCGGCAGCGTAGGGTTTATTATTATTATTTTTTTTTATTTTGGACCGGTGAGCGGGTCGGCTTTCGCAGCCCGTTGCTCGGATCCATGCCTTTTTCTTCCATCTTGTGAAGTTGTGTGTATTCATTTCTCTATCAACAATTCCTTGTTTTACCCTGTGTCATAAAGTTAAGTAAGCTACGGACAGTCCTTGTTTGTGAGACAAATTAAGGAATCTGCCCGGAGTTTTACGTCGGCTCAGAAGGTGAAAACGCGAGTTGCTCTGAACTTAATGAGAGATGGACGAGACACGACAAAATCTTTCTTGCACTGTTACACCTGATGTAAGGTTCTCTGACGTTCTGCTTCCAGAACATGCCAAGACGCAGGAGACTGCTTACCGGCCGAGCCTCGATGGTCCCTCCACCCGCCCGAACGGGCCCGCATTACGCTGGTGCCGCCGGTCGGGGACGGTGGGGACTAGTGGCAGCGGTTCGGTGCCAGCTGCACTGGGTCGGAGGTGGTTCTGGTCTGCAATTCATGACGTGAATTCAAGCAACATGCTGTTTACAGTCATAACGCTTTTTCTTTACATTTATTTCTTCCAGGGGGTCAAAAACCCACCATCAATATCAAGGTTTGAAATAAACAACACTTTCTCTGCTGCTTTTAAGCTGAATAAATCTCTTGAGCCTATGGTTAACCTCTCTGACAAACAGGTTGTGCTTAACCCTTTGGTTCCTGATGCTTCTTCTCTGTCATCCATGTTAGAGGCTGAACATCTCTCCAGCATGGGTGTGAAATCTTCAGGCTGTGATCCACCGCTTCAGTCAGGGGTCTGCTTTACTCGTCAGTCCGCCTCATGCACAAACCAGCTTCTTTATCGGGGCGTGATGGAAACGTCAGCCGCCGTGAAACACTTGTGGTCTCCGGACGGAGCTACCATGCCATTTAAGGGGTTTGTGCCCGGACATCTTGACCTTTATGTGAATGACCTTGTCACTTTTCAGTTTGTGACCTCTGCTAATACGGTGGCCAATTCCTTTCTCCTTTCACAGGGGTGTGACTTAGTCTCTGGCCTCTGTGTTCTCTTTCCTGTGATTTCTCTTACAGGTGACCACGACGATGCAGAAAACCCTGCGGGTTCCAGTAGTCAAGTGGTCAGTGGCGATATTGAAGGTGGCTCGGTGGTTGCTGCGCACACCTCTCTCACGGGCTCGGGAAGGCCACCCGGCCCGCGAGCAGTAGGTGCGTGCAGTGATGCTCTGCTCGGGGCCCCTCCTGACAAAAGGGGGGTGCCGAGTGGCACTGAGTTTTCCATTGCGGACTTCAACCAGTTCGGGGGAACGCCTCCTCCGAGCGGGCGGGTCATTGCAGAAATCGACACTGACCTTCCACCAATTCAGCTGACAACATTGACCTCCGACCCGGAGATAGGTGTGGCACCTTCTACGGGGCGGCGGTCTAGTCAGTCTGTGACTTCTCTGGTTAAACCGGGTTTTTCTGATTCTGTGTGGGCACCTCCATCATTCTTGGGAATAAAGTATTCTTGGCTTCAGTTTTCAGGACAGACCATGTTCCTAAAGCTAGTGTCATGTCTGTATCTGATTCTAAACATGGCTACGTTTGCTTTGACACCCGTGACACAACCATCCTTGGATCACTCCTTTTCAGAACCTCCAAGTCCAACACCTCCAGGTCTTTGGACATCTGAACACCTACTCTTTCAGCACGATTCAGGTGACAATGTGCATCTTCTTGGTAATAGGGCTTTTAAAAGCTTAAGAACTGTTCTTTGTTATGCTTCTCCTGTCTCACAGACACGGCTTAAGTTTGAGCAACAAAAGGGGGGTGGGGAGCCTCCTCCTGCTTTGCGAGCATCATTTTCACATTTCCAGTTCACTACTATTTCTGATCACAACAAAGTCGCCTCTGTAAAGCTGCCACCCAACTTTGAGCAGGTAAAATCAGGTTCTGATCTAACAGCTAAACCATCAGCTTCGCTCCAGTTCCAAACGGAACCCTCAGGTAAATTCAAACAAGTTTCCCTGTGGGTTCGTAACACAAGATACAAACAGTTTGATAACCAAATCGCTTATGAGCCTGCTCCCAAAGATACGTCCAAACTCGTGTCTCTGTGGGTCCGCAATACCAGATTCAAAACGCTTACTGAACAACTCTATTCTGACCAAATCTATTCTGACCAACTCTATTCTGACCGGATTCTTTTCCGCTATCTGGTGGACCGTTACAAATTCTCTCATTTGTGGGATGAATTTTTAACAAATGTGATATCCTTTGAATTTTTTTTTCAGGTTACCTGCCTCCAGCCAGGGTCCTGTTACTAACTCACATCTTTAGGGATTACTAACCTACTGATTTACATTTTTAGAACTGATTTACATCTCTATTTTTTTTATTAGTGCTTTGTGTAGCATGATTATATTTGATTACAAAGTTAATTTTATTTTGTTACTATTTCCCTTAAAGGGCCACAAGCCAATTTGCCCTTCATTTTCATGATTATTTCTTTTATATATATGCCTTTAATTAGTGCAGCCTGCTGAGTTTCACATATCAGTTAGGATTTACTTTCTTTTATTTGTGTTTTCACTGCATCACGTTTTTACATGACATGTAGAGCAGGGTGCAGAACATTTCTTCTTTAGATAATTCACAAAAGGCATCCACATTTTCCCAGAGGCACCCATAGATAGGTTTTGATTGATTTCTTTGATTTGCATCAAATGCTATATATCGTGTGGGCTGTCTCACTTTGTCTCCTTCTCCGAGCTCGTATGGACTACATCCCATCAGAGGGGTCGTCTTCACCATCCTTCAGCTGGTTTCCTGTCGCATGGGGCTTCGGTCGTGGTTCGAGATGGGTCGAGGTCTGCGCTGGACTTCGCCTGGACTACGCCTGAGGAACACATCACCTGCCCAGCTCCGTGTGGCACACGAGCTGCTTATCCTTTGAATACCTTTGCATTATTGCTGATGAAATTAACTGCTATTGGCATAGCTCTGCTTTCAAGATTTCCTAAGTGGATTACTTTACAATGATTGCAACAGTTTTGGCCTTGATCATCTGATCAGGATAGACTACCTTCTACACGAGACCTGTGGTGACGCTTCATCATTCCTGCCTTCATCTGGGATGTCTACCTTCACGAGTGCATCACGTTATTGAGGTTGTGACGTCAGGTGGCCTCTGTTGACCACCATGTCGTCACAAAAGGGGGGAATGTAACGTGAGGAAATATGGGTTTTCTGGCACAATGGTGGTCCTGGACTCAGCTGGGTCAAAGCTGGGTCATTGAGAACTTTCACCCACAGATTAAGACCTGAACGCCAGCGAGTCTGGGAGGAAACCATAACATCAGCCACCTGCAGTCTACCAGAAGATGTGTTTACTTGAGTTGTACCCAGACCAAGTCAAAACATAAAGTTTAAACTTCTTTTTCTTGATTTTAATGTTAAAGTAACCATTATCATTTTGCTCATTATAAATGTGTTTTAATCAAATGAATGACTATTATGCTTTGGGGTAATTATAATGGATTAATGAATCCATTCTTAAATAATGTTGAGAATGTGTGGTACTGACCTTCACACTCAAGCACACAAACATTCACACACACCCACACACATCTTCCCACAGTAAACTCCAGACACATTTGATGACGCACATGTTTGCTTTGAGAAGAGAAAGGTTTTTGGTAAGTTTTCAGTTTTTGATTCAGTTCGTGTTGGACTACGGAAGAGAGTGGACCTGAAAACCAAAGGGGGGGCAGAGCCGGCTGGCTCGTTCTCCCCCCCTTTCACGCTGTTTCTGTCAGCCAGACAGAATAGCTGAATCGCAACTTCTAACGCAGACTCATTACCGAGTCTTTTGATTTCTGAGTGAATTAACTTAAGAAAGCGCGTCGACAAAACGCTTTACCATCAACGTGTACAGAGGGCAACTCTGGACCGGTTCCGTTCGACACCTACGTCTCCTGTCAGCCGCCGGTGTCATCTGGATGAATCACAACATCCTCCACGGCCCGGATCCGAAAGAGGGTCCACAAGAATTCGGTGAGACAGAACACGGTGTCTAGCGTTTGGATGCATCTTTTCCAACTAACCTAAGTTTATTCAAACCATCACTTTTCACTCAGACACCTGTTTCTTCCTGAAGCAAAATCAGATGCACACACGCATCCATCTCACCTCATATCACTCTCACAACTCACAACATTCTCAATCTTCATAAATTCACCAGAAGGTCTATTTGAGCAAGAACAGCATATAAACTGTTAAAAGATTGTCCCACAAAGTTGCCAATGTGATTGTTATTTCCTGTTTGTCAATTTTCAAAATCATTAGTTTAATTTGAAGAATTAAAACTTTTAATCCTTCAAACTGGTTTCCTCATTGAACTGAAACACAGACACTCAGATATTATCGGCAGTTTATCGATGAAAACAACATTTGAGTCTTCTGAGCAATATGAAATTTGGTTATTGATTTATTAAAAATTAATATTCCGAATTAATACGTAGCATGGTTCCTCTTTCACAAAAGAGCATAAAACCACTACGCTAGGTGGTTAGCGGTAGTTCAGCATATAGCATTAGCATATCCTAGTCTTTAGCATAACTTTTAGTGTTATAAATACTTATTTAGTGTTAGTTTGGTTGTTGGATATTGTAGTTTAGTTAGTGTTTGGCTGTTAGTGTAATTGGGAAAGTAGTTCGGGTTTAGTGCTCCATATCGTGTTAGTATGGTGAGTAGGTGTAGTGTAGTATGGTTGCGGTGGCTCTGTGGGCATTTCTGCACATCTCCGTTTGAAGAGGGAGGCTGTGCCCACCGTGGCTCTTCCGCGATTTAGATGCAGCCCACGACTCTGCTCCCCCACCAGGGCGGGCTCCAGTCTGAGGTGAGTCAGCTAAATAAATCGTTTAACATCTTCTAAAGACAATTCCCTACCTAAATGCAAAGTCTGAGAGATGTGGTTCACTTCCTTTAGCTAGTCAGTCGGTAATTCTGCAACAGTGGCTCTAACTGATGCAGCACTAGACAGACAGCATTAGAGCATGAAATCCAGCTTGTGATCCGGTTCTGTGAGGAATTCTGTTCAGGAGGTCGCATTTCAGGCTCTCCACATCATGTGTGACTGACTTTTACGTTATAACAACGATCACACACTAGGAATGTTATAAAGCGCTTATATCTGACAGTTTCTTTTGTATATTATCTGACTTTATAAACTCCCAACAACAATGTGCTTCTATTTTTTTTTTTCAGGCTAAATCTACCCAAGACACTGGCTGTCATACTGATTTAGCTGCAAGAATGTACTTGTCGAGGCTGATGTGAAGCCTTACCCGTAGCAAAGGTGAATTATTTTTAATGATCTTCTATGTAAACATTTTATCATCACCTTCTAGTTTTAATTTGTTTTACAGATTATTGTTACACGTGATTTTATGCTCTTTTAAACATTTATAAATGTGCTGCTTCTTTGTTTTTACATAGCCAGCCAGATTAGAGCTCATAGCCTCAGTGTGTCTGGTGACACAGGGACCATAACAGAAATTCATCTTCCAGAGAAACCCAGAGCAGCGTCCACACCCCTGACAAGACCAAGATGTGAGGTGTCTGCTGTCGAATCCAGCTTCCACCTCAGTGACAGTGCAAGCTCAGTGAACTGTTCAAGGTAAAAAAATTTAAAACATTTCTGAATTTTTAAGATATTAACAATTAAACAAGTATGTGATTACATCATGACATCATGAAGGAGGCTACTGATTCTGGCCCTGTGACACTTGGTGGTGACGTGTGAGCTGATTCACCTGGTAAATAACTTTTACATTAAATATTTTGTTTTTGCTATCAAAAGTAAATTAACTAATAACCTGCATTATTGCAGGACACTCAGCAAAATATGGACTCTACACCATGAGGCAGGCACACGTTAATACTCTATAAGAGCACATAAGGTGAGCAACACCACATATTATTGTACACTGTCCTGGATTTGTTTTCTTTGTGCATCTCATCATTAGTCTGGCTGATCACCTGATAACTCCTGTCATCTGGTTATGACAGCATGAGGATGTCCTCACACACCTGTAACCTATCAGCTCATCTGGCAGAATAGAGAGAGGAGACAACACCACATCTCCTGTTCCTGGAAAGCCTTTAGCCATCCTTCGATGACTGAGAACCTCCATCAGCTCTGTCTCCTGTCTGCCTACAATTATTATAATAAATATTGTGTTTGAGAAGTTTTTTGTGCTGCCAAATATCTCATTTAGATTCCAGTTTTGATATTTTAATGAATATTTATAAATTACATTAATTGAATTATCACATTGTTGCACGTTTAACTAGCTCTATTGTGATTAATTAAACTAGCACCTCACTGTTAAAGCTCGTTTTAATTTCAAGCATGTTTAAGTATTTATGGACATGAACAAAAACAGGAAATATATAAATTGAGATTTATTTAATTAATATAACAAATAAGGGGGAAAGAGTCATTGAAAAGCACATTCTTCCGGAAGCTCCTGATCCTGACGACACCAGCGGGAGATCAGCTGCAGACACCAGAGGATCACCTGCAACCAAGAGAGCAGCTAGTATCAGTAAATAAATAATGAAATCAGGGAAGTTTTAGTGGGCTGAACACATTACAGAATAACTTTCTCATGGGATATTTTCATAACTTTATGCAGCAGATTGTAGCTTGAGCCCAGGGCTCCTTGAGAGCTGCTATCCAGCACGTTTCAGTGGATTTTCCTGCTTTAACAGGTTAGATTAGCTGTTAAGCAGCTCAGCTATTTGTTGCTGATTAAAACCAGGTGTGTTGAAGCAGATAAACCTCTAAAACATGCTAAATACTAGCTCTAGGGTCGTGGAGACAAACCCTGTAGCTAATCTGATGCTATGGCTAACGGCTACTTACCATTCAGAGCTGGTTCAGTTGGGTCGGTTCCGGTAATTTCAGGCAACTCACAAGCTCAAAACAATAAGCCTCAGGTCTGCTTGTCTCCTCCAAATAGACTTGGTCCCTTTCTTCTCGAGTGTCTGGGTAAGGAGGGGGAGAAATGTCCTCCACTTCTAATAACTGCTCAGAATGAAGGGAGCTAGCATCGTCTAGTTAGCCATCGTCTTCGTCACTGCCGCGGCTCCACCCTCTCGGTCCTCCAGGCAACGCCTACTAATGTTGCATTTTTTAAAATTGATACGTGGGTGGAGTAAGACTCTGAGGGGGGCATTACCACGTCTTTAAGGTGAATACTGTATATTTTTATGTCCTTTTTTGAGTGTTTGTGGCACTGTGTTACTATTTCTTGTGTAACGGAGATACAGAAATATCCCCACTGGAAGTTAGCTTTCTCCGATAGCCGCTTGATCACCGGTTATCAGCCCGTTTGAGTTTACTAGCACTAGCTGCTAATAGCTAAGCTTTTAACATGGAAGAGCATCGTTGCAAACACGAATTGCATGCACTATCAGTCCGAAATATAAACACGAACACACACAAATGTTTGAGTTACTCGGACTGGTCCAATTCTAACAGAATTGGACCTACAGAGCCTGTTAGTGACAGGCCCCACTAGCTTAGCACAACCAGCGGATAACTAGTGGACCCGGCTTTAGACAGTCGGTAAACGCGTTCCGACAACCTGTCAAGCCGTTTGACGCAGCGTTTCTGTGTCTCTAAATCCACTACGCCTACGGGTAAAACTCCGACCTTATTCGAGCAGTTTAAGCAGTGTTTTTATTCACTTTGGTGTTCAAAACTTTCCGGTGACGTCATCAACTCACCGCCATTTTGGGAGCAGAGCAGATACACGGGTGACGTCAGCACCCCCGCCCGTACCCACCATTGGTGTTCTGCTGCCATCTAGCGAACATTTCTGTTCATCACATTCACTTTGGTGAAAAGCCTAATTTCTGATTTTACAACATGTCAGAAGGGGAACAGTTAAGCCTTCCCTCAGTAGGAAGACAGGTTATTGATGCTGTAGAATCTTGTGTAGGTCAGGAGAGCTTGACTAACCATGGTTATGGTGAAGGTTTGCAGAACTGTCCAGCTAATGAGCTGATGAATATGCTACAAACCCATATTGGAAAACTGCCCAGAGGAGGTAAACCTAAGCCAGCAGCCCACACAGACAACCGGGTGGAGTTTGCGGTCCTGTTAGCTCACCTCTGGGACAGAGAAGTAACTGCTCATATTGAAACACAAAATAAAAGGCGTACACTTTCTGAACAACAGCAAAATGATGAAGCCTGTGGTTCTGATTCAGAGGAGAAGCTGACGGAAGCCCAGGAACAGCTGACAGAAGCTCAGACCGAAGTTGCAAAATTGCTACACGACAAGATTCAGCTGGAAGGTAAAATTACCATCTTGGAGAATGAGAAATATGCTTTAAGGGTTGATGGCATTAACCTTACATCTCGGGTATGCAACTGAGAAATTGAAATTGATGATTTAAAATAACAGATTTCTGCACTCAGAGGAGAAAGGGAAAACCCCTCGCTCCAACGATCTCCTCCTCCTTCTCCATCACCCCCTCCACCTCCGGCTGTGGCTATGGTTGCTGCTCCACCGGCTGCTAGTGCTGCTTGTGGGGTTGCACCTGCTGCAGCTGGAGTGAGCCCAGCACCTCAAGTTACACCCAGCTCTTCAGCCAAGCCAGTTTGCTCCGACTCCAGTCTCTCATCCTGGCTACCTGGCTCCTCAACAAGGCCACTTTCACCCACCTCCAGCTCATCCGTTCCTTCCTCCAGCTCATCCGTTGCCACCTCCAGCCCATACACATGGCACTGATGCTCTTACACACCTTCTGGTTGCACAGCAACAATACCCTTCTGCTGCACCTACTGGTGCTGCTGCAATGGGTGTGCCAGCTTCGCAGCCAGTCCAACTGAATGCACCTGTGCCCATATCTGACATCTACAGGATGTCTCGGAGCATCAAGAAATTCAACCCTCAACCAGGTAATTCGT
The DNA here is from genome assembly GCF_043380555.1 of Nothobranchius furzeri. Classification (NCBI taxonomy): domain Eukaryota; kingdom Metazoa; phylum Chordata; class Actinopteri; order Cyprinodontiformes; family Nothobranchiidae; genus Nothobranchius; species Nothobranchius furzeri. Next base: position 43,211,486 of record NC_091742.1, on the reverse strand, counting down.
ACCCGGTTTGCATATATCTGAGTGACCTCTGACATCACTTTCAGCGATGTCCGGGAATGACCCTGGAGGACAACATCTTTGTGATGAGGTTGACCTCCGATGCCGTGGGCTCGCTTATTGATCGCAAGCATAATTTGATCGCAAATGACTATGAAAAGCTGGAAGCTGCGATTCGGAAAGAGTACATTCATAGTGCTCAGGAGGCTGATATACAGTTGGCTTTGTCAGTCAAACAGGGTCCTACTAAAGACCCACAAGTCTTCGATCTACGCCTCTTCAACGCGTACTTTGGTTTGGAATGTAAGGATGGGATGGCAGAGGAAAAAGGTTTCAAGGGACTCTTCCTTGAGAATCTACATGGCCAGTGTAGCCCATACATGGGTACCGTAGACCTTAAAACCACACCCATGGATGAGCTCAGAAGAATGGCGAGTTGTATCTTTACACGATTTGGAAAATCCAGTAAGAGTTCGCACAGTCCATCAGTTTTGGCGGTGGAGGCAAAACCCTCCTCGCTGCGACTCGAGGGGACTGCATCAGGGACTTATAAAAATAAAAACTGAAACAATTGATCTAAACAACAGGCCCAGAAATCTAATAACAACTTCAAGCCAAAAGGCTTTCCAAATAACAAGCCTTAAAATCCAAACAGACCACGGACCCCTTGGAGGGGACCCTAAGTCACCATGACCAGGCCGCGATAAACGTCGTGTTTCTTTCAAAGAGAAAGGGGGTTCGCCAGGCTCCTACAGGAGAAAGTCACCTCGCCCAGGCGAGAGACGCACTCCTTCTGGCCAAAAGTCACTGCGTAGTGCTTGCAAGGACTACAGTCCTGCCCCAAGGCAGAGAATTGATTCTGGGAGCTGATCTCCTGGAAAAATTCATGCCCTGGGAGCCGCACTTCTTGACCTGTTAAAAGATTCGACAGAACGTGAGTCGGTTCTGTGCATCTCTGCAGTAGAACCTTCTCAACCTGCCTGTGGCTCGGTTGTAGAAGCAGGTCCTGCAGAGGCGGAACCTGCCACAACGGTGCATTCACCGACACCCGAGGTCTCGGTGAGACCTGCTATGGTCGCTTCTGTCAGTGCTAGTCCTCTACCACCCACAGAACCTGCAACCGGACCTGGCCAACCTAGCTCACCGATGAGACTTCCACGAAGGGTTCTCTGCAGTATCATCTGTCATGGTCCCATGGATAAACCTCACATTCCGGTGACCCTGGAGTGGGCGCTGGACTGTGAGGGTGTCCTGGACTCCGGTTCAGATTTCACCATCATGTCCAGTTCTCTCTGGGAGCTGGTCCGCATGGCTGCAGCTGCACAGGGTCGCGTCTTGGGACTCACTCCCTGCGCTATGGACATCCATCCGTACTCTTCAGGCCAAATTCCCTTGTCAAATGTGATGTCCATCAACTTCACAGTGGGAGACATGTTTGTGAGCCATCCAGTGTTTGTGACTAACGTTGAAGCGTTTCCTTTCGTGTTGGGAAGGGACCTGCTCCAATGCTTAAAAGCTGTCATTTCACTCCGTGATTGGACACTCCAAACTCTGTTGACTCAAACGATGCCCTTGGCGTCCCTTGAGCACCTCATTAACTTTTCAGGCAGTGTTAACAGTGCCGCCAACCTGGTCGGTCAATCCAGTAACAGTAAGGTTAGTGACATCCAGAGAGTCTGCGTCGTCTCTGCATCATCACTCCACACCGTGGTGGGGAAACCGCCTACCCTAGTGGGAGTTGGCGGTTGCAGTGACACACCACCTGAGACTCCGCACCCTACGGTGGGGACACCACCTACCAAAGGGGGGACTGATGGTGGCGCTGATACTCCGGCTGAAGCCCAGAACCTTGCGGTTGGAACTCCTCCTGCCGAAGGACAGGCTGATGATTTCGCTGACACTACTGCACTACAGCAGGCACTGGTGACCTTTAGCCCAGAGGTTGGTGGCTCACCTACCGAAGACGAGGTTGACCGGTGCCCTGTACCACTACTGATTGACCCCGATCTCTCTGACTGCACCTAAGCGTCAACCGAGGGCCCTCCGGAGCGCCCACCCCCACCGAACCCTCACAAGGTTGCATCAGTCTACAACCTACAACGTTCCTGGTTCCCATTTTCAGGTCTGATAAAATACATTTTGTTAGCTGCCTGTTTCAGTCTGCTATCAACTGCAGTTGAGATTCATCCTCAGCCACCTCTAACGCGTCTGTATGAACCTGGGCCCTCTTCGGGTATCACACTCCGAGACCGCCCAGGTCTACTAATGACTAACTATCGTCTATTTACACAAAAGATTTTCGTCAAATTGGACCCCGCAATGGCGTGTACTGATAAGATGACGAATGCCTTCGGCAACCTCTCGGAAACGGGGGCCCACTGGACTAGTACCCTGACACAGCATGCAGGAGCTGATATCAGTCACATTCTAATGCAGGCACTTAAATTCACAGTTTCAAACAGTAACCTTTCCAGTACCAGCATTAGGCCAAAGCTTTTCCTGGATGGATTTTTCTCAGTTGCTAATACAATTGGCAATATTTTAAATTTCGGATTCTCTTCAGTCAACTCGAATGAGATTAACACAGTTCGTCGACATGTTGATGAGTTTAACAGAGAATATCCGGCTCTGCGTAAGCAGGTACTACAGCAGCGGCACGCCCTGAGACAGCTGGGCATGTCTGAAAAACAGACTACGGTGGTACTCAACACTCATAGCGACATTTTGCGTAAAACAACTTCCACTGTGAATGAGTTGCGTTCCTTTGTGAATGTTGATTGTGCTCATACACAGATGCTGACCACTTGCCTGTCCGACTATGGTCGTGACGTGAGCCCCTCGATCGATATCCTCCTCATGGGGAGGAGGATCCCTCCATACCTCGTGTCCCTGGACATGGTCAGGTCTGCGATTGCTCGGGTGACCTCAAAGGTCCCAATAGCTCTTCAGACTCACCTGGCTTTCTCATTGGGCAGTGTTATCCTGTTAGATGTCAATCCAGATGCTAGAGAGCGAGCCTTCATCATCAACTTACCTATTGTGTCCCCAAATAACATCTATAGATTAAGAGATGTGGTGAATGTAGGTAACTGGGTTGACGACACTCATGTCAAGTTGCATACGCCTCCGGTCGTCGTGTACCATGAGGACACGCCGCACGTCAGGTTAGCCCCGGACCTGTGCGTGTGTTCTCTCACACATGGCCTACACTTCTTGTGTCCAGGTACACCTTTTCTGCGTGGCGGTGCCGGTGGTGTATGTGGCATTGATGAGTTGTCAGGTGATTCTAAATGTCCTATGACTGTGACTCCACGTTCACATGTTGTTCATAGTACAGCTGTTGTTGTTGGTAACCGTTGGTTACTTAATAACCCTGCTGGAGAAGCTGATGTTTTCTATGAGCATCATGGTGTGTCTACACGAGTTGTGCTTCCCTCTCAAACCCTATGGGTAACAGTTCCACGTGGTGCTACGGTTCATGTAGGTGAGGTCTCTCTATATTACTTGGATCCTGGTGAGCATAAGTTTGAAGTGGAGTTTTCTCCTTTTTATGATAACATCTCCTTTGCTCTTTCTCCAGCTACGGTTGATCGTGTTACATTCGATGGTCCAACCATGGTTCGGGTGGGTGTGGTGAACAGAGTGCTGCATTAGTTGTCGGCAGATCCCAGTCTCAGTTTTCAACCAGTGTCTTACTCCTGGTCCTCCACTGATTCTGTCGTGATATTCACTGCATGCCTAAACCTCTGCTCGTCGTGGGGTTTGTCATTTTTCCTGTTCCGTCACTTCTCCGCATGGTTGACCTTTCTAGGGGACTCAGTCCACAATGTCGGGGGGCACCTAACTCGAGCCATTGCACCGGTTCGTGAAGCACCGGCTGCCCAGGTGCCTCCGCCTGAGCCAGCCGGTCCTCCTCATCCTCCTCCTCCACCTGCACCTCCAGCGTCTTCAGCTAGCAAGTCGAAGGTTGAGTGATTTCTATTGCCAGACTCGTCGGCTCCATAGTTCTCTATCTCAAGTTACACAAGTTTGTCTATGTTTGCTTAGCCTTGTGGGTGACCATGCAATAAAGCACTGGGGGAAAACCATGCCAGGGAAAAACTATAACATATCACAGTATTGGAGTTCTAGTGGATGATCGATCCACACCGTGGGGCCTAAGTCTAATATCTAAATAAGAAAGTAAACTATTTGCCTCTCACATCCAAACATAAACAAGTAATAGCCATCTAATTATTTAGATCTTTTCTTGTGAAATTATGCACAGCTCAAGGGCACAAGTAGCCTTGGGAGAAAGCATTGACTGAGGGAACCTATCAGAGAGATGATCCTGTTGCAGATCATTCCTGAGAAATAAATGTGTGTGAACCTGATAACACCAGTGTGGCATGTAGATCTAAATTTGTAAAATCAAAGTCCATAGGTTTTATTTTGTTAGCTTAAATCCTGCAGATACAGCTCTGGACACAACTGGAGACAGCCTTTTTGCTCCCCACCGTAGTGCGCTTTTGAAATTACCCAGACTTAAACAGTAACATCCAAGGGGTCTATTGTACATTTCTTTGAGGTTCTCAAAGGTGAAATACGTTTTGGAAATTAACAAACTCAGGCAATGTGCCAACTCAACAGGTAACATGCCTTCAAGGATGCCACGTGCAACATCTGGCGGATAGCCAGTACAAACATTAAAATGGGAAAGATTTTCAGAGAGAACACATGCTCTTTTAACACCATAGCGTGGTTTTGCATTGCTTGTTGCAGTGCTCACATGCATCTCGTGCAGCTGTTTGCTTGGAAGAGTAAATGCTCCTGAGCTTACTTATTTTTCTTGTATATCACATTTTTTGGCATCACAAAATCTGCAGATGTATTCACCAGAAAAGCTCTCAGTATATCCAGAAAAACTATGTGTTGCCAAGTTGTCTGCAATGACACACTGTATTTTGCCCTTGACAGAATTTCCGAGTTGTGCAATAAAAAGCCCCTGACTTTCCAAAGTCACAAGGTCCTGCAACAATGGCATCAAAATTTGTTTATATCCACAACTTTTGACATCATCTGATTTGCTGAGTATAGCTAGGTGAATAGAAGATAACGATGAATGGCAACCAGGTGGTAAATTGCCAAGCGTCCAATACACAGCAGAAATCTTGTGTTTCTTACGAGATGTACAAAGTGGATTGCAAATTTCAAAATCATCAATGTACAAATTAAGTAACACACGCAGTTCATCTCCTGATGAAAAGGTGTATTCCTTGAAAAATGAACCATCTCTAAAAGACCTATATATTTCCTGTTTTTCACTTTGCTCTGATGGTAAACTATTATCCAAAACTTTATTAAGCAGACCACAGTCTGTAAACAGTTGCTGTAAAACCTTTAAAGCTGGAACATACTGAAAGGTTTTCTTAGCCTTTTCATCCAATTTATATTCTGTGGGTTCCACAAATTTAAAATTGTATTTGTAGAACTGTTTGCGTTTAAACGATGTAGCCAGGGAACCACCTTTACACTGGACTGTTTGTACACGGGGCAGATTAACTCTGTAATGACTGAGTCATCAACTTGTAGCTTATTATTATGTAGTGACTCTTTAATTATTTTCTCTGTACTAGACAAATAACCTGTACTGAGCAAATACTGAAGCTCCTCAAGAAATTCATCAACTGCAGCACTAGGCACGTGAAAAATATTTTCCAATTTTAACAAGATGGCTGCAAGTATTTTTTCAACTATATCTTCATCATCATTTGATGTTTCACAATAAAAACCATCAGGCAGTTCTAAATCAAGCTCTTCAGTAATATTTAAGTTTTCCAATTCTTCTGTTTCAGCTACCAAAGTTCTTTGGACAATGCCATCTTTAAAGTCTAACAACAAATGTGAGCTGTGCTTTCGACTCTTGTGTGATCTGAAACTACTGTAAACATTTGATTTGTAATCACATCCTTTAAACATGCATGTTACAGTCTCATTGTTTTTTAAATGATGGCTTAGATGTACAAAATAATCATCTTATGTTCCAAGGCCAAGGCAACCGCATAAATGACATCGAAAGCCTTCAACTTTGTCTGAGGATTTTTGGTAATGTTTTCTTGACAAATGTGTCCGAAGTGCATTCCAAGTCTTAAAGGTGCATGGATACTCTGAATAATAGCACTTAATATGATGACCACGTCCAACATGGTGATGTTTTAACCTATAATGTTTAAGAAGATCTGAGCGCCTAGCTACCTCACTACCACAGTCTTTACATTGCCACATAAACTAGACAGAGACAACTGGACAAACATAAAAAAAACACATAATTTCAAATTACTGCACTGCACCATTGTAAATCAAATCAAAAGCAGTTATAAATAATTTATAATATCTGTGTGTTAAATATGATAAATTGGAATATGTGTACTTACCAACTAACAGCCAGACTGCAGTTTACAACAGAAGTAGGTAAAAGTCTGCAAGAGTCAAAAACACAAAATAAATGGGAGAAATCAGAAAATGTTACTCACTCAGAACATGTCAGAATATCATGTTTAATAGAACTAGTGATAATAGAAAGAGAAAGCTATCAGCACAACAGTAAATAACACATTAAGCAATATTTGAAACAATTTCAAATATATATTTAGTTATAAAAAGCCCTCTGTATGTGCATAACAGATTCATTAGGTTTCAACACTTCAATTTTGTGGAAAACATTTTCAGTTAAAGCAAAACATTTTGGAGAAACAAAACTGGCAGCACGCTAAAATGATCTGACAAAGTGTAATAAAAATATCCAATGTCTGTATTTCATTATCAATCTATTTGATTTTGTTCTTTTTTGTTACGTTCACCGCTGCTTGGCTTTTGTGTTTAATATTTCTCCTCCTTGTATTGTACCTGAGGAGCTGATTTGCAGCACCTGGCTCTCTCCACCCTGCCCTGCTCCACCCTGAAGCACCAAGCTGTTGGGAGATCACCTGCTGATTGAGGACTGGAGGCATAAAACCCTCCTGGCTCACATTTTCAGGGAGCAGTAGACCAGAGGTGTTGTCTCTGATCTGTTGTCTCCTCGGCGAGCTTTGATTTAGTCACTTAAAGTCACCTTTTGTGTAACAACTTTGTGTAATTCTCAGATTATCTAAAAGTAGGATGGGAGGCAGATCTTTTAGTTATCAGGCTCCTCTCCTGTGGAACCAGCTCCCAGCTTTAGTCCGTGAGGCAGACACTTTGTCTACTTTTAAGAATAGGCTTAAAACATTTTTATTTGATAGGGCCTATGGTTAAAATCTGATGTTAGCCTAAATCTGGACAAGTGGGGGAGTAGAGGGAGGTGGAGTGTACAGTCGGTAAAGACGGCTCTCCCTTGCCCTGACTCCAACATGCCTCCATCTAAATAGGATAGATTATCCAGAGTTATCTCTGTAGTTATGCTGCTATAGGCTTAGACTGCTGGAGGATACACTGACCACTTTTCACACTCTACTGCTTTCTTCTACAATCTGCTCTTTAACTGTTCTATTTCCTGCTATTTCAGCTGTTAACTTTATTTTTTCTCTAAGTGTTTTTCTCCCCAGAAGAAGCTACAACGATGTTCTGCTGAGCTGTGGTGGCCTCATGGAGGGGGCCATCGTCTAGCACAATGCTGCTAACCACTTAAACATTCACTCTCTCCTGATAACATTTTGCTTTCCTTGACATTGGATGTGCTACTACTAGTTTATCCATTTAATTATAGATCCACTAGGACAGTGGTTCCCAAACTTATTTAGCCGCGCACCCCCTTCTATGTCCCGACCATGTCGACGCATCCCCCCCCCAACCCCCCCCCACTCGGCCCCCACATCAGGGCATGGCTATATATATATATATATATCAGATGTCAAGCTAAACAGACAGGGTTAAAAAAATTCCCCATCACTTTCATTTTTTAAATAGTAATTAATAAACATTCGATACATTACAATTTCCTTTGATTTCATTTTAAATAAATATTTAGAGTGCCCAGGTAGCACATAAACAATGCAATTTAACGGTTTTCTTAAAGTAGGAACGTTTAACCTGTGCGGCCAGAGCGCTCTCCTGCCTTCTGTTCTGCGTAAACCTGAGCTGATCACCTACTTGTGCGTAATCAAATGTCAATAGGGGACAAGATATAGCCATGATGTTCACTTTTACCTCAGACCGACTTATTGCTGTTTTATGGTGTGGCTGAATCTGTGATCCGCTGTCATGCGGACTGGAATAACACATGCTGCAGTAACATGAGATGTGGTCAGGTTCATGAGGAGTCACTGGCTGTAGTGGACCCGACTCATCCCAGAAGCTAATATCTTAATTTGACCTTGAATGAAAAATAACCTCTTAAAAGTTTTTATCACGGAGGAGGCAGCGTTCATTTCTGCCTTCAGTCTGACGGCGCGCCGGAGTTAAAGCAGCGTGTGCGCTTATTGAATCTGTGTGTGTGTGTGTGCGCGCGCATGCGCGCGCGGCACAGCCGCTCAAGTCACCGCGTCTCGCGCTATTTAAACCAATGTTGTAAAATGACTTCTGCCCAGCCCAGATGTGCTCACTTGTGCACCCGTGAACCGTGGTTCAGCCGGAACGCGTCTGACCTCTGACAGACGCACTCTGAACTTCAGATCTTCAGCGCGCTGTTAATAGCCTGAATGGGAATCATTTCTTGTTATTTTGTTACGTCCACAATGTCCTGTGTGTGAGGTTTACAATGTCAGAACACCTGCATGAGACAGGTGTTAATTACAATCTGCCAGAATGACTCACCACCTTCAGATTCCTCCAACATCGTTAAAAATGATCAAATACGGAACATATCAGCGTGCGCAGGCCAGAGTGCTGAAGCTCGGCGCATTATTATTATTATTAAGTTAGGGCACATGTGGAGGATACGCACGAGCGCGACGGAACATATCTGCGTGCGCAGGCCAGAGTGCTGAAGCTCGGCGCATTGTTATTATGAAGCTAGGGCACATGTGGAGGACACGCGCTCGCGCGCAAAAATATACTTGTTTTCAATTACATTTATTGGGCTCACTTACTTTTTCTTTGGCCCACCCACAAATGAGTTTCTACGCTAATGGTGACATATGACAGACTTCTCTGAGCTCCGCAGCCATTACACTTTTCACCTCGCGCACCCCCTAGCGGCAGCTCGCGCACCCCTGCACCACACTTTGGGAATCCCTGCACTAGGATAAATACAATAAAGTTTATCTTTCACCAAATAGAATATTTACTAAGAAATCACAATGTACCTATAGACACATTACTTTGTCTTTGTGCGTGTGTGTGTGTGTGTGTGCCTGCTCTGTCTTCTCGATCCCCAGTGAGTGGTGGAGGATGGCTGCTTATACTGAGCCAGGATCCTCAGGAGGTTTCTTCCTGTTCAAAGGGAGTTTTCCTCTCCACTGTCGCTTTATGCTCGCTTAGTATGAGGATTGCATCAAGTCACTGACACTAGTCAGTGACTTGATGCAATTTGCTGGGTTCCTTAAATGGGAAACATTATTTCTGATTGGCTTAATGAACTGACCTGAATTGGAATGTTTATTATGTGAAGTGCCTTGAGACGACTCTTGTCGTGATTTAACGCTATATAAATAAACTTATAAATAAATAAAATTAATTCTGTGCTGGGGAAGCTCAGCACTTGTGAATCTCTTTTAGCCGCTTTGCTTTTTTTGTGCAGGGACAGCCCTACACTCTAATCTTTTATAATTAAGGTTAATCACAGGTGGCAGAATCCCACCGATGATCTTTCGGTATTTTGTATTAATTTGGCTAATTAGAGGTTAAATAGTTGTTTCAATGTTTTTTTGTCGCCGATCGCATTGTGTTTAGTATTCGTGTTTTGGGCCCTGTTCTGTTAAAAACTTTGCGTTACATTCTGAACCACAGAGAGTAGATTCTTTTGTTGCCCCAGGTTTCCTAGACGACTTTTTTTTTATTAGAAAACTATTACAGTAAATTTAGAATAGAAATAGTTTCCTTCTCTGACTGATAAAGCTCTCATTAAATTCAACATGAATATGGTGTGTAACATGGCTAATTCACATATCAAGCAGAAAGCTTTGTAGTGTGTCACACATATGCTGCTTAGCCTTTATAAAAACAATTGCACGTTTCCTGCTTGAGCTAAAACGTAGAGAGGAAGGACTGTATGTAGGAGCAATAACTGCATATGGTCAATGTATCGCCATGGTGTGGAAACACGCAGGACAGTTTTTTTTTATTAACTAGTTAAATAGGTAATTAACTATTCCTTAGTTCATAATTTAAAAATGTTAGAACTAAGTTCACTGTTCCAAACATGAACAGTTCGTAGTTCTTTTTTTTCATATATATATTATAAAATGCATCTAAAATCAATATTACGTGCAGTTGTATATTTTCCGAGGTATGTGGCACTCACCACGACGACCGTCCTCCACACTGCATAGACATAGAAAAGTAGATGTCACACTGCCAGCTACTGCCTCAGGCGGCTGCAATGTCAGGGTCTACTTTTTATTAAGTCTGTGGTTAACAGGATGTTTTCGCTAAGGCTTTAGCTCCTTGGATTGGAGAACTGGAGTTTGAATGGAGAGAGAACATCGTTAATAAACCCATTCTCACATGCCAGAATGAGCATTCTTACTTTAACGTTCGTCAGACAAAATACGAGCGAGTGAGACTCGAGTGTCTTCACACCCAAGGTCCCTAACTGGATGGTCCTCTTGTAAAGTTAACAGCGAGCTTCGCATTGATTCACAGCGAGCTCTCCTTGAACATACTTTTGGGGACAAGCAGTCGATTTAACTCATCAGATTTTAGCTAGCAGCAAGCTACAAACTCTTATAACCTGCAGTTGTCGCGAGACTTGTAATTCATTCACAACGTACCAACACAGCCCCTTAAGAAAAAAGCAGACACTAGATAACCGAATATTATTATTTTATATGGCAAACGCTTCCCGAGATTAAACAACCTAAAAATTAAAGACTTGATCTAATAAAATTGAAGACGTTTGGGTAAAAATACAGTCATTTTTAAGACTTTTTAAGACATTAAATTTGAATATATGAATTTTAGACCTTTTAGACTTTTTAAGACCTCGCGGGAACGCCCTTTGTTCAAACTAACTGGCTGTTTTCAGTTTAAGAAGGAGCATTTTATTCGTAAATTGTATGAAGAAAGCCCTCGTGGGCAAACTAAGTTCAAACTCACCAGCAAGTAGTCTGCACCGAGCGTTGCGCGGCTCGACACGATGCAGCAAATAGACCGCTGGTTACCTTTGTAACCCCAGATTCTGAGTATGGCGGAGCCCTTTAAGTCTCACCTATTGGGAGTTAGTCCCCGACAACAACCAATGACTGAAGAGCTTTAATGTACGCCCGCCTATCAGGTGAGCCCTGGCCCTAAAGGGGTATGAGGACCAAGGATCGTCTCCAAAAATTCAAAGAACCCCAGAACCAGTGGGCCCAGATGCTTAAAGGGCTCTGCCATACTTATAGAATCTGGGGTTACAAAGGTAACCAACGTTCTGTGTCGTATGGCTCCGCCCTTTAAGCCTCGCCTATTGGGTTAAAGGCGGAGCATGATGTAGTAATGCCCACTGGTTAATAAAAAGCCCCCAACATCCTAACACAGCTGCCGGCGGGCGTAAGATAAGATGAGCAGCTGTGAGGGAAGACTGCGTGGGGGAGGGTGGGGTTATCCAGAGGTCATCTGGTAATGAGCCAGAGAACAATGGGATGAAGAATCAACACCACATACAATAGGTGGAGAACAGCAAGGTTCATTGAGGAAAAGGTTCAATAACATCTCGCTGACCCCCGCAGCGCAACGGGTGGTAACATAAGCTGCTAATAGCAACATGTGATAACAACGGGGGATAACGGGAACACATTAACATAACCCTGACTAGAGCCCTCAACGGGCCTAAAATCTGAGCCCGTGTCAGGCCCGGCCCGAGGGGGTGGAGCCCCAGCCCGACCCGGTCCGAAAAGTTTTTCAGGATTCTCTGGCCCGACCCTAGCCCGACTTTTTTTAACCAACTAAATTAAAACAAAGTGTGTCAATCCTGACCAATGTGTTAAAAGACGTGCAGGATCCGATCAATTTGTTTTTCCCTCGTTTACCGTCACGGAGATAACGGCACACTGGCTCTGGTGGTAATCAAGTTAAATTTTCATAATAATAATAATGCATTGAACTCATATAGCGCTTTTCTAGACACCCAAAGACGCTTTTATCTCTTTCCAACAGTTTTCACAAGAAAACAGAACAGTTAAAAGCAGGGCTTGTGTTGACCGGACAGTTCCCGTATTTGACCGTTTATTTTGACGGAGAAAGAATAGAAATAATTACCCTGACGCATGCAGACAAACTGATATTTTATTCTACGCACATCACAGATGTAGCTAAATCACCCAAGAAAAGATTCCCATGTCGCGATGTGTGGCTGGAGATGGTGGACCATGTGTGGTGGTGGGTTCCGGAGGCAGAAGAGCAGGCACGGAGAACGTAAAAACGAATTTAATCACAGAACGGGAACGGCAGGAACAAACACAACGGTGACAACAAACAACAATGATCTCACGAAGGACAGGAACAAAACATGTGGTATAAATACACAAGGCTGATTGGGAACACATGGGCAGGTTAACGAGGGACAGGTGAAAACAATATGGACTAATCGGGGCAGGAGAGAGACACAGTCAAGAGGGAGGGGGCAGATCGTGACATCCCATCTGAACATCTGAGCTGGACACTGCTCAGTGCATATGTGCACAGCGAGCTGAAGTTGTGGAGATTGGCTTGGAGCGCGTCGCAGAACCAGAACGCATGCGGGAAGGTTCCTCCCACTGAAGCGAGTGTTTTCCAAACCCGGTCTCTCAGAGAGACTTGTCACTTAGAAAATGTTCCTTGATTATGAAACTTTGGCTGAAAAGTGCTTGTTCCTGTCTCCAATGTGGCGACACATCCAGGAGCCGTCTGAGGAGAAGCCCAGAATCTCACATCTTCAGCTAAGGAAGCGCCTATGATTACGCACAAGCGTGACCCGTCAACCCGGTCTCACAGTAAGACCGGGTTGGGCCTGTTCAGGTTTACGCAGACAATCTTTACATAGAATTGACTTACAGATATAAAATTAATGCAGTAAAATATAAAGCATTTTATTTAAATATCCATTCATTATTTTACAAGCACAGAGAGCCGCATCAGATGGATGGAAGAGCCGCGGGTTGCCGACCCCTGGTATAGCCTATAAAATGACATGTTTTCTCCAGGAACAGAGAGGACGCAAACTCAATACATCTCTTTTATTGTGAGGTAATAATTTCTCCGAGTTGTGCGGTTGCGGGCGGGAGTGTAAGACACATGTTGCAGTTGTGGGCGGTAATTGTCAGAAATTCAGCGGGAGCGGGCAGGAGCGGGATGAAGAAAACAGTCCCGCGCAGGGCTCTACTGCTGCGTTTCAGTCAGGGGTTGGCAATCCGCGGCTCTGGAGCCGCATGCGGCTCTTCCATCCATCTGACGCGGCTCTCTGTGCTTGTAAAATAATGAATGGATATTTAAATAAAAGGCTTTATATTTTACTGCATTAATTTTATATCTGTATGCCAATTCTAAATGTAAAGATTGTCTGCGTAAACCTGAACAGGTCCAACCCAGTCTTACTGTGAGACCGGGTTGACGCGTCACGCTTGTGCGTAATCATAGGCGCTTCCGTAGCTGAAGAGGATGTGAGATTCTGGGCTTCTCCTCAGACAGCTCCTGGATGTGTCGCCACATTGGAGACAGGAACAAGCACTATTCAGCCAAAGTTTCATAATCAGGGAACATTTTCTAAGTGACAAGTCTCTCTGAAAGACAGGGTTTGGAAAACACTCGCTTCAGTCGGAGGAATCTTCCCGCATGCGCTCTGGTTCTGCGACGCGCTCCAAGCCCCTCTCCACATCTTCAGCTCGCTGTGCACCTTATGTAGTACACGCTGACAGTGAGCTGTGCTGAGCAGTGTCCAGCTCAGTTGTTCAGATGTGAATCTTTTCTTGAGTGGTTTAGTGTTTCAATTTTTTTTATGAATTTGATTAAAAATAAAGGCGCCCGGCCCGTGTCCGAGCTAATTACTCAGTCATTGGCACGAAGCCCGGCCCAAGGGCCATTGGGCCAACCTGACCGGAGGGCCTAGGGCTTCAGTGCAGGACTCTAACCCTGACCATGGCAGCAGCACGTGTGAGAAAGGAGGCATTTGCCAAATCGATGACACCTGCAGATCGAAATCATACTGATCACAATCACATCACAACAACATACCCTATAGGTTATAAATTGTAAGTCGCTTTGGATAAAAGCGACTGCTAAATGAATAAATAAACATAAACATTACCAAGCACTGCGCTGGAAGCAGAGGTGCTGGACATGTCTTTCAGGTAGAACCTCACGAAGGAGCAGGGTGAAGCCCATGAAGCCGCTAAACAGATGTCAGAGACATACATTCCTCCTTGGAGCGGCACAGAAGACGATACGTTTCTCGTCGAGTGAGCCTTCAGCTTTTCCGGTTGGTCCAATCCTGAAGAGACATACGTGAGCGAGATGGCATCACATAACCAATGAGAAAGACACTGTGAAGGCAGGGGCTGGCCAAGGGAACTCTCCCTATAGTGCACAAACAAGTGATCCGTGTGGCGAAGGGCAGCGGTGCAGGAACATAATGTCTGAGAGCTCGTATCAGGCATAACAAATGAGATGCCGCTTCCTTCTGCAAGCTGTGAGGAGGGGGAAAGAATCCCTCCAATGTGATGGATCTGGACCTAAAGGAGCTGGTTTGGGACACAAAACAGCCAAACCCCGTCATCCCGGATCCTGAGGCAGGATGGGACCACAGATGGGGCAGCCAGGTCGCTCACCCTCTTAAAAGACGTAAGCGCCAACAAGAGGGCTGTTTTAAGAGACAAAAATCTCAGAGAAGCCTGATCCAGTGGATCAAACGGGGCCAACGCGAGGTCGCGTAAGACCACTCCCAAATCCCACTGAGGGACTAGTGAACGCTGCACCGGTCTGAGGCGTTTCACTCCTTACAGAAACCGCTTGGTAAGGGGGTGGCTGAAAACAGACCAATCCCCGAACCCCTGGTGACCAGAAGAAACAGCTGCCACATAGGATTTAACAGTACTGAAGGCCAGGCTCCTGTCCATCAACATCTGTAAAAATGACAACACGTTGGCCAAGGGGCACGACAGCGGGTTGACCTGCCGGTCCTGGCACCAATGCTGAAAAGCATCCCACTTCGCAGAATAAGAAGCTACAGTGGAGGGGGCGCGAGAACATTGAATGGTTCGGACCACATCGGAAGTTTGGCCCAGTGCTTCCAGATGAGACCGTTCAGCGGCCAAACTCACAGGTGCTGGCCCAGGACCGGGGGGTGCGTTATCTCCCCCCACCGCCCGCAAGAGTGCGTTGACCCTCCATGGGAGCTTCCAGGGACGTGCCGCCAACAGCGTGTCTAATGTCCTGTTACTGATTCCCGTTGAATGAGAAGCACAGGAATTTCCGGTATTTCGAAACAATCGGAACATGGAAGTATGCGTCCCTCAGGTCTATGGACTTAAACCAATCACCTGGGCGAATGTACTCCAACACCTGTTTGATTGTGAGCATGCGGAAATGCTTCACTGCTGTGAAGGTGTTGAACAGAGACTGATCTGGGAAGACCCAGTGCGCGAGCGTGGGAAAAGCTCTGAAGCGCAGATGGGCTGGGCTCATGGATGACAGCCCGTTTTGGTGGTTATAATGAATGCGACAAACCGTCATTGTGCAGATTTACAGCAGTCACAGCGGGGAGAAGGCCCGTTTGGGGGCAGAGCGCGTGTTCGCTGGGCTCTCTGAGCCGTCATGTAACGACGTGGTCCATACCGCTGGTTGGCCCCCGCACTCGTACCGAGAAGGCGGTGCGAAGGAAATTGGTAATGACTCTACCCTAACCCGTGACAGGCGCGTGAGGGAAGAGGTTGTGCTTGTTGTGGGAAACATGCATGGGAAAACAGCAGTTCCATCTGTACGAGGTTGTGACAGGATGTTGCTCTTCAATTGATTTAAATGTTTTATTTCAGAACACAAATCGTCAAAATCACCAAAAACACACATATTTTCCCCAAGGAGTCAGTTCTTTGGATTCTTCTTGCAAACGCCCTGAGACTGCCAAGTCCAGGTCGGGGCAAGTGGTTTGGTTGCTCTGGAGCGCTGCGCCAATGGCTGGCGAACCGGGGGCTCCAGGTTCGCCACCGGCGGCTGACTCTGCGCCGGTCTGGGACTGGATCGAGGAGCGCGGCGTCTCTTTGTACCCCGATGGTCCTCCCAAGTTCTGGTGGAGGTACAGTGTTGGAGACCGGACCGAGGACTAACCAGGTTGCGCACAGTGGTGGAGAGGTAAGCCGGCCTCTGAGCCCTCTCGACAGCATCACGGAAGTTGGACCCAAACAGCACGTCTGGGCTGATTGGGCCCTCCAGCATCTCCCCGTGGAGCGGCTCCGTGATGGATGGAAGAGCTCTGAGCCACAGGAGCCGGTGGATGAGGGTCTGCCAGGCAGAGATGCGAGCTGCACAGACCAGTTTGGCGGCACACAAGTTCAAAATGGCATCGGCCGACTTGCAGATGAGGTTCTTGGGTTCCTCAGGCAGGTCACACATCTCCGCTGCCTTGGAAATGCTGTAGGCGATTAGAGCCACATTGTTTGAGGCCGCGCTGATCTGCGCCGCACACTGGTGAGAACGGTCAGCAAACTGTGCCAGCTGCTGTTCATTCCTAGAAGCGGAGACCACTCATCTGTCCATCATTTTGACCTTGGCTCCAAGCAGGGAAGCCAAGTCAGCCTCCAAGGGTGGAACTGCCGGGAAGCCACGCTCGGTAAGGTGCTCCACCTTTGTGATGGATGTGTAGGAGGACACAGGAGCCCTGAGCCAGGTGGGCTCGGCTCTAGAGCCATTCCAGTACTCTGTGGCTGCCGGGAACTGTGGGAACACTGGGTCGGGGCAGTGAGTCGGTTTCGAGCCAAACCGGCCCGCCAAGTCGTCAGACTTAGCAGATGCGGGAGCGGGAACCGTTATCACTTTGAAGCCGGCTGCTGCCGAGATGATGGCGGGCAGCTTGTGGAGCAACGCTCGGATGGCAGGGAGCGGTGTGGAGGTAGCCTGGAGGAGTGGGTTCGGGTCCCGTTCGGGAGCCCGAAGGTCCGCAGCCTCCGAGGACATATGTAAAGATCCCGCGCAACTGGGCTGCTCCGTGTCAGAGCAGCTAGCTAGCACGGGTTCAGCTGATTCCAGATGGGCATCAAAGAAGTCCATGGCCTCCTCCAGTTGGACAGTGTCAGACACCGCGAACCCGCCCTCAGAGATGGCGGTGAAGTAATCCACACGCCGGAGCTTCTCAGCCGCTGGCAGGAGCTCGCAGAAGTGGCAGACAGCCTGAGGTGTAAGGGCGAGGCCGGCATGTTTAGGCTCGAGGCAGATGTCGCATCTGGCATGGAGGTCACCGGGCATAATGTATGCCGCGTTGCAGGACTGGCACAGTCTGATTGTTTCGCTCGTCATGGTGTAGGATAGCTCAGTAGCAGTCAGGTCTGTTGAAGAACTAAAAGGAAACAATCCTTGGTCCTCATACCTCTTTATAGGACCAGGGCCCACCTGATAGGCGGGCGTGCAATAAAGCTCTTCAGTCATTGGTCGTTGTTGGAGACTAACTTCCAATAGGCGAGGCTTAAAGGGCGGAGCCATACGACATAGAATGTTCCAATCCAACTCAAGGCAGAGACAAGCTCAGTAAAATGCTGGAATGAACCTCCACGTTTCAAAAACTCAGCTGAATAGTGCTAAACTTACCGGTTTTATTTTCTGAACAGGTTCTTCTTTAAGCTCTGCCGTTTTTCCTTGGTGCAAAATGCATTATAGATTGCTATGTTTTAGCAACGTAGTGTTTTCTGAAAACCAACGAAAAACTCGAAGGCCAAGATACAGTTAAGTAGAATTGGAATTTTAAACCCTTTATCTAAGCAGCTACAGCATCTAACTCTAGCACAAAAAGTAAGTATCTAAGACAAAATGGCTAATGGGATAAACTTTGCTTGGTAAATCACAAAGCATGTGACTCCGTGTCAAAACATATTTTAAGACATGATGTTAAAGTACAAACAACAGAATTTATAAAACCTTACTTACCAAAGCGAGAGAATGTCGCCCACTTGCTCAGTCAGTTGGAAGGCACGCGCTTCTTTGAACCAAAAATGGCGGAAGTATCTTGTCCCACATGCACATATCAGATCAGGTGCAACAAGTTGGATGTACATAATTATTTGGAATTATATGTACTGAATTAATAAAGTAATTTAAAAAAGGCAATATTATAAGTTTCAATTATTGAAATTATATATGTAGAATGTAAAAACATGACAAAATCAATGAAATAAACTAAAACAAATTATAAAGAAATTACTAAGGGCCAGAATCATTTATTTCGGTGCAGATTAGGTGTCCAAGATGGGTGTCTGAGAGTTGCAGTAGCTCTGGAACGAGCTGTTGTGTCTGTAATCACTTGCAGCGTCGTGGCAAGGTTTTGACTTAAGGTCAAAGGAGGTTGTTTCAAAAGGCTTCTTTCCTGATTTGGCCGAATCGGGGTGTCAGCTGGAGACTGAGTTAATTGGGAAGTAAATTCTGTTTTATTACCACCATGTTATGATTTTGGCAAATCGGAATCTGACATGTTTGTTGACGTTTACCAAACATTCCTCAGAACCACACCTTCATCAGATACAAGAATGTTCTAGTTCTGTGTATAAAGAATCTTTATGTGCAGTGACGGTAACTTTAATTTATATCTTATGAACATTGTGTATGAGTGTAGATAATGATTCACTTGTTAAACCAAACATTACTGATCATAACATCAAAATGCTTCATTGTAATATTAAAATTCATATCAACTTCAATGAATTAGGCACAGATTATTCAAACATCAATATTAGTATTCATATAACATTTGTTCATTCAATCATATGTTTATTTAATGATTATTTAACTTATGAGTTGTAAAAATTCATCTTTCATGAGAGTGTGCAATCCTGCAGTCTTATCAAAAGAAGGCTTTGTTTGGGAACATAGGCTGATATCTTGTCCCCCTGAATCAATCAAATCAAATCAAAGATACTTTATTAATCCCAGAGAGAAATTAGAGTTTCAGTACACACAATTCAGAGATCAGACATACATGGGAAAGATACATGACAAGAATTGGTGACTGTGGTCATTTGCATCCCTGAGTCGCGCTACCTTAATAGAGATCAGAGGGTTACATGAGGATTGGTACAGGTGGAGGGAAAAAAGGCACTTCAGAGTTACCCTCCACCAGGAGGGCAGCTTTGCTCTGCAAAAACACACCTCAAACATATATGCAACAGACTTCAGACAACACAACATAAGTGTCCACTAGGTGGGGTGTTGGGTTGGGACTATCCCTACTTTAGTTCCTGCAGCCACGATAGAAGCAGCGCATGTCTCCTCAGTGTGGATAGGGGAGGAGCATTGAGGGTTGGAGGGTTGCAGTGACCCTGGAACGTGTCAGCGGCCTTCCCGCAGTCCTGCCCAGGCTGGGAAAGGGTACAGAGTTGAGTTGCCATAGCGATGGCACATTCCACATATCTTCTGAGGGGGGAGTTTTCATTGGAGCCTTGCAGGCTCAAGGGTGCCAGATTCCGATAGAAATAGTTTTGGGGCCAGACAGAGATAATTTCCTCTCTGTCTTAAAGTTTGTGGGTCCTCAACCTCTCAAAATCCCAATAATGGACATTAATCTATCCCAATCCGTGCTGATTCATCCACTCTCCCTGATGGCATCCATCTTTTGTGCCAAAGAATGAATCTCCGCCAATGTCCCAAGCTTACGCTTCATCTCGACAGTTATGTGAGTCTGTGAATTCACAGCACGGTGCAATCCATCTCTGAGCTCCGGGATCAGGCCAATATTCCTCGACAGCTCGTTAATTTTCCAGTAAGCCAGGTAGCCTCCAAGGCCAATGAGCAGGAAACCTGACACCAATACCACGAATATCCACACATCTTCAGAGTCCTCCACAGACAGCTGGGATAAACAGATCCAGTTCCACTGTTTCCAGGAGTCCATGATGTGTCCAACTGGGTCTGTCCTGGCGAGGCATCCGGAAGCCCCTTCTCCCGTTTTCATCGTTGAAACATTTTTTTGAGAGACCAACTGACGAGATCCATTTAAGTGAATTTCAGTTTCCAGAAAAAGGCAGAAGCAGCCATGCACCCAGCACACAGAGACAGACAAAGGCCTTGAGGATAAGATATGGAGGAGAGGAGGGGAAAAAAGCATCTGCACCCTCCAAGAGCCGGAAGAAGAAGCAGAAATGTCAACAAGGACTGCAGAATCCTCTGGGCTTTAGAAGACAGGATAGAAACTCCACTCAGATAGTGGAATTATATCTGTAGGTGACCGGACATTGTGTAGGTCAATATGTAGGTGAAAACTGACCCTTTCTGGATGTTACACAGCTAAATGAACACCAATTTTTGCCGACATGCAAAACACCGGTCTCAGTGGTCTCCATGGCTGCAAGTTAGAGCAACAGCAGGAAGGCCAATCACACATTAGCATGATGTGGCAGAGCAATTCTATGAGCTTGTGGACGAGTCTGTGGGGAAATGGGCTTCACCTTGAGGCAGCTGCCTCCGCACAAGTGATGGGAACTCCAGCTCTTTTAAGAGAACTGGTTCTTTAGGCTCTCAAACGGTTCCCCACATTTATTAGTTTTTTTTAATTGTGTTATCACCAAAAGTTATGTAAAATGTGTGTGAAATTATTGACCAATCTACAAACTTGCATTAAATCAACTTTTAATTATTTAAAGTGAGACTAGGCAGTTTGGCTTGTCTTAGCACCTGTAGTGTTCGTGTAGTACAACTAAAAGCAAACCATATCTCCTCTCTGTGTGAATCATCTTCCCAGCTGTCAATAGCATCTACAGAAAGGATTCATCACTAAATCAAACGTATCAGATGTGTTCATGATCTAAAACATGCAGAAAACCTGCTGGAGGCAGACTGCAGTGTCAGGTATGTCAGCTAAACAGCAGCCTGCCACTCAGAAGTTGCAAGTGTGATATTCTGGCTACAGGCGGTGGGCTCTGAGTGACTTTGTCAGCCCTGTAAAGGAACCTTTTGGCACATATTGGCTCAAGAAAATAAGCCAGTATGAGTGCAACAAAACTAATTTTAAATAAGAAAAATAAACTCTAAAATATTTATAGACTTAAATATTTACAGGTAAACAACTTAGAAACGCTAAGATAATCACACAAACATGTGTAGAGCCTGCTTGAATAGATATTTTCTTTGCATAGTCAACATTCTTTCTTTGAATTGTCAATATTGGTAAAATGTGTCCAAATCTGGCTGCATTTACTGCATTTGTGAGTTTACACCAGTACCGTCTGTATGCCCCGTTCCTCACCTCCTCCTCCTGCTCGCTGCTGATGAGGAGCAGAGCAATGGCTCATTGAGGAGTTGACCAATCACGTGCAGCTTAATCACGGACGGAGATAACAGGAACATAGAGCGGCTTCGTTCACGTACGACACATCACTACTCCGCATGGTCCTAGTGCCTGACCTTTATGCATGTATGACAGTTTTGGATGGTAATATCTGACTGAAGACCAGAAAAAGGGCTCTTTGAGTGCAACCCCCCACCCCCACTCCCTTCCTGCATGTGCCTGCTGCACATCACCTGCTGTTTACTTAGAATAGGAGAGGCTACTCTATGTGGCCATGGCCAATTAACATGATAAAGATGATTAGCAAAAAACTGGCTGCGTGAAGTCTGAACTCCAAGTTTAAAGTGATAAAAAAGGCTCTGCAGGATTCAGAGAGTCACAAAGCAGTTTCCCGTTTAGCTTCCACTGTGACATTTGAACCTCAGTTTGAATTTTCTGGGTTTTGGCAGCAGCTCAGTGGGCACACAGGAAGAGATCAACATAAATGAATGATAATCTGCTTAGAGATGGCATCCTGTCTGTGCTCTGTGTTGGTGTCTGGGGCCTTGACAACAGCCTTACATGCTGACCAGACAGGGAACTAGCACCCTCCTCCACCCCCCACCCCACATTACACACCAACACACAGCATGTCTCACAGTGCAAAGGCTTATTGCTTCACAAGTCTTCTCTTTACTGGAGAAAATAGTGCTGTGTGGAAGTTTGAGTGGAGTTTATGTCCTCGACTGGTGCTCCTTGACACACAAGTCACATGCCACGCGCACATTAGACTTGTTTCAAGCAGAAGATTCACGTCACACACAGAAATGTTTGATGTAACAGGATCATTGGCTACGTGTTGATGTAAGTGATTTCTACTTTGCAAAGCAGGGAATTTCAATAGATGAGTGTCTGCAAAACAGGAGGGTCCTCATCTCCCTGCAGGACAGGCTAAGCCATGCCATGCTGACTACAATACTCTGGGAGGCAGACAGGGATGGACATAGGGAGCCTAAAGCCTGGTTTATGCTTCTCCGTCAGCTCCGCAAGGGACAGACACGCACGGATTGACGGAAGCGTTTTGCTCTCATACTTCTCCGTCTCCTGGGGAGTGTTGCAAAGCAATTGTCCGGCAGGACAGCAGAGGGCGTAGCACTGTTCTGTGGTATCCTGTCATGTATCGGTACAAGATCGTGTGTTTGTGTTTTTTGTATATAAGAGATTTTTAACACGGACATATTTGTCTCTCATTCTCCCACCTCTTCATGCGCTCCCCACCTCTAAACCCACGTTTCCTGTCATTTCCATCCAAATAAAATGCTTGCTGCGCATCTTTTCACTCCTCCAGTCACGGGAGGATAAAACGTTCATATTTTTAGAGTTTTTTCGCGAGGTATTCTTCAAGCTTCTCCATGTCTGCCGCTAGTTATCCTCGGCTCTCTTTGCAATGGCGGCGCTGTAAACAACAGCGGCGTCCTGACCAATCACAAGCTTGCGTAATCCGTCTCGTTCGACGGATGTTTAAAAAAGTGGGCTCGACTCCGTACGTACTTGCGTGCCCTACGCAAGGACGGATAATGGCGTTGCGTGTCTCCGCACTGACGCAGACGGAGAAGCATAAATCAGGCTTTAGTCACACCCATCTACCTCTGGGCCATGGGTCCCCAGAAGAATGACAAAAATGAATGCAAGTCAATGGGGCTAAAAATGCTATTTTCTAATTCTGCTTGTTATGTAACATGGATTTTACATATGATGTCCGTGAAGAAGCATTCTGATACCAAGAATGTGCTTATTTTTGAATGGAGAGAATCGTTATTTTAGGTTTTGTGTGAAAATAAGTCCAGGACAATAAATGTGCATCACCAAATTGATTTCATCAAACAAGACATGGAGAAAAACAGAGGGAAAATGTAAGTTCAGCAAACCAAATCCTTCCTTCCGGAGGAATGAAGCAACCTAAATCTGGCCATGTGGTAAGTAGCAGTTATGCTAGGGAGAGGGGATTACGATGTGACATCCTATATGCAACATTCCGATGTAGTCATGCTAATTACAAACATTTACAAGTTGATAAATCTCAAAGTACATGAGTGGCGTGGTCGAAAAACACACCATTATTTTTTATGTACATGTAATTTTAATATATGTGCGATCTAGGGCATAAGGCAAAGCGGGATTTGAAAAAAGCTCTTTTAGCCCCGTTGACTTGCATTCATTATTTCGTTCTTCCGGGGTCCCATGAGCCTACTGGAAAAGGAGGAAAGTTGCGCCTGGATCACATCAGACGCGGAAGTACAACGATGCTCTGCGAAGCACCCTTTTGAATCTACGGTCACGTCAGCTGCGAAATGCGATGAAAGCTCAAGCCATACAGCGATTGTTTCGGTGTGTGCACTATTATTTTAAAAGCTGCGTCAGTTCTGGCAAGAAGTCAAATCAAAACATAAGAGGCAGTCCGGTAAATTTGACAAAATAAAGAATTTTTTTTCAAAATAAAACCACGATTTATAAATGTGATCATTGTTGTGTGTCTAAACAGACTAGAAAGATGAAAGTGAACAAAGACACACACACACAGAGCAAAGGCACGGGGGGGAACTTTAGGGGTCAGCAGAAGCAGAAGCGCTCGTCAAAAATTTTCGCTTGATATGAACAGAGAAGCAGTGGGCAAATTCCATGAACAATCCACTTCGCAGCTGATGTGATCCTGGCGTTAGGCTCCCTTTTGGGTCACATCCCCTGCAGACATTGTTTTTGTTCCACGAGCGTTTTTGCAGGGATGATACTTGGATATCATATCTATCTCTCCCTCTGTCTTTGTCCTGAACAGAAGGAGGCGGAGACTTAACGTCTGTGCGCCAAATTGCTTGCTTCTCAGTGATGGTGACATTTGAGCTGCTAATTATTATGTTCTCTTTCTACTTTTGTTCCTCACCCATCTCTAAAACTTTCTTGAGCACTTAAAGTTGGGAGTAGGCTTTTTTATCTGGGTAAGAAAAAAAATGGGAACTGAACATGTTATTAGGGGCCTACTGTTTCTTCACATCATCAGTATGTAGCTTTAGATGTTCTGTTTTTACCCAATCTGCCAATTTCCATCTTTTAATATAGATATGATGGTTCTACATCTAAAATGAGCATTTTTTATGGATAAAGCTGAGTGTTAAATCCTACAGCTGAATCAAAATAGATTTTTTTTTAGATATACAACCAGCCAGAATAACCCACATGAATCTCAGATATGAAGCCATTATCAATATTTTAAACCTTTATTAATTTTATATAGTTTGTTTTGTGTTGTTGTGTTAGGCACTTGAGGCCGAAGTTGGCAAAGCCAGGAGAGGAGCTACAGTCAAACAAGTGGACAGCCATCCTATACTCACTAGGTTCTGTGTCTAAATGACCATCCTGCCACCGCAGGAACCTCAAGTAGTTAGGCATATATGGATGAACAAAAAACTGGTGAAACATCATTTCAATGTCACAGACTATCGCTACATTATCCCTTCTGAAATGATGATGATGTCTGGACCCGTGAGAAGAACATCAATCTAAATCTTCAACTTGCATTTTGGATCCAATCCCAACCAAATTATTTAAAGATGCATTTCCTTTGGTTACTGCCCCCATTCTAGATACAATCAATCTATCCTTAGTAAATGGGTATGTACCACAAGATTTTAAGGTTGCTGTAATCAAACCTTCACTTAAGAAGCCTTCTCTGGCTCCAGATGACCCAATGAATTATAGACCAATATCTAACCTTCCATTTTTATCCAAAGTCCTGGAGAAAATAGTGGCCATCCAAGTATGTGAGCATTTAAACACTAATGCTCTGTTTGAGGAATTTCATTCTGGTTTTAGAGAGTATCACAGCAATGAACCTGCATTAGTGAGAATTACAAATGATATTCTCATGGCCTCAGATAAGAATCTTGTGTCTGTTGTTGTATGTTGTTGTTTGTATGCCAAAATAAGTCATGTGTTGTAGGCTGTTGCCTCTGCTGAATCAGAAATTCTGTCAGTTTTCTGAGTGTGAACTTATTGTTTTGCTATTTGAACATTAATAAAATTATTTGACAAATAATTAATAAAACCAGCAACACTTACCAAGGAAACCATTTAGCATTATCTACTCCGGGATAATCTTCAGCCTTCCAGCATCACATGCCTCAATCACAGCAGAAACACGTCTAAAGAAATGTTCCTTGGTTAAGCTTCAGTCTATGTCTCCAGATTTCCTCTGTGATGCAGAAGAATATCCAATATTTTGAGAGGGATAGTTTAGTGCAAAGTACTCATCAGTTTGGTACCACTTTGCAGGATCAGATGGGTAGCTAGTTGTTAATACCCTGTCTGGGTCTAGAGGCTCCTATAAGACTATATTGGGCTCACTTCTGGCTGGCTGCTGTTCTTCCAGTTTGTCCTTCTGTGAAGGCGCTGATGTTGACGGCGTTGGGGCTACATCGTCTTCTGCCGCATCTTCCACTGCGTCTTCGGGTTGTGTCTCCTCCGGGTCTGACTTGGGCCCGGCCTCTGGCTCTGCTGACTCCAGCATGTTCACAGCTGTCGGACAGCTGCCTGAGCAGCCCGACAGAAACTTCTGTAAAGCCCCCCCCCCCCCCCCCCCCCCCCCCCGGCTGTCTCTTCTTTAGTTCCTCTTCTTTTTTTTTACGTTTTGCCACATCCGAAAGCATCGTGAAAGTTAGCCTACTCAAAAACACCTGCTAGCTTTGTTGTGTCCCGCTCTGACTCTGACCGCTTCTCTGACGTCCTTAATTGGGTGGCGCCTTAACCCTCTGGGGTCCAGGGTGTAATTTGCCGTGAGTTTCCCTTTGTATTTCCAAAATAAAAACCATAACCACTGCCTTATGCTGTATCAATCTTTTCAGCACAACCTGGACTTTATGAATCTATACTTATTTTTTTATATTTGGACATAAAGGGGTTGCATATTAGACCTTAAATCACTCAAAAACATAAAATCTGAATAGGAAAAAAAGTTGTTTATTTTACTGTGAAACCAACAAACATTTATGACGAATGTTTTTTTTATCACTTAGACTGGTAATCTAGACTGTACATTTATAAAAAAAATGACTAAATATAGCAAATAACTAATTTAAAAAAATTATTAGCTCTCTGGGATCCAGAGTGTAAATCACCGTTTTTGACTCATTTTGGTTTTTCTTTTGTATTTTCTAATAAAAACAATAAATATTGCCTTATGGGGTATCAGTAATTTCAGGACAACCTGGACTATCTGAATTTATACTTATTTTATTAATTTGGCAATAATATACATGGATTTTGGAGAGAGAAGAGTGGCTCCGTCTCACGCCGAGATCTGACAGTTGCGCGGCGCCGCCCACTCCTCTTGTTGGATCTCAGAGGAGCTGGATCTCTGCCTTCATCCTCTACCTCATCATGACCCAACTCTTCTATGAGGAAGGATGGATCTGCCACATCATCATCAACATCCTCGCTGTTTGCCTCAGACTCCGGCTGTGAGTCTCCGTCCACTTCCTCTGATTCCAGTTCAAAAAACAGCCGTACTATCTGAACTGCCTGGTGGACATTTATCCTTCATCATCCTTTATATAAGCCTAATAAAAGCCTACTAAACTGCAGAGACAATATATCTGTCCAGATCGCTTCAAAATACAAAGTTTACCGTCAATATCTGTCTAAATGTTTGTTGTTACTCCGTTCGCGCCACTACTTTCCCTGCGAAGCAGCTCCTTTTTGCGCACATCTCTTTACTCGTGCAGCCTTCCTTTCTCTCTCTCAGCTACATAATGATACTTTTTATCAACTGAATATGTGAGACTTCCACCAACAGCAAAAGGATCTCGTGTTTTTGTGGGTTTTTTATGTTCACAAGCACGTTCCCTCTCACGGATTACTAAACTGCTGTTTTGACAAGTTATCAGATTGTCTAAAAATAGGTCATTTTTTAGTTTAGTATAACTCCGCTTTTACGTTGCCTATTAACAAAATTTAAAAACTGGGGTGTAGTTTATAATCTCCTTTTTAAAGCTGAATTGAAACCGAAACCCAGGGAGGCGGAGTCCTGCTGCTACAGCGTCCCAAATCAGACCTGTTCAAAAGACGCGTATACTTGTCCGTGGACCCCAGAGGTTTAATGTGACGTAGCCAAAGAAACGGTCTATGGTTAAGATAGACATTGTCACTATTTTTAGTTAATTGATAAATTATTGAAACAAATTGTAGATAGGAGTCCTAGCTACAAATTCTATCATAGGACATTTGTACATTTAATTTTTAATTTATTTATTTATAATTTTGTTCCTCTGTCTGGGCCCCATCCAGCCAATCAGTCCCTAGGCACATGCCTACTTTGCCTTTGTGTTAATCTGGCTCTGGTATCAGGTGATCTATTGAAAGCTAATTCACAAAGTAACAGAAAACAACGGCAATTTTCAGGTTCACCGGCGAATGTTTCTGGTTGAGGTGATTGCGTAACCCGGAAACCGGTCCCGTGATGCAGAACAGGAAGTGGAGCCGACGATGAAGCTACAGAGGCAGCGGCAGGAGATGGTGTAAGTTTCTCGTTAACCTGACGGATGGCGGAATCAAGCTGGAAAACACGCTGGTTAACGAGTGACAGTTGATCGAGGGCGGAACGAATGGATCCTTCATGCTGTGATAAAGTATTAGCTAGGACTGCGGGGAGTGATTCTTCAATGGGGGTGTTAGTATGGCCGGTCGATTCTGTCATATTGTGGGTAATGGCTTTCACCCAGGACATGAAGAATCACAGGAGAGGAGAGGTGAGTAAAATACAAAGTGATTTATTTACAACGTGATACAAAAATAGAACCTAGAACTAAAGATGCTGCTTCTATGATCAGGAACAGGGGAGTACCGGAATCTATGGAGATAAAAAGAACAGAAGATGAGCGAGACCAGAACCAGAGAACCAGTACTAAGAGAGTCTGTAACTAAGAGTTCTTACGGTCAGACACCAGGACAAGAGCGGAGGCGAACAGGGAGAGGTTGGTCCGGGCTGGGTGGTTCAGAACGTGGTCAGGCGGGCCGACTTGGAGAGAGGAGACCAGAGGATCCTTAAGCGGCGAGACGTGAGGACAACTCCAGGCAAGGCAGGTGGTGCAGGAACAGGATACTAAAACAGGATGCAGATTAATTAATTTCAAGGTCATCAGGAAGACAGGCAGATTCAGAGGCTAGAAGCTACCCATGTGAGAGTATCGACCGGCGCTGGAGTTGAGTCACACCGCTCCTTAAATCCTCTGCTCCTCAATTAGTGGAACTCCAAACAGCTGTGCAGTCTGCCGTGCCCACCTGAAACCAAAAACTGAACACACTTCACCAGAAGGTGGAGGCAAACCGTGACACTCTCTCTTAATTCATGCACTTAAATATTAATGTTCTGATTTTATTGAAAAACTTGTTCTGTAATAGTTCCTTTACTATTGTGATCAAAAACATTTAATCTAAACTCTGAGGCTGCTCTGTAAAAAGTTTTCAAATAAACAATACACATAGCAACTTCTGATCAGACTTAAAATATTAGAATAGTCAATAGTATTGATGTAAACCACACCCACATCCGGTTAAACTACACCCACTTCTGGGTTAGGCCACACCCACTCCAAGTACAGATACAGATACAGATAATTTAGATGGTTGAACAGATACAGATAGAGATACAGATAGTGGTGTACTCGCTCATCCCTACAAGTTAGGCTACTTTTAATTTGTTTAGTAATAAATCTTTAAACTTTAATCTTGACTCTCTCTCTTCTGTTGTCTCTGAGTTAATACGAAGCTGTTACCTAATCTCTGCACTAAAAAGTTCCAATCTTCTGGTTAAACAGTACCTACAGATCCATAAGGTTGATTTCATATTTCCTATGGATTCCTATGTCTTAGTTTAGTGACTTTCTATCCTCCACAGTGAAGCTGTCCAGACTGGTGATTGTTGGTGACTTTAACATCCACGTTGATGATCCCTCCGATCTCTTTGCTATGAATTTCTCCAGCCTTATGGACTCCTTCGGCTTTACCCAGCATGTTTCTGGCCCCACACACACCAGGGGGCACACTCTAGACCTTGTTTTTACCCTGAGTCTAAATGCTGACAGTGTTTGTCCTGAGGACGTTTATATTTCAGATCACCATTGCATTTTCTTTAACTTGTCAGTTTCTGCGTCCCCACCTCCTGCTCGCCGTATGGTTAGTTCTCGTTTTCTTAATGAGAGCACAGCTAGCAATTTTTCTGGTGCTTTTGATCCACCCTGTTCTTCTGATAACGACCCAGATTCCTTAACTTCTCAGTTTAACAAGCACTGCCTCTCCATTCTGGACAACATATGTCCTGTCAGAACCAGATCAGTTCCTGCAGTGAACCCTACTTCCTGGTTTAATGACAGCCTTCGCAGCCTGAAGCGCCAATGCAGAAAAATTGAGCGTTTGTGGAAGAAAACCCATCTCCACGTCCATCTGCTGCACCTAAAGGATCTTCTGACATCCTTTAACTCTGCAGTCAGAGACGCTAGGGTTTCCTATTTCTCCAACCTGGTGTCCCAGAGCAAAGGGAACCCCAAGGTGCTGTTTAACACCATCAGCAGCATCGTCTCTCCTGCCTCTCCTCAAGGCCGGATTAACCATATGGGCAACTGGGCAATTGCCCAGGGCCCACAAACTCTAAAGGGCCCAGGGCAGCAAGGGCACGAGCAAAATACTGTATCTGTAATCTCCCGCTTTATATTAAACTAGTGTGACCGTACGTCCTCTTTTCCCCGGACATGTCCACTTTTCACTCTGTCCTGGATGTCCGGGTTCTTGTATTGATGAAAATGTCCGGCTTTTCATCCAGGAGCAGGGATGGGGGAGCTGTATATCCTACACATTCAGGGGAGCCGGAAAAAAGTTTTCTACCTATATTACTATATTATCATTCATGGACTCTTTTCAACAGAGAGCGGCAGAGCGATGGTCGGTGAGCAGCGCTCCAGGCAGCTGCGTCCAGCGCACGGTCCATTCTCAAAGTGGCGCAACCAAAGAACTATGATTAACACACGATTGTTCATGTCCGCACATGTTCTCTACTTTCTGTCTTATTTGTGCCTGAAGCACTCTGCTACTGCGGCGCTCATCACCTGTGCTGCGGTGATGTCACCTCACTGATGCAGCATCGAAACGCGCTCTCCGCTTTGCGGTCAGGAGATCCCTTTGATCTGCTCAAAAGTAACTGATGAGGTGAAAAAGTAAGAATCCAGGCAGCAGATTTTCTGGAAAGTTTAGAGGAGATGCAGGAAGATGAGAGACAGACAGGACAGGACAATAGTTAAATAAAAACAAGAAAACAAAACAAAGTGTTGAAAAGTAAAATGTAGGTAGATTTATCTGCAACTACACATTTTTACCTGCAAAACAATAAGTGATACACATGTAATATTTATACATCTGATACAATTCAGATCACCTTCAAAACTCAGTCACACACCCAGGGCCGTTTCAAGACATTTTGGGGGCCAAGGCAAAATGACCCCCCCCCCCCCACCACCACCACCACCACCACCACCATCCCACCCCCATAGCTGGGCTCCCCAGAAGCCTCTGTAATTCATACCCTCTCCAGTAGTGTTAGTTATACAGTGTTTATAAAAGCCCCTCAGACATTACTGACATGTTCTAATATTATCAGATGAAAAACTAAATTATCAGACATGCTGTGTCATCTGCTGCTTTTCTAAACTTGCAAAAAGTAACAAAACCATTTGAAAGCCACTATTTGTGGATTCTCTGAAAGTTTCCAGTGTGACAACTTATTTTATCATTGATCCTATCGTCTAATCTCACAGCTGAAACAAGCATCCTTAACACAGGAAGCGTACCGATGCTGTAGTAAAACAAAAGTTATAATTTATTATTAATAAAACCTTGTTGCAGCACTAAAGCAGAAAAATTAGATTTTGCAGTAAATATGCTAAGGATTTATTGTTTTAGAGCCCTTTTATTGGTAGAATCTGATATTAATTTAGTTCTTACAAAAAAATGGGTCCCAACTTGGTTTGTGTGGCGTTGCCATAGTGTGACGTCATAGGCACAGATCCCCTGTCCTCTTTTTTGGAAATGGAAATATGATCACCCTATATTAAAAAAACTGTCCACCCTGGCTTTTGCGCTGCACAGAGACGCTTCGCTGCCTATGACTTTGAATGTCAGTTGAGAGTCAGTCTCTTGCAGACTGACCAATGAAGAGAGGGCCTCAAGTTAAGACTCTCTCCTCATTGGTCAGTCCACACAAGGTGGGTCAAAGGTTACCCTGAGCGGGTTATGTGATGTCAGGCATTCAAGTATTGAGTATATTTACTGCATATTACAGTAAAATATTCTGCATGTGACCATATTATGGTGATCCTTGGGTCGTGATGATGGGGCCCTTGAATATTGTTGCCCAGGGTACAACGAAGTCTTAATCTGGCCCTGCCTCCGACCACCACCAGCAGGCAAGGTGGGTTAAGTGTCTTGTCCAAGGACACAACAGCAAAACTCTCTGTCCAGAGGCAGGATTGAACCTGCAACCTTCCGATTACTGAACAACCCACTCAACCTGTTGAGCTACTGCCGCCCCTGCTGTCTCTTATATTACCAGGTAACAGTCTTTGCATCCTTTAAGTGATAACGTATTCTGTGCAAATGTAGTTGTCCTATATTTAACCTGCCCCCATGAGGACGATCGGGTGTTTCTGGTACTTTGTTGCCTTTTAAAGTATTCCAGTAGGGGTGCCGGTATGTTGCCTGTCAGTGATTTGTAAATAAGACAATGGATCCTTATTTATAAACGAGGCGCTTTACTGATTGGCTTAATGACCTGACCTGTATTGGAACGTCACAAAATCATTAAAGGTTAAGAAGTTATGTTTTTCTAAAAACTTGCAGATGTGATAGGATGGTGGTTTTTGGTCTAAAGTCCTTATTGCTTTTTTATATATTTGTTTACTTGGTTTTAATGAGTGTCTCAATGATCCTAGGAGCTCAGTTGGCTTTCTGCCTCTGGTAGGGTCACCCATGGCAAACAGGTCCTAGGTGAGGGATCAGACAAAGAGCAGCCCGAAGACCTCTTATGATGAATTATATAAATGGAAACTGTGTTCCCTCGCCCGGACGTGGGTCACCAACCCCCACCCCCCACCCCCACCCCCCCAACCCCCACCCCGGGCAAAGGGGTCGGGTGCAGTGTGTGAGGGGCCAAAGGGGTCGGGTGCAGTGTGTGATGGGTGGTAGACGAGGGTGACATGGAATGTCACTTCTCTTGTGGGAGGAAGGATCCTCAGTTGGTGTGTGAGGTTGAGAGGTTCCGACTAGATATAGTCTGACTCACTCAGGTGAAGAGAGGGGCGGAGCTGTAGACTGACCACTACCTGGTGGGGAGTTGACTCAGATGGTGGGGGAAGATGCCGGTCAGACCAGGCAGGCCCAAACGTATCGCAAGGGTCTGCTGGGAATGTCTGGCAGAGTCTCCTGTCAGAAGGAGCTTCAATTCCCACCTCTGACAGAACTTCCAAAATGTTCCGGGGGAGGCGGGGGACATTGAGCTTGAATGGACCCTGTTCCGTGCCTCTATTGTTGAGGCGGCCGACCGGAGCTGTAGTCGCAGGATCGTTGGTGCCTGTCATGGTGGCAACCCCCAACCCCGCTGGTGGACACCGGCGGTTAGGGATGCGTTCAAGCTGAAGAAAGAGTCCTATCAGGTCTTTTTGGCCTGTGGGACTCCAGAGGCAGCTGACGGGTACCGGCAGTCCAAGCGGAACGTGGCTCCGGTGGTCGCCAAGGCAAAAACCCGGGCATGGGAGGAGTTCGATGAGACCATGGAGCAAGACTTCCATACGGCTTCGAGGAGATTCTGGTCCACCATCTGGCGCCTCAGGGGGGAAAGCAGAGCGCTACCAACACTATCTATAGTGGGGACGGTGTGCTGCTGACCTCTACTCAGGACGTTGTGGATCGGTGGGCAGAATACTTCGAAGACCTCCTCAATCCCGCCGACATGCCTTCCAGTGAGGAAGCAGAGTCTGGGGACTTTGGGTTGGCCTCTCAAATCTCTGGTGCTGAGGTCACCGAGGTGGTTAAAAAGCTCCTCTGTGGCAAGGCTCCAGGGGTGGGTGAGATCCGCCTGGAGTTCCTTAAGGCTCTGGATGTTGTGGGGCTGTGTTGGCTGACGCGGCTCTGCAATATCGCGTGGACATCGGGGACAGTCCCACAGGACTGGCAGACCGAAGTGGTGGTCCCCTTATTTAAAAAGGGGGGCCGCAGGGTGTGTTCCAACTACAGGGGGATCACACTCCTGAGCCTTCCTGGTAAGGTTTTTTCAGGGGTTCTGGAGAGGAGGGTCCATCGGATTGTTGAACCTCAGTGTCAGGAGGAGCAATGTGGTTTTTGTCCTGGCCGTGGAACACTGGACCAGCTCTATACCCTTATGGGATCATGGAGGGTGCATGGGAATTAGCCCAACCTGTCTACATGTGTTTTGTGGATTTGGAGAAGGCATTTGACCGTGTCCCTCAGGGGGCCCTGTGGGGGGTACTCCTGGAGTATGGGGTACCAGGCCCTCTGATATGGGTTAGGTCCCTTTATGACCGGTGTCAGAGCTTGGTCTGCATTGCCGGCAGTAAGTCGGGCTCATTCCCAGTGAGAGTTGGACTCCGCCAAGGCTGCCCTTTGTCACCAATTCTGTTCATAACCTTTATGAACAGGATTTCTAGGCGCAGCCAAGGTGCGGAGGACATCCGTTTTAGTGGCTTGAGGATCAGGTCTCTGCTTTTTGCAGATGATGTGGTCCTGTTGGCTTCATCAGAACATGATCTTCAGCTTTCACTGGAGCAGTTCGCAGCCGAGTGTGAAGCAGCTGTGATGCGAATCAGCTCCTCTAAAATGAAAAAGCAAGCAAGATGGCGCCCATGAGTGGCTGTGCGTCTGCTAGGCTCCTGATCTGTTTTGGTTATTTGTTGTTTTTTTTTTGTCTCTATCTGGTGCGGATTCCCTGCTAACATATGATCGAGACTTACTGTTGTCGATCAGGTCCGCGATGATCAACCTCCAGAACTCCGATACCGGACCCGCTTTCCCACCGCCTCTGGAACCTGGCGTTAAGCCAGATCTCGGCCCTCTGTTACCTGCTGGCCTGCTGTTGCCCAGGAGGCCATGGAAGAGGAAAAGGGGAAG
The DNA here is from genome assembly GCF_043380555.1 of Nothobranchius furzeri. Classification (NCBI taxonomy): domain Eukaryota; kingdom Metazoa; phylum Chordata; class Actinopteri; order Cyprinodontiformes; family Nothobranchiidae; genus Nothobranchius; species Nothobranchius furzeri. Next base: position 43,176,742 of record NC_091742.1, on the reverse strand, counting down.
AGAGCCGGCTTCTTCGTTCAGCTTCGAAAGATCCTGAGAGGCGAAGCTCTTCCCAATCGCTGCTCCGCGGCTGTGTTGTGGCAGATCCAACAGAAACTTAACGGAGTTGGGCTGATCTCGCTGCTAAATGGAGCCCCTGATGCGGGACGCTACCTGAAGGCGTGGGAGACAAAGAACCTCCGTGGGCGTAGCCTGGAGTCACTACATAGCTTAGCCCGCCAGCCGCCCGCCAGGTGTCTGATTCATGACCATTTTAATAATTAAGAAATAAATAAGGACATTTATTGATCAAGACTTACCCAGCTTGGCAGTCGCTGTGAGGATTTATCCGTTTTCTTTGGCCATCACCCACAGGTGATGTAAACAATGCTGTGGCTCTTCTCATCTGAGCTAACTGCTGCTATTAGCAGCATGACCACCCCCTTCTGTTTTCAGAAGACACCGGCTCAACTTTCCTTAAAACAAAATAATCGTAGGACTCCAGACGTTTGAAAGCCTTTAAGTTTTTATGAGTGAAGGGTCCAGGGCTTTCTATTGAATAGGAATCAATGTCTCCCCAGCAGATTTGTGAAAAAGCACCGGCGAATCAGTCCGAAGTTTTCCGTCATCCCAGAGCTCATACGGGCTTTTGATGACTTTCATTTTGTCTTCAATACAGATTTCATCAATCAATCAATCAATCAATCAATCAATCAATCAAAACTTTATTTATAAAGCGCCTTCCGCAACCCTGTCAGGAAGCCCAAAGCGCTGAACATGGTTCAGTTGAAGGTATTGAATAAATCAAAAATAAAAGCAATTTAAATCACGAAATACAAATCACAAAATAGGTGAAACATTCTGGTACAGGACAAATGTGTAAAACAATGGATTGAGTGAACCAATGAAAACTATAAAAGAGTGCCAAAATCAAAAATGTTCTGGAAACGCCAAGCGGAGGAGGTGGGTTTTTAGGCGACTCTTAAAGACTGGCAGAGATGGGGACAGCCTAACTGAGGGTGGCAACTGGTTCCATAGTGATGGTGCTAGGACTGAGAAAGCCCGGTCCCCACGAGTACGACACCTAGAACGAGGGACAACGAGCAGGCCTTGGTCAGAGGAGCGCAGAGCGCGTGATGGGGAATGTCTGTTCAGGAGCGTGGCTAGATGGGGGGACCACCACCCTGGAAGAAATGATGAACAAAGATGAGGATTTTGAATTGTGAACGATTGCAAACCGGAAGCCAGTGCAGGGAGGCCAGAACCGGACCGATGTGGTCCCGTTTCCTGGTCCCAGTCAGGAACCTGGCAGCGCTGTTCTGCACAACCTGTAGGCGACGCAGTGTTGACTGACACAACCCTGCATAGAGAGAGTTGCAGTAGTCAAGCCTAGAAATTACAAAGGCATGCGGTACCCGCTCCAGGTGGGCTCTCGACAGCATATGCTTGATTTTTGCAAGGCGTCTCAGGTGAAAGAAACTGGACCGGATCACAGAGTTGATGTGAGCATCAAATTTAAGTCCTGCATCAAGTTTCACCCCCAAACTGGAAACAACTGGTTTTGAGTAGGGAGAAAGAGGGACAAGATCAACATAACGATCCACATTCCTGCTGTTGGGGTGAAAAACATTTTAATCTTCTTTCTAAACCTCGTCTTGTCTTTAGACGTTAATGTGTTTATATTTCGGGCATTTCACTCGGAGACACTCTTAAAGTTTACACTGCGTATTGATAGCAGGCCATTTTGTGCTTGCTTTTGCCACAAAGCCCCTTGTGCATGCGCACAAAGATGAAAAGAGATGTCAACAAAGATCCTCCTATTATTATTATTATATTATTACTTGATATATTTAGTGTGTGTGTGTGTGTGTGTGTGTGTGTGTGTGTGTGTGTGTGTGTGTGTGTGTGTGTGTGTGTGTGTGCGTGGTGTGTGTGTGTGTGTGTGCGTGGTGTGTATGTGTGTGTGTGTGTGTGTGTGTGCTTGGTGTGTATGTGTGTGTGTGTGTGTGTGTGTGTGTGTGTGTGTGTGTGTGTGTGTGTGTGTGTGTGTCTGTGTGTGTGTATGTGTGTGTGTGTGTCTGCTCTGTCTTCTCCATCCCCAGTGAGTCATGGTGGATGGCTGCTTATACTGGGCCAGGATTCTCTGGAGGTTTCTTCCTGTCAAAAGGGAGTTTTCCTCTCCACTGTTGCTGCATGCTTGCTCAGTATGAGGATTGCTGTAAAGACTCTGACACTAGTCAGTGACTCGATGTAATGTAGGAAACTTTTTACTGATTGGCTTAATGACCTGACCTGTATTGGAATGTTTACTATGTGAAGTGCCTTGAGATGACTCTTGTCGTGATTTGGCGCTATATAAATAAACTTCATTAAATATTGCTCTTCCATACACGACAAACATAAGGAAAAACAAAAGAAACAAAAGAACATGTGTATTTTCATTGCTTTAATCTCTTGAACTCTTCTCTCCTTGATGTCTTCTCACAGATGTTGACATGTTTTCCCTACAGCTGTCTTTAGCCTGTTGGCTGTCCTTTTTTTCTCTAATTAGTAAGAAGCCTGCTCAGTTAGGTTTACATTAGGTGGCTGACATTTCCATTTCAAAAGACTCTATTTTGCTGCCTCACTACTTTAACCGTTTGTATTGTGAAGTGTCATTTTAGTACTTTTATAGCATTTTGACTGAACACAAATATAAAGTAGAGCTTGATGCTCCCAGAATGCAGCCTGACAGTCATGTCTTCTATAAACACTGATGACCTAGTTCCACTGACAGCCAAACATGTGCATGTTTACATCTGAATCTCTGTCGTGTCTGGCAGATGTTTGAATCATGATGCACTTCTGTTCCTTCCATCATTTTGGTACAAAATAATCTCAGTTATTTTCATACACTTTTGTTGTCAAACTGCTTCATAAAGTCTATCCTAACCTACTTTCAGGAGCATTGCCAGTGATTGGCCCGTCTAGTAAACATTCTGTAAAATGGTATAAAGCTGTGATCGTATTGATTATTCAAGAAACAGCCACACACATATAACCCCAATTTGCAGATGTTGACGCTACCTCAGAGTCAGAGTTTTGCCAAAGATACTTTGACTCGTGGTGGGGTAACTGGGATCAATCAATCCAGAGCATAGTCTGGCTTAGAGGAGACAAAGTTTTTGTCTGTCATTGGTTCCAGACTTTGGACAGATCTGCCCCTTATGCCGCTTCCACGTCTGGCTTGGTTTGGTTTGGGCTAGGTAGCGTCGGTGCAGGACCAGCACCAGTAGGGTTTGTTCACACATACTTTTCAGGAAGGCGGAGATTTCTGAGCACATGGGTGGGGCAAAAGATGTATGGAAAGTCTGTGGTGTCTCCCTTTAATTAAACAAAGGTGGCCGTGAGCAGTGTTGCTGTTGGAGGCTCTGACTGACATTACATCCAGACTGCTGTGTCTGTCCTCCCATGAGTCAGCTCAAGCCTGTCAGCCCTGTGTGTGTGTGTGTGTGTGTGTGTGTGTGTGTGTGTGTGTGTGTGTGTGTGTGTGTGTGTGTGTGTGTGTGTGTGTGTGTGTGTGTGTGTGTGTGTGTGTGTGTGTGTGTGTGTGTGTGTGTGTGTGTGTGTGTGTGTGTGTTTCTTCCCCAGTATCCAGAAATATAATGAACCGTGGCTTTCGGAAGCCCTCACTGCCTGATTCTATCTTCTTCCTGTCCCCCATTTGAGATTTGAGCGGCTGCAGCAGTCACTTGAGTGAAACCCAAGACCCCACAATGCGGGACAGAAATTGAGTCCAACACAGAAGTGAAATAAATTGCAGTTCCACTCTCATCCACTAGGGGCTGGTGTCAGAAGGGAGCAAATCCTCATTGACTCCCATGTTAAAAATACCAATTTCACAGCAGAAATAAACATGTTTACAGCCTGGTACCAGAACATGTTTTTGGTTTAAATGATCTAGTTTACACTCATGACAACTCTGACGGGGGTGACTTTTTTTCTCACTCTTCTGTTTAAGTGTATTAAAAGCCTAAAATTCGGTATAATTAATGAGCATCAGACCCACGTGACCACAGAGCTAGCTCCGTGGAAAGGCCTCAGTAGAGCCTCGGTCTGACCTGGAAACTGTTTGGTCATTTTCAGTCTCTCAACTTAGACCATTAGTTGTAGCGTTTGTGTGTTATTTTTGGATATTATTTGTGCAAATTGTTGGACAAAATGACTTGCTGTGGTATTAATTGCACTAATAAAGCATCCAAGAAGTCTCCACTTCATTTTTTTCGGTAAGTAAAATTATATTTAGGTATTTTAGGTCACTGCCGAGCAGTGTTGGGAGTAACGCCGTTTAAGTATAACAGCGTTTCTAACGGTGTTCTTCTATCGGTAACGGAATAATCTAATTAATTACTTTTCACGCCGTTGCAACGCCGTTACGTTACTGGGGACGGAAGGTTGTGCGTTACTATGTGCTTGTCGAACGTTGTACAAACACGATGATGATTGGCCGGGTGGGCGGAGACCCTCACTGTCTCAGTCGCTGCATGCTGTAGTGTAGACACAGTAAGTGATGGTAATAACACTGTTTAAAATAACCACGTTAATAAAAAATATTTCTTTCTGTAACGAGCAAACTAATTAATTACCTTCTTCTTTTAACAAAACGATCGTTTCTGTTGCTGATAAGGAAATGCGTGCGTTAAGCAGTGCGGTGTGTTGAAGCTGTCATCAGCTGATCAGGAGCTGAAGAGGCAGATGTTTTCATCCAAGAGCATCACGGCCGTGAAGAACGAGGAAGACATGATGAATAGTCTACGGCTGCAGGTGTGGATCTGCAGCCGTGCCCTTCTTAGAGTGACAGCGGGATGTCCTGAAGGTCCGCTCACCTGTTCACCGCTCAGACGTCCTGATCTCCTTCCTTCCTAGATCATCCAGCTGTAACCTGTTTCTGATCATGTCTTTAGTCCCGCTGTAACACTGATGCATCTGTCTCAGACGGCATGGAGCTCAGGTGTTATTAGAACTACCTGTGTGTGTTCACCACCCAGCTTCAGCTCTTCTGTGGTTGGGTCTGACCCAAGTTAGTAAATGTGAGTCCTCCATCAGGCTTGTGCCTCTTCTAGTGTCATTTTAAAGGTTATTTATTTATTTAACCGTTACTAGATTAGCAGCAACAGAAATGCTGCTAAAAACACACAATTATGTGAAGCTGGAAAAATTAAAATACTGTGCAAAATTACATTTATTTCTGTAATTTAACTAGACCGAGATACCATTTAAAGGCTCGGGAACATTTACAGGTGTTTCTATTTGCAATTTTAAATGTTAGCTGATTGGGGTTGTAGTAGTTGAGGTAGGAAACTACTACATGACGCCTCTAGGGGGAGCCAGTGCTCCATTCTGGTAGTACTGTTTAGCTAGGTCCGGGGCACTTCCGTCATGTGTGTGTGTGTGTGTGTGTGTGTGTGTGTGTGTGTGTGTGTGTGTGTGTGTGTGTGTGTGTGTGTGTGCAACGTCAGCTGTGGTGCTTCGGTGTGATGAGAATAAACGAGGTTCAACCAAGACCCTACTCTCTGGATGTCATTGTGTCTACTTGAGGATATTACACAGTTGGCAGCGAGGATAAAGTCTGGTGTGGTTCTCTGCGGCGGGAATAGACGGCCAGTCGGTCCGGAGGACGTGTCGGGAGCGGGACATCTACTCGCCTTTGGACGACACAAAGGGGGAAAATGGCGGCGGTGATTGGGTCGGTGAGTCCATTTGACGGCGACTTACAGTCATGGGAAGAATATAGCGAAATGCTTGACTTTTTCTTCGAGGCTAATGAGATAACGGATGCTGATAAGAAGAAAGCTGTGTTGCTGAGCGGTGTAGGTCCGGCTACCTACAGCTTGTTAAGAAACCTGTTGAGCCCGGAGGCACCGAAAGACAAGACATATGTACAGTTGACGCAGACACTGCGGTTGCATTTCAGTCCTAAACCAAGTGAGATCGTACAGAGGTTTAAGTTTAATTCACGGGTGCGGCGGCATGAGGAGTCGGTGGCAGATTATGTGGCTGAGTTGAGGAAACTGGTCCAGCACTGTGACTATGGAGCGGCTTTGCCACAAATGCTGAGGGACAGGTTGGTGTGTGGAGTGAATGATGACAGGATGCAGCGGCGGCTATTATCTGAAGTGGACCTGACGTTTGACAAAGCTCTTACGTTGTGCCAGGCCATGGAGTCTGCCTCTAAGGATGTTCGGGACTTGCAGGAGATGTTGGGGGACGAGGTGACTCCAGCTTCTCGTGTGTCAAGGAGTCAGGGGACAGTCCACAAGATTTCAATGGACAAGGCTCAGCTGAAAAGTCCGAGCTGTTTTCGTTGCAACGGACGACACTTGGCCACTGAGTGCAGGTTTGCAGCTGAACGATCTCACGGTTGTGGCAAGAGGGGTCACATTAGAAGAGCCTGCAGGTCCAAGTGGGGTCCTCAGGAGGAACAAAAAAGGGGCCCCTGAGCAAAAAGGAGGGACGGAGAGACCCAAATAGAGGCAGACAGACACATTTGTTGAGAACAGAGGGGGGGAGTGACTGAAGAATCTGATGGCATTAATACCATTTACAATGTGTCGGGTGGCCTACCAAAGGTCGCTCCCATCACTCGCATGGTCAACATAAATGGCTTGGCCGTACTGTTTGAGATAGACACAGGATGTGGGGTGACCATTTTGAGCAAACAACAATATTCTCTGCTTTGTAACAAAACTGCCAAATCGGGTCTAAGCCCATGCTCACTAATCTTGAAAACGTTTACAGGGGAAAAGCTGGGAGTCCTGGAAATGGCGCAAGTAGAGGTAGAGGACCGGAATGCTCGTAAAACACTACCTGTGGTTGTAGTGGATGGGGCTGGACCAAACCTGCTGGGGCGCAGCTGGTTGCAGGAGCTGTTGATGGCAGAGCAGCTGGTAAACAACGTAGGGCTGGCGCCCACAGAAAAACTGGAGTGTGTGCTAAAGAAACACTCAGGGGTTTTAAAGAAGGCTTGGGAACTCTGAAGGGCATGCAAGCCCAGATTTATGTGGACAGTGAGGCTCGACTACGCTTTTATTAGCCAAGGCCAGTACCCTATGCAGTAAAACCATTGTTGGAGAAAGAAATACAATGGCTAGAGGAGGAGAAGATCATTGAGCCTGTGCAGTTTGCCGAATGGGCTGCCCCTATTGTCCCCGTCTGGAAACCAGATGGATCCATTAGAATTTGTGGGGATTACAAACTCACAATAAACCAGGCTTCCAAGTTGGAGGATATTTTTTTACAGTTATCAGGGGGGCAGTATTTTACAAAACTGGACATGAGTCATGCCTACCAAATGTTAGGTATGTTTAATTGTTCATTATTGTTGTGAAATCTTTTCCTTTGTCTATGTGAAGAGTTCATTCACCTTTGCTGCTTAAATGTGGTTAGGAAAAACCCTGACCTAGTTATTTGTTTTCACGTTTGGGTGTTTTAGGAAACTCCTTTCTGCTTTAGGCATTTTGATCCTGTATCTGAAGTTTTCCTGTGCATTCTAAGACCAAGATGTTATTCCAAACTGGTCAGGCAGGGGTTGCACGCTAATGGTATTTGTGGGTGTGAACATTTTGGATTCAATAAAAACCCCTCCATGAGCTCCCGGCTCTTTTGTGAGAGGAAAATGGCTTCCGTGTTGTATGGTCTGATTCTCTCACCCTCTACAGAGTTTACACTTTGCAGAGTTTGTCTGTTTAATAAGTTTGTTACAGTTTACTAAATTTAAGAATCTAATCCCTCTGTGTGGGTGTTCTGACTTCCTTTAAGGTAATTTAAGTTTAAGGTAATATAAGAACAATGCTAAATTAAACTACGCAACATAATAGTGAATAATGCTAAAGTAAATTACCGAACATAGATTAAAATTACCTATCATGATAATAGTGAATAATGCTAAAGTAAATTACCGAACATAGATTAAAATTACCTATCATGTGGTGGAGAATGCGGGCAATGCAGAGCTGGTGAGCTGAGGGCTTTGTCTGTGAGCTGAGTGGGGGTAAGGCTCCGTTTGGCTCCATGGACAGGCTTTCTGCGCCCAGCTCTCGCATATCGATTCAGGATCATGTAAATTACGAATAATCAATCTACACTCTCTCTCTCTCTCTGTGTGTCGTCCTTTAAGGTAATGGAGGAGATGTAATATGGGAGAGAGACGATGGAAAGCTCCGGAGGGAGTTTGGGCCTTCTCCCTCTTTCCTCAATTTCTAATTGTGTAAGGTGTGTTTTTTCAGGTGACGCATATAAAAATTCTAACAGTTAATGGTCTTTCGAGCAAGGTAGCAGATGCCTTCTGGTGGGAGATCGCCTTTGGGGAGCCGCATGGCCACTTCCTCATTAAAGTCCGGCCAGCTGAATTGCTCTCCGGCCGGCTGCTCCGCAGGTGAACTTCCGCCTATGGCTCTCGCTCTACCAGGACAAGGAATTTCAAGTAAGTACCTAAATTAAATTGCACCCTTTTTCTATATAACTAATTGGCAGTGTGTTTTTTAAGCTGAGTGTGGTGACTAGGCATTCACGCACGAAAAGACGTTTTCGTGTCCATTTAAGGGTTACACGTGTGAACCGTAGAGGTAGCACTGAAACGTGAACCGTGGCTGTAGACCTGCTGGGTTGTAATTCATCTGTGTCTGCCGGGCACAGCCCACAGTGCTGCTGTGGGTGGTAAAAGACAGGTGAATGTGTAGTGGGCCTAAAACCGTTGTGACCCCATATACACGCAGCATGAAGTCCATGTGCTGGTGTCGATTGAAAGAAAGGATAGATGCTAAAAATCATACTGTCGCTGGGATGTTAAATAAAATTTCCATGGTGCAGAGAGTTAATCTTCGTTTTAAATTGGCTAAAAGAATCCAAAACATTCTAAAATTCACCCCTTGTCAATTCGAGGGTTGGTGGGCGGTGTCATTTCGGTTTGTGCAGGACTGATCACTGTAGTCCTGTGGTGTTGTTATCGTTCGTTGCTGGTATTTGAAATATTGATGTCGGCTGTCGTATCACAGACATCGGGTGTCTGTGAAAAGCTGTGTTAAAGTATTAAAAACCCAGCTGTGAGCTGTGCTTCAGTGGATATCTGTGTTTCTGTGTGTGTGAAAGCTGTCGTGTAGGTATGATGACTCAGGACTTCAAGGAATGTTGTGTGTGTGTGTGTGTGTGTGTGTAAGACAACTGCAGTTCTGAGCATCAGTGTGTGTGCATATCTGAGTTTTTGAGTGTATAAAACCTGAAGGTTCTTCTAAGTGTGATTGTGTAGCTACAATTTTGAAGTTTGAACCGGTTCTGTCTTTCTGTCGGTTCTGTCTGTTTGTCTGTCTGTCTGTCTTTCTGTCTATCTGTTTTCTGTCTGTCTGTCTATCTGTTTTCTGTCTGTCTGTCTATCTGTTTTCTGTCTGTCTGTCTATCTGTTTTCTGTCTGTCTGTCTGTCTGTCTGTGCATGTATGAGAATGTCTGTCTGTGCATGTATGAGAAAGTATGAATCTAGAGGTAATTCTGAAACGGTGTGTTCAGTTGTGTGTGTGTGTGTGTGTGTGAGAGAGAGTGTGTGTGTGTAAAAAAGAAAGCTGTTTATCACCAGCAGGGTAGCTACAGAGGGAAGTTTAATCCCCAGAGGGATGGACGTAACAGCAATCAGAGACAGTGGTCCTCACTAGACCACTCACAGCCACTCGTTTGTTGGACTTGTGGAGGTCAAGGTCACATGTCATGTGACTGTCCCTCCTAGTCAGATGGCCCAGATAACAAGAGCCCAAAGAGGCAGGGGTTTCCAAACATAGAGGAGCCGACCTAGCTGTGAGCCTGTCAATCATCAGGCTGCCTGTTAAATCTTCTAGGCAGAGACCTCATGTCAGCGTTAAAAATCTCTATTTTCCCCATAAAGGATGACATGAGAACGATTCGTGTGGCTAAAAGTTTGCTGTTATCTCCATGGGTGTGTGACTGCTGATAGAATCTTTGAAGTGACAAACTGACTTTGTGGTTTTGACGGATGAGTAAGAAGTTTAACTTAAACCAGATCCCTGCAATTTATTATTTGTTTCCTGTTAGAAACTAGATTTTCCAGGGTTTGTGGTTGACACTAATAGATCACGTAGGGTTTAGATTTCTCTTTTGTGATGAATGAGTTACAGAATTAGAAGGTGCCTTTATTGTAAAGTATGATTTGGTATTAATGTGGTACAAAGCCCCATGAATAGTTTCTGCTTGGTTTTTTCATATGATGTATAACTGTAAAGAAGGTGCCTTATTGCCATTTTCAAGTGATAAACTCTTTTCCTTTGTGCAAATTCTAACACAGATCTGGTTTTACCAGATTCAAGTTCCTGTGAAGGCAGAGTAGCTGGGAGGTCTAATCTATGTCCACAGAAGCTTTCTGCTACTGGATTTAATTTAAGAATGTGGTTTTGCTTCGGGATGGTCTCTGTTTTCAATTGGTAAGGTTCCTTCATGGAATGCAAACCTTAGCTCAGCAACCTGTTTTGTTTCATTGGTCAGACTAAGTAAATATGGTGTAATTGTAACATTTGTCATTTTCTTTGGAGAAGTGAGCTACTTTTCGGTTTAAAGTACTCTGACTCCATCCTATGTTCTTTTATTTGCAGTTAATAGTATATTGGGTTTATCTTTACTTTTTACTTTCTGGGAGTGCGAATTTACCAAGCCTACATATCCAGATTTCAGGGGGTGACAACCTAAAACCCGGGTATTAAAAGGTTGTAGTGCCTGTTTGCATACAAAACTACAGTTTGGGCATTCCAAAAATAATGGTTGTCATCGTTTGAATCTCTCTGGTTCCCCGATATTCTGTTAAATCTTTATTTGATTTGTTTTTCAAAGTCTGCTGCTGCTGAAGTCAGTCCAGCTCAAGACTGGTTGAGCTGCTGCTGAACGGTTAATCAGATAAGTGTTTTCTGGCTCTGAGCAACAAAGGTTTGTCTCAGATGTTCTGAGTTCTGACCCAGTCACTAACTTCTAAGTAAGGATGTTTTGCTTGGTGTAAATTGTGTTTTAATACTGCTATAGTAAGGGTGAGTTGCCATTTCTGTTTAACCTTTTGCTTGTTTGATAAGCCAGGTAAATATATGGTACTTCGAGGGTTATTGAGTAGTTAGGTTTATTCTTTATTATTTTGGCCTTTGACTCACCCTGAAGCAAAATGCAGTGGTATTTCTTAGGGTTAAGTGTTGAAGCCCTGTTCTTTTCTTTTGCTGAGACAGTCTTTTTAAATCTAATGATTTTATGTTTATAATTAGATACTGTTGTTTGAGTTTATTCAGTCTGATTTCCTATTCCTGGATTGATACATTTACATCTTTTCTTTTACTATGACTGTTGTTTAAATGTTTTATTTTGCCTTTAAGTTGTCTGATCCGCAAACAAGTAATAACATCCTGATGTGAGATTTTGTTTTTATTTCTTGGATTCTTGTCATAAGCAGATTCTTTGCCAAGGTGAGATATCTGGCCATAATAATTTGACTTACTGTTTTTACAGAAAGGTGTTTGGCTTTTTCATAAACCTAAAAACTTCTTGTTAAATGAGTCGTATCAATCACTTGTTGGGTTACATAAACTAATAGTGTGGGTTGTTTAATGCAATATGGAACATGAATTGATGAATGTACTTTGCTGATGATTATATGAGTTGATTCCAGCTTAAAGATGATACCAAATGGACTATGTTGGTGAATTTCAGGTGAATTTGAGCCCCATTAAATTCAAACTGGACTGGATGTAGCTGAATGGTTGTTGTTGAAGATGTCAAAAAGCCACAATGACCCTTTTTGCGCTTTCTCACTGCAGGCCATGGAACCAAGGAGTTTGAGGTCCTGTTGCATGTGATACCACCACAAATGAGGCGTCAAGGTCACTCGTCTCATCCCTCCCACTGCTGCATACTGCTGAGAGGCCACTACAACTGACCATCATCAGATGGAATGCATGCAGGCTCGCCAGGACGGCAGATAAGTAAACGATCTGCCCTCAGCTTGCAGGACCAATCCACCATGTCGCTGCTGATGATGGGAGATCGCACTTTGCTCTGAAACTGCCCCTCAGCATCTGATGGAACAAGAGGAATAGCAGCAGTTGGGAGGAACAACAGAATCAACATCTGGTGTTTGAGACCCCTCCTGGGTCCGTCCACACGACACTGTGACCTGCCTCCAACGACGTATCCAGTACCCCAAATCTCCCGTCTGGTTTCATGGCTCCCTGTCCAAAAGACATCCCCTCACCATCTCTCAGAATGTCTCTCTCTCTCCTGTCACACCGCAGGTTGGCTCCCTGCCCCCACTTGACGTTGCGTGAAGATGGGCGTCCTTACGAGGACATTTGAGCTGAAGAAGGAGAGTCTGGGTCTGTGATGACTCGTCTGCCTCATATCGACGAAAGGGCAACACCATTCTATGGAAAACATTGTTTTAACATCAACTTTCCCCCTCTAGCAATTCCAACGAATCGACTGAGTTTGCTGGTATCTGATAATTCATATCAACTCGTGTTCAAGTTTCTTGCATCTGTTATGGTTATCTTAATAAAGCTAGGCACACAGGATAAAGTAGATTTTGGTGTTTGGGTTATTGTTAAGCTAAAATCATCGTATTGATTCATAATTCGTGCTCATTGACTATTGGGTTATTGACATCTTACTCTGATTTGTTATAACAACAAAAATGAACATCAGGAGGGAATGTTAGGTATTTTTAATTGTTCATTATTGTTGTGAAATCTTTTCCTTTGTCTATGTGAAGAGTTCATTCACCTTTGCTGCTTAAATGTGGTTAGGAAAAACCCTGACCTAGTTATTTGTTTTCACGTTTGGGTGTTTTAGGAAACTCCTTTCTGCTTTAGGCATTTTGATCCAGTATCTGAAGTTTTCCTGTGCATTCCAAGACCAAGATGTTATTCCAAACTGGTCAGGCAGGGGTTGCACGCTAATGGTATTTGTGGGTGTGAACATTTTGGATTCAATAAAAACCCCTCCATGAGCTCCCGTCTCCTTTGTGAGAGGAAAATGGCTTCCGTGTTGTATGGTCTGATTCTCTCACCCTCTACAGAGTTTACACTTTGCAGAGTTTGTCTGTTTAATAGGTTTGTTACAGTTTACTAAATTTAAGAATCTAATCCCTCTGTGTGGGTGTTCTGACTTCCTTTAAGGTAATTTAAGTTTAAGGTAATATAAGAACAATGCTAAATTAAAATACGCAACATAATAGTGAATAATGCTAAAGTAAATTACCAAACATAGATTAAAATTACCTATCATGATAATAGTGAATAATGCTAAAGTAAATTACCGAACATAGATTGAAATTACCTATCACCAACAGATTGTGTTGGACGAGGGGTCCAGGAAATATGTCACCATTAACACACACAAGGGCCTTTACACATATACCAGGCTGCCGTTTGGGGTGGCCTCCAGTCCTGCCATCTTCCAGCGCACGATGGAGAGCATATTAGGAGGAATTCCGAATGTCACAGTGTATCTGGATGACATACTCATCTCAGGGCCAAGTGAACAAGAACATTTAAAAAACCTTGACGAGGTCCTCCTAAGGTTGGGAAATAGTGGGTTAAGATTAAAAAGAAGCAAGTGTGAGTTCATGGCCAGGGAAGTGGTGTTCTTGGGGCACAGAATAAATGCGGCAGGATTACATCCTCTGAGAGAAAAGGTGGAGGCCATCGCAAAAGCTCCAGCACCACAAAATATCATGGAGTTAAAGGCGTACTTAGGACTCTTAAATTATTACCACAGGTTCCTTCCAAACCTATCCACGCTGCTAGCTCCTCTTCACCTACTGCTGAGGAAGGAGGTGAAATGGTCATGGGGGCCAAAACAACAGAAAGCCTTTGAAGAGTCCAAGTCTCTGTTGCAATTTTGCAAGGTATTGGTACACTATGATGCAGGAAAACCCCTCCTCCTAGCATGTGATGCATCACCCTATGGAGTGGGGGCGGTGCTCTCTCACCAGTTGGCCGATGGCTCGGAAAGACCCATAGAATTTGTGTCTTGAACGCTCAATGCGGCGGAAAAAAATTATTCACAGTTAGATAAGGAGGGGTTGGCGGTACTGTTTGGGTTGAAAAAGTTCCTCAAGTACTTGTATGGGAAACGTTTCACCATTACAACAGACCACAAGCCGTTAATTTCACTTTTCAGTGAGCTCAGGGCTGTACCACAGTTGGCGTCACCTCGCATCCAGAGATGGGCAGTCACGCTTGGGGCATACGATTACACCGTTGTGTATAAGGAAGGGAAGAATCATACCAATGCAGACGCCCTGAGCAGGTTGCTGTTGACTGAAATGAGCGAGGGGGCTGACGCAGGCTCAGAGGAGGGGGAAAGAGTCCTGCTGTTTGAGGACAGTGACACATCCCTGGTGACTGCACAGCAGGTGAAACTTTGGACAGACAAAGACCCTGGGCTGGCTCGGGTGCGAGAGTACATATTAAGAGGGTGGCCTCGAAAGGTAGAGGACGCAGCATTTTTACCTTACGTCAGGCGTCAGGAGGAGTTCAGCACACAGAAAGGCTGCATATTGTGGGGAGGGCGTGTGGTTATTCCTCCACAAGGTCGAGCACGTCTGCTGAAACAGCTTCATCGCACCCATCCAGGAATGACCAGGATGAAAGGGTTGGCGTGCAGCTACATGTGGTGGCCAAACTTGGATGAAGAGGTGGAGTTGCTGGTGAAGGGGTGTGCCGTGTGTCAGGAAAACCGAAATAATCCCGCGGTGGCACCTTTACACCCCTGGGAGGTGCCTGAAAACCCCTGGAGGAGGGTCCACATGGATTATGCTGGGCCATTCATGGGCAAGTGGTTCTTAATTGTGGTGGATGCGTATTCGAAGTGGATTGAAGCGCACGCGGTAAACAGGTCTACATCAGCTGTGACAATTGAATGCCTCAGATAGAGTTTTAGTCACCATGGCATTCCTGAAATAATCGTGTCCGACAATGGCCGCTGTTTTACCAGTGAGGAGTTCCAGGAATTCACGCAAAAGAATGGGATCCGCCACATCACAACAGCCCCATACCATGCTTCTTCGAATCGGTTGGCAGAGCGCGCCGTTGAGACTTTAAAGTCATTGATGGAAAAAAGCACAGGGGGGTCAGTGGAGACTAAAATGGCACGAGCTCTGTTTTCAATCAATCAAAGCTTTATTTATAAAGCGCCTTCCGCAACCCTGTCAGGAAGCCCAAAGCGCTGAACATGGTACAGTTGTAAGTAATTATACTGAATAAATCAACAATAAAAGAAATTCAAATTACAAAATACAAATTACAAAATACAAAATGGAAATAACAAGATGGATGAAACATTCCGGTAAAATACAAATGTGTGAAACACAATTGGATTGAGTGGATGGATTGAGTGTACCAATGAAAACTGTGGAATTGATTCAACATAATAGAGGGCCATAATCAAACATGTTCTGGAAACGCCAAGCGGAGGAGGTGTGTTTTTAGGTGATTCTTAAAGACTGGCAGAGAAGGGGACAGCCTAACTGAGGGTGGCAACTGGTTCCAGAGTAACGGTGCTAGGACTGAGAAAGCCCGGTCCCCACGGGTACGACACCTAGACCGAGGGACAGCGAGCAGGCCTTGGTCAGAGGAGCGCAGAGCGCGTGATGGGGAATGTCTGTTCAGGAGTGTGGCCAGATAGGGGGGAGCACCACCCTGGAAGAAATGATAAAAAAGACGAGTATTTTGAATTGTGAGCGATAGCAAATCGGAAGCCAGTGCAGGGAGGCCAGAACTGGACTGATGTGGTCCCGTTTCCTGGTCCCAGTCAGGAACCTGGCAGTGCTGTTCTGCACAACCTGTAGGCGACGCAGTGTTGACTGACACAACCCTGCGTAGAGAGAGCTGCAGTAGTCAAGCCGAGAAATTACAAAGGCATGCAGTACCCGCTCCAGGTGGGCTCTCGACAGCATATGCTTGATTTTAGCAAGGCGTCTCAGGTGAAAGAAACTGGACCGGATCACAGAATTGATGTGGGCATCAAATTTAAGTCCTACATCAAGTTTCACCCCCAAACTGGTAACAACTGGTTTTGAGTATGGAGAAAGAGGGCCAAGATCAGCATAACGATCCACATTCCTGCTGTTGGGGTGAAAAACAATGAGCTCTGTCTTTCCCTCATTCAGATGTAGATAGTTGGACATTAGCCAAGACTTCACCTCATTAACACAGGAGACAAAGGACTGAATAGAGTGACCTTTCTCCTGACACAATGGAGAGTAAATCTGGCAATCATCAGCATACAGATGGAATGATGGGCCATGTTTACGAAAGATTGACCCCAGAGGTAGCAGATAAATGGCAAACAAAAGTGGACCAAGGATCGACCCCTGCGGGACCCCCCACCGGAGCCCCTCCCAAGAAGAAAATGTTGCGTGCCCGTCCCATTTACCGGTTCCTTTAAAACCCAGTTCCGTTAGAACTTATGAGATGGTGCATCCATCAGGGTTCGAGGGGATGTCGGCGAGTATAATTGTACTAGATCCTGGATTGGACCATCTAATTAGAATCTTGTCTTTTATTTTAAAGGTGAAATGACTTGCACGAATAGCCAGCCCCAGAGTACTACACTTCTTTTAAACTCGTTACCTTTTGGTTAAGATACTAGAGAGAAGTCTGGAGGCAAGCCAAGCCTCTCAGCAATTGTTTGGGTTACCCGGAATTAATTGCGCCTCTAACAGCTTATGTGGGAGGTTGGTAACTATAAAATGATTTATGCTAGTTGATCAGGCTATCATAAGTTTATCAATTTATTTATTAATCCAACCTTCCAGCTGATTAGAGACTTTTTCAACCTGCAATCAGAGCCAAAATAACCTCGAATATTCTGCTTTTATCGCCCTTAAGACAACTCGTTACTCGCAAGGAGGGGGAAGTTAAAACTTCCCTTATCTTAAGGTTTCTTTATATTATTCTATTATAAACTGTAAAGTAAGTCCCGATAATTCAGAGACCGATCATCAATATGCTTACCTCTGTGCAATTTATGGCCATGGCCCCAAACGTGAAGCTTTAGAGAAAACCTGAAAGAATCAGGATTATGTTTCTTTTTCAAAAAAGGTTTATTACAAAATCAAAATACAAAAATGGGTAAAGTGAAAAACAACTGCTATCCCCCACGGAGGAATTAGTTCAAAATGATTAAATAAGAGTTAGTTTACACCAGCTCTTGTCTTCTCAGAATCTCCCCAAGAACTCTCCTGCCCGATCTGAGCTGCATCCTTTTATATCATTTCTGAGACTGCTCTAAACAATGTAAGAGTCACAAGTCATTCTCTCCTGACAGTCTAGGTCAAGGGGTCATTTACCAAATACACTTTTTTAGCTCTACATAAGACATTTGGTATCATTTTCACTACATGCAGTATTCACATGAGGGCACAAAAGTTACATGCTGCACTCCTGGAATGAGAGCACAGGTCATAAATCTTCATGTTGGTAGCAAATTGTAGATCTTCTTTTAGCATTCCTGAGAGCTTCTGGGTCCAGTTGGACTTTCCTCACTCCATGCCATTCCTTCTTTTCCCGCCAGAGGTGGAGTTAGGGGCGGGCCCAGGGGTGGACCCATGGGCGGATCCAGAGAAGCCAGCCTATCTTTTGACCCTTTGCCTACTTCTGTCCTCACCAGCAAGTCCTGAACTATTGTCCTCTTGACCCTTGTATGACCCTTGTCTCTGACCACTGTTTCTAAGCCTTGACCGGCTACTGGGACTTGCAACAAAAAAACATCACCCAGTTTAACACAGAATGTCCTGTTTTGGAGATACGATCTAATCCAGTCCAGAGCTGACCCTTTGATCCCAACCCATCGTTCCAAGCGATCGAGTAGAATCACGTGGTCAACTGTGTCGAAGGCTGCTGTCAGGTCTAATAACAGAAGCAGCACAGATGTTCCCTGATCTAGTGATAGATAGATGTCATTTAGGACCCTCAGTAGAGCAGACTCCGTGCTATGGCCAGACCTGAACCCTGATTGGAAAACCTCAAACAGATCAGAGTCAGCTAAATGTGAGACCAGCTGCTGATAAACGACTTTCTCAAGCAGTTTAGATGTAAAGGGCAGGGTAGAGATAGGCCTGTAATTTTCGATCACAGAGACATCAGCACCAGGTTTCTTCAGGGTCGGCCGAATAACTGCTGCTTTCAAAGCAGCTGGGACCACACCTGTGCTGAGGCTCCCATTGATAATCTGACCAAGTGAAGGGCCAAGGCACGGAAAGGCAGCCTTCCAGAGACGAGGCGGTAGAACATCAAGTGGAGAGCCAGATGGCTTCTGCCTCGCAACTAGCTTACTCAGCTCAGAGTATGAACCTGTATTGAGGGAGCTCAGGGTGGGTGGTAATGGAGGAACTGGAACAGGGTCAACAGAGTTACCAGAAATGACTGCTCTAATACCTGATACTTTATCAACAAAGAATTTGTGAAAAGCTTCAGAGTTTCCAGCAGCTGTAGGAGACATGGTGCTAGGCTCCTGATACACCAGAACTGAGTTTAGCGTTTTGAAGAGAATCTTAGGATTATTGGAGTTTGTCTCAATGATGTCTGCAAAATAGGCCATTCTGGCGGCCCTCACTGCATCCTGATTATCAACCAGAGATGCTCTGAACAACTCACGCGAGACCTGTAGGCCATCCTTTTTCCACTTTCTCTCAGAGGATCTACACGCCCGCCTACAAGCCCGTGTGACATCAGAGAGCCAAGGCTCCCTCCTAGGCCGAGACTTGCAAAGCTTGAGAGGGGCAACCACGTCCAGGACCTGATTACAAAGTACATCAAAGTGTTGTGAATAGTGATCAACGTTAGATGGATCAGGGTTAAAAGTCTCTAACCTTACAGACATACAGTCCACAAACTTTGAAATAGTTTCTGCATCCAGGGCTCTGAACCTAGTAGCTGGAGCTTCACACACAGGGACAGGACATGGCAACGTAACATCACAGAGTATTGGAGAGTGGTCAGAGAACACAGGAGGCAAAGTCACAAGGTTCATGATGGGTAGACCATAAGAGATAACCAGGTCCAGGGTGTGACCCCTGGCATGAGTTGGGGATGATACCCATTGAGTTAGATTGAATGACTCTAGCAAATTAAAAAAAACATTTAGCAAGCACATTATCAGGACAGCAGATATGGATGTTAAAATCACCAAAAAATAGGACATAATCATATTTTAGGATGCAGTCTGCCACAAGATCACAGAAATCATTAAGGAAGTTAGAGTCAGTCTTTGGAGGCCGATAAATCAGCACAACGAGCAGGCGGGGGCAGATGCACAGTTCAAATAAGCACAGTTCAAAGGAAGAAAATGACATGGTGGGTGTAAGCTGTTTACAAGGAAAGCTGGATTTAAAAACAACAACCAGCCCTCCACCTCTGTCCCCGTGACCTGGGGATATTAAAACAGGAGCAGCCAGGTGGTATGAGCTCGAGTAGGGAACTTGTGTTGCCAAACGGGATCCAGGACTCACAGATGCAGAGAAAACCCAGGTCATGCTGAATAAAAAAGTCACTAAGAATAAAAGTTTTGTTCAGCACAGACCTGGCATTGACCAAACCAAACCGGGTCTGCAGCGGGGCTGCAGCACAGAGATCGCGCACGGACCCAGTCCCCTCTAACTCTGTGCCCGTAACCGAGCGCAGATTCTCCCAGCAAACCCCAGTCTGGCGTGATCTTCTAGCCGATCGGCCGTGGCACGGTGCCGATACACCATCAGAGCCGGCCGAGTTCCCTGGGCAGGGCGCCGAGTAATCCAGGAGACATCTCGGAACCATCGGGTCAGAAGCTGGGCCGGATCGGGCCAGCCGCTTGTTCAGGGGTCCAGGCCGACGTCTCACGCGCCGGCTACCTCTCTTTCCTCGTCTTCTCCGATGCTTCCTTCTCGAGCTGGGGCGGACAGAGGGCCGACACATCACGGCTTGGGTGGAGAGAGCACGCGGGCAGTTCAACCAGCAGCATCGTCCGTGAGGTTCATAGCTTGCACAGCCCGGTTCCCAGCGCGCGCTGCCGGCTACATCAACGGAAGGACGAAGCCTCAGCAGCGCAGCTCGATCATATGTCAGCAGAGGATCCACACCATTCAAAAAAGGGATCAGCGACAAGAAAAGTGCATAAAAGCCAATAAAACGCCAATAAAAACCGATAAAATGCAAGACATCAGTGCGTAAAGAGGACGAGCAGCTCGCAGCGTGACCGTGCACAAGCGCCATCTCTCTCAACTCAACTTTTGTCATCGCATTACTCCTCAGTCAACAACAGGCAAGTCACCAGCTGAACTTCTATGCGGAAGGAAACTAAGATCAACTTTGGATCTCCTACACCCCGATTCAGACTGATTGGTAAACAAGGGAAGCAAAAGTATTATCATGACATGCATGCCAGGGACAGGATGCTGGATGAAGGAGATTTGGTGTACACTCGGAACTTTGGTTCGGGTCCACGCTGGGTTCCGGGGGCTGTTGCTGCGATGACGGGTCCTGTCTCATGCAAAGTCACACTAGGAAATGGGAATGTGGTGAGAAGACATATCGTTCAGGTGCGTCACAGGTCGCCCCTATAAGAAATAACAGAACATGTTCCGGTGTTGTCTCCTGTCCTGAATGACAACAGCACAGCCGCAACAGAATCAACCGGCCAAGTGGACTCGGACGATCCATTGACAACAGCATCGTGGCCGGAGAGGGTAGAGGCGGTGCCGGCAGGGGGACAACCAGAAGTGAGGAGATCGCAGAGAAGCAGGAGGCCTCCTGCGTATTTGAGTGACTATTCTTAGTTAGTGGTGAGCTCCACGGCAAGGGCAAGAATGCGCCCTGGAAGCTCGCCGGGATGAGGTGGTCTACCCAAATTCCCTAGTTAGTTAAGTGGGAGTGTCATGTGAAACTGTTGTTTGTTCTTGCTGTATGTTATATAAGGTCTACTATATATTTTGAAAAAAAAAGAAAATTTTTTTTTGCTACCCATAATAATACTCGCATGGTAACAGGGTTGTTACGGTTTGTGGTGGTTTTTCGGGATGTGGGTTTTAGCTTATGGGGAATGGTGTTATTTTTCATCTTTATTTTTGTCTGGGGGGGGGGGGGTAGTAGTTGAGGTAGGAAACTACTACATGACGCCTCTAGGGGGAGCCAGTGCTCCATTCTGGTAGTACTGTTTAGCTGGGTCCGGGGCACTTCCGTCATGTGTGTGTAACGTCAGCTGTGGTGCTTCGGTGTGATGAGAATAAACGAGGTTCAACCAAGACCCTTCTCTCTGGATGTCATTGTGTCTACTTGAGTATATTACAGGGGTCTTGTTAAATATCACACAGTGACCTTTTAATAGTCTAGATAAGTGTAATGCTCCTATTAGTAGTTCCTCCTGTTAAGTGCTTATTTATTTAAATTATTCAGGTTAATAAAAAACATTTGGACATACATTTTATAATGTTCCAGTCATTAGTCATTTATATTTCACTATTGTAGTAATTATTGCATTCTTTAATGAAAAAAGTAACTAAGTAGTTATTTTTGTTGGTAATTAGTTACTTTTATGATCTTGTAACTCAGTTAGTATCTGAGTTACTTTTTTGACAAAGTAATCAGTAACTATAACTAATTACTTTTTTACAGTAACGTTCCCAACACTGCTGCCGAGCTGAGCTTATCAAAGTAGCTAGCTAACTACCATTTTAACATGTACTGTTTAACCATGAAATTTAGATGTAAAATAATTAATAGGGTACATGTCGATGGGTGTAAAACCCAGTGCATTTAACATAAAAATGGGTTGAAATATGACATGTTGGTGGAGCTCTCGGAGGGAGACTTCTGTGTTCAATTCAATTCAAGTTTATTTATATAGCGCCAAATCACCACAAGAGTCATCTCAAGGCACTTCACATAATAAACATTCCAATTCAGCTCAGTTCATTAAGCCAATCAGAAATAATGTTTCCTATATAAGGAACCCAGCAAATTGCATCAAGTCACTGACTATTTAGCGACAGTGGAGAGGAAAACTCCCTTTTAACAGGAAGAAACCTCAAGAGGATTCTGGCTCAGTATAAGCAGCCATCCTCCACGACTCACTGGGGATGGAGAAGACAGAGCAGACACACACACACACACACACACAGACACACACACACACACACGCACGCACACACGCACACACACACACACACACAAAGACAAAGTAATGTGTCTATAGTTATATTGTGATGTCTTAGTAAATATTCTATTTGGTGAAAGATAAACTTTATTGTATTTATCCTAGTGAATCTACAATTAAACGGGTAAACTAGCAGTAGCACATCCAACGTCAAGGAAAGCAAAAAGTCATTATCAGGAGAGGGAGAATGTTTTAGTGGTTAGCAGCAGTGTGCTAGACGATGGCCCCCTCCATGAGGCCACCACAGCTCAGCAGAACGTCGTTGTAGCTTCTTCTGGGGAGAAAAACACTTAGAGAGAAAATAAAGTTAACAGCTGAAATTGCAGAAAGTAATACAGTTAAAGAGCAGACTGTAGAAGAAAGCAGTCGAGTGCGGAAAGTGGTTAGTATTTCCTCCAGCAGTCTAAGCCTATAGCAGCATAACTACAGAGATAACTCTGGATAACCTAGCCTTTTTAGATGGAGGCATGTTGGAGTCAGGGCAAGGGAGAGCCGTCTTTACCGACTGTACACTCCACCTCCCTCTACTCCCCCACTTGTCCAGATTTAGGCTAACATCAGATTTTAACCACAGGGCCTATCAAATAAAAATGTTTTAAGCCTAGTCGTAAAAGTAGACAAGGTGTCTGCCTCACGGACTAAAGCTGGGAGCTGGTTCCACAAGAGAGGAGCCTGATAACTAAAAGATCTGCCTCCCATCCTAATTTTAGATGTTCTGGTAACCACCAGTAAACCTGCAGTCTGAGAGTGAAGTGCTCGGTTAGGAACATATGGAACAATCAGATCACTGATGTATGATGGAGCTTGATCATTAAGAGCTTTATATGTGAGAAGAAGGATCTTAAAATCTATTCTGAATTTAACATGTAGCCATTGTAGGGAAGCTAAGACAGGAGAGATACGATCTCTCTTTTTAATTCTCATCAGAACTCTAGCTGCAGCATTTTGGACAAGCTGAAGACTTTTAACTACATTCTGTGGACTTCCTGAGAGTAATGGATTACAGTAATCCAGTCTTGATGTAATAAATGCATGAACTAGTTTTTCAGCATCACTCCTGGAAAGGATGCTTCTAATCTTAGCAATATTCCGAAGGTGGAAAAAGGAAATCCTACAAACCTGTTTAACCTCGGATTTGAATGACATGCCCTGGTCGAAGATAACACGGGCTAACCGCTTGTGGAGCTCTCGGACTCAGAGAGAGACCTGACCACAGAAATACTGCAGCTAGGTGAGTTGGTTGATAGCGCTTGATGTTAGTCTCCAGAAATCTGCATGCCATCAGATAAACTCGCTCGTTTTTGAATTTTTTGCATATTTGTAAAATAGTGGTGGTGGGGAGTGACTAAATAACTAATTCGTCCACAAAAAGCCGCGACCGGGTGCCCTGTTCTCATGGGAACTAGTGCAGTTTAATCAAATGGAAATTAGTTAATAAAATTGATTATTAAAAGGTTCATATCCTATCCAATAAGGCGATAGACTCAAGTGATTCATTTTATAATGTTTTTTGTAAAGTATGCATTTTGTATTACTCTATCCTAATTTTAGACCTTTTACTACAGGCCATGATAAGCTATTAAGTATTTTAAACCCATGTGCTTAAGTAGTTCTTTGTATGAAGTTTTCCTCTAGGTGATCCAGAGAGGCTTGACCTTTGGGTAAGCAACCAAAGAAGAGAGTGCCAGACTCCCAATTCACACTTCTGCTTGTGCAGTGAACACTTTGAGAGTCATCACTTCACCACAGACTCCAGGGTAAAAACACATTACTTCATATTTTGGTTAAGATTGAAAAAATTGAAGCATTAGCTGTATAATATACAGATGTTACGTTGCTGTGTAACAAGAAAAAAATTCCCCCTCCCTTGAACTGTCGGTAACTAGGCCTGTTTAGATGAGGAAACAGCCAAGTTATTAATTTCCATCTAGTTCTATGGATATTAATTCTGATAAACAAATTAATTTTTTGTCAGTCTTTGTATTGGGATGAATGACACATATTCATTTTAAACTAAAACGTTAGGCATTTAAGGAGAAATTAACAAAATAATAAACGTTCTACTGTTGTCAAATAAATCTAACTGTAATTAAAATATATATTTTCAAAGTGTCATTTCTGGATAAAATCCAACAACATATGCTTTATAAATAACAAACACTCCACATGACTTTTACACACGCGCACACACACACACACACATGCATGCATGCACACACACACAGTGCTCTGATGTACCAGTGGGTTTTTGAGATACAGAAATTGACCTTGTCTGATGTGTGTGTGTGTGTGTGTGTGTGTGTGTGTGTGTGTGTGTGTGTGTGTGTGTGTGTGTGTGTGTGTGTCTGTGCGTGTGTGTGTGTGTGTGTGTGTCTGTGTGTGTGTGTGTGTGTGTGTATGTGAATCTCTTATTTTTATTTTATTTTAGCGGAGACTTTGCCTGAAGGACACAGCTGTACCTGCAATCTTCTCTTCCTTTAAGGTCAAAAAACCTCTTCCAAGAATGAAAGTACAGGTAAGTAGAAATGACAAGGTACGTTTCGAGAAGGTTGCAGATGTAGATACAGCGGAAGACAGTGCCATAAAAGTTGCTGTTGATCTGAGCAATATAACGATGTGTGAAGACTCACCTCAAGAGGTCTTTGTTACTCAAAATGTAACACATGATGACGATGACATTCCTCTGCAAGCAGTTGAGTGTGATGCTGCTCATTTTGGTCACAGTGTTCAACACCAGAATGACTCAGACTCTGGTCAGTTTAACTCTGTGACATTACAGCCAAATAGCATCCTGAGTGACCATTGCTATCAAATCACAGAGTCTCCCAAATCGCTTAAAAGGAGAGTTCTGCCAGCAAATGAAAAGGTACGCGTAGTTCAGAAAAAGCTTAGATTGCAATCCCAGAAGAGGAGATTGAAGGCAAGAATTTCTTCTTTGAAATGTGTCACCAAAATTCTTCAGAAGACACTTCTAATATCAACTGAATGTGCCTCTCTTCTGGATGGTTTGGATGGTGTTCCAAAAGAGTTGTTTCAGAAAATAAATCAGAAGAAAAGATCATCTTTTTCTGAAAACTTGAAGCAATTTGCAACTACACTGCATTTTTACTCTCCTAAGGCTTGTGACTATGCTAGAGAACTCAACTGTCCACCTTTGGCTAAATGGCAAAAACTTTTCAGTCTGGCTAAAAGTCTGTTTAGTCTGTCGCATAATCATGACAGTTATGTCATATTGAACAACAGTTGTATTTGATTCTAATTTGAATGAATCTGTTTCAGGTGGAGTTGCTGTGTGATTCTTGTGTCCTGTGGCCCATGACCTGTGTCAGCCCGGTTCTGGATGTGGCCTTGCTGAGTTATCTGTAGCAAGGTGCTTGGCTGTCTGGGAGGTGGTCTGAGTTGGTTCTGTGCTCTGTGGTGGCTGCTGGTTTCCTGGTGCTTGGGGCGGTTCCAGAGTGCACCTGATCCTTGGAGGTCTCACACTTCACATCCCAGCACACACACGGACACATGCTTGTTGATGTTTGTTGTTCATGGTTTACATGTTTATAGTTGTTCATCCCACGTTTTCTTGATGATTGTTATAAATGTTTCTTTACAGGTGCAGCAGCTGGTTGCTGTTTTTTATGTTGGTTTCCTAGTTGTTTTAATTTTTCTCTCTTATTTACTCGTTTGTCCTCTATCAAGTCTTTATTCCAGATTGGTTGCTGCCATAGTGGATGAGAAGGCCATCAGGAGCTGCTCTTCCTCGCGGGGAGTGGAAAAAGAAGGGGAGAAGGTCTTTCCACCTCAGTCCGCCCCAACCGAACCAGGAGACACGGACGTCAGGGAGGCCAAGGTTGTCTCCGAGGGTCTCTGCAGCTCTCTGGGCACCACGCCTCACGTAGCTGTCTCCAATGATCCAAATGGCTATGGAGAAAAAATTAACAGGTTTGGCCTAGCTGTTTAAAGTACAAAACCATACATGAAGTGGTCAAGACAGGTACCTTGTACTTATGTCTCTTTTCCATCACCTGGTCTGGAATTTTCAGGTCTGGGTATTATGGACCGGTATGTACTGGTATAGGTCTAGAAGTTTTCTGGCAAGCGTTTCTATCGCATTCCAGGCTCCAGTTACCAGGCCAGTTAGCGTAATGCGCCACGCGCGATGTGTGCCCTAACGTCACATAGTACGACGAGAACACGCCAAAACACAACAACAATGGAGTCCAGTCAGCAGCACGTTCTTTCAGTTCTTGGTGTTTGGAATATTCTTTACACCGTTGTCACGATAGCGTTTTGAGCTATGCTGTGCGCATCGAGGAGGAGGGCAGCTGAAAGGCGACAACGCTTTCTGAAATTAATATCGGACACGAGGCATAACTTTCTACTGTTGAGACAAAGACGGAGGTGCCAGGTGGTAAGTCCAAACATAAATCTGACCCTTGGCTCAACTCTCATACTCGAACTTTGAGAAAATTTTGTAGACAGGTTGAGCGCAAATGGAAAAAAGACCACCTCCAGATTACATATCAGATCTTGCAGGACATTTGGTCCAAATATCAACAAGCAGTTATGCATGCCAGAAGCCATTATTTTTCTAAAAAAAAAATCTGCAAACCGGTGCAATCAAAAAGTTCATTATAAAACTATTAATTCAGTTCTCGTTCCTCGTGAGTCCAACTGTTCAGTTATTGCACCAAATCTCCCGGATCAGTTTCTTGATTTCTTTTCTGATAAGGTTTCCTCTATCAGGGCTAGCTTATCACTACCTCTGTACACCCTTCCTACCTTAACCTTTAATACAGCACCCTTCCTCAGCTTTCAACCGATTTCCCTACCATGTCTGCACTCTTTGCTTCTGTTGATGAAACCATCTGGTTCCCAAGACAACATCCTTCCTCCGTGCCTCCTGAAAGAGTTGTTCCCAACAATAGGTCATTATATCCAACACTTTATCAATACCAGTCTTAGTTCCGGTGTTGTACCCCCTGTCTTCAAACATGCTGTGGTTCAGCCGCTTCTAAAAAAATCCCGGCTTTGACGCTCAGTTCTTTCCAATTATCGCCCTATTTCCAAGCTTCCATTTCTGGCAAAAATTCTGGAGAAGGTGGTCTATGATCAGCTATCGACTCTTCTAGCCAATCATAACATAATGGATATCTTTAGGTCGGGTTTTTGTCCCCTGCACAGCACTGAGTCCACTCTCCTCCGTGTTTTTAATGACATTTTTATGGCTACTGATTCTGGCGCCTATGCTGTGTTATTACTTTTCGATCTGTCCGCCGCCTTTGACACCGTCGACCACGACATCCTTTTATCACGTTTAGAGGAGGTTGCTGCAATACGTGGTCCAGCCCTAACTTGGTTTAGGTCCTATTTGTCTAACAGGTCCCAACGGGTGGTGCTAAACAACATCTCAACTCGCTCTGCTCCTCTCTCATGTGGGGTCCCGCAGGGGTCTGATCTGGGCCCTTTGTTGTTTTGCATTTACCTCCTTCCACTCAGCTTAATCCTAAAAAAACACTCTGTTCAATATAATTTATATGCTGATGACTGCCAGATTTACATGTCGGTGAAACCCCAGCAATCAATCCAGCCTCTCCTAGACTGTCTACGAGACGTGAAATGTTGGCTGGCCTCAAATTTCCTGCATCTCAACGATTCCAAGACTGAACTGATCCTGTTTAATCTGGTCAGGCCTAGCTCATTCCAAACCCCAGATCTTTCATCTGTTTCTCAAAATCTAAAAACCCTTGTTACAAACCAGGGTGTAAAGATGGATTCATCTCTTAGGATGGACGCCCAAGTCAATGCCACCGTAAAATCCATTTTTTTCCAACTTCGCCGTCTGTCCAGATTAAGAGCAGTTTTATCTAGGAAAAATTTGGAATCAGTTGTTCATGCTTTTATCACATCTAGGCTCGACTATTCGAACGCAATATTGATGGGTGTCAATAAGTCAATCTTTGCCAGGCTTCAACTCATCCAAAACGCAGCGGCTAGATTCCTCATTTGTAATGACAGGCGCCAGCACATAACTCCAGTTCTAAAATCTCTTCATTGGCTGCCCATCACTTTCAGGGTCCAATATAAAATATTGCTTTTTGTCTTCAAATCCCTCCATGGTCTTGCCCCCGTGTACTTATCTGATCTTCTTGCGATTTATACTCCCGGTCGCACACTCAGGTCCTCCAGCCTGTTGCTCCTCGAGGTACCAAAAGCGTGTTATAAATCATGCGGACAAAGAGCTTTCTCTGTTGCCGGTCCCAAAATGTGGAACGAACTTCCAGCCGCAGTTCGACTGGCATTCTCCTTGGCAGTTTTTAAGTCTAGACTGAAGACACACTATTTTACCCTTGCTTTTAACAGTTAGCTGTTATTTTGGTTTTTACTACTCTTAATTTTTCATCCATTGTGAGGTTTTTATCAGTACTTTTTTATTGGCTTGTTTATTATTTGTTGACTGTATTTTATTGCTCTGTTTTATGTTTTTATCTCTGTTATTGTGCGACTGTTCAGCACTTTGGTCGGTCGTATGGCTGTGTTTTTAAAGTGCTATATAAATAAAGGTGGTATGGTAAGTAACTTCTAATGCTGTAAGACATGTCATTATAATCTTTGAAGACTAACTAAAAAAAACACCAAAATCAAATAGTTTTGTTGTATATTGATCATTTTTAAGACATGCTAAACATGAAAGGCCAACACCTATCTAAGCGGGTTTCAAACAGCTTCTGCACACATGGTGATGCTAGTCAACACGAGGGCCTGAATCCTTCACTCTTTACTTCCTGGGCATGTCATAGATAAGTTGTGCAGCTATATTGAAATTATTATAATTAATTATATAGGTAATTACAAGCAATACCACATTTGTGCATTTAATAAAGTGAACAAAACATAGCCAGTCACTGGTAGCTCCATAAAGAACAGCTGTTATTTGAACCTTAAACAAATTCTATTTATGTGAACTTTATGTCTATAACCATACTGCTTCAATCTTTTCCACTGCACTATTGTTTTTACTCAGTTTTATTTCATGTCGTTTGAAATACTTTTACTGTGTTATGACTGTTTTAATTTATTTTTTAGTTGGCTCTTTTGAATCAGCGACGGCAACCAACTCTGTGGGCCTTCAGCCGTGCCAGTGCCTTCTGGGATGTGACCATGCCAAACTTCACTCCGTCAGATTAGATAGCTCATTTCAGAATGTCAGAAGAGACCTTTTCATATCTTTGTTCCAAGCTCCATCCAGCCATGCAGAAGAGGAACACCAACTTCAGAGCCTGCGTGCCACTCAGGAAAAGAGTTGCAATTGCACAGTGGAAGCTTGCAATCAACAGTGAATACAGGAGAATCGGGCTTCTTTTTGGTGTCAGCACGACCTCTGTGTGCCGCTGTGTGCAGGACTTCTGTAAGGCTGTCTGTAAAATCTTGCTTGCAGAGGTTATTGCTTTTCCAACTCTGCAAAAGCTACAGGAAATGGCTGACTATTTTGACACCAGGTGGGGGGTTCCTCATTGTGGGTGCCATCGATGGCTCCCATATCCCAATAATAGCACCACAGGAATTCCACACGGACTATTTCAATAGGAATGGTTGGCATTCCATAATCCTCCAGGGCATTGTGGATGGCAGAGGCATGTTCTGGAATGTGATTGCAGGTCAGCCAGGTAGCTTACATGATGCCTGTGTGCTGCGATTGTCGACATTTTAGGACTTGGTTGCTCATGGACAACTGCACCCGACTAGCACCAAGAACATTGAGGGAGTAAATGTAGGCATTTAGATGATTTCTCTCCTCCTGCTCCCTCACATCATGACACAAACATGCACATAGGACCTTGGGGGGTGGACAAGGCAGGGAGGGCGGGCATGGACCCCATTTCCGTATTCCTGTGGCAACCTGTCCCCCAATTTTATCTGCACCTTAAACACTTCCACCAACGACATTCCACACAAACACACACTTAGGGCCTTGGGAGTGAGCACATCCAACGGCATTTGGCAGGGGGATTTCTCAGCCTCATTCAAAGTGCCAGTGCCCACTTCCAGTTTTAAACCACACTTAGACACTGAGGGCTGTGGGTGTAAGTGGGGTGGTGTGGTGGCATCAGCTGGCATAGGCCAGACGATGCCCGCACTGTCCGCTCACCACAGCCATGGAATACACCTCATCAACACTCACTAACACCATATTGGAGCAGGCGGAGGGAGACTAGGAGTCTTAGCACACCTCTGTTGTCGCTTGGCTTCCTGGGGCTGGAGGCTAGGAGGGAGATCTGGCCGTCCGGTTGGGGTCTGGGGTGGTGGATTGACGTGCTCAGCGTTGGGCGGAGGAGTCTGCTCATCAGCACCCCAGCAGAAAGGGTCGAACTCTTGGAACCGGTAATGGTTGTACCCCATGTGCAGCAGTACCGGGACCAGAGTGAATAGGGTGAGTATGGGGAGCATGAGTGGGTGTCTGGCGTGCATTTTTGTAAGTCTTTGGTTGTATGTGCATGTGTGAGCATGAGGGAGGGAGTGTGTGACTGTGTTTGTGTATGACTGTATATGTCAGGTGGGGCCTTGGACTCCTCCCTTCTCCTAGGACTTCTTTTGATGATATAGATCTTCGTCTCCCCTCCCCCTGCCACACCTGGTGTGGAGTGCGGTGCCTTGGTCTGCCTGGGTTGTGGCTCCCGGGTCAGGGAGTTTAAGATTTTTGGCATCTGCCTGACCAATCCCGGTGGCTGGCTAGTGGGGTCTGGGTCCCTGGGCTCTGCTGGGTCCCCGGAAGGGGTGGTCGCCCCTGGGTCCCGGGCTTGGTTGGCTAGGGGGTGGAAGGCTGAGGGCGGAACTGTGGGCTTGCCGCTGATATCTCCCGGGACTCTGCCGGCTGCTGGTTGTGCCCCCCAGGGTGATCCTCTGCGCCTCTCGAGGGGAGCGGGGGCTTTTCTGGTCGCAGTCTCCCTGGAGTTCCTGTGCTCTGGGGCAGCTCCTGGATATCTGGGACTTGGAGCTCCCTCCATCTCCTACACATCTTTAGGGGGCAGATATGTGGCCCCTCACACTCTCTATTGGACACTCCTATAGATAAACCTTACATAAACAAGCGCGTGTGCACACAAAGGTGCTCACATGGTGCTCTCATGAGTATGGACTTGGGCACGTTCAACACAGGTCTTAAGGCTATGGTGGGCACTTAATGCACTGTGATTTATTGTTGTGTGATTGTTCAGTTAAACAATGTTGATTATATATTTCTTCATCAAGTTGACGCAGTGAGAGCTTGATCTACTGTTTTGTGTCCCATTTTTTTGTTTTTTTTTTCTTCTCTCTTTCTGCAGGTCTAGAAGTAGATTCTTGTTCATTATTGTTTATTTTTGTGGACCCCCCCCCCCCATCTTTTGTCTCTTCCTTTCTCTTTCACCTCTGTCTCCGTGTCTGGTCGGAATTACAAAGCATTCAAAAAAAAACAACAATAAAGTTTTAAGTATCAGCCGTGGCATTAAAAGCAAACGCTTTGATGCTTCACCTGAGAGTAAATCTGTAAGGCTTGTCACCAGCATTCAGGCATCAATTCTGTTTGCTTCACAGCTAGGCAGGACACGGGGGAAAAAAAAACAATGAGATGCTAACAAGAAAGGCAAACTCCGCTCCAGCCTTACATCATGAACAGCGTGTTAAAAAACACGAGGGAATGCTAAATGAAGGTTAACATAAACACGAGGGGATGCTAAGACTAGTTAACACTAGCATAGGGCCGGCTCCGGACCAGGAATGAGCTCCCCTGCCCCGCTGGGAACTAAAAACACACAGCCATTTCCTGCTGGAGCCTGTGGCGCGCAGCTGCCGGCTGGATCCGACCCAGGTTTCAGCTCACCTGCCCCGCAGGGAATTAAAAACACACAGCCATCACCTGCCGGAGCCTGTTGCATGCCGTTGCGCACTGGATCCGGCCCAGGTTTCAGCTCTGCCCCGCCATCACCTGCTGCAGCCTGTGGTACGCTGCTGCGGGCCGACTCCGGCCCAGGAATGAGCTCCCTGTCCCGCTGGGAGGGTTTCAAACACCGTCATCCTATGCTGGAGAACGTGGCGCGCTGCTGCGCCCGCGTTGTTTATTCTGTTATTGTTACCGGTACTTGTCTTGCAATGTGAAATGCTTGGTCTCAGATTTTGTAAGAAAA
Source organism: Nothobranchius furzeri (assembly GCF_043380555.1). Lineage (NCBI taxonomy): Eukaryota > Metazoa > Chordata > Actinopteri > Cyprinodontiformes > Nothobranchiidae > Nothobranchius > Nothobranchius furzeri. The sequence continues at coordinate 43,144,411 of NC_091742.1, read as the reverse complement.
ATAATACAATTTCCCCCCAAAATGCGACTTACATATGTTTTTTTTCTTCTTCATTATACATTTTATGGCTGGTGCGACTTATACTCCATAGCGACTTATTCTCCGGAAAATACGGTACGTTAAAAATATTGAAAACGTGTTCAAAGGAAAATATATTTTCATTAAGGAAATAACTTATAAACTTACCGATTTAATACTTTTTTATTCACAGAAAGATAGTTTTCATGAAAAAGCGCCGCAAACCTCCACACAAACTCTGCGTGAGCTTCAGGTCGCTGGTGTTCCACAGAGTTAGCTCCGGTTGTAGCTATGTAGCTACCTCCATTAGCTTAGCTCCCACCTTTGCGTTAGCTTTGGGTTAGCTTCAGGTTAGCTTGTTTTTGTGCCAAAATGAGAGGTGGCCACCACCACCATTTTGACCGTGTCACAGGTTCCGTCAAGCCCATCGACATAAATATACTGGACATCTCCTTTCCATAGACTCCAATATCACGTTTTTGAGACCAAATGGGAGGTGGCCACCACCGCCATTTTGACCATGTCACAGGTTCTGTCAAGCCCAGACAATTCCACAAAAGGGAAGAGAGGAGGAGCTGAGGGTGGGGCTGTAAGGCTGGGATCAACTGACGACACCCGGTTGAACTAGCTACAAGCTAACCTGACGCTAACCCAAAGCTAACGCGGAGGTGGGAGCTAAGCTAACGGAGGTAGCAACCTTGCTACAACCGGAGTTAACTGTGCACAACACCAGAGCTTCTGAGTCAGGGATACGCCGGGCTGACCGCTGGGTAAAACTGGGTGGAACACAGAGGTCTCCGAGACCTCCACAAGCCGGCAGCCGCACAGCAGACAAGCGCCGCTGCGATCTGGGATGCGCAGAGCTGCCGCTGGGGAGAACCGGGTGGAAAGGTTTCCATCCCAGAGCTCCACAAGCTGGCAGCCCGTGCATCAAATAGAAGCCGTGATCAGACAGAGATGCGCCCAGCTGCCGGCATTCTCCGCAGCAAACAGAAGCTGCGATCAGACAGAGATGTGCCGAGCTGCCAGGAGACCCAGCCGGCAGCCCGGCGCATCAAACCGAAGCCGCGATCAGACAGAGATGCGCCGAGCTGCAGGGAAAAAGAGCCGGCATTCCGCGCAGCAAACAGAAGCCGCGAAGCCAGGGGAGAAACGGGTGGAAAACATTGGTCTCCCGAGATCTCCACAAGCCGATAGTGGGAACCCAGCTCCACCAACATGTTATATTTCAACCCATTTTCTAAAGTGCAGCATTATGTTAAATGCACTGGGTTTTACCCTATTACATTTACATGTCATGGTCATGTTAAAATCTAAGCTCAGCTCGGCAGTGACCTAAAATACATAAATATAATTTTACTTACCGAGAAAAATGAAGTGGAGACTCCTTGGACGCTCTATTAGTGCCACAGCAAGTCATTTTGTCCAACAATTGCACAAATAATATCCAAAAAAGAATACACAAACATAGAGACTCAAAATCCCAGAACAGTTTCCAAGCCAGACCAAGGCTCTACTGAGGCCTTTCCACAGAGCTAGCTCTGTGGTCACGTGTGTCGGATGCTCATTAATTATACAGAATTTTAGGCTTTTAATACACTTAAATAGAAGAGTGAGAAAAAAATTCACCCCCCTCAGAGTTGTCATGAGTGTAAACTAGATAATTTAGACAAAAAACATGTTTTGGTACCAGGCTGTAAACATGTTTATTTCTGCTGTGAAATTGGTATTTTTAACATGGGAGTCAATGAGGATTTGCTCCTGACACCAGCCCCTAGTGGATGAGGGTGGAACTGCAATTTTTGGTACTTCCGGGTTGGGCTCAATTTTTGAGCCGCTTTGTGGGTTTGACCAGGTGTTGTCATTTGATCCCAGCCTTACAGCCCCACCCTCAGCTCCACCTCTCTTCCCTTTTGTGGTATTGTCTGGGCTTGACGGAACCTGTGACACGGTCAAAATGGCGGTGGTGGCCACCTCCCATTTTTCCTGAAAAACATGTTATTGGAGTCTATGGAAACCCATTGTCCATATATGTATATGTTGATGGTGAAACCCAGCAATTGTTAAAAACTCACAAGCTTGTTTTAACACAAATTTTACTGAAGAATTGAAATCTGGTGACTGATTGCCTCCTGGGCCTGTCCATTGTCCTCCTGTCTTTAATGTGTAAACACATCAGTCAGCTGGGCCTATTTGCATTTGTTTGCTCAAACTATCTCCTATAGCCCAAATCTCTGTGTGACATGGAGAATTTTACAGCAGGGACAAAAACAAGAGTTGTTTACAAATAATATCCCACACATTGACTGAACTACAAATATGAAAGACACACCGTCACAAAATGTTTAGGGACACAAGTGTGTCTTATTGTGAAAAAATGAAATGGATAAACCTGCCAGCCAGCGCAGGCTCATACTTGAACTCATACATGATAAAATAAAGCTATAAGGTTTTGTGCATCACTGAATTCTAAAAGTAAATATGGGTTATAAAGTTTCTGTCATATCTCTCCAGCATATTATCTCCTTGGGAATTCATCTAATCAACCTTAGTCAAACAAACCTCTGGAAATATTTCTTTACTTATCATTCAGTTTCGGTTCCCTCTCTTCTTCTTTCTGCCTTTTACAGACAATATGTAGTATTTGCATTCTTCACAGAGCTATTGATCCTGTTTCATACATTTGGCAGAGGTATAGTTTGACATTGCACACAGCAAAACTTGCTGTTATTTATTCAGCTGTTCTTCTGTAAATGTTTAGTGGCACAACAGCCCCAGCAGAAACATTCTCTTTCTGCATCGCCTTTTCCTGCATGAATCGGCCACCGAAGTCCATGGATAGATGATACAGAAAAGTTCTGTGGACCCTGTGCATGCCTTGTAGAGCACATAGGCATTCGCTGCCGCCAGGTCCAGAATGTTATGAAAAGCTGCTGCTGGCCAACAAGGTGTTGCTGTGCATGCCGAGTGAAATACCATTTGGTCCAAAACATCAACACCACATTGTAAAGAAAAAAAGCAGAAGGTGAAAGAGACATGTGTTTGGTCTTTTTTCTTTTCCGTCATCCATGTGTTAGTGCATGGAGCTTAGAATACACACTTTTTTCTTTTATTTTGGAGCATATACCGTCAATGACACTGCCCCTTTTGAACACGGACATGGAAAATTGTTCTCTTTCTGCAGTGTCCTATGCTGGAGTTGTAAGTTCATGTTGAACTTTATTCACTGTACCAAGAAGTGTGATGTAAAGCATAATTTATAGTTCTCCGTCGGGACGGACGCATGCAACCAGGGTCCGAAATTAACACTCGCCACATGCGAGCAAATTGCTCCATTTGGCGAGTGAATTTTTGAGCTTACCTGCCACATGGCGAGTAAATGTTTGCACCAAATTAGTTGTTTATCAGTCATCTTCCATGGATTTCTGATACTCCTCCTGCCTGCATGCAACGTACACAAACGTACGCAAAACGTGAGCGCCGCATCCAACGTCATTTCCACCTATCCCATTCAATCAGTTTATCAAGTTAGCAGTTAGCTTCGTGTTAAAACTAGCGGTGAAATGTGGCGGTTTTCAACTGGAGTCAGCCAGCCTTCCAAATGAAAACTCGTCGAACTGGAAGAAAAACCACCAGGACCAGTGGCAACCAGAAGATTTTGTGAAAAGTGGCGAACTGGAGATGGCGGAGTCGTGAGACAATGGCTACATTATGATGGCCACGTAGCGTTGCTGCCTTTCACAGACAACTGTCCCTCTGCATTCTTCAAATATCCAAAAAATGCCCATACTTCCCACTTTGTCTTCTTTGGGGGATAATAAATGTCCCGAGCGCTGCCGTCTCCTCCTGCCATTATTTCAGCTTTAGCTTAAAGAAAGTTTTGGTCGTAAACAACAAAGTGTGCATGTGCTGCCGGCAACTTCAGCAGATGATACGGTGGCTGGTAAGGGTCACCGCGCCTACACCGCAGCCACGGTTATCCACCGAGATAATAATAATAAAAAAAAAAGACGGTTATTATTATTGTCAACTTCTTTACCGGGGTTTACTGCTACACCGGTTACCGTGACAACCCTAGCCCTAACACACTTTCAGATATTCTCATGGTGCAGCTGTGTTCTCCAGAGATCAAGGACTATGACCCAAATGAGGCTGTAATGCTTTGGCACGAAGACGGTGTCAGAAACAGGAGGCCAGACTTCATGGAAAGAGAAAACAAGGAGTCTGACTAGATTTCAATGAAAGAGTTCATAAAAACATCTCTAAAAATAAATAAATAAATAAATAATAAATAGTAAACATGACAAAAGAGTTGTTTTTCTTATTAATTGATGTTTTAATTATTTTGTCACTCTGTTTGGAATCAACATAATATGCCATAATAACATGCTTTAGGTAGATCTAAATCATTTAGAATTTTGGCCAGTAAAAGATATGCTTGGCCGGTAGATTTTCATCATCTATTAGCCAACTTGGCCGGTGAGTAAAAAATTTAATTTCGGACCCTGCCTGCAATGCCATTCTCCGTCCTTGCGAGCCTGCTGGAGAGCCCTCGCTGACACGTTCTGGGGAAGAGCTCTGACCCAAGACATGCAAAATCAAACTCGGACTCAGGTAGGTTCAAAAAATAAAAGTCTTTATTTACAAAAACTAGAACTCAGGAAGCACTGGGAAGTCCAGTGAGAGAGGGGCTGGGAGCTATGGTGGCGTCTGTGGCAAAACAGAGAGGTTAGACTGGGCTGGATGAGGGGAACGTGCATACAGTAGATGAGATCCTCACTTACTAGGAGCGGAGGAGAAAAGGGAGAGGAGGGAGGAGTACTGGTGCCGGGTGATGGGGTCCTGGGGTGGTGAATGGTTTAGTGGAGGGACAGCAGGGAGGTTGAATGAAGAGGAGGAGATGTGGCCTGGAGGAGCTTCCTGGTGAGTTTATGGCTAAGGTCAGCAAGTGAGAAGCTGAAGTCCCAAACTGAGCAATCATCTGGCGAGTGTGAGTTGTCTCCTGCCTCCTCTTACACCTATGCTGATGTTGGTGAAATCAGCTGGAGCTGTGTGCTCTCTCCACTCCGCCCACGTGAAACACAGACTGAGAACTGTGAGAAGGGTGACTCACCTCGGACTATGACAGTACCCCCCGCTCAACAGATGTCCCCTGGCATCCTAGCAGTGGAGGTGCGGGGCCACCTCAAATTAGGCTACATTCACACTGCAGCCCTTGATGCTCAATTCCGATTATTTTGAGTAAATCAGATTTTTTGGCATGGCAAATGATACCGGCAGCCAAAGACTCAGTTATGTACTTCTCCATACTCTCTCGTTCAGGCTTGGATAAACTATATAGTTGGCTAGCAGGCAGCAGGGCACCAGGAAGCAAGTCGATACAACAGTCAAAGGGGCGATGTGGAGGAAATGATGAGGCTTCACCTTTGTAAAAACCTGTTGAAGGTCATGGTGGTCAGGAGGCACTCCAGCCAGATCTGGGGGTCTTGCAGAGGTGAAGGGTTCTGGCCAGGTAGGGGCATGGCAGACGAAAGACATCTCTTCAAGCAATCCGAGCTCCAGGCTCTATCCTGCTCCTCTGCCAATTGATGTGGGGATTGTGGTGGATGAGCCAGGATTGTCCCAGGACTAAATCTGACTGAGTAAACAGAAACACAAAAATGGATATTTCCTCAATTTGGTTACCTGAGACTCTGAACTGGATGGGCACAGTCTGGTGAGTGACGGTTGTCTGCCTTCGAGAGAGGAGACTGTAAAGGGGGCAGAGAGGTACTGTGGGCGCCCCTAGTTGTAGCACAAGATCCTTATCCAGAAGGGACTGTTCACACCCCAAATCGATGAGGGCTTCGAGTTGGTGGGAGGACCGGTTATGGAGGATGGAGCAGGTATTGAGCACTGAGAGGGAGTTGGTTGCATGAAGTGACTGCCCACCAGTAGTGTCGGTTCTACTAGTGAGCTCTGCCTTTTAACAGAGACAGACAGTTTGAAACATAATGTCCTGATTTTCCACAGAGACAAAGGCCTGACCTGAGACAGAGTTGCCTCTCCTCCGGAGTGAGATGAGCACGGCCCAGCTGCATGGGTTCCTCTGTAGGACCGGGACCTGGAGAGGAAGGAACTTGGGAGGAAGGTGAAGAGTTGATAGGTGCGGGAGAACCAACAGGAAGAGAGTTCCTCTGTAAATCACTGTGTCTCATCTATTGAAATGGCTATTCATATCAGGTCCTCTAGGGTTGGTAGGTTGGGACAGAGAGCCAACTGACTTTTTATCTTATTGAGAGCCGCAAAAAACACTCCCTTAAGTGCATCGTTGTTCCATGATGATATTGCACCTAATGTACGGAACTCCAACAACATTTCTGCAACTGATCATCTGCCCTGTGAGAGGCGCCATCGCTTTCTCCTGACATAAGTGGGAGTCTCTGAATCACAGAAAGTGAGTTTCAAATCAGCCAGGAAAACAGAGTATAGGCCCTTTAGGAAACCTGATTGCTTAGCTTCTACCCATTTTAATGCTTTACCCTGGTGTAACCCAACGATGTACGAGATCTTAGCAGAGTCATTGGGGAAAGAAGGTGGAAAGTGTTTGAACACTAATTCACACTGCAGTAAAAACCCATTACAGTCCTCAAACTCATCACTAAAAGTTACCGTAGATGGCGAAGCAACAAGGCGGAAGTGGGTGGCTTCCACTGCCGGAGACCGCTGAAGATAGGCATCAGCCCCCCCCCCAAGACCCTGTGTTGATAAGCAGCGTGCCCAGTAATCCCATTCCCCTGATTTGTCCAGTTGTTTGGCGCAGCAGGAGCAGAACCCTCCTCCAGTCCATAGAGGGCGCTAGGGCACCAGCTTGCCAGTCTAACAGGAGGAGGAAGAAGAAGAAGAAGAAGAAGAAGATAAGAATCACAAAATATAAAAAAATTATGTAACTTAAACTAAACAATCTATACATCATAAAGACTTTTAACATCATGAAATTAGGTTTGTTTGTTTTTATGCTGAATTTGCATATATTGGTAAATATTAAATACGTTTTTGGAACCGGGAAAGGGTGGCTTGCCAACTCCGGGTCGGGGGAGTGGTCCTACCTCAAGTGGAGGAGTTTAAGTATCTCGGGGTCTTGTTCACGAGTGACGGTAGGAGGGATCGGGAGATCGACAGGCGGATTGGTTCGGCGTCTGCAGTGATGCGGACGCTGAGCCGATCTGTCGTGGGGAAGAGGGAGCTGAGCCAGAAAGCCAGGCTCTCGATTTACCGGTCGATCTACGTCCCAATCCTCACCTATGGTCATGAGCTTTGGGTAATGACCGAAAGAACGAGATCGCGGATACAAGCGGCCGAAATGAGTTTCCTCCGTAGGGTGGCCGGGCTCAGCCTTAGAGATAGGATGAGGAGCTCGGACATTCGGGAGGGACTCGGAGTAGAACCGCTGCTCCTCCGGATCGAAAGGAGCCAGTTGAGGTGGTTTGGGCATCTGGTCAGGATGCCTCCTGGACGCCTCCCCGGGGAGGTGTTTCGGGCATGTCCTGCCGGCAGAAGGCCCCCGGGGCGACCCAGGACACGTTGGAGAGGTTATATCTCCAATCTGGTCCGGGAACGCCTTGGGGTCCTGCCGGAGGAGCTGGTGGACAAGGCCGGGGAGAGGACGGCCTGGAGCTCCCTAGTTGGGATGCTGCCCCCGCGACCCGGACCCGGATAAGCGGAGGAAGACGACGACGACGTTTTTGGAACAATGTTACTGTTACCGTCTGTTGATGTGATGCTTAAGAATGGTGATTTGGTGTTCCCAAATTGTTAAGACTCTAGCAACAGCATCCTGTATAAGCCGATCCAACGCCCTTCTCTTCCGACACGAGAGAGCTGAGCCAGAAGGAAAAGCTCACAATTTACCAGTCGATCTACATTCCAACCTTCACCTATGGTCATGAGCTTTGACTAGTGACCTAAAGAATGAAATTGTGGATAAAAGTGGCCAAAATTTGTTTTCTCCACAAGGTTTGGCTGTGCTCTCCCTTAGACATAAGGTGAGAAGCTTGGTCATCCAAGAGGGGTTCAGAGTAGATTCGCTTCCACTTCACATTGAGAGGAGCCAGTTGAGGTGGCTCGGACATCTAGGTAGGATTCCTCTGGATGCCTCCCTGGTGAGGTTTTCCAGGCATGTCCAACTGGAAAAAGGCCTAGAGGAAGACCCAGGACACGCTGGAGAGACCATGTCTCATGGCTGGCCAGGGAATGCCTTAAGATTTCCCCGGAGGTGCTGGCCTAAATGGTTGAGGAATGGGAATTCTGGGTCTCCCTACTTGGGCTACTGCCCCCGCAACCCAACCCCAAATAAGCGGCCGGCTGAAGTTTGAAAATGATCACATTTTAGCTTTGTCTGTCTAGCTGTGTAGCTGTCAATCCCCTGTGTAAGGCCATAGAATTTAATGTCAATATAAAATTCTTAAGTTATCAAATTTAACCTGAGCTTAACAGGAGGGTTGAGTCACACTGAATTAATAAGCAGAAGCTTTTAAACTCTATAAAAATACTCAGATTCCCACTTTCTTCTCTGATGAAAATGTGTGCAATAATATCATGCAACTGTTTTGCATATTATTATTTCCCTGCAGTCATTACCGTGGGTGTGTTTAATGTGGAAGATTTCAGAGATAACCTCAAAGGGTTGCAGAATTCGGTGTACTGTCAACTATAAATATAAAGCTGGGTGGCTCCAACTCAATCTCTCATTTTCATTTCCTGATTTTCTTTCATATGCAACTCTTATCAAAACCTAAGTAGTGTGAACCTCAAGTTGACACTGCAGGAGAGGACTTTTAAGATCCTTTGATGAGGGATTTCTGGTGAACAAGGGCAAATGTGATGAACATGCAGGAAAAGACACCAATTAAGAAGGAGCCACAATTCCAATGAAGTTGCACCATTATTTCTTTGAGATTCACTCAAACTTTGACAAAGAGCATGAATCAAACCAAAGCCTTGGGCAAGGGCAAGACAGGGTGTGTGTGTGTGTGTGTTGTATGAGCTATGAGAATGGGCAACAGCAAATAAGAAAAGACAGTCAGTGAGGGATGAGAAGGGGATTTTCAGATACTTCTGACAGGGGGAAGCTCCTGGGGCCAACAAAACAAGCCTCCAAACCAGAAGTCATCATAAAATTTGCTTAGAGGCCAATTTCTTTCTACGTAGAGTGAGGGCCAGCTTTAATTCGACATATTCCCAGTAACCTCTGCCTCTGTATTTGCTTATTTTTGTTTTACTTTAAGAGGCTTGAGTCAGAATTTTGCTCGTTAGTATAAATATGGAAGATATGTTAAATGAAGCATGTAAAATTAAAAAAGTAGATTTCTTTGTAAAAGTTGTGCTACTGGAAACAGACAGGAGTGAAGAGCTAACAACTAGTTCAAAAGCATTTCAGACAATAGCTTTGCTGCTAATGTTCCTAAAACAGCTCCAGTCTCAAAAGAAACTTCTACTATTAGCACTTTTTGGCCTCTGTGTGTTTTTATATCCAAAATCTATTAGATTAGTTGTTGGTGACACAAGAAAACTGCAAATTCTCCAAAAACACTGTTTTCAAAAATATTTATAATATATATATATATATATATATGTGTGTGTGTGTGTGTGTGTGATATATGTGCGTGTGTGTGTGCGTGTGTGTATATATATATATATATATCTATATATTTATTTATTTACACATATACATGTAGATATATATGTGTGTATATATATATATATATATATATATATATATATATATATATATACACGTGTATAAGTGTACTTAGCACTTAAATACATCTATCTGCTCCTGATTCTAATGGAGCCCATATATATATATATATATATATATATATATATATATATATATATATATATATATATATATATATATATATATATATATATATATATGTATATATACATATATATAGATACATATATATATACATATATATGTATTTAGCATTTAAATATATATATATGTATAAAACAGTGTTTTCAAAAATATTTGATATATATAAATATATATATATTTATATATATATATATATGTGTATATGTATATATCCAACACTGTTTTCAGAAATATTTAATACATATGTATATATATATATATATATATATATATATTTTTTTTTTTTTTTTTTTTTTTTTAATCTTTTATTTTCATTTATTGACATTAAAATAAAAATACAATCAGAACTAAATTGCTGCAAGCCAAAATGAAAAAGGGGACAGAAAGAAGAAAAACTTATGTTGACTGCCCCTTTTAACTAAAATAGCATTAATACAAATGAAATAATCATATGATTCTTAAGGAAATTGAACAATATAGTTCCTGGACTTGTTGGCCGACAAAATCTCAACCCATGAATTTGAGAAAAAAATAGAAAAAGAAAACAATTTACACAGAAAGAAGCATTAAGTTACAGATCTATATACATACATATATACACATACAAGCACATACTAGGTTAATATTTTGTTCCTTTAATCCCCCCCACCCCCCTCCCCTCACACATTTATGTAACGGATCTATATAAGTTAATCGTTTTATTTTTTATCTCTTTTTTGAAAGTCAATATTGCTTTTGCATTCTTGAGTTCAGTATTCAATTTATTCCACAATTTAACTCCATATATGGAGACACAATGTTCCTTTACGAGTATCCGATGTCTAGGTATGTTAAATAATTCATGTCCCTTTAAATCATATTTGCTATGTCTTTTTGAAAATCGTTTAATTAATCCTGCAGGTACGTTCCTTTTGTTTGCATTATACATAAATTTTAAAATATTGTAGTCCAACAGATCATAGAATTTTAGTGTTTTTAATTTAATAAATAATGGATTGGACGGATCTCTGTAGTCGCTCCTTGTGATTATTCTTATTGCTTTTTTCTGTAAGATGTAAATGGAATTTGTGTAAGTTTTATATGTTGTTCCCCAGATTTCAATGCAGTAGTTCAGGTATGGTACGATCAGTGAGTTATATAACAAATATAATGAATTATTATCAAGCAACCCTTTTGCTCTATGTAACAGTGCAATCGTTTTAGATATTTTAGTTTTGACACTGTTTATATGTAGTTTCCATGACAGTTTTTCATCAATGATGACTCCCAGATACTTGACTTCTTGAACTCTTTTAATATTAATCTCATCTATATTTAATAAAATTTCATCATTTGAATTTGTATTACTAAATATCATAAAACAGGATTTATCACTGTTTAATGATAGTTTGTTTCCATCAAACCATAGTTAAATTTTTTTCATCTCTGTTTGTATCACTTCTATCATCTGCTCAACATTATCTCCTGAATAGTAAAAAGTTGTATCATCTGCAAATAAGGTGCATTTTAATATATTGGATGCCTCAACAATGTCATTTATATAAATGATAAATAGTTTAGGGTCCAATACCGACCCTTGTGGTACACCACAAGTAATGTTATTTATATGTGATTTTGTGTTGTTTATTTGAACATATTGCTGCCTATCGGTAAGATAACTTGTTATCCATTTTAGGGCCATCCCTTTGATGCCATATTTACAAAGTTTTTTAATAAGAATTGTATGATCCACTGTATCGAATGCTTTTTTTAAATCAATAAAGATACTTATGAGATGATTTTTTTGTCAAGGGCTTCCGATATTTCTTCTGTTAATTCCATTAATGCCATGGATGTTGAATGATTTGTTCTAAAACCATACTGACTGTCATTTAATATCTCTTCATTGATCAGGAATCGGTCCAACCTGGCAATATATAATTTTTCTAATATTTTTGAGAATTGTGACAATAAAGATATTGGTCTGTAGTTGGAAAAGATATGTTTGTCTCCACTTTTATGAAGTGGTATGACTTTTGCAATTTTCATCCTGTTAGGAAATGTCCCTGTTGCAAAAGATAAATTACATATGTAAGTCAATGGATGAATAATACTTTCTATTATATTTTTTATTAATGTTATGTCTAAACCATCACAGTCAGTACTTCTTTTATTGATGCAATTATTGATAATATTTCTTATTTCATCACTAGTTACTGGACTTAAAAATATACTGTTTTTATTGCTTTTGATATTCTCACCTATACTATAATTTGTTCTTTTTGGAATGTTTTTTGCCAGGTCAGGTCCCACATTAGTAAAAAAATTGTTAAATTCATTTACTATTTTACTGGTTTCACTAATTTCAGACTGTCCGTTTTCAAAATAATTTGGAACAGTTGAAGCTATTTGATTTCTTTTTATGACATTATTTATTATTCCCCAAGTTGCTCTAATATTATTCTTTTTTCTTCTAATAAATTGCTATAATATTCCTTTTTTTGTCTTTTGATTATAGAAACTAATTTATTCTTATATTTTTTGTATTTCCTTTCTGCTTCACTTGTTCTTAGTTTTAAAAAACATCTATATAATGATTTTTTTTCTTACAGGCGTTCAGCAGCCCTTTTGTCATCCATGGTTTGTTCATCCTCCCTCTTTGTGTTTGAGTTTTTGTTTTACAGTTTTTGTCATATTGACTACATAATATTCCTATGAAAGAATTGTAAGCCATGTTTACATCATCAACATATACTTCTTCCCAGTTTTGTTGTTCCAGATCTCTTTTTAGTGCGTCTATAGCGTTTTGTGACCTGTCCCTAATAAGTTTTTCCATTTTTTGTTGATTTTTGATCTGGTGATTTTTATAGACTGTGAAAATTGGCAGATGATCACTGATATCAGTCATCACTATTCCACTTCTCTCTATCCCTTCTGAAGCATTAGTAAATATATCATCTATAATTGTTGAGCTATGCGCGTCAATTCTTGTTGGTTTGGTTATCAGTGGAAACAGACCCAGTAGATAAATTGAATTTATGAGGTCGTTTGCTGTCTTTGAATTGTTTACATTTTCCAGGTCAACATTAAAGTCCCCACAGAGAAATACATCCTTGTTACAGATTCCACTCAACATCTCAGTAATTGTATTTGTACATGTTTC